>NC_083357.1:62829015-64166515 GCF_030254825.1 Meriones unguiculatus | reverse complement strand
AGCTCACAGTGAAACAAAGGAGAGGAGCCGAGAGAGAACTTTCTGAAGGTCACAGGATGAGCCAGCTGGAAAGAAACGCTAGAACTGTGCTCGCTCCTTTCCAAGAAAGGCCTTGTGAGTTACCCAGGAGGGGGACAGAACCTTCCCACCCGTGCCCTCTGCCGCCTGCTCCAGTAACATGTTATTTCATTCGCTGAGCGCAACAGCAGCTGACATACGCTGAAAATATGCTCAGATTCTCTGTGAGGTCTCCCAGACAGCTAGCTTCCTTTCAAACAGTCACCATCTGTAAGCATCAAAACAGCAAATGACCCGAGTCGTGTTCCAAATGACTCTTAGGCTAGCAGTGAAGGTGAGTTCCAGGGGCTGAAACAGACACCACGTATTTAAAAACACATATATTTTCACTATATGTGAGAGAGTGCAGGAGCATGTGAATGCCAGGGGATAAGCTGCAGGGGTCAGCTCTCTCCTTCCACCAGGTGGGTCCCTGGGATCAGGTCATCAGGCTTGGGGACAACTATCTTTAAGCTTAGCACTCTGGAGGTTGGGTCAGGAGAATTAGAAATTCAGGTACAACCTTGGTTGCACAGGGAGTTGGAAGCCAGCCTGGATTTAGAGACTCCCAATTAAAAACAAACAATAACAACAACAAAAACCTACCTTTACTGGAGTAAAACAAAATTCCTGATTGAGAGGCACGGTACACACCTTTAGTCTCAGCAATCAGGAGGCAGACAGGTGGATCTCTGTGTGTTTGAGGCCAGGCTGGTCCACATAAATAAACATGAAGAGTAGAGAGAGCCATGCACAGACCTGGTTTTAACTCCTAACATTCTGTCCTTCAAGAAGTCACTCCCCAGATCTCTGTTAGTTTGAGGCCAGCCTGGTTTGCAGAGCGCTCCCAGGACAACCAAAGCCACACAGAGAAACCCTGTCTCAGAGAAGAAGGAAAAAAAAAAAAAAAAAAAAAAAAAGGCAGGGAAGAAGGGAGAGAGAAAGGGAGGAAAAGAGGGTGGGAGGGAGAGAGGTAGGGAGGGAAGAAGGAAGGAAAAGAAAAAGTCGCTTCCTCCACGATTTAGTTTCCTGATCTTAAATTGAGATAATAATAATTTTAAGAAGCCCAAACCAGCCATGGTGACACATACCTTTAATCCCAGGACTCAGGATGCAGAGGGATCTCGGTGAGTTCCAGGCCAGCCAGGGCTACATAATAAGAGCCTGTCTTAAAAGAAGAACATCTTTGCCATAAGGGTCAGACAAGACACACATCTGTGGCACTGTGACTAGCACTGAACATACATGAGGGCCACAGAAATGGACAGCCATACGAGTGCCTGGTGGTTTCTGTGTGTGGACTGCCCCCTCTGTGTCTATGGTTACACACAGGAAGCTCCCCAGAGGTGAGTCTTAGGAAATGTTTTTAACTGTGTTCTATAAGAGCCGAGAAAGTACCGTCGGGCCAGCTGAAGAGGTTGCCCCCTGGACCTTTTCCAGCAGGACAGGCTTTTTGAGCCCACATACTTGTGGTCAGTGTTGGCTCGGGGCTCTCCCCTTTAATTCCACACTGGTGTTTACTCTAGTGCAGCCTTTGGTAGCACACGTGTTTAGAGAGTCATAAACTCGGCGATGACAGATGGGGAACATGTTTGGTTTCCTGGTCCTGGTGAGAGGAACCTTCCTTGATAGGCTCTGCCAGCTTGCTGTTTGGTGGACCTACCTCGGATGGGATGTTTGAACAGGAAGCGCTGCCTAATTTTGAGTCTGAACAGCTGGCAATGCCCCTCTTCACCTCCCTAGTTCATGTATTATAGAGCGTTCTGCTTTGTTGTTTCTAGGATTTTTGTTTTGTTTTGTTTTGTTTTGTTTTGGAGATGGATCTCGCTGTGTAGCTCTAGCAAACCTGGAACTCACTATGAAGAGCAGCTTTAGCTTTCAAGTCACAGAGTCACATCTGCTTCTGCTTCCCGGGTGCTAGGGTTGAAGGAGCAGGCTACCAAGGTCATCGTTTGGTTAACTCTGGTTGGTCTGGTACTCACATAGAGCCAGACTGACCGCCTGCTTACAGCAACTCTGTCTTAGCCTCCTGAATCACAACCAGCTGATCCCTCCAAGCACAGCTCTGTTAGGGGTTTCGCTTCCTTTGCTGAGTTCCTGTCTGCCCCTGTGACACGGACAGCGGCCTCCTTATCTGGTGGCATCACACCAAGGCTGGGTTAAGGTCTGGAGAAGACAGGATGCAGCCCAGGTTTTGGAGACTAAAACCAGGCACCAGCAGGCGGCAGTGGGGGTGGGGTAGGGATGGGGGTTGTGGAGGCACCAGAGGAACTGAAATCCCAAACAGAGCCACAAGACCGACTCTCGGTTTAATTTTTTACTGCTTAATTTTTGAGTCAGGGGTCTTAGGTAACTCAGGAAGACTTCGAACTCACCATGCAGCAAGGATGACCTGGTCCTCCTGCCCCCACCTCTGGAATGCTGGGATTACAGGTATGTATCATCACACACGATTCTACAATGCTGGGGATGGGACCCAGGCTCTCATGTATGTTAGCCCAGCATTCTACCGACCAAGTTATAGCTCCTGCACTGCCAGTAGTGATCTGTGTGAACACTGCCTTTTCTGTTCACTGAATGCTCTGGTGGCGCTTCATGCTACATGTACTAAGCGATGGATAAACTCCAAGACTCACTGTGAGGGAAGACAGTCTTGATCTGACAGATAAACTGAGAGTCTAAGAATTTAAGTCACTTGTTCAAAGCCACACATTCCATTGAGGACAGAATCCAGATTCAGATTTAGGAGTCCTGAACTAGGGAACGCTGCCACCCATTCTTCTAACACGTGTGTGTGTGTGTGTGTGTGTGTGTGTGTAAAATCTGACCCCTCACTGTCCACCCCACTGTCTACTTCACTGTCCGACAAGCTTTAAGGCTTTGTTAGATCACCAGCCCTCCCTCAAGAAACTCTGACTAGAATGTAGGATTGGAGCTCAGTTGACAAAGTGCTCGCCTGGCATGCACAAAGCCCCAGATTCCATCCCCGGCTCTCCATAATTATAGGTGCAGTGGTCCATACCTGTAATTCCAGCACTCAAGGTGGACACAGGAGGAGAGGACTTCAAGGTCATCCTTGGCTACTTGTCAAGTTCTCCAGCATGGACTACATAAGACTATATAAGGAAGAAATGAAAAGAAAACAGAAAACAAACAAACAAAGAATCCTTAGCTAACTCCAGCTGCCCTTCAAGACTGCCCAGAAGGTGTATGTGCCCAGAAAACTTAGCCGGTAAGGACAGCCAGATGGCTTAGGCAGTAAAGATGTCAGGCTTCCAAGCCTGACAACCCAGAATCCACAGTTTTCCTTCTCAAGGTGTCCTCTGACATACACATACTCATACACAAACACATAAATGATATAATAAATGTAATTTAAAAAGGAAGATTTAGCTGACATCCCAGACAGATGTCATAGCCCCCTTTGCCTTCCACAACAAATTCCTCCCTCCAAACTATAGGAACTATTTGAGAACTGTAGTCTTTGGGGCCAGAGAGACAGCTCACTAGTAAAAAGTACTTGCTCTTGTAGGGGACCAGGTTCCATTCCCGGCATCCCCGTGGTGGCTCACAACTATCTGTCACTCTAGTTCCAAAAGATCCAATGCCTTCTTCTGACCTCCAAGAGCACCACGCACGAATATAATGAATACATACACAATGGCAGCCCACCCTTGTACAGAAAATAAATAAATGAATTTTTTTAAAAAAGTTTAGTCTTTATATTTTTTTCCAGTTTGGTGACTAATTGAAGGGCTGCCTTATACCCTTCCTGTGCATTCCTGGAGCCTAGTCCTGAAGCAGAGCTATCCCCCAGCACTTGTCTGTTTTGAGAATGAAAGAACAAACTGATTAATATACAATGAACAAAAGAAGCTACAAGAAATACCACCCAGCCAGGCTGGCTCCTCTCTCCTTATATCCACAGACATATTGATGGACCTAGCCAGGCCAAGCAAATGTTTCACCAATTCAACAAAGAGGTACAGAGCTCTGGGGTAGACCCAGAGTACTGGCCTTCGCATGAGAATATCTTAGGAACCAGAGCCTTGAGCATAGCGGGCTTGCCTCTGAGAATGATTACAGTGGTCAGAATTTTAGCACAGGATTTCTCTGGGGGAGTCAAACAGTTAAGGGATATGAAAGTCTGTAAGAAACTACAAACTGCTCTGCAAATGCCAAAGGCAGCTATTTTATTGTTGTTGTTATTATACAAAAGGACCTTAAGAAGGATTTAAACACCAATAACCAGTCTGTCAACACAAGACCAACAGCCAAATGGAGTGCTCAGAGGACCTGTGGTCACAGTACTGGGGAGCTAGGAGATGTAGGGAGGAAGGTCAGAAATTCCCAACTTTGTAGCGAGCTCAAGATGGGCATATGAGATGAGACGCTGCCTGAAAAGAAAACAAGCATCTGTGTTTTCATAAGCTCTCTCTGCAAAATATACCATAACATGGTCCCTCTCGCCTGGGCTGGTCTGTCTAGAAAGGCCCTTTAACCCTAACCCTAACAGCACTCTAACCCTGTCAGAGGGCACACCTGGCATTCCATCTCAAAGAGTGTACTTGCTTTTCTTCCTTTTCAAAGACAGTCTCTCATGTACCCCAGGCTGATCTTGACTTCCCTAGGTACCCAAGGATGGTCTTTAATGCCCCTCATCCTGCCTCTACCTCCCAAGTGCTGGGATTACAAGTGTGTGCTACCACACCCAGGAAGATGCTGACCTCTTCGCCAGTAGATGTCTTTATTGGCCAGCTCACATTTAGCCCCTACAACATTTCCTGCATTTCCTGGATGCACCTGCCATAAAGTCTCTATGGATGATCGCTTGAAGCCCAGTGATCCTTTCTGTCTGGAGGCCCCAAAATGCACCGGAGGACCTTCCTGAAAACACTGTACTGTTTTCTTCTGGACTGTGCCGTGAGGCAGAACCAGCTCCAAGGTCTTAGAGAACCAAAATCTATAGAAAAAAAAAATCACCCTAAACTTCTCTTGTAGTTAGCCAATTTCCTCTGCTCCCTTGCAGGTTCTGGCTGCCTTTTAGTCTATGCAGATATCTCCACCCACAGCTTTCTTTCCACTCTCTCTTAAAGCTCTGACAGCAACTACAGCGAGCCTCCCACCCCCACATTCTTTATTGCCTCCACCTTTTATGATCTCTCTCTCTCTCTCTCTCTCTCTCTCTCTCTCTCTCTCTCCCTCTTGAGATAAGGTTTCTCTTTGTAGTCCCGGCTGTGCTGGAACTCACTCTGTAAGCCGGGCTGGCCTCAAACTCTCAGAGATCCACCTACTTCTGCCTCCCAAGTTCTGCACTTAAAGGTGTGCACCACCATGCCCAGCTTGCTCCCTAATTATTAATTAACTGTTCATAAAATTGATGTGATTGACTCACTGTCTTGTGAGACCTTTGACACTCCCCTACAAGCCTAAGTGTTCAGGCTTGTTACTCTTACTGTTGGTTCCTTTTTAACACACACACACTCACTGGTTTCAAGATGTCTCTGTCTCCCAAGTGTTGATATTACAGAAATAGGTCACTGCCTATCTTAGCTACTTTTCAATGGCTGTGATAAGACACCTTGATCAAGGCATCTCATAGAAGAAAGAGTTTATTTAGGGCTTAACAGTTTGAGAGGGTGAGTCCTTGCCTGTGGTGGTGGTCGTGGTGGTGGTAGTGGTGGTGGTGGTGGTGGGAGTGTTTGTGGATGATGGCAGAAGTCAGGCATGGTACTGAAGCAGAATCTGAGAGCTTAGACCTTGAAATACAACCACGAGGCAGAGAGAGAAAGAAAAAAAAAGCTAACTACAATTGGCATGGGCTTTTGAAACCTCTAAGTCTACCCCCCAGTGACACACCTCTATAAACAAGGCCTGGTTCTTCCAAAAGAGTTCCACCAACAGGGGACCAAGTATTCAAACAGAAGAGCCTGTGGAGGCCATTCTCATCCAAACCATCACACTACCCATAGCTTTAATTAACTAATTACATTAGGGATCCTGTGTTTGTGTGTGTGCGCGCGCGTGCGCGTGCGCCTCCATGGCACAAGTGTGGAGGTTAGAGGACAACTTGTGGGAGTCAATTCTGTTCTTCTTACCAAGCACATTCTGGGGACAGAACTCGGGTTTTCAGGCTCGGCAGCAATCCTTACCCACTGTGGCATCTCACTAGCCATTTTGTTTGTTTGTTTGAGCCAGGGTCTCAAGTATCCCAGAATAGCTACAGAGTCAAGGGTGATCCTGAGCGTTTGGTCCTCCTGCCTCTGCCTCCCAAATTCTGGGATTACATGTGTGTACCATTACACCCAGTTTAAGCAGTGCAGGGGATGGACCCCAGGCTTTACACATGCTAAGCAAGCATTCCACCAACAGGGATATGTCCCCGACCCTGTTTTTTTTTCTTTTCTTTTTTTGAGACAAGGTTTCTCTGTGTAGCCTTGACTATCCTAAAACTCACTCTGTAAACCAGGTTGGCCTTGAGCTCAGAGATCAGCCTGCCTCTTCCTCCCAAGTGCTGGCTGGGATTAAAGGCATGAGCCGCCTCTGCCCAGGCCCAACCCTGATTTTTATCTCTTGAATCTTGAGATTTTCCCTTCAGCTCTTATTGTGTTCCTTGGTCCTTGTGAAAGTTCAACTTTGGATCAAAAAGATTTTCACCTGTGCGTTCAGTTGAACGTGGGGTGAGGAACAGGGACCTGCTGCCAACCGGGGAGGGAAAGGAAGTCCCCCATCCTGGAATCCATATCCACAAAGGACTGATTGCACCATGAGCAAACCAGATAAAATCTCATCCTTAAAGTAGATATACTCAGGGGTACTTACAAATACCTGTCTAGAACTGTTAGGCTTTTCTGTGCTGCTGCTGTAGAAGTTAAGATAAATGGTGGCTATGTGAGAGGTCAAGCCTGAGAATAGTAAATATAAGTATTAAAGGGTCCCTCAGAATAAAAGGAGAGTTACTGGCTTGGCTGGCTGGTTTATATATAATCCCAACACTCAAGAAGCAGAGGCCTAGGACCCAAGGTTCAAGGTTTCCAGGCCAGGCTGGGCTAAGAAGCAAGATCATCCCTAAAAAGTTAAATAGAGTGAGGATAAAGCTCAGCTGAGTGCTTAACTGCCTCTCCCTCCCCCAGGGTGAGGTGGTACCTGCCTATTATTTCAGCACTATAAAGGTGGAAGGAGAAGAATTAAAGAGTTTAAGGTCATCCTCAGCCAAGTATTGAATTTGAGGTCAGCCTGGACTGTATGAGATCCTATCTCAAAGAAAAAGAGAAGAGAAGAAAAAGATAAAACAGCACTTTGATCTCAACACTCAGGAGGCAGAGGCAGAGGCAGAAAGATCTCTATGAGGCAGATCTCAGGAGGCAGAGGCAGATAGATCTCTCTGAGGGCAGCCTGGTCTACAGAATGAATTCCAAACCAGCCAGAGGTACATAAGGAGACCTTATCTCTCAAAATAAATGAGGAAACCCAAATTTCTGGGCTGGAGACGTAACCCAGAGGCCTGAATGTGCTTAGCAAGGTCTCCATCCCTTACCAACTCTGCTAGCCTCGGTACATTTGGGGAGGTTTGTTTTTTGAGACAGGGTTTCTCTGTGTAATAGCCCTGGCTATCCTAAACTCACTGTGTAAACAAGGCTGGCCTCAAACTCACAAAGATTCACCTGCCTCTGCTTCCTGAGTGTTGGGATTAACTATGTAGGCCTGGCTGGCCTTGAACTCATAGGCAATCCCCTGCCTCTGCCTCTGGAGCACTGGGAATGATAGGATGCACCACACCATGCTCAGCTGTCATTTTTCCACCGGTAACATTACTATTATATAAACACTGAAGCCAAAAATTAGCCTTTAAAAACCAGCATATAAGCTTTGCAAAACAGTCATTTTCAGACATCCTAAAATGAGGTCAAAAGTCAAATGCACAAGCAGACCAACTGATACAGTGCTGTACAAGCTATAACATACTTTTTTATTTTTGGTGACTTTTATTTTCACATTTACTTTTTAATTTTGTGTGTGTGTGTGTGTGTGTGTGTGTGTGTGTGTGCGCAGATACTCATAAAATGTGTCAATGTGGCCGTGTACGGAGGCAAGAGGACAACTTGTATGAGTCCATTCACCCCTTGCACCAGGTGGGTCCCCCAGACTGAACTCAGGTTGCCAGACTTAGCAGCACACACCTCTACCCACTGAGCCATCTTGCCAGCAGAACACAATATTATTATTTTCAATTTATTTGTATGTACTTATTTCTGAGATACAGTCTCACTACATAAATCTGGTTGGCCTAGAATTCTCTATGCTGACCAACCTGGCCTCGAGCTCATAGAAGTCTGCCTGCTTCTGCCTTCTAAATGCTGGAATTAAAACCATACACCACAACACCGCATGAGTCTCTATCTAAAACAAACAAACAAAACAAAAAAAAACAGATAAAAATATATATCCAGAAATATATAATATATAATTATCTCTTTATCACCTGTCTTTGTCCCCAGTGAAGTATGTGCGTATTTGTAAGTACTATGTATCTTAAAATCTGTCTTCCTTCTGTATCAACAGGATCTCTACTTAAAACAAGACTCCCAGGAGTCTAAAGCTTACGCCTGGCTCCTTGAATCTTTCTTCTTGTTCGTAAGAAGCATATACCCTTTCTGGGGATGAAAATGGCAGTACCACTGTGATGCTTTAATTTCCTGCCAACCCCACTCCTACTGGGAATACTGTCTTCCCATAAACCTCAACCACACCAGGCTGTCTCAGTGTTCTTCTGAAAGGCAGCGGTAAGCCAGGCGTTACCAGGACCCCGGCACTCCACAGAACAATGAGACTTATCAGAGAAGGAAAACTGCCTACCACAGACTTCCTTTGGGGTTCAGGTTTTGCCTTTTATGAACAAAGTGATCAAAATTCTGCATGGACTCATGCATGTCACAGCATGCATGCAGAGGCCAGAAGACAGCCTGCAGAACTCAAGTTCTCCCCTTTTTTCCATGAAGGTCCTCAGAATTGACCTCTGGTCATCAGGCTTGGCAACAAGTGCCTTTATCTGCTGAACCGCCTTACCAGCCCCGGATTTTATTTTGGGTTGGTTTTTTTCCAGTGCATTTTTCTGTCCTCCTCGCCAACATAGTCCTAATGTCACCGTTACCTGAGGCTGTGACAGGCAGTCAACTGTAGACTAATTCTAGGCGATGAGTAATCTCTATGACTCCGTTGTTTCCCTCCCCAGCTCTCAGCTCTTGCATGCTACCCCGAGAAAACAAAAAGTCTCATTTCTCTGGGAAAGATAAGTTCTTAAGGCTGTTCTCTTGGAATGTATCCCTATCCAGAACATGCTGACATAGAAGTGATAATAGTTAAATTTAGAAAGTTCCTTCTCCCACCAAAGAATACTCAAGCTGAGAGGAAAAACAGAGCTCAGGCTGGCCTGCGTCTTCGTTTCGCAGCAGAGGAAACAGAAGCCTGGCAAGGTCAACTGGGCTGTGCAAGGCCACATGGGAAAACATGTTGCTTTCCTCACAACTGGCTAGTGTCTACGATGTGTCCTGCACGTCCCGTGAGAATGGGTTTCAGCCTGAATGTGAGCCAGGCTAGAATTAAAGCTCTGGACTACTGTCCCTCCCCCTCCAGGCAACTCTGTAAAGGTCCCCCCCCACCTCCCCCCTCTTTCTCTGCAAGACCTCTGGCCTAGTCTCCTCAGAGAATGAACATTCAGACTGAGAAAAATGAGAGAATTCTCTGGAAAGAGGCTCACTTGTTCTTGGCTCTTTCTGGAAGGAGTAGAAGGACATTTGGTGGAGAGCCAAGGAACGACGTGACTGTGTCCTTACTCACAGAGATGATGCCACTGCCCCAAACCTGTAGGACGTGGATCTTTAACTATGCAGTCAGTCCTCCTATGATCGTGTACCAACCTGAGAATCAAGAGGATGCCAGGGGCCTGGACCCTGTGGCCACAGAACAACAGCATGAGAGCACAGCCAGACTTGGCCAGCCTACACAAGGATGGCTGCAGGAGTTAGCTGAAGGAATGAAGCCATCAAACCAGCATTGCTTTCAGGTAGTCAGGCATGGTGCCAAATGCCTTTACCTCCAGACTAACCCCTCCAGCCTCTATTTTTGGGTTTTGCAAATAGGGTCTCACATAGCCCAGGCTGGCCTCAAATTCACTATGTAGCTAAAAATGCCCTTGAACCCCTGCTTTTCCTGCTTCTACCTCCTGACTGCTGCGATTACCAGCATGCACCACTGTTCCCGGCTTCTGTATTTATTTTAGCTACATGATTTCACAGGAACAGTGTGAAGTTAAATGACATGAGTCACAAAAGCCTTTCTGAGGGAGAAATCCCAGAATATCAGCATTGACAGGGGAAACAAAAACCTCAAAAACATGTGGCTATGCCAGCTAGGAGCGACTATGGATGCCTGTAATCCCAGCACTTTGGGATGTTGAGGCAGGAGGATTAGAAGTTCAAGTCCAACTTCAACTAAATCAGAAGTCTGAGGCAAGCCTGGGCTTCATAAAGCCCCGACTTAAAAGGGAAAAGTAAGACAAATATTAAAGGATGCAAGGTTTTTTGCTAACATTTTTCCAAAAATTCGGTTAGTGTATGTGTGAAATGAGCCTCCATGATCCCCACTAAGGGACCTCAAATTTAGCCTTTGTTAAACTTTGCCTACAAAGGCTAAAATGACAATTTCCAAAGATCTTCTAGGATCAGCTTGCCTCAGAGTGGAACAGCAAAGGAGAATGACAGAGGACAGTACCTTGCTGAAAAAACAGGACTTCACAGTGTTGCAAGTGGAGGTCAGAGGTCAGCCTGAGAAACTGTGTTCTTTTCTTCCACTCTGTGGTTACCCGGGATTGAACTCAAGTCACGAGGCAAGGCAGCAAGTACCTTTACCTACCATCTCACCAGCCCCTGGGTTGGCTTATGGCTACCACTGACAGTTTCTGAGCACCTTCTCCCCTGTTCAAATTTTCACTCTTCTGTAAATAAAATCCTGCTGGTTCCTTTACCCTTTGATATCCCTCCATTCGGGTCTTGTAGTAAGTGGTGAGACAGGAAAACAGAAACAAAAATAAAACAAAGCAAAAACCCTGTGGTCACATACACGTGCAATCTCAGCACCTACGAGGAGAGGCAGAAGGGTACAGTGTGTGAGACCAGCCAGGGACACGTACTGATGGCAAGTTCAAAGGCAGCTTGAGTTACAGACCAACATCTAGGTAAATAAAATAATAAGAATAAGAGGTCCAGAGAGATGGCTCAGAGAGTCAAGACACCTGTTGCCAAACCTGACAACCTGAGTCTGGTGCCCGGGACCCACATGGTGGAAGGAGAGAATTGACCATCGCGGGTTGTCCTCTGATCGCCACAACACTCTCACAAACACGCACACACACACAAAGTTAACTAACTAAATAAAATGTGACAAAAGAGTCAAATAAGAGGAACAAAAACAAGGGCTAGTGATGTGTCTCAGTGGAAAAACAAACAAACAAACAAACAAAAAAACCCTTGCCTATTGTATATGAGAAACTGAGCTCGATCCTTAGCATAAAAAAAAAAAGCCTGCTAAAGCCTTAAACCAAATTTGCAGAAATCTTCTTTAAGAAGATTTTCAAACTAATTTTATGCCCGTATTAGCAGTCTTTAGCATGACAAAGTAATCATGAGCTTTTTGTAACTAATGTGTCAATAGGGCTTTGGAATTTTCGTTCAACTAAAAGTCAAGTTTTTTAAATATTATGAAAAATTCCAGGCATTAGCAAAATATTATAATGGGCCTTTCTTTTTCCACTGCTACTCGTATCATTTTAACTAGTTTAAGGTAAAATTGATATACATTCAAATACAAAAATTTTATTTTTGTTTTCCTTTTCTCTCTTTTTGTTGTTTTGTTGTTGTTTTTCCTTTCCGTACTCGGACCTGAACCCTAGGCCTCATTCAAGCTGGGTAAGCAAAGCACATTATAACTGAGCTACATCTCAACTGACCTTTTTTTGTTTTTTTAATCATTTTACATTTCTAAATTTCCATCTTCGTAGCACAAGTCTGGCTCCACAGCCTCCTGAATGCAGAGGCTGTTGACTGATGTCTTCATGTCTTCTTCCTCTCCTGACCCGAATCATCCTTCCCTGGTTTCAGGGCAGCCAGACCAGATGTGAGATCAATGCCTGATCACTTCTCTTTGCTGCTGGCCCACAGAGCACATCCTTGCTGGCCACCCTTCCGGCCAGCTCTAGTCCACTCCCAGCCAGACCCTCAACCTCCACCCACGTGTCGCTACTCTGTGCTGTTTCATTGGGCCATCCTAAATGCATTTAATATTTCTTCATATAGTCCTACTAAGTGCCAGGCAGCTGCCCACACCTGACCTCACCTCGGAGAGCTCTGTGCTTAAAAGATTCCTACTTCCCTTCCTAAGCTGGAAAAGAAAATGTAAGCTTGCCTCCCATCTCGTGGCAGGAGATGAATCAGCACAAAAGGAAATTGTCCTTGCCCAGGCTCTTCTGATCCCCTGGGTTGGGTGTGTATAGTATCGAGTGAGCCATGGGAAGGGAGTTGGTACCTTTTTCTGGAACCACTCTGAGAGGTGAACAATGCCATGCATGCTGACTGGCCAGTGAGGTTAGAGCTGTTGACACACACCTTGCCAATTAGAGTTGTCCCAACTTGTGGGGAAAGCTCGGCTGCTTCCAGATAAGGGACGGGGCAAATAAAGAAACTGCACATGCCTAGACTGCTTCAAACGCACAAGGTCACAGGAGTGTCTAAGTGAGACACTCAAGATGCACTTGTGTGACACGCCAGCTCCAGGAAAGGCTGGAATACAGACCTCCCCTGAAGAGGCTTTCAAGGAAGACCTCTAAACGCCACGGAAGCCCTGGAGGTACCAGGAGGTATGTGGTGGCTCAGGGAGCCAACTGTGGCAGGACCCTGACCACCAGGCCAAGCTCACTGAAGTCATCTCAGCTGTTAAGTGACAGAATCCTCACCTCTGCAGACCCCGCTGAAGTCATCTCAGCTCTTAAGTGACAGAATCCTCACCTCTGCAGACCCCGTCCGCTCCTCTGCAAAAGGGAAGCATGGAGAACAACCAGCTCTTTGCTTTCTAAGTCCGGCAGATGAACCACAGACCCTGCTCTCCCCTTTCCTTCTATTGCTTTCCTGAGACTACGAGGGAGGAAGCCAATGGATAAATCAGTGCTCTAAAATGGCCAACCATGGGAATCCCGTAATTGTGTGTGTGTGTGTGTGTGTGTGTGTGTGTGTGTGTGGTGTGTCTGTGTGTGATCTGCACATGCACGAGCTTGTCTTGCTATTAGGTGAGGCAAGGACTCTGTCTTTGGTGGGTAGAGAGAGGAAAACATTCAGGCTGCTGGTGATGTTTCCCAGCTTTGCAGAAAGGAGGAAAGAAAAAAAAGAAATCCATGCAACCCAGGAGAGAAGGCTGAGATTTCAGATGAGAAGGGGGGGCGGGGGGGGGGGGAGCGAAGGAGCCAGGCTCTCAGCACTGAATTAAAAAAGGATGAAGGCGCAGTTAAAAGGGAGGCTGAGAAGGAGCCAAGAAATAAAAATATGCTGGGGATTTTAAACTGGGTGTAGCCACAGCTGGGTAAATCCTACTCTTCCACTCAGACTGGCTTTTCACTTTGGCCTGCCCTTCCCCTCCCCCCACCCAGCCCCATTCTGAATTCTTTGAGGCTCCCATCCCCTCCACCCCCTCTTCCTCGGCAGAGAAATTATATAGGAGCCAGGGAGGAAGTGACTCGTGTTCCTGCTTGAATGGAGCAGGCGTCTCTGCAGCAGCCACTTGTCCTTCCTCAGCAATCTTGCTGCAGGAATTAGGATCCTTGTGTAAGACTCTCTTCTGGCTGAGCTCTGGTGTCCGGCATGCCTTGGCAAGCTCCATGTTAGGCTCAGAGAATGTCGCATGGCTCCAATTCCCCTCACATGCACCTTCCATTCAGTCATCCAAATTCACTTTTGAGTTAGCCTGGCTTCTTTGCTATGTGTGTGTACTTCTTCCCTTTAAAAAAATTTTTTTTATTTTATTTAATTTTTTATTTAAATGTTTCTGTGGATGGGAGAGTCTCAGAGGCCAAAAGAAGGTGCCAGACTCCCTGGAGCTGGAGTTCCAGGCAGCTGCCAGCTGAAAACCCTGACATGGGTTCTGGGAGCTGAACTCTGGGAAGCAGCATGCACTCTTTGTTGTTGTTGTTGTTTTGTTTTTCAAGACAGGGTTTCTCTGTGTAGCCTTGGATGTCCTGGACTCACTTTGTAGACCAGGCTAGCCTTGAACTCACAGAGATCCTCCTGCTTCTGCCTTCCTGAGTGCTAGGATCACAGGCGTCTGCAACATGCATTCTTAACTACGGAGGCCCTGCTTTGGCCACTTCAGTTCTTTGAATAAGATGCCAAGAATCGAGACATGCCAGGGCCAGCTAGAGAACAACACAAATACCTGGCCTAATTTTATTTTATTTACTTTTAAGATTTATTGTTTTTATTTTATGTGTAGAGGTGTTTTGCCTGAATGCATGCTTGTGTACTGATACCTGCAGAAAGTCTGTACCTGCAAAGGTCAGAAGAGGACACTGGATCCCCTGGAACTGGAGTCGCAGGTGGTTTTGGCTGCCTTGTGGGTCCTGTGCAAGAACAGTGCTCTTAACTACCCTCTCCCCAGGCCCCTTATCTAATTTTAATGCTGTGTGTTGTTTGTCCTTCTATGACATCAAATGCTGAAATTGTTCCAGTCTGGCTTTTTATTGGTAACTCCCAGAATCACTAGAAACAATACCAACAAGATAATGAAACTTAGTAAAATAAAGAATAAGGTGCAAAGTCCTATGTTCAGCACTTCAGCACTGAACAGACCCCTAGTCCGCCTCCGCCCTGCTCTCCAGCTAGCCTGTCATGGAGGGTATCTTCACTGCTGAGGGTGTGGTTTGGACTGTAAGTCCAAACTGTAGGTTTCTATGTGCTCTTCCATTCGGATAGAAACCTTTTCTGTTTTATTTTAGGTTTGTTGTGATTATTTTGATATTTTTGACACAATGTCTCACCCTTTAGACTTGCCAGGAACTCTCTGTGTAGGCCAGGCTGATCTCAACCTTTCTGCCTTGGCCTCTAGAGTGCTAGGATTACAGACACGAGCCATCATATCTTTATTATAAGATGCTGCTGCTGCTGCTGCTGCTGCTGCTGCTGCTGCTGCTGCTGCTTCCTCGTCCTTGTCTTTTAAGATAGGGTTTCACTAATAGCTCTGGCTGCCCTGGAACTCAGTATGTAGAGAGCAGGCTGGCCTCAAACTCACAGAGATCCTCCTGCTTCAGGCTCCTGAGTGCTGAGATTAAAGTGGTGTACCATCACACCGAGAACTAGAAGTTTCTTGAAGATAGAGCCCATGCTTCCCTTGGACTTCTAACTCCAGAATGTAGCTTAGTGATGTCTATTGAGTTACTCAGACCAGTCACTGAGCTGGCAAATGTTGATCTCTTTTGACCAATGATGCACTTAGTCCCTACAGGCAAAATAGCGGCGGCTAGGGAGACAGCTCAGTGGGTAAGGAAGGCGCTTACCGTGCAAGCAGGAACAGCCAATTTTGGGCCCAGCACCCATGTGAAATCTAGGTATGATCCAAGTATAGCATGTTCTTTTAATCCTTCAGGAGACAGAGGTAATCAAGTTTCTGTGAGTCCAGGCCAGCCTGGTCAACTGAATGAGTTTCAGGCCAGTACTGGGCAGCTGAGACACAAGGATGTCAGGGCTCATTGGCCAACCAGTTTAACCAATCAATGAGCTCCAGGTTCAATGACACAGGAGGATCACTGAATGTATCAGTTTCCAGACAGAGCTTCATATCCTGTCTCTGAAAGAACTAAAACAGAAACAAAACAAAATAAGAAACAATAGGGCTCTGGAGATGGCTCAGCTTGGGAAAGCGAATGCCACCAAGCCTGACAACTGGAGTTCCATCCCCAGATCCCACATGGTGGAAGGAGAGAACTAATTCCTTCAAGGTGGCCTTTGACCTCTGCATATGTGACACACACGCGCACAGGTATTCGTGTGTGTGTGTGTGTGTGTGTGTGTGTACAATTACACACATGCAAAAATGTAGTTTAAAAAATTAAAATATAAGGAACAACAAATCCAATTGTATTCTTAATAGAATTAGTGGGAAACTGATAGTTTAAATTTCTTTTCTTTTCCTTCCTTCCTTCCTTCCTTCCTTCCTTCCTTCCTTCCTTCCTTCCTTCCTTCCTTTCTTTCTTTCTTTCTTTCTTTCTTTCTTTCTTCTTTCTTTTGTTTGAGACAGTGTATCCTGTGGCCCAAGCTAGCCTCATATTTGTTATAGAACCAAGACTAGCCTTGAATTCTTGATCCTCCTGCCCCCACCTCCCAAGTGCCTAGATGACAGTTGTGAGCCATGACATCTGTTGTTTGTTTTTTAATCTAAAAATCTTACTATAAATTGCCCAAACTTGCCGTAATTTTTCTGCCTCAGCCTCCTCCCACCCCCGCTCCTTCTTTTTTTAGAGACAGGGTTTCCCTGTGCAGCCCTGGTACTCGCTCTGTAGAACAGGTTAGGCCCTGGACTCAGAGATTTGAGTTCAAACTCAGAAATCCCAAGTGTCTGGGATTAAAGGCGTGTCCAATACACCTTGCTTTCAGCCTCCCATTCTTTAAAATTAGTTATTAAATGGCTTTTTACATTTTGCTTACGTGGGTATTTATTTATTTATTTATTAATGATATGAAGAAGGGTGTGCGACTGCCATGGCATCCTGGGAAGGCCAGAGGACAAGTTGCAGGAGTCAGTTGTCTCTTTCCATCATGTACATTACAGGAATCGAACTCACACCTTCAGGTTTGCCAGGAGGTGTTCTTTCCTGCTGACCATCCCGCTGGCCCCTTCTTTAATTTCTGACTCACACATATCAATCACTTTTGAAACATCCACACCTTGCATGACGATCCAATCAGGATAGGGGGCATGTCTGCCAACTCTAACGTTTATTAGTTCTTCATGATGAGAACAGACCAAGTCTCGTACCTATTTTAAAATAAGCAGCACATCATGATTATTATTGACAAAACTGCTTTTTTCTTTTTTTTCAGCCATGAATGTATACGGGTAGGTTCTCGTGCTGAGAAACAGAGACTTGAGAATCTGGCAGAAAGGAAACGCTGATGAGAAAGGAGGGAGGAGGCCAGAGCAGGGAGAAAATTCAACAGCCCCAACAGTCATGCCGTCCACAGATGGGGCTGCATCAGTGGGGTCATTTGGCTTATTTGCATAGTGCTGGCTTTTCTGAGCATGCTTTCTTATGTTTAGTTCTACATACATTTATATATATATATATGTATATAAAAATATATACATATATATATATATAAAATGCTTCATTGGCATCCTAAATCTCCACCCAGGGGCGATCCTTTTAGAATCACAATAAACCATGGGTCTCCTCCAGACACTGGAGTGCCTCTGTGTCTGGGGCCAGATTTAGTCAGAATCAGGGCTGGGCGTTTCAGTCTTCCTCTTTGCCACCTGTTTCATTGAGGTACCAACTTTTGATTTTCCTAAAGACTTGTTTTCTAGTTTATGTATGAGTGTTTTGCTTGCGTGTATGTATGTGCAGCTTGTGCGTGCCTTGTGATCACAGCAGCCAGAAGACTGTGTCAGGCCTGGTGGAACTGGAGTGACACATGCTTGTGAGATAGGATAGGGGTACTAGAAATTGAACCCAGGTCCTCTGCAAGAACAACAAATACTCTTTTTTGGGGGGTGGGAGGAAGGGAGTTGAGACAGGTTTCCCTGTGGAGCCTGGGCTATCCTTGAACTCACTCTGTAGACCAGGCTGGCCTGAAACTCAGAGATCTGCCTGCCTCTGTCTCCAGAGTGCTGGGATTAAAGGTGGGCCCGACTACCACCACCAACAAATACTCTTAAACCCAGAGTCATCTCTCCAGCCTCCAAATTTTTCACTTGAATTTTCTGCATATTGATGTATGCATGCACAGGTGTCTGTATTAACGTTCTCTCATGCAGGTGCACGTCTGAATGGTTTAGGATGGTGTGGAATATCTTCCTCAGTTGCTCTCTCTGCCTTTTTTTAAAAATTATTATTAAGGTACAGTCTCCTGCTGACCATAGCTCACTGTTCTGGCTAGACTGGCTAGGCAGCTTGCTCTGGGGATTCTCTGTGGCTTCCTCCTGTGAGCTGGGATTACAGAAGGCCTACCACACACACACATACACACACACACACACACACACACGCACGCACCCACACATGCATGCACACACGCACACACACACACACGCGCGTGCGCATACATGCAAGCACCCACGAAGATAGGCAAGCACACATACACACACACACATGCACGTATGCTCACATGCATGCACTGGCTTCAGCATTGGCTCTGGAGATCTGAACTCTGGTCCCGACATGTGCCAGGTAAGCGTTTGGCTTCCTGAGCCATCTGCATTAGTACAGTGAGATTGGAGTGGTCTTATGTAGCCCAGGCTGGCCTCAAACTTGTTATGTCACCCAGACTGTCCTTTAACTAATGATCTTCTTGCTTCCCCCCTCCCAAGGGCTGGGATTGCAGGTGTGTGCCCCCATATCTGGTGCCCCCACACCTGGTTAGACACACCTCTTAGAGGGAGGTCTCCCTAGGCCCTGGTGCCAGCCAATTAGTTCTCTTTGATCCTGAAACAAGCTAATTAGATGACAAATGGTCACTTCTCCTCCATAAATATTTTTTTTCTATTTCTTCTAGGTCAAAAACTTCATCTGTTACATAACCCAGAAGTCTAGAGCGTGGGAGAGAAGCAGTTCTATACCAACCTGGATCAGCCTGGCCCCCTCACCACTCAGTCATTAATCAGGGCCTCTGCTAAGAAGTCGAAAAATAGGGAAGTGCTCAGTCAGGAACTTGTAGGTGCTCTAGCAGGTTTTAGCAAGGGAGCCAAGGAGGAGTCAAAAATGAACACACAAGTGCAAAAGCCTGTGGGCATACGTATCATCAAACACAAGGATGTCACATTGCTAAGCCCAAGACTGTCCAAGTGGGAGATTTGGTGATCTGTTCCATGGGATTTTCTACCACTGTATTCAGCTATCCTGTATTCTCTCTCTCTCTCTCTCTCTCTCTCTCTCTCTCTCTCTCTCTTTCTCTCTCTCTGACAGGTTATCATATAGCCGAGGCCAGCCTTGAACTTGCTGCAAAGCTCACAATGCCTTTGAACTTCTGTTCCTTCTGCCTCCACCTCATTATAAGGAGATTACAGACATAACCCACCACCACCGTTTAGGCTTTCCTGAGGATTGAACCCGAGGCCTCATGTGTGCTAATCAAGCACTCTACCAACTGAGCTGTGTCTCCATACCGGTTGTTTGCCTTTTATCCGCCTCCATTTTTGATGAAAATGTTTGTAGCTTTGACATTGTTGTTGAATACCAACAAGGCTGTGACGTTTCACAGCCCAGCGATTTAAACAAACTGACAGCTTTGGCATGTGTCTGACACTTTCAGAAAATGTCTAGGCCATGGAGTGCCACATGTCTGTCTTTCCATCCTCTGTGCTTCATTCATGTCACCATGTGGCTTCCGGTGCCAGCACGTTCAATCAGATGGAAATCAATATGCAGCTGAAAGGTCTCCCAGGATGTCGTGCTGGGTGGCTGTGAGGGGTGGTGTCTTTCCACACTCCTCCAACAGGGTCCTGGGAAAGCAAATAATGCCCTTCAGCTGAAGAAGGTTCTGGATTTAACCACCAAGTGCTGAAAAGTGAAGCCATCGCCGACCCCTTCTGAGTAACACGATGGCGGGAAAGGTTCTTGAGAATTTGGTCACAGTCTGTTTCTCTGAAAGGGCCAGATATTTGCCCCGAAGTCCTGGGGGAGGAGGAGCTTGGCAACAAGGCAGGCTCTCGGTAGCCCAAGCTAACGGTCCCAACACTCTTTCAAAACCCAAGAAACATAGACCAACCAAAGGAGGAAGACTCATGCTTGGCGTGGGGTCACTGGTGTGCAGCTTTTTCAGGCTTTTACTGAGAGGCTCAGTCCAGTCATAAAGGTGAGGACAAATCTAGGTAAGCCAGAGAAGCCCGCCTGTCACCTTCAGGGTACGAAGGGTTAGTATCGGTATGGATTATCTGACCGCAAGGGAGCCCTTCTCTGCTCTTGGTGAACTTAACCCAGGGTGCTGGGTGATAAATGGCCACCAAAGCCATTGGCTTCTGGGTACATGCTCTCACGTCGAAGAATCAAGAGGAATTCGAGACAAGGAGTAAATAACAAGAGGAGACGTTGATTTATTGCCCTGCCCAGTGGTTTTTCTTTTTTTTTCTTTTTTTTTGGACAGGGTTTCTCTGTGTAGCCCTAACTGGCTTGAAAATCACTCTGTAGACCAACAGAGATCTCTCAAGCGCAGAGATCTACCTGCCTCCACCTCCCGAAGTGCCAGGATTAAAGGTGTGCTCCACCGTCACCCGGTGAGACTGGTTGTTTCTGAAGCACTGTGGGAGAGAGCTGGTGAGAAATCCGCAAGCCAGTATTAAGGCTCTCCACGCCCAACAACCTCGGTGCTCTCCCCAGCAAGGGAGCGGTGCTGTACGATGCGTGTGTGACTAGTTCATGATCCACCCCATGATGACTTGATGACTTCCTCCAAGGAGCAAACTCCTGTCTCAGCGCTGCTCTTCTTAAAGATCATGTCTGGGAGTGGGGAGGGGACAAAGAGATGGTTCAGTATGTAAAGGCACTTCCTGCAAAGCCCCCCAACCTGCCTGAGTTCAATCCCAGAACACAGGAGGGGAGAAGAAAAAAGCGTTGTCCCCTGACCTCCACACACTTGAAGTGACACGTGTACAGCCACACCCACACACATTAGGTAAACATATAGAGATAATAAATAAATATAATAAAAACTCTATCTAGGGATGTGAGAGTGAGGGGGTCCAGGAGTTTTGTTGTTGTTGTTGTTGTTGTTAGGATGAAGGAGTGGGTATAACCAAAATACATTGTATACATGTATGACATTCTAACAAGATAAAGAAAAAATGTTATTTATAAGTATTTTTTTGTGGGTGCTTTAAGAGAGAGTGTGTGTTCTCAGCAGCAGTGAATGAAAGCCCGTGGCACAGAGCCTGATTCCAGTGTGTGTGTGTGTGTGTGTGTTTGTGTGTGTGTGTGTGACTGCCATTCCAACATATGCCGTTGTGTCTGCTGTCTTGAGTTTCCATCCCTGTTGGTAACTAGTATTCTAGTTATCAGGATGAAAAACGGTGCTCAGTGCTGTTGTCTCTGAGACATTCGGTACCCTTTGCCCAGCCTGCTACCTCTTCTCTGGGTGCTTAGGTGAGGATAAACCCTGGGCATCAGAACGCCTTGGGTGGCATCTTGACTCTAATGCTCATTAGCTGAGAGAGCTTGCTCGTAAACACAGAAGTAACGGCGCCTCTCCCCTGCGTAACTGAGAGATCCAGATGTGTTAAGACAGATGTCGGCCACGGGATGGTTTAACAGCTGATAAGTTTCTGTCACCTAATGAGGTAAAGACGCTTGCTGTCCAATCCTGATGGCTCGAGTTTGATCCCTGGAGCCTCCACACACGTGTTGTGACACATATGTGTCTTCGTTCACAAACACACATCATCAGCGTACTAATAAATAAAATTAAATGTTATAAAGCAGAGCACATACAGTCATGCACAGTATGTAATATTTGGTAATGTTTATAAAGCACTGTGCAACTACGCATTTGCTGTATTTTATCTTTGTTTTAGAGTGCACTCATATTCATTTCAAAAATAAAGACGGGGTCTAGAGAGAGATGACTCAGAGGTTAAAAGCACTTGTCGCTCTTGCAGGGGAGCTGGGTTCAATTTCCAGCACCCACACAGTGGCTTTAACAACCATCTGTAACCCCAGTCCCAGGGATCAAACGGGCACACACACGGGTGTAAATACACATATGCAGGCAGTCATGTACATAAAGTAAAACAAATTTTTAAATGAATTGTTTAAAATTACGGTAAAATAATATGACATGTTCTAACTGCAGTCATGTTCACTACGTCACTTTGTGTGCATGCATGCATGTGTGTGTGTGTGTGATCCTGGGGATGGAAGCTAGGACTTCACACATGCTGTTCTCTACCACTGAGCTATACCAGTTGCTGAGGTCGCCCTTGAACCTACTCTATAGTCTAGGCAGGCTTTGACGATAAGATCCTCCTTATCAGCATCCCAAGTAGGCTGGGATTACAGGCCTGCCCTGCCATACCCGGAGGCTGGATCTCTGATTGCACCCAGTCAGTTGGTTGATCAATACCCTCGAGGCTTGCATAAGTGCGCTCTATAGTATTGATAGGAGCCTAGAAGCACCTGACTCCCTCAGAGAGTTTCCATTGTTAGGCCACACTCAGTTGTGCCTGTCTAGGGTTCAGCTCAGTGTCTGGCACTATTTGCTGAGTGCAGGGTGGGTGGGTATTCCCTGTAGTTAGTGCTGCTGTCATCATAACTTCCTCTGAAAACACTGACTCAGTTAGCCTCAGAACAGAAACTGGTGATGCTGACAGACGTGACCCATCTATGGACAGAATGGCCCCACGCCTCATAAAACCACAGCAGCTCATAGCAAATGCCGCTCGTGTTTCACTTCTCTGCTTCTGTGACACAATGTCTGACAGAAACAATCTATGGCAGGAAAAGCTTAATTTGGCTCACAGTTTCAAAGGGATTTCAGTCCATCACAGTGGGATGGACAGGGAAGCACTCAGGGCACGACAGATGTTTAGGAGAAACTAGAGGAAGTGGCCTACTTCCTCCAGCCCTGGCCAGAGTTCCTAAAGTTTCCAAAACCTCCAAAATTAGCACCACAGTTGGGTGAGGTGCCTTTAATCCCTGCAGGGGAATCTCTGTGAGTTCCAAGCCAGCCCTCACTACAGGGTAAAACACTCTTTGTTATCGCATAGACAAAATAAAACAAATAACAAAAACTAAACAGGACCACAAACTGGAGACTAAGATTCAAAACATGAGCCTTCAGGGTACATTTCTGATTCAAATGACAAGACTACATTCAGCTGTATGAGCTGGTTTCCAGGGACTTAAAAGGTCAGTACTATAAAGGTACTGCTTTGTCAAATAAGGTATCTTGTCTTTCTTATCAATAAGTCAGTGATTCCCAAAATTTTGAGTAATAAATATGGACCACCTTCAAAACTTAGATGTATACCAGTTACATTTTTCTTGGAACAGACCACAGGCATTTACACAAGCACACCACACACACTCACTCTCTCACACACAAACACACACACACTTTGTATGTAATATATTTTACTGACCTCATTTTAAGATTCCCCTTCTGTAGACATGAGAAAATTAGAAAAAGAAAGTTCTGGAACAAAGCTTCTTTCCAAAATTCTTTGAGGCTTGTCTCCATGGTGACAGTTTCAAATGCCAAGTTCCAGGGCCATGTCTTCGTTTGATGAACCTCGGGATCCAATTATTTCTCATTATTATTTTTAACTTCTCCTCTTGCAGTATTTCTCTGTCTTGGCCCATATACTAGAATCACAAGGAGGTTTTTAAAAGCTACTGAAGCTCAAACCACACCCCAATCAATTAAATCAGAATTGTTAGAGGGTGGGAGGAAGCTCTCCTTGGCCTCCCAGGACATCCTGAGCATTTCAAGCCCCCCAAATGATAGGGCGCCCCTCTGTGTTTATTCTTTTCTTGTTGCTGAGACGGAGCACCTGGACAAGAAGCAACTTAATGGAGGAGGGGGTTACTTTGGCTTGTGGTTTGCAAGGACACAGTCAGTGAGGAAAGTTCACAGACGTTCATGTGAGAGTGTGGGGTGAGATTATCCGTATCTCGGATGACCAGAAACCAGAGAAACCTGGCAGAAACCAGGCAGGGTTACTAACCCTATCTCTATGACCCTATACCTGTCAGTTCTGTATTAGTTGGTTGTTTCGCTGCAGGGACAAAAATACTTGACAAAAGCAATTTAGAGAAAGAAGGGTCTGGAGCTGGAGGCACGGCTCAGTGGTTAAGAGGGCTCAATCCTCCTCCATGGCCTCTGCATTAGCTTCATGTTTCTGCCCTGTTTGAGTTCCTGTCCTGACTTCCTTCTGTGAAGGACGATGATGTGGAAGCATAAGCCAAATACACACTTTACTTCTCATGTTGTTTTTGATCATGGTGTTTCATCATATCAATAGAAACCCTAAGACAACTCTGGCCTCTGCAGGAACATACACGCTATGGATTCAAGGTCAACCTAGTCTACATGGCCAGTTTTGGACAGCCAGGGCTACATAGAAAGAGCTCTGCAAATACCTGCACTCTATGAGTTCAAGGTCAGCCTAGTCTACATGGCCAGTTCTAGGACAGCCAAGATACATAGAAAGACCCCATGTCAAAAGGAACAATAGATAGGTAGGTAGGTAGGTAGGTAGATAGATAGATAGATAGATAGATAGATAGATGGATAGATAGACAGTTATCAGTGTCCCACTGTCCACTCAGCTGCTTCTGCCTTGTTTTTGGACTTCCTATGAGGCCAGTTGGTTAATCCAATTACCTGCATTCCCAGAGGCTCACCACCAAGAGCCCTTCTCAGTTGTTTGGCTCTTACTATAGGCTCTTGTTTATTTCCTTTTATTCTTACATGAGTCAGGATCTTGGACACATACCTCTCTCAATCATGTTGTCTTTATTTTTATAAGTCTCCCAGGGGCAAAACACAGTCTCCTGGATAACTTGCTTGAGGCCAAGGAGCCTGCAGAGACAAAGAAGGAGGCACTGTGCAGGTAGGGGCCTGTGCCTGAGGGAACTCTTAGGTTTGGAAAGAGCTCTGCCAGGGACTGTGAGTGAAACTTCATAGCACCCTCACCTGACCTTCCAAAGATGTCCTGTGTTACTTAGTAATGACTTTGAACTTTGACATGGCAGAGGAGGTGTTCAAATAGCATCTATAGGTGTGCCTTGTCTCTGTTCCCTTGCTGGAAGTAATTTGAAGTTTCACTTTTGTTACAGTTTATTGCTTTCCAAATTAGAAGTTGTTAAATTCATTTTTTTTTTTAATTGCAAAGCCACCAACACAAGACACCACAGCAGAGGATTTTTACTTTTTGCTGGTCCTTTAAATGTAAGCTGGATTTGATTCATTAAATTTTCAATTTTCTCTGAAGTCATTTTTGAATATTTGTGGATATATTTATCACCTTTTCCCCTATGTGATGCGGAGTCTGTTCTAAAGATGAGGAGGAAGGTAAAGCAATACCAGGACACATTTGTGGCCTATGAATGACTTTACATGTTTTATCCACAATAATGGGGGGGGGGTGTTGAGACAGTTTCTCTGTGCAGCGTTGGCTGTCCTAGAACTCAGTCTGTATACCAATACAGACTCAAACTCACAGAGATCTGCATTTGTCTGCCTCCCTAGTGCTGAGATTAAAGACATGCGCCATCACCACTGGCTTTTTTTTTTTTTTAAATCTGACAGTTATTGATTGATTGTTTTTTTTTCTTGGCAGTATTAGACCCTATTGAATTTAGGGCCTTGTGTCTTGCTAGGCAAGTGCGGTAACCGCGGACTTCTCTACACAGCTTCTTTATTTATTTATTCATGTATTCATTTATTGTTTGTTTTTGAGATGGGCTTCCAGAAACCCAGGTGAACCTAAAATTCCTTATGTAGTTAATGTTGAGGATGACCTTGAACTCCTTACCCTCTGCCTCTACCTCTGGAGTACTGGGACTAGCAGCTGATAAGTTAATGGAGATGGAACCCAGGGCTAGGCAAGCATCTATTATCATTAGTCTTATTTATTTATTTATTTTTCCTGAGACAGGGTCCTGCTAAGTTGCCCAATAGTTTTTTTTAATGAATAAAATAATTCTTTGTATATGTTTATATATATGCACACACCCCTGCAGATGTGCATATATGAGGGTCAGTGGACAATTTGAGGGTGTTGGTTTTCTCTTCACTGCGTGGATTCTGGCGAAGGGGCGGGGATAGAACTCAAGTTGCCGGCCTTGGCAGTAAACGCCCTGACCCGATGAGCCATTTTGCTAGGCCCCATTATTATTTTCAAAATCTGTTTGAGCATGTATCTCCTGTAAGTGCTCTGGATCAGAATGGAATACAATATAAACACATAGCTTGGCAGAATAACAAAGAGCATTTGGCTGAGTGGATTGAGACTCATAAACCGGCCCTTGCTATCAGCTTTTTCTTTAACCAGCTGACTGACATCCAGCAAGCTATCTATCCCTAAGCAAGCACTAAGCAACAAATGCCTCAATCCCTTCAAACCCTAGTTTGCTCCTTGACTTTAGGAAGATCTTTAAGATAACTTTACCCGTAAAGGGAAAGAGCTAACCAAATGCAGAATACGCTAGTTGGTTTTGCCATTCGGAATAATTTGGCCCTCCTTGAACCTCGAATTGTGGTAAAAACAGAGGTAAGCAGGTTTTGTCTCCTTCAGAAACAGAAAGACTGGTCCTGCTCCCTTCTGCACTCTGAGCCAGTGCTCAGGGCTCAGTATTGCGCCAGGGTTTGCCTTCAGACGTCCTATTGTTGAGACATGGCTTTGTGAAGTTGGAACTAGAGTCCAGGAGTTCAAGTACCTGTCACCACAAGGCCAAGGAGAGAGGGAGAACTGAATCTTTAAAGCTGTTTGGTACTCAGAGAGCCAGTGATCTCAGAAGGCAGCCAAGTAGTATTCTGCAAAATCCCTAAAAGTACTTTTCATCTCATCTCCAGACAGCAAGCTTTATAGGGATTGGGGGTGGGTGGGGACAAAGAGAGTCAAACATTCTGCGGCTCAGTCTTGCCCCTCTGATCAGGTGGTGGTCAGCCATATTTCAGAGGCTCTGTGGTGTCTGTGTCTCTCTGGTTCTCGTCCCTTGACCTCTCAAATCCTGCTCTCACGCTGTGCCTGTCTGGGCACCGGTGCTTCTTAAAGTGCTGGGTCAAATTTGCTTCTGCTGGTATCTGTATAAACCAATGGCATGACCGCTCCGTGCTGTGGTTAAGGGGAAGGTTTTTATTGTAGGTATGAGAGAAAGAACAGCCAGAGATATCTGGGAGAGTCCAGAGAAGAGAGGGAAAGCAGTAGACTGAATATGGTCAGAAGACTGGCCCTGACCGTGAGAGAAGTGGGAGCAGAACATAGCGTGGTCATAGTGGGTATCCAAAATAATGGGGGGCAGTGAGCTGAAGAAAGGTTTAGGGGAGGGAAGGAGGTGAGAAGAGCTAAGGCTCAGAAGGGTATGGCTGGTACCTGTGATACCGAGGAACCCTGGAGGCCAGCATCCACTTTGGTATGCTAATAGGCATCACAGCTAGCCAGTTGTCCCTTCTGCCATGTGGAATTTGTGGAGATGGAGTTTCCTTTTGACACGTAATACCTTGGGCCAGAAGGGCTGGGAAGGGGTTAACTCAGAACGAACAAACCATTAATAACACGCACATGGTAAGTTAGTATTAACATACATGTGCATATTCTGCCATATGATATGGAGTAAAATTGTAATACAGAGTAGAAAGTGTCTCCATGTGTCCCTCCTGCCATCCACAAAAGTATGAGCCAATATTAGCGGCTCTTTTTCTATTTGGATAGACGAAAAGCAAACTGTCTTTCACTCTGAAGGGACTAGATGTTAGATTAATATAAGATGGGGCTGTCAACTGATCTATGCAAGAGGCTTATTAGGTGGATATTAAGAGAGGGGGAGAGAGAAAGAAATGGGGAGGAGGCATCGAGAGAGAGAGAGAGAGAGAGAGAGAGAGAGAGAGAGAGAGAGAAAGAGAGAGAGAGAGAGAAAGAGAGAAGAGCTAGAGAGCGACCACGTGTCGGGTTGGGTTGTCCCTTTAAGGGGCAAGGTAACCACATCTTCCAGGTGTGGCCACCTGGCCGGCGACGTGATGACGTCACAAGTTGCTAGGTAACCAGGAAGCAGGTTTTCTTCCAAAATACTAACATTAGAAGTCTCAAGGATATGGTAGATCAGGATGTAGTCATCAATGACCAAATTTTTCTTTTTTGTTTTTAAATATTTTTAAGGCTTTGCTTTTTATTTGCATGTATTTATGGGTGCCTGTATGAGTTTAGGTCTATCACACACAGATACCCTCAGAGGCCAGAGGTTCTTGGATGCTTAGAACTGTAGTTACAGGTGGTTGTGAGCTGCCTAATATGGGTGCTGAGAAACAAACTTGGGTCCTCTGCAAAATCAGGAAGTGCTCTTAACTACTGAGCCCGTTTTTCAGCGCCTTGTTTTGTTTTGCTTTTTTGAGAAAGTCTCATTGTAGCTCAGTATGGTCTCAGCCTTTCTAGGTAACCAAGGGTGACTTTGAACTCCTGATTCTCCTGTCTCCACCTCCCAAGTCCTCTCTGGGATTCTAGTAAGCGTCATTACACAAGGGTTTTTGGTATTTTTGTATTGTATTGTTTTTGTTTTTCTAGGCATGCTTTCTCTGTGTAGAACTGCCTGCCTCTGGGTCCTGAGGGCTAGGATTAAAGGCATGCACAACTGTGCTCTGTTTTACACATGGTTTTATGAGGTGCTGGGGTTAGAACCTGAGGCTTTGTGCATGTTAGACAAGTTCTCTACCAATGGACCACATCCCCAAGTTCTTTAGTCCGTAAGACCCAAGAGCTACTGTAAAAGAGTTGGAAAGAAAGTCTGGCAAAAGTGTATCAAAGGATCCAGGATTCAGTCTAAATGTCCCCTGGCTGTGAATGTGAAAAGATAAGATCTCAGGACTCAAGGAAGTACTGCTTTGTCACTGCTTGTCAATCAGCCTAATGGGACTGTGAAGGATAAGACAGGCTCTCCAGCCAGGAGGCATAGGAAGAGCTGTTTGTGTGTATAGAAGCTACAGAGTGCCCCGAGCTAGATACGAGTGACAATAGGCCTGCTACAGTGAATGTCCAAAAAGAGGTCAAACACACAAACAACAGCTAAGTAAATCCTATGATGCATTGTAAAGCACTGGGGTCCAACTGCAGCCTGCCCTCTGGGGAAGATGGGGCAGCCATCTAGATGGAAATAATAAGCCATAGCCTCCAGTGTATTCTAATGTCGGGAAGCACAGCCTTGTTTCCAAGCTCGTTAGAAAATCTTCTCTGTCTACATATATATCCTAGCATTACTATTTTGTCACCACAACAAATGTAGAGGCCTATTTTAGTAAATATTCTAAAATACGGCATTAGAATTCATTACGTAGAAAGTGGACCTCATAACTGGAAGGCCAACAGAAATATTGGAACCACAGGAGTAGGATTTTGGAAGATTTTAAAGATAAGCCTGCCTTTTTAAAGATTTAGTTTTCAGTTGGGTGTGGTGGTGCACACCTGTGATCCCTGCACTCAGGGAGGCAGAGACAGGCAGATATCTGTGAGTTTGAGCCACCTGCCTCTGCCTCCCACAGTGCAGGCCTGAATCACCACGCCTAACTCCTTAATTTAAATTATTATTTAAATGCTTACTAAAGTCTTTGTGAGTGTATGTGTGTGTGTGTGTGTGTGTCTGTCTGTCTGTCTGTCTGTCTGTCTGTCTGATACATGTATGGATATCAGTGGTTGACCCACAGGAGTCACTTTCTTCCCACCCTGTGTGCCTGAGGGATAGAAGTCCCATCATCAGCCTCGGTGGCAATGACCTTTACCACCAGAGCCATCTTGCCCTCCTAGAGTGAACTTTAAAAATTAAGATCCTTCTTTCTCGTTGATATATGTTAAAAATACATTATTTAGAGAAACCCACGCAGCTAAGGAGGAAATGAGCACTCCTCGTGTCCATGCCTGGAAACATTATTACTATTATGTATACCGAGGTGAATGTCCTTCCTGAAAGGAATCTACAGATTTTGAGTTGGTTGTACATACTGGGGAGTCATATTGTATACGAATTATGTATCCTGTTTCTGAGGCTCAGCAACTTCCTTCTTCTGTTTGTTTGGTTTTGTTTTTGGTCTTTGTTTTTAACAGGCATTTGACTGTATCAAAGTCCACCTGGTAGATTCACTGTTATTTTTGCTAAACACTTTTCTGTGTAGAATGCTGGTGATTTTGAAAAAGTGAATTCTCTGTTTTGATCACCTGAGTATAAATTATTGTTACAATGCAGACTACTCCTAGCTTTGGGAGATCACCTTCCAGGCCAAGGTTGTAGCAAAGATGTAAAAAGTTGACAACTGCATATGGTGTTTTCTGTAAAGACCTCGCAACTGTTACAGGCCTTGAAAGCAGAGCTTCGGTTTGGCTAACAGTCTAAGCTTTCTTAATTTGTGTGCCTGTGGAGGAGGAAGGGAGAAAGAGAGGCGGGGGAGGGGGGAGGAGTGGGGAAGGAGGCAGAGAGGGATGGAAGGAGAGAGGGAGAGACGATGACCACGGGTCAAAGCTGGGTGTCTTTCTCAGTTACCCACTACTCTGTTTTTGGAGGCTCTCTTGCTGAGCCTGGCATCACTAACACAGCTAGACTAGCTGGCCAGCAAGCTTCAGCTTGTTTCTAATCCCACAGTGCTACAAGCTGTTGCCTTTCACAAGGTAGATGCTGGGAATGTGGACTCAGGCTCCCTGCTGACCCTGCCAACACTTTACCCACCAAACCATCTCACTCGCCCTGTTAATTTCTTTCCTTCCCACCCTTCCCATTTTCTTTCTTTTTATCCCTTTCTTCTTCTTTCCTATCCTTCTTTTATCTCCTTTTCTCCTCCACCCTCTCTTTAAATTTATTTTTCTATTAGACAGGATTCTTTGTTTTCTATTGGAGATAGAGGTCTTCACATGTTGCTTAGGCTGGTCTTGAACTCAAGATTGTTCTAGGGGCTTCGATGACAGTTTCCATCATGCCTGCTTCAAGTTTGCTGTCTGGTATTTCTGATCTTATCCTTACACTTATGGTCTTCCTTGGACACTCTTTATGTAACCATCAGGAGGACAGAGGGTGGAAAAGGACACCCTTTACCATTTTTTTTTTTTTAATGAAAAAGGGTTTGTGTTAATCCCAACTCCAAATCTGGTTTGTCAGCTAAAGGATTAAGTCTTGAGTGATTCTCCTCTGGTCATGTATGCTGGATAGACACAAGCTAGAATCATTAGAGAGGAGGAAGCCTCAATTGGGAAAATGCCTCCATAATATGTAAGAGGCCTGTTAAGACATTTTCTTAATTAGTAATTGGTGGAGGAGGGTCCAGCCCATTGTGGGTGAGAGCATCCCTGAGCTGGTGTTCCTGGGTTCTGTAAGAAAGCAAAGTAGTAAGCAGCATTCCTTAATGGCTTCTGCATCAGCTCCTGCCCCCAGGTTCCTGCCTTGCTTGAGCTCATGTCCTGACTTCCTTTGGTGATGAACTGGCATGTGGAAATGTAAGCTGAATAAACCCTTTCCTCCCCAACTTGTTGGTCATGGTGTTCATCTCAGCAGTAGAAACCCTGACTAAGACAAATTGGTACCAGCATAGTGGGGGCATTGCTGTGACAGACTTGACCATGTTTTGGGGACGATTGTGAAAGGACTTTAGAACTCTGGGCTAGAAAAGTCAGTCAATGTTGAGAACTCAGTGCGCTGTTGTGTAGGAGCTTGAAAATAATGTTGAAAGCAGTGCAGGTGACAGAGGCCTGGCTTATGAAGTTTCAGAGGGAAGTCAAGACCCTACTGGGCCTTTTGTGTGAAGAATCTGTGGTTCTGGTAGGGCAGGGCTGAAGAATCAACTGTGATTAGCTCGATACCAGAACCACTAAAGTGAAACCTTTACTTTGTTGAGATACATGGTGCTTGTCAGCCGTAGCTGAGACATTAGCCATAATGAAGAAGAGAACAGTATGGTTAATGGAAAGTGTTTCCTGAGAGTCAGCACACTGGAGCTGTGTCCAGACATGGCCAAGGCAGCGCCTTGTGACGGCAGCTGAACTTGGTGGTGGAAGAGTCATCTACGTGGTACTGGGTTTGAAGCGGCTGAGATTTGGAATTGTGTGGCCAGGCTGGAGACCCCAAAGAGAGCTCTGGAGAGGCTACTGGTGAAAGTGCAGCCCAGCTGCAGTAGAGGACCCTAGCATGTTGGAGTTGCCAGAGGATGACCACCGAGAACAGGGGCAGCAGTGCAGTGGAGCCAGCAGGAGCCCGGAAGACGAGCTGTGCGTGCTGCAGAGGGCAGAGCCGGAGAAGTGACCCCAAGCCCTTGGAGGTGCCCAGAAGGTCGTGAGTTAATTCTAGTTAGTAATAGAATCCCTAACTAAGACATTATGTAATGTATTTTTAAAAGCCACCTAGCAGCAACTCAGGGTGAGACCTGCTCAGCTCTAATATACTCATGATTCTATAATTCGTTTAGTGTCTCTTGACTCAGACTTGAAGCAGAAAAGTACCAAGTCTTCTAGAATTTCACCAGAAAAACCAAGAGGAATTTTCTTTTTCCTTAACCCAAGATGAGCTCAAGCTTGCAAGGCCTTGTCAGCATGTGTGGCCATGTGATCAAGAGTTACATTTAGGCTAGAGTATCACCTGATGAAAAGCTTGTGGCTAAATGTGGTGGCTGGCCTGTAATCCTAGAATTTGGGAAGTAGAGGCAGGCAGATCACTGCGACAGCCCGATCTACTGTAGGTAGACCTGATAGCTCTAGGTCAGGGCTGCTGAGTAAGACCCTGCCCCAAAACAAAACAAACAAAACCAAAACAAACAAAAATTTCAAGGTCATGTATGGAGACCAGAACAGCATGTAAACAGGTTCGAAGATACAACGAGAAGTAGCTAGAAGAAATGTGTACCCAGACAACTTACCTATTTACCAAACAGCTGTTCAATAAATGTAGGTGAGATCACCAAGATGACTTATAAAATGCCTCTCTTTTTCAGAGTTAAGAAGAACGAGGGCTGGAGAGTTGGCTCAGCAGCTAAGAGCACTTGTTGCTCTTCCAGAGGACTGGGCCTCAATTTCAACATACATATGGCAGCTCACAAATGTCTGTAACTCTAGTCCCAGGGAGCCTGACACTCTCTTCTGACTTCTGAGGGCACCAGGCATGTACATACATTCATGCTGGCAAAATACTTACCCACATAAAATAAAATCAATCTTAAAAAAATTAAAAAAAAAGAAAAGTGAGTGAAAATATTTACAATACAGCAAGCCTTGAGGAGCCAACGTTTAAGTGTTTTTTTTTTTTTTCTTCCCAGCTCAGAAAGACTTATTTATTCATCCATTAATCCCATGAATTATGTGGCTGGTGATAGGGAGATGAAGAACATGCTTCCTAGCCTCAAAGAATTCTGTCTAATAACAGACACAGACTGAGATCATTTTAATGTGGTTTAAAAAACAGAAAAGTGCATTAGACTTTATGAGGCTATTTGTATAAACTGACAACATGACTGCTTCGTAGTATGGTTACGGGAAGGGTTTTATTGAGAGAACAGCCAGAGGCATCTGGAAGAATCCAGAACACAGAGAGAAAGAAGTAGACTGACTATGGCCAGAAAGCGGAGAACAGCAGGGGTAAGAGTGTAGAGAACACAGCAAGAATAGCAGAGTTATAAGGAGAATGAGTAGCTGGGGTGAGGACCACCTGAAAGCTGGAGTGAGCGGAGGGCTGTGGAAGAGGTAGGAGGGGCAAGATGCTAGCATGGACTTTGAAATGTATAACAGGTCCTAGTGATACCAGCATGTGCTTTGATATGCTGGCAGGCACCACGGGTAGCCATATGTCCTTTCTGCCAGAGGTAAGGAAATTACTTTTGTTTGGTAGAGGGGAACTAGCTTCACAGTGCCGGAGGAATTCTGGTTTTTATCTAACCACCAGAAACCCTCCTGTAGTCCAGGCTGAGCTCATTTTTGGACATTTGGACCGTCTTTGGAGTTTGGGAGATTGGAGTTCCCTTTGGACCTGAAACCACCACCTCTTTTTTTCTTCTTCTTCCTCCTCTTCTTCTTTTTTTGGTGTTTCCAGATAGGGCTTTAATTGTGTGTGTGTGTGTGTGTGTGTTTGTAGCCTCGGCTGTCCTAGAACTAGCTCTGTAGACCAGGCTGACATCAAACTTCCAGAGATGCACTTGCCTCTGCCTCCTGAGAGCTGCGATTAAAGCCATACACCACCACTGCCAGAAGGACCTGACACTATTTTTTTTTATGCTTTATTTATTTTTACGTGCACTGGTGTTTTTTTTTTTTTTTCTTGTTTTGTTTTTGCATGTATGTTTGTATGAGGGTGTCAGATCCCCTGGAACTAGAGCTAGAGCTAGTTTTGAACTGCTGTGTGGGTGCTTGGAGTTGAACCTGGGTCTTCTGAAAGAGCTGCCAGTGCTATTAACTACTAAGCCATCACTCCAGCCCGGGGGACCTGATACTATTAAGCCAACCTAGTTAAAGGTGAATAGTAAATGGGAGAAAATGTCAGAGAAATAGGACTGGAAGAAGTTACATTTAAATGGATTTAGTTGAATTGTTTTTTCTTTTTTAATGTGTGTATGACAGCCAGGGTCTCCTATGGATATCCCAGGATAGCCTCAGATTCAGTTGTTCTTTAACTCCGGAGTCTCTTACATTCATCTCACGAGTGCTGCTGAGACTATAGGCATGTGCCACCACAGCCAGCAGAATATGGGTTTTTAATCATTGATTTTACCACTTTTATTTCAATAGACCTGAGCCATTTTTTGTACCATTCACTACATTTAAGTCTCTGTGGGGAGCCATTCTTAACCGCTTGTAGTAGCCTCTCTCATACATGGGAAGGTAACCCAGATGGAACCAGCCCAGTTGTGTCCTTCTGGGCTCAGTGAACTTTCACCTTGGCCAGGCAGCGGCCAGTACGCATCACTGTCCTTTTACTTTGAGGTTTTTCTATTGGAGCGGGGGCTCACCCACTGGGTCACTAGAGCAGCAAAAGGGGTATTCCCTAGAGACGGCCAGCTCACCCTATGGACGAGCCTAAGTTAACAGATGAGGCCATGCCAGAGTCCTGGCCCTAGTGCAAGGGCTTGGGACAGTGAGGGGTGCAGACGAGCCAGGCCGCGGCCCACTTGGGCACCGCGGGCATACCTGGCACACAGCCCACAGCCGGAGCCAACTAACTACAGCCCCAGCTCCAGGCAAGGCTCTTCGCGAGGGTCGCAGAGGGCGGGGCGGGACGAGCGCTCGGCAGGAAAGAGGCGTGACCGACACTGCGCGGCCCGCCCCAAAGGCTCTCCGCCCCCTCGAGTGACGTCACCGGCCAGCCAGCGGGCGCCATTTTGAAAGTGGAGTCGCCTTCCCCTGCCGCCGCGGCCGCCGTCGCTGTCCTAGCCGCCGCCGCCGCCACCGCCGCCACCGCCGCCACCGCCGCTGCCGCCGCCACGACTGCGGGAGAAGGAGCACGGGACGGGACGCCCCCGAGTGAAAGCCATCATCCTGCCGGCCGCTCCGCCAGGGCCGCTTCCCTTCCGCCCCGGTCCCCGTCCCCTCCCCCCTCAGGTGCCATCCGCCTCCATCCGCGCCCTCGATTCCCCCATCCCCAGGTGAGGGGCCTGAGCCCCGGTCGCTGAGACCCCGACGAGCCCGGCAGGGTCACCATTTGCAGCACGACATGGCAGGTAAAGGAAAAACGGCCCTGGGCCGGCTGACAGGGTGCCGCTTCCTCTGCGCGCTCTCCGTCACCCCCTAGCGACGATGGTGGCGGGGCCTCGGCCTGGGGCGCTGGCCGAGTGCGGGGCAGCCGGGCGGGCCTGGCACTGAGCTGGGACGGGGGGGCCCGGAGGCTTGCGCCGGGCCTGGCACTCCACGAACGCCGCACGGGTGCGGTTGGGGTGGGAGACGGCGTGGGTGGGGCGGGTGCCGGCGTGCAGATGGGTCCCCTCTGCGCCCTGCTCCCGCCGCTCCGCCGCACAGGCTCATTCCTCTCTGACCGGTCTCCTGCGAGCCTTCCTGTGGAAACATAATTCCGGGCTGGTAATAAGGAGCAGCGCTTTGCAAGTTCAAATACAATGGAGGCAATACGTACACCCTTCCTCTCCACCCCAGCACCACACACACATCACGGGCAGGTCGTGTTGTGAGGGTGTGAGCCCGAATTTCGTTGCGATTGCGCTCCCTTCCATGTCTTTTATTTTTATTTTTATTTTTTTGCCACTCCCGAAGGCTAGGCCTTTAATAGAAGTTGCAGGGATTGGGGTGGGGGCTGGGTGGGAGAAGCTGGTGATTGAAACTTTGCATTTTGTACGGTAGCGTTTGTGCAGATGTCCTTTTCCCGGAAGGGTTTCTTGGAGTTAAAATAGTTGTGGAGTTCAGTGATATAAATAGCCAAAGGGAGAGAGATTTTATAAAAGCTTGCAGTGGGGGGGTGGGGTGGGGGGAAAGCATGGAGAAAGCCCGATTGGGAATTATTTAGCAGGGAATGGGTAAAGGAAAAAGCTAGGTTTAATGGCCTTTGGGGTGAGGGCCGATTATCTTTGTGTACATTTTGGTCTTGAAGCCCTTCAGCTAGTAGAGTAATTCTAGATGGATCTTCAGTTTCTTTTCCAGAAAGCTAGGGGTATCCCCCCAACCCCCATTTCCTCTTTAGTGCTGGTCAGTGAGTGTCTGAGATAAACCAGTTTTCCCTGTCTTTTCAATATTTATGTAGATAATAGGACCTTTAAAGAAGTTATGTTGGGCTGGTTTACAGTTTGCTATATAAACAAGCTGCCCTTTGACCTTGCTGAACAATGAAATGATAATTGGAACTGTTCTGTAGGAGATGACAGATCAGCCAGGTTGCTCTTTCTGGGTCCTTTGCATTCTCTGGGTGGGAGAAAGGAGGCAGAAGTAACTTCCTTTGAGCATCTCTTCCCAGGCATTCATTTCCGCCCCTTTTCCTCTGTCTGCAGCCAGTGATTTGCTCCTAACAAATGCAAAGAAATGGGCGTTGTGTTTGCTTAGGTCATATGAATCATTCCTCCTCTCAGGCAGTAATGTTCCCGAAGTTTTCTCTTCGTTCTATATTTCATGGTAGTTTAGCCTTATAACTTCCATAGGCCTTTCTTTTCTTTTCTTTCTTTTTTTTTTACATTTAAACGAAAACTAACTGTGGGTATTTACTTTTTTTCTGGTAGGTCTTACTCTTCAAGGGGAAGGGAAAGTAGAAAGAGGTTTTGAATATCTGTACGATGATAGTTATTGTTAGACTGTATGCCTTTGAATATTTCATACCTACAGTCTTGTTTTTAATGCGCTACCAACGATTGGAGCCTAATTTGGTTCCAAATCTGAGGGTTCAGTGGTGGTTATGTAGGGAGTATCATGGCTGCCTCAGATGGTAATCTCTGTGTTTATGAGGGTAAACAGAACAGAACTTGGTTTTAATTGCTGTGTTTTCTTCCAGGAGCTGGAGGAGGGAATGATATTCAGTGGTGTTTTTCTCAGGTGAAAGGAGCTGTAGATGATGATGTAGCAGAAGGTAAGAAAGTTTAACAATGACAACTGAGTATTGACTTAAAAGTCCTGGGTACTGAAGGAACTCAATGTTTTGTGTTTGTTGTCCAAGAGGTGGGACAGTAGTTTAAAAAAAAAAAAGTACCTTTCTGAGAAAGTCTTTGTATCTCCTTTAATGTCTTGCTTTACCTTATTTTTAAATTGAATTAATGAAGTAAATGGTGAGTGATAAGTGCTCCGTGATTCCTGTGATTAGGGTTTCCTTGTTACATAAATTCTACATGCAAATCACTGGACTTTCATGTGTGAGTGTGTGTGTGTGTGTGTGTGTGTGTGTGTGTGTGTTGTCTTTAGATAATAAGAAATAGATGGGATTGTTGTATTGGTTGATGTTGCTGAAAAAATGCTGGTTCAAATTATTGACTTTATTGTCTTGCAGGGATTCATGTGTGGGGTTAAGCTAGATAAGATATAGTGATAAATCACTGTAGGGAACTTTTTGAGATAGAAACTTGGTAATTTATTTCAGAACTTATCTGAAGTTTTGGAATGTCAAGGTCTTGCATGCATTTTGAAATGATCTTTTGTGTTAGAGACAGATAATCTCAAAAAGGCTTCTTTGCTCAGAAATAAAGTTTGTGTGATTGTTGTTGTGGTGAGGGAGGAGTGTGTGTGCATGTGTATGTATTCCTGGATCCCAGGCTACCTTGAAATTTGCTGTGTAGACTAGACTGGCCTTAAATTTGGAGATCCGCCTGTCTCTGCTTCCACAATAAAGTTAGTGGGATTTTTCAAAACAGAAGTCAGAGAAGTTAGGGCTTTACTTTTGGTTTTCAAAAGGTTGTTGGTGAAATGTGTACTTCTTTTTCTAGATGAACCTTTCTCTAGTGGTCCTCCTCTGCTGTCCATGGACTGCTGTTGTGCAGTCTTTTCAGGTGGTGGTAGGCCAAAGACTGTTGACTCATGAGATGCTTGTGTGGTGACATTTGTCCCAATGTGTACTCAGTGTGGTGAGTCCTATAGAAGGCCATTAGCATACTTGTCATATTTTACAGTCTCTCCATCTTTGTTTTCTGGTGAGCCCTTATCCCTTTTTCACATGAGAAAGCAGAAACTTGGAAGAATTAACGAATTGGGAGACTGAGTCAGTGGTGGTCACACAATTGGTGTGTGCTGGTTTTCTGTTGAACTAGTTTAGAAAAATGAAGCATATGTTGAAGGGAGGAGTCTTGTATTCCTGTTTTGTAACTCCATTACCTGTTGAGTAGTCTGCACTCAGATATTGGATCTTGAGTTCTATGCTGTTGCGTAATACTCGCCACATTATGAAAGTGCTCTGTACTTGAAAAACATTCCTTGGTTGCATTCTGTTTATTCCCTTATCAAAGGTCTCCTGAATGCTAAGAACTGGGGTGTATGGTGCCTAGAACATAAGCTGTCTACCCTTAAGAAACTCAGTTTGCTTGTTAATCATGGGGCGGAAGACTTCAATCAGAAGAAACTGATTTTCTAAACTGAACAAGTGATGGTTTTTTGATACTACACGTAGACACAGCGTATGTGTGATTCTTGTCTGTTAGTACTTCCTAGCTTCACTTGGCTCTCAATTCATTAAGTAACTTTCTAGGATACATGTGGTATAGCATGCTCCTAACAGTATCAACACTTGGAAGGTGTGCTTTAGGAAGAACAGGGCCTGTCCTCGTACTATGTCTTCACAAGCACATAAACAGCACTGTTTTCAGGTCACGCACTGCTTCGCTTTGTAGATTCTCAGGAACTGGTTTGTACTAACCTTTGTCTATTATGTTTATTAAAGGGAAGTTTTCCCCTCTTAATGTAGAATATGATTATTATACGTGGCCCATAGCTCTACCTTTAGATTATTTATGATACATTCTTATGTCTTTGCTGTCAGTGGCTTATGTCTGACTGTGTGCTTGCAGCCAGCCAGCAGCCAGAACATGCTGATTTATTTGTTTAACACTTTCCTCTTTTATACATACCCCTATTCACTTTAGTCCAGTTTTGCTCCATTCTGTCTGGATTGCAGCAACACTTTTTTTTTTTTAAGTTTTGTGAGACAGTTTCTCTGTAGTCCTAGCTGTCCTGGAACCAGGCTGGCCTTGAACTCACATCTGCCTGCTTCTGCCTCCCCAGTGTTGGGATTAAAGGTGTGGCTACCACACCCAGCTGCAGTAACTTCTTAAATGAGTCCCACTTTCTTCTTGTTTTTTACTTCTAATTTTAAACACAATCATGGTTTGTCATTTTTCTCGGAAATCCTCAGTAGATTATTGAGTCCACTGGATTAGAAACTAAATTTAACATTTCAGCTGGCAAAGTATGACATTTCTTCAATATGTTCCTCTTAAGCTAATGAGGCCATTGAACTGATACTTTATAAGCAAACATTATGCATTCTACTTTGGATTGTTTTTGCTATTCTTGGGGGTTGAATGCAAGGCAAATGCTATAGCACTCAGCTCCATCCCCGGCCTGCTGATCCCATTCTGATATGTCTGACATCCTCCTACAATTGTCCCCTTATCGGAATCCTACTCACCCTCAGTCACACCTGATAACCTTTAATTACCTCTGTGGAAATCACTTTTTAAAATCTATTTTACAGCACTTTGTTAAATAGACACTATAATTTGTGCCTTGAGCCTCCACTGTTAGATTGTATGCCTAGTGCCATTTGTTTCTCTGCAAAGGTCATAAGTAAACTGCTCTGTCTAGAACCGCACCTGGCACACTGGAGGTATTGAGTATTTTGAGTGTCGGTGTTACTGTTGCTGGGTTTTTGAAAGGGGAAGAAGAGAGATGGAAGCTATAGTATAGTTGAGATGAACTTCTGGCACAGCCTTTCTGTTACTAGTTTGCTGTTTTATAATATAGCAAAGGCGGGAGTCCTTGCTCCAATGTGAATGAGAGCCTGTTGCTCTAGATGGAGCCCTTCTGGGTACCTGTACTAAGACATAAAAATGACGAGACTGGATGAAATGATTTCTGCTCTTGTTAGTTCCCAAAGATGTCAGAAAGAGGTAGCCCCATATTATCACTACTGAGAAATTGTTTAGGAAACTGACTCAGTAGGGGTTTTAATTAATGTCTTCACTGGACTGACTTCTTTGCCTTGGGAGTTTTTAAGCACAGAATAGGGTTTGCCCATTTGGTCTTCAAGGCAGGACACTTAAACCCATGTTAAATTACTACTGTTCTGTCTATACAGGCCTGCAGGCATTCAGCTTCTGTGTCTGACCTTTGGAATAGCCTCTCTCTTGAGAGGAAGTTGAGGTACTAAAATCTGTCATTCTAGTTTTCTCATGTCATGGAGTTCTCATAGTCTGTGAGGTCACTATTGCATTTTAAGTCTTTAATTTTCCTTGACTTGTAACTTTTTGTTATGAGTTGGTAAGAGCACAGACTCAGGTCTTGGGTTAAAGTTGTGATTCTTTTTTAGTCATTACTTGTGGTGGGCAAATAAGTTCATCCAGTTTTTCCTCCATTATAAAAAGTTTGCTGTAAACCCTTAGTGTTATTTTGATGTTTGATTGAGTTATGACTATAAATCAGAATGCTACGATGCACATAAGAATAGACAGACTTGTGTTGTTTTTGAGACATGGTCTCAGTAGTTCTGGCTGATTTGGAACTTGCTTGCTGGCCTTGAAGTCACAGAGATCCACCCCCACCTGCCTCTCAAGTGCTACCAGGCCTGGCCTGTTGATTTTTTGAGACCGGGTCTTTTGTGGACTAGAACGCCTCTGTGGTATAGTCTGTGCTGGCATGGAACTCGAGCTCTTCCTGTCTCACTGCTGGTATTGCTGGTATTAAAGGCATAAGCATGCCTTTCTTCTGAGAGCCTTGTAAAAGATTTATTTTTATTTCAGTGCTTAGAGCAAGTAAGGGATAATTAGAGTGAAGAAACGGGGATTGTCTTGCTGTTTGTTTTACGTGTGGGTGTTTTGCCTGCATATACATCTTTGTACTGAGTATGTGCCTTTTGCCCATGGAGGTCAGACAAAGGCGTTAGGTAGTAGACAGTTGTGAGCTGCCATGTAGGTGCTTGTAATTGGACTGGAGTTCTTTGGAAGAGTTTTTAGCCAGTGTTCTTATCCCCTGAGCCATCTCTACAGCCCCACAGAGTACTGTCCTTAAAATAGCTACTAAAATTTTGTTAGCCAAAGTGAAGGCACAGTATATGTATGTGTGTGGAACCTCAAACTCTGAACAGCTGTGGATGATCTTCTGATCCTCTTGCCTTTACCTCCCAAATGTTAGGATTATGGGACGGTGCCACCACATCATTTTATATATATATATGTGTGTGTGTGTATATATATATTATATATATATATTATATACATATAATATATATACACATATATATAAATGCATATATGCATTGTACTTCGCTTGTTCTCTTCCCTCACTTATACATGTTCTTTTGATTGTACTAGCAGCGTCTAAACAAATTGAAGACTGAATTGTAGATTATAGACAAATACAAAGCTGGTAAGATCACAAAAAGAAGCTACTAATTAGCATGAGAATAACCCCTCTAAGCAGGTGGGAGGGAGGTCCTGACAAGGTTGGGGTGCCTCAGACATCTTGACCTGAGTAGGAGGTATATAGATGTTTGTCATTTTTTATTAACCTAGACATTTTGGGGGGGTGGGTTTATTTGTTTTTAGACAGGGTTTCTCTGTGTAGCCTTGGCTGTCCTCGCTTTGTAGACCAGGATGGCCTCGAACTCACAATGATCCCCCTGCCTCTGCCTCTGAAAGTGTTGGGATTACAGGCGTGAGCCATTGGCTGCTTTGTTTTTTTGTTTTATTTTGTTTTGAATCCAGTGTCCTGCTAATGACTTTAGAATGATGGCTTTACTTTTCTTGTCATGTTCCTTGTGCTCACTTGTGTCTCTGGAGCAGTAAAATAATAATACATCTATATCAATTTTGCATACTTTCAACTCCGTTTTCTCTCTAGTAGATGAGGACTGAACATCAACCCCATCTCTTGTGTTTTGCCCTTATTGCCACGGTGCTGCTGCACATGTGTGTTTTGCCTGGGAATCTGCTTCCGTTATTAGCACCATGTTTATGTTCACTGGTGAGCGAGTGGGGGTCCATGCTATCACTTGCTTCATTTTCCCTAGCTATTAACTGTCCGTGTGTGTGTATCTGCCTGCATCTTTTTTGCAGCTTAAAATCTGATAACAGAGCTGTGAGCTTTACAGAAAGTGTGTAATATGCTATGATGAGCTTGTGCTGCCCTTCGCATAAACAAGGGCCAGGCCACAACTGTCCCATCTCTTTATACTCCCACTGCTTCATCTTTTCCTCCCTATTGCTTTTAAAGTATGAACTCAAAATGGAACAGTGTGAAACACCAGGGATTCCCCACCTCTTCCATTCGCTCTTTGAAACAGGATTTCATGTAGCCCAGGCTGGCCTCAGACTCCATAGGTAGTACTCCTAAACTCAGACTTCCAAACTTGCTGAGGCTTCCTTGGAACTTGTGATCTGGCTTCTACTTCAAAAGTGATAGGACTGCAAGAGTGTACTACCACACCTTACTAATTTAATAATTTTTAAATTACAGTTTTTCACTTTGTTCATTTAAATGTAATATTTATGATTTACATATTTGACAGTCTTAAACTTCGTTTCATAGGAAATTAGGATAGAATTTTGTTTAAAATTTGATTTTATAAAATCTCAGTCAAAATGCGTTGTAATTTTGTTTCCTGTTTTAGTAGACTATACTTGTGGACTGGTTCTTGGAAAACCCTCTCTCCCTCCTTCTGTTCCTCCCTCTCACCCTCCCTCCCTCTTTCCCTTTTGGTTCTTCAAGATAAGGTTTCTCTGTAATAGTATTGGCTGGTCATGAGTCACCCCTCAGGCCTTTAATCCCAGTATTCTGGAGGCAGAGGCAGGCGGATATCTGAGTTCGAGGCCAGCCTGGGCTACAAAGCAAGTCAAGGACAGCCAATCTGTATTATAGAGAAACCCTGTCCTAAAAAACAAAACAAACCAAAAAATAGCATTGACTGTTTGGGAACTCACATTGTAGACCAGGCTGGCCTCAAACTCACTGATATTCGTCTGCCTCTGGCGTGTGCCACCACACTGCAGTGTTTCGTTGTTCGAGTTGAGATGCCTTTCAGTACTAGGTTTGCTACTGGCTGATCTAGTCACCTTCACAGGAAGTGCTGCCACTCATTTTAAATTTGCCTGGTAAGTAACCTCAGTGGCAGTCTGTAGTACAGATAGTTTCTTTATTGTATTTTAAGGTAGTAAGTTTTTTTTTATACATTTAATGATTAAAAATCTATAAGAAGTAGTGGCTATTAAAAGTGAGTTAGTTGACATTTGTCCCAAGTTTTTAAAGTAAATTGGAAATATCACTTAATACTCTAGTAAATTTTATAATCAGTAATTTAAAATCAGTCAAGCCCTTGAAAATGGTAGAGTAATTAAAATGTTGAGAGAGGCAAGATTGCTTGAGTCAGTAGACAGGTTCCCATATTTGCAAATGTGTGCCTGTCTGGTTCCTCTTAAGATGAGTTGTAAGAAGACAACTTACAACTGCACTGGAAGTAAGGTCTTTAATGAAAAGTTATTGAAATGTTGAAGCTAGGTATTTGGCTAATGTAGTCAGCAGTAACATTTCCCTTTCCTTACGTGAAGTGTTTAAGGAGCCTTAAGTTGCTTCTTTAATAGAAGAAACAAAATAAAAACCTGGACACAGGTTGGAGTCTGTGCCAATTGTGGAGGAGAGTTGGCCTGGCTGTTAGGAAAACAGCTGCTAGCTAACATTATTGAATGTTTATGTAGTACACATTCTTTCATGTGGTATACTTTGTTTCATTTTATTTTTAATTAAACATTGTTGTTTATTTATTTCAGACAGGGTTTCTCTGGCTAGCTCTGGCTGCCCTGGAACTTGCACTGTAGACCAGGCTGACCCAATGCATTTTAATGCAGAATTTAGTCCGTATTTTATCTTTTTCTCATAGAAATGCCCAGTTCAGTCCTGTGCTGCCTTTTGTTAGAATGTAAACATGGAATCTGGATCTTTGATGTGAAATTGGTGAAGTAGCCTGCATTTAATTTGAAGTTCCTTACGTGAGATAACAATTTTATAGTAAAATGTGTGTGAGATTTTCATTTGTTTTTAAGACAGCTTCACTGTATAGCCCAGGCTATCCTGGAACTTGCTCTATAGACTAGGCTAGCTTCAAATTCAAGAGATCTGCCTACCACTGCCTCTCAAGTGCTGGGATTAAAGGCGTGTGACACCACAATCTAGTTTTTTTTTTTTTTAATTACATTCATGTATATATTGTGTGATGGCCACATGGTGGAGATCAGAGGACAACTTGGGGTCAGTGTTCTTTTGTGGGTCTCTGGGGATTGACCACAGTTTATCAGTGGGAAGAGTCTTAACCACTGAGCCATCTCACTGGTTTGCTTTATATTTAGAGATGCTGTCTCATTCTTTTGTCCAGACTGGCCCAGAACTCAATAGCAGTCTGCCTCCTGCCTGTTCCTCCCAGAGTGCTCAGGTGACCGGGATTGGCTTGAGCCACTACTTCTGCATCTTTGCGTTGTATGTATTCACTCATTAATCTTCACAAGAGCCCTGTGAAGTAAGCAGACCTTGTTGAGAAGGTTAATGTATTAACTGTAATCTTGTGTAAGTGGGGCTGCTAAGATGCTTATCTTGCCCTCATTTTCCTAATGCAATTTTATTTCAAATGCTGATCTCCAACCTGAGCTCCGTGGCTCTACCTGTAATCACAGCAGTCTGGAAGTTGAGGCAACAGGATCATATTTTTGAGGTCAGTGTGGGATACAGAGCAAGACCCTGTCAAAAAAAGACAAGTTGATCCTGTTTTAATTCAGATAGAGGTATTATTTTTATTTGTTTAGTCAAGGAAGAGGTAGACTTTGAAGTCCACCCTCAAGCCTCCTCCTCCCAAGTACTGGGATTATAGGCCTCCATGACCATGCCTGGTCTTCTCCTTTGGTGTGTACAGTATGGCTTAATTTAGGGGAAGCTGCTAGCAGGAATGGAACTGAGAACTGAGGGCCTTGCATGTACTAGGCAGGCATTTTACTGCTGACCCCCAGCCCTTATTTTTGTTTTGGTATTATTTTAGTTTGGGGATTTACTGAATTTTCTGCTAATGGCATTTTCAAATAGATACGAACTATAAATAGGTTAGAATGCTGTATGAAGCTTTTAATGTTCTATATCAATTTCTATTCTGTGTGCTTATACGTGGCCATTTTTCTGATCAGACTTTATAACCACTGAAAATAGTTGTCACTTATTCTCAGTGTATGGCCTGGCAACCTCTAAACTCATTGACAGTATTTATGAATTAAAAGTATTTTTGTAATGATTGATACTACAGTGAATTTGCCTTTTACTCTGTTGCCATTTATAGCACTATGAGAAAGCCACATGGGTCAGCCTGCAGGCATCTTGGTTGGCATTAATAAATGCAGTGACATCAACATTACTAATGGTCACAATAATTCTCAGCAACACACACTAGCCATTGAGAGTACATCAATAATGATAGTAATAATAAAAATCATTAATGTTCATGAATCAGTTATTAATAAGATTATTAATCTTAGAAATATTCAACAGCAGATAGATTAATAATTATATTTTTGAGACAGAGTTTCTGTGTAGTCTTGGCTGGACTTGAGATCACAGAAATTCACCTTCCTCTGCCTCCCAAGTGCTAGGAGTAAGGTGTGCAGCACCACACTCAGCTAGGACTGGCCAGTTCCACTTGAGAATATCCCTGGCAGCCTAGTAAGAACTCTTACTTTTGGCTTGAATACCTGGTGGATAAAAGTTCTGTTACAACATGGAAAATACACTGAAAGCATTTTTGCAGCAGGGGAAGGTGTATACTGTGTAAGAAAGAGCTTTGTAAAAGCTGTTTACTGAGCTCGCTGCTCTCTTCGTTTTGTCTTATTTTTAAGAACAGACAAATGACGCCAGATGTGGTGGTGTCTTTAATCTTAGAGACAGGCAGTCTCTGAGTTTGAGACTGCCTGGTCTACATGGTAAAATCCAGTCTCAAAAAGTGAGAAAATAAATAAAGAGCTGACAAATGGTGCAGGCCAGTCTAGAACTTGGGAAATGGAGGTAGGAGGAGTTTGAGGCCACTTTGGACTGCATTGTTTACAGCAGCATGTGCTGTGGGCACAGCCTATCTCAAAATCAAAACCAAAAAAGACCTGACAGACAGTAGTTGCTTATCAACCATCGGTGTTTGGTATTTGTTTTCCCTGTTGCCTTAAGACTATTTGTTGGGCTAAAGAGCACTGGCAGTTCTTCCAAAGATCCCGAGTTCAATTCTTAGCAACCACATGGTGGCTCATAACTATCTATAATGAGATCTGGTCCTCTTTTGGCCAGCAGGCACACATGCAGGAAGAATACTGTATAAGTAATAAATAAATGCATCGTCTTATAAAAAGAAAGAAAAAGCATTTGTTGACCATGGTACATTTTTGAGTTTTCAGGCAAAAGTTGGAATTTTGGAAAGCATGTATGCCATTGTGGGCTTGACAGTTTGAGGTTTCAGGTGATATCGGTATCCTAACAAGTGTTGCATTTGTATAAGTTGTGTCAGCCTTTTGGAAAATCTGTGTACCTGAGTGAAGTGTTTTAACAGTGACCAGTGCATGAGCTGTTAGAAACTGTTCATTGGAGCAAGTGTAAGCAAGAGCTGTGGAATTGAAGGCATGGGCTGCTGCTCTCCTTTCAGGTTCCAGAGGTTTAAGAAACCAGCACCTGTCAAGTGTGACTGCAGTACCAGAGAGCTGTCACTACCCACCTCAGGATTATGAAATATTCTCCCTTCTCAGCCTCCGTGCTGAGTGAGGCTAGGTTCTTTCCCCCATGTATGCAGCTGATTGTCATGTTAGGAGAATCTTAGAGTAGGCATTGAAGAGATTTTGCAGCAGTGTAAAACACTTGCTGAAATATTCTCCCTCCCTCCCCCCTTCCTCATTCCCCCTTCCTTCCGTCCCTCTTGAGCTCTTGTTCCTCTTTCCTCAAACTCCCAAATACTGCTGTTTCAGGTGTGTGCTACCGCACCTTGTATATGACATACTGGGGAGTGAACCCAGGGCTTTATGTATGCTGCTAGGCAGGCACTCTGCCAGCCGAGTTACACCTTCAGCTATGTAGTCTCTCCATAACATTTTTGTTATGTAGAGCTTATTTCATGAAAAAAGTACTTTAAAATGTAAAGTTTCTTTATTTCAGGTATTAAAGGAAATTGTGCAGTCCATAAACTTTGTCTTACATTGCTTAGTGTCTTAAGGTGGAATGTGTGTGGTAGGTATGAGTCTGTGCAGGTACCTGTGTGTATAGAGGCCAGAAGTAGATGATAGGTCTTTTTCCTCAGTCATTCCACCTTATTGATTGATTGATTAACAGGTCTCACAGGGTAATCCTGGCTGGCCTGGAACTCTTATGCAGGCCAGGTTGCCTCCAAAGCAAGAGATCAGCCTGCCTCTCTCTGCCTCCTAAGAGATGGCTTAAAGGTGTTCAAACCAAGCCCAGAGCCATCTTACTTTTTGAGACAGGGTCTCTCACTGAATTTGGAGCTTACTGATTGACTTCAGAAGAAGGAATCCCTTAATCAGTAATGACTCACCAGGTCTAGAAAATGTTTCAGGGATTTAGAACACTTAGGGAAGTCTGAATGATCTCATCTATCCAGATCTGGCAGTTTGTGACAAAGGAGTCAGGTCAAGAACCTTTGCTTTAAGTTTTTTAAATTATTATTTATATTTTTAAACAGAGTTTCACTGATTGGCCTTGAATATGCTAGTTTGACCAGGCTGGATTCAAGCTCAGACATTTGGCTTAAAAGTTTGCTCACCAAGTTTGGCTCTTTAACTTTTGAGCCAGTCTCGTTTGAGTTGCCAGAGCTGGCCTGGAACTCAATATTTGGTTTAGGTAGCTCTTGAATTTATCACAGTCCCCCTGCCTCAGCTTTCTGAATGCTGTGAGATTCTATACATCTGCTTTAAACTGTGTTTGCATACATACTGCTTTAGTTTGGAAGTTTCAAGGGTGTTATTAATAGTTGTGATAGGGTTCATACCACCTCACTGCATTTGAGACAGTTTCACACTGTAGCCAAGACTGGCCTTGAATTTACTATGTACCTCAGGCTGGCCCTCAATTTAAGCTAATCCTCCTGCTTCAGACTCCACGGTACCAAGATTACGAATGAGTTTCCCTAGACTGGCTAGTAAGTTCTTCTTTCTTGCTTGCTTGCTTGCTTGCTTATTTTCTTGCTTTCTTTCTTGCTTTCTCTCTTTCTCCCTTCCTCTCTCCCTTCTTTCCTTCCTCCCTCTTTCTCCTCTCTCTCCATTTCTCTCTTTCTCTCGCTTGATAGGGTATCTTTGTGTAACAACTCTGGCTGTCCTGGATTTGTAGACCAGGCTATCTTCAAACTCACAGAGATCTGCCTGCCTCTGCTTCCCGAGTGCTGGGATTAAAATCATGCGCCACCATGTTAGAGAATATTCTTTTGTAAGAATATTGATTTAAGCTAGGTGGTGGTGGCCCATGCCTTTACTCCCAGCACTCTGGGAGGCAGAGGTAGAGGTAGGTGGATCTCTGTGAGTTCCTCTGCTAGCTGCTGTTCATGTCTCAACAAAAGTATTCCAAGAATGTATTGAGTTTTGAACTAGTTGTACATTTTATATTTTATTCAGAAAGCACTTAAACCCCAGTGTGCTGTATTAAGTGAGAAAAGTAGCTACTGACAATATAGCTCCCTGGGAGAACACTTGGTATGTGTGGTTCTAGCTAGGTTTATCCCATCACTGCAGGACAGACAGACAGAAAAATGAGAATATGTGAAAAGTATTTATGTATGTAGAGATCTAGGAATGTTAGCTTGAGCAGCGTTCCTTCTTAGAAGCTGCTGTCCATCTGCAAGGGTGCACACAGATGTGCTTTGGTCTGGTCTTGTTCTTTTTTGGTTTCCAGTTTACTACAAGCTAAGAGTCTAAGGTGCTATAGTTAGATGAACTTCTAAAGGTGCATAAAGATTCTTCAATATTTGCTGTTAACAAATAGGATGAGAAGGTTCTGTTTGAAAAGAACAGGCTATTGTAGACAGTAAGTAGAGATAACAGCATGAAAATGGTTGCTGCTGGAGTCAGTAGAACGGTTGTGTGCTCCCATTCTGTCTCCCTTGACAAATCGTTTTCCAACAGCACAGTGAGTTCCTTGAGTGAAATACTTTTGTCTCTTGTCTTTCATCTGTCTTTGTTTCTTGTACTAGAGAATGAACCTGGGGTCTTAATGCTTGTTAGGCATTTGTACTGAGTTAAGCCTAGACCTGTGACAGTTTTCAATGTGTAGTTGGTTCATCAGTGCTGTATTTGTTCACACTGTTGTAAAACACTTCTTCAGAACTTTTGTTTTGGTCTTGAGACAGGGTTTAGCTTTCAGGGCTTTGGCTGCTGCCCTAGAACTTTCTCTGTAGACCGGGCTGGTTTTGAATGCAAAGATGTCTGCCTGTCTCTGCCTCTGCCTCCCAAGTACTGGGATTAAAGGTGTGTGCCACCACTGCTTGACTTCAGAACTGTGATCCCAAAAGATTGAAACTCAATGGGAGATGGTGACCCAATAACCCCTCCACACACACACACATACACCCCAGTTCTGGAGGATCCCCATTCTGCTTTCAGTTCCTGTTAATTTAACTACTTTACTTTAGATCCTCAGGTAAAGGCAATCAGGCAGTCTTTACTGTTCTAGACAGGGTTTCATTCTAGGTAGCTCTGGCTGTCCTGGAACTCACTATGAGACCAAGCTGGCCTCCCAAAAGCTCTCATAAAAGCATGCCTTCGACTAGTCTGTTGTGACTGATTCACTTCACAAAACTTACATAGATCAGGTTGGCCTCCAATTCATGGCCCTCCGGTTTGTTTATACCTCAAAGTTCAATCCCTGGGACCTGGTAGAGGGAGAGGACAGATTCTTGAAGGTTGTCTTCTGATTTCCACTCAGTCTGTGACACACGTGCGCACTAAATATCCACACTAAATAATAATTATTTAATAAGTGTAAAAATGTGTGTTAATTGTTGAGGAAAACAGCTAATGTTAGCATGTGTTCAGGTAGCACTTTTTAGCTATGAACTCATGTAATCCACTCAGCCAACCTCTGAGTGAGGATAACACAGTACCTTCATTTTATAGCTTAGGATAACCAGAAATGTATTCTCACTATTTTAGAGATATTTGTTAACATTTAGGTCTAGGCCTTTCTGCTGAAAAAATACATTTCATAAAATGTATGCTTTGTATTATGTTTTTTTTTCCAGCTTTGTTTGAATAAGTGGCTGTATTTGTATGTCTAGCTGGTGTATTTAATTTAGACATTTAGGTTAGGAGTTTTTAATTTAAAACAGTTTTGAGACAGGACAAAATATTGGTTGATGTTAGTTACAGTTGATGTTAGTCAGCAGAGTGAGTGGCATTTTGACTGAGTAATTCAACATTAAATGTTTAGTAACAAAAGTTCAAGTGTGGTCTCCTCCTCCCCCACCCCAACCTCTCCAGAGTTTTATTCTTTTCTGTAATGTGTACTTCATACCTTTTAAAAGGAGTAATGGAATCGGGTGAGGGGACACCACTTGGACTAGGCTAGGGTCAATTGCTCATAGCAGAGGCTGGGAGTGGGAAAGTTAAGAGCACCAGAAGGCTCCCTGCCTAATTGCTGTAGCTTTAAAAGGCCTCGCCTGAAATTTCCCTTGCTACTCAAAATAATAGTGTAAATGGTAAATATTCTTTTCTTTTCTCAGGAAAGAAATATGTACAACACATATCTCAGGTCTTTGCTAGAACCCTGTCTAGAGTGATGAATATATTCAGTGTCCTTAGGAAATTCTACAGATGTTTGAGAATAGAAAACAAATTGTATTGCCAGTGAGCATTTTGAGCCCCCTTTAATTCTATAGTCTTTATGTGGATTTGGGAGCTAAGTAATTCTTCATCTGTGTCAAGGATTGTGCAGTTCAAACATTGCAGGGAACCAGTGCCCTGCTGGCTGCCAGGGAGACTGCATAGGCTCGGGGTTCTTTGTCTTTCCCACCCCCCAGAGAGAAGGCTCAAGTACAAGATTAACAACAGTTCTTTACTTTGTTTCTAGTGGATCCATTGTGCAAAAAATTGTTGCAGAAATAAACATGGCCAGGGAGCTCTTGCTGGATATTAAACAGTGGACAAAATAAACACATAAACAAACTTGGGATGAGGAGCTTTGTACTGGCCTTAAAAGAGCAATGAGCTTCACAGTGCACAGCCATTTCTAGATTAAAATATCAAGTTTAGGTGAGGTTGTTTCTTGCTGTCTCAGATGAGATTGCTTATGCTAGATTGTGTCTCAGTGTGAGACTGACCTTAAGAAACAAAATCCTACTCTTCATCTGTTTGATTTTAATTATCCTTTCACAATTTCTTGTAGTTAAATGGAGTATTTGTCATTCATCTCTCCTATCACACTCTCATCTCTTCTTTCAAGGGAGTCCACCTTCTTACTTCCATGTGTTTTTGTTTCCTTCTTTCTTTGTTTTTGTGACTCACTGAATTTAAATAGAGTTGTGCTTATGATCAGACATTGTTTGTTTATTATAGTTAAATCAGAAAATCCCTAGATCTTTTATCAGTCTTCCTTCTTCGGCCCCTTAAGTCCTGGAATTATAGTTGTGAACCATAATTCCTGGCTCACATTATCTATTCTTTTTACTTGCACCTTGGTGATTTCCTGTTGCTTTGTTAGTTAGTCACTATCTCTGACCAGGGTTTCTCTTTCAAAAAATCGTAGGTTTTCTTGTTGTACATAGTTTGAAATGAACAATTTTCTGGTTTTTGACCTATTCATACCTGGAATGTCTTTCTCAGACTTCTAGAGTGTTTGCTTCTGTTTTCATATTTGTAAAATATATGTTATCCAGCTGTTTTTCACAAATCAATCAGGTACTTTATTGCAGCAGTAGAAACCCTAACTACAATAGCAACTTTCACTTACAGGCTATAATATTTCGTGCACACGCAGACATCAGAGGGACCACTGCTAAAGAACTCATTACGTCAGCAGATTCAGGGTCAAAGTCAAATTCTGAGTGTTTCACATAATAAAAATATTTTTGCTTAAATTGGGATTTAATAGCATTCACACTACAGTGAGAAACAGGAAGCAAACAGCAAAGGAATTAACAGTCCTGAGAAAAAGCAGTGAGAATTTTCCCAAAAAGTAGAACAAAAAAAGGGAAAGAAGGGGAAATGAGATCAGCATAGAATCCCAACACCCATGTCTGAGCATCACCATGAAGAATAAATGTGAGAGAAAAGAAGAAAACAGAAGGAAATTTACAAGTTGACAAAGTCCAGCTTGTACCATCATCTCAATTACAAAAGATAACCAGGGCATTCCACTCAGAAAGGAAAGATAACCAGTAACAGAATAGCACCAAGATCCTCAGCTCCTTAAATGTGTTGCAGGCAGCAAGCACACAAAAGCATTGTCTTCCAGAGCCAGGGGAAAATTAACAACCCGATCTAGGCTGTGCACCACACTAAACTGGAAGCTAGCCAGCCATGTCCGGTCTGCAGCCTCAGGACGCATTAGCCGCAAACTGAGATTTTTGTTGTGTGTGGTTGTCAGGAGTGAATTTTGTAGATGACAACAGTTAACTTTCCTTTTTCCCAGATAAGTCTAGGTTTGTGTCAAGTTGACAAAATACAACAAGCAGCACAGCTACATAGGAATTCGTTATTCTCTGCTCTTCTACCTACTTTCCCAAGTAATTTGAAGTGCTTTTTAATAATACAAAACTTAAAAACAGTTTATACTAATACTTGCAGTGAGATCCAGCTCCACAGGGTTCTTCCTTTACTTCCCTAGGCTGTATTTGTATCTGTCTCTCCTAGAACTGACTAGTTCAGCCCGGTAGCGTCTTTTGTTAGGATGTAAACATAGACTCTGGATCTTTGATCACATGAAGCCTGTGAAGTAGCCTGCCTTTACTTTGGGGTGTCTTATGTGAACCAACAGTCTTATAGTAAAAGGCATATGAGCTCTGTTTTTGTTTTTTTGAGACGGGTTCACTGTGTAGTAGTCCTGGCTATTCTGGGACTTTCTCTGTACACCAGCCTCCCAGAGTGCTGGCTTTAAAGGCGTGCACTACCATGCCCCCTTGCCTTCTTAATCTCTATTCTTAGAAGATAGAATGAGTATCTAAATTATCTTTAGGGTGGTGAGGCCTGAGGTAGAGGAGTTGTATACTGTAGGGAAACTTTTCAGTCATTAAACCCTAACTAAATATTTTGTTTTGTGGGCTAGAATGCATTTGGTGATTTAAGGTTTGTTTCTCATTAAATATTTGCACATTGCACACCACCATATCATTTCAGGGGCCTCTGTTCAGCAGTTGGCTGCTTTATGCACGCTGCTGAGCAGTCACATCTTTGCTTCCCTTTATGACTGTAGATAGTGTTGAAGTATGACAGAGATAACTGAGTTTTGGTGTTCTCACAATGTTAGAATTCAGTTTATGGGGCTTGGAGTGATTGCTCAGTGGTTAAGAGCACTGGACCAGCATCGGATCTCCACCCAGTACCAGCAGTGTGTGGAGCAACAGTCTGTAACTTCAGTCTTAGGGATCTGATGCCCTCTTCTGGTCTCTAAGAGAACTGCGTGCATGTGGTATACAGGCAGGCATAATAATATGCAAGCAACACAACCCCCCAGAGACAGGGTTTCTTTGTGTAGCTCTGCCTCACTTTTTTTTTTTAATTAAACTATAAAACTTAGCACTCAAGAGGCAGAGACAGTAGGCTTTCTGCACAGTTCATGGCTACTGCTAATTATATGGCAAAATTGTGGGTAGTCCTAGCCAGGACTACGTACTAGAACTGTCTTAGAACTGATGATGATAATAATAAACCAAGTTTAAATTGATTTGTTGAGTTTTTGCAACAGAGTTTTTCTCTGTAGCCTAGGCTGCTGGTGATGTATTACTCTGTCTTAGACCATTGGGTACTAGGGTTGTACATGTGTACTACTATCACACCTGGCCTGTGAATTTAGTTTGGTGACACTGATGTTTTGTTTTGTTTCGTTTTTTTAAATTCAGCAGTAGTTACTAAAATTACCATAGAAGAAGATATCCTAGGAATTATTGATGTAGGTGAAAATAACATTGTTTCATTCAAGGGTAGAATTAGACTGTTTGGGTAGAGAAACCAATACACATTTCCTATCACTTTTTTTTTCCAAAACAGGTTTGAAAGAAATGTGCAAAGTACCTTATTTAAGCAAATAGCTATGTTGCCTTGTGGTAGTGAATGGTGATCTAAACCCATGTATTAAAACAGACAAACACATTCTGAAATGCCCAGCGAGCACAACAGGGAGAGTTCAGTACCTGTGGAAACCCTGGAAGAGTGCCCTAACTAAGCTGTAAGAAGCGCTTCACGGGTACTACCCAGTAGCTGGGAGAGATGACATTGCTGACTGCTTGAGTGTTTGTTGACAGGGTTGAGAGCCCCTGGAGAGTAAGGGAAGGGACCTGTATTGAGTGACCTGAGTCACAATGACGTGGTCTATAGCATAGGTGCTTAGGTTATTTTGAAGCAGAGATTAAAAATCAAACAGCTGGAGATCTGGGAAGGATCTCTCTCCTGGGTCCTGTGAGCCCTGCAAGACCCTGTGTTAGATCCTCTTAAACTACAACAATGCATACATCTGCCTGTGCACACCAGGGCTCTGCTGAGGCGGGAGGGGAAAGTGCTCTAGGCTTCTTCTTTGGCATGTAGCATTACCACCAGGCCATGAAGTTCTTACTGTTTTTTCTTTTCTGACCAAGGAACTTTATGTAGTAGGCAGCTTCTAAGATGGCTCCAGTGGATACTGTCCTCTGGTGTTCTGGTCCTTATAAGCCCCTCCCTTGAACATGTGAGACCTAGCAACTGGCTCCTCAAGCATGGCCAAAGTGATGATATACACTTAGAGATGAGGCCACCAAAAAGGCCTGGGCTGCCCCCTTTTGTTTTCCTTGAGGGAAGCCAGCTACCATTATTGTGAACTTTTCTGGAATTTATGTGACAAACTGGTTTTTCAGGCCAGCATCAAGAAAACTGTGGCTGACAGCAGCCGTGGGAGTGAGTCTGTAGCTGAAACCTATATAGTTTTATCTCTAACACCCTCTCACCTGACAACCAAAAAATAAAGCCACAGGAAACAACAGCTTTTATTTTGAAGATACCAATCCAGTGGAATTAAACAGAAAATTTCCATGTCACCAAACCTAACGTTAATTTACATCCCACATTTGCTCATATCTTTTTTTTTTTTCTCATATCTTTCTAAGTTCTTTTAAGTGCAGTCCATCGCTACTGCCTTTCCAAAACATTGTCTGCCTGGCTTCTGGAAACACATCACACCTCACCAGCAGCCCCCAGTCCAGTTACCTCCTTTTTTACGTGGTTCCTGCTCAGCTGCCAAGGATAGGAGAGCCTTAAGGCTCTCTCAGCCCACAACCCTGGTTTTCTTTGCCTACCCCACAAGGAAGCCACCTTGAGATGTCATGTATCTGTAAGTGACTTCTGTAAACTCTTGCCAAGACAATCTAGCTGCCTCTGACATTCTGTGCAAATGTCCAGTCAAAGATCTGCAAATGTCTACAGCTTTTCTTCTGCTGGGTTTGTTTTTACAACCTTGTTACTGCCCTTTGGTCTATCCATCCATCTTGTTTCTGGCAGTGCTACCTTCAGATCTCTGGCTGCCAGATAGCTCTGACCCCTTCTCATCACTTGCTTAGTAAGAATACATTCATAGTTATCATCACTTGAAAACATAATTTCCTTTGAGAAATGTGATAGAGACAAGGAACTGAATTTTTAAATACACTGCAGACTAGGTCATTGAAATTGACTATCTGATGTTTCATCTACAAAATTGAAAGGAAAAGGCATTTTTAAAAAGATACAAATAGAAAAGAATTCACTGAGTGAAATTGCTTTTTTTTCCCCTTTTGTTTGTTTGTTCTAGGCTAGCTTAGAACCCTTTACAGGAGATAATGGTATTGAACTACTGATCTGCTGCCTCCACCTCTCTTTAGTGTTCGGATAACGCAGCATACTTAAATTGCTCTTCCTATAAACTTATGTGTGCTATTTCTTTTAGTTCAGGGTTTTTGAGGATATCAGTGGTGTAATCTTTTGAATTGGTTATCCAGTGGATTTTTTTCTTCTTTAAAGTTTTACCTGCCCTTTAGATGCTGTTAAATGGGGCTTGTGAGGTACACACCTGGCTGTTAATAATGAGGTTCATTGAGACTGCAAGACGACCTGGATGTCTTCCTTTCCTCTTTCCTTCTCTCCCTCCCTCTCTCCCCTCCCCCCTCCCTCCCTCCTTCCCTCCTTCCCTCCTTCCTTCCTTCCTTCTTCCTTTTTAAAGAAGGTTTCTCTGTTAGCCCTGCCTGTCCTGGACTGGCTTTGTAGACCAGGCTGGCCTCAAACTTGCAGCCATGCTCTTGCCTCTGCTTCCCCAAGTGCTGGGATTACAGGTGTGTGCCACTGCACCTGACTTGACTTGGGCATTTTTCTTGATGTTTAACTTTATTTTATGTTCATGTTTGAGTCAAGATTTGTTCATATCTGCCCTCTTGGCTTTTCATCTGTTAAGCCTGTGTATTCATATAAACAGGTTTACCTGTTGGTGGTAAGAATTAAATGTTAGTACATGGCATGAGCTTACAATAGCACTGTATTGCACTGCCTTTGACTACAGGGTTGCCTACTAGGATTTCTGAAGCTCTTTTGCTTTGGTCTATGTGCTCACCTTCCTCCTGATTCCCAGTCTTCTGTGCTGCAGCTGATAGGGCACAGGCGGCTGGGTTTTTATTAGTTAAAACTCAGTGTACTGTCTGTGGTCATTAGAATAAGGAAGTACTGTAAATTTTCTATAACATCTAAAAATCTCTGTAGTCTTTTCATCTAAATTTCTTGTGTATTATTTGTAACCTATGAAAAATCAAATTTGAATTAAAAATGACAATCATAGTTTGTAAAGCTTTTACAAAGACATCAGTAGAAATCAATTCTGATTTAAAAAAAACTTATTTTGAAAATAATTTTTCTTGTTTTGTTTTTGGAGATAGGGTTTCTTAGTGTAGCCCTGGCTGTCCTAGAACTAACTCTGTAGATCAGGCTGGCCTTAGATTCAAGAGAACCTTCTGCCTTTGCCTCCCAAGTGCTGGGATTAAAGGCGTGCAGCACCACTGCCTGATGGGAAAAAATATTTTATATGTGCCTGAGTGTTTATGCACCATATGTGTTTAGGTGCTTGTGGAAGTCAGAAATGAGTGTTGGAGCCTTTGGAACTGGAGTTAGGCATGGTTGTGGGTCCCTAAAACCATCTCTTCAGCTTTAAAAGAACTTTTTAAAAATTTTCAGAATAAAAAACCTCTATAGATACTTCTGTATGATTTAGTGCCCTGAAATATTATTTTAGTTTTCAAACGTTTAAAAAATGTAAAAACTGCCATATGTGGTGGTTCATGGCTTTCATCATGGCAAAGGCAAAGGCAGAGGCAGAGGCAGGCTAATTTCTTGTGTTTGCTGCCAGTCTGGTTTGCATAGTAAATTCCAGGCCAGCCAGGACTACACACTGAGACCCTATCTCAAAAGGGAAAGTAAAACATCCTTGGCTGGTGGCCAAGAAAGCAATAGATATGTTGTGCGGTAGGTTTTTGTTTTGTTTTGTTTGTGTGGTTTTTTTCTTTGTGTTGTATTTGTATGTGCACGCACATGCATGACACCAGAAGAAATGTTTTGCGCCACCATCGTATTACTGGTGATTTCTGACTGGGTCTCGTTCAGTAGCCCTTGCTGGGCTGGGATTTGCGATGTAGACCAGGGTGGCTGCAAACTTGCAGCACCCCTTAAGGTATGAGCAATCACTCCTGGCTTGCATTAGGCAGCTGGATTAATTGGATATGTAGAGCTATGAGCTAGTTAAAAGATGTTGCACATGTAGTGAAGATGTATCCAACTTTAGGTTTAGAATGGCCAATTTATACCCTCCTTGTAACTTACACAGCAGTTTCACACTGAGGTTTATCTGTTAAGATGATATGTGGAGGCTCATGTATTAGCAACCGTTTATCCCTCCTGGTTACAGGAGGGTATATGGAGTTGCATTCTGTTTATCCAAACCTGGTTCCAGATCACATCCCTGGAAAATACTTTCTGGGCCCTAATTCTCATGGGAACATTACAGTGTAGGTTTTTGTGAGCATGGACAGCCAATAGTTTTGTTGAGCTTATTAAAAAAAATCCATACTCCTTTTTACTAAGTTGGGTGAGGAAGGACCTGGACATAGCAGATTTCTCCATAATTTTAGTTGGAAATCACAGAAAACTTGGGGTGATATTTTAGCCAAAAGACAATTGGAATCCTGACCATGACTAGTGATGATACAGCCCCAGCAGCTTCTGTATGTGTGCAAAGGGGCAACAGAGCAAGGCAATTGAGGTACTGTTACTTGCTTGGGTTTTAGGCTCAGACTCCAGTGTGCTAAAGTAGACTGTTTGGAAAGCAAAGGCAATGGCTATACTGACCTTAACATCCTAGGAGCAGTTAATATTTTGTTTCATTTTGCTGTTTTATAAAGGTCTCACTCTATAACCCTGCCTGGGCTAGAAATGTTTAGGTAGAGCAAGCTGGCCTTGAACTCATAGGTCTGCCTGCCTTCCTGCCCGCCTGCCTTTGTCTCCTGAGTGCTGGGTAAAGAGCCTGGAAGAGGCTGAGCTGCCTCCTCTGTCATGAGATAATGATGACAAAGTAGGAATTAGACAGTTTTACTTTTTGTCCATCTCCTGTGCTTGTTCTATACAAATGTGGCCCTGAGGAGTCATAGATGAAGGCATCTCAGCCTTTGAGTGGTTTCCTGAATAGGACCTAAGAAGACATAGCAATAGCTTTATTTTTAAAAAGTACACCAACCATCTCGTTCTGCCCATGCCCTGACATGAAGACAGTGGAAACATACTGTCTTGTGCTCCCCTGAACGCAACAGGGAATCAGCAGTGGGGGAGGCGTTTGCCTCCAGATGCTTATTACTACCACTGTCTTCCTTCAGCCTCTCAGGTCCAAGAGGAATGAATAGTCAATGCCAATGGAAGTCTGTGATGTGGGGAGAAGAAAGAAATAGTTGTGGCCTGTTTCTCAGGGGATTGTTAGTAGGCCAAGTCCTTTTATTTTTGAAGGAAAGAGGTTTCCAAAGGACACCATTCAGTCAAACCCGCTCTGCAAGGCACAGTAGACATTGCTCCATCAAAACCAGAATTGTGGGTTCAGTGGGCTCACCCTGGGAAAAATATTGAGGACTTTGAGCTCCCTCTAGAGGACAGCAGTCTAAAAGGAGCCTCCTAAAGTTCTTTAGGGAAAGAATGGAAGTTAGCCTCCTCTTTTAGTAAGAAGTTACTGCTTTATGAATGCATTCATTATCTTCTTCTGGTTACAAATTACACAGGACCTATTTCCTCACAAATGCAAAGTTTCACTCAACTATGAGTGTTTGCTTGTAGTATGGAGAAATGAGTCTTTCTGAAACAATTTGGGTTAGTCATATCTAAACAGCTTTGTGGGGCCAGTGAAAAAATGGTGAAAATGGATCATTCCTTTTAATTGGTTTATGAGCATGTAGCAAGCTTTGAGTTTTGAAAGGATCTTGTAAAATGAACAGAGAAACAGATCATCTGTTTACCTGCTCTGTTCTCAACCCACTTCTCCAACATCTGGAAGGAGCAAGTACTGAAAGAGTACCAAATGATGAGCCAAGATACAGGCTTATGCCTAATTAAACACGTGAACAAGCTGACATTAACTTGCCTAAGCTTCAGAGTCTGGCTGACTACTGAGTTGTTTGTTCTGGGACAAAAATGTTAGCAATGGTCAGATGTTCAGAGGTACGTTGCCTTATGGTCTGTTGTAGTTCATCCTTTTATTCTTTGTCTATTTAATCCTCTTTGCAAAACTTGAGTGGATTCAGTTGTTTTAAAATGCAGCTATAAAATGAATTGTTAATTGTTAACAATTGTTAATTGTTTAATGGTTTGAACAAAAGTTTTTCTGTGTGTGTGTGTTTGTGTGTGCTGTGTATACATGTTTGTATATATATGTGCACATTTGTATACTTAGGGAAGCCAATGGTTGAGGTCAGGTGTCTACTTCATGTCACTTTATGTAGTGCTGGATATCAAATCCAGGAGGACTTCATACATGCTAGGCAAACAGTCCACCAACTAAATTACAGTTCTCACTTTTCTCTGTAGCCTTGGCTGTCCTGGACTCACTTTGTAGACGAGGATGGCCTCAAACTCAGCAATCTGCCTGCCTGTGCCTCACAGAGTACTGGGATTACAGGCGCCACCACACCCCACTTCATTTTTTAAAGTTCTAGTCATCTGTCCTCACTCCCTCCCTCCCTCCCTCCCTCCCTTTCTTCCTCCCTTCCTTCCTTCCTGGATCATATTTTAAAGTACGGGGAGAGGGGAATGGTGAAAACATGTAAAAGGGATCTAAAAGCCAACTATGAAGTCTCTTAATGGCCAAATGTAGAATAATTGGAATGTAGCCAAATTATATTAAAATTTTAATGTACCTGTGAGGTCACACTGATAAGTGAACAAGAGGAGAAAAAAATTGTTTCCTGTGTAGCCACTTCTTTTTAAGGAAGTGGAGCTTTAATCCCTCCTCCCTTGAAATTGGGCTGCACCTAGTAACTTCCTAAGCACAGTGGGGTCCAGGGAGTAACTTCCCATGGGAGAAACCATAGATAAACAGAGTATGGACTGTGTCATCAGTAAATCATGCTAATAGGATTGATTTAATTACTTTTATGCTGTTGTTGTGAAAAAGAAACAAAACACCATACCTAATCCAATGTATAGGAGGAAGAGTTTATTTTGGTTCACATTTCCAAATGGAGAGTTGTAATGGTGTGGGGGGCATGATGTCAAATGGCTGGAGCAGGAAGCTGAGAGATCATATCAATTTCAAACACAACCACAAGAAGAGAGAGTGAACTGGAAATGTTGTGAGACTATGAACTTTGAAATCCTAGCTACAGTGACATACTTTCTCCAGCAAAGTACCACCTTCTCAGACAGTGCTGCTTGAGCTTGTTAGGACATTTTCCACTCTGACCACAAGGAGGATGTACCATAGTAATACTGTTGACATGAATGCCATGCTAACATTTGTGATCCCCGCCCTCCCCCCCCCCCCCCCCGCCAGGAACCCATAATTGCAGCATCACCATAAAAAATACAGTGCATTTCACAGACTCAGATCTCGGGATTTCCTGCTGAATACTGCCCAGGATTCCTAGAATTGTTGAGTTCATTAAAGACAATGGCAGTCTTGAGAAACTCAAGGGGACACTGAGGAGACTGTGGTAGGCTAACCTGGATGAGGTCTTGGAACTGAAAAGGCACAAGGGAGAAATTCAACACTATCAAGTTCATTTAAGATACTCCAGGATGCTCCCTTATCTGTGACAAATATACCATAGTAGTGCAAGGTATAAACACTGGTGGAAACTAATGAGGTGTCTACAGGAACTCCCACACCATCGTTATAGCCTTCTATAAATCTAAAGCTGTTTCTGGAAAAGGCTTGATCTCTCTATCAACCTTATGCAGTTTTTGTTAAATGCTTGAAAAGTGAATCACCTCTCTTCGAAGTCTGTTTATTACTATTTACAGTTAAGCAGGGTATTCTGTAGAAAAGTGGGGGAAAGTATGATAGTTTGAATGTAGTTTGTCTCCCAAGGGTTCTGGCTACATGGTCCCCAAGTGTGACTGTGTGAGAAGTGGGCCCTTGGGTATGGAACATTGTGGTTGTGTTCTCAGAACCCCCTGGCTCAGTATAGTTGATGGACTCCAGGTTCTCAAGCAGAGAGCGATGGTCCTAGGAAAAACTGGATAGTGTGGTCCTTTCAAGCCTTTAATTTTCTGCATTAGAAGTTTCTTAGTAAAACAGTAGTATTTTTCTTCATCCATTATACTCTTGTTCTTCCTAGATGGTTGGATTATCTGTTGATGTCAGAATACATGCGGACATCCAACCCTGAGCACTAAAACCATTGCCTGTTGACAGAGCAGAGCTGTGACCGTGTCTTACTGAGTAGTTACTGACTTGCAGGGGATCATTGAGATTGGTGAAGGGAAGGAGGAAGCTTTTCAGGACAGTGAGAGAGAGCCTGGCAGCCTGAGGATGGAACAGCTAGCTAGTTCTGTTACAGCCTGTCAGGAATGCAGATGATAGTGAGCATTTGTATCCATTTCTTAAAAGCTTGAATGCCAGGCAGTACTTGAAGAATATTATCTTCCTTTAGTGTACCCTTGAAGGCTTTAAATCCAGAAAGCATGGTAACAAGTCAATGAAACACCAGACTACGATTAGAGGATGCCTGGGATATGTTTCTTAGGTGCTAACAGATTTGTCAGGTTGACAGTGAAGATTCACCACCACAGAGCTGAGGTACTGTACCTCCTGTGGGTGTGTAACCTTGCGTGTCTGTGCAGTTACATACGTGCTGGTTGCTCTGTCAGCAGATTATTGCCTTTTGATTGCTTTCTCAGTCATTTGAGTAGTATATAGAGGATTCTGGTGTTTCCATGGAAGTGATATGGTAATAGCTTTCATATCTTACCTGTTTTCCTGTCTAAGCTCTAATTTGTTTCCAGTTTCCTGATTGTCTTTATTTTTGTCCAGACAGTATCAAACCTGCTTTGTGACTTTTTAGAAAACTGGTATTACAGGCAGTTTTCTCATACAGACTTGCCTTTTTGGCACAGAGCATGTACAATCATGTAATCCCCTTTGCTGAGATACTAGAATAACAGTTTTCAGAAGTAGGATTATAAATTATTTTCCTTTGAAGCTTATGATAGTTAAAAGTACAGTTATAGACCCATAGCAGCTGGGAACATGGCTCAACATGAGTTTGGCCTTTATTTTATTTGTTTGTTTGCTTGTTTTTTGAGGTGCAGCTTGCAGGACCCTACAACCCAGGTGGTTAGACATAGTTCAGCAATTTATCCAAGTTTGAGACTTCTTCCCCTTATTTGTATTTACTTACCTGTCGGTTCTTGGGGCAAAACAGGCTCCTGTGTGCTCTTAAGAATATGCTCTACCTCTGAGCTATGTTTATTTCTAAGTTTAAAATGAGGAGGCATTTCTGCATATTTATTTGGTTTATGTGCTAGGATTAATTTTTGTCTTTTATATCTCTTATTTGGCATCATTATTATTATTGTTGTTATTGCTACTATGTTTTTCAAGACAGGGTGGGTGTCTCTGTCTCTGTGTAGCCCTGGATGTCTTGGAACTCAAGCTGTAGACCAGGCTGGCCTCAAACTCACAGAGATCCACTTGCCTCTATGTCCTGAGTGCTGGGATTAAAGGTGTGTGGCACTACTGTCCAACATTATTTATTATTTTTAACAGGGTGATTGTATATCTCTCTAGCCTAGAGTTCTCTTTGTAGACCAAGCTGACCTCAAACAGTCCTGCCTTTACCTTCTGCGGGCTAGGATTATAAACTTGTTCTACCCTGTATAGCTCTCATATTTGTGTGTGTGATATATTTGTGTGTACAGTATATTCATGTCTGTGTACACATGCACGTGGTGTGTGCTTGTATGTAGCTGGTGCAGGGGTTAGCCAGAGGTCAATGTTGGTAGTCTTGTCACTCTACGAATGATGGGATTTCTTGCTGAACGTAGAGTTTACCTAGACAGCCACTTGACCCACTGAGCTGTCTAAGTCCTTGGTTTTTATGTGTGTTTGTGTTTTCTTTTTAAAAACATTTATTAAGTCTTTATAAATACATTATTTGTGTTCAGCTTTCTCGGGTGGAAATTAGAGGTGGCATTTAGACTGTAATTACTCAGTACTGTTGGTACCTTTAATGTAGCTGGCTGTGCATTAAGTGCTTAGTCATTACTAAGTTTTAAAGTTGATCTGTTTGGCTCTAGGTGCTTTGCTGAGTACAGATACTTTGTGTGGGGGGTAGGGAGGAGTAACAAACAGTACTTAGACTATGGGGCTCTGCTGGATAAGGTTGAAGTCAATTGTTTCTGGGTAGCCATTTATTTATGGGGTTCTGAACTCCCCTGATCTGGATAATTCCAGGTCTTATAAGGAGCTCACATGCCCTCAGGGCAGATTACACGCCAGACCCTTCCCCTGATAAGGAAACTGTTCATGCAAGCATCTAGGAGTTCTTTGAAAGGCCCCACCAACTAAGGATCTTAGTCCAGTGGTGACCTTCAATTGTATTTGGAGATTCTGCCTCCCTCCCCCATAGGATAATTAAGTGCTATATTTTCCTTTTTGTGATAGGACCATTTAAATATCCCTGACTCCCCGGCCCCAGTGAATCAAACACATTCAACTTCAGAATCCCTCCCTCTGCTAAGGGCTTATATTGCCCTTGGTTTCACATGGATAAAGGTACACAGGTTTGCATTTTCTCACTTCAAGACCATCTGAAATTAGTCATTTATCCTGCCCTCTGTGCCACTGCGCCTTAGCCCGCACACCTGTGCTCAGCACAGCAGCTTGAATAAGAGCTCTGGTACACTTTGGTATCTGCCGTAGCAGATACCACCTAGCTTCTTCCACTGTCACAGAGGATCTTGTGCTAAAAGAGCTAAACTGTAACACTCTGGAACACCCACACACACCCCGGCTTAACACACTTGGGCCTCACCCAAAAGTGCTCTAGCTGCCCCTCAGAGAAACCTCGTTCTCTGTCCTGAAGCTGAGTTCCAGGACCCTAGCCGGAATCCACTAGCCCCCCTTGCCCCCCCCACTCTGGATGAATGACATTAGACAGTATGCCTTTGCCTTCATTCATGATTTACAGAATCCTGTGCTGCTCCTGTAACCATATGGCTGCTAAATTTGAATCCTGGCCTTGACTCTTGACACTTGTATGTAGCTTTAGCTCTAACATACGTGATCTCTAGAGCTTTTCTTTGTTCTTTTGTACATGGAAAATGAAAATACAGTAGTGCTATGAATAGGAAATTAATTTATTAAGTGCTTACATGGCACATTGTTTCCAAATACCTGTGTCTATTAACATGTTTGGTGTAATTGTATATACAAAAGCTGTTTATTAATGTAAATATCCAATTCTTTACATAGGAGAACTAGAGTTGTTAGGCATTCTCTGAAGATGGCTAGATAGTAAATACCTTTAGTTTCAGTGTTTACTATTGGGCTCCAGGAATGTTCTTAGGAAGAGAGTCCAACCTGTGACTACAAGTACCTTTCATATCTCTTATTTACCCGGTATTTAAAACATGTTCAGCTTTCTTCTGTTTCAGAAATCTTATATCTGTACTGGTTGGTTTCTTTCAAATTGTTTCTTTGGAAAGTCATCCTTATATACAGTTACAAAACCAGCGAGTGACTGTGTGGCCTCAGCCCAGAGCTGAAATTAGAAAATGATAAGGCTGAGAATTTGGTCCATCAGTGTAGAGCATTTGTTGATTATTACAGTTTCTGCATGCTACAAGTAGATATTTTTTTCCTTTGAGCTTTAAAGCAAGTGTTAGAATTTGGAATTTTTTGGTGTCTGATCATCTTATGTATTTATTATGCTATATAAAGGCCCTTCAGAGTAGACAAGAAGAGGTGAGGTAAAAATAGACCACTAATGCTGCTGCTGTCAGTCCCACCAACTTCATTCCACCCCCAAAAGAAGTGATTATTTCATCTGCAAAGGGCAAACCTGGGTGATGGAGATGAATTGATGTACAAACTGATGATGCCTTTTAAAGACTTCCTTTTGTTGCATAATTTATAAATCTGTGTGTCTAAAATTTGCTGTGTAAAGCTGATGAGTGTTAGGGGGCCACTCTTTCCACTAATCATATTAGAATGTTCTAAGATTAGACTGTCTAAGTAAGAGTCTTGACTGTAAAGTAACATTTTTGTTTTTAGAAAGATTTCTTTTAAAAGAGTGTTTTGGTCTTTGCCATTTCTTATGAGAACATAACTCAGTGCTCTGTAGTGGGCCATATATTGGATTTATTGTAATGATTCTGACAGTGGTTGTCAGTGTTTTTACTTTTATAAAACATGGAATAATTACTTAAAAATAGTTCCCAAGGTTGGTAGCTTTCATGACACAATTATGTTTTCAGTCTGTTTGTCATAATGGTGTGTGTTCTAATTAACGCAATTTTTTTGCATCAAAGAGTGTATTAATGACTTAGGAGAGTACGATTTGGATTTATGACTATAGAATGCTATCTGAAATTATTTTTACATTAAAAATGCTTCCTCTTCTCTAATACCTGTGTTAGATGCTTATTACTGGTTTTTGTTTGTTTTTGAGGCAGGGTCTCGTGTAGCCAAGGCTGGTCTTGAAATCCAGATCTTGTTGCCTCTGCCTCCCAAGTTACTGGCATGTACCACTCCATTGGCTTCTTTCTATCCTAGTTTTGAAGGCTTCTGAGTTTGTATAAACAAGCCTAGCAGCAGAGACACTTACTTGCTTAACATACTTGAGTCTTTTTTCAGAGTTTGACTCATAATAACCCTTCAACATAACAAAACCAAAAATGTCATGTTCATTGAAAGTACATAAATAAAGCCAGGTGTGTGGTGGCATATATCTAACTCCAGCAATTAAGAGGCTGAGGGGATAAGATGGCAAGTTTGAGGTCAGCTCGAGCTACTCAGCTAGTCCTTGTCTTAGAAAACCAAACCAACAAATAGTATTTAAATTAGAAAATCATGTTCAATGATGTTATCATAGAATACTTCAGGAAGTGCAGGAAAGAAAGTAGGTTTTCAGGAATTCAAGACCAGTCCCTCCAACTGGCTCTTCAAGATGGTTCAGTGGGTGAAATGTTTGTAGTACAAGCCTGGAGTCCTTAATTCAGCCCCTGGAAACTGTGAAGATGGAAGGGGAGAACCCATTCTACCTACTTGTCCTCTGACCTTTACATGCACACTTTGGCATATTCACCCCTCTATAAGTCACACATACACATGGTGATAATTAAACCAAACAATGGGCTAGAGAGATGGCTTAGAGAATAAGAGCACAGGCTGTTCTTCCAGAGGTCTTGAGTTCAATTCCCAGCACCACATGGTGACTCACAACCATTTGTAATGACATCTCCTGATCTCCTGCCCTCTTCTGGGGTGCAGGTGTATATGCAGGCAGAACACTGTAAACATAATAAATAAATCTTAAAAAAAAAAAAAGTACCTAAACAACACCAGCAAAAAAAAAAAAAAAAAAAAAATTCTCACAAATAAGTGGTTGACTTCTGCATTCACAAATAAAGTGAAATATTTACAAACCTCTGATATTTATTATTATACTCCTCATTGGTAAGATAGTTTCGTGTTGGTTTATTTGGGGGATTTTCCTCTCCAAAATTAAGGTATTAAAAGGCGGGGGAGACTTTTAGGTCTCTTTGTTTCTGATGCCAAGTTGATGCATAGATCTAGAATGTTGTTAGAAACATCCTAAGTGAGTTGGAGGACAAAAACTGATGTCTTTTTGTTTTTGTTTCAATTATACAGCAGATATAATTTCTACAGTAGAGTTTAATCATTCTGGAGAATTACTAGCAACAGGAGATAAAGGTGGGAGAGTTGTCATCTTTCAACAAGAGCAGGAGGTAAGTAGTGAAAGTTCAGTGTCTCCTTTTCAGTTTGATCTTGAGACTGGAGTTTGTGCTGGAGAAATCCAGTTTTAAAGCTGAAGCTCTAAAACCTGAGTAATTATTCTGTCTGCAGATAGCTCGTGGCTTCTCTTAGCTTTGTGTGTGTGTATGTATGCCTTTGTTGCTTTTATTAGCAAACCCATTTTAATTGTAAAAACCTTCAGTTAGAGAAGAGGGTAGGAAGTAGTTGATTAATCCAAGATTTAACTGGATTTTGAAGCCTTTACCCTCAGTGGTAAGTTGACCTCCTCTGAAGGCTTAGCTGCTCTTTGTAATTGAGGGTGAGGTTGACTGGAAGAAAATCAACCAAATTATTTTATGATCACTTCATACACACAAAAACTTTTACTAGATCTTAAATGTTTACATTGCACTTGCACGTATTTGAATGGATATAATTAATGCATCAACACAGTACTAGCTTTTAAATTTTTATGCTGTTCCCTTTCCTCTTTTAAATGAAGTTTTAATCCAGAATCTATGGTTAAGTACATTCCAGTTTTTTTCCCCCTTTTACAACTTATGCACACTTGTAAGTCAGATTGACAGGGTTTCTCTTAAGAATTTTGAATGGACAGTTTGTCATACTTGATATTTCCAAGCTTAGTCCAGTCATTTTACATCAAGGTGTAATCTTTAAGACAATTGGCTTTGAAACATCTGTCCCTGTTTGTAACAGACTCAAAGAATTTAATGTTGATAAATTGCAGGATTTTACAAATGTCTAAATCAAAACACAGGGTAAGGTTTTAAAGGATTGTAAAATTCCTTAAATAAACAAAGAATCAAGTAATAATACGACTACTTTGCACTTCTATAGCGCCTTTGACCTGAGGATCTCAAAGTGCTTTAGAAACACTAATGAATTAATCCTCACAACACCCCAGTGAGGTAGGTAATTTAATTTTAAAAGAAATGATTAATAGTGTCTGAATAGAAGATGCACAAGCACTAAATATGTCTCCTTTTACTTTAACCGTTTGGCTGGAAGAAAGAAGAAAAATAAGACTCAAGCTTTTGCTTGACAAAGAGTGATCTGGTGGGAAGGGAGGCTGAATCAGTTTTCTGTTTCTGGATTTGTTTGTAGCCAAGGGTGGATGGCTTTGAACTTCTGATGACCTTACTTCCACTTCTGGAGTGTTGGCATTATGGGCCTATACCACCATACCAAGTTTTATTTTTGTTGGGTATGGACTTTGTACATGCTAGGCAAGCAGTGAGCCACATCCCCGACCATTTGTTTTAGCTTCAAACAGGTAGAAACTTGAATGAAATTATCTTTAAAACGAGATGAAATGGGACTTCCTTCCTTCCTTTACAAATAAAAATGTCAAGCTAGAAATAGAACAGCCAATCTCCAGAACTTTTGGCATGTTCATTCTTTTGTTCATTCTTTTCTTTTTTGTTGTTTTTTTTTTTCTGCCTTTTGTGTTAGATCACTTCAAAATGTGAATGTTACTTTAGAGTAGGCATTCTCTGCCCTTGAAAGACCATTTGTTTATGTATGTATGTGTATGTATGTATGTATGTATGTATGTATGTGTTACGTTGTATGTATATCTATCTATATGTATTTATATATGTATTTATTTATTTGGAGACAGTGTATCATTAAATGGGACTTGGTTCCTTTCTTTATGAATAAAAGTGTCAATTTGAAATAGAATAGCCAATCTCCAGAACTTTTGGACTGCCTTCCTTCCTTCCTTCCTTCCTTCCTTCCTTCCTCTGCCTTTTGTTTTAGAGCCCTTCAAAATGTAAATGTTACTTTAGAGTAAGCATTCTCTGTCCTTGAAAGACCATTTATCTATTTGTCTTATATGTATTTATTTGGAGACAGTGTATCATATAGCCTAGGCCAGCAATGGATTTGGCAGAAAATTTGACCCTGGGTCTTCTGGTTCTGCTTTCCAAGTCCTGGAAACTATAACTGGTTTAGAGAGAAGCTTCAACAATTAATAATTACTGTGCTTAATAATCTCAAAGGCAAAGAGTAATATAGGCTTTCCATTCTTGGGGGTTGGGAAGACCAGTTCCTCACTGAGGTCACTGCTATTTTAAAGTGAAAGTTGTCAGCTAAAAGTTAACTTGGAATTCTTTTGCATAAGAATGAAGTAATTTCCACCTTCTAAGGTGTTAATTTGTTATTAAAGTAAAATCAGATGCAAAAAGGGCAGGAATTTAGTACAAAATGGAGCAAATGATTGCTTTTATATGAGTTTAGTAGTTGTCAGAGTATTCTAGAAGCTTTCTAAAAGGACTAGTAATAGTGATTGAAAACAGAACCTGACATACTTGAAGGAAATTGCTTAAATTTCTTAATTGTATAAGAATGTCGGAAACTAAGTCCAGCCACTAGAGAGTAGTTCAGGCTAGTGCGACTGCTCGGTGGGTCCTTCAGCCAAGCCGATGACTTCATGGCTTCATCCTCAGGACTCATGCAGAGGAAGGTGATGACAGACACCCATAGGTTCCTCCAGCTTCTTAGGAGATTGTGGCACACCTCCAGTAGAAAAAAATGAATGATGTTCTTAAAAACAATAATAACAAAAACCAGTTTCTTAATTTCTGAACTCTCTCCAGATATTCTAAATTGCTATTTTAAATAAATACTGTTCTAGGAAGAAATTAGAATAGCTAACTTTTTGGGTAATGTCTCCATGATATAAAAAGGATTCTTTTCATTTGTTTATATTCATTATTTTGAGACTTACTTAGTATAAATGTGTTTTTAAGATACAGGTTAAGCAACCATGATGATTTTTCCCCTAAAGCTTTCTCTTGTTGGTATTAATTGATATGTTTCTACTAATTAATTAACATACTTTAAGCTTTCTCTTATGGGGATAACTTTGGGTCTGTGTCAGTGATCATGAGTGTGTGGGCAAGATCTGAGGGATTCACATCTGTATTGGTGAAAGTGTGTTGCTGGAAAAAGGAAAGGAACTAATATCTTTTCCTAATTTTTAGGTTAAATGTCCCAAAAACTTCTGTAACAAAAGTGTATTGTTTATTTTAATAGGGAAATTGAGGCACAGAAATAGAGTTGTTGTTTGTTTTTCTTCCCCTGTGGCCATCACAGCTATGGTGTGGTGTATGAATCTTCTCCATGTACCCTGAACTAGATTAGCCATCTTCCTAATTTACTTTACAGTTTAAACCAGCTTTTGACAGCAAGTTCTTTTTGGTGACAACTACAGGTTTTAGAAGGTCCCAGGGCTGTCTTTTGGTTTGTAAAGGGTTTTTGTTTCTTTTGTGGATGCTCAGCTGAGATGAACAGTTGGAGTTGCTGGTTTGCTTCTTTTCTTTTGAGAGAAAGAGAGAGTCTTGCTGTCACTAGCTGAATGTAGCTATAAACCAGGCTGGGCTTGAACTCAGAGATCTTCCTGCCTCTGTATCGTGAGTGATGGGGTTGAAGGTGTATGCCACTATACTTGCTGGTTTCTTTGTTTTTAACCAGTCTTTTGTTTATTCCATGAGATTTTCATTCTTACACATACTTTGAACATTTATTTCTACCTTGCACTCTAACCCTTTTTGTTTTTGTCTCTTCCTCTCCCCTCCCCTCCCTTCCTTTTATAAACCCATATGATGCCCTATATGGCCCATATGATGGCCTATGTGGGGTGGGGCCATCTACTGAACTCTGGGCAACCTACCATTGGTCACATCCTGAAAGAAAATAACTCCTTCCTCCCCAGCCTCCATCAACTGCCAGTAGATCTTCAGCTAGGGCTGGAACCTCACAAGTCCCTTCTCCCATCCATGCTGGAAGGCTGACTGGCTGGATCCTTGTTTAAGTCTTGTGCAGGTAACCACTTCTGCTGTGAATTGACTAGTGCAACCACCTAATCTTGTCCAGAAAATATCTCACAGCATTCTTTCCCAACCTCTGGCTCTTATATTCTTTCCTTTTTTTTTTTCCCCTGGGGTGTTTATTGAGGGTAGGGGTGGGAAGTTACGATATTTACACTGAACACTCACAGTCACTTAATTCTTAGTGCTTTGATCAGTTGCTGGTTTCTGTGTAATTAACTGCTGTCCACTGCAAAAGGAAGCTTCTCTGGCTGAAGTTGAGAGAACAAATCTATGGACATAAACATTTAGAAGGCAGTTTGACAGCGTGAACATTTAGCAAAAAAACATATAGGGCCACCCCTTCCCATCTTCAGCCTATGACCTTTTCAGCCATGGACCTCTGGCCAAGTTTATAGCACCAGACACGAATTACTTCCTGTGGCACAGACCTTAAAGTCAATTACAGAGTAGTTGTTTACCTCTCTAACAGCCATTGCATGTGGTAAGTGGGCATATTTTGCTTGTTAGGGTTGGTGGTGTAGCATGCAAGGTCCTGTGTTGGGTAAGAACACTGATGTCTCTTCTTCCCCAGCAGCCTGTGTTATAGCATCTTTCCTCTATGGAAGCTAGTCAGCCTGGAAGTTTCTTCATCAGTTCCACATTTACTTCTTTGTCCTGCAGTCAGTCTGTGGTGTTTTGGCAATAGGATCTTTCTAGCTATGGTGGATAGCCAAGAGCAATGAATGACAATAGCCTGTCTTGTTTTGGGTATTCTGGAGGCCCTCTGACTAATGACCTGTAGGGAGGTAACCCAGTCCTTGGACTGATATTTTCATTTCATAACCTATATTTTCTAGGCACAACATTGTCCAACCACGCAGGGACGTTTCATTCAAACTCATTGCTTTAAAATTATATTTTCATGCCAAAACTTATATTTTATACAAAAAAATTATATTTTTACAAAGTAGTTGGTTCTAGAAGTCTTTTTCTTCCTTGGTGTTAAGCAGTTGGGTGGGGTTGTTTTCCTGAGTCTTTTCTCCCAGTGTTTGTCATTGATATATAGGGGCTGTTGATTTTTGTATGTTAATTTGGTATCCTGCTGCTTCATTCAAAGGACTCTTTTAGGACTTTTAGAATCATATCATCTGCAAATAGAGATATTTTGACTTCTTGTCCTGTTTGTGTTCCTTTTATTTGGTTTTCTTGTCTTTTTTAAATTTCATGTTTATTCAGGTGGTTTGCCTGAATGTATGTCTGTGTACCTGGTGCCTGTGAAGCCCAGAAGAGGGCATTAATTAGATCTGGAACTGGAGTTACAGAGCTGGGGATTGGGCCTAGGCCCTTTAGAATCGCAGCCAGAGCTCTTAACCACTGAGTCCCTGTTCTACTGCCCTTGCTAAGAATTCTACCACTGTATTGAATAGAAGTGAAGAGACTAAACATCCTTGTTTTATTCCTGGTCTTACTGTAAATACTTTGAGGTTTGAGGTTTCCTCATTTAATGTTGCTTATAGATTTGTCTTATGGCCTTTATTATGTTGAGATATAGTCTTTATATTCCAGTTATCCTCAGGACTTTTAACATGAAGGAATGTTGGAATTTGTTAAAAGCCCTTTCTGTATCTACTGTGATGGCCATATGATTTCTGTCGTTCAGTCCATTTCATAACATTTATTGATTTACAGATGTTGAACCATCCACTTCTGCATCTCTGGAATGAAATCAACTTGATGATCTGTTTGATGTATTCTTGAGTTCGGGTGGCAAGATTTTTAGGTTTGGGGTATTTGGTATTTTGTTTTGTTTTTTTCCCTTCCATCAGGGTAGTTGGTCTGGGATATATTGTTGCATCTTCGGTTTTGGTGTTAAAGTGATACTAATAAAGACTTTGCTAATGTGTCCTTTTCTATTTTATGAACTACTGGAATAATTGGAGAAACACTCAATGTTCTTTGAAGGTCTAGGTTGGGAAATCTTTTTTTTTTCTTTTTTTTTTTTTTAATCACCTTAATAAAAAAGGGTATCACTATGTAGCCTGGCTATCTCTGAAAGGTATGTGCCACCATCGTGGCTGAAATTATAGTTATGTGTTTTGAGTTTCTATTGCTATAAAGAGGCCAGTGCTCCTAACCTCTGATCCATCTCTCCAGCCTGTGGTCTATTCTTTCTGTGGCCTTGTAGATGGATTTGCTTTTCTCTTCCTTAGATATCTTCTGTAAAGCTGACTTTGTGGTCATACATTGCTGTAGTCTTTTTTTGTTTTTGTTTTTTGGAGTCAGGGTTTCTCTGTGTAGTCCTGGCTGGCCTGGAACTCACTCTGTAGACCAGGTTGGCCTTGATCAATCTGCCTCTACTTCTGGAGTGCTGAGGTTAAAGGTGTGTGTGTACCACCACCATGCTTATTTAGTCCAATTTAATCATGGAAAATTTTTGTCCTTCTGTTATTACAGAGTCCTTTGTATGTAGTAGTATGGATTAGATTTGTTGTCTTTCAGTTGCTGTTCTTTTGTTACTGATGGGATTTGCTATTTCATTCTTGTTGCTTTGAGTTTATTTTCCTTTTTTTTTTTTTTTTTTTTTGATGAGGGAGGTATCTTTCTGCTTGTCTGTCTGTGTCCTGAATGCCTCCTGTATCTGGACTGTCACCTGTCTCTTTCTTAACTAGTTAAATTTATTTATTAAAGAATAGGTAAGCCCACTAAAGTCATAGTGGTGAAATAAAGAAAATTCATAAGGTAGTCAACGCTTGTGGTAATGAGGCTGTTAACTATTCCCCAGGCCTCCGCCTAAGATTCTCCTCACCATACCCTCCTGCACCAATGGGATACAATCTTAGAAATGCTAAAGTGTATAAGATGTAAAAATGGATGGGGTTGAATTTTTCAGTTCTGTAGTTCATGAAAATAACCAATAAACCCAATCTAGAATCTGAGAAATGTGTGAACAAAGGAGCATTGCTAAGTCTTTTCTGCTCCATGTGTGGTTTCCCAGCGCCACCTTTTATTCATTCTTCTTGCTGCTACAGCTCAGGTGGGAATCTTGACTGAAGGCCTGCTATATGTCAGATACTAATACAAACAGGTGTTGAATAAACTACCTGTAAATTAGTTAGGGAAAATTGCCTGCAAAAGAGCATATGGCGAAGAAAATAGATACTTGTAGTGATCAAAAGTGGCAAACTAAGAAGAATAGACTTGAAAAGGCCATGCAAGAAAACTAAAGCTCAGAGCATTTTAAAATGCATCATAATTCTTCGAGCTTTAGGAAAGCTGGGGGTTGGTTTTGTTTTAAGCAAAACCCAGAAAAGCTGCCTTCTGACTTTGGTCTATGTTGAAGACAATGATTTCTTTGTGCTTGTTCACTGTCCTGGGTCCATTATTACAGAACAGTGCAGGTTCTAAGCTCAGGTTCTCCTGTGGAGGAAAATCTCAGGGCTGGCTGCAGGCTCGCTTCAGTGTGAGCTGTCTTTTTGTTAGTGCTAGGCCATCTTGTCTGTTGCTTTGTCTTGGGAGTGAGGTTCTTCTTTGCGTAGTGACATGTGATTCCTTTTATCCTTAAGATAAAATATTCTCTGGTAAAATTTTCCCTTTTGGGGAGAAGATGTTTCTTATAGGCTGAAGCTTCCAGACTTCTTGGTTTTGTTTGGGGAATTTTTAAGGTAAAATAGTATTTGCAGTAATAACTCCACTGTAGTTTTGTTTATTATTTCATATGAGGCGGGGCAAATTTAGGTGGAAGATTGCCAGCATGTGATATTTGAGTAATACCTTACATAATTTGGCGTACATAGCCATGGGGACAAATACTGAGATTGACTTTGACACCAGCATCCCTTCCCCCAAGGATGGGTATGTTCTTGGTACGCCCTGCAGTCTTAACAGTTTCAGCCAACCCACTCACTAATACTTGTGTGCAAGAATAACTGACTGAACAGTCTTGATTGTGCTGTTAGAAAAAAAAAAAACGAACTAAAGCATGTGTTTCCAATATAATTTAACAGTTTTCTGCTGATATGGATGAGGAACAGGCTATTTTGCTAACTGTAAATATTCCACTTGATAACTTGGTTTTAATTAAAAATGATTGTCTATCCATAAAATTGTTTTGTTTGTTTATTTTTGTTTTGTTTTTGCAGACAGGGTTTCTTTGTGGAACAAAGCCCTGGCTGTCCTGGACTCACTTTGTAGACCAGGCTGCCCTAAGCTCACAGAGATCAGCCTGCCTCTGCCTCCCAGAGTGCTGGGATTAAAGGCGTGTACCATTACCACCAGCTTTAAAATTGTATTTTTATTTAAACTACTTTTCCAAAGGTTCTTTTTGAATAAGATTTTCAGTATTTTTAATTCCCATGAAAGTGTTTCTAATGGTGTGATAGGTCACAAGATGAAATTGCAAGTGTGATTATAATTCTCACTTTTGCTAGGCTACAGTGTTAACTGAAGTATTTCACAAGTAATGTTCATATCTAATCCCTTTACTTGAAAAGTATGTATCAGCAGACTGACACTAAGTACACGAAGCAAGCGTCCGTGTGTAAGGTCCCTGTGATAAGAACTCAGAAGAGGAAGTTGTATAGCAGAGGTTTATCATGGGCATTGCTAGGGTGCTGATACATACTTTTTAAAAAATATATTTATTTATTGTGTATTTATATATTATGTATACAGTATTCTGCCTACATGTACGTCTGCAGGCCAGAAGAGGGCACCAGATGTCATTACTGATGGTTGTGAGCCACCATGTGGTTGCTGGGAATTCAGGACCTCTGGGAGAACAGCCAGTGCTCTTAACCTCTGAGCCATCTCTCCAGCCCGCTGATACATACTTAATAGCTAGCAAAAATATCGGTATTAGGGGTCATATGGGGTTCTTAGATTTATGAGGGCTCCCTTCTTAAGGGCTTTTCAGTAGTGAAATACAGAAGGGAGGCTTCTGGAATGGCAAGAAAGATGAGCCATCACATTAGATAACAGAGCTGACAAAATGTTCTCTAGCCAGCTGTTTGTAAACACTGTCTCCTGATTTTTATATTTTTGATATCCATGATTGTGGTGTTCAGATTTCTTCTTTAACCGTATGACCATGCTACTTACCATGCAAGTTAATCAAATCAGTCTGTATTTGGTCCACTGTTTCCCTATTGAATGACGCTTACTTAGGAAATGTTTCCTTCTTACTCTTTCTAAAGCTTTCTTACTCCTTGAAGAACTTTAAATACAGTAAGCAGGGTAATAGTATGTAAGATAGAACTGCCTAGTAGGCTTATCCACAATTTTCAAAGTCTTTTGAGTTGATTATGGTTTGATATATTTCTCAACATAGTCCAAATATTTTTTTTCTGTTGTAGAACAAAATCCAGTCTCATAGCAGAGGAGAATACAATGTTTACAGCACCTTCCAGAGCCATGAGCCAGAATTTGACTACTTGAAAAGCTTAGAAATAGAAGAGAAGATCAACAAAATTAGGTGGTTACCCCAGAAAAACGCTGCCCAGTTTTTATTGTCTACCAACGGTAAGTGTGCATCTTTTGCTTTCAAGTGCCCACATGAGCACATGGCCTATAGAGTATACAGCCCCTCCCTGTACGAATGTAAAGTCTACTACTTTTGTTTCTTTTATTGGTTACTTGCAACTTTCAGATTTGTGGATACCAATTTTTATTTAGGCCGATTTTTATTCCTGCCTCCTTTGGCTGATCCTGAATAGGGAGTTGAATATTCTTACCAGCAGACATAGAGCAGCACTGTCTGCCCTACAGTGCTGTTGTGAATGTATAATAACCTAGTAATGCGGCACGCAGAAGCAGTGCTCAGAAGGTGCTCCTTTTCTTTCCTTTCCAACTCTGCAGAGCATGATTTCTGTGCCAAGATCATCTCTAGGAGAGAATCCTTATTCCCTGACTTCTGTTAGTCTATCACTTTCTTCCCTATAAGCCACATAGCTGGAAGAAGATTCTTCCCATATTAACTGTACTGTGTAAGGAAAGTTACTAATGAGGGTTAGTGTATAAGATGTTAGCCACAATTTGAAGACCTGTATGACAAATTAAGAGTTGAATGATTGGGGCTGGAGAAATGGCTCAGTGGTTAAGAACACTGACTACCATTTCAGAGGACCCAGGTTCAGTTTCTAGTACCCAAAAAGCAGCTCACAACTGTCTGTATCTCCAGTTCCAAAGGGATCTGATACGCTCACACGAGACAACACCAATGCGCATGAATTATTTTAAAAAAAGAAATAAAAGGAGTTGAATGATTTTTTTTTTCCCTATATGACTTGGCTCATAATTAGGACCTGGAGATTAAAGAGATGGGGGTGGTATTTGGAGCTCTGGGTGGCATGGTCCACTAAAATTTAGATTAAAACTTTTTTGAGGCAGACACATTAGCAGAAATCTCACGTTTCCTCACCTAACTATTAAAAGAAGCAAACCTTAGCACTTACACCTTTCTATTTACAGAGTGTAGGCTCCTGACTACTTAGGGTAACACAGTGGAAGATATTTAGAGCCCACTCATACATCCTGTACTGTTGAATTTCTGGGAATGCAGTCCATAAACATTGCTACTCTTTATTCCATGACTCTTCAGGACCCATTTTTCTCAATTAAATTTTTGTGGTAAACTGAGATACTTCAAGTAGTACTCAGACACTTTTTTTTTTTAAATATCAAACAATACATGGTTATACTATTTTATATATATATATATATAAACTTTTAGAAGCAAATGTCCCTAGTAAGTGTGTTATATATTGTACAGTACATGTCTTGGAGTGTTTGGTTTTACAGTACAAAGGATTGAACCTGGGGCCTTACACATTGCAAGCTAGGAAAGTACTCCACCACTAACTTGTGTATTCAAGGGTGGGTCCTCCTCACACCCCCGTTTTTGAGACAGGGTCTCACCATGTAGCCCAGGCTTACCTGGACTTGTAGAGTTCTGTCTCTCCTCTGTTTCCTGGGTATTAGGATTAAAGGCATGCTTCGTAACACCGAGTTACCCCTCTCTCTCTCTCTCTCTCCATGGATTCTGGATAAGTTTCATATATTGGTTGTGAACTTGTTTCTGACTCAAGTCAGCCTTGAACTTGGGATGCTCCTGCTTTTCCCAGGTTGAGATTGCAAGCTTGGGCTGCAAGCTCTACTTCATGGCAGTTCATTTCATAGTTTTACTTTTTCTAAGGCCAAGTTCAAGCACAGGCTTTCAAGGGTTCAAGTACAGACAGTAGTTAAGTGAGGCCCAGTGAGGGCTCAGGTCCCATTTCCCTTCCTCTCTTTGCAGACATGTAGTTACCATTCACTTGTGTATGTTCAGTACAGCTTCCATAGTTGCAAAGGTGCCACCAAATAAGCATTTCTTTGATTTGGTTTTGGTTTTGTGAGTCACCATGCCCAAATCTGATCAGCCTTAAATTATTTAAGGCCGTTGTATTAGTCACTGTTGTATTGCTGTGAAGAGACACTGAGACCAAGGCAAACCCCCACCCCCACCCCCCAAGGCAACTCTTAAAAAAGAAAGCATTTAATTGGGGGTTTACTTTACAGTTTCAGAGGTTTAGTTCATTGTCATCATGGAAGGGAGCATGGTAGGTATGGTGTTGGAGAAGCAGTTGGCAGCTACATCCGGATCCACAAGTTGGGGAGGGGAAGAGCCATGGGGCAGATGGACAGGGACAGCATCTGGCATGGGCTTTGGAAACCTCAAAGCCCACCCTCAGTGACACTTTCTCTAACAAGGCCACACCTCTTAGTCTTTTCAAGTAGTGACACTCGCTGGTGACTTAAGTGTTCAAAGGTATGAGCCTCTAGGGGCCATGATTATTTGAATCACCAGATTGAACAGACTGTAAGTTTTTCTTTTGTTATTACTGACCTCTAACTAAGACACAGCTAAGTGATACTTGGTGCTGGTTGGGGGAGCTTGATGGGAAAATGCCATGGTGTTTTGATCCTGGAACAGAAAAAGGATGTTAGGGGAAACATTCAAATCTCAGGGGCACTTTCCTTTTGGTGGTGTTGCACATGGTTTGACAAGTGTGCCATTGTTGCATAAGATGTTGACGTTAGAGAGACTGGGTAAAGTGTGAATACACCTATCTTTGAAACTTTCTATAAGTCAAAACTTAATTCCAAGCTTAAAAATATTTTTTAAAAATAGGCTGTTGTGTACATCCTTGAATTATGTGGATTTTTGTTAAGAAGGAGTTGAGGATTTGCTTCTAATCACTGTTTTTCAGGCCCCCACTGTGTATTTAGGGAATCCCTGATGCAAAAGGAGAAAAGGCCAATTCAAAAGACTCATGCTATGCCATCAAGGAGGATAGTGTTCCATAAGATATTCTGGGCAGGATCCCAGGAACTGGCCTTGCCACTCCAGCTCAGTAATAGGCAGTGCTGAATCAGTTGTATATTTTCAGCCTTTAATACTGAATGTCGGGCAAGTGTGCATGCGCATGCTTATGCAGGTTGCTGTGTGTTTATACACAGCAAACGGTTCTCAGGGTTTCTGAGAGAGTTAGAGGTCTGACTTGATTAAAAGGCACGTGGATGTGGATTCCTTTTGTTGTTGTTAAGAGTAGCTTGTGCTGGAGGTAGGGCTGACTCTTAATTCCAAAACCTGAGCTATGTAAGAGTTCTAGGAAGGGGTTCTGGTTTACAGTAAAACCTGGTCTTAAAAAAAAAAAGCAGCAGCTAATCACGGTGGACCATGCCTTTAATCCCAGCACTTGGGCATCAGGAATAGGAAGATCTTTCTTTGACTTTGAAGACAGCCTTGTCTGTGTAGTAGAGACCTTGTCTAAAAAGCTGGGTTTACACATTTAATCCCGGCACTTGGGAGGCAGTGGCACCTGTTTCTCTGTAGGTTCGAGGTCTTTGTGGGTAGTTCCAGGACAGCCAGGGTTACATAGAGAGAAACCCTGCCTCAAAAAAAAAAGGAAAATTAAAAATTCCTTTAATAAAGTATTAAATGGCATTTTTCAAATGGCTTTTCTGTCGTAATTATTTTCTTGCCATTTTGAAGACTTTTTTTTTTCTTTCCCCAGATAAAACAATAAAATTATGGAAAATCAGTGAAAGAGACAAAAGACCAGAAGGCTATAACTTGAAAGAGGAAGATGGAAGGTATAGAGATCCTACTACAGTTACTACACTACGGGTAAGTACATAATGAAAACGACTCCCAATCCCAGAACAGTGGCGTAGAGGAAGGTTACTAAGTTTGAGGCCAGCCTGGTCTTCAGGGTGTTTTCCAGGACATCCAGGGCTGTATAGAGACCCTAATTTCAAAGAAGGAAAAAAAAGCCTCTGATTGGATTTTTGTCAATATTTGTACAGCCTGGCCCCAAGCAGATGCCATATGGCCTCTGTTCCCAGTCCCGCTGGTGACCAGTTTTTTATGAGATGTTGCATCTCTCCCATTGAAACAAACAACTCCATAGAGGTCTCACTGCTGCCAAAGGCAGAGCTGGGATGCACATAGACTGTATTTTACACTATGCTGTTTACTGGTTTTGGCTTTTGGGGTTGGAGCCTTAGTTGTTGCTAAGTGAGCTTTGGAGTTCAGAAAAGTGCAAATAGCAGAACTGTAACAGTTTGTGCTGAAGATGCTAAGAATAAGAAACTTAGTTTCCTTTTTAGCCTTGTTAATTCAAAACCATAAATATTTGCTAGTTTATACCAGAGCTATGATCTGTAAACTAGTACTGTTTCTTTCTGGAGAAAAAGGTAGGCTATTCAGATGTTTGTTTTTGTTTTTTCTTTCTTTCTTTCTTTCTTTCCAGTTCAGTGCTTAAATAGAGCCAAAATCCAACATCAGTGGCTTTAAAAACAACAACAAAAAAAAACAACCCTCATTCTTAACTATATTCTATGTCCTGTTTTCTCAGAAGTGGAATAATGGTCTTCTGAAACTTGAGTACTTTTTAGAAGGATTTTACTTTCTGGATTTTTGTATTTTGTTGACAGGTGCCAGTGTTCAGGCCCATGGATCTAATGGTGGAGGCCAGTCCACGGAGAATATTTGCCAATGCCCACACCTATCACATCAACTCAATTTCTATCAATAGTGATTATGAAACCTACTTATCAGCGGATGATTTGCGGATTAATCTCTGGCATCTGGAAATTACAGACAGGAGTTTTAGTATCCACTTGATTTGTTTAGTTCATATTATGCTCATCCACATTAGATTAATCTTCTCTCTAACACGTACAGTCCTTTATAGTGTATTTCCATCTATTAAAACTGGGAAAAAGTAAACTTAATAAGAAAACAAGTATCATATAAGCTAATCGTAAAATAGAATTTATGGAGTTCTAGAAAATTTCTTTTGTGCCTATGAAAATTGAAATTGAGTGTTTTGCTATATTTGTACAGTATTTAAGATTTTAATTACAAAAATATTCTCTTTGAAGTTGGAACATGAAACTGATGGAAAGATTTATTACTGCTCATGTGTAACAGTGCTGTTTCACAGTGCCCATAATTCAGCGAGCTGACGCTGGAGGAGCAGGAGTTCTAGACGAGTATATGGTCGGAAGTTTTACTAAAAAAGAAAAGATACAAAATGCATTTGAACATTTCTGGGGTAGCTCACATTATGTGAGGTTACTGAGAAGAAATACTTAATCTTAGTTATTTGCCCTTTTCCAAGTGGAGATTCCTTAATGAAATGCTGTCTAGATATTGTGGATATCAAGCCTGCCAATATGGAAGAGCTCACAGAGGTGATAACGGCTGCAGAATTTCATCCCAACAGCTGTAACACGTTCGTGTACAGCAGCAGTAAAGGGACTATTCGGTTATGTGACATGAGGGCATCTGCGCTCTGTGACAGGCATTCTAAGTGTAAGTGCGTTTCTGCCCTTTCAGTGGCGGTCTGCTCAGTCCCGTCTTGAGCCTGTGAGTCTGGTACTCCACTGGAAGCACAGGGGGCGGTGTCTGTTGGGGATAGGGTGCAGTTGAGCTCTCCAGCATTGGATACAAAGCTCCCCTCCTTTCTTCCCTTCTTAGTCCTCACTCTTTAACCTTTTGAACTTACCAGGAAGGTCCCCCCTCTCCCCCAGGAAAGGATTTTTGTCCTTATAAAATTTTGGGAAAACACTAGCTTTAAAATGGTGAGGCTGGCGAGATGGCTAAGCAGCTAAGAAGAGCATGGCAGCTCACAGCTGTAGGTGGCTTCAGTTCCAGGGGATCGAACACCTTTTTCTGCCACCCTTAGACACTGCTCACACATGGTGTACTTACATACGTGCACATGTATACATAACCATACACATAAGATAAAAGTAAATAAATTTACAAAAAAAAGGGGTGGTGGGTTATAAGAATTATTTTCTTGGCTTTGGTTACATTACAGAACTCATGTATGTGCCAGTTACCAAAATCCTAGAAATGTGGATGGGTGGGCAAGTGGTGGCTTCCAGAGTGACAGTCTAGAGACAGTGAGGTAGGTTGTATACTGCAGCAAAAGTCCGTGAGAGTCCTGTGAAAAGTCAGACCCCTACCTTGTTAGCAGAGCTCTGCACTTCGTAGTCATCAATCGTTTTCTCAAGACTTTGTGAGGAAACAGGTCCCCAAAGCTGGCAAAATGTTTCTAATTTTTCTAGATTAGCCTGTGATTTTACCTTTCTTGAATGGTTATTTTAGAAAATGATTTATCCAAGCCCACATATGAAACCTTTTCCCTGTGTTTTCAGTGTTTGAAGAACCTGAAGATCCCAGCAACAGGTCATTTTTTTCTGAAATCATCTCCTCTATTTCTGATGTAAAATTCAGCCATAGTGGTCGCTATATGATGACTAGAGACTATTTGTCAGTCAAAATTTGGGACTTGAATATGGAAAACAGGCCCGTGGAGACATACCAGGTATTTGCAGTTTGTTTCTTTTGAAGAGTGTGTACCTGTGGAAAGTATATTCGGCTGCTACTTACAGGGTTGTTGGAGTGGCACACAGGTCACCATTAGCTGTTCTCTCAGCCGTGAATGGGTTACTGTTGCCTGTGTAGAGTGTATATTGTCTGTTCAGGGTTGTAAACTTTATTTTGTTATTCATGTAGTTCAATAATGGTGTGTTACTTTGTACGTGGAAGTGAGAAGTGTGGGCAGGACCAGAGCTGGGGAGAACACTTAGAGGACACCAGACAGTGTGGAGTAATAGTGAAGCAGAGCTTAATTAAATTTGACCTACCAAGTCATGACTTAACTCCCTTTTGCTGATGAGTGTCTCAAGTTTAAAAGGGCCTGAAATCTTAGCAGATGGCTTTAGGAGTTGCCTCTCCAGTACAGAATGTAAGTTCAGGATTCTCTCTATCAGCTAGCTTCTATCCTTAACCCATAACTGACATCAGAGGCAGATCAGACTGAGGGGCAAAGTGCAGCACAGGACAAGGCAGCCAGGCCTGTGGATCAGGGTTTAGAAAGCAGTCAGATTATTCTGGAGCAGACTCAGGAAATTTGCTGTGCATTCAGAAAAATTAGACACACACACACATAACCTTCTTAGGACTCTTGACTTTCCAAACCTCTAATATGTTGCATTGAAAACAAATCAAGCTGGGCTCGGTAGTGAATGTCTTTAATCCCAGCACTTGAGGAGGCAGAGGCCGGCAGATCTCTGAGTTTGGAGGATAGATAGCCAGGGCTACACAGAGATACCCTGTCTGGTGTTATACCCAGTTCGCGAGCCCCCAAAAGATCTACAGGAATTGACTCCGTTGCAAAACACACGAGGGTCTTTTATTGTTAAATTACAAACTGCAGCTTGGGCCCACAACACCCACCGCCGAAGCGGTGGGAGCTGAGTGCGCCGTCCCCAGGCTAGTTGGGTCATTTATAGATTCTGGTCCCTCCCAGCATGCCCAAGGCAGGGGCAGTTCCTGTCTGGCAAGCATCTATTGGTTAAGATGCTACATTTTGAATCGATTGGCTATAGGAAGGTTCCCAGATCATCAGTGACCAGGTATCTCTCCCTAGGAGGATGGTCCAGTTTCCTAGCAACTGTATCTCTAGTGGGTGGGGAAAGAATGCAGTTAGGTGGCTCTTCCCCTCAGGGCATTACAAGACTTCTTTACTGTACCTACTTTAGGTCTTAATAATAGCTGCTACTTTATCTTTTGGTCTCTCACTGGAAAACAAAATGAGAGCGAAATAGTGCTTTGTTTTCACAGTGTTAGCAACTGTTGTCTACAATAATTAGAGCTACATTTATTGTCTTCCCCATGCATGGCAGCGAGACTAGCTTCATGGTCTTCTCTTGTTCCAGGAAAGCTGCACCATTGTGCAGTGCTGAACGTTAGGGCCTGACTTAAATGCTGCTTGTCTGGTTGGTCTTCTGCCTGTAGAATCAGATTAACAATTGAGAATAGAGTCACATCATGGCAGAGCTGTTGCATTTGTATGCTTATCTTGCTGGCTTCTGTGGACTGGAGCTATTTTTGATGTTTCTTTTTCTTCCCACCAATTCTGTCCCAACCCTACGATAGTTGAAATTCCTGGGTGTTAGAAGTTTTTACTTGATGTCATATAGACATGGCTGGAATCAGTCACTTCTATCAATTTATATCAAGTGAAGTGGACATTTACAGTGAGTTTAGGTCTCAGTGTGCAGATTCACACATGTAATCCCAGAACTCTGAAACATGAAGCAGACAGGTTGTTAGTTAGAGCCCCTAAGTTTGAGGCAGACCTGGGCAACATAAATAAAATAAAACAGAAGGTACTCACTGGTGGGTGTCATTTCTTCTTTCCAGCAAAAAGGGAATGGCTAATAATTAACACTTCTTTTTCCTCCAGTCTCCGCAAATACTGAGGAATGTCTTTGTAGTTAGTGCCATCACCGTGGAAGTGTGCTATGCTTCTTGACTGCCTTTTAAATAGCATATTTACTTACTAAAGAGCGACCTGTTTGTTGGCTTTCTATATTGAATAATATAAAGCAACACTCATATTTTAGTTAATTTATCTGTGTGTGCGCGCCATGTACATGCATAGCACACATGTGGGATTCTGTTCTCTCTACTATGTTTATCTTGGGAATCAAACTTGGTTCATCGGGCTTCATGGCCAAGCATTACCCACTAGCCATCTATTCAATTTTTATTGAATAATGTGGGTAAATGAAAAAGAGGAGACTGGGATGGGCAGCAGAGAAAAACCATTTTATCACTAAGCCAAAGCCTTTCTTTACTGTATATTTAACCGAAAATAATAGGCCAAAGTTAAATTTGTGCTAGGAAATTGGTACTTAAAGGGGAAGGAAGCAGCTTTCTTACCAGTAGTAGTGGACTGAATGCTGAGAAGTGAAAATGAAATTCTGCTAAAACGTTCTTTTGTTAGTCTCTTAACTGCCGTTTTCAAATAGATGTTTTCTCAGTTACTGTATTATTGGTGTGAAGAGACAACATACCAAAGCAGCTTACAAAGGAAAGCATTTAAGCAGGGTGGAGCCTGTGATCCCAGCACTCAGGCAGAGGCAGACAGATCTGAGTTCTAGGCCAGCCTGGTCTTGGTGGACAGGCAGGCATGGTGCTAAAGAAGAGTTTTATATGATTCACAAGCAAAAGGCACAGAGAGACAGGTCCTGGCATGGGCTTTTGAAACCTGAAAGCCCACCCTCGGTGGCATTACCTCTTCCAAAAGGCCACACCACCATATCCGTTCTACACCAACCTTGGACCAAACATCCACATATGTGAACCTATGGGGAGGGCTGTGCCTTCTGATTTGAGTAATCATAGATGTTTTATTTACACTTATCAGGGAACATTGCAGAAAGGTAGTTTTCCTCAGTTGTGTCACAGGAAAATATGCCTGTGTAAGAGTTTGTAAGGATTAAGAGAAGTACAATTAGACTTGTGTATGATTCAATATACACATTCTTTAAGTATATTAATTTTTAATCTGAGAGGAAAATGAAGTAAACTGATAATGTATTTTCTCTACAGGTACATGAATACCTCAGAAGTAAACTTTGCTCACTGTATGAAAACGACTGCATATTTGACAAATTTGAATGTTGTTGGAATGGGTCTGACAGGTAAGGAAAGAAACTAGCTATTTCATCCCTCTTGTTTGTTACAGTACGTAAAAATATGACTTTAATTTTTTGACAGATATTATGAATCATTTGTTTTTCTTCCAGGTACTTGTGAAATAAATCTAGTAATGTGTAGAGCCATAATGAAAAAACTAAGCATTGATTTTCAGAGTAAATCCAAAGCAAAAGAAATCTAGAGCAAGAAGTGATAGGTCTTAAATTATTGTTTTAAAGTCTTGTTTCCCCTTCTCCTTTATGCTAGTCAGGCGCAGTGTGTGCCTGTATTCCCACCTACTTGGGCAGCTTGAGACCAGAGGATTGTTTGAGCTTAGAAGTCAGAGGCCAGCCTGAGTGACACTAACTACTTTCCAGAAACATTTAAAACAAAGTAGCAACTCTGCAATGCCAGCGTTAGTTAAAAGGATAGATTTTTTGTTTGGTTGCTACTCCACTGTGGAGAACTGTTTGGGCAGTAGCAGATACTTGATGCAGTGTTGTGCCTCCCTGCTTGTTAGTGCTCCGTTCACTTCACAGAAGTAATACTTTGTATGTTATTGCAAGCACTTCCTGCTTACTGTGTTTCAGTTAAAACAGCATAATTTTCGAGTTACTTTAGTCCGTATCTAAAGCAATTAGAGGTGCTGTATTTGGCAGTAGTTGTGTTTTAAAAAGCTTGATAGATTCAGATTCCTTGGCATTAGATGTTGCAGAGAGCACTGGAACTTGGGATGCTTGCCTTTAATCTACTTGGCAAGTTATAATTACCTGAGTTTTATATGAGGCCCAAAAATAGGCTGGCCATACTCTTCACCGGCCTGCTGTGGGTAAGCACCTGTGATGTCACTGCTAATCTTGAAGCCAGGAAGGACAGATGTGAAGAGAACATATTGGAGTGTAAGTGTGGCAAATTGCCCAGCCAGTTTCTCCATTGTCAGCTGTGTGGCAGTTCTCAGTTCCTTCCATTATGAAGGAAGTTATTTTCAACACCGAGAACCCTTTATGATCACCTGGCATGGTGGCACACACCTGTAATCCCAGCACTTGGGAGGCAGACACAGGCAGATCTCTGTGAGTTTGAGGCCTCCCTGGTCTACAAAGCACATCCAGGACAGCTATGGCCTCTTGAGCCAGCTTTGGTCGGTGATCCACCAGGTGGTCTCAATCCCTTGGTGGCAAAGAAAGACCTATTGTTGGTGTCATGTCTCATATTTTGTTCTCTTTATTCTAGAAGAGTCCTTCAGTCTTTTGTCTTTCATAACCTGTGCATTTTGTGTTATACAATAGCATAGTTATTTTACAGAATTTCTCAGTGTGAGCATTGCATTTCCTCATTAAATATAGGTTATGTACAAATCTTACAATTAAGCTGGGGGGGGTGCCAGCTTAATTTGTTTTTTTTTTTTGTTTTTTTTTTTTCCCTCCCCCCCCAGACAGGGTTTCTTTGTGTAGCCCTGGAATGTGGATTATATTTAAAGAAGGATTTTTAAAGTTTCATTTTTGTCAGGGACATGTACCAATTTGAATTTAATTGAGATTATCAGTTCTTTGAGGGATTGATATTCTGAATAGAGAATAATCCTTTGTGACATACATTAGCTGACCAGTTCTTAGTGTGCCTTATACCCCGTCACTATAGAAACCATTTGGCTGGCGGAGAAAGGTGGGTAAAACAGGAAAGGTTTCGGATATCAAGATTTGCTTTTGAAGAGGTTTAGTGAAAGTTGAGCAAGTGTTTAAGATGTTTTCAGAAAATAGGTCTGTTGGCATAGAACCCGTAACAACTGCATTTAGAAGGAGGAGGACAAGTGGGCCAGGAGCCCAAAGCCATCCTCCACTACATAGTGACTTGTGAAGCCATTGTAGGTTTCATGAAATACGAAAAATTTGTTTTATATCACAGTTTCGATAATTTTCTCTTAATGAAGATGTTATTTTCTTGATCAGGTCTTTTATAACCATTCATGAAACATTATCTGCACTTGACATACAGATACATGCATATAATTCCTTTAAGTAGGAATGTTGAGCCAGGCGGGTTATGATTTTGAGGCCAGTCTGGGCTGCATAATGCGAGCTCACCTCAAAAAAAGAAAACAAAAGATCATCTGGCAAGTAAAACAGGTCATAATTTGTATCATGAAACATTGCTTCCTTAGAAACACTTCTTTTTTTAAATGGAGGAGGTTAGACTGTTATTTGTAGAGTTAGAATGAGTTCTGTAGGTTGCTGCTTCTGGACACTCCCTAGTTTTGTTGGCCTACAGTTAAAATTAACTCAATAGAGTTAACTCCTACCAGGAAGAGAAATAGAAATGTACTTGGATGCTATCAGCTTTGTTCAGTTTTTTAAATTTGTTTTTGGGAGGAGGGTTTGAATGCTTTTGGTTTGTTTTCGGTAGCCTCTCTGTCTTTAACTCAAGTAAGCATAGAGAAGTTGCTTCCTTTAGAGTACTGGGCCAGCATGGTTACTGATTTGTTACAGTAAAGTCACACGTGTTTGACTGCTTGTTCTACCTTTACAGTGTTGTCATGACTGGATCCTACAATAATTTCTTCAGAATGTTCGACAGGAACACAAAGCGGGATATAACCCTAGAAGCATCTCGAGAAAACAATAAGCCTCGCACAGTTTTGAAGCCACGCAAAGTCTGTGCAAGCGGCAAACGAAAGAAAGATGAAATAAGTGTTGACAGCCTAGACTTCAACAAGAAAATCCTTCATACAGCCTGGCACCCCAAGGAGAACATCATTGCTGTAGCGACTACAAACAATCTGTACATATTTCAAGACAAAGTCAATTAGGCTGGCAGTCCTTGCAGAGGAGCCACTTCCTGCTTAGTGAGATAGTTGAATCTAGCATTCATACCTATAAGAGAGCGGTCCATTGTGGCACCCCTTTCCAGTGTTTGACAGTGTGCCATTCAACAACACATTTGATAGCCACATGGAGAAAGCTGTGTGGAAGCATCCCGGGCTGTTTTCCATGTCTGCTAGCCATTTAGGGAAGGGAAGGGCACTTTTAATTTAATGACTTCTTGCACCATCTTGCCTGGTGGACTGGACTGGACTGTGTCAGCATTGATGTACTCCACTTTTTATGCCTTCCATTGTGATGACGTCAAACACAGTGAACGCCTTCAGTCATGCTATGGGATTTGTGTATCCTCATTACTGTATCATTTGTGGGGTACACCCCTCCCCTCTTTTTTAAATTAAATACAGCTCATTCTTACTGTGGCTTGTAGCATTCCTCCTCTCTGGCCTCCTGGACTCTTCCCCTCCATCTCTTACCCTTGCCCTTTCCACCTGGTCTTGGTGGTGGCATATTAAAAAAAAGGAAGAACGAAAGCACACAAAATGAGTCAGTTTGGGGTCAGTGGTAACGGGGGTATGTGTTGCGAACAAATGTTTTAATAACAGTTTGCTGTAATCACTCCTTGCCATGTCTGGCACTGAAAATAAGGAAAAAAAAACTACTACTGAATAAAAGTGACAAAGAATGGAGAATCTGGTTTTCTTTTTTTCATCTACCTCTTTAAAACTATTTTGTGTCATCCCTGGGTGCAATGAAATGAAATGGGTTTCTATTGTCTTGGGTTTTTTTGTGAGCTATTTTTTATCAAGTGTTCTTTTCCATGGAGCCTCAGAGAGGGCCATGGTTCTGTGCACCCATGTGCTGAACATATATTATTGTTAAGGGTTCAGTCTAGACATGCTGGAGAGTTCTGTTTTTGTGCTTAAACTCATCTGTTAACCAAGCTGCTGTAAATGAGAACCATGGCTGTAGAGCTTCACTCTGAAGTCTTCCAGTGCTTAATTTCATTGCCTTAGGAAATACCAAGCAGACAAGTTGACTCTCCTCGCTGTTCAGGCGCAGTAGAGTGGAATTCCATCTGGAAGTAACTTGGTAGATGAAACCCGATGCTGCACTAAAGAGCTGTTTTGTACTGATTGCTGTGGAATCAGAATGAATTGTACTTTGCCATAGATATGTCTTTTTGTTTTGGTTTTCCAAAGGTATATTCGGGACAAGCTTTTAAAGGTACAGTGCCTGTATGGACTGCAACAGCTGCATAAGCACCAGATGTGCGTTACCCCACATTGTCCCACTGCTGAGGCCCTAGCCAAAGATGGAGAGTGCCCCAGTTAGCATGGGGTGGACCTTGGTCAGTCCTGCAGGAAGCTTTATGGAGAGAGAATGGACTTTATTTTTAAAAGATGAATGAGGAGGCATTTGTATGAGAATGGTAGTATATTTTGGTTGAACAGTGATAAAACAATGTTGAATTTAGAGGACTGTGTGCTTATATATTTTCCACTGCCTATTGTTCTCAAGTAATGAAAAATGATTAAACAGCTCCACCACACTTCCCTCTACACTTACACAAATATTATGTCTTGTACATTAACATTTTTAGCACACAGAAGAAATTTTATGTAATAAAGTTACTGTATCTTTTGAAGTTAAATTTGAATTTGTATTTAAACGATGATGATATGTCTGATGATTCTTAATGGCACTTTTACTAATTTATTTGGAAACTTTGGGTGCATTCTTAGTCTGCGTATATTTATTCCATTGGCTTGCAAGTGGGAGTTGTCCATCCAGAAGGGTCAGAGGTACTGAGCTTTGATTGGTTATCTTTGAAAATCTTTTGGGATGGTGGCTTCCCTATGGTTTGTTTGGCTTTGAACCACCAAGCAGTTTGGTTTTTTTTTTGTTTTTGTTTTGGTTTTTAATCAAATGGTAGTTTTTATGACTCTCATCCATCACTCTAAGGGTTAGTTTTATATAGTCAAAAGAAACAACTGCCAAACTTAAAATGCCTGTCAGGAATGCTATCATAAGCTATTGTAATATTATCTTAAGTGTTTTTTTTTTTTTTTTTTTAATTGGTGTAGCAAACTATAAGCCCAGCCACTCATTTTATATGGTCAACCTTTTATTAATAAAAATTGTAGAATAAACTTAGTCTTGTCAACTTGGTTGTATTTTCCTAATCTCTTGCTACCAGTACACATAATTTAGCCTCTTGCCATGTTTTTGAAGTGCTAGTATGGGAGAGCTCTAGTCCTGTTAAGTCAGTTTTCACTTGGTGGCTGGGCAGTTAAGAATAGCTAATTTATAGACCTATTATACACTTACATAACAACTAACTCCTTGCCATTAAGTTGTCTATCCCTCAGAATTAAAAAAACAAATTATGAACGTTTTTGTTAAAATTAAGGGTTTTTTTTTAACCCCTAAATCTTAACACATGGTGGTGCTTTGTCGTGTTTTATTTTTAGGTGCATGCGTGTGGAGGTACAGGACAGCCTGCAGAAATTGGTTCTCCTTCCACCATGGACTCTAGCAATCAAGCCGCAGTTCACTGGGCTTGCTCAGCAAGTACTGCCACCCCTGACCATCCCATCAGCCCTAGAGAAGGGCAAACACAGTCACATTTATTTTGTTGGTGTGATTGTTTTTAGGAAATTCTATATGAGGCTAAGCAGCGCTGGCAAAAGCATGTCTAGTGAAACTTAGACCATTTAATTATTTAGGAATATCTATCTTCTTTTCTACCCCCCATGATTTCAGATAGAAATAAATGGGCACTGTCTCTTCCTGACCCCATCAAAGAATTGATTGCTCACTGGGCCAGTAGCAAGATGGCTCAGTGGATCAAGGCAATTGGAACCAAACCTAGTGATCTGAGTTCAATCCCAGGGACCTAGGTGAGAGAAGTGACCTCCAGACCTGCATATCCACTCTTTTCACACACACTAAATGTAAAAAAGAAGGTCTGGTGTGGTGGCACACACCTTTAGTGCCACCACAGGAGAGATAGGCAGGCTAATCTCTTGAGTTCAAGACCAGCCTAGACCACAGAGCAGGTTCTATAGCTACTGGTGGAGTCCCTGTCCTTACCCCACCCTGAAATTAAGTGTGTCTAAATAATGACTCTTACCAATTTTCTTGACTATTTGAGAACCCATTTCAGGTGTCGATCTGTCAAATGGAGAATTGAAGCTGTGTGATAGTTTTTTACACAACATTCTTAAGTCTTTGCAGTTGACCCTACTTCATTTTATATGTACCTGTGAATAAAAACATTGCATTGAACTATTAGGTGAGATGGCCAGTGAGCCTGGAGGTGTTCTCAAATGCTGGGTTTCAGTATTTCTGAATGGTATTAGGCTGTATGACCCAGTAGGTCTCTGTTTGAATTAGAGACTTTATGGATTTAAAGTTAACATAAAAATCCCCCCCCCCCATAACACTTTGTTTGTTACATGGACAACACAAAACTTTGAATTCTACAAAGAATTCTTCAATCAGAAAGTTAATTAAACTGGTATAGAAAGACTAAGAAATAGGATCAGCAACAGATTATTTGGGTAATTTCCCACTAGGGGGCAGTAGTTAAATCTTGATCAGCTGTTCTATGTTTTGGTTACTAAATAGGAGAGCCAGGTTTCTGATCTAGGAGAGACCCATAAAAACCCATACCAGGTCAAGTGAAGGCTAATTCCAAAGTGTGCTTACATCCAGGGTGATACCCTATTCGATGCGACACTGCACTGAATGGAGAGCAGAGATAGACAGCTGGTGTTTGGAATGCTCCAGCCTCTGGAAAAGAACTCACCATTCATCTCTTGCAAAGGCAGATCCTACGCGCCCTGTTACAAGGCCAGAATCTTTATGCACATGTGCGCTGAGTTAATGACAGATGTGTGTAAACTCCATTCTTTGGATGGTTAACAGGTACTTAAGCAGAGAGGGCGTTCACTCACCCTCTTATGTTGGCTTTTCTGTAAGAACTGGAGCCATCCAATATGAGCTTAATGCCTTACTATTTCTCTCCCTGACATTTTGAGCAGATACCCATGTTGAGATTTTGCTTTGCTAGTAAGACATGCAGTGCACACCTTTAATCCCAGCACTTGGGAGGCAGATACAGGCAATCACTGTGGGTTCCAGGCCAGTCTGGTCTACAAAGTAGTTTTGACAGCCAAGGCTACACAGAGAAACCCTCACTCGAAAAACAAAACCAAGAAATTTTTTTTTTTGCTTTGAGACAAAGGGTAGTTTTGAACTCATGATCTGCTTGCTTCTCTGTCTTCCAAGTGCTGGGATTACAGGTGTATGCTGGTGGCTGACTTGCAAGTATTTTCTGCAAACAGAAGCTTCTTGTCTGCATAGCCTCACTTGTGTGTATGCTCCTTGGCCAGTTCCTGTTGTTGATTTCTTTGTTTATTTTGCAAGTAAATGTTGGGATAATAAGCTTCCCCGTCTCAGTATAAAAACTATTAGTGTACAGTCCTAGAGACCTTACAGGATAGGGATATTTAAGATCTGGGACATATTTGCAAAAAATACTTTCCAAAATACCAGGAGCTTGGGTCGTAAATATTTCACCCATGTTTTTACATCCATTAGCTGAACAAAAACTGGGTTTTCATTTTTATCAATTTGAGATAAGTGGGGTGTGGTGGGGCACACCTGTAATAAGAGCAGCCTTGAAAGGAGGATCAGGAGTTCAAAGGCATCTCAGCTATATTGGGTTCCAGGCCAGCCTGGATTATAGGAGACACTATCAAAAGGGGGTGGGGGGGACAGGAGGAACTAGAGTGTTGGCTCAGCCATTAAGAGTCTTTGTTGCTCTTCCAGAGGACATGGGTTCAACTCCTGGCACCTACATGGTGGATCATAGCTATCCGTGATCCCAATAGCAAAGAAATCCAATGCCCTCTTCTTGCCTTAGAGGGTGTATCATCCACATGGTGCACATACATACAAACACATACATACATGCAAGCAGAACAGTCATTTACACAAAACCTGAGAAACAGAAAACAATGCCACCCAGTTTATGTTTGTGTGCTCTGAGTTCCTAGTCTAAATATAAGACCTTTACAGGGTGTGCTTCATAAAGTACCTTACCTCAATATGAGGCTCGTTCCTTTTCATTCCTAATGGGGTCTTCTGAAAAGTGTCTTCATGCTCATAATTTTATTACATTTTTTATTTGAGAGAAGAGGAGACATGCCTGGAAAGGTCAGAATAGGATGAGGGTATCTACTTTGCAACATATACTATGTCAGTCTCAGGTGCGTAAAAAAATATTTAGACATAAAATGAGAAAATCCACAGAGGAATGTTTTTATATTTGCATTAGGCCTTTATAAAGATGGATGTATCTATCTAGGTTAAAAATACCTAAAAGGTGATTTTATTAATTTTATTTCTCTCTCTCCCCCTTTCCCTCTCTCTGTGTCACGGTGGACAGATGGAGGTCTAAGGACAAGCTATGGGAATGGGTTCTTTCCTGCTATGTGAATCCCAGGGATCAAATTTAGCATATGTATGTGTTGACTGCAAGTACCGTTATCCCCCGAGTCATCTCAGCAGAAAAGCAGGGTTTGTTTTCGTTGCTAAATGCATATGAATGTTTGCCTGCATGTATCTCTAGGCACCGTGTGTGTGTGTGTGTGTGTGTGTGTGTCTCATGCTCTCAGAGGCAAGAAGACAGCGCTGAACCCCTTGTGAACTAGTTATCACGTAGGTATTTTGAACACAATCTGAGACTTGTGTAAGGGCAAATAGTGTGCTTAACTTCTGAGCCATTTCTCCAGGCCCTCAAAGCAGTTCTTAATTCTCATGTTTTTTTTTTTTTTTCTATTCTATTATGGATTATGTTTTTTGGGTGTCTTCTAAAATTTTTGCTGAATTCAAAGTGACAAAGACTTATTTTTAGTGCCTTTCAGCTTTTACATTTAGGTCTATGACCCACTTACGATGTATAAAACATACAGGTTTGAGAAAAGTGGTCGAGGATCATTGGTCTCAATATTCTTTAAAAAAAAAAAAGATTTATTATTTATACAGTATTCTGCCTTCATAACAGAAGTGGGCACCAGGTCTCATTATAGATGGTTGTGAGCCGCCATGTGGTTGCTGGGAATTGAACTCAGAACCTTTGAAGAACAGCCAGTGTTCTTAACCTCTGCACCATCTCTCCAGCCCTCAACAATATTCATGAAAATCAACTGACTATATACTTGTGAATCTATGTCTGAACTACTCCATTAATATACAGGTCTATGCTTTTCTCAATACATTGTCTTGATTGATGTAGTAGACTGATGGAGTACATAAATCTTGAAATTAAAGTAGTATATTTGAATAATTTTAAAAAATTATTTTGCTATTTTAGCCCCATCCCCCTTTTTTTCTCTTTGCAAAACTGGAGGTTGTTCAGAGATTTTTCATGGAAACTAGAGAGACAGTTCGGGGGTTAAGCACATTGGCTGCTCTTCCAGAGGACCTGAGTTCAGTCTTCAGCACCCACAAAGTGGTTCGCAGCTGCCTATAATTACAGTCCAGGGTATCTGATTCCTCTAAGCCTCCGTGGGTGCTGCCCTCGCATGCACAACCCCGTACTCAGACATGCACATATATTCATATTTTTAAAAAGATTTTTCGGTAGATTTAGGCACTAGCAACAAAGAGAAAGGCACTCACTTAGAAAAGTATATATCCAACTGTGTTTATGTACCTTTATATATGGTTTTTGAAAATCATCTTTATGTACCTTTATATATGGTTTTTGAAAATGTGCATTAGCATTATTTTGAATTTTCCCCCACAATGCTGAGGAACAAACTCAGGGTTGCATGTCTTCGTGCACACATATTTGGTTTCGTTCGGTTTGGTTTGGTTTTTGAGACAGGCTCTCACTAAATAGCTCTGGCTGTCCTGAACCAGCTACGTAGACCAGGATGGCCTCAAACTCAGAGATTGACCTGCCTCTGACTCCTGAGGTCTGGGGCTGACGGTGTGCCACCACACCTGGTGATATTTTGCTTTCTTCTCTAGACTGAATTGTTGTACACTTGTTTACCAGGTAATGCAGTTATCTCAAATATCGAAGAACTGATTACTTAGGGTTCAGCTGGAGTGTTATATTCAGTCTTGTAAATCGACAAAGAGAGAACGCTCTCTCTTTTTCCCCGTCTTAGCCTTACTTTTTCCTACAAGTGGCCAACTCCTCATACAGAACACTTCTTGAAATAAAACATGCTTCCATAGAAGTGATCGAAGTTATTCAGAGTATATATTTCCTCTGATCAAAATATAATTAATTTTTATTTACACCTAAAAATCAAGGTTGGGGAGATGGCCTAGTGGATAGTGACAAAGAAAACATTTAAAAATACATAAAGCTTTTTGAAGAAGCATCTAAAAGTGAGCTGGCGAGATGGCTAGGTGGCTAAGAGTGCATACTTCTCTTGCAGAGGAAGGACCTGCATTGAGTTCCCAGCACACAGATGGGGTGTGCCTCGAGCCACTTGTAACTAGCTCAAGGGAGATCTGATGTCTCTGACTTCTGTAGCACCTTCAGTACTGAACATACCCACACACATAAACATAACTAAAAGCAAAATAAGTATTTTTGTTGTTGTTTTGAGTAGGTTGTGTGTGTGTGTGTGTGTATGTGTCTGTTTTTCCATAGCCCTGGTTATCTTGGAACTGGCTCTGCAGACTAGGCTAGTTTCCGCTGGGATTGTAGGCATGTGACATCATCCTGGCTAGAAAGAAAATTAAAATAAAAAGAAGCATCTAAAAGAAAAATGGGGCCGGGAATATAACTAAAAAAAAAAAATCAACACAGACTATGAAATATGGGGGGAAGTTGTGTGCAATCAGCCGGCTGGTGGTGGTGGTGGTGGTGGTGGTGCACAGCTTTGATCCCAGAACTTGGGAGGAAGGAGCAGGCGAGGCAGATCTTTGAATTGGAGGCCAAGCCTGTTCTTCAGAGCAAGTTCCAAGAAAGCCATGGCTACCTAGAGAAACCCTGTCTTCAAAAAGCCAAACAAACAAACAAAAAACCACAACAAACAAACAAACAAACCCTAAATAAGCAAGCAAGCAGACAAACAAAAGAGGCTACATCTCAGCGAAGCAAGGTGGCTCACCCTTGTAATTCTGGCGCTCAGGAGGCTGAGGATCTGTCAAGTGCTGGAACCAGACTGAACTTCATAGTGAATTGCAGACCAGAGTGGGTTACAAAGTGTCAAAAAAGGCCAGTAAATAAAAACGTTGGTAGGTATTTATCATTGGGTCAATTGGCTACAAAGTTGGGAAGACTCAAAGACAAAGAATTTACAATATGAAGTTTATTCCAGGAGGATTAAGGAAGAATCTACATGTAAAACTAATTCTAAGAGAGAATTAGTTATACAATACACTCATTTTAAAAAAATATTTATTTATTTATTATGACTACAATGTCTGTCTGCACGCCAGAAGGCGGCACCAGATCTCATTAGAGATGGTTGTGAGCCACCCTGTGGTTGCTGGGAACTGAACTCAGCACCTCTGGAAGAACCACCAGTGCTCTTACCCTCTGAGCCATCTTCTCTAGCCCCTACAGTAAATTCATAATCTTAAAAAAATATTATTTCTGGGGCAGGAGAAGTGGCTGAGCAGATAGGTGCATGTGCTGCTCTTGCAGAGGACCTGAGTTAGATTTTCAGCTCCCAAGTCGGATGGCTCACAACTACCAAAGTCCAGCGCCAGGGCGATCTGATACTCTGGCCTCTGAAGGCACTTTGGATCCAGCACACACACATGTAACTAAAACTTAAAAATAAATCTCAAGTTATTGCATGGGTATGTATGATCTATAGAGGGGGGACGCATGCCAAGTGCATTTGTGGAGGTCAGAAGACAACTTTGCGGAGTTAGCTTCCCGTCTTCCACGAGTTTTGAGGAACGACTCAGGTTTGCGCAGCAAGTGCCTTTCTTCCTTTTTCTCCCTTTTCTTTTAAAGATTTATCTTTTGTTTATTATATATACAGTGTTCTGAGAGCTGCATGCCAGAAGAAGGCACGAGATGTCATTATGGATGGTTGTGAGCCACCATGTGGTTGCTGGGAATTGGACTGAGGACCTTTGAAAGAGCAGCCAGTGCTCTTAATTCTCTGAGCCATCTTTCCAGCCCACAAACGCCTTTCTTAACTGGCAGAGCCTTCTCACTGGCTGTAATTTAATATCTTGGTGTTAATATCACTGGGTTTAATATCTTGGTGTTGAGAAAATTCTCAGACCACATAAAAAAAAGAGAGAATCACATGAAAAATTTCAACGTCTGCAGATTTAAACAAGTTAAAAGGCAAGTATCATATTGAGAAAAACACTCCCTAGACAAAAATCAGGTCAAGGAAACTTGACAAAGATACTATGTAGGAGTATTTAGGAACATTAAGTAACAGTCAGCAGCATACAGGAGGTAGGCCATTTTCAGAGATAGGTAGGTGCCAGGGTTTGGAGAAATCTGTATATTTTTTTTTTCCTTTTTATTTTGTCTTTGAAGACAAGGGCTCGCTCTATAGCCTAGGCTGTAGGGAACTCGCGATCCTCCTGCCTCAGTCTACAAGAGGGCTGGGATGACAGGTGTGCACCACACCCAGCCACTACTGATTTTTCACCGGGGACTGCATGCTACCTTTGCAATTGAAATTTTAGAAATTCCGACAAGGTGATTAGCTCCAAAGTACCTCACACTGTGTCCAGTAGGAGGCACGAATGCATGCTTCACCGAGGGGAGGAACTGGGGTTTTCTGCTTCTTTAAAGCCACGGGTCGAGTCCTTACGTGGACACTGCAGGCGTGGGAGAGGCTCGGTTCACGCCCCGAGCTTCCGGGCTGCACTCTCCTCCCTGTTCCGGACCCGATGCCAACTTCCCTAGCTCAGCCCTTCCGGCTAGTGTGACTGACTCGCAGGAATTCGTTTCTGGCGCCCTTGTCAGCGCAACTCCCGCACCCGCACGTCCGTGCTAGCAGGCGAAGGCCCCGCCCCAGCCACGCCCCTCCCAGCTCAGGCCCCGCCCCCGCCCGGTCCGGCCACGCCCCCGCCCGGCTCAGGCCCCGCCACACCGCCGCCTGTGTTGTCATCACGTGGCCCTGGAGGGCCCTGACGTCACGCTGGGAGGGACTGCGCAGGCTCAGAAAAGGGGGCGGGGGGGACCTCGACTTGTTGTGTTGCTGCCCGAGAGCCGGATACCGTCGAGCTGCGGCCGCGCCGCTCACCGAGTCTCCTGACCATGTCTCACCTAGTCGAGCCGCCGCCGCTCCTGCATAACAACAACAACAACTGCGAGGAAGGGGAGCAAACCCTGCCGCCGCCTGCCGGCCTCAACAGTGAGCGCGGGGCCGCGGGGCTCGGCGGAGGGATGGGGGAGGAGGAGCCGCTCGGCGGCGGCCGCGGCCGTGCGCGGGGGGCGGGAGCAGACGGCAGCCCATTGGCCGGGGCCGAGGATGCGCGCGTGACTGACGGCGGCGCGCTCCCGTCAGGAGCAGGCGCTCGGCCCCGGCTCGCGGCCTGCGCTCGGGGCGCCGAGGTTTTAGGGTCGCGGCGGGCTCCTCCGAGAAGGGGCGGCGCGCGCAGCTTGGGGCTGGCGGGCGGAGCGGGGCCGGGGACGTGCGGCGTGGACGCCCCGGGATGGACGCGGCCCGCCGGGCGTGGCGCGTGGACGTGCGGCCGCGCAGGTGTGCGTGCTTGGCTCGCCTGCTACCGCACGCCGGGCCGGGGCTCCGCCGAGTTTCGTGCAGGGGTGCTCGCTCCGCCCCTCACGTTTACCTTTTTTTTTTTTTTTTTTTTTGAGACAGTCTCCTGTAGCCCAGGCTGGCCTCGAACTCACTGTGCAGCTGAGGAGGACCTGATCCCTCCTGCCTTACGCCTCCCAAGTTCTGGGATGACAGGCGTCAGCCACCGTAAAGGTGGTTTTCACACAGGTTTAGTGGATTGAGTGCCCGGCGCTTCCCCTCGGGTCACACCCCTCGCTGAGTCTGCGGGGGGGACATCAGGAAATACAATGAACAGACACAGGGCAGGAGGTGTTGGGAGTTGAAAGTCGATGGTCCACATCGAGTTGCAGCCACGGAGACATCTTGTCCCCAGAGTGTCGCCTGTTGTGAGATCGCCCGACCTTCTTGCCCAACTTTTGTGTGTGTTTGTGTCTTAGTGGGGTTAGTCAGCATATGGCGAGTTGAAGTTCTTTAAAAACCATTTGGATGTTTAAAGGTCAGACAGTGTCTTTCACAATACGGCTTCCTTCCAGTGTGGCCAGAACAGTTTGATGAAGAGCGGTTGCCAAACCTATGGGGTGGCAAGAGCATTTGGGTACTTTAGCACATACCTGTCATTCCAGCACTGACAAAGGGAAGGCCAGCCTGGGCCCCGAGAGTAAGACTTTGTATCAGAAAACAACAAAAGCTAATAAATAACTAAGAATTCGGGTATTTTAAGACGCCCTGCCCCATATTTTATTAAGCAGTATAATTGATAACTTCTCTATATGCCTGCTTTTAAAGATTTAGTCGGGATGTCCTAAAATGGGCTCATATCACATAATACGGAATTTAAATTTTTTTTACCCATCTTTAGCATACATTTTTAGAAATGAGAAGACTACAGAGACGCCTGCTCCGTGTTACTCCCGGAAGCCGTGGTTCTGTCTTGAGTCCTCACGCTCTCAGGAGCCTTCTCTTGGCGTGGGCATGCTTATTTATGTGTGTGTCTTCTGCATGGTCCCCGCTAAGTTAGCTGTGCTCAGTGCCTACCTGCTGCTAAGATATCTGGCCAGTGTGGGTTTGTGAACTACAAAGGGATTTCCATTTTCCCTGGAGTCTCGTGAACCACAGAACCGAACAGGGTTGAGGGTGATCCCAAAGCCCGACATATCCTGGCAGGTGTTTGTCGGGGGCCAGTCAGCTTTCACTTCGTGTTTTGGTGGCTCCTTAAGGGAAGTCGGTGAGCCCTCAGCCCGTGTGTGATACCAAATACTACTTTGGGCAATCTGCTAGTAGAAAGTATTGTGCTTGGGCTAAGCTGCACTTTTAAAAGTTACTGAAAAGCTCTTAGGTGATGCCAGGTTTAATTACTGTCCTTGTCTCTTACTTTGTTTGTTTTTTAGAGCTCATTTCACAACCCTGGTTTGAACAAAACAAGCCTTATTGATTCCTCCAAGTGACTTTTTTTTTTTTCCAATGAACAAAACAACTTACTCAGGCATCTAATACTATCTGAATTGCTGATAAGTCCAAGCTCTCTGCTGTTCCACAGCTGTGGAAAGCAGGAGCTGAAACACATTCAGATTATCTCTAGTTTGGCATTTTTATCTTTAGTTCAAGGCTCACGGCAGAGGGCTTTGTTGTTGTTACTTTAATTTCTTTTTCATTTTATGTGTATTCGTATGCTTGCATGCCTGGTGCCCATGGGGCCAAAAGAGGAAGGCATCAGATCCCCTGGAACCAAAGTTACAGATAGTTGTAAGCCTCTATGACATAATGGGAATCAAACCCAGGGCCTCTGGAAGACCTGATCTTAATTGTTGAGCCATTTCTCCAGCCCCATAATAGATTATTGAAATTATTTTTAACTGTATCTATTTGTACCTGTGTCAGGGTATGTCCACTTAAGGGCAGGTACCCATATAGGTACCCAAAGATCCTTGGGACCTGAAGTACAAGCAGATATGGGTGCTGGGAATTGAATTCTGGTCTCCTTTAAGGGCAGTGTGTGCTCTTAACAGCTGACCCATCTCTCCAACCCAAATTATGGATGTATTTGAAACAGTGAAACCTTTCTCCAATTCTGTTGTAGAGGGACTGTTCAGTTTCATTACAGATGGGAGGGCAAATACCCAGCCTTCTCCCAACATTAAAAGGATGTTTCTGGTTACCATTCTTAAAATTAAGAAACTGTTCAGTTCCTGAAGAGATGAGTGAGATTTAGAAGATGCAGGAGTGGCATAAGGAAGATCAGAGTAGTAGCATAACCCTGGTGTAACTGCAGTTAATAGTTTTTTCTTTTGAAAACTTTACGGATGGTGCTCTTGCGGTCTGCACTGCTAAGTGGTTCAGGCACATGTGACACAGGGGATGCTACTGCCTTGTCAGTCTTTAGTGTGTAGTGCCCACTGTGTAGAAGAGTGCCAGGACTGTTGGCAGGATTGATTATCTGGGATCCCAGAATCCAGCACCTGAAACAAGCAGACAGAAAGGCTCTTAGGACCCCTAACTGTGCCAGTGACGTGTGAGGCCCCGAAAAGTTGGGAAAATGAGAAATAAAGTTTCCTTTGATGTGTAAAAGGATTTAATTGTTGGTGAGAAGCTTAGGGGCTGCAAACTGCAAGAATTGAGTGTGGTGATCAGTTACTGGCCAAAACCTGCTATGCTTTTCCCTAGCCATCCCAGAAGACATCAACTAGAACATAAGTCACCGTGTCTTTGTACAAACTAGCACAAAGGATCAGCCTTCAACATGTAAACAGCCCTCTAACAATAACAGTTTCAGCTCTTTCTTTAAAGCTTTCTTGTTAGGAAGAGAGCTGACTGGGAGGTGGCTTCCTCCAAGTATTTCTTGGATGACATGAAATTTTTGCCTTGTTTCCTTTCCAAGTAAGAGGGGACTTTGTGAGGGTTGGCAGAGGTAGCAGCACACTAAGGAAACCCGAGATGATAAATGAGGGAGTTAGGTGTGGAGAGAAGCCGTGCGTCATGTGTCTGTTTAAGACACAATCCTTAGCACTGGGGAGGCTGAGGCTAGATGGTGGTCTAAGGTAACCCAGGCCGAATGAGTGAGGTCCTGTGCAGCCTTGTGAGGCTTGTGCTGAAAGACAGTGACAAAAGCAGTGAGCTCCACCCCACACACCTGTTTTTCAGAAGATAAAGCTAATGTTTTAGACTTTCTATTTCTGCTACCAATACCAGGTTACTTAGTTTTGTTTCAAGACAGGATCTCATTGAGCAGCGCAGGATGACCTTGAGCTTGTTGTAACCCTCTTGCCTCAGACTCCCATGGACCAAGATTACAGGTGTGAGCTACCATACCTGTCTAATAGGTTTCCCTGTGGCACTGAATGCTTCCATAGAGAATATTGCTGGGGTCGGGGAGATGGCTCCATCATTGAAGTGATTGCAAGTATGAGGATTTGAGTTCCCTAGAACCTACGTGAAGCCAGGCACAATGGTCCTCCTGGCATCGGAGAGGCAGATGGATAGATCCCTGGGGCTCCCTGGCCAGCCACCCTCACCTAATTATCAACTTCCAGGTCAGTGAGAGATCTTGTCTCAGAAAAGAAGGAGGATGGCTCTTGAACCCCTGAGGGTGATCTCTGGTCTCCATGTACACATGTAGTTACACGGATGCACATGAACGCATTCGTAGACTGTCTCCAAAAGACAGTTGCTGAGCTAAAGATAATCTAGCCTTTTAAAGCCTTTGTTACATATTGTCAAATGACTTTCATAGTGTTCACTGCAGCCCTCTGTGTAATAAGATATTGGGAATATAGTCTTCTGGGTAATTGCTACCATTGTAATGGTTAGAGTATGGTGTGTCTGTGTAAAGAGTGAGATTTCAGGTAGCTGGAGAGAAAGAACTCAACGGTTAAGAGCACTGACTGCTCTTACAGAGGACTCAGGTTTGATTCCTAGCACACACATAGTGGCAGTAACTGTTAACTCCAGTTAAAGGGGATCTGACACCCTCTTCTGGCCTTCACAGGCACCAGGCATGCATGTGGTGCGCAGACATCATGTAGGCCAGACACTCAGGCACATGAGCTTGGAAAAGAACTTTTAAAAATGAGATTCAGGGTGTTGAAAAGAATGCACATACAAACACCGAAAGGCCTTTCAGAGTCTTAGTGCGGTGCTTCTCCGCCTTCCTAGCACTTGAACCCTTTAATGCAGTTCCTCATTTTGGTGACCCCCAACTATAAAATTATTTTGTTGCTACTTCATAACTCTAATTTTACTACTGCTATACATCTAATGTGTGGCGTCTAAAGGGGTCTTGACCCACAGGTTGAGAACCACTGGTTTAGAGGCTAGTACAATGCCATTTGTTTATTTAAAAAATATTTTTTCGTTTGAAGCCAGCCTGATCTACAAAGTGGGTTCCAGGATGGCCAGAGGTACACAGAGAAACCCCGTCTTGAAAAACCAAAAATAAATAAATACTTTTTTTCTTTTTAATTTTTATGTACATTGGAGTTGTGTTTGCATGTATGTCTGTGTGAGGTTTCCTGGAACTACAATTAGTAGCGCTGAGCTGGCATGTGGGTGCTGGGAATTGAACCCAGGTCTTTTGGAAGAGTAGCAGTGCTCTTAACTGTTGAGCTGTCTCTCCAGCCCCAAGAAAACATTTCATAAGGAAAAAAAAACACTTGGGGAAATTTCCATGTGAAACCATTTAAGTAATTTCCTCTGGAAGTAGGAATGGGAGCCAGGTGTGGTGTATGTTTCTTTAATCCCAGCACTCAAGATGTTGGACTTTGAGATATGCATGGGTACATGGGACAATTTCCAGAAAATCAAAATCAAAGCTTGGGTTATAGACAGAGGTAGAGCACTTGTTTAATAGGCTGGTTGTACCTTTGTTCAGTCCCCCCCCAAGAACTACAAAAACCAGCAACAAAACTAGGCACTAGAAATAGGAGGAGAGAAGAATTAACTAGGTTGGGTTTTGTCTTTAAGATTGAAAAAAAAAATTATGTGTAAGTGGCTTGATTGCATTGCATGTATGTGCACAGTGTGTGTGCTGGTACTCAAGGAGTCCAGAAAGGGAACATGGGATCCTCTGGAACTAGAGTTACAGATGGCTGTGAGCCTCCTTGTAGGTGCTGGGAAGTGAACCCAGGTCTTACGCAAGAGCAGCCAGTGCTGTTAACTGCTGAGCCATCTTTCCAGCCCTGATTTTTTTTAAGTACTGACATTTCTGAGTTCAAGGAGCATACTTCTGTAATCTAGTGATTTTGAAGACATACAGAAATACTTACCATCGTGACTGGCCTGTATGTGGCACTTCTCTTCGCTGATTTTCTATGTGCTTTATTCATGCCATCCTAGTAACTGAAATGGATATAGCTGTTGTCCCTATTTACAGATAAGAAAACTGAGGCACAGAGGCTAAGGAACCTGTCCAGGTCGAAGCTGTCAGCATTAGCACAGGGTGTGGCTTCAGTTTGCACTGCTAATTGTGGTGCTGCTGTATGCCAACAAGACTTTCTGCCTTATAGTGGGAATGGGGCAGTGTGCTCCAGGCTGTTGGCCAAGACAGGGCTCACCTTTAAGCTGTCTTCTCAAGTTCCTAATGTTAGGGTAGTGGCTGTATATGTTTAATGCAGAAAATAGTTTGCATGATGGCTTGGCAGTCCTTTAGACAAGTGAGGAGTGGAAACCCAGGCACTCTGGGCAACTTTGATCAGGTTCTCCAAGCACGTGTTGATTGTCTGGGGATCTGTCTAGGGCCCTGGGACCTCACTGCTCCTTCCAGAGCAGCCTGGGCGTTGCTGGGTTTGTTTATTTTGCACATGGGGCTGTCTGCAAGAACCAATCCCATTGTTTTTAACAGACATTTAAAAATCCTAAAAGCAGTGGGAGTAGGGGAAAAGATTGTTTATTCTCTCTGTCCCTCCTAGAAATTTTACAGAGTTCTAAATTTAGATGTGCTCTGGCACATTTGTATCTACTCCACGGGCACTCTGAATATTTAATTAAACTCTCCTGTGCTAGATCTCTCTTATCGATACTGGTTTTATGTGCTCATCCATGCCCATCTTCACGTAGGTGTAGAATGAGGCCATGTGCTATTGTGTGTCTCTGTTGTTTGGAATTAATTGGTGATTTCAAGACTGCTGGCAGCGGTTGGCGGGGGTTAGAGAGGGGAGCTGCCTTTGATGGAGAGGACAGCCTAACTGTTTAGCAACAGATAAAAACTCCTTAGCGTGTAAGTGAGCATCTGCTGTTTGCTGGCAGTTTATGTCACTGTGGTTGGTTCTGGCAGCTCTGGAAAGTAGGAACCGTGTGTCACCAGCTCTGTTCAACTGTGAGACTGGGAACAGGAGGGGTTAAGTGTTGGAGTCCCCTTCCACCAAATGAGTTTGTCCCTCAGGTGAGCTCACCCTCCTACTGGATCTGGTGTCATTGTCTCTTTTGGGTGAATTTTAGGGTTTGAGGAGGCCTTTGATTCTGACTGATCTGCTAAGGATTTAGAGATTCAGCCCTGCTGACATTTTGGGCTACATTTTGGAGGTTGTGGGGTTTTGGTTTGGGGAGATTTTGTTTGTTTTTCCATTTTCTTTGGGGTAGGACTTTAATCTGTAGCCCAGGCTAGCTTTGAACTTACTCCTTAGACTCCTGAGCGCAGGTGTGAGTATTGTACCTGGCTGTTGGTCACATTTCCTAAAGCAGAGTATTGTATATAGGGTATGTCTTGCGTGTGAAGTTGATTAATTGGCTCCTGTCACCAATTCCTGTTACATTTTAAGAACCTTAATCATTCACCTTATTGGACCAATAAAAATTTTCAAGACCGTGCAGATTAAAAGGCCCATCCCCTTTTCTTGTGGTCCCACCCTCTTCAACTATTTGCCCCAAACTTTTCTGCTTGAAGCCTATCTATAGTGGATTCTCCCTCCTCCACACCCTCAGGACTTAATGAAAGCACTAGAAAGTAGAGCTCCTGGGAGAGAAAAGGGAAGGAACGACTTGACAAGGTAAGTTCAGTGTGGGAGAGAAGACTTGACAGAGCATGGCACACAGCAGAGGGAGGCAAACATCCATGGAAGGGAGCCAGCGCTCCCCCACCCCTCAGTGTTTTATTTCCTGTGGCTTTATTAAGGACCAGCTGCATTACTGCATGCTCTGGGTTTGGGAACAGCTGAGAGCTTGGTGAGTACATTCGGGTTTCTACTCTAGGAGCTTGTCAGTCTGTGTTAGGTAGTACATGGTTGTCAGGCTGTTAAGATGAAGTGTATGATGTTGCTGAGTAGTTTGTTGGCACATGCACCAAAGTAAAGAGCCAAGGAATCTGGTGGCATACACGGCAAGTGTGTGTGTGTGTGTGTGTGTGTGTGTGTGTGTGTATGTAAGTGTAACTGGAATGTTGAGGGTAACACCTGTCTACTAAAGGAAGAGGTGTACAAGCTTTGAAGAACAGCCTGAATTTTCACCAAAGCTTTGATTGGACATAATTAAACCTTAACAAGAAAGAAAAGTGGCTGGAAAGTACATCTTCTGTAGTTTCGGATTTCTGTCTTCCGAGTGGCTATGCTGTGTGACTTCCTTTGGGAGTTAGAACAACATGGATTCTAACCTTCTCCATGTTTATTTCTTCAGAATATTTTGGGTTCAGTTTGAGGCAAGTCAGAATTCTTATCTGAACTTAGCATATGGACATCTGTGTGCGCAGGAGGGATTTCAGCCCTGCTGTGGTTATGACCTATTATCTGGCCTGTCCAACAGGTTCCTGGGTGGAGCTACCCATGAACAGCAGCAATGGCAATGATAATGGTAATGGCAAGAATGGGGGCTTGGAGCACGTCCCGTCCTCATCTTCCATCCACAATGGAGACATGGAGAAGATCCTTCTGGATGCACAGCATGAGTCAGGACAGAGCAGCTCAAGAGGCAGTTCTCACTGTGACAGGTAAGTGAAGGCCCTGTGAGTTAAGTTAGGAGTTGAGTGATGTGAAACTAATCTCATGAGGGAAAAGCTCATCTGCTTAAAGATTAACAGAATAGGCCTCTGGATTTATTGTAGCATACATGTTTATACTGGACAGCCAGGCCAGGCATGGTGGTGACATCTTTAATCTCCACACTTGTGAGGCAGAGGCAGTCTGTGAGTTAGAGGTAGCCTGATCTGTATCTTGAGTTCCAGGCTAGTCAGGGCTGTATGGTGAGACCTTGTCTCAAGAAAATTAAATTAAATTAAAAACCGAATAGCTAATGGGTAGCTACCCGAATGTTCCCTGTTGCCCACCTCCATTGTCATTTATTTTCTCAGATTGAATTATTTTTGATGTTTATCAGTTTCAAATTGAATAGCAGGCTAGCAAGATGGTTACGTTGATAAAGGCACTTGCTGTCAAGCTTGGTCACCTGTGTTTCATCCTGGATCCCACATGGTGGAGGGAGAGAACTGACTTCCTTAAATTGGCCTGTAGCACACCCACATGCACACCCACACATGTATCTGCACACTCAAACTAAGTGCAGGAAGGAGACTGAGCATGTTTAAAAATGGAAGCAGCAGGGTAGGTTATGTCTGGAGGAGGAGGTATGGATATTTATCATAGCAGTTTTGTATTTCGTCTGTGGTATGTGGTTAATATTTGAGAAGAAGAAAAAGGAGTTAAATCACACCTGACCTCCCTATGTGCCTTATGACCTAGTTCTGGAGGACAGGTTGGTTGGCTGTTTGGCACAGTGAGCACCCTACCTCTGTGTCATCTCTGCTTTGTTGCCATATCTCCTGTCACAAGCAGAAGTGAGCACATGTTTCATTTTGAGCAGTTGCCATCAGTTTTGGAAGCTGCAGCACTGATTTGCTCTTTAGAGGTTTTGTTTGTTTGTTTTGAGACAGGTTTTCTACATAGCCCTGGCTCTCCTAGAACTCACTGTGTAGACCCGGCTGGCCTTGAACTCACAGAGATCTGCCTATCTCTGCCTCCCCAGCACTGGGATTAAATGTACGTGCTGTTACGCCCAGCCAGAATAAAGTTTTATATCCAGGGACTTGCTGAAGGATTTCTAGAGCTTTCTGTTTTGGTTTCTGGAGCTTCCCGCCCTCTGTAGCCGGTTTTTGTACATGTGTATGCATGAGTCTGATTATTGATACCATGTGTCCGTGAACCTATTCACAGGCTGCAGAGAAGCCACTTGCTGTTAGGCATCCTGTTTAGCGTATGATGGCAGTGATGTGTGTGATGGACTGTGAATTATCTTCCCAGCGGCAGCTTAGTTCAGGTTCCTGAGTGTGAAGGGGAATGGCAAAGAGGCTCCCTGGCCAGGTAGTCCTGCTAAGACAGTGGGTTCCAGGTCCAGTTAGAGATGCTACCTTACAAAATAAGATGGAGAACAATAGAGGAAAATAGTGAGAGTCACTTTCAGCTTCCACAAATACATGCACCTATACACAGCTGCACATACATATGTATGCCTGACACATGTAGCACACACTGTAACAGAAAAGGTGCCTTCAAGATTTGTGCCATTTGACTTTTGTGTAATTGAAGTTATTAGAAGTGTTTCTTACAGGACCTACAATGTAGGTGGAAGAGTTCTTAGGATTATTGGACATTAGCCTCAACTGACATACATTTTCCCTCCCCCCCCCCCCTTTTTTCTCTTCTTGGTACTAAGAACGGAACCCAGTGGCTCTAGCATGCTGGACATGGGCTGCTCTGCTGCTCTGCATCCCTAGGTCTTTTGTGACTCTTTGGTTTGGGAGCTCCCCTGCCGAGTTGCATAGGCTGGCTTTAAACTTGCTCTGTAGCCTGGGCAGGCATTGAATTTGAAAATTCCCTACCCTAGAGTCGAAAATAGCTGGGATTCTAGGCCTCCACCATTGGGCCTACCCAGTTTTACAGATGTTTTGTTTAAAAGTTATTCCATGCCAAGTGTGGTGGTGCACATTTTAATCCCATAACTCCAGAGACAGAGGCAGGTGGATCTCTTGAGTCCTAGGACAGCCACTGCAGTGGTAGTTAGAAGATGTCCCAGCATGCCTTGCTTTGTCTTCTGTCTTGCCGTCCCAGGCAGTTTCTAAAAGCCTAGCGTGGACCCATCCTCAGAGCTCCTCCTTTGGCTGTCCCTGCAGGACAAGCACATCACTGTGGTTTGAGAGGAGCTGGGCTCCAAACCTGATGGCATTCTGAATCCTCAGGTGTGAAGGGAGTATTTCTTTAGCAAGATTGGTGTCAACAGTACAGAGTACAAAGGGAAAACAGCACTTCTTTGGGCTTATAGGGACCTGTCACTTTGATTGTTGAATCTGGTCATTGCTGTATGAGGCTAGCCCTTGATACCATAGTGTTACCAACACAAAGATGATAAACTGAAGACAGGAATTCCTTGTCCTGTGTGTATTCTATGCTACAACTTCGGAAGCATGACAAGATTGTTCAAGAAAAAGGTTTTATAAGTTTAAGTGCTGCATGTTTGATGTTCACCTTGTTGTTTCCATTTAAGAATACTTTTGAAAAAAGTGTTTTAATTTATTGTATGTTTGTGTCACATTTGTGCACATGCGCATCACAGTGTGTTGTGTATAGGTTAGAGGCAACTTTTTGCCTTTCTGTAGGTTCTAGGAATCAAGCGCAGATTGCCAGACAAACAACTTTACCCACTGAGCCATCTCACTGATCCGTATATAATTCCTTCTCATTAAAAGAGAACTGTTTCGAAACCAAGGCCTAAAGCTGGGAGATTGAAAAATGCAGAACATCAAGGCACTGCGCATTTCTCCAGTTCCAATCCACTCCTGTACCAGGGGTCTATTCAGACCTGTGTCTGCCTCCCTCCTGAGTAGACCAGAGGCCCCATCTAAACGGCCTTCCTGCGGCAGCACCCTTCCCCAGGAGTTCCAGAGCAGTGTCATTTCCCGGGACATTGACATTGCAGCCAAATTTATTGGTGCTGGGGCTGCCACAGTTGATGTGGCTGGATCAGGGGCTGGCAGCTTGATTATTGGCTATGCCAGGAACCCGTTTCTCAAGCAGCAGTTCTTCTCCTATGCCATTTTGGGCTTTGCCCTGAGGCTGTGGGGTTCTGTTTGATGGTTGCCTTCCTTATCCTCTTCACCATGTGAGGCTCCATGGGGTCACCCAGCTGTCCCTGCTGCTTTGACTCCATGCTAGTCCGGTGCTGGAGTCTTAAGCTTTAGTATTAAACAGCAACATTTCTCTAACGCCCCTCAAAAACAAACAGACAAACAAACAAACAAAAAAACCAAAAAAACCCAGTTGTTTCCTCTAACCAAATTTTGATTTGGGTTTGTTTGTTTGAGATGGGGTGTCTCAATGTACAGTTGGCTGTCCTGGAACTTCTAAGTATACCAGGCTGGCCTCAAATCCACGGAGATCCACCTGCCTCTGCCTCTCCAGTGCTGGGATTAAAGGTCTGTATCACCGTGCCCAGCTCATTTTCAAAAATACTATGAATAGCAGTTGTTTGCAATTTTGCAGACCTCTTCAATAGGGGACATCATATTCTCATCTACTTGTGCATTCAGTCTGTGGTGGCATCACTCTGTCTTAAGGTTTCTGCACTGTATGGTGAGCACCATGACTAAGAACAGCTTGAGGAAAGGGTTTGTTTCATCTTTCAGCTTATAGTTCACAATCCAGGAAAGTGATGGCAGGAACTCAAGGTGTTCTGGTGTACCCAGGACCAGCAGCCCAGGGAAGTTGCTCACAGTGAGCTCTCCCATGTCAATCATCAATCAAGAAAATTCACCATAGGCTTGTCCACAAGCCAGTCTTGGGGCATTTTCTCAATTGAGATTTCCCTCTCCCAAAATAACTCTAGCTGTGTCAGATTGACATAAAACTGGCCAACACCTGAATTGTGCAGCCTTTGAAGGCTGTAGTATATAGTCTCACAAGAGGGTGGCGGTGAAAAGGACAAGTCCTGACAGGACAATGAAAGCAGTTGCTGCCTCACAGAAGCCTATAAAGAAACTGACAAATGCTGAGGAGTTCTGTGTGCACAACAGTGTTGAGAGAAAGTGTTGTGAGGTAACTCCATCAGACAACACACATGGACACTCTTAACGCCAAGTGGAAAGTTTGTCTTGCTGGCCGGCAGCTGCACAGAAAGCTAGTCTCAATCATGCAGCCCAAGTATCACCAGTCTTTGTCTTTTATGCACAGAACCCACACCGTGGTTGTTACACTTCAGTTAGCAAGCAGTGAAACTGTGGAAGCCAAAAAAAGTAAAGTTAGTACATCTAGGGACTTTTCTTGGATCCTGGAATTATGGATTAGGTTTTTGATGGATTAAGTTTGTGTTCCTGTTTTGACAGGAGTTGGGGCCTATGTGCCAGGTTTTGAGGTCCGAATAATGCCTCCAGCATGGCATCAGTTGTGCTAAGGTCTGGGGGCTTGTTACAGAAGAACTCATGCTGTTTGGGTTTTGAAGATCACTTCACCTTCATTGGACAGCAGTGAAGAAAGTGTGATGCTCCCACATCATCAGGCCATATTTTTCTCTGTGGCTTTGTTACTGTGAAGGCATTCATTATTACTGCAAAGTCAGCATTCTGCAAGATTACTCCATTGCATTCGCTACGCCCTCTCATGTACACTTTTCTTACTTGGTTTTAGATAGCCTTTCAGATTTGTTCCTGTTTCAAATCTATCAGTAACTTCCAGTTTTCAGTTTTCTAACAAAGTCTTAAGCTGTGACAAGAATTAAAACTACTGAGTAAGACTAGAGCTAGATGGCTCAGCTGGTAAAGGCAGTTGCCGCCAAGTCTAGTGACTGTTGTCTGTGACCTTCACATGTACAACAGAAAATAAGTGAAGCCTCACACAGAGACATGCATGTTCAGAAAAATAACTAAAAGTATAAAAAACAAACAAAAACTAATGACTGAATTTTCTCTCTCCTAGCCCTTCACCACAAGAAGATGGGCAGATCATGTTTGATGTTGAGATGCATACCAGCAGGGACCACAGCTCTCAGGTACATGTGTGTTTTACTTTGATTTAGAAAATGCATAAGAGTGTGTCATGTTCGTTGGCTGAAATACGGAGCTGGGCCCCAAGCCTGATTGCATTCTGAAGCCTCAGGAGTGAGCAGTTTTCCACTGGAGTGTTTCTCTCGCAAGATTGGTATCCACAGCACAGAGCACAGAGGAAAACTCTGTGAGCTCATGGACCTGTCACTGTCAGTTGGGCCTGCTCACAGTTGCAGAAGGCTGGCCTTTGTTGTGTTGCTTTGTTACCAGCAAGCATAGGGACAGGGAATGGAAGACAGGTGTTTGAAAGTTACTGGTGGCTATCTGAGTGAGGCCTGCAGACACCTTGCCTGTGGTGTTCTTCCACTGTGTGGGCCCTTGGCTGGGCTGTGTGTCTGGTACTGGTACTATCACTTTAGTCTTCTGTAAGAAGACTACACAGCTTCTCCACACCTCACTGCTCCACATTTTGCTATTTTCTGATGTTGGAAAAATCCATGCGCTTAACACTGGCTTACTTGAGCTCACTTCAGCTGCTCACATGCTGAAACTTGGAACACCGATTTACTCTGTGATGTACGTTATTGTATAAAAAAAACTTGGTGCTAATTGACTGAAATGTTTACATCTCTGGCTGGTGTGTGTGAGTTTGGCCATGTGCAGGATGCTGTAACTGGTGTGGAAAAAGCACAAGAAGGTCATGGCAAAAGGCATCCCCAGGACAGAAGAGAGGAGAGAGCTGATGTTCTGCTGTAGGTGTTCTTCAGTCTGTTTGCTCTTTTGTTCAGTCATTTTTCCTAAGAGTGCCTTCCAGAGTACTGCTCAGTTGGGAAGTTCCATAAACTTATTCTGGATTCAAATCAGTAGCAGTCCTGCAGTCTCGGCTGATGAGGAGTCATGTCAGGTTGTGCAGAGCCCAAAGAAAGGACACCAGCTCAAGCCAAGTCTTCCCCAGTGTATTTTGTCTTTAGATCCCAGTCCTTCTCCTTCCACGGGCACATCCTAGCCAGTCCTACCTCGTGGGAAGATGGCTGTGTGGCCAGGCACATGTGGTCACTGAGAATTTAATTGCAGTTTTAGGGCTGAATGCAGCCATCATAAAAATGAAAAGAAATCTGTGAAATTCAAGAGAGCAAATTTGTGAGATTCTGACAGGTTGTCAGTGAGATTAGCCTTTAGCAAGGGAAAAGCCATGCTAATGGACAGGCCAACAGGAACAGCATCGGTTTTGGCAAAGGTAGTATAAAGCCTATAAAGACAATGTTGGGGTCTGTTACATAAGAATTTTCAAATAAGGGAAGTATATTAGTAGATGCTTTATAGTCCCTTTTTAAAATTGAAGAAGCAATTGAAAAATTAAACTGGGGATTAGGAAAATGCTATTTCACAAATAAGAAAGTTTGATGTTAGTTAAGAGCAGTTGACTAAGGCTGTCCCTTTTCTTTATGTGCCTATGAGGAGTAGGTGAGGTGTCATGTTCCACCTTTGTCCAGGGAAGTGAGGAAGACAACAGTGCTTACCAGTATGTGCTAGCTGCTAAGTTATGTAAACAAAACAAAACCCCACAAACGTCACACTTCAGCACTGCAGTGCTCTCAGTCCAGTGGGAGGATAATGTTATTCTACTGGGTAGATGGGGAGAAAGACACTTTTGTCCTCATACAGTTATCACCTAAGATGGCAACGCAAGTCAGTGTTGGAGTCAGGACTGAAAGCAAGTCTTAGCCTATGATTCAGTCCCTTCACTGAAACTAACCTCTGAAGGGAGTAAGTCCCAGGAGAGCTAGCTGGACATGCAAGTAAACTGACAGGTCTGCAGAACCCCAGTGTGGGGATTCCTGAGTAGGCACAGCCAAGGGCAGAGTGTTCTTTTTACTGATAGGGTGATGGCACTCAGGAGGCTCCCTTTTGTAGCAAGAAGCATACAGTCTCACGAGACACTGTTTTTTTTTTAGGGTGGGTCCAGCATGGGCTTTGGAAATAGCCTCTTTTTCTGTCTTGTGAGGCAATGGTTTATCTCGTGTCATCTGTATATGGATACAGGCATGCAGTTTAATATTCCTTTTTAGAGACCCTAGGAGAACAAGAGGAGGTGGGCCAGAGAATAAAAAATTAAATGGGTGTAAGGACCAACCCCCACCTCCCAGAACTGTCTGAGGTGGTCAGGATCTTTGAGTGGAAGCACATGTTGAGGGAAGAGCAAAGCATGGATCCTGTGTAGTTAGATGAGGTGCCCTTTTGCCAGATTCTTTAATCCCAGGAAGATAATTCAAAACCTCAAAATGAACTAAGCGTGATGTTAAGGTCTGTTGTAGTTTCTGGATTTGGGAGGCTGAGAATAATGAGATCTGAAGGGCAGCCTCGACTCTAAAGTGAGTTTGAGGCCAGCCTGGTAAGGCTGTCTCACCATCCCTCTTCAAAACTCTCGGATTGGCAAATCTAAGATAATAAAGCAAATGCAGAGACATCATGAACATTAAAGTTTAGGGTTAGAAATATGCCTGTAGATAAAAACAAGTATATGAATCCAAAGATAACTTTGCTTCATTTCCCTGGAGGAAATCTCATCATCTTAAAAAAACTCAGAATACAAATGTCACTGTTTACTCTGGAAAAAATAAAATAGTACTAACAAACAAACCCAAACTAAGCTAGTGAGCAGTTAGGAATTCTGGGAGGCCAAACCAGGACCTGAGCAGAGTGCACTGCTATATGGCTGAGTATAGTAAAAGCCTTTGCCTAGCATGTGGGAAGCTCTGGACTTAAGTCTCCAGCATTGCTGAAACCAAACCAAAAGAAGGAGAGGGCCAGTGAGATGGCCTAACCGCCTGAATTCACCTCCTATTGGAGCCCCAGCACCCTCATAGTGGAAGGAGAAAATCAGCTTCTGCAGGTTGGCCTCTGGCTTCTACACGTGTGCTCTGACACATGGACCACCCCCACAAATAAACATAAATGAAACGTAAAAACAAAGGAATGACTGACAATAGGCGGCAGACTCAGAAGTGGGGTGTACATATGCTGCTCAGCGCTTGCAGCGTGACTACTGATTGGCTTCTGCCTGAGGATGACTTCAGGGTTACTCCACAGAGCTAGCTCATGATTCTGAGTAAGCTCGGTGCCTGCTAGGAAAAGCTCTGTCCTAAATGCTGCATTGTGTTATTCAGTGGAATTTGCTAACTACAGCACAATTAGATAAGGACCGTGCTGACAAAGGGACGCAAACAGTCCCTGAGCTTTGGCCTGGATTTGGTAGTAAAGGGTGTTATGTGTGGAGCCGGGCTCAAGCTCCTTTCTAGACAGCTGAGTCACCAGGGGCTGGAGCTGTGGGGAGGTGTCACGTGCACTGCCTTCCTCCCTGGGTAATACTTCCCCAGGGGCTTCATCCATGGTTTTTTTGACCTGTCAGTCAAAATCAGAGTTTTCAGTAGTTTTGAGACTCTGGTTCACAGCTTCACATTCCTTAAAACTGAGTAAATACAACTAATGTGTCATTTTTAAGAATTTATCATCTCCTTGGTTTCTGTTAAAAGAGTTAAAAGAGAGTTTGTGAGGCATGGTATCTTAAGTCTGTAATCCCAGCACTTGGGAGGTCAAAGTGAATTCCAGGTCAGTCTAGGCTACAGAATAAAACACTTTCTAAAAGAAACAAAAACAAGAAAAAGCTTGTGGAAGTTAAGGTTTTTTTTTTGGTCTGAAAGCTTAGGTTATCTAGCAATAAAAATAATATTTTTCATTTATTTATTAAAATAGATGTTAACTTCTGACTGACTTTAAAATAGATTTTTCCCCCCAAAACTTGACTAATATAGTTTTAGAGTCTTGAGAAATGGTCAAATAGTGATTCCTCTTTAAAAAAATAATCTTTTGGAGAGTAAGAAACCCTACTCTTCTGAGTGAGGCCCTTAGGGGCAACTTGCCTGGGTTAGAGAGCAGTGGCCTCTACCGCTGCAAGGCCCTCAGCAAGTCACGCAAGTGCTGTCCTCATCTGCAGAACCGGGTGCTGCCGTTTGTGTTTGGAACTGACAAGTAAAGATGGCTGAGTGTGAGCGGCTTTAGTAGACTCTTGTCTCAGTGGTCAGCAGCATCATGACTTACCACATTTCTCTGCCAGATTTCCCATCAATTTATTTTATTTCCACCTTTCTTTTGCTGTGTTCTCTTTATTTTTTTCTAGTTCTGAAACATTTAAATGCAATTACAAATCTGTACAGTATAGGAAATACGAAGCTGAGTGCCTCCTCAGGTTCGGCAGCACCAGCTCCACAGCGCTGCAGAGAGCTTTTCCAAGGCTACAGTCTGCCCTGCAGTGTAGCCTCTGTCTAGCTCACTCCCTCTTCTGAGATGCTCTTAGATCAGCTTTGAGCCCTGTCAGAAAACGGGTGGTTTTCTTACATAAAAATTACCAACCTGGGTGTGGTTTGATCCTAGTACTCAGGGACGCAGAGGCAGGCAGAGTGCTGTGAGGCCAGCCTGGTCTACAAATTGAGTCCAGGACAGCCAAGGCTACACACAGAAATCCTGTCTTGTAAAACAAAACAAACAAATAAATTACCAGTGTACAACTGTTTAGTTAGTAGTAAAAAGAATTGGTCTTTCTTTTCTGTTTTTCTTGTTTTCTCTTGCTCCTCCTCTCACTGTTTGAATTCTTTTTAGTCAGAAGAAGAAGTTGTAGAAGGAGAGAAAGAAGTTGAGGCTTTGAAGAAAAGTGCAGACTGGGTATCAGACTGGTCCAGTAGACCTGAAAACATCCCACCCAAGTAAGTTACTGCATGTGTCCTGGCAAAGTGTGCTGTGTGTGCTCGCATGCAGGGGTGTGCAGGCCCAGGTATCTGCAGTGCTTATGGTCTGACGCCAGCCTCTGAACTTCTTCTCCAGAGAGTTCCATTTCAGACACCCTAAACGGTCTGTGTCACTGAGCATGAGGAAGAGTGGTGCCATGAAGAAAGGGGGCATTTTCTCTGCAGAGTTCCTAAAGGTCTTCATTCCATCTCTCTTCCTTTCCCACGTGTTGGCTTTGGGTCTCGGGTAAGTACCTTGATGAAGCCTGTGTGACTTAATGGTAATGGCACCAAGGTAACCAAAAGAAAAAAGCTGTGCTGCCTCCTTCTCTGGATAATACTTCCCAATTGGACTCATCCATTATTATTTTTCTTTTTTTTTTTTTGAGTCATTTAAAATTTGCCTAATTGTGAATGATCTATAAATTATTAAATATAAATGTAGGAGTAAATGCAAAATGATTTCCCCCCAGATGGTAAAACACCACTGTGGAGGATGAGTCTCGGACACACTGGTAGGCTGCTTTGGGTACTGTCCTTGTCTTTTAACTTTGTGGCATTGATTCAAAACTCAGCCTTGAATTTACCTTAATTCACTAATCTGCAGTGTGTCTTTTCAATTAATATCTTTCCCCTCTTGATTTTATTATTTAAGAAAACACATTTCTGAAAGATTTAAGTTTGTAAGCATTGGCTTAATTTTTCAAGACCCACCTGCTGTACTCTGAGCATGCCCAGTGGGTCATTTTCTGTGTCTGATGCATGGAAAGTGGACCTTTTTTGGTCTTGCTGTGAGTGGCTCCGCCTAGCAGAGGGAAGCGTCTGCTCCAGATCATGGGCCGGTGTGCATCTCTCACCGTCTCTCCTGGGTAGAGGATTTGCCCTGCGAGACTGGGCCAGTAGTTACACGCAGCAGAGTGGGAGGCGCCTGTGGAGGAAGTAGGGTGGGAGCAGTGTGGAGTTTGGGAGGACTCTTACTTAACACCTGCCAGCTACTCAGTTAATTTACTTTCAAAAGCTGGTTTGGGGGTCTTGCAGTATTTCTTGCTTTCATGAATCTTAAGCTGTTTTTGTTGCCTTACTTAAGTTTAACTCTTGCTACAGGTGAATGTTTTAAAGGGGGGTTAAAAACTGCTATTGTTACATTGAAGATTCTGCTGCTCGTTTTCCTTGGCCGCCTTTGCTTTTGCTTTTGAAGGGTCATGTTCTTGCCTGGTATGGAAAGTTATGTTAGGTCATCTTACAAACACTGGCTCTGTGACTTCTCTCTAGATCTGAAATAGCAATGGAACATTTATCTAAAAAGAAACAGTTGGGAGCTGAGGAAGGTGTGCTGCTTTGGGATTTGAAGGGGGCTCTTTTTCCTAGCTTGATCTGGTCTCAACATCACTGCCCTTGTGCTTTCCAGTCCTGACTTAAAGAGCAAACAGAATCCCATAAGACCATTCGGGCTAAGCTAGTCGGTGGACTGTAGCTCAGTTGGAGGATGCTTGTCTAACAAGTAGGAAGATGAGCGGTGGCTCAGGGAGTCTGGAAAACATGCACTGAGGCTTTCAGAGCTGTTTCCCAGCTGTCAGTAGATCACCCTGTGGGCCAGGCTGGTATAATTGTGGAAATAGATGGAACATGATACACTCTGCTTCCTTTCAGCATCTATATTGGAAAACGACTGAGCACACCCTCTGCCAGCACCTACTGAGAGAAACGAAAAGCCCTGGAAACTCGCGTGGCCTGTGAAATGGTGTATTGTAGTTTGAATTTGAGACCTATTGTAAGCATGATCACCTACAACCCTATTTTTACATACCCAATTCCAGTAACTCTCAAATCCAGTATTTTGCTCAAACTCTGTTGAGGCATTTACTAACCTTGTTCCCTTTTTTGGCCTGTAAGATACTTTAGAGATTCCTAACAGAGTTTACTGTCGTTTAGAAATTTGCAAGGGCTTTTTCTCAGCAATGCCACCAGCAGATTATAATCCTGTCAACAGTGCATCTCTTCTTAGTACCACCACAGTCACACCTGCGTCACTCATGCTAGAAGCTGTATTCTAGCCATGCAGCGACCTCTCTTTCTAAGTGAGATCAGGTTTGCAAACAGTACTATAAAAGCTTTGTTTAGTCTTTGTTTTGTTTTCCAGGACAAAAACAAGCTTCCCTAAGCTTGAATTTATAGTAATTAAAAAGAAAACAAAACCAAAAAAAAAAAAAAGTCAAGACACAAGGGAAAAAATATCCTGGGCAATAAAAATTACTTTAAACCAGCTTTGGAGCCGCTCTTTCCTAAGCCTCCTGTACCGCCTTCATTTGTAGGAGGCAGCCTGTATGAGTGACAGATAGGGAGTAGAAGAATAGGATATACTGGCAGATTTTAACATTAGTATGTTGCAATGCTGTCTTTTCTATGATAGAGAATCTTATTTCTAAGGAACTCAGGCCTCAGGCCTAGACATACATGAAACTGCTTTTGAGATTTTTGTGCATTTGGTATTGTCTTGTGTTACCTGCATGTGAATTTCTCGTGACTTTCTTTAACTTGTTTTTCTGGTTTCTTTCTTTCTGTTTTTTTTTTTTTTTCTTAGAAGAGACTTGAAATGAGTCTGATTCATGGTGTTAATAGAGGCTTCTTGTTTTAGGAAGCCTTGAGTGCACTCTGAAGCCTTTACATTCTGGAGAATAACTTCAGAGTTATCCCAAGCACTTGTGTAATTTTGAAAAGCAGACCTGGGTTGTGAGAACAGTTGAAAAGTTCTGGAAGATGCCATTCATTCTCTTTGGTCCCTTCCTGTTTTCAGCTTCAGTCTTCCCAAGATGTCCCTTGGCTCTCCCGGGCCTCTATGATGTTTTTACGTAGTTGTCTTCTCAGTTCTGTCAAATGCCTGATGTTCTGTAATACTCAGAAAATTCTTTTTTTTTTCTTTCTTTTTTTTTTTCAGAAAATTCTTTGAATGGCAGACTTTCTTTTGTCTGTTTCTAAAATGTGAAGCATTAGGACCAAATTGTTAGCATCAGGATTGCAGATTATCTCAAGTAGATTTTGTTGGATTTCAGAACATAGCACGACTCTGAAGGATTCTGTTTTATATATAAATAATTACTGTTTATGATGTAGATTTGCTATAGTTACAGAACCATTGTGAATTTTAAAGCTAGCAACCTACACAGTGCACCAGGTTGACTTGAATAAATACGGCAACCGGGTTTGCCAGTGTGCAGAAACTAACTTCTCTCTCACATAAAGAGTTATAAGATTGTGTGTTATATGAAAGTGGAAAGTAAATAGATAGGAAGACATTTCTGTGATTTTTCAAAAACATAGCTGTTATCTTTAAGAAAGATAATATATCCAAAGTAATTTTTTGTGACTTATTTTCTTTCTGGCATTTAATGTCTAAATGATTTGTGGGCATCTTCTGCCCTTTTCTTTTCTGGCTCTTAAACCTGGTGACACTTAATTTGCCTTCTCGCCTATTTATTGCAAGTGTTTTTATTTGGATTTCTTTAGAAGGAAAGTAAATCTGATGGCCTATTGTTTTGTTGTTACTTTGGGAAGCCTGAATCAAATTGGCCAGGCTGCGGAGGCTAAACTGCGGCACACTTTGCAATGCTGATCGTGTGCTAGCAGAGCAGAGTTACTCTACTCTAAGCAATCTTGCAGGCAGACCACCTTCTAAATCAGTAGCAGTTTTATCAGCAGTGCCATTGAACTGTAGGGATAATTATGATTTTGTTTAAACATTAAAACTAAATTCAGTTTTGCCACTTTTGGAAATATCAGTAAGATCAGGGAACACGGAACAGTACAACTGTCCATCCGTGAACTTGTGTGGTGTTGATTTGCAGCCCGATGTACGGGATATTTATGCTCCTATGCAGATTCTTGTTGAATGAAAATAGACTGTCCTATCACAAAGCAGAATCCAACCAAGAGCTCAAATTTGATATACTGTTTAAAAAGCTTTATTCCTGTTTACAATTTGGGATGAAAAGCAGGCTTCGTTTTAAGTTGGTTGAAAACTGGCTCAGATGTTTGTAAGTCAAGAGGAAAGCGGCACAGAGAGCAGCACAACTGAGTTACTCGATTGCAGTAAAGAGTAAAATGGAGACTCGGCCCATGATACGAATCTCACGTGAACCAGTTGTTGGAACTCCTGGCATTAATGGAGCCAGAGTGATATGTATCCTTCATCCATCTCGTCAGCACTTGTGTCATTCCTTACAGTTTACAGAACACATGTAACTTGTAGCTATAAACATTTTGTGCCATTAAAGCTCTCACAAAACTTGCTTGTTGGTATATCATTTTGACATCACCCTTGTTGCCTGAAAAGCCTTCTTGTGTTTGTATGCAACCCTTCCCATGGAGAGCTCACCAGGACCAGAGTACTGAACTATGCCAAGTGCTGCTTCCTAAGCCTTGCTGTTGGGGGTTTTGCTTTCAAGTGGTGGTAGTGAGTGAAATGATAGCATGTGATCATTTGGTTGTTTTTGTAATAGGATTGGGGGACTATCAATCCGATTACAAAATCCAAGGGTTGCCTAGCCTGACATTAAACTTTGGGAATGTAGAACCGGAGATGTAACTCACTGGGAGAGTGTTTGCCTGTCCTCTAGAGTCCTGGATTCAGCCCACAGCACTTCCTCATCCCCACATGAGTATGGGACTCTGATTAAAATTTCAACCTGAAATGATGTGGTGGAGTTGCACAAAGCTTTGTGTACAGTGCAGTGTAGAGAATCAGATTATGTGTTGGTCAGTATCTCTTCAAGTTACCTGCACTGCCTTCAAAGACATCTGCCTGCTGGGGACTCCCATTCCTGAGTATTGTAGCAGGTGTTAATTATTAACAGTGATAAGTGGCTTCATGGCTGATGGAACTGGGGCCCAGCCAAGGTTAATTAACTCCCGGTCACTAGTGGCAGGATGGCATACAGGAAAGGACTAGGGGTCACGACTCAAAGGCAGTCTTCAGTGATCCACTTTGGCAGCTCAGGCTTCACTTACAGAGCAGAGCTGCCAGCTGGGGACCAACCAACCATTCATTCCCTGAGCCTATAGGGCCACTTTGTATTCAAACTGTTAAGCTCATATCACATCGGTCACAGAGTTGGAATGCCAACTCAAAGCAGAAGCTCTTTTCAGGCACCAGCCTCTTAAGAGCAAGCATCTGACTCAAGTTTTCCTAGAGCAGCCCTGAAGTAGCATTCATATTTAGGAGAATCACACTCAACAAAATGTGACTGTAGTAATGTAGATTCTACAACACACAGCCAGCAGCCCTGGTGGCTTTGCGGTCACAGGCGGTGCCTGCATCCACTTCATTCCCCTGTCTGCCAGGAGACTGTACTGGCCACGGCTGGTGCAAAGAGGTCTGGAGCTTCAAGGTGTTCATTGGGGCATCACTAGGTTCGGCGCTATGAAGAAATTTGGGGCGAAAAACCCAAATGTTTCGGCTGTTTCTCCAGCTTGATCGTCATCTTCTTTGGTAATTGACATTCTGTTCTGCCAAAGGAAACAACCTTTGGGGGACGGAATTCAGGGTTAAAAAGTTGGAAGAAATGGCTACTGGCTTCTTACACATGGCCACTAGCAGTTAACAGGTTAATGAACTGACTCCATTACAAGTAAGAGGAGCAGAGGGAGTGCAGAAACTAAGATGGAGCATCCACCATGAAGACACAGGTTTTTGCTCATGAAGATTTATGTATTTAAGGGTGTGTGTGAGGTCTGAGCCTGGAGGCTGGGAAAGGGCATGGTGGCCTTTATGCCTCCACATAACCTTTTGGGACAAGGTCTCTCCCTGTACCTAGGAATTAGATTTATTTGCTTGCCTAGGCCAGAAGCCAGTGAGTTCTTGGAGATCTGTTCTCTGCCTTTAGAGCTGTGTGAGAGATCCCTGGCTAAGTTATAGGGTCTGAAACTCTAGTCTTCACAGTTACACAGCAAGCTCACTACCATTGAGCCATTTCTTCAGCCTCTTTCTATCCTTTAGTCACCATAATACCCCAAAATCATTCAATATCTTTTTTTAAATGAAAAATAGCAATTTTGAAAATCATATTCTAAAGCAACAACAAAGAACACGAATTTAACACTAAAAGGATAAGGAATGATGGTAGGAGATGATTGAAAGTCTTTATTTTCCATAAAGCAGAAAACTTTGCTTGTACAGTAAATTCACTGCAGTTTGTAACATGCATTAGTCTTGAGCCTGAGCTAAAGTGCTTCAGGCAGCAGCTCTTCACAGGCGGCCCAATGGTGTGCTCAGTGCATACTGTATGCATTGGGTATTCAGAACCAAGGCTTAGGTGAAGTTGAGCAAAGCAATACAGGAGCACTGCTGGAAACATCTTAGATTCATTGTGGGCTGGATTTCGAATTAATCTGTGGTGAATTCAGAAATCTGTGAGTTCTTACCACATTTTTAACAACTCAAACGTTTATATGTCCACTTCCTGTCTGCATGCATCCTCACCAGCATCTATGGTCATTGGTTTTAGCCGGTCTGACTCGATTGAGATGGATGCTCCAGCTAAAGTCTAAATTGCATTACTCCAGTGGTTAAGGATGTTGGACACTTGTTCAGACAGTTACTGGTCATCTGTGTTTCTTCCCTTAAAAATTGTCTACTCAGCTTATTTGTTGGTTAGGTAGTAGTGTTAATTTTTTGGAGTCCTTAATATATTCTAGATAACAACCCCCTAGCATAGGTTTTCTCCCATTCTGTAGGCCATCTTCGCTCTAGTAATCATCTCGTTGGCTGTGCAGAAGTTCTTTCAGTTCTTGAGGTTTCTTCCTGTGTTATTAAGAGTCCTTTCTGGCAAGTTCTTGACTGTGCCTGTGCTCTGTGTATGCTTCCTTTCACATCTCACAGTAAGGTCTTTGATCTGTATTAAAGTAATATTTGTGCCCTGTGAGAGACAGATTCAGTTTCATTATTTCACATGTGAATGAATATCCAGCTTTCCTAGCACCATTTTTTTGAAGATCTCTCTTTTCCCACATTTGTTTCTGACGTCTTGCTAAAGGTTAAGTGGCTGAAGCTAGGTAGGTTTGTGTGTTTGTTGAGACTTACATTGTCATCTGTTTTAGGATGTTCCGTAGGCTGCTTAGAGAATGTTTTTCATAATTGTTGAATGTGACAACTTGTGAATATGTTAGGTCCATGTGATCTTTGGTGCAATTTAACTCAGATGTTGGTTGATACTTACCTTGGATGACCTATCCATTGATGAGCCTGGAATTTTGAAGTACCACTGTGATTTCAGGACTGACGTGACCTTTTATACCCACTTGTACATATTTTATGAAATTGGGAGCCCCAGCACCTGGTGTGTATCTGTTTATAATTGTTATATCTTGGTGAAATTTTCTTCTGACTAATTTTGGTTTGAAATCCGCATAACAAGGTGTCAGAAAAGATATATCCACTCACTTTGGGGTTTTATTTGATAAGTTGATTTCCATCCTGTGATGGTCAGTCTGTGTCTTTGCTAGTAAGGTGTGTTTCTTAGAGACAGCCAATAGTTGGACCTTGCTTTTCAGTCCAGGCAGTGTCTTCATCTCTTGACAAGTTGAGCCACCATTTACACTGAAGGTTATTGTTGAGAAAGGTTTCCTGATTGCTTTGATTTTCTTGTTTGTTTTTCCAGTTGATTGGGTTTAGTATTTTGTTTTTCTTTCTCCCTGATAATTTCAGGAGTTTGATGGTTTACTGGGTTAGACGTAATGACAAGTTCTCCTTTGCTATTTGTCCATCTCAAGAACTCATGCTTGCCTTGACACATGTGTATTTTTATGTCAGTTAAAAAGATAGTCTCATGTAGTTGTAATTAATAGCTTTGCTGGTTGGATATTACAGCGTTGGCTGATAGTTAACGACTTTTGAGGCTTGAACCATTGTTCCATGCTTTCTGATTTTTATAGTTTCTGATTAGAAATCTAGTTTTAAGCCAGGCGTGACGGTGCACACCTTTGATCCCAGGACTCAGAGAGGTAGAGGCAGGTGGGTTCCTGTGAGTTCGAGGCCAGCTTGATCTACAAAGTGAGTTCAGGACAGCCTGGACTACACAGAGAAATCCTGTCTTGAAAAAACCAAAAAGAGAGAAGGAAAAAAAAATTGGTGTTATATTTTCTCTTGTCTGAATTGATGTTTTTCTCTGGCAGCTTTTAATATTGTTGGAGCAGGTTTCTGGGTCCTTGAAAATTGGAGACTGCCAGTTAGATATGCAGGGAGAAGAGAAGGAAGTTGATCTCACAGGCTTTCACCTTTCCCGTGGTTTTTGGCAGTGCTGAGCCTTCACTGGACTGGCTGCGTCCCTTGGTTGCCAGAGCTGTCTTTCACTTTAGTAGCCTCCCTTCTTCTATCAGACTCTGTCCTGAAACTCTCCAGATCTTACCACTGGGGTTCCTGATGTCACAGCAAAAGGGTTCTTTCAAATTTTTTAGAGCGGGAAAAGTAGTGAGAATCTTGTGATATTGGCCTTCCTGCTGGAGGGGTCAGCTGGAGTTTCCGAGGTGTCAGACTCCACAGGTTGGTCCTGCTGGCCTTGGGCTCAGGTGGTCAGACCCCAGGTTATTCTGAGCTGATGGAGTCTGTTCCCCAGCAGCGCTGAGATCAAGGCCGCCTCCTCCTCTGAGCTGAACCTCTTGCTGCTTGCATTTGGTGACTTGTCATGTCCTGCCCTGCATTCTCCACACACCTGCTGCCCAGGCTGTTTCACCCAATAGCTATGACAGGCTAGATTCCATCTCCCTGACCTGTGGTTGTTCCTTGTTCCAGGCCCCCAGGCTAAATCAGTTTTAAATAGCAGGCTCCCTCTCCAGGTGGTTCCTCGTTGTAGAATGGGGTTCCTTTTCTCTTGCCGACCCATTGGCCAGAGGAATCACTATCTTGCCAAAACTTATAACAGAACCTGCCAGTGGGCTGCTAGGCTCTTCACCAGGGCTGCCTGGCTTTCCTTTTGGATGAAGCTTCTACTCCTTTGCCAGGAAGCCATTCTGGAGTTGGGCTTGGCTTCCTTTTGGCTCATCCAGCTTTTTCACTGCTCAGCTGTTCTGGTGCTACTTTTGTGATTTTCCCAGTTTTCCCTTCTTTTCACATAGTCTGTTTTCACTCATTATAACTCTTTACTAGGTCCTATGGAGGCAGCTTCCTCCATAGGCAGCTGTTTTACCCAGATAGTCCACGTTTTTTAATATCACCTTTATCTGTGTTCTCTCTCTCTCTTTTTCTCTCTGTCTCTGTCTCTCTCTCTGCATGTGTATGTACATAACTTGAGGGAGTCAGTTCCTTCTCCCCTGTAGGTTCTGGGAAGTGAACTTGGGACAGCAGGCTAGCAGCAGGTTCTTTTACCTGCTGATCTATCTCACCAGCCAAGAGGGGATTTTAATAAAGCAAGTGAAAAAACAAGTGTTTCTGGTAACTACACAGCAGGAACTCCACAGCGAAGCTAAATGTATTTTTGTAATATAAATAATTTGATTGCTAGGTATGTTTTAGTTTCCATAGTGTTTTTTTTTCTCCCTTCTTCCTTCCTCATCCTGTTTCTTTTTCATCCCCTTTCCAGAGTAACCTGTTGTATTATATCAAAAGTGAGTATAATAGGCTCAGAAGAGAGTCATACAAGCCTACCCACCCAGCTTATATGAGGCCAGATTTTATCTCCAATCCCCACTGGGGTTGAGGAAGAAGAGGAGATTAGGCTGGAAAAGAAAGAGTGGAAAAATATTAAAAGATATTTATTGGAAGGAAAAGAAGCATAGGAAAAATGAGAAATAAGTGCAAGTACTGATTGCTTAATACGAGGCTTATAAAGACTCAGCAACCACAGTCGGCTTCTTGGCAGAGCCAGGGAGCAGACATTACGTACTTCTGGGCACTTGGGTTCTAAACTGCTGTTCACAGCCGCTGCCTGAGTTGCTGCTTCTGCTGGAGCTGAGCTGCTGGAGACTGATGGGTGGAGTGGTATCCTGGGTGATGGGATGAGAAAGTAATGTGCACAGATGTCTGAGTCTGAGTAGGGCCTTGCCCTGGTATCTGGCCCTTCTGGGCTGGATCTGCAGTGAGACTAGAAGTTTCAACCTGTTGGTACCTCAGAATTACCTTTTTTTTTTTTTAAGATTATTCTGGATTGAATTTAAAGCTTCCTACTGGCTTGGCAAACACTCCTCAGCTCTTCTTCACCATAAAAGAGGTTGTACTTAAGAGTTGCAACAAAATGTCCACACTCCGTGCATTGTCTCTCAGGGAAGTTAAACCATAAAATTCACAACCATAAATCCATTTGTATTAGCAAATCTAGTGCATATGGGAGGTTCTCTGTCTATCTATCTTCCTACCTACCTATCTACCTGTCATCTATCCTATCTTTTCTCCTTTCTGTTGTCTGCCTGCCTGCCTGCCTGCCTGCCTGCCTCCCTCTATCTCTGTGCATGCATTGATCTCTGTGTTCTTAGGTTTAGCCCAGGGTCTTGCATCCTATGTAGGAAATAAGCAGCATCACAGCTGGGGTGTTTTGTTTTGTTTTGTCTTAAGATACAGTCTAGGCCTGGTGTGGTGGTGCACACCTGTAATCCCAGCACTCTGGGAGACAGAAGCAGGCAGATCTCTGTGAGTTCAAGGCCAGCCAAGGCTACACAGAGAAATCCTGTCTTGAGAACAACAACAAGTAGTCTCTCCACTAAACATAGGCTGGTCTTGAACTTGATACGTAGCCCATGTTGGCCTGAACTCCAGATCCTCTTGCCTAAACCTCAATACTGTAGTTATAGGTCTGAGCCACCACACTTAGCTAGGATTCCAGCATTACTGGCCCCGTGACACTGAGCTGCATTCAGGTAGGACCACAGTGGCTCTGACAAGGCCTCATATCTATGCACACAGCAGGGCCTAGAGGCACAAAGTTGTCTGTTGGTTTTGGTGCCATGTTGACCCCACTGCGTCACTAGAGTGCTGAGGATGCCTTGGTAAGTCAGTGCCTTGACTCAGCCTTCCACATGTAAATGAAGGGTAAGATGGTTTATCTTTCCGTAGGGCAGGGGCAGCCTAAAATAGCCCCTCCCAATTTGAAGGAGTTGGTGGGTGAGTGTAATTGCTTCTGTGAAGTGTAATGGGTACACATCCCCACCCCACCCCTGGGCACTGTGGAAATGACAGGGAAGAACCAGGAAGCCGGCTGACAGAGGACGTAGCACCCGCAAAGGGAGTGGAGGAGGAGAGCTGGGGAAATAGGGCTTCTCAGAGAGGCTTCCTGACCTGGATCCTCCCCAGGAGCCGTGTGTCTTTGTGGACTGGCAGAAACATGGCCTGGTGATGTCGGATGAGAGTTGTGCGATGGAGCCACAGCGTGGAAGTGTCAGCAAACCCCTTCTGGGCTGGGCCCCACCTTGATTCCTGCCTCTCTCGGCCCCTGCTTTGTTGACCCTAGAGGTCCTGTGTTTCCGAACTAGAGCTTTACCCAGTGCAGTGCCATGCAGGTCTTCCCAGTGTCACTTAGCTCCTATGCCATTGACTCATCCCAAGGAATGAGGCAGTGCTGGGTGAATTAAATGACAGCGGGGTGCCTACCACCAACACACACCACTTGTGCCCCGGCTGATACATCTATACTTCTCTGTCCTCTCCATGACCACACTAGGGTCCCCCAGGCCCACCCCAGTGAAGCCTTCCCATTTTCAGGGTCCTGCTCCAGCCTCATTCCCATCTCAGTCCTTCCCAAATACCTAGGCATGTCTGTGAGCTGTCCAGTCAACCCATACATTTATATCTGGTCATTGTTCCAAGTGTCTGAACCTTCATCTGGAGAGTGTTTCCTGGCGCAGAGATAACATGCACTATTTATACTCCTGAAATACCCCAAATGATGCTTCGTATATCTGCTTCCACCTGGACTTAGGGCATGATGGTAGGTGAGCTTAATTTTCTTTTCCTGTCACCCCTTCCAGTTTGTCTGGGGGTGTCCACCTATTCTTAGGGTTCAGCCCCTGCCCTGCAAGGTTCACAAGTCTTCGTAAGAGGCAGAAAAGGATCGAGATTCTAGGTGGAGGGTATTAATAACTCATTAGAACTGGTTAGACAGAAGGGTCAGTTTTAACAAATATTCTTGTTATCTTTCAGTCTACCAAGTCCCCACTCCAAGTCATGGTGACTCAACCCCTTTTTGGTCAGCTATCTGGTGTCTGGGCCCTTTTGCTGATACTCTGTCCAGATGGGTACTCTGTCCAAGTGAGAGCTGGCCTGGAAATAGGTACCATCCTCAGCTGAAGTCCCTAGCACAGACCCACAGAGCCTCCCAGTCCTCCTCATGCCATCTGCTTCCCAATAGCATGCCTGCCTAAAAGCCAGACACCAAGAAGCCTCTTGTTGCCAAGATTTCAGAGTCACACAAGGTCCTGGAGGAGACCGGGGGCACCGTCCTCGGCACTGGGGGTGGGATGGGGATGGGGACAGTGAGAGTGATTTTTTTCTGTTTGAGGAAGAGCCATACTTAAAATTGGAATGAAAACACCCTGCTCCTGTCCTTTCTTAACTACTGTCTGTAGTTCATTTCTGAAACTACTCGGGGTGCGTTTCTCCACAGTGACCCATTCTCCAGTGCCAGCTGGGCGGCTTGTAACTGAAGTCAGCTCAGTCAGTACTACACCAAGTTGACACGGATCTCAGCAGTCCTCCCCAGCTTCAAAGCTCAGTGGCACCTTCTGACTGACTGCCTACAAACCAGGGGTTCCCAGAGAAGCTCCCCCACTCCTGCTGTCTGTCTCTGTCTTTCTCTCCCTGTCTCTCTGTCTCTGTCTCTCTTTCTGACAGTTCTTGGCCTTGGACCTAAGGTTCTGAACATACAAAGCACACACTATTGAGCGATAGCCCCAGCCTTAGATGCCCTTTTATTATAAAGGTCTAATGGCAAAGACCTGTCTGTCATCCCAGATACTTTGGAGGCTGAGGCAGGAAGATCACAAGTTCAAGGCCACCCTGAGCTACAGAATGAGTTAAAGGCCAGCCTGGAAAGCTTACATCTATCTCATAGAGAAAGGGTGGGGTAGTGGTGAGAGAGCTTAACAGTGGTTCTCAACCTGTGGATCATGACCCCTTTGAGGGTCGCATATCAGATATCCTGCATCTCAGATATTTACTTGATAATTCATAACAGTAGCAAAATTACAGTTAGGAAAGTAGCAGTGAAATAGTTTTATGGTTGAGGGTCACCATAAAATGAGGAACCATATTAAAGGGTTGGCAACATTAAGCAGGTTGACAACCACTGCTTTAGTAGGAAAGGTACCTGCTGGCCGACCTGTGTTTGATCTTGGGACTCATAAGTTCAGAGAGAAACCGTCCCCACAAAGTATCTTCTGACTGCCGCTAGTGTGTTTGTTCACACACGATGGGAAATTATTTTTCAAAAAGGTCTGGGAATTACTAGTTTAGCAATACGGTGATTACTTAGGGCGATTGAGGGGCATGGCACTGCCTCTTCCTCTGGAGTCCCACCCTGCCAGCACCCCATGTGTTCATCTCTGGAAGCTGAACCCCTCCTTTGGGAAGAGTTATCCCCTGGGCATGAGTCATGAGCGTCTTGGCCCCTGGAAGTTGACTCAAACTGCCTGCCTCCACCTCCCAGTCATGGGTGGGACTGGACCGTCCAGTCTTCCAGTAGCGAATTGGTTCCAGGACCCAGCTCCATACTCCCAGGAGTCACCTCATTAGCATGCACTGGGGCCGAAAGGGCTTATTATGAATAATATATGGAATTACAAGCATCTTATAAGCTCTGCGCTGGGAATGGGGTGATGTATGTGTCATTATAAATCACAGCATCACAAAGTGGTTACTCAAGGTTGTTCAGGAAGGAAGGACAATAATAGCTGTCACGATGTCGTGATGCTTACATCTGGGCTCTCACTGCTAAAGATCCAGTCCTTGCTCTGTTTGGGGTCTGATCCTGGGGAGCCTCACGCTGCCCAGGTCTGACATCTTACAGGTAGCCATGGCTTCTGCCTCCATACAAACATTCTTTTTGTATGGAGGGGCCTTTGGCATCCACTAGAGCCCTCTGGATTCCTACTTCTCTAGGACTTGGCGAGTGGCTAAGATAGAGACACTTAGGTCGGATGAAAAAAGCCTGCCATCAACGATGGCACCCTGGAGTACAGTGGCTGGAGAACCACAAGAGCAATGGAGGAAGTGCTTTCTCAGTGCGCTCACTGACACCATGAGTGACATTCACATTCCTGGGATCATTTGACAGGAATGTGGAGGAAAGCAGCAAGATAAGGTCCGGGCTGCAGACAGGTCAGAGGCAGTGGTGGTGAATCAGTGTCTCTTCTTTTTTTCCCTTGAGACAAGGTATCATGTAGACCAGGCAGGCCAGGAACTTGTGCCCTCTTCCCTCAGCCTCTCAAGTGCTAGAATTACAGGTGTGTACCACCTTTCTCTCCTCTCCTGCCTCTCCTCTTCTCCTGCCTCAGCTTCTTGAGTGGTAGGGTCACAGGTTTTCTCCAGCATGCCCATGATGTACTCTTTCTTAAGAATACATCCATCTGCCTGGGCGGTGGTGGCACATGCCTTTAGTCCCAGCACTCAGGAGGTAGAGGCAGGTGACTCTCTGGCTCAAGGACAGCCTGGTCCACAGAGCAAGTTCCAAGATGGCCACAGCTACACAGAGAAAAACCCTGTTTAGAAAAAAACAAAAACTAACAAAGAAAACAGCCATCTGTCACCACACCAAGTTAGACACCTAAGGATGGAGCATCAGCAGATGGAAGTGTTCCGTTGTGTGACTGGCAGGTCAGCCCTTCTGCTGGGATTGTGTGATGTGGTAAGCTGATGCCAGGGGGCCACGGTCACCCACTGTCAGCACTGAGGAAGCTGAAGAAGGAGGATCCAGATTCGGCTCTGTCTGGGCTACACAGTGAGACCTCCCCTAAAGACAAGCAGCAACCATGATCCGAGAATCACCTGACAGAGTCAGCAGAGCAGCAGCTGATGGCGGCATGCCGCAAGGTAGCCTGGCATGAGGGAGCGGGCCTCACGTGCCCCTGAGAAAGGAATTCCTAGCCACACCTCCTTGGGTTGCTGTTTACTCACCCAGGGATGGCACGGCCTGGCCTCTCGTGGTACAGCAGGCTGAGAGGCAAAGGTGGCATACCCAAGCAGGGGAGTGTCTGGTTTCCTCAGGTCCAGACAGATGAGTCTCTTCCCTGACTCACCAGCCTGGTGGAGGAGCCCGGCCTCTGGGCGACAGGTAAAGTGCTGTCGAGGATGCAGCCGGGTGTGGGTTCACTTCCTCATGCATTCAGTTTAGACCATTCATTTTATGCGCTTTCATTTATTACTACTATTTGTTAGTTAAGTGCCTAATGTGTCCTGGGCTGTAAGCACTAAAAGACAATTAGTAAAAAACGCTGATGCAGCAGGGCGTGGTGTCCCGTTCCTGTATCTTCTTAGCAGACACAGGAAGAGTATGATGTCATGGAATCTAAGTTTGGTGGTCGTGAGGTGGGGAGAGAGCACGGTTGTTCTAGGTAGGTGTCCACGAAGCTCAAGGCAGGTAGCATTGCTGGCAGGTTGCTTGGTCTGAGTTGGGTGTGTGCGTGAGTGTCCCACGCTGCCGAACCGTTCTCCATCCTTGCCCGACTGGCATACACGCCTGAGTTTCTTTTATAAGACTATTTTTAATCTTTAATTAGGAGTGTGTGTGGGGGGATTATGGGCACGTGAATACAGTGCCCGTGGAGGCCAGGAGAGGGTATCATATCCCCCAGAGCTGGAGTTACCGACAGTTGTGAGCTGTGTGATGGGTCCTCTGAGCCCGCCGATTCTCTAAACTGCCTCTTCATGCTTTGTTCCTTCTCTGAGCCCCTCCCTGTGTGCATGGGGTATGCACCTTACTAAGCTTCTGTTTGCTGTCCTCGCAGTCTGTTAGAGTTACAAAGCTCTGCCCATCTAAGAACTGTGAAAGGTAGAGCTATTTTTCCTCTACAGTTCTTTTTTTGTTTTTTTTCAAGATTTATTTATTATTTATACAGTACTCTTCCTGCCTGTATGCCTACACACCAGAAGAGGGCCCCAGATCTCATTATATATAGATGGTTGTGAGCCACCATGTGGTTGCTAGGAATTGAACTCAGGACCTTTGGAAGAGCAGATAGTGCATTTAACCACTGAGCCATCTCTCCAGTCCTCCTCTACAGTTCTTAATGCCCCTAAGTTGCACACTTAAACATGTGTAAAAGAGTAAATCTAATGTCATATATTGTCGTTCTGCATTTGCTGCTGCTGCTGCTGCTGCTGAGCGCCCCACCCAAAGTTCCTCTCTCAGCAGTGCAGGCACCGTCAGCTTCTGGCAGGAGCAGAGGAACCTTGGGATCAAAGGTTCTGCTTCTCTCAGGTGCAGCTAGAGTGCTCAGAGAGAGGCCCAGGCGCAAGGCTCCTGGATCTCGCTGGCGGTGTGGAAAAGAGTTTCTCTGTGTTACAGTTAACTCCTTTTAATGAGGTTGCGGACAGCAAACTCAGGCATTCCAAAGCCGGTGATGATACCATAGTGTTATAGCCCTAAGTTGCTGTGCGAATGGAGAGGATGCAGGTGGACACTCAGAATCGGCTGGAATGCAGATCCGGTGGCTGATTTGTTGGTCAGCGGAGTGGGCAGTGCTGCTGTCACTGCCTGACCAGTGTCACACCGGGGGTCCAGTTCTTTATGGAGGAGGGGAGCCTTGTTTCCCCAGAATAAATAATGAGTCTCAGAGGGTCCTTGTAAAAAGATGATGACAGCCCGTTTTATTTCTTGTGGAAACAGGGACTTACTTATACACCTTGGGCAGTGGGAGGGGATTTCAGAGCAAATGTGTTTGAATTGCTGAGGCTAGGGGCACCAGAGATAGTTGCAATCTCGAGGTCCTATCGTAAAAGGGGAAACACAGTACTTGATTATCCTATGGGTTGGGCAAGAACTCCTGGTTTGGCTCAGAGGTCAACGTTTGAAAACCAAGGCACTAAGACATCTCTTTAGCATAGGGTAGGTGTTGGCCAGGAATCCCCAGGTGCACACTGAAAGGGTTTCTTATCAGGAAAAGGTTGGGCCTGTAATTTTCCCTGAGGGCTATGATAATGTTTCTTAGAGGTTCTGGGGTTTCCCCAGATCTCGGGGAGTGGAGGGAACCCAGCTGAGGAAGGGAGTCTGTCATTTTTGCACATAGTTCAGAAGCTATCTGGTAATGGCAGACTTCAGCCTTACCAGCAGGGTCCAACAATGCTTATCGCACTACCAGTTTTTGTTTTTATTAATACACATTAAATGTACAAAATCATGAATTCCATTGTGACACATCATGCTTGCACGTATGTAACAGGCTTTGATAATATCCTTCCCATCCTTCTCTCTCCTGCTTTTATTCCTTTCCTCCCAGATTCCATGTGAACGAAAGCGTGGCAGTTTACTTCTGCTTTCTTTCCAGGCAGGTTCTCGCTACATAATCCTGGCTGGTCTGGAACACACTGTGTTGACTAGGCTGGCCTCTGCCTTCTGAGCACCGGGTTAAAGGTGTGCATCGATGCTCCTGGTAGCACTTGTATGTCTGAATATGGCTAATCTTGTTCAACTTGATGGTTTTCTAGCTCCATCCATTTTTTTTTCTTGCCATTCTCCTGAAGTCAGATGTCTTGATTTCATTCTTTATGTATGAATAATACTCCTGTGTGTGTGTGTGTGTTTGTGTGTGTGTGTGTGTGTGTGTGTGTGAGACATTTTCCTAATCCGTTCAATAGACTGTTTGGCCGAGTCTGTTCATCGTGGCTGTTATACTGCTGCGGAGATCAGCATGGGTGTGTGTCACTATAGGCAACAGCTTGGAGTCCCTTGGGTGTCTGCCCAGGAGTGGTGTAGGTGGGTCATGTGCTGGTTCTGTTTCTAGTTCTTCAAAGAACTTTATGCCTTCCATACTGGCCAGACTAACTTACTTTCCACCAACATCGTATGTGGGTTCCGTCTGTCTACCAGAATGTATCATCTGTTTTGTTTTTGTTGTTGTTTTTATCTATAAGGTTTACTGCACCATTGGGAAAGAGGCAGAAAAGTTAGCAGCAAATTCAGTGGAAAAGCATTTGTCAACTGTAGTCATTCCAGGCAGTAGCTGATGGGGTCGGGACATAGCTTCTGAGGTACCGGGGACCAGACTTCCTATGCTGGAGTATCTCCTCCCCAGGCCACTTACCAAGCAGAGTAAAATGCTGTTCCACGGTACTCTGAGTGGGCAGCAGCTCCAGTTTCACTGTGTGTGATGGTCTTGCTGTCCATTCCCTGGCCCTCTGGTATTCACAGATATCTGCCACCAGCCTCTGAGGACACTGGTAGAAGGTCCCCAGTGAGCTGGTGTCAGCAGCCAGGATACGAAGAAGGTGGTGAGATGGGAGGCCCGGTCAAAGCACCAGAGTTTGGCAAGGACAGGAGCAGACCTTCCAAACATAGGGGAAGCTTTCAACATCCTCAGAGTCAGTGACAGTGCATGGGCAGCCCACAGTTATTTTTGAATACAGGGGCTTGTTTCCTTTTTCGATAGTTATTCTGACTGGGTTGAGCAGGACTCTTGCTGTAGTTTTAGTTAGCTTCTTTCTGTGAAAGATCAGTGTTAAAGAAACCACATTCACGAAAACAAGGAACAACAAAGGACTGAGCTTATTTGGGAAACAGAGCATCATTTTTATTCTTAGCCACATATTATACTGTTGCAGCTTCAGCTACAAAATACATAGTGATGCTGGGCAGTGGTGGTACACGCCTTTGATCCCAGCACTCTGGGAGGCAGAGGCAGGTGGATCTCTCTGAGGTCCAGGCCAGTCTGGCCTAAAGAGTGAGTTCCAAGACAGCCAGAGCTATCCAGAGAAGCCCTGTCTTAAAAACAAACAAACCATAGTGAGTAAGATGCCCATCTGTAATGTTTGCTTTTTTTCTTACTGGACAAAGAGCAGCTTTTTATATGTTACTAATTGAACCTTTTTTCCAGAAGATAAATTCGAAGAACATGACATCTGGCCAAGGAAATACTTGCTGGAGTGTAAAGGCAGCATTCTGCCATAGCTCTGCAAACACCCACTTGTTTTCAAGGGACGTCTGGCAAGCGCATTGGCCTGGCCTGACATAAGGTCAGCAAATCTCCTTCATTTTTCAGTTAGCTAAAAATTCTGAGCATCCTCTCCCATATCTTTACTCGTCATCTTGTATGTCTTTAGAAAAGTGCTCAGGTCGGTTTCCATTTGTTGATTAAGTTACCTGTTCCTTTACCTTTTTTAACACTAAAAATTGGTAATAGGGAGTAGGCTCAAAGGCTCAATGGTCCAGGGCACTGGCTGCATCGCAGAGGATCCAGGTTGGGTTCCCAGCACCCCCACAGCGGCTCACAGTCAGCATAGACGTACATGCAGACAAAACACTCATATACATAACGGTTTTAACATATTTAATTAAATCCTAATAAAGAGCTTGAGAGATGGCTCAGTGGTTGAGAGTAAGTACTGCTCTTCTAGAGGACCCGAGTTCAGTCTCAGCCAAAACTGCCTGTAACTCCAGCTCCAGGGACTCATGTGCCATATACGAACACACACATTCATACAAACAGGCCCAAATGCACACATTATAATGTGTTTCTAAATGATACTAGTTCTGCACTGTGGAGTAAACCACAGAAATTAAATTTCTGGAAGCAATTTCATCACAGGTTTAGCTCTTGGATTTGTTGCTTTTGTAAACTTTCTTTAAATAGATACTTAACCAAATGAGATGCTCGAGCTGGGACGATCCCCAGCGCCATTGGTCGTTAGGGAAATTTAGCCTAGCTCTGCACTGTGTGACTTCATTGTATACTTGGTACAGTGGCCGAAATGAACACTGAGGACAGTGTCGAGTGTGAACACGAATGCAGAGCAGATAAAGCCTTCCTGTGGCACTGTGCCACAGTAGCCACAGGGTGCACCCACCTTAGGAAGCGGCTTGACAGTGAAAATCTGAACACCTTCTGCTGTATGACACAGCCATGTGGCCATGAGAAGTGAAGACATACGCTCACACAGAGAGGCAGCACTGGCGCCCACCAGCCAGGGACGGGGGAGACAGACTTTGGCAGTGCCCATGTTACTAGAATCCTGGCCAAAGTCCCGGCCGGGGGTCTGGATGTCTCCACAAGATGAGGGCTGGTCACCTGCCTCAGAAGACCAAGTGGGGAAGAAAGTGGTGGCTAAGGAGGAGGAAAGCGGTTATTGTCGGGGAGGCTGCCCTGGGAGACAGGTTCTAGAGACCTGGTGTTGTCTTTGGGGTGTCCGCCGGAGCTGGGGGCTTAGGGAGGTAACAGAACACAGGTAAAAGAGGGGATTTGGGAGCTGGTGCACACTTGAGTGCAGCTTATTACATACCTATTATACACTGGGAAAGCTCAAATTAAAAAGAAGATTTGAATAGATGTGCACATAAAGCTGCCTTGAATAAGGAAACGAAGGCTTGGGTTATGTGGGTATAGCTGGAATGGTCAGACCAGGTTTCGAGCCGGGGAAGGCTGGTGTGGATGGCTTTTATGGAGGAAAGGAGCATGCGCAGCTTAATAGGATAGCGAAATCCTGGGGTGGGGACTCCTGGAGCTGGAACAGAGCAGCCTGGGGGTACTTCCCTGGGTGAATTTTGGAGGAGTATTCTCCTTGGCCCTTCCTGCCCCTCTGCTACCCGTCTTCCCTGAGGTGAGCCATTTTAGTCCGCCATTATGTAGTGAGGCAGACCTCACTACAGGCCTGAAAGCAGTGGAGGCAGACAGCTGTGACTTACTGAGGCTCAGAATTCTTCAACAAGATTGACTCACTGGTGAAGTTACAGCTCTCATAACCTAATAGCCTCTCAGAAGACATCAGTTGGCAAAGCGGTCTCTTAACACATGAGACTTTGGGGACAAGTTTTACACTCAAACTCTACCAGTCAAATTATTAACAGCTAACCAGCTAATCTTGGTTGTCAGCTTGCTGGGATTTAGAGTCACCTAGGTGACAGATCTCTGGCTGTGTCTGTGAGGGGCTTTCTAGATTGGGTTAACTGAGGCAGGTAGACCCACCCTACCTGAGGGTGACACCATTCCATGGACAGCGGCCTCGGGCTGAATGGAAAGGAGAAACAACCGAGCACCAGCATTCGGACACAGCATGCTCAGATGCCCCACAGCCCTGCTGCTATGATTTCTTCATGAGGAACTGTATGTGCCAATCGTGAGCCAAAACAAATCATTTCTTAAGTCAGTTTGTACCAGGGGTCTTGCCACAGCAGTGAGAAAAGGAACTAACGTGGCTCCCCATAATCATTATTAACCAATGGGGTCTGTTCCTTGTGCACTCAGTCTAGAAAGATACTTGGATTGAAAGCTGGGAAAGGAACTGGGGAAGAAGTAGGATCCACCAGAGTGTGGCTGTCTAGGAAAGGACAGGGTGGGGATGTGATGGAGGGTATGGCTGTAGGCTCCTGGGACAAGGCCCTTCCTGCACACTTCCTCTCCCCATTTCAACATCCTGATGGGTTAGGAAATGTGCCTTCAGCCCACAGGGAAAAAAGAGCCATTCAGAGCTGCGAAGTGACTTGCTTATGGGCACACAGCTGCTGAAGCCAGCTGAGTGACCTGACCTACAGGTTCTGAGTCTAAGGTCCTTGCCCACACGCTTCCTCTAATCTAAACAAGGTCACCTGGGCACACCACCCAACCCTGAAATGCCTCATCCTCAATCATGTTTGTCCAATGACTGCCTTCCCTTGGGAGCAGTCCAATGACTGCTCTGGGCAGTCAGGAAAGGCTTCCCAGAGGAAGGGGCATGTAGGCCGAGACCTGTTATCGTACATGGAAATCTCGATATCCTCTGAGGGTGTGCAGGAATTAATAGGGAAGAAGTTGAGCAGGGTAAAAGGTGAACACATTTATGAAGGTTAGAACAGGCTAGGTCCAGAGCAGCACAGAGGAAAGCAAAACAGGCATGAGTCAGCAGCAGATGGAAATCACAGACATGTATGGTGGCCCCTAACCCAGCAAGCTCAAGAAGCTGACGCTCGCTCAGCCTGTTCTATAGAAGAGGGAAGAGCACAGGTCAGGGAAAGAGGGTTTTAGGGGGACTCTGGCCTGGAGGAACGTGCTATGGCCTGGGACATAGTATCTGGAGAATTCAGACCGTACGTGGTTCTCTATGGGGCCAAAACACAGGACAGTGGGAGGGAGGAGATGAGAGTCGGTGTGTGAAGGACATCAGTCCTCCCGTGACTAAGAGTCAGCCCTCTCTGATTGAGACCCGAATGAGAACCGAAGGCCTTGCTGCCTCTCTTTGGCAAATCTCGCCTGGGAGAAAAGGGCAACCGCAGATGAGCCCTTCTTGGGCTAGGAGAGGGAGAAATGGAGCACAGAGGAACCAGGATTCAAAGGAAGCTTTGCATGTAGTCTAGGCCAGCCTTGAACTCAGTTTGTAGCTGAGGATGCCCTTGAGCCCTGATCCTCCTGCCCCAACCTCCCGTGTGATTACAGTACACCACTCACTCAGCTCTCCTATAACCCGTTAGACTTTCAAGGAACCAGTCAGGTAAGGCAGGGTCTGCACCCCAGGAGCCCTGATGTGAAGGAAGAGGTCGAGCTAGCAAGGATGGAGGGAGGAAACGGGAGGAGGGGAAGCTGCTGCAGAGTAGAGAGAAGGGCATGAGAGACTGCAGGAAGCCAGTGAGCTTCAGAGTTGCTGACCTGAGCTACAGAGATGGGCAACCAGGGCCTTCTCAGAGTGGCAGGCCAGTGATGGGCACCAAGGCTTCCTCAGGGTGGCGGCGTAGAGAGGAGAATGGGTGGATGGGAAACCATTGCCATGACTTTGTTGGTTTGAGAAGATCCTGCCTGCCCAGGCATCTGCTTGTTGTGGTTACCATGGAAACAGACTGCAGACCCAGAAGCCCCAGGTCCAACCCCTCTTATTTAAGATGACGAAACTAAAGGCCAGGGATTTCTGTCTTTGCTGAGGCAGCCTGGAAATCTTCCTTTTGGAATATCGCAGTGGAACATAACATATATAATAGTTCACATTTTAAACATGTTTTTTTTTCTTTAGTTTTTTTTTTTTTGTTGTTGTTGTTCACATAGGCACAAAACAAATAAATGTAATAAAAATTTAAAGGTAGGATTTTATTATGTAGCCCAGGCTAGGCTTCAGCCTCTTTTCTCCTGAATTCAAGAGCATAGACATGATGACACTCAGCTGCTTTAACCATTTTTCAGTGTAGCTTATTCACGCAGCCCCCTAACATTGCTGTGTGAGCATCCCCGCCGTCCCTTCCCGTCATTCAGAGCTGATGCCTGACAGCATTAATTAGTTTCTGTACTGGCCCAGCACGCCCCCACGTAGTGGAAAGTTTTGGTGTCTTTAAAAACTCAGTTATGTTATATGAACATGTTTGTGTTTTGATCCCAAGTGTGGGATATGGGGCTGGTTCAGATGGACCACAGCAGCAAACTATGCCTCATCCGGGCTCTGAGAGGGCCTCTTTGCCAGCTGCAGATAGTTTGATTCTGAGGACTCCGGAGAGGGAATAAATGCCAGAGCCCAGAGAGAGAAAAGGGGCCTCTGAGGAAGAAGAAAACTGCTGCTCCTGGTTGTTGTTGACGAAGTTTGAGGAGAAGTTGGAGATATCCTGAAATGAAGCTTGTACTTGCCCCCAAGGAACCCAGTGACCCTAAACAGCAGAAAGTAGCCTAAGAGAACCACGCCCCCTCTCCCCACTAACCTTCTTTCTTTCCTACCAAGGGTTTTGGGGATTGGAAGGAATTGGGTTGGTGGACAGGATTGGGGTGGAGAAGGAAGGTAGAGGCATAAGAAACCAAAATAAAATATATTTTAAAAAGGCACCTCTCCCCTCCCCCACGATTTTCTGATTAGGAATCTGACTCCTCGGGAGCCTAAGGGAAGCAGAGTTTTTCAGCATCTGTATGTTTGGGGTTGGCTCCTTTCATTTAACATAGTCTTCAGGGTTCACTCACGCAGTGGCAGGTATCGCTTTCATTCCTGGCTAAGGTTGAATAACATACGGGGACCACATTTTGCTTATCCACTCACTGACGGTGTTGCTGCCATCTCTTGCCTGCTGCGAGTGGTGTTGCTGTGAACTCATGTGCTGGAAATGATCTCCACCCCACCCCCCATGCCTCAGGGAAGAGTGAAGACATTCGTCGGTAACCTCTAAGTTGTTATTTATTTGCATGTATGTACACACACCTGTGTGAATCTGCATGTGGAGGTCAGAGGAGAGCTGCCCAGAGTCAGTTCTCTCCCCTCCCCACCCCCCGCAGTGTGGGAATCCTCTCCTCTGTTCCCACGAGGCTGCTAAGACAGCCTGTGCGTCCAGCAAGGCTGGGCCGACCCAGAATGCAGAGCATATACATGGTCGAGCTCATTTATCACTTGGTTTTCTTATTGCTGTGAACCAGATACCAGAGAGGAAGCAACCTAAGGGAGGAAGGTGTATTTTGGCTCACAGTCTAAGGCGAGACACCGTCCCGTCAGGGCAGGGAAGGTGTGGCCGCAGAAGGGGGAGACTCCTGGTCATAGTGTGTCTGTAGTCAGGAAGCCGAGAGGACAGGAGGTGGGAGGGAGATAGAAGACCACAAGGCTTGCCCCACCCCAGTGACCCAAGTCCTAAAGGTTCCATAACTGGGGTGGGGGGCGCACACAGTGAGGCACAGATCTCCCCTGGGGTGCTGCTTTGGAAGCTTCTGGAACCACTGCCCAAAGGACACCTGCTCTGCTGGCCACTTACAGGAACCAGGCTCCATGACATGATGGTAGGTCCATCTCTGTTACTAAGTAGTCAGTACTGCTCAGGCAAAAAAAAGCCTGTCAGAGGATGAAGGACGCTGTCCGCTAAGTAGAACATCATGTGGCCCCAGACAGTTCTCGTGTGACAGTTCTCGTTTCAGGAGAAGTCGTGTCAGGCCACCCTGAGGTGAACTTTCTCGTCCCCTCAGCGGGTTTCCAGGTCACTCCACATCTGGTCTCTGTGACTTGATATCGTCCTCCAGTCTCTGCACTCTCCAGCTGTTTGTCTAACCTGAATCTGTGCCCACACCCTTTCCTCTCAGCCGTGGCTAGCTGCTGCCCAGAGCCACAGCGTGATCCCACACCCACACCCTTGTATCTCTGTAGGCCTCCTCTACTTCCTGGCCCACCTCGGATGCCACACTGTTTAAGTCTGTCCTCAACAGGACTCCGCTCACAGCTTGCCCTGCTGGAGGGGAAGCGTTTGTTTGCATTCCTTCCTAGGATCCCCACCAGCCCCGAGGGTGGAGACAGTATCGGGTTTCTACTCCCATTGCTTCTCCAGTCCAGTCCAAGCGTCTGTAAGCCATGGCCACTTTGGAGTGGGTCATGGGGGTGGGATCTGCTCTCCCTTCTTGTGTCCTCTTTCTTAGGACCTGTGAGCTGGTCTGCTTGAAGGACAAAGCCCCGGTTTGTTGTTTGCATGGCACAGGGCACCTCGGCCCGTGCTGAGTATGGTGGTGGTGGTAGCACACAGTGTTTGACGGCTTAGAACGCACAATGGCCTCGTCATTGCCTCTTCTGAGTGTAACCATCTTGCAGAAATGAAGATATTCTAAGGAGACTCCTGTGCTCCTCCCCTTTGGCTATTATTGAACAGTGGACCACAAGAAATTGGAATTTCCTCAGAAATCTTCTTTGGGGAGAGGGGTGTTAGGGAGACGGGAGCTCATCTCTTGGAAGGAGAGTTTACACAGTTCAGCAGCTTATCAGATCTGCAGGAGGGACCAGAGCCTCGTGATGTGATGATAGGGGGGCCAAACCTTGACCAGGATTGCGTAATTATGCATACCTCTTGCCTTCTGTTTAAACCTAAATCATGTTAGGGTCCCAAAGATGGGCTTTTGTATAGGGTATCACTGAACCCTTGTTCGTTTTGTTAATTAAAAAAAAAAAAAAGCTGTATTTTTATCCATGCATGTGTATGTGTGTGTATATGAGTATATGCTCTGTGTGTATGTGTGTGTACACTCACTTGAGGAAACCACAAGAATTTGGATCTGCTGGAGCTGGCATTAAGGTAGTTGTAAGCCACCTGATGTAGGTGCTGGGAAACTGAACTCACGTCCTCTGGAAGAGCAGCGAGCACTCTTGACCACCAAGCAATCTCTCCAGCTGCCTCTTGCTAATTTATTTGAATTCATCTCCTTTCTCTGCTTCTCACTTAAAAAAAAAAAAAAAAGAAAGAAAGAAAAAGATTTATTTATTATGTATACAGGATTCTGTCTGCATGTACACCTGAGTGCCAGAAGAGGGCACCAGATCTCATTATAGATGGTTGCGAGCCACCACATGGTTGCTGGGAATTGAACTCAAGACCTCTGGAAGAGCAGCCATTGCTCTTAATCTCTGAGCCATCTCTCCAGCTCTGCTTCTCACTTTTAACTGTATCTTTAATTGACCTGTTGATGACAGTTGGCAGAACCTAGCTCGTTAGAGCCACCAGGCCCAGCCTCTGCCATCACAACTCTGGTACCACAGTGGGAAGCGCAGAGGGCGTGGACACCACCCTCCTTGCTCCTGCCCTCTGTGAGTCCCAGCCACCCTAGGATTCAGAGTGTCTTAACACTGCAGTACTTTACTGTTGCCAAGAAGGAGGGACAGTGGTGCCTGTGGCATCTCGGAAGATGCCACTTGCTGTCCTCAGTGATGCTGGCTCTCAGCAGCCCCGGCTTCCGGTCACTGTGAACTCTGTTTAAAGTCTCAGCTGGACTTGGCTGAGTGCGAGGCCATAAGGGCATGCTCCTGTTGTCCTGTATGAGCTCCTCCTGCAGGCCTGGCAGCCTCTCTCCTGCTCATCAGCAGGGGAGCTGGCTCCATCAGCTGCAGAATGGAAAGCATCTTCATCTCCACTGAACAATGAACCACAAAAAAAAAAAAAAAAAAAAAAATTAGAATTTCCCCAGAAATCTCCTGTGGGGAGAAGAGTGTTGGCCAGAGGGGAACTCCTCTCCTGGAAGAAGAGTTCACACAATTCTGGCAGCTTATCAGACCTGCAGGAGGGACCAGAGCATATGGAGGAGCAGGCCAATGGGGCTGGACTTTCCCGGTTTAGCTCAGATCTTTCTGTTGTTTTATTTACCCAAATGGAGAGGAGTTTCTAAGTGTAACTGTTTGGTGTGATACAAGTTGCTCATATTTGTGAGATTTCCATGTAAATTCACTAATTAAAAAATTCCTTTGGGGGCACTGGAGAGATGGCTCAATGGTTAAGAGCACTGTCTGCTCTTCCAAAGGACATAGGTTCAACTCCCAGCACTCACATGGCAGTGCATAACTGTCTGTAACTCCAGTTCAAGGTGGTCTGACGCACTCAAACCAGTGCAAGTAAAATAAAATTACATAAATTATTTTAAAAAATACCTTTTGTAGCTGGGCGGTAATAAGGTTTACTCCCAGCACTCAGAGACAGATGAATCTCTGAGTTCGAGGCCAGCCTGGTCTACAGACAGAGTTCCAGGACAGCCAGGGCTGTTTCTCTGGTCCAGGATAGACAGTGAGACCACTGTCTCTCAAAACCCAAGCAAACACACGCACACACGCGCACACACACCCCACTACCACCACCAACAAAAAAAATCTATTGCAGATAGTTGTCCTTATGTTACTATGAATGTAACTTGAAGGAAACAGAGAGGGAGACCTTTCCTGCTGGAGATGCAGTTCCGTCCCTGGACAAAAGATGGCAGAGGGCTGAGTTTAGTCATTTGTGGGCTGTTGTGTCTGTGTTTGGTGTGTCTGTGTTTGCCTGTCTACATTTGAAGGTCAGAGTTCAAGCTCAGGGGTCATTCCTCCAGACTTGGCCAGTTTGCATTTTGGCAGGCTGTCTCACTGGTCTGAGGCTCACCACTCAGCCCAGGTTGGCTAGGCAGCGAGCCCCAGGGACCCACTTGTGTTTGCTCCTCTGGAGCTGGGGTCACAAGCGCACCTTCTGTGTTGTTATAATGTGGGTTCTGGGGGTGAAACTCAAGTTTTCATGCTTGTGAGGCAAATTCTTTACCGACTGGGCCATCTTCCCAGCCCCTATGGGCTACCTTTTAACATTGCCCAAAGATCCTTTTTAGAGAATAAGTAGGTTCCCACTACAGCCAGTTTTTACTTCTGTAGCCTCACTTTTGCCTGCCTGCTCTTGTTTCCTAGTCGCCCTTCCCACTTCGATGAGACTTTTATATTAACCATGCCTTTTTATTTCTGGATGGTGCTACAGGGGTCTTGATGATCCCGAAAGGCTATTCTCAGGACCAGCTGCTCCCTAGAGACAGTCATGACTGTTGTTTTCACATTCAAACCAATTGATCCAAAGTCTGTATTCCATCACCCAGTGCTCACTGTCCATTATCCAGCTCTGTCCTCATCATCCCTAGGCCAGGCCCTAGTGGACAACCCTGGGCCCCAAGCCCAGGAAGCTGCTCAGGCTTGCCAGTCCTCATCTTGCACTGACTTTTCTCACATCACCATAGTAAAGCCCCTTGCTTTCATTTCCATCTGTCTCCGGACCCACCCTGGTGTTTCACCAGATGGCCTCGGGTAACTACGTGCCTGCTTTGGATGCAGAAACCTTCTTCCTGACAGTCATTTTCCTCTCATGAATGCTTTCCATGCCAGATAAAGCAAGTCTTGTGTACAGCTGGCAACAACTTACGGCCTGTCTTCAGATCTCAGTAATTCCTGTAAGCCTCCTGGTGGTTCTTGGCTCCTGGCCACCATGACCCCACTTGTTCACCAGAAGGTAACCCTGCCATCTCACCCCTGGGCTTTCTATTCTCTTAACCTCTGAGCCATCTCTCCAGTCCTGGCTTTCTATTCTCTACTGTCAACCCTGACACAAGCAGGGTCTTTCGCCTGCTATGAGGGGTTAGTTACCTTTACAGCATAATTTGAGTCTTTAGGAAGGTCCAAGCCTCCAGCAGCTGCACCAAAACATGTGGCATCACCAAGCCATTCCCTTCTCTGAGAGTGACACCTTCCTCCTGTATTTTTGTTTCGAAATGAGCTTTCTCAGCTACTTTCCCTTGTAGTAGGAGAATGGCTCAGAATGGCACCAGGCACAGCATCTATTTCTCCTCCCAGAGACAACTGAGAACATATCTCTGCTCAGGATGCTCATTGTCCTGTTGTCCACGGGCAGAGCACCAAGGAAGATGGATGCAGTTTGGCCAGCTCTAGATCTCGATTTAAAACAAAACAAAACACCCCTGAGTTTAAAATGAGAAGGTACCGGCACAAAACTGGAACCGCAACACAGAATGTCCAAGCCGTTAGGAGAAAAATTGTAATGTGGCAAAAGTCAGAAAAGAGCAAAAAAAAAAAAAAAAAAAAAAAAAAAAGGACTGTAAATATAAAGCATAAAAGAAAATTAGGAAAATGCCTACCACACCAGTAATCTCAATAAATGGAAATGAGTTTAAACATTTGCTTAAACTTTTCTCTGAAATCCGAGGATATGCAGCTAAAGAAGGCATTTCCACTGCATAATGCAGTAGAAAGATTCTACACAACACATGACAGTGTACCTCACATGATCATGCACCGAAAATGTCATATGGTACCCTGTAAGTATGTACCATATCGTTATATTTGTCACTCGGTGGGAGCTATGTGTGTAGCTCAGGAGGACTCGCCTACACATGCGCAGCTTTGGGTTGAATCCCTAGCACGGCAAAAATGAAAACAAGCTGGGCGCAGTAGTGCACGCCTTAATCCCAGCACTCTGTGAGGCAGAGGCAGGCAGATCTCTGTAGGTTCAAGGCCAGCCTGGCCTACAAAGCAAGTCCAGGATAGCCAGGGCTACACCCAGAAACCCTGTCTCAAAAAAACCAAAATAAATATTTAAAAATTCATAAAAAAAGATATTTTAAGGAAATCTTAATAAACATGTAGATATTTATACTACACAAAAATAGAATTCAAGGAGTTATAAGATTTTTTTAAAAGTTGCACATTTTGGGGCTATAGAGATATCTCAGTGGTTAGGAGCACAGATGGTTCTTCCGGAGGACCAGGGTATTATGTTCCCAGCACCACACTGTGGCTGTCATCTGTATCTCCAGTTCCAGGGGAGCTGATGCCCTCTTCTGGTCTCATGCACCCCTCCACCTGCACATACATACATACTCATAAATAAAAATAAAATGAAATCTTTTTAAAAAAGAAATTGACCACCAAGTATCAAAGAAAATCTAAATTCTAAAAATGTAGGATGATCACAACAAAATGACGGCAAGAATGTAAAAAAAAATAATGAAAATGTCCAGAGTCATTTATGAGTAGGCCTATAAGTGTTCGTAGTGATTACCTCTTGAAAAAAAAAAACAGTTGGGGGTAAACATGAAATTTTTATATATTTAGCCACACGAATGAGATATTTGCTTTATTATTTTGACTTGTTTAAAGTGACAAGTATATAAAACAGTAGGCAGTGCACTGTAGCCTGATATGCACAGATTAGGAAAGGGCAAAGCTACCTAAAAGTTAAGGAAAGGATGATTCTGGGCTGGAGAGGTGGCTCAGTGGTTACGAACACTGGCTGCTTTTCCAGAGGTCCCGAGTTCAGTTCCCAGCAACCACACGCCAGCTCCCAACCATTCTTTAATATGATCTACTGCCCTCTTCTGGCGTGCTGGTGTACATGCAGATAGAGCACTGTGTACATTAAATAAATAAATACAAGTTTTTTAAAAAAGAAAGAAGGAAAGGACGATCCTGAGAAAAGGTACAAGTAACATTGAAATGGGGCAAAACTTACTTGCTATGGCAGTAAACATGCAGGAGAACCTACTGAGCCACCAGTAGCCCAGGAAGTAAGAATAAAACAGTACGATGTGCTTGCTCCTTATTTAGACAGAAGCCAACTCCTCCTGCTCACGGAGATGTCTGGGGAAGGACCCTTGTTGAGGGGGGCAGTAAACCGCCTCATCACAGAGAGCAGTCAGGCTCTGTCGGGTTAGACCGTTGTCCACGGACAAGTAGATGCACCTGTAGCTCCTCTCGAGCAAGACGTTCATAGGCGCTGTTCTGAATCACCGAGCGCTGGAGCCGTCTCCGTGGGAGCTGCTTGAGGGGAAGAGGCAGCATGAGAAAGAACAAACTGTGTTCTAGTTGGGGAGGAGGCTCAGTGGGTAAAGCACTTCCCGTGCAAGGGTGAAGACTTGAGTTTGGATCCCAGCACCCACATAAAAAGCAGGACACGGTAGCGCCTCTGTAATTCCAGAACTCCCAAGGCAAGATGGGAGGGGGCGGCAGGAGAACCCCTGGAACTGTGTGGGCTAGCCAGTGACCAGCAAGGAGGCACTCTGTGTAAGGTGTCAACCAACCCCTGAGGCTGATCTCTGCCCTCCACACGGGCACTGTGGCACGTACATGCCCGAACTCACACAGGAACGTGTATTCCAATGGGAGAACAACAAAGCGCTTTGGAAAAAATTGTCATGAGTAGTGACAGGAGTGAGGAGTGAGACCACACTGAAAAGAAGCTAGGTGGAAAAGCACAGGGGCAGGAGGCACAGAGACGAGCTTAGCAAACAGTGGCCATCAACTGAGAGATTTGACAACCCTAAGCCAGTTGTTAGCAGGTGGATCAGCGTCTGGAGCCCATACTATATATGTATAGCTACACACAAACACACAAACGTATATGAATATGATGAATATGTCATGTATGTATGCATATGTATGTACACCTACAGCTGATTCCCCCCCCCCCCCCAGTAAGGTCCAATCCCCCCAGTGAGGTCCGTGCTTGGAGAATCATAAACGACAGGATCTCTGCCTGAGCGTGTCTCAGTGCTGTGGTTGCTCTCCCACTGCAGACACCCCCCAAGCTCGGACAGTAGCCGCCAGGGGCTGCAGTCCTGGCAGTCTGGGAGCTCAGGCAGCCTGCACAGCTCAGACACTGCAAAGCTAAGCTTGGCCAGCAGAGGTCCCCAGTGTACAAAGAAGGGAAGCCGCGTTGAGGAGGCAGCTCCGCGAGCCACAGGACCCCTGCTGGGTAGAGCTCAGTAGAAGCCTGGACTGTAGGAAGGACAGAGTCCACAGTCAGCTTGATGCTCCTCGCTCATGTCTTCTCTTCTTCCATTTTATTTTTGCCACTTTTAGTAGTATTTTTACATTATGATGTTAAACAATTAAAAGCGTTTATGTTTTCATTCTTTATGTTCTTTTGTAGCTTAATTTTGTTAATGCATTTCTCTTCTTCAAATTAAAAAAATATTCTTTTTATTTTTTATTTTATGTGTATGGGTGTTTTGCTTGCATGTATGTCTGTGTGCCACATCCAGCCTGAAGAGGACATCAGATTCCCTGGAACTAGAGTTATAGACGGTTGTGAGCTGCCATGTTAGTGCTGGGAATCAAACCCAGGTCCTCTGGAAGAGCAGCAAGTGGTCTTAACCACTGAGCCATCTATCCAACCCTCATGCGATTTTTTTCTTGTTAATGGGGCAATTATTTTTCTCCTACCTTCTCCCCGTGATTTCTCATATAAACAGGTTTACTTGGGTCCCTCACTGCCGTATTTACAGCCAGTTTCTCTCTCTTACATGGTTATCACTTGTAAGACTGTGCAGTTGGGCAGATGTACATGTTGAGGGCCCTCCAGTCACTTGGTACCTAATAGACATTCTGTAGGTCATCATGGCCTCACCATACTCCTCCTGGACAGAATACTCAAACCCGAGCCAGTCCAAATGTGGCTCACACTTAGATCCCGGGCTGCTAGGATGAGAAGCTTACTGCAGCCCAGAACCTGGCCTCCTGTGCAAATGGTTCTGTAGACCCACAGTCAGGTAGCAGTGGCCATGCCTGTGGGACTTGTGGCCCAGGATTGTCTCTGCCACGGTCAAGACCAGTATGAGTCACGGAGCATGAGCCGGGCCTTGTTCTTCTGGCGTCTGCCTCACACTTGGGCTGTGGCTGGCCATTCAGCACAAGGCTCTCACTATGAGCAGCCCCAGTTTTCTCTTCTACCTCCTCTTGAGTATATTCAGGGCTCCTGAATGTCTCAGGCCAGCCAACAGCTAAGAGGGGTGGTCCCACAGACGGGGTTCAGGGAGTACCTGATGTTCACAGGGCAGACAGAGCCTCTTCCCCCTGCCACCAGCTGGCACACTGCACCCACTATTCCTGGGAAAGTGCTTCCTTCAAATCATTTTGCTCCATACGTGTCTCCATTCTTTAGAATTTTGTTTACATTTGTTGTGTGTGTCGCTGCGCAAGTGTGGATATCAGAGGACAACTTTCAGGAGTCAAAGCTATCCTTCAGCCCTGTGGGTCCCAGGGATTGAACATAGACCATCAGGCTTGGTGGCCTGCTGAGCCACCTGATGGCCCTCCCTTTTTGCTTTCTACTCTAATTTTACTGCTATTTTGACTTATCTCATTAGTTTTAATTTTTAAAAAAGTTATGGCATTTAAATTTTTATTCCCCTTCTTACATTAGTGCAATTTTGTTTTAAAACTTTGTAATCACTGGGAAATCTTTTGTTGCTGTTTTCTTTTTCTATATTTTCCTAAACTCCTCATCTTTTTTTCTTCCTCTTCACAGCATTCTTCTCTACCCCATTTCTCCTCTTTTTTCCTTTTCCTTGCTTCTCCTGTTGTCCCCCCCTTCCTTCTCCCCACATCTTTGCTTCATCTCATTTTCTGTCTCCGCATTTATTCTAAAATTCTAACTTGATAGCACATTCTGTGTTAGTGTAGACATTTCCTGGCTTAGGCCACTGTTAGTACAGGAGTGGTTTTAACTGATTTTTAGTCATTTCTGTGTGCTATAGGTTTGAGGTTGTTGCTGCTACAATAGTTTGCTTTCTTCTGTCCGAGTGGTGTTGAGAATTGAGCATTCTAGACTAGACTGTTCACAGGAGAATTCTCAAGCAAGGCTAAAAGAGAGGTCCCACTAACAAATGCATAAACCGCAGCACAGAAACATATGGGAAATCTGGGCAGCCTGACCCTTCAAAATAGCCTAACTCCTCAGCCACTGGGTTCAAAGACACCAAGGTAGGTAGGCAAGATACAGAACGGTTCAGAAGTATCTGTAAGACTGACCATTGATTCCAAAGGGTACAAACAACAGGATGAGCTTAATCCAGGACCCAGAGAAGACGGTCAGCCACATAGAGGAAAATGTCAGGAAATTGGATGAGAAAGTTATCAGTATGGGTGCACAAGTCAACAGCACAGCAGGAAAATTCAACAAGGAACTTAAGATTTTGAAGATAAGATGGAAATATTGGAAATAAAAAACTTAAAAAAAAAAAGAATCCAAACCAACCAACCAACCAACAAACCCACCCATAGTGGGAAACATCCAACACCCTGAACCAAGCAGAAGAAAGAATATCAAGAATGGAGGACAGAGCTGAGAAAATACAGAGTTCAAGTGTCAATACCGAAAAGAAGTTGAGATGTGATGGAGAGACCAAAGAAAGAAACCAGCTGACAGGGAACTGTGCTAAAACCAGGAATCAGAATCTGTTCAGTACATTAGAGCAGGTATCTTTTCCAACTGGACAGAAAGTGGATGCCCAGACTGAGGCATTTAGAACCCAGACCACAGAGCTTCCCCACGGCACAGCAGAGTCCAGATGCCAGAGTGCAAAGCAAAGACACAATGTGAAGAGTTACAAAGGAAATTGCCAACTCACCGTGTGAATGCCTCAAAGGTGGGCCAGTGAGACCCTCAGCCAGTAAAGCAATTGCCGGACCCAAGTCTTCCTAGCACCCATGGTAGGAAAGATCTGACACATCCCCATGTGTGCCATGGCATATCACACACACACACACACACTCACACTCACACTCACATACACAGTGAGAATGAGAGAGAATGAATCTCTTATGTTGTGGGTTCTGAAGATCAAACTCGGGTCGTCAGGCATGGCGATAAGCATCTTTACCCACTGAGCCAGTTATTTTTGTTATTTTGTTTTTTTAATTAACAGAACAGGGTCTCACTGTTGCCAAGTTGCCAAGACTGGACTTGGACTCCTGCACACCACTGATCTTCCTGACTCCTCAGAGGTTGGGACTCTGAATGAACGTCCCTATGCCTGGCCTGTCGTTAACATCTTGCCTTAACATTGTACATTGTTTTCCATTTACGGGTCAGTATCAATGCGCTACCGTTTGATGTCCATTGTTTACGTTAGGCTCACGCTGTGTTTTTGCAGGTTCTCTGGGTCTCCACAAATGTGTGACGACAGGAGTTCACCACGTGAGTGTCATACACGGTTGTCTCACTGCCCTAAAGATCCCCTGCAGTGCACCTGGCATGTCAACCTTCCCAGCTCAAGGCCCCGCCAAGCCCTGATCCTTCACTGCTCCTTAACTGTCCTCTCTGGAATGTCCCATGATGGGCCTCACCCATCTCAGGGTTTATCCACTCACTCTCCTCCTTTATTGTTTGCAAACAGACCCGTGTAAACATTGTGTGCAGCTTTTCATGTGGACATAAGTTTCCAGCAAATGTAATCAAGTGCAACTCCGAGCCCTGCGGTCAGACTGTTCAGTTTTGCACAGGACTGCTGAGCTGTCTTCAGGCCGTCCGTCCAGGCAGCTCCTGCTGCCCCACCCTCGTCTGTGACCGCCAGATTCTTGGATGTCAGCCACCCTAGGAGGTGTGCCCTGGCCCCTGCGCTGGCTTCCGTCTGTGACTCCCCAGTGACACTCGATGTCTGACATCTGCTCCCGAGCACGTCTGCCATCTGCCACGCTTCATAAAATGTGTAGCCCAGGTGACAGCTGGGGGCTCCTGGCCCCTCAAAAGTCACCCAAGATTGATCATGTCCCCTACTCCAAGCCTGTGAAAGTGCTAATGCCTCCTTGAGATAAATGGAGGCAGGGTTAGGCTAGGAGAAGCTTCTAGAAGTGGCAGCATTTAGCCACGCTTACCGTCTCCACAAGGAACGCATGAGTGCCTTCTGGTCCCCCACGTGTGATCTCAGCAAGGGCCAATCCATAGTAGGTGGGGCAGGTGCTACTTATAATTATTACTCGAACAAGGAACACGCTGAGATAAATTGTTTTCCAGCTTACGAACACTGAGGGAGCAGAGTAAGGCGTGAGCTCTGGCCACTTGTAACTCAGCCCTAAGATCTTCTGGTGGCAGAATCCACCAGATCGTTGAAAACCAGTGAAGCTGGTAAGGATTGAAACTACTTTTTTTCTTTTTTTTCTTTTTTGCCTTTGTTTGTTTATTTTGTATGGGAACTGGAGCTGTGAGTGCTTCTGGAGGTCATCGGACAGCTTTTGGAAGCCAGTTCTCCTTCTACCATGTGGGTTCTGGGGAACCAAACTTCGGATAGCAGCCTTGGTGGCAGCTGCCCCCACCTGCTGGCCATTTTACCGGCTCCTCATTTTACTTTCTTTTGAGATAAGATATTGCTGTGTGGCCCAGGTTCTCCTCAAACTCTCCATCCTCCTGCCTCAGCCTCCTGCACGCTGGCATTACAGGCTTAGGCTGCCACGCCTAGCTTGTGTCATGAAGCCCTTTCACGCGTCTGAGTCCACACAATCGGGAAGTGGAAGCCATGTCTCCCTGAATGTCGGAGCTGGAGTCTGGGGTCTCCCCAGCCTCTGCTGGTGGGGCTCTGGAAACAGCTTCCCAGCCCTTCAGGAAGAAGGCCCAGCATCCGTCGCAGGCGGAGGGTGCCTGTCATTCACGGAGCCAGTGCAGAGAGCAGATTCTAAGACTTCTCGGGCTTTGACAACCTGCTTGGGCCCATGATGCCCTCCACGTGCCAGCCAGCTGCCATCAGATGACAAAGAACTCCCTCAGGAGAATGCCCTTCACATGTGCCAGCTACGCCCACCGCTTCCACCATTCTCCCAGCTTAGCCCCTCACAAGCAAGTACCAAGCAAGAGGTAAAGACCCCATCGCCTGCACTGGGATGAGGTGAGGACGGTGCTTAGTCCCTGTGGGCCTGCAGGGAAAGCCATGGAGCCATCCTCCCATGGACATGGGCTGGCCATGGGGCATGGCTAGAGAACAGCCATGTTCACGCTTGGACTCCGCAGTGAAATTTATTGTTAGCCATATAGTTCTCTCCCTCGAAGCTTGCTTTCTACCCAGATCCTCCAAGGACAAAATGTGCAGCTGTGTAGGTGTGTATCTTTGATAAGCCTGTGGTCCTTCATTACCCGTTTGCACCTCTTACCCATACTCAGGCCCCTCACACATCTGGCCAGCTTAACGCTGCAGATGCTTCCATGCCAAGCCTGTGACGGTGCTAAACACTGCAGCCCGTGTGGGTTCCAGTCTCTATAGCAACAATCTAGCTCTGCCCCTCCAGCCAATGCTGCAGTGGACAACACATCCGAGCAGACCCACTCCAGTAAAACCTTATAAGGAACTGAAGTAGCTCAGCGGTAAGGTACCAGCTGGTATATGCTAAGACCTCCAGCCCGGTCCTTAGCACCACAAAATAAGCAAACAAAGCTCTATTTATGGGCATTGAAAGACAAACTTCGTAATCTTTTCACAGAGCACAGAATGTTCTTTTGATGGAGTTTTAGCAATTCAGAAATGTGGAAAACATGCTGGGAAGTGGTGGCCCATGCCTTGAGTCCCAGAACTCGGGAGGCAGGGGCGGGCGTAGGTATCTGTGAGTTCGAGGCCAGCCTGGTCTACAGAACAAGTTTCAGGACAGCCAGGGCTGCACACAGAAACCCTGTCTCCAAAAAGCAAAAACCAAACCAAACCAACAACAACAACAACAAAACCAAAAGAGAAAGAAAGGAAGAAACAAAGGAAAATGTAGAAAACACCCCTAGCTCATGGGGTGAACAAGATGGGCAGCAGGCTGATGGACACCGACCTCTGAACTTTCTGCCACCTCTCTGGTTTCTTCCCCCTCCTTCCTTCCTCTCTTCTCTCCCCGGCCCTGCCCTTAGAGAGCTGATCTAGCTGAGGAGAGAGAGATGAGCAAATCAATAAGCCTGAGCTACCATGTGCTGGGAGCTGTAGCTTCTGGGAAGTCCAGTGGAGCAAGACCTCAAGTGCAGGCTGGGAAGGGACAGTCCCACATCTGCAGCCAAGGCTGCTGTCCTAGGTGTTCACATGGCTGCCCTAGAAAAGCCTATGAGCCACCGCTTGCTCTGCGTTCCTTCCCAGGACCAGGCCTTTACTTCCTGACTAGTTTCCCCGGAAGCACTTCATAATAAACCACTTAAGAAACCCTTCACTTCCTGGTTTCCGTTATGGTTTGAACGTGCAATATCCCTTATAGACTTGTGTGCGTGGATACTTGGTCCTTGGCTGCTTGTGGAAGGTTGTGACACCTCGCTGCAGGAAGTGGGGCACCCGTGGGAGCCTGCAGGTTTCACAGCTGGGGCTCACCTCCTTTTTTTCTGTTTTCTGATGGTGACAGGATGTGACCAGTTGCCTCATGCTCTTGCTGCCATGCCTCCCCTCCAGAATGGACCAGTGTGTCCCTTTTTAATTTTTGAGTCAAGGTGCTGGAGCAATGACTCAGTGGTCACGAGCATGCACTGCTCTTGCAAAGGACCCAAGTTCAGTTCCCAGCACCCACACTTGGCTGCTCACAACTGCCTGTAGCTCCAGCTCAATGGGGATCCAACATAAATGCAGGCCTTGGTGGACACCTGCAGTTATGTGCACACATACGTGATAAAAATAAATCTATAAAAATAACTAAAATAAGTCTTGAAATGGTAGGTCAAAATATCTTTAAAGTTTTTGCCACAGCCACAAGAAAAGGGACTAATATAGATCCCTGTGGGGAAATCCAGCAAACAGATCTGATAGCGTGTAGCAGCTTTGATGCCCCCCGGACATATGAAACATCCCAGGATCCTGATGGGGTGAAATGCTAGGACTTACAAGTTAGAATGGTTGCATAGTCTCAGGCACTGCATTCAGGAATGAGCCATGGACCTTTTGGGGAAAGACAGAGGGGGAAGCCCAGGCGCTGGACTAGTCAGGGTTCTTCAGAAACAACTGAGGATATGCATATGTCGTAAAAGGTGATTTATTAGATTGGCTCATGCCATCAGTGGTCCCAGTCTGATGCTGAAGGCCCAGAAGTTCCCTTGAAGGTTGTGCTATGAGTCCACGTTGAAAGGCTGAAGAAGCTGGAGGCCGGTGTTAGTTGACTACCACAGCTCTGGTCACACGCGGAAGATGGGGCTGTACAGGCTGTCTGTGAACGCCGCCTTCCTCCCACTTCTCCACGATGCCAGCCTGTCGAAGGACGCCGCTCACAGCTGGGAGGGAGATCTCTTCTCCCAGTCACTGTCCAATGTGTCAGTTCTCCCTGGAAACAGCCCTGTAGACTTACAGAGGTAAACGTCCATAGTTGTAGAGATTAAGTAATCCAGTCACGTCGATGTCCATGACCAACTATCACAGTCCCCAAGGGACGTCAGGGACAACAGTGGGGATGGGGAGAAAGAGAGGATCCCGGAGGCTCTGTCAGCAGTTTCTAAGAACTTTGGTCTCTGGGTGATGCGGGGCCCAGGCCAGAGGAACATGAAACTAGATGGTGGTATGAAAGGCCTTCTTGACTGCGCTAATGGGAATGAATATGGAGCAGAGGTAGAAGCTGCTGAGATGGACAGTGTATCTGAAATGTGACTGAGGTTAATGCACAGCACTAAAGGAGATGGGAGATGCCCAGATGCTGTGCATACAGAAAAGGCAGGGGCTCCTGGAAGATTCCATATGGAAGGGGAAGAAAGAGAGGAGGACTCACGGGCGACAGCTAGAAAATGTAATAGCAAATGGCGTGTGTTCATGGCTCATATTATGTATAGGTAAGACTGGGCTATGAGACACCCAGGTATTATTTCTGGGAGCATTTGTGAAGGTACCTCTGGAAAAGGCTAGCATTTAGATCAGTAGACACTAAAGATTCATGTCATCTATGGAGGAGCATCATCCACTAAGCTGCTGGACCCAGACCACAAAGGCAGGAGGAGGGTAAGTTTACCCTCTGTTGGCGCTGAAATATCCATTTTCTCTTGCCCTCTGACTTCTGGGGATTGACCTCTACCACTGGCTCTTCCGGTTCTCTGTATTGCAGGAGTCCTTCCTCCCCCACGGGGTACACCCTTTGGATGGTGAGACCTTTCCTAATTGTTGACATGTCTGTTATAGCGTCTATATAAGCATTCCCCTGAACAGCTCACTCTGAAGGCTTAGCTCCAGGTGATGGCGCTATCAAATGATGGTTGGAGTTAAGCTCAGAGCAAAATGGGCTCTTAGAAAGTAAGGGCTGTTTGGAGGGTGTGACTCAATGAGGCCACACCTTTAAGGCTCTGTCTGGTTCCTAGAGCCTTCCCCTGACATTCTCCCTGCCTCCTGCATCTCTGATGTGAGCGGCTCTGCTCTACCACTCCTTCCTGCTGATGCTCTGCCTCCCCAAAGCCCAGAAATAAAGAAGTCACATGAGTCAAAATAATTTCTCCTTGAAATTGATTCCTCTAAGGATTTTTCCCCCCTCAGTAAGAAAATACTATGACAATGCCCCGAACCAATGCCGTGCCTTTACCGCCAGCCCTGGTCCTCATTAACCACCCAGGAGGACAAATGAGGTCCTTTGAGGCTGCTCTTCACTCTCCCATCCCTCAGCTCCATAACCACCTTACCCGTATGTCCTGTCTGTGGTACCTCCCAAGCGTTTTCCCCAGTTCGTTTGCATTTCCCTACGGCCACTGTGCACCCCAACGGCAATCCTTTAGACAAGGCTACCTTCCTCTGAGCTGAACTACTCATGAAAAGTGGGGCCTCACCATGCAGATCTGTCACCTCCTCCTTGCAGAGCAGAAAATACCCCATTGCGGTTTCCACGCCACCATCCCTCCGGCCCCCTTTCCTTCTTGACTTGTCCCCTCTGCTTTTCCTTTCCCCGATACCACAGATCTGCACAGACTGGATCCTCCTGCTACATCCTCCATCCTTGTCTCCACTCTCAGGAAGCTCAGTATTCATACCTGGACCCCAGCATCGCTTAGCGAGGAGAGTGACTCTGGCTTGGAGAACGCTCCCTAGCATAGCTTCTTTCCCCTATGGGGCACATGTCATAGTCACAGTTTCATGTGTCTGCAGCGATTTGTTCAGTGCCCATATCAGCATTAACCCATTTATCTGCATCTATTTGCCCAATACTTCATCCCCTGTCAGACTTAGCCCAGGTACTGGATCACTTCCTGGAAGATCACTTCACGCAAGATGGATCCTCTCGGCTACCTTCTTCTTTGACTGGCAGAAAGATGCAGGCGACGAGCAGTGTGAAATCATGAGTAACCCTGAATCGGATGACTCATACTCGGCTCTGCCGGAGAGCATGGCTTTTGGCTGTCTAGGAAAGGATGCTAATGAAACCATGCCTGTCTCTCCAGCACACATCAATATCTGTAGCAAGGTGTGTATCTTACAGTATCCTCAAAAAGCCCGGAGCCTTCCATATGCCACAATCTGGGAAGTTTGAATTTCTACATCAGACCACATAACTGGCAGGAAGTCCCTGAATTTAGCTCTGCCATCTTTCATTCACATATGGATGATGTGGGCCTTTGACAACTCAGGTGGGAATCTGGGGCTTCTAGAAACTGGCAGCTGTCTCCTCCAGGACAGAGGAAGGTCTAGAGCTCTGGACTAGTGAGCCTCCTGCTCAGTGTTCCCAAAGACTTTGGAACAAGTCCATCAAGGTGGGACAGGAAACTATCCACGTTCCCCATCAAGTGGGCAACAAGTCCATCAAGGTGGGCTTAGATGCTTCTGGTCTGTGGCCTCTTCTCTGAGGATCCCTCTTTTTGAAGAGTGGTCTAGCATTAGTGCCATCTCCATCAAAGCTCAGTAGACCAGGGACACCTCCCTACCTATGACTAAGATGGTCTCCTTTTAACTGGGAGCTGCCACAGAGACTATTCTAGAACATATCGAACATGTTAGTTTGGAGGCCAAGAAGAGTGAGGTCTGGCCTGATCTTGACTTCTGGATGCACAGAGAGGCATAGCAAGCTGGCATGCCACAGGAGACAGGCCAAGGCACAGAAGGCAAGTTGATTCTAATCTGTAGAAGCATGGTCCTTCTACAAAGGCAGAGATGGGCTAGGGGTGGGGGAGGAGTATAGTGAGAGATAGTTTAAAGTAAAAACATCATATCTCTCCAATGGCTAGAAGTCAGTATATGAATGGAAAGGAAGAAAGCTGCTGATTAGCTGGGTACTTATTCTAGTTCCTTGCTAGAGACTGTTTATGTATCATTTGTTCTTTGAAAGAAAAGGACTTATGGAGCAGATTTTTGTTATCTTCATCCACTAGGTAAGGAAACAGGCTCAGAAAGGTACCGTGTCATTGACAGGTAGATGCTACAGAAGTGGGCACGGGGCTACCAGTGGAAGCAAAGATGGACGGACGCTACACTGCCTCCTGCCCTCAAGACCTACCTGCAGACGAGAATTGGGCAATGGCAGCGATGCCTATTGTCTCCCTAACCAAGAAAGCAGCAGCATGTGTTCTGCTTGAACTAAGCCTGTTCACCATGTGTCCACACTGCAAAATGCATCAAAGATGTCACCCTTGTGGAAAATCTCTTCCGTGCCTTCAGCCCTGTCTTATTCCCTCCTGTGACATGACAGGTTGAAATTAACATTGTAACCTTCCTAGGTAGATGTCTGTCTCACCCATCACTGAGGCCGGAAAGGCTAAGCTCAGGGTCACAGGGGGCTGGCACATTTCCCAGGAAGGGATGCGGCAGGCTAATGGAGTACAGGGAGACGGAAGATGAATCTTCTGGCTGTGAAGCAGCAGATGTTTTGTGCCCCTGCCCTTTCCCTGTTTTCAGGCTCCTACTCTGGGTACCACATTGTCTCAGGAGCCACGTCTGGCGGATGGTACGAGAAGCTGCCCTTCTGTATGCACAGCACATGCATGGTTTCCATGGGAACATCTCAGAAGGAGGATGCTACGTTTCCAGCTCCTGGTGCCTTTGGCTAAACAATAGTATTGGATGTTGCTGAGAAGTCCAGAACCTTCCTTCTGCCTCTTCTAATGCTATCTCTAAGCACCCCCTCACCCATATAAAAATCAGCTGGAATGGAAAATTAGATCCATCAAGCATTTGCTATGTATGAAAAAACTTCATGTTTATTTAATGTTCTCTCTCTCTCTCTCTCTCTCTCTCTCTCTCTCTCTCGTGTGTGTGTGTGTGTGTGTGTGTGTTACAAGTACAAAGGAGCTGAGGAGAGCATTCTGGTGAGGGGCTGCTGAGGTTTCTCTAGACACTTGGGGATCTCTTATTCCTCTCTTTTGTGTCATATCTATAGGTGCTACAGCACTGTTTGTGCCAGAGCTTGAATAGTTTGGTCCTCAGTTCTCTCGTTGGTCAGTCAGTCGGTCACTCACTAACTCACTCACTGTCACTCACACAGTCCTCTATTCTTGAGGCACACCTATTCCCCCCCCAATGAACCCTCAACTGAGAGCACAGAGAACACACATGGACAAGTTATGTCTGCCTTTGTTGTCCTATGCAGTCAACCTAAGACAACCAGCTGAAAGCATGGGCATGAGGGTCTGGAGGGTGAAACAGTAGAGGGTGGGACTGTGAGTAGGGGATGGAATCGTTTCTAATGCTGGGAAACTATTTAGAGACCATGTTGATGTCTGACCCTTATGGGCCTAAGGCCACGGAGGGTGGCCTGTGCTATGTGGAAGCAGTTCACCAAGGCCATGCTGTCAGCACACTACTTTTTTTTTTTTTTTTTTTTTAACCAGGACAAAGTATCTGACAAAAGAGTTTATTTTGGCTCACAGTTTGAGGGGACATAGTCCATCCTGGAGGGGCCATCATGGCAGTGGGGGCTGAGGCAGCTTGGCACAATGTATCCCTAGAGGAAGCAGACAGCCCGCTTTCTCCTCTCTATTTATCAGGGACCCCAGTCCATGCGACAGTGTAGCCTGTATTTAGAGTGGCTCTCCCCACCTCAGTTAACCGAACTTAGATGGTTTTCCATAGCATGGCTGTTGTGGATAATACCACAACGGGCACGGAATGCAGTTATCTCTTTGGCATACAGCCTTACTTTCCTCTGGGTATTACTCAGTGGGGCTGACGGATGGATTGTGTGCCTATGTATTTTGGTATTAGGGGTAGAACCCAGGCCTTAGGCATGCTGGGCAAGTGAGCCATGTCCCCAGCATGCAGGACCCTCTGGTCTGTTCACCACAATAGCTATAGAAGTTTCTACTCTCACCCACAACATTCCGTTAGAACAGGCCACCCACTTTCTCCACATTCTCACCTACAGTTATCTTTCGGATAACAGGCCACCCTAACAGCTCTAGGCCTGGGTCTCACTGCGGTTTCTTTTAGATTTATTTATTTTTTATTTTTAATGATGTGCACATGTGGATACAGCTGCCTTCGGAGTCTGAAGAAGGCCCTGGAACCCGTGGGCCTGGAGTTACAGGTGGCTGTGATCTGCCCAACAAGGCTCCTCTGGAAATGCAGGGCATGTTCTTAACTGCTGAGCCATCTTTCCCACCCTTTCATTTCTCTGATGGTGAATGACAACGATCACTCTTCATCTATTGGCTCACCATTTGTCTGTCTTTTCATGAATGTCTGCTCCCATTTTAAAATCAGGGAAATTTTTTCTTTCTTTTTTATTGCTTGATGTTTCATATATATATATATATTACTAATCCTGGAGCAGTCCTTTCTCGAAGGGATATGTGAACAATGGGTCCTCAAGAATCTGCCATTCTAATCTGGTCCCAGGTTTAAAGTCCTAGGCCCTCAGTGATGACATCTGGGGTCTCAGAAGCAGTCCACTTAGCGCGCATGCGCGAGTGCCTCTGCATGGAGCTAAGCCAACACCGCAAGCAAGCTGGTTTCTTGGGTCTTTCATTTCCTGCGTATTGGTCCGGCTTGTTTCCTCAGTCAGCTTGCTGGCCCCGCAAAGCTGCCTGACTTTAGCATAGCAATGGGAGCCTAGCATGGGGCTGAGGACAGAGGCGGGCCTTGGAAACACTTTCCGATTTAGCTGGGAGGCTTGTCTCTGCCCTTTCATCCTGTGTGCGCTCTGCGTCCTCCACAAGCCCCAGAGCGCTGCAGTCGCTCACTCTCAGGGTGAACTTCCAGCAGATGAGAGCTTTCCTCCCCTCCCCCATCACCAATCACCGTTCATGTCTCAAACTGAAGACAAAGCCACGTTTAGCAAATCCTGCAGTCCCACTCTTGACACCTCCCGCACAGAAAAGCATTTGACAACTGGTTCCTATGGTAACGGGCTTTCTTTGAAATAATTTCTTGTTCACTGTGCCAGCACCCCACTTTGCTCTTCTTGAGAGTAAATGGCCAGCGTTGAAAATGAGACAGGGAAAGAATATTTCACCGGCATAGGCAGGGGTTGGGGTCAGGGTGAGGACTCTGGCTGGCCTAGAGAAAGAGCTCAGACAGAATACTGTCCTCAGAGCTATGCTGATGCTCAGCAATGGGTTAAAGTATACCAAAAGTGAAGTCCTCAGAAAGCTGACAACAGCATTAACAGGCACTATTTAGAGCAAGACGGAAGTGTGGCGCACTCTAATTTTGGAAAAGAGCCATTTCTCGCACATTCTGAGCAACCGTGCCTGTCCTGGAAGCTGATGGCTCCCTCTTCCCGTCGCTTGTCAGCTTTGGCGCACAGGCAAGGTTCTTTCCTTCATAGGGGAGCTGACCTTGTCTTTCATGGTTCTCCCCCATGGTGCCAAGCAGCAATAGAAGACCAAACACGTTCTGCTCTGGACTGAACTGCATTAACCCCAAATTCCTGTGTTCAAACCCTGGCCACCCAGTACAACTGCATATGACAGTGTGTGGAGATAGGGGCTTTGAAAAGGTGATTAAGATACACAGAGACGGTCAGAGTGGACCCTAACCCAGTATGACGAGGGACCTCAGGAGAGAAGATCAGAACACACAGAGATACTGGGGGCGTGTGTGCACACAGAGTGACCAGGCAAGCACACAGAGGAAGACAGCTGATCTCAGCAGAGATCCTTTAACAAGGCATTTCAGGTCAGGCAGGGGTCCAGCTCAGTTGGCGGAGGGCTCGCCAATCATGTTCAAAGCCCTGGGTTTGATCTCCAGCGCTACACGAAAGCAGGTCATCCCACCACTTGGAAGATGGAGGCAGGAGGGCCAGGGGTTCAAGGTCATGCCTGGGCTATATAGCAAATTTGAGGCGAACATGGGCTGCATAAGATGCCATTTAATTTTTTTTAAAGGTAGATGGTCATAAACTAGACAGCCGTAAACCACAGACATTCAGTTCTCAAACTAAGATCAAGGTACTGGCTGATTCGGTGCTCACTGAAGACACACTTTCTTGTTCATGGGTGGCAGCTCCCCGCCGTGTTCCCAGATGGCAGAAGGGCCCTCTCCAGGGTTTCTTTTATAAAGGCCATCAATCCAATGCGTGACGGCCCCACCTTCGTGACTCTGTCCTCTCCCAATTCACATCAATGCCGTCACACTGCAGGTTTGAATGAATGGAGGCACGAATGAATGAATTTTCCTTCCTTCCCCCTTCTCTCCCTTCCTCTCCTTTTGGGAGATGGTCGCAAACAGCCTAGGCTAGCCTCTAACTTGCTTCATACCCTAGGGTCGTCTTGAATTCCTGATCTTTCTCCCTCCAACTCCCAGACCTGTGCCACCACACTGATCTGTAGAACATCAACACAGGAGCCTGGAGAGAGACTCAAACATACAGTCTGCAGCGGCACAAGCCGAAGATAGCTGTCTCAGCACAAACCAGCTCTGCTGACACCCGACCTTGGCCTTCCAGCCTCCAGGATTGTGGAGGCCGCTCTGCAGCATTTTGTTACATCTGTCCAAAGTAATTAACACAACTTTGCCGGGAGCTACAGTCTCCACTTGTCAGGCCAGCGCCCAGGACCATGTCTGTGGTCGTTCTACTTTTGAGTCCCTCTCGGGAATGGGCCGTCTCCACCAGACACTGGGGAAACCCATGGACTTTGCCTCCTGATGTGTGATACTTTGTGGCTTGTTGTACCCAAAGGTCTCGTTTCATGAGTTGCTCATTGTATTCAGCGAAGTCACTGGCAGACACCCAGCCAACTGCACGATGCCTCTTAGTGAGATGGGACCCTGTGCTTGAGCTTCGTCCAACCCACCTACCTGCTCCATATTGCTAACATTGTTCTGTGATGCGGCCCCTGAGGCTGGGCGCTAGCTTGGTTTTCTTCGTATCTCAGCCACTGGCCCGATGCTGAATAAATATTCCTAATAAATCAACATATTTTAAACAAGGTTTGGGGGACTTGAAGCTTAAGGAGAAGGAGTCAAAGGCTTATGGAGGTTGGGTGAGTTGCTCAAGCCCCAGAGAGGTAAAGCTGTATTTGGAGCCAGCCAGGCTGTCTGCAATGCTGAATGGGAAATTTTTAGTTCACTTGACAGCAAATGAACATACAAGCTGTTGTGTGTGTGAGCCCACACCCGTCTTTTGGGTATATCCTCTTGTGGACAGAAACCAAAGGTGAATTTATGTGTTTCAGAGAATGTCACATCACCCAGCCATTTGCGAGTATTTACCTCCTTTCTTCCCTTCAATCTCTTGACTAGGAATTCTTTCGGGTCCCAATGTCTGCAGTTTTGAGCCCAGAGTCTACAGATCATCAGCATTCTGCACATTTTTAGAAATGAATTAATGAATAAATGAAAGCAGAAGCCATTCTTAATTCCTACTTCTGGCACTCAAAGCCTTCCGCAATCTGGTCCCTCCGTCTCTAGCACTCTGAGATGTAACCCTTGCTGGTTCATCTCTAATGTGCTCGCAAAGACGTGCATAGCTTGGAGCTCAGCTCAGGCCTGGAATGTGCTCTGCCGTCCCCATTGTTTAACGTATTGAGGGTGAGACCAGAGCCTCCAGCACACTGAGTGCATGCTCTGCCCTAGCTCCACTCCAGTCCATTTTCTCCCATGTTGTCCATCATCTTTGAGCCTAACCAAGCCCTCCCTCCTTTTGGATGCTGAAAGGAGTAAGCAACAGAAAAGAGTTGAAAGAGCCTCTTGGAGTGGGCTTTGAGTTAGGAAGAAAACCTGTAGAGACAGGAACAGAGATTCTGCCTTTGCCGAGCAGAGTGGCCACGACTTCAGACAAACCCCACAGCTAAAATCCCCTCAGTTTTGTGCTGGGGGTTTAGAGCAGATGGTAAGTTGCTTCCCTGACCCTAACACTAAACATACATCAGCCCAAGGTCTGCTGTCAGTCTGTATAGAATACCCAATCGCCCTTCTTTCCTTCTGGTGCAGGGAAGAGCATCTTCCTACTGAAGACCGTGTGTGCTCAGAACCACAGCTCCCCTTCATATCTTCTGCTTCTCCCCTGCAGTATTTCTTCTCCACCAGCTTTTCATGTGCTGGGTATTTATTTAGAGACAGACAGGGTTATGTGTATTCCAGGCTGACCTCGAATTCACTGTGTAGGAAAGGTTGACCCGGAGATTCTGATCTTCCTGCTTCTGTCTTCAGAATGTTGGGATCACAGGCTTGGGCCACTACAATCAGTTTCTGAGCTGCTGGGGAGCAAGCCCGGGGCTCCGGCCTGTTAGGCAAGCACTCTATCCACTGAGCAGCATCGCCAGCCCTGTGCTGCTTTCATACTTTCAGACCAGAAAGATGGACCTCCGCTTTGCCTGTAATGAATCTAGAACCAGACTTGTCTTACTTCTGTAAACATGAACAGACTGAGCAAAAGACAAGGGGAAGGTGTTTCCTGGTCCAAGACAACAGGCAGTGCTGGGTTGTGACTCCTGATAGGAATGCAAACCTCATCTGTGCACTCACTGTTGCCTAAATACCCCATCCTGACCATGGCAAAAGCTGGAGGTATCCAGGTAGAGACAGAGCCAGTAGTATCTATCACTGACCTACGGGGCACCCAGGGCACTGAATTTCCCAGAAAAGTGTAGAGGAACAGGAAGTTAGGTAGGAAACAGAGCTCCAAGTGTCCACTCAAGAGCTGTGTGCTTCTGAGAGAAGACTCAAGAGTCTGCAAATGATCATTCCTGCATAGGATACAGCTCCCTCCACCAGGCAAAGGAAACTGTGAAGGGTTTCCCTCTGAAAGCTGAGTGTGGGGCCGCAGCTCACACGGGCTGCTGATGTGTGAGGTACGACTGGCCTGAGGACTGAGACCTCTTTGAACACTTCCGATGCTCAGTTGAGACCACACGAGGGCCATGTTAGTAATACTCCTACGATTAGCAGGAAGACCACCACTACTACAGTTAATAGTAATTAATTCTATTTGGCTCATTCTTTTCCAATTTGAAAACAAACCACAAACAGTTGAAGCTATTTCACAAGTTATTTAACTGCCTGCTGGAACTAACATCAACACTCTTTAGGGGAAGAAAGCAAAATCCAGACACCCAGTAACCTAACACTTATGACAACCGGTGTCACTCCCAGACCGCTCAGGCTTCAAACATACATATAAAATGAGAATTGGCTTATGTACATTTGAGAGGCTCCTTAAGCAGACTTGAGGCCAGGGCAAACAGTCATGCATAGGAGGAGAAATTTTAGATGAGCTGCCTTTTGGAGTCTGAGCTCAGGAATGCTCTGAAACATCTTTTCTTTCCTCCCTCTCTTCCTTCCATTCTTCCTCTTGTTTTCCTTTTTTTTTTTTTTTTTTTTTTGAGACAGGGTCTCACTGTGTATCCCTGGCTGGCCTTAAACTCACAGAGATCTTCCTGTCTCTGCTGCCCAAGTACCCCGATTCTTTTTTAAAAGACTCTTAACTGGGGCTGGATAGTAAGCCAAATGGTTAAGGTTATGTATTACTGTTCCAAAGGACCTCAGTTCAGTTCCTAGCACCCATATTGGGCATCTCACAACAGCCTGTCACTCTAGCTCCAGGGATCTAAGGCCCTCTTCTGGCTCCCGAGGGCATTACACTCTTTCATATACCCATATCCAGACACACATATACACATAATTAGAAATAAAAAATTAAAATCTTTGTAAACGACTGCCAGCTGATTAAGTCAGGCATACTTTAAATAAACTTCATTTCAGTAACTTGAAAATTGACATGTGTGAAGTTTTGGATTTGATCCCAGCACTGCAAAAACAATCAAACTAAAATGAACTCACAAACAGAGAACAATGAATAATGGACTTGAATTACACATTAAAAAGTCTCCGAATCGGCACAACAGCTTGTGTTTGTTCAATATTGGGAAGGTACCTGTGCTACAGAATGGCTTCTACTTCGCTTCTGTGTCTAACTCAAAGACAGAGTATCTTTTGTACCTCACCTAAACCAGAAACATACAAGAAAGGGAGTTCTGAGCTGTGGTGGAGCTCAGTGGTAGAGCAATGGCCTGAGCATGCCTGAGACCCTGGGTTTGACCCTAGGATTGTGGGGATGAAATAGAAAAGGAACTCTAGGACCTTAGTACATGTGACATATCACCAAGGCCACCCATCCCGTATCTCATATAAGAACGTGGTTAGACATGCCATAGAGCTGGAAAATAGGACCAGACTCAGGAGTGCAAGATAGACCCAGACTTTATAGAGAGACAACTGGATTAACGGGAAGGCCTGTAAAAGGTTATTAGAATATCTTCTAGAATTCAGAGGAAACCGTGAAGACTGTGAGATGATAAAGAGGAGTACAAAGAAGAACCCAAAGGGATGTCAGAGCAGAAACAGAATATCTGGACCAAAAAATTCCGTGAGAGGCTTAACTTCAGGTTATGTTCTGCAGCAATAACCACAGCAGTAGCAAAGGCAGCGAGGCTGAAGACCTAGCAAGAGCACCTGCCCGAGGCTCACACGGGGAAAAGGAAAGGAAGAAAACATGGCCCCAAGGGGATATTAGAACAGCTTCAAGCTACAGGAAACATGCACGATTGGAGTCTCCCCAACAAGGGCAAAACTATAATCTTGATATTCAAGAAGCTAGTGAACACTAAGCAGGGTTTAATTTGGGTCTTTTGTGTGTTTGTTCTTGTTTGTTAGTTTTGGCTTTTTGAGACAGGTTCTCCGTGTAGTCCTGGCTGTCCTGAAACTTGCTCCAAGTTCTGGGCATGAGTCCCCTAGATTCGTTCCTCAGTTTACCGTTTAACCATGTAGGGTTGACATGTGTTTAGGACACACCTTGAAAGGAAGAAAAAAATGATTTCATGATGCATTGCAGGGAAGAGAAACCTTAGAGAAAACAAATTAATTACTTATTCTATTGTATAAAGCTTGGGATATGGAGTTTGAGCTGAGCTTGAATTCATAATGTATCTGCTATGTAGTTCATGAGCAAGTGTCAAAAGCCTATTTTGTGTTACTCTAATAATGTGCTTTAGGCTGTGTAGTATATAAAGAAAAGAGATTTGGCTTACAATGCTTTTTCTTTTCTTCTACTTTAACTGAGAATAGATCTTTCTTCTTACATTATATACCCTGATTATGGTCTCCCCTCCCTCTTCCATGTTCCCCTCCCATCTGGTTCCACTCCCTATCTGTCTCTACTTAGAAAACAAACAGGCTTCTAAGTGATAATAATAAAACACAACAGCACAAAACTTTTAGTTGTATTTACTTATTTATTTGGCTGGAAGAGGCATGTGTTTGCCTTAGCGTACCTGTAGAGGTCGGGAAAACAACTTGCAGGGATCTGTCTGTCCTTAAATCCTACGCATGTTAGGGATCAAACTCTGTTCATCAGGCAGAGCAGCAAGCCCCCTTACCTGCTGAGGCGTTTCACCAGCCCATGCGCAGCACTTTCAAAATGCCAACCTAGACCTCTGTGGTCAAGATAGCCTTAAACAATGGAGAGAAAGTCAGAGCATGTGCCATACAAATATGCTGTGTTAATTCCTTGCCACAGTCTGTAAGAAGTTATTGAAAGAGTTTCTTGGTGGAGAGAACTAGAAATAGTAAATAAATAGGAAGCACACTTGCTCTCATCTTCTAGTCTTTTCAGAGAAAGTGAAGCCAGAAGACTTTCATTTTCAGCTAAGATGGAATACGATGGACTTACACACACACACATATGGGTGAGTGTATGAGTGTATTAAGTAACAGTTTGGAGATATTAAACAATAGGGGGAAAGCCTGTGATCCCCAAGATTGGGCAATCAAACCGAGTGCCCTCCACAATTCCTGTGGAATGTCAACCACAGCTCAGGGGTACCGGCTTATGCCAGTAATCCCGGCACTTGGGAGGCTGAGGCAGGATACAGAGAAAGTGCGTGGAGGACAGAGACATTTTACAAAGCGCAGAAGGTATTTGCAAAAATGAAGAACCGAAATATTAACAAAGTATGTCCTCTCGCCAGATGGGGTTGTGTACAAGACTGTCTTAGTTCGAGGCCATCCAGGCCTACATAGTGAGCTTCTGTCTCAAACGAATAAACGTATCCATTAATTACATTGCAGTTACTTAGAAATATCTCAAAATGAAAAGATGGTGATACCGCTCTGTCCCCCCATTGAACAAATTCTATAAAAAGACCATAAAATATTTAACAGGTGCTAGCCAGGCAGTGGTGGTGCACACCTTTAATCCCAGCACTTAGGAGCAGAAGCAGGTGGATCTCTGTGAGTCTGAGGCCAGGCTAGTTTACACAAGGAGTTGAGGACAGCCAAGGCTAGACAGACTCTCTCTCTCTCTCTCTCTCTCTCTCTCTCTCTATATATATATATATATATATATATATATATATATATATACACACACACACATATATATAACAGACTAGAGAGATGGCTCAGAAGTCAAGAGGGTTTGTAGCTCTTGCAAAGGACTCATGTTCCGTTCCTAGTACCCACATTGAACAGCTTTCAACCCATCTCTATCTCCAGTTCAGGGTATCTGGAACTCTCTTCTGGCCTCTGCAGGCACTGTACTCATGTGCATTTGCCTGTCCACATAGATATACACAAATAAACAAAACCAACAAGAATTTAAAAATATATACATATGTATAAAATGTACCCACATATATTCGATTATATACACACATATAATAGAGAATCTGGGGGCTGTTGCTCAGTAATAGAGTACTTACCTAGCATGTGTGATGCCCTAGGTTCCGTCCCTAGTATTGCTAAAATTAAAAGTGAGATTTAAAAAAAAAAAAAAAAACAAAACACCTGATATTTTAGCCAGGCGCGGTAATCCTGTAATCCCAGCTCTTGGGGAGGCAGGGAGTTATGACTTTGGAGGCCAGCCTGGTGTACAAAGCAAGTCCAGGACAGCCAAGGACTCTATCTCAAAAACAAACCAACCAACCAACCAACCAAACAAAAAAATCCCAGCAAAAACCAAAAAAACCCAAAACAAACAAAACCCCCTGTTACTTTGTATAGTTCTATACTTAAATATATACATGAGAGACAGATAACGAAGACCAGGGTTGAGATGTAGCTCGGTGTGGTGAAATCCTAGGTCTTATACCCAGCATTAAAAAAATAAAAAAACAAGGAACAATCCTGAAGAAGCTAGAAATGAACTAGAGTGTTCATTATAAGCCAGATGAAAGGAAAGACAGACGAAAACTGAGAACGGGAGTTAGCACAGTGAAGATGAAGAAGACAGAAAGAGCCATTTTTTTTCCACAAAAATCAACAAAATAGCTAAACTTAAGGAAAATATGAAGAGACATAATGATTCAGAACAGAAATGAAACCATAACCATAAAGTATTAATATTTTAAAACAGGAAAAGGAAACTGATGAATTTATTCCTTTCCATTTGGAAACCTGTGTAAATGGAGAAACAAACTCTGAATGATTAAAACTGATCCCAGAGGAAATTAGAAATTCTGAGGGGTCCACCAGCCATTAAAGAAATACATTCTGTGGGCAGGCTTCCTTTCAGTACCCAGGTCCCTTCCCCTGGCAAGCCTCTCCATGTCGCCTCCAGCTTCAGGTGACTCTGAAGGAATGTTTGTACTGAATCCTGACTGAGCTAATCTGGTTGGTTAATAGCATTATTGCCTGTCTTTTGCCCTGCATGTGATATCACGCCATTATTTCTACCACTGTTCCTCTGTGTGCTGATATCATGTCCTTATGGCTGCTTCCAGGGTCCTTCATTTGCATATGTGGGTGGATGGGTGGGTGCCACGCATGCTTGTGTGTATCAGAGGACAGCTTGCAGGAGCAGCAGGCTCTCTCCTTCCTCCTGTTGGCTCCGAGGATTGAACTCGGGTCCTCTGGCTTGCTGTCAAGCACACTTCCCCGCAGGGCCATCTCACCAACCCTGCCCTTATAGTTTGTCCTCCTCTGTTTCTAAATCTATCTTTTGTTCCTGATGCCAATAGCAAATGCCACTGGTACTCTATGTGTTGGGGTAGGTGGTAGGTGTGGTCTCTGCCTCTCTTCCTTTCTAAAAAGTTTACCTTGACTTGTTATCATCGTGTGCGCGCCATATGTGTCGGGGCACTCATGCCACAGCGCACCTGTGGGGTCCAGAGGACAGCTCTGTGCAGTCGCTTGTCTGTTTCCATCATGCGTTCCAGGGACTGTCAGGTTGTCAGGCTTGTGTGGGACTCACTTTACCCCATGGAGACATCTCAGTGGCTCCTGCCTCACCTCTGACTCTTTAATGCATGTCCATGCCCATGGCTGGGTATGGGTGCTTTTCCTACCTCAAGACGCCCAGCTTAGGAACATCCAACCTGCCCACTCTAGAGAAACAGCCCAGCCCTCCTGATGCAGAGAAAGTGGCTGGGCCAACTTTCCTTATTGAACAGAAATTTCTAAATTGAGCTAAATTTCTAAAATATGTCCATTGGAATATGTTTTATTAGCCTGGTGGTGGTGGTGTACACCTTTAATCCCAGCACTGGGGAGGCAGAGGCAGGCAGACCACTGTGAGTTGGAGGTCAGCCTGGTCTATGGAGTGAGTTCCAGGGGAGCCAGAGCTACACAGAGAAACCCTGTCTTAAAAAAAAAAAAAGAATACATTTCATTTTATTTTGAGAAATTTGTTTTTATTTTATGTGTATGGGTACTTGGCCTGCATTTTTGTGTGTACACCGATGTGTGTACAGGGACCTCCAAGGCCAGAAGAGAGCATCAGACCCCCTGGAACCGAAGTTCACAAGAGGTTGGGAGCCACCATATGGGTGCTGAAAACCAAACCTGGGTCCTCTATAAGACTAGCCAGCCCTCTCAACTGTTGAGCCATCTCTTCAGTCCCTGGAGTACATTTTAGATTGTGCCATCAATAACTCTGAAGCATAAAAGAACTTGTGGAGAAGCCCAAACTCCAGGATTCACCGGTCTGGTTCCACTGACCTTCTTTTGCTCAATAACAATATAAAATGGATTCCTGTGACAACTGTTTGTTCAAGGAAGCTCTTCTTTTGGTAGTTAAGTTTGCTGGGAAAGACCTATGGAGACTGGGAGAGACCTGCCCTGGGCGGACTGTATGGAGGAGGAGCAGGTCTGGGCAGGGCTGGGTAGGGGAGCGTCTTCCCTTCCTGTGGTGCCTGTCACAGCCTAGCCCAGCACATCCGGTGTACAGTTCTTAGCCACTGTCCCCCCTCCCCCTTGGTAGTGTTCTTTTTAAGGGAGGTGGGCTGACTGGGGAAAGCCTCAGCTGCTGTTGGGAAAAGCCCATGCAACTAATGGGCAGCCCCAGCTGGTGTACTGAAAGCAGGACGGAAACCCTACACCTTTCCTTCCAGGGACATCGATGCCAGTTTGTGCTCCTGGAGTCCCACTCATCTTTATGACGATGTCCATCTGGGATGTCAAGGAGCACTTGGGCACAGAGAGGAGAAGTGTCACAGAGGTCTGGACCAGGACAACTTCTTCTTCTCTCTCTTTCTGTCTTGTGTGTGAGCGCGCATGCTCGTGTGCGAGTGTGCGCGTGCATCTGCGTGTACACACAAGCCTACCATGTCACACACAACTTGCAGGAGTTGGCTCTTTCCTTCCACCATGTGCATTCCTGGCATTGAACCCAGATGGTCAGGCTCATTGGCAAATGTCTTCTGCCATCTCTCTAGGCCCGGGGTAGGTATTCAGAGCAACCAGCGACTCTGCCGGCAGAGCCCGGTTGACAGTACTCGTTCCTGTCGGATCCCCTTTCTTCACTTCTGTTTCAGGCTCTATCCCTTCCCAGCACCAGCTTCTGGCCCTCCTGCCTTGCCCAGGCTCACAGGGCTGACTTGGACACAGCTTAGACTCCTTGCCTTTCCTCCCTTTGGACAACATCCATCCAGATGATTAGGTCTAAGAAGATCGTGGGTGGTGGGGCAGAGGGATGAGCACACGCCAGAAAGAAATGAATGGCTTTTCTGAGTAGAACTTAAATGATATGGAGCCCACAGGGACGCTGCTAACACCTTCCAGTCTTTCTTAGGGTGGAGGGGACAGAGCAGCTTTTAAAACTAGGGTAACAAGGACTGCAGAACCCTGGGAGCAAGACTAGGTACTCAGCAAGACAGGTACTCAGCTGCTGGTCTCGGCCACTTGTCTAGCAAACCATGGGATGTCCAGAAGCTCGGCTGAACACCACAGACAATTGATAAAACTGATAACAGACTTGCCTTTAGTTTGGGAAGCAGAAGCCAGCGGATGCATAAGCCGGAGTAGCTGATACGGTTGTGGACGTCAGATGACACCGATGATCTGAAGCATGCAGGGGGCTGATGGCCTGGCCTGCAGTTTGCACGTGGGACTGTAAAGGAACGTGATCTCCAGCAATGGTTCAGGAATCCTGGATTGTTCCATCCTTAAGAGTGGAGGTGAGGCGTGAGGCGAGAGCCCCTCCTGGGAGGATTTTGCTCAAATGATGGGAGCAGAGCCCTGGGGCCCTCACCCCTGGACTGGTCACAGTGTGTCTAGCACTGTATGAAATGCTCTCCCAGTGCACTCCAGAGAGGCGAAGCAACTCTAAAGGCCTCCCAAGAGGCAATTTCTGTGTATAGATCTACACAGAAAAGCTGACTCCAGCTCCAAATGCAGGAGTTCATCTTTAGGTCATTTCACCCTTGGCAGAACACAGGCTGGAGAACTGATCTGGGCTCGTGCTTTCCCGAGCAAGTGAGTTGGGCGTTTGCATCTGGTCCTGTGCATTTAATAGGAAAATCAATGATGGGTGGACCAGGCTCTGTCTTGTCCCTGGAGACACCTCCCAAGTACTTACTCTAGTCCTGTGCTCTCAGGTTTTCTTGCTTACAGAAGTTCAAGGCCTTTGGCTTTAGGTTTGTTTGTTTGTTTGTTTTATTTTTTGGTCTATTTATTTATTAATTTATTATTTATTTATTTTGTTTTTTTTTTTTAAGACAAGAGTTTCTCTGTGTAGCTTTGGCTGTCCTGGAACTCACTGTGTAGACCAGGCTGGCCTCGAACTCAGAGATCTGTCTGCCTCTGCCTTCTAATCTGCTGGGATTAGAGGTGTGCGCCATCCTCCACATTTCCCTCCCAGGCTTGAAGGTTTATTTTTAAGTGTGTGTGAATATCATGTGTCTGCTGGTACCCTAAGAAGCCAGAAGGACATGCTAGATCCCTTGAAGTTGGAGTCACGGATACTTATGAGCCACCAGACGTAGGTGCTGGAAACGGAACTCTGGTCCTCTGGAAGATCAGCAAATGTTCTTAACCTCCGAGCCATCTCTCCAGCCCCTGGAGTTTGATTTGTTTTTGTTTTTTTAGTAACAGAGCTCCTTCAAACAATCATTCAGACATGTGAGAAGCAGAAAACAACTCAGGATTTCATTAACTCAGATTTATTTCATAACTTCACAGTGATAACATTCAACTTTTAGCCTGTTGTTAAGTGACAATGGTGAGGCCGTTCCCAGGAACACAAAGCCACATGAAGTCAGGATACAACAATGATAATCACATCACTGTGGTTGGATGGTGTTACGAAATATATTTCAGAAAGAGAAATCATCACAGATGAAGACCTTTAAAAAAATCCTTTTTTTTTTTTTTTTTTTTTTTTTTTACAACTTCTTAGTCTTCAGTTAAACTAACCCACGACCTGGAAGGATAGGTTACCATTCCAAAGTCTAGTAACAGTCACCAACACCTTCTGGAATACTTTTCACAGACTCGGAAGACAGCTAGTGTACAGTGATTTCCACAAAGAGCTAAACGCTTCCTGACTTCAGGAGCATCATGACTACAATGGAACTCTGTTACATCTTTACCTGTTTCCACACAACTAGAACAGTCAGGAGAGCATGCATCGAACTGACAACAACTAGCACAAAAACACCAGGGACTTTGAGAGGTTTCAAAGCTCCAAACGTCACTTGAATCGCTAAAGAGGTACTGTGTCATCTGACCATAATGGCAGCACCCCCTTTTTTTATGAAGAAGCTGACGTTCAGAGAAACTAAGCCACTCACTTAGGGTACACAGGGATCTACCACAAGGCTGTACATTAACTGTGCCTGAGCTTTGCCTGGCATGTTACCAAGTGCTGCTTGTTTCTGAAGTCCTAGTGCACTTGACCTGGCACACACACTCACAAGACACTACTGCTTTTCAAGTCTACACACAATTACAGGGTGTTTGGAATATGTACACCAATGCCAGCGAGGAGTTTTGTTCCATAGCAAATGGGTCAGTCTGGAAACAGGAGCTGAGCACTGCTAGGCTGAGACTTGGTCACCAGAACACTTGAGACTACCTGTGCGTGTTTAAGAAGTTTAAAATGCTTAAAAATCAGGTCTCTAGAGAACTAAGAAAACACATTTGAATGACGTATGTAGAGTGGAGGGTGGGTCCCTAAAGTCTTGTTCTGGGCTTCTGTCTGGGGGCCTTTTGGCATTGAGACCATTTAACTCAGTCAACCTTGTTCGTTCTCTTTGTGAAGCAAATGGTAAGCACCGCCCCCACACATGCATGCAAGCCTACAAAGAGTAGATTGCTGAATGCATTAAGTGGGATATATGCGTTTCACATGTTTTGTTTTGTTTTCTAATGAGGTCAGTTCACTCTTTTATGGTGTGAGTAGATGTTGGACTGCTTTGTGTGGTTTTAAAAAAGAATATATTTATTTGTGTGTGTGTGTGTGTGTGTGTGTGTGTGTGTGATGACATCTTGCAGGAGCTGGTTCTCTCTTTCAACCATGTGGGTTCCAGAAATCAAATCTACCTGGAAGAGGGAGAGAGAGAAGAGGAAGAAAAAAAAAAAAAGACAATTTTGTTGTTGTTGTTGTTAGGTAGAGCTTTAGCAAGGAGCCCCAGGGAAAGAGTGAAAAAGCCCAAAGTACTAGAGAATGTGTACTCAGGCTTGGGCTAGCAGCCAAAAGAAAAAGCGAAAATTACAACTTATGGTGACTCTGTAGTGACTATATAGATAACAGGGATTCTGAGATGGAAAAGTACGTGATCTCGTTAAGGGGATAATTATTCCTCCCATTTCCTTAGCATGGAGTTAGGTGAGTCTGCCTTCCTGATGGGCAGTACATTAGCCAAGCGATGGACCTGCCCAACTGGATTAACGCTTGTGTTTTGGTTAGCTTGGAATGTTAGGTATCCACCTAGGCAAGAGGTAGATTTCATTCTTCTGTTTCCTCCTAAAGAGCCTCAGAAAAGCCCTGATCAAGGCTACTATCAAGTCCCTTCTCTGATGAGGTAACTCTAAAAATCATTATGGGGATGGGCTAAAATTGGGGGACAGAAGACAAGCCATTTCACCATGAAAATCTATAGATCTAATTCTAAGGCTATCCACAAAGGGATTAGTGTCCGGCTGACGTTCCAGTCCCACCCTCAAGGGTAACCAAGAGAACTAGGGACACTCTTGCAATGCCCCTAGACTGCCTAACCATTTTCTTTCTAAATGTTTATTTATTTATTTTTAATTTTATGTGTGTGGTCTGCATGTGTGCACCACAAACATGTGTGCACTGTTCAAAGAGGCCAGAAGAAGTCTTTGGATCCCCTGAAACTGGAGTTATAGATGGCTGTGAACTACCATGTGGGTGCTGGGATCTGAGCTCCTCTGCAAGAATAGCAAGTGCATTTAACGGCTGAGCGTCACTCCAGCACCTGCCTAGCCATTTCCAATCTCCTGTTCACATTACTACCCTCTCTGAAGGGGCTGGCAAGCTGACTAACCGAGCTGCCTGGCTGACCCTGGTGTGCTTAAAGGAAACTAAAGTAAGGAGTTTTAGGAGCTTAGTCTTGTATTTGTTAACAATATACCTAGAGTCCACCAAACTTCAGGCTTCTTTCTTTCTTTCTTTCTTTCTTTCTTTCTTTCTTTCTTTCTTTCTTTCTTTCTTTCTTTCTCAGAAAGAAAAATCAAGCCAGGCATGGTGGCATATACCTTTAATCCCAGAGCTTGGGAAGGAAAGGATCTCTGTGAATTCAAGGCCAGCCTGCTCTATGGAGCGAGTCCAGGACAGCCAGGACAGAGAAACCCTGTCTCAAAAAACAAAACAAAACAAAAAAACAGAAACAAATATCAAGATGGAGCTCTGCTGGTGGCACATTCCTTTAATCCCAGGACTCTGAAACTGGGAGACTGAATCAGGAAGAGTTCAAGCTCAAGGCCATCCTGGGATATAAGTTGAGACCCCATCAAATGCTTGACTTCAGTCCTGCGTATTAAAGAAGAGTCCACTGTAATGGGCTTAGCCTGGTCAAGCATTGTCCAATGGGTCAAGGATGCCCACCAGGGCACGTAAGGAGTGGAGGTGTCCCTCTGATGTTCCCTACATTTTCTTAGCGGCCATAGCCCTGCCTTTCCCCTGGCTCCTCCCTGCTCTCATGTTCAAAGTAGGCCTCTTCTTCCTCTTCCTCACGTATCACCTTCATCAGCTCCAGAAAGGTGGGGAGCGAGCCCTGATCCTTCAGCTCCCGGAGCCGGCACCACAGGACATTGGTAAGGTTGGCCCCAGCCATGACCTGCTCCAGGCGGACCTGGTCAGCGATGTTCTGGGGGATGGCCCGTTTGTCCACAGCTCTCCGGAGCAGAGTTTCCAGACGAAGCACATAGGCTGAGATCTTCTCCCCTTCCTGCTGATAGGTCTTTAGGTACCTTACCTGGGAGGTCCTACGGCTCTCCAGGCTCCCAAACACCTGCTTGAAGGCCTCCAGACACTCCTCCACGCTGATGGAAGGGTTGTCTGCCTGCACAATGTGCATGAGATCCAGGGCAGGGCCACGGAGGCTCTCCATCACCCACTTTTTCTTCTCTGCCTCGGGAATGGGCCACTCCTTGGCTATCTCAGTGGCCTGTTCCAACCAGACCTCAAAGGGCTCCTCGTCTGGGGTAGCTGCTGTACTCCCAGAGAATACTCTCAGCTTGGAGTACCTCACAGGCAGCAGAGGCCTTGGGGCATGAACCATTGCCTGCCCCACCAAGTGGGCCAGTAGCTCAGGGGACGTGGAGGGCGCGGCAGCTGGAGACACGCCCTCACGCTTAAGGACTCGGAACATCCCTGCGACTGTCTGTCCTTCTTTTTCTAGAAAGAGGTTCAGTCTTTGGAGAAACTCGGTGTCCTGATTGGGGGTCTTAAAGATCACTTTCCAGACCCCCCCTTTCGCCCGCACCTCACTGGGGACCACAGACATATCCGTGCCCTCCAGGAGTTCTAGTAAGACAGCACTGGTGTTGTCTTGCTTCTGGAAGATCTTGCCTAGTAGCCGGTAGCGGCCCACACACTTGAGCGCCTCCTGGAGGACTGCCTGGATCTCAGGCTCGCCACAGTCCGCTGGTATGCCAATCACCATCAAGGACTTCCGGTCATCCACACTCACGATCTTGCACCACTCTTCCAGCAGTGCCACCGCCATCTTCCCAGGATTTGCTTTTTGCACGTAGTCCCAGCCCGGCTCGCTCCCCAAGCAGCTCAAAACCTTGTGGACCAAATGCCTTGTCCCTTTACCCAGTAGCAAGAGCCAGGCAACTTCCGGTCTGTCTTCAGACCCGCAGCAAGGCTGATGGGGTAGGGCAGGATGGGTGGGGCGGGCTGCAGTTACCAGCCTTGCGGCTCTGCGGAGTGCTTGCTGCTGTTTCTGAGGGCAGTCGGTCGCTGGGTGGCACTGACCCTTAATCACCGTGAGACCCTGGGAACAACTGCTTTCCCCACCATCTCCTGGTTTCTGTCGCTTCACCTCTCTCTCGTCAGTGAGGAGGAGGCTTCCACTCTAGCATCCAAAACTCTGCGGAGTCGCATAGAAAGACGATGAGGACTCCTAGGGAAACAGAGGCTCGTTTTTGCTACACAACCCTCTACTTCCCAGGATGCACCCACACTCCAGTTTGGGAGGGAACGAGGAGGGGTGGACCGAGGGCTCTGACTCCCCCTGTACCTGTTTCTACCCAACTCCGGCGAACCCTCTTCTTTGCTTCACTGTACTGGCTAGAATCCAGTCTTTCCACCCCAAAGCCCCATCAGACCTTCACCATTCAAAGGATGAATCAGGAGATGGAGTGAAATACCTGTTTATGTGTTCCAGAACGTTCCTCCAGAATCAAGGAGCCACGCATTCAGCTTCCCGCTCAGGAGGAGTTCACCACCTCTAGACGATAGTGTGTGTGTGTGTGTTAACCTCAGCCAAGTCGAGCTGTCCCGCTGCACACAAACGTGGGAAACATGTTTTAACATCGAGGGGTAAAGCCTAATGCGCTTATTAAAAACATTAACAGCTGAGTAAAGGATGAAGAACAAATGACGCTCCTGCCGGAGCATCCTAAACAAGATAGAGTTGTTATACTCCATTGAAGAAAACCCCCACCTAGTTCGCAGGGTACCCTCCAGTTTGCAGGGTGCTTGCCCAGCATACGTGTAGGAAGCCTGGAGTTCAGTTTCTAGCACCACATAAACTGGGAATGGGGTCATCCCAGCAGGGAGATGTGGGCAGGAGGATCAGGGATCTAGCATCATTCTTGGCCACACAGGGAGTTTACACAAGAACCATCTTTAAAAACAGATCCCGACTGGGCTGTGTGCGGTGGCTCTTCCGGGGTTTGTGAAGGCGAGGCGGGAGGAGAGCAAGTTTGAAGTCAACCTGGGCCATGTCGAGAAATCTTGTCTCAAAAGAAGAAGATGGTGTAAACAAGACTAAACAGAATTATCCAAACATTTAAAAATAACTTAAAGATCGGGTGTAACAGAGAAAAATCAAGCCTCGGAAAAACGAGTGCCCTTTGGAGTTAAAAATCAGTCCTCTCTTGTGTCTAGCCAGGCTTTTCAAGGTTCTCACATGGTAAGCTACCAAACCAACTCTTCCTGTGGTGCTTTGACTAAAATGGGGCCCCAGAAGTACATGTATTCAAATGCTTGGTCCTCGGTAGTCGGTGGAACTTTTGGGAAGGATTTTGAAGGAGGTGTGTCACTGGGGGTGGGCTTTGACGTTTCAAAAGCCCCACACCATTCCCACTGCCAATCACTGTGCTGGCGGATCAGATGTAAGCTCTCCGATAACTGCTCCAGCACTGTCTGTCTGTCTGTCTGCTGCTATGCTGCCAGCCATGATGGTCATAGACTCACTCTTTGAAAGTGTCAGCCCCTACGAAACACTCTCTTTTATAAGTTGCCTTGGTCACAGTGCTTTGTCACAGAAATAGAAATGTAACTAAGACATTTAAATTTGACACTGTCGTTTAAATTTGACTGGGCCATGGAGAAAAAGGTGAAAAGCACTATGTCCTCCCAACAGCTTGATCTGCAGAGCTGGAAAGACCTCAGAATGTAAAAGGGCGTGGTCCCGGTGACAGTGTGGTCACTTAGACAGGTGGCTGCCTTCAGAGAAGCACCTTAGGCAGCTCCTAAATTGGCTGAACATCACGGCGTGCTGCGTGTGCAAACTAAGATAGCCACGACACCCCCAGACCATCCGTTCTTTTGGGGCCACTGTGGTATGCCAACTTAAATGTTACCATTTGGTGCTTGGCTGTGCCTTTCGGGGGGGGGGTTGTTAGGGTGTCACAACCATTTTCACTTTGGCCTGAACCTGTCCCACCAGGCTGGCCACAAGGATGACAGCAGCTGCCGAGGGAGCAGCTCCAGTCTTCCTAGAAGGTGCTGAAGGCTGTTTAGAGGAATCCCTGGAAGGGCTAGGAATTTACCTCGTTGGTAGACTGCTTGTCATCATGCATGGACCTTTGACTTAGATCCCCAGCACCACATATGCCAACCCGAGTGGCACATGCCCATGATCCCAGCACTTGAGAGGATCAGAAGTTCAACTCCCCTGGCTACATAGGGAGTTTGAGGTCAGCCTGGGGTTACATTCAAGACCTTGTCTCCAAAAGCATGAGAGCAAACAAAAAGGCACTGGATGCCCGGGTCTGCAGAAAAAATGTCATGCTAAAACCTGCTAGCCTTTGAGACCTTTCCCTCAGGGCTCACTGACGATTCCAGCGGAAGCCTTATATTAAAATGCCAAGCACAGCTGGTGCTGGTGTCCACAGGCCCTCCTCTCACGGTGGTGTGTGTGTGTGTGTGTGTGTGTGTTTGTGTGTGTGAGACCCTGTCCATCAAGCTCTCTCCGGCAGCTGCGGGTTTGGTATCAGCATGCGATCCTTCCCTAAGCAAAGGCTTACAATGGGACTGATTTCTTGGTCACACCGCCCTGTGAGAACACGCTGCAGTAAACTGCCTCCAGTAGACCAAGCCCATCCTCCTCGTGAGCATGCTCAGATCTCCCTCCAGAGCCCCGAAAGGGTGGGCAACACTTCTGCAGTATTCAGCCACCCTGGAAAACCAGGACGGACTTCAGTCTACCCAAGGCAAGGCCAAGGGGTGTGAACAAACAAGGAAGGACCCAAGATTGGAGCGCTGGCTGGAGAAGCCTCCAACCTGGTAGTCGTGGCTGGACCCGGTATGCGCACACACAGACACACACACTCCCAATCCCCACCGCCTTTGGCTGCGCACAATACCCAGCATGTAATCCTCCCCTAAACCGCGATCTATCTCACGCAAACCTCTGCCGCCCTGGAGAAGGAGCATCTGGCGACCGCGGGCCTCTGGCGCAGTGTGTGACAGGGGCGGGCGCGGGGGTGGGGGGGGAGCTAGGCGGGGCGCCTTGAGAGCCAGAGGAGTCTGGAGTGTGCTTCAGTCTGCTTAGCCCCCAACCATTCTGGGTGGTGGTGGGGGACGGTCATCAGTGTGGGGGGAGGGAGCGGGGAGGGGAGAGACCAAATCAAGACCCTCCCGGCCTCTCCTGCAGGGCATGGCACCTTCAGATAACGGTGGGGGTCCCCTATCTCTTGGCCGAGCCGCGATCCGCAGCCTGCATCCTTTGCTGCGCCCCCAGGCTGTCAGCTTTCTCCGGGTCATGCCTTCCGTTTGCTACGCCCCTCTGCCTTTTCGCCCCTCCATAGCGGCTGCAAGCAGGGAGAGCAGTCCGCGCCCCCGGCCCTCAGGTCGATTGGTGTCCGTTACTTGGGTGTCCCCGACCAGCCCTCGTCTTTTCCAGGGTCGTCCCTCCCCCAGCGTCCTAGCATCCGAGCGCCCCCAGGCTTATGACCTTTGGCTCCCCCAACCCACGGCCCTCATCCAGGGACAGGGGAGCTCCGGGGCCACCTTAGCAATGCAGCGAGGCAGGGAGAGGGAGGGGCTCGGGGCTCGGCTCTGAGCCCACGGGTCCTCGCCCAGCCGTAGCCGTCCGACACTCACCCCGGCGCGGAGAGCGCTCCGCTGGGCGGCCGCCGCGCGTCCATTAAACGGGTGGAGTGGCCGCTTCACTTCCGGAGCGCGGGCTCCCGGCGCCCCTCACCACCCCCCCTCCTGTCCTCCCTTTCCCCGTCTGGTCTTTCTGGGTCCCCACCCCTCCCAGTCCCCTCCCTTCCGATCGCGCGTTCCGCCCGCCCCGCCCCGCCTCCCCCCACCCCACCCGCTCTGCCGGGAACTAGGCATCCTCTGCCGCAGCAGCGACCGCCCGCCCAGATCCAACTTTGCCGCTAGCTCGGAGGTGGCGTGGCGGCGTCGGGGGGCGTGGGCAGGGAGGGAGAGAAGCAGGGTCAGGAGGAGGGACCGCGAGGGGTGGGTCGCCGGCTCGCCAAGCCCTCCATCCTTTCTGTGCACCTTGCAGTCGGCAGGGAGCGGCAGCCGCGGCGGCGACCGTGAGGGGCTAGCGCACACCCTAGCCAGGGAGACTTAGGGAAGCCCCGGACAGACGGACGGACGGACGGAGAGGACCTTCCCCAGCGCCCTCCCAACCCTACCCCAGCAAGCCATGGCCGAGAGAAAGCAATCGGGGAAGGCGGCAGAGGACGAAGAGGTCCCTGCCTTTTTTAAGAACCTGGGCTCGGGCAGTCCCAAGCCCCGGCAGAAATTCTGTGGCATGTTCTGCCCGGTGGAGGGGTCCTCGGAGAACAAGACCATCGATTTCGACTCGCTCTCGGTGGGCCGGGGCTCGGGGCAGGTGGTGGCCCAGCAGCGGGATGTCGCCCACTTGGGCCCCAACCCGCACGGGCAGAGCCGGCGTGCCAGCGGGGAGCCATCTGTTGAATCGGGCCGGAAGGTGGAGATCCGGAGGGCCTCGGGCAAGGAAGCCCTGCAGAACATCTACGATCAGGTTGGTAGGGGGTGGGGGTGGGGGGCGGGTGGGGACGGAGCGAGGGGCTGACCCCTGGAATCTCGCGGGTGTGTGTGTGTGTGTCGCGGGGAGCGAGCATCCCCGCGTGGCGGCCGGCACGAGGAGCTGGGAGCTCTGCCCCCAGCATCTGCACGCGCGCCGCCGCGCCCTGCCCGCCCCTTTCCGAGAGCAGGGTGCGGCGAGGCGCGGGTTCGCCGGTGGGCGTCGGATCGCCCACAAAGGCTGCCCTCGCCTCTTTGCGCCTGGGAGGTGGGGGGACTCGCGCGTCAGGCAGCAGCTGGTCCCCGGGCTGGAGGCGGCGAGTGGCGATTGGGGTGGACCGCTGGGTCGTTCTTAAATCCTCCCGGGCGGCATCCGATTGCAGCTGTGGCTCGGGGCCCCACCCTTTTTTTTTTTTTTTTCCTCTAATGCGGCTCAAAGAGCGCAGTGGAGGGCTGCAGTGGAGGCCAGAGGGCTTCCCTGGCAGGGTCTGGACGGGAAGGGGCCCACCCGGCTCCTCGGGGTGGCGAGGTCTCCTGGGCGCGCTCCGCACCAGGGTCCCGAGCTCGGAGGTCAGGACCACGGCCAGCGCCCGGAGCCTCTGACGGTTGCTTGGGACTCTGTCCGCAGCCAGTGAAGAGTCGGGGAGGCTGTGATGTCACCGAGGAAAGCTAGATAGCCCAAGTGGAGAACAAAGTTCTGCTAAGTGTCTGCAAGGGCTTCCTAGAGCGTTTCCCCCCCAGGACTGTTTGGAAGGTACTTTGGGAATGGGGCGAGACTGCGTGGATTTATATTTAAAGAGCCGAAAAGAAAAGGAAAAAAAAAAAAAAAAGGTGGGAGGGGAAGACTCGCATTTGAAGACAAGACTCCCTGGCTGTGTCGATGTCGAAACAAAGAAGGCTGGCTTGGTTATCCTCAGCCATGGAAACTGTTTGACATGGACCAGTAATTCCCAGCAGTGCACATTTCAAATTCCGTGGTCTTTTCACACACATTTCCCTCCTCCGTTTCAGGGTGACGTTTATGCTCCTGTAATATTTTTTTTCACAGCTTTAATGTCTCAGCTGATCACTTACAGTGTACACTTCTTAATACTCGATTGCTGCTCCTCTCCCGTGCTCGTGATGAAGATAAGAAACCAATCTGTGAATGACTGTATCTTGAATCCCGTGTGTGTGCCTTCCCTTCTAGGGCAGGAGGAAGGTTAGTAGCCCTGAAGGTGCTTCCTTTCAGACAGCCACTGGAGAAGTTGGGGGTGGTTTGCACATGCTCACTGGGGGCTTTCCCAGCATTCAGCTGTGCGCTACAGAGAAACCTCTGAGAACAGCTCTGGGGCAGTGATTGGGGCACAGCCTCCCCTTTGCCTGGCACAGCAGAGTGTTCTAGCATTTGACTTTCCTAGGATCATTTCCAGCCATAGGGGTGGTGGTGATGTTTCCTTTCTTTTTTGAAAGGTGAAGGGAGTAATCACTTAATTTCCACCCTGTTCTCTCCACCTTACAGGTTGAGGTGGGGTTTCCCATGTGAACCAGAGCTCATCCAGCTTCCGTCAGGGACCCCTGTGTCCACTTTCTGTATGCTAGGGTTATAGAAAGAGATCACACCTACCCATCCTCTGATTTTTACGTTATATTTTAGTAAGGGGCAACTGGGATCTAAATCCAAAAAAAGCTTGTTTTATTCTAGGTGGTCAGTTGAAGTGAAAATTTCTTCTATCTTTTTTTCTTTCTTTCTTTTTTTTTTGAGATATAATCTCACTCTGTAGTCTAGGTTGGACTTGAACTCATGACAATCCCAGTGCCTCCTGGGTGCTCAGATTACAGATGTGAGCCACCATGACCACCATCTTACTCACTCTGTCTGTCTATCTATCTATCTATTATCTACCTACCTACCATCTATGTATCTTTTCTTTTCTTTTGTGATGCTGGGGCCCAAACCCAGGGACCATGTGTGCCAAGCACACTGAGCCACACCCCTAACCCAAATGTCTCAGTATTGTTCTGGGTAAGTATAAAATGAGTCTTTGTGGCTGTACGTTGGTGAAACATGACCTAACCCTGAACTTGAGTGAACGCTCTCAAGTCAGGCATGATGTATGCTTCATCCCAACAGACTGAAGGGGACAGAACTACACACGGAGGATCCACGAGAGAGCATGTAAAAGTGGCAGATGAGGTGACCTCTGCATAACAATGGCAGCATATTAATATTTGAGTCTGAAAGGCCGCTTCCCTGGCTGGCTGATCAGGAGTGATTGTTGGAACATACCTCAAATTTAACAGGAACTCTAAATTGTACATCTAGGGCACACAGGGTGGGGGGAGGAGAATTTGAAGACAAAAGCACTAGGCTAAATCCATAGGTAGTTTTAACCCCTGCAAACCCATCTCTGCCTCCACTTCCTGGTTCTAGAGGTCAATTCTGGCTCAGCCTTTCTGCAGCCCTCCCTGGTTCACTTATCACAAAGAGGCGTTCCTGTGGGATTTTGTCATCCATAACTAGGGACATTTACTCGGCTTGATGCTTATAGGATATGAATATTTCATGTTTCACAAGAGGGTGTGCATATATGTATAATGATGGTGGCTTCTGAAAGCGCACTCAGCTCGCCAGTTTGATAGAATTAGTAATCATTTGCTTATTTTGACCCATGAGCAGGGTGTCTTCAGACTTTTGAGGCATTTTTTAAAAAGCCCTGGCCCAGAGAAGTGTGGATGGAGTGGGTCAAGCTCCCTTCTCCTCCCTTGAATCTGTGTTTGTAGGAAAGCTTGAGAATGGTCAGAGTTGCTGGGCATGGTGACACCACCTTTCATCCAGTCCTGTGGAGGCAGAGGCTGGTGGTGAGTTTTAAGCCAGCCAGGACTGCATGATGAGATCCAGTGTCTGAAAAAAAAAAAAAGTGTGTGTCTCACCTACTATACCGTAAGTCCCACTGTTTTAGGAAAGCCAAGAAAGGATCAGAACAGATTCCTCAGCCATGTTGCCTATGGGAGACGAGAGGGGCTTGTGGATACACTCCCAGGGACTATGCGGTGGGCTGGACAGACTGAGCAAGTCACAGCCAGAAAGCATAAGGAGAGGTTTGCCCCAGGCTTTCAGGATCTCAGGCTTTCAGGATTGGGTGAAGAGAAAGAGCCAGCAGAGCGGTTAGGAATGAGGAAAGCTTCTGTCGTTCCCCTTTGTTCTGGCCAGAGGCCACTTCTGGGCTGCAATGAAGTGATACTGATTCACCTGTGAAGGACCTGAACCTTTTGGGATACAGAATAGAAAGATGGCTGTTTTGGTATATTTGTCAGCCTCACATCACTAACATACTTATGAAATAAATAAAGTTAGAACTGTTTAGTTTCATGGTTCTGGAAGTTCAGGTCCAAGATCAGGTTGCTTTATGGGTTTGGCAATAAAGAAAGAATGAGACATGGGCAGGGGAGAGAGGGTGGAAGGAATTATCCCCCTTTTTTGAGCACACCCACAATGACATTGGGAGTTCCCATCAAACACACACCTCTTCAAGGTCTGTAGTTCCTCTCTGGGGAGCCAGACTTCACATACAAACCTTTGGAGGACGTCCAGTATTTAACTATGGTAGTTGACCTGCTTGTCAGTGAACATGGGCCTCTGAGCTCCTTTCTCCTGGAATCCCTCGCTTCCATTGGAGATATGGTTAGGTCAGAAACATCCTGTCATCTCGGGATACTGTATCCCAAACCCTTTTCAAGGAACCTTTAGGCCCAGTTAGCTATGAACACTCCGTGCAAACTACCAAGCTGGAGAGGTGACTGTCCCCTGGTCCAAGGACAGGTGCCGGTGAGTGGGCTCTGTAGAGCTCTGCTGAGCTTGGAGCCATCATGCTGTGGCTTAAAAGTGTCCTCTCAGATATTTGCTGGAGATTTAATTCTCAGTGTAGCACCATGTTGGGAAGCAAGGCCAGTGGGAGCACCCTGCTTTTATGTTGTCAACCCTGATAATACAAGGGCCCGAGACGCTTGAGTTATGTACCTCTTCCTCTTTGCTCATGTGGTGCTTTCTGCCATGTCACATGAATGACCAAGGCTCAGGGTGTGTGAGCTCCATCTTAGACAGCCAGCCTCTAGGTCCAAACACCAAATGTAATTCTCACTCAGGACTGGGGACAGAGCTCGGTCAGTAGAGTTCTTACTGCAGAAGAATGAGGACCTGAGTTGATCCTTAGCACCCACATAAAAAACTGGGTGTGGGCTGGGCATGGTGGCACATACCCAGAATCCCAGTACTTGGGAGACAGAGGCAAGCAGATCTCTGTGGTTTCGAGGCCAGCCTCATCTAGGCAATACGTTTCAGATCAACCATGGCTATACAGTGTTGGTGTGCGTGTATAATCTCGGAGCTGGGGGAGACAGTTTGGAAAATCCCTGTGACTCCTGGCCAGCCACCCTCATCTAAACAGGAAGCCCTAGGGACCAGTAAGATTCTTTGTCTCAAAAGAACAATATGAATGCTTCCTGGAGGGATACTTGGGGTCAACCTCTGGCTTCCACAGACATGTGCATACATGTACAGCCACACATACATGATCATGTTCGCCTGTCTTTACACATGCGCGTAAATAAATCCATAATCGAATAAAAGAACAAGGAAAAATGTCCTTGTCATGAGGACCCCCAACTCAGATGTTCTGTTACAGTAGCATAGGATGGATCGAGACAAACGCCATACCTATATGATGCTTTTTAATATCCCCATTTGTTCTGCATCCCCTCTCCCCAAGCTGACTGTCTCTCAGCCCTGGGTCCTAGTGTTCCACAAGAGCATCCCTACCCCATCCTCTCCACCTCCCTTTCCCATAAAGAACACCATTTTCTCAGTTCCTTCTTCCCCTCTTTGTTCCCCCCATTTCCATTCAACATCCCCAGATCTTAGCTACAGAGAAATCCTAGTGGTTAAGTTGTCTACCCCTGTGTAAATGGCTGATACCCGAGCTATCCCTTGAAAGTCTTGTGTGATAGCAGATGTGTGGTAGAGGTTTGGCTGGGAGCCTAGAGCCAGGACAGTAACCTGAAACTCTTAGTGGCCCTCCTGCCTCAGCCTCCCCAGTGCTGGGATTGAGAACGTGTCACCACTTTGAGTTTTTTTTTTTTTTTTTTTTTTTGTGTGTGTGTGTGTGTGTGTGTGTGGGTTCTGTGAGTCAGCTTGCAAAGTAAGCAGTTAACCAACTGAGATATCTTTTTTTCATCATTATTAAGGCTGAATAGTAGTTTTATAAGTCTTTAAATTACAACAAATCATTAATAACTTAAAAATCTTGCTCAGCTAGTAGATGTGCAATTAGCCACTTAATTGCAGGAGGAAGAGGTGAAAGATCATGCTTAGATGAAATAAGATTTCCCCAGCCTGTTGTCCATGGCCTAAGTTGAAGGAGAACCTGACAGCTCTGGCTATCTCTCCCCAGCAGGTCAAGAGGAAGGTGATCGCCATTGATCTACCACCGGCGAGACCTGCCCCTTAGCCATTTGAAAGTTGCACTGTTCCGACTCCATGCCATAGAAATCAAGGCTGGCCTGAGCCGTTGTATCCCTGACAACATCAGGGCAGCTGTTCTTAGGTGTCCATTGGTACAACAGTACCTTTTTTTAAGGGAGGGAGAGTCAGAGCTGACCTTTGTTTGAACATTGCCTGTGCTGTCTTTACCTTGAAGGTTAGAGCTCAGATGAGACTCAGTCATTTAAGCAGTGAAGAAAGGACTCCACCCCGGACCTCAGGTGGCAGTCCTGTGAGGAAGGTGGAGACCTCTTCTCTTGGTCCCATTCTAGCCCTAGCTGGCACATGCCTGCATCCCTAGCACTTGGGAAGTGGAGGCAGGAGAATGAGGAGTTCAAGGTCAGCCTTGGCCATGTAGTCAGTATGGGTCTAACCTGAAATTATGAGACCCTGTTTCAAGCCAGCGAGATGTCTCACTGGGCAAAGGCACTTGCTGTTTGAGCCTGACAAACCAAGTTCAATCCTTAGAAGCACACGGTGGAAGAAGAAAACCAGCTCCTGCAACTTGTCCTCTGACTTCCATGTCGCTATGGTTTACACACCTGCTCATACACAGAATAAATAAATAAATAAATAAATAAACAAGATAGATAAATAAATGTAATTAAAAGGTTTTAAAAAGAGACCCTATCTTAAACAAACCCTGCCTCAATGACTCATGACATCAATATATTCCAAAACCAGGAATGTGCTCCAAATAGGGAAATACATAAATTCTGAAAGAAAGAAAGAAAGAAAGAAAGAAAGAAAGAAAGAAACAAACAACCCTTCCTCCCCCCCCCCAGCCCAGCCCATTATTACAAACCACGGCCCGGCTCTCTCGACTGTGGCTTTCCACTCTGGAGTCTCCCTTGCAGCGTGCGCAGCGGCATCACTTTGGAACCTTCCCTTTGATCGATGTGTGGTCACCCTGCTTAAAACGAGAAAGGGCAGGTTCACCGCTGCCTACTCACCTGTCGGCTGAAGCCGTTAATCTGGGAAGCGCACGGACAGAGCTTAGGATGCGGCTGTTCTAACCTGCCCTGTGCTTCTTCCAACACCTTCTGCAGTGGTGCGTCGGTGCTTCGAGAACTTCAGGGCGTGGTTTAGTTCTCTTGGCAGAGTCCCTTGTATCCCACTGAGCATCATGGCTCTGTGGCGCAGGCCTAGGGGCAGGGCCTCACGTTTCATTTTATTAATCCCACACTGCCTTTATGAAACACGTGCTCCTGTGGCCCTTATTTTGCGGCAGAAGTATCTGAAGTTAAAAAGCAACTTCCTAACAGAGTGAAAAGGGTGGGATCCGAGCCCAGAAATAGGAAAACGGGAACTTCTTAATCACTAAGGTGGACTGAGTTGCTCCCAGTCCCCAGCTCTTTGAGACAGGGTCTCACGATGTGGCCCTAGCTGGCCTGGAATTCACTCTGTAGACTAGGCTACCCTTGAGTTCCTGGTGATCCTCCTGCCTCAGTGACCTAAATGCTGGCGTAAAAGTGTATACTATTACACCTGGCTCTGAGCCACTTTTTGTCTTCTTTATGTCATGGTCGTCTCCTCCTCCTCCTTCTTTTAAAAGATTTACTTATTTATTATGTATAGTGTTCTTCCTGCATGTATACCTGCACACCAGAAGAGGGCATCAGATTTCATTATAGATGGTTGTGAGCCACCATGTGGTTGCTGGGAACTGAACTCAGGACCTTTGGAAAAGCAGCCAGTGCTCTTAAACTCCGAGCCATCTCTCTAGCCCCCATCTTCTTCATTTCTTAGCCATCTCCAAAACAATTATTGCAAACATATTGTGAGTGACTATATTTTTTCTTTTTTACTATTCACTCTTCAATGTCATTTATCAAATGGACTATTGATTTGTCTTTGTGAATGTGCCCATAACGGATGACTTTCTGTCCACTTATTTTTAAACACAAGAAATGTCTTCAACTGCCACTGGGACACAGGCCAAGCCTGAACAGCACGAATGACACCTCTCTCTAAGACTGTGCTGACAGTGTACTTTCTCTAGTTGCTGTCAATCATTGTCGCAGGTGGCTGGGACTGCTGTAAGAGATTAGCATAGACGAGGCTTCTAGAACACCAACTTTTGGAGTCCTTGACCAAGATGCTTGCAGACCCTGGGGAGAGCTGCTTCATATTCCTCACGTGGGCGAGCAGCCTCTCTGTTTGTTAGAGAGACACCAATCTCACTGGGCAGTTCTACCATTATGACCCGACGTTCTCCAGAAGTCTCACCTTGTGATGCAATCCTGTTGGGGCTTAGGGTTTAACGTATGCATTGTTGAGGGACACAAGCGTTGTAGCCCACAGCAGTCATGGCTGATCTGTGAGCAGAGAGGGAGTTGTTGTAAAAGGAGTGATGGGTGGGTTAGTTAACAGACCCTTGAGTTGTTTGCAGCAGTGAGAGGCTTGGTGACACAGGCCAGCAGCTGAACACAGGGAGAGAACCTGACCTTGAAGGGTCAGAGTGTGGCCTTGAGGGGGAAAGATCCTGGCCATGAAGAGCCAAAGCCTGACCTTGAGGGGACAGAACTGTGCCTTGAAGGTGCTTCTGGATTGTTTGTTTGTTTGTTTGTTTTAGAGTACACACGGCACATATGGGCTAGAATTCCCAGAGAACTGGGAGTAGTGAGAAGGCTATGTGAGGGGACAGGAAACCTTCTGCCATCCTGGCTCTGCCACCTCAGGGCTCTGGGGCCCACAGTTATGACCTTGAACTGCCCTCGAGTGGGCCTGTATCTCTAAGGCTTCTTATCTATCCGCACTAAGGGATTGGAAAGAAAGTCCTGCTATCCCTGCCGTCCTTTATAGCAGAAAAGTTGCATTTTTACTATTCAGTGCATGCCACCATAACTGCCTAACTCCAAACACTCTCATCACCCTCAAACTAAACCCTGTGCCCAGTGAGTAGGTACTGCCATTGGATCCTCTGCCAGCCGTGTGTCTGTTTTTATGTCTCTGTGGATTAGCCTGTTCTGAATGTTTCGTGTCCAGAGTCAAACAGTGAGTGGCTGTTTGTTTCTCCCTTCTCATAATGAGTTCACATTTTAGTGTGTGTGTGTGTGGGGGGGGCTTTATTCCTTTTGCTGGCTCTATAATATGCCTTATTTTGCATGCTTTTTCCATTTGTCCCTTAATGGGCATTGGGTTCATTTTACCTCTTGGCAATTCTGAATAAACTGGTGATTCACATTCTTCTTTCACATTCTCCATTTTCTTGGATTCTACCGAGGAGTGGGATTCCTGGGCTCTGTGCTAATTCTCAGTTCAGTTACTTTGGGAACAGTCATGCTCCTTTGCATCTTACGTCTGCCCAAGTGTGAGAGTCCCCATTTCTGCATAGTCTCTCCAACACTGGTTATCACTCTCTTTCTGTGGAATCTCTTGGTGGTTTTTTTTTTTTTAACCCCGTTCCCAATAACATACTGTTGTGCTTGCTGGGTGTTCATGTATCTGTCTAAAGATCTCTGACTGTTTTCAAGTTTGATTCCTTGTCTTGCTGTTGAGTGATAAGAACTCTATATATTCTGGATCCTGTCTCTTTATTGGGTAGAAAAGGTTGTTGTTTAGCGTTAGTTCTGGGCATTAAATTGAGGATTTTGTGTACGACAGACAAGCTCTCCATCCCTCAGCTGTCCCTTCAACCCTGGGATATGGTTTCTGGCAACATTTGCTTCCTTTTCTGGGTTGTTGTGAACCTTTCCAAAGATTTATTTTTATTCATGTGCATACGTGTGTCTACATCTCTCTGGGTGTATGTACGACGTGTTCAGGTGACCTTAGAAGGCCGGGAGGGATATCAGATCTCCTGGGACTGGAATTACAGCTGGTGGTTATGAGTTGCCCAACATGCTGGGAACCAAACTTTGGTCCTCCGGAAGAGCATCAGCGCCATCTTAACTTCTGAGCCATCTCTCCAGACCCAATTTTTAACCTTTTTAAACAGTGCTCTTGGAGACACAGAAGTTTTTAATTTTAATGAAGTCCAATTTATCTCTCTTTCGTTGCTTCTGGTTTTGCTGCACTATCCCTTGCTGTCTTTAGGACTACAGAACTGCCTGAAAATTTATCCTGGAGCTCCGGGGAGTCCCTCCTGCAATCACAGTCAAATCACTAAGTCCTTAGGGAGCTTTGAAATTCATTTATAATAGCTGGGTGTCCCCAGTGTTGTGTTTTTTGCTCTAAATAATGAATGAGCCTTCCACCTTCTAGCCCTGTTCATATAAAGAAGACTCCTTCATTATCCCTTCACGTATGCATATCTAATTACATAACACTTAGAAAATATTTAATACACACCAATAGAGTCAATAAAATCGAAACTTTAATGAGTGTTCATAAACTGTATACTTAATAATATGGAAAAATTGCTTCCCAAACAACTTTGGAATGCACTGAAGAAGGCAGTGATTAACAAGAGGAATTTAAAACTATTCAATTTGGAAAACTGCGTTCAATGATTTTTTTTTTTTAAATTGGAGTAAAACAGACAATACACGAAAGTCAGTGCCTTAATGATGTAAGCGTGCAGTGATAAGTATAAGCATACATTTGTTCATTCACCATAATTCTTGTAGGTTACAGATCTGCAGCTGTCCCCACGAAGCAGTTCTTGGGCACAGCCCCACCCCAGAATTTGGCAGCCCTAGCATCTTTCTTGGTTTCCACGAATCTCAGCACCTCGGGTGTGTCCTAACAGGAAGCTGCAGTGTTCTATCCCTGTCACTGGCGGCCTTCAGTCACTATGATGGTCTCAAGGCACACCTGTGTGACAGCACGGACAGAACCGCCTTCTTATTGACCAACTACTGTCTCATTGCTAAGACTATGTTGTGGGGCTGGGATCAAAGCCAGAGCCTTGCACGTGCTAGGTAAGCATCGCCCCCAGCCACCACCCATGTCTTGTTTTTCCATTCATCCACCTGTAGACAGGATGAGTAATAATTTTTGATGAATGGAGTATCAAACATGTCTCTTTGATCTTTGTTCTGAATATCTACACAGAGGCCGAACTGCTGGGACATTTGATAACCCTGCTTTACTTAAAATTTGTATTACCTGTTTGTAAGACATGGTCTCATAGAGTCCATAATGAGTGTTGAACTCCCCATGTAGCTGAAGATGGCCTTGAACCTTGGGACCCTCCTCAGGACCCTACATCCTGAGTGCTGCAATTACAGGGATGTGCGACCACATCCAGTATTATGCATAGCTGGGAACTGAACCCAAGACTTTGTGCGTGTTAGGCAAACAACTGTGCCATGTCCCCAGCCCTGTTTTTAACTTTTAAAAGATTTATTATTATTATTGTTATTATTATTATTAGAATAAACCCATTTGATCTGTATGGGTGTTTTGCTTGCCTGTATGTCTGTGCACTATGCATATGCCTGTCACCTTTGGAGGCCAGAAGAGGGTGTCTGATCCCTTGGTATTAGACTTATAGATGGTTGTAAGCTACCACTTGGGTACTGGGAATTGAATCCAGGTCCCTTGGAAGAGCAATCAGTGCTCTTAAAGGTCAAACCATCTCTCCAGGCCTTTATTATTTTTTAGTTGTACATCTGCGTGTTTCTGTATGTGGGTATGTGCGAGTGAGGGCATCACCCAAAGAAACCAGTGACAACGGATCTTCCTAGAACTCTAGTTTAAGGTGGAGCCCCTCAATATAGGTGCTAGGAACCAAATTTACGTCCTCTGCAAGAGCAGTAGATGTTGAGTCATCTATATAGCCCCTGTTTTTAGCTTTTTGAGAGACTACCAAGTAGTTTCCACAGTAGGTATGCTGTACTATCTTAGCAGCAGGGTAAAGGGCTCCTATTTCTCCACTTATGACTTTTTAAAATCTCCTCTGTCCCTCCATCCCTCTATCTTTCCCTCCCTTTTCTTCTTCCTCTCTCCCCTGTTCTTCTTTCTCCTCATTTGAAGTGAAGTCTCACCATGTTGTTAATTCTGGCCCCAAACTCTTGGGCCCAGGTGATCCTCCTACCTCAGCCTTCCCGGTGGGTGAGAGTACAGAGGTGTTCAACTATACCGGGCTGATTTGGTTTTCGTTTTGATGGTAGCCATCCCCATGGGTATGAGGTGGTACCTCCTTGTGGTTCTGATCTGCATCTCCCTAATGACATGGCTGGCGGTGTCGTCGTCGTGTCTTCAGCTGCTCCCTGGCATGTTTTATCCATGTTTATCCATGTTTTCTAGAGAAATGCATCTTCACTCCCTTGACTGTTTTTTGAGTTGGATTGAACGAGCTACTGTGCCGTAGAAGTGTGCCCGTGTGCTTTTAGCAACCACTGAACAAACACATGGTTTGCAAACATTTTCGCCTTTTCTATAGCTTTCCATGTCACTGTGTGGATTGAGTACTTTGGTGAAAGGAAGTTTTAAAGTCAAGTTTGGTCTTGGGAAGCTACATGACAAGAGGACCTTAGATGACCCTGATAAGTGTGATGGTTGGTGTTGAATGCCAACTTACCGTAGCCTAGAATCTCCTGGAAGAGAGTCTTAGCGAAGAATTCTCTAGATGAGGTTGGCCTGTGAGCATGTCTTTGGGGGAGTGTCATGATTGTCAATTGATGTCAGAAGAACTGCCCCATTATAGGTGGAACCATGCCCTTTTCAGAGGGGTTCCCTTCCTCTCTTGCTCTCCCTCTCCCTCCAAGGTCTCAAGTAGCTTAGGCTGGCTTTGAACTAGCTGTTTAGTTGAAGGTGAGCCCGAACTTCTGATCTCACTTCTTCTGATTCCCCAGGGCATCGCCACGCCTAACTTGTAGTTTTCATCTCAGTATAGAGTTAAAACCAGGATCGGCATGGTACATTCTGTTCTTTAGTGTTTTATCTGTTTCTGTCTTAGAACAATCTTTTGTGCCTTTCACTGTGAGTCATTGTCCATCCCTGTCCCCTTCCCCTTCATGCCCATCTCCCTTTAAGGCGCACATGAGATTTCCAGGCAGGAAATGCTTTACCCCCTGACCTTGAGCTTGTCCTTCTGCAGAGAACTCCACCCTCACTGCACAGTCCCTCCCACTGAGGAGCGATTGCAGCATAATACTAGCAAATATGTCTTCACAATGGCATTTCTTACCATACCTTCTAATTTGTCTGTGGCATTTTTAGTTACATCCTAGTCAGGTATAGTCTGAAGTTATTAATTAATTAATCCCTGAATGAAATTATGCAGGTTTAGAACCTCCGAGGGCAACATGGAAACAGTTCAAGGCTTTTCAGGTTGTCTTAGTTTGGGTTTTTATTGCTGCAACAAAACACCGTGACCAAAAAGCAAGTCGGAGAGGAAAGGGTTTATTGGGCTTACATGTCCACACTGTAGTACATCCCTGAAGGAAGCCAAGGCAGGAACCTGGAGGCAGGAGCCGATGCAGACAGAGGCCATGGAGGGATGCTGCTTACCGGCTCGTTCCTCGTGGCTTGCTCAGCCTGCTTTCCTATAGAACCCAGGACCACCAGCCCAGGGATGGCACCACCCATGATGGGCTGACTCCTCCTCCATCAAGCACTAGTTAAGAAAATGCTCTAGGGCTGGAGAGATGGCTCAGAGGTTAAGAACACTGGCTGGTCTTCCCAAGGTCCTGAGTTCAGTTCCCAGCAACCACATGGTGGCTCACAACCATCTATACTGAGATCTAGTGCCTTCTTCTGGTGTGCAGGCAGAATAATGTATAAATAATAAATAAATAAATCTTTAAAAAAAAAAAAAAGAAAATGCTCTATAGGCTGGTCTACAACCAGATCTCATGGAGGTATTTTCTCAGTTGAGATTTCCTCCCCTCTGATGATTATAGCTTGTGTCAAGTTGAGATAAATCCAGCCAACACACAGGACAAATGAGTTTCTGCGCCCACCCCAACTTTTGAACTCAGTCTGTAAACTAATGGGTGTCATAATGACATTGTCACCTGCATGTACCATTGTACCTTGCTCATATTTCTATTCCCTCCCTCTTTCAGGTTTCTGGATTTTTTTTTTTAGGGTAACTAAGATGTAAAATCAACGGTAAACCCCACCAATATGCAAGTCTCTTCCATAAACGGTGAATTTGCCTAGAAGCAGCACACAGCATACTGTCTACCTCGCATCAGCTGTAAACGTCCCACAATGCCTGCTGTGGTGTAACCTGTTGCAATGTAATTTAGGGGACCGTGAGAGGAAGGAAAGTCCATAGGTGTTCTGGGCTGGCGTTGCCACCTTAGCCCCGCCTACGTGGCATACTTTAGCAATAATCTAACATTGTTCTTCATCTGAAGCAGGTTGACTCCATGGGGTGAAAGCTGCAGAGTCAGAGAGCCGTGCCCTGGGTCCCAGGATAAGGACATTTAACCTTATCATAGATACTGTCAGGTGACTGTCCATTTAAAACTTTTTAAAATTAGATTTTTCTTTATGTATTCTCTCTGTGCTCTCACATCTCTGGTCACCTGTACCAGGGCAGGTGAGGATGGAGGTCGGAAGCCAGCTTGCTGGAGTTTGCTCTCTCCTTCTACTGGCGTGATGTCTGGTGACTGGATGTGTAAAGGTTTGAGTTTGGTGCTGGCAAGGTTGGAGCCAGCAGTCCTAGTCTGTGTGAGGAAGAGAAGGACACAGGGAACAGTATGCAGGCTTGGAGAGTTTCCTTTCACGTCTGTGACCCCTTTATCCCCTAATCTCCCTCATGTCTTCCCTGCCCTGTCTCTTTAATGTCCTGTATGCTTCTTTTCCTACCCCTGACTCTTCTTTATTGCCTCACTCTTCCTGGTTTTCTTAGGCTTTACCTGTACTTACAGCCTTTTGTGTATTATGGGTTGGGAACCGCTATGTGAGGGAGAACATCTGCCTTTTTCTTTTTAGGGTTTGGTCATGTCACTTAACATTATACTTTTCGGAGCTATCCATTTTCCTTCAAATTTCAGAATTTTATTCTCATTACAGAAATAAACATGATTTCATATTATTTATATCTGACTACAATTTCATTGTGCTAATGAGTACATTTTCAGTATCCATTCATCAGTTGAGGGGCATCTAGGCAGTTTCTGTTTCCTTGCTGTCACAGAGCAGCAGCCGGGCGTGGTGCTGCCTGCCTGGAATCCCAGCAGAGGCAGGCGGATCTCTGTGACTTTGAGGTCACACTGCTCTCTCTACAAAGTGAGTCCAGGACAGCCAAGGCTACACAGGGAAACCCCGTCGCAAACAAACAACAAACAGAGCGGCAATGAACACTGAGATGTACAAGTATCACCATGATAAGACACGGAGTTCTTTGACTATAAAACTAACTCCCGAGCTCCGCCTGCCTCTGCCTCCCCAGTGCTGAGATTAAAGGCGTGCGCCACCACCACCTGACCAGCTTTTACTATAAGTCTAAGCTGTGCCCCACCATCAGATATCTACTAAGCATTTCCATCACTTCCCTCCCCCAACCAAGTCCCCCTTTCCTCCATTGGTGCCTCTGCCGGTTACTAATTTTCTCTTTTGCGCTGTGGATTTGCTCATTCTGGAGGTTTTGTTTATATGAAAACCAATGCTTGATGAAGCCTTTGGTGATGAGCTTCTCTCCCTGAGCATAACGTTTCAAAGGCCACTCGGGCAGCGTGTGTCAGTAGTCCACTCCTACCTTCAGGGCTGAATGATGCTACATCGTGTAGGTATACATGGCCGTATCACTACATGTGAGAGTTCAGTCCCAGAAATACGTTGCCGACTATATGGTGGTTTGAATAAGAATGACCCCCACAGACTCACAAATTAGAATGCTTAGTCACCAGGGAGTTGCAGGGAGTGTTTGAAAGGATTAGAAGGGTTAGGAGGGTGTGGCCTTGTTGGAGTAGGTGTGGTTTGGTTGGAGGAAGTATGTCACTGGGATTGGGCTTTGAGGTTTCAAAAGGACACACCATCTCCAGTTAGTGCTTGAGCTCCCTCACTGCTTCTTTCTCCACCCCCTCACCGCTCCTCCCCCGCCCCCGCCTCATGCTTGTGGATTGGATGTAAGCTCTCAGCTACTGCTCTAGTGCCATGCTTGCCTGCCTGCTCCCATCCTCCCCACCATGATGATGAAAGTTGGCATGGTTGTAGTGTGTCCTCACATCCATAGAACAGTGTCTAAGACACTGTGTGACTTCGCTGTGGTAGGAATACCATTGAGCAGTAATTTCTATGAGCAGCTCTCCCTCATTACTTAGTATAAAGACAGTGGGTAAGATGTCCCGATTTGGGGTGGGAGAACCAGTTACCACAGAGTCATGGCTTAAACACAGAACATTTATTTCTCATGGTTGTGCAGCCTGGATGTCTGAGGCCAGATGCCATCACGACTGGGTTCTGGCAAGGGCATTCCTCCTGGTTGCAGGCAGCCAGCTTCTAGTATCCTGACAAGGCGACTAGAGTGCATGCTGGCTCTGTATTCTCTTTTTAAAACGAGGGTGCTGGCTTCATTGATGAGGGCTCTATCCTTGCGAAATACCATCACTAGGGTCGAATTTCAACAAAACAGGAATCCGAGGGACAAATATTAAGTCCATTATGTTATGATTGTTTCAGGGATTAATCCTATAATACTTCAAGTTTTCAGGTGAGTAGCTGAAACAGTAAAAACTCATCTAGTCCCAGAACTTAGGCCTGAGGCAGGGGAATGTTAAGTTTGAGACCGGCCTGACTGACACTGTGAGACTCTGTGTCAAAAACGAAAACAGCAACAATAGGAAAGTTAGCTTTTACCCTTTAAGGTTTGTGTGCTTTGTTCATTTGATTGACTGATTGATTGATTGTGTGTGTGTGTGTGTGTGTGTGTGTGTTTATGTATGGGTACAGGCCTAGGCCTGCCACTGTTGTGGAGGTCAGAGGGCAACTTGTAGGAGTCAGTTCTCTCCTTTTATCATGAGCATACTGGAAATCCAACTCAGGTCATCGAGCCTGGTGGTAAGTGCTTTTACCCGCTGACCCATCTCGTCAGCCCCAGTCCTACAGTTTTGGTCTGTTTATGCGAAGCAGAAGGTGAGGACTTGGATTTTGGTTTCAGTGTAGAGACGAGACACACAGATCACTTTCATGGACGCGGGTATAAATCAGTTATTTATTTACATGAGCTAGTCAGATGAGATCATTAACTTCTTGATGCTGCTTTGAAGTGAGCGTGTCGGCATCTGGTGCCAGCGCGCTCTTTGTCGACAAGAGCACTGCAGTTGGTGCCTGGCGCTGCCCATCCTGGCAGCATTGACACATGCTGTTAGTGATGTCTCCCTATCTGAATTATACATGCTGTGTGGCTTGAATGTTTTCAAAAGTAAATTTTTAGACGGATTGGGCTTGAAAATTGGATTTACGAAAGGGAGTAAATTATGTTTGAACAGAGGGGAATTTGGGATTAGGCCTATTAGAAGCAGCAGAGAAGCAAAATACGTAGAGGAAAGCGATGGCTGCGGTTCTGAGTGAACGATGTAGATGAACAATGTGGGAGATAGGGTGAGAGCGAGGAAGATATGGCTGCCACCTGACCTGGGCCACCGAAGGGACTCTGGGGTGGTGAAAACAAGTCTGGTAAATTCAGTTATCTTCACAGCTGGATGTACGAAGGCTAGGATCGGTAAGGAAGGTTGTTTTTATTGGTCCTCTTCCTTCTTTTCTTTTTCTTCTCTTTTGTTTGTTTGAGACAGGGTTTCTCTGCATTGTCCTGGCTGTCCTGTAACCCAGGACTTATAGATCAGGCTGACCTCGAACTCAGAGATCCGCCTGCCTCTGTCTCTGCTTCTGCCTCGAGGGCTGGGATGAAAGGCGCTCAACACCACGCTGTCAGTTCTCTTTCATTAGCTGAGGCTGGGTTTGAACTCATAGTCTTTCCATCACTGCCATCGTCAACCTTAGTGTTGAGACGACACGTATCTTGTTGCCTGCTCACAGGGATGTTATGCGGGCTGGAGCAGCGGTGATACCTGTGCAGGCCAAGTGCTTGCCTCGCAGGCACTAGGACCCGAGTTTGATGTGCGGAGTCTGTGTTTTTTTGATTTTTAAGCCAGGCATGCTCGTAATCCTAGGAGCCGGGGCTCCCTGCCTGGGTTGTCTAGTCTGTTTCGTGAGCTTTGGGTCAGTGAGAGATCTTACCTCAACGATCAAGATGGATAGGACCTGAAAAAAATGACAGTCAGAGTTGTCTTCTGGCCTCTACACACACGTATGTGCACATGCATGTACCTGAACATACATGAACACACCTATAAATAAATAAATAAATAAGATGTGTGTGCGCGCGCGTGTGTGTGTGTGTGTGTGTGTGTGTGTGTGTGTTGTGTGTGGAAAGCTTTTTCTTTTTTGAACAAAGAGTTTTCTGTGGCTTCCATGTCCAGAAGGCTAGAGGCTGAAGTGGTGGAGGATGCATGGAATGTTGTTAGCAGCGGGAAACTGGATTATTAATATATATATACATATAAAATTAAAAACATTTTAAAATTTAAACATACTTTGGTCGTATTCTTCCCCTCTCCTAACTTTGTCCAGATACTCTTCTCCCTATCCACTTTAATTCCTTTATCAAAAAAAAATCAAACCAAAAATCCAATACAACAATAAAACACCCCAAGTCTAGAAAACAGAAAACATCACCCAAAAAGAAAAAAACAACAAACAGGCCAGTGAGAGATCTTACCTCAAAAATCAAGATGGGTGGCTCCTGAAAAACGATAGCTAATGTTGTCTTCTCGCCTCTACACACATGTGCACACATATGCACCTGTGCGCACACATACTGCACACACAACTACGTACAGACACACACACAAACTGTAATCTCCACCAAACAGTAACCAAATAAAAGCATGCGTACACACAGACACAGACACACACACACACACACACACACACACAATCCCCCCTCCCCACCACCACCACCAAAAACCAAACCAATGGAGTCCATTATGTGTTGGCCAACTCAACCTCAACATGAGGACTGTCCCCGAGTGGTTGAAATACCCAGTGTCAGTCCACTGGAGGAAACTGATTTTTCCCTCTCCGACAGGTATAAATGATAGTTCAGTTGTTAACCTTTACTCTAGTTTCTTCATTTCCATTCATTCACTCATTCAGTCAGTTTTTAAAAATAATTTATTTAATTTTATTTTATGTTTGAAGGTGTCAGATCCCTCGGAATTGGTGGAACAGACAGTTGTGAGCCGACATGTGGATGCTGGGAATTGAACCCGGGTCCTTTTGAAGAGAAGACGGTACTCTTAACCACTGAGCCATCCCTCTGGCCCCATTCATTCAATTTTTAAAAAAATTTATTTATGATGTATACAATGTTCTGCCTGCATGTACATCTGCACCCCAGAAGAGGGCACCAGATCTCATTATAGATGTTTGTGAGCCACCATGTGGTTGCTGGGAATTGAATTCAGGACCTCTGGGAGAGCAGCAAGTGCTCTTAACCTCTGAGCCATCTCTCCAGCCTCTCAATCATTTTTTTTTTTAATGTAACAGAATAAAATAAAAGATAAAACAAGAACTAACACATTAGAGTTGGACAAAACAGCAGGACAAGAGCACAGGAGAAGGCGCAAGAATCAGAGACTCCTTTGTTTGCCCAGTCAGGAACCCCATAAAAACACTAGCTGGGAGCCATAGTTTAAGCACAGAGGACCTGGGGCAGACTGTTATGCCTGCTGCTTCAGTCTCTGTGAGTTCACATGAGCTTTACTCCTGTTCATTTAGGGGCCTTATTTTCCTGGTGTCCTTCATCCCATTTGGCTCTTACACTCTTTCCCCTGAGCTCTGATGCAAGGGATTTGATGGAGACATCCTGTTCTGGGCTGAGGGTTCTAAGGTCCAGTATATGCTGTAGGAGGAAGCTTCTCTGATGATGGTTGAACGAGGCACTGATCTATGAGTATAGCAGAATGTGCCATTAAGGAGTCATTTTATCACTAACTTCTTTTTCTTTTCTTTTTTTTTTTTTTAGACCAATATTATTTGGTTTTTGTCTTAGGTTCCTGGTCTATCTAGTCTCAGATTGATCCAGGCAGTGTTGGGTATAGCTTTCATCTCATGGAGTGGGCCCTCAGTCAGATCAACTATTGGTTGGTTACTCCTGCAAGCTTTGTGCCACTATTGCCCTAGCATGTCTTGCAGGTAGCACGCACCATTGTAGACAGACAGTTTGTGGCTGGTTTGGTGCTTATGTTTCTCCTTTGATAGCATGCAGAGTACCTTCCTGTACCAAAGACTCTGGCACACAGGGGTGAAGGTTCTGTGTAGACACTAGCTCAACATCTCCACGTTCAATGAGTTGTGTAGGTGTTGTTTTCAGCAGTGGGGCAGTGTCAGTTTGTGAAGAACACTCTGTGGGCTTGGCAACAGCCTGGGTCGTTTGGGGATGGATTCCATGAGACCCATGGAAAGCTTTAAAAAAAATGATTTTCTAATGACTGACTTCACTAAACGTGTTCATAGCTAAATGAAGGGCTATAGGAATCCCAGGTAATTCCTGTTTATCTCATAGTGTTGGGTAAATATTTAGATAATTGGGGCAAAGTCTTAAGGTCTGGAGGAAGCACCTTTACCTAATCACTGACCCATCTTTATGGCCCATCTACTATGCTTTTAGTCTGTTTATACAAAAGGGAATGTGGGATTTGAAGATTCATCTCAGTGTGAAGGACACACACACCACTTTTGTAAGGCATGGCCTTGGATCTTTACTTTGTATTGTGGTAGATCCAGGTCTGAGCCAGCTTTCCCAGAGGCTTCAAGATCAAGGCAAATTCTGAGCTTCAGGATGAGGAAACAAGTGTCAGCATTTGTGAGGGTTTTTTTTTTTTCTTTTGTCATATTTGCTTTTTAACTTTTAGTATTTTTGTAAAAATGACTTTGGGCTGTAAAAGTGTTTTAAATAAGTTTTTATTTTGGAATCATTTAATGTTTAGAGACCTTTGGAGACCGTGCATAGTAACACACAGCTGTAGTGCGTAAGGGCGCTGGGGAGCAGAAGCAGGGGATGATGTAAGTTCAAGGCCATCAGGATCTACAGACTGAGTTCCAAGTCATCCTAGGGAACACAGAAAAAAAAAAAGTGAGACAGACTTTGGGTATGCTGTATTTCTCGCTTAGCTTCCCTCATTGCAGACATTTTACTATGCTCCGTCTCTCTGTCACCCCTGCCTTCCTCAATTATATTTTTTCCACATCACTTGAGAATAAGCTGTCAACTGTTGCTCCATCATCGTTTAATACTCTACCGCACTTTCCTAAAAACACAGGAACGTTCTCCTTGTGACCACAGTCAGAAAAACACCATTAACGCAGTAGCACCTCCTGCTCCTCTGTGAACATTACAGTGCTGTTTCTTGATGCCCTTTCGTGGACCCACTGACCAAGGCATTTGTGTTTAGTTCTCATGCCTCCCTGGTATTTCAGTAGGGATAATCAGTCTTTGCCTGACTTTTTGACTTCAGCACCTCATGGAGATTACAGGTCACTTTTAATGTGTAGCTTGCCACTTGACTGAAATGTGTCTGGTGTCCCTTTGTAATCTATGTGCTTTCGGCAAGCTTCTTTAAAGTGATTCCAGGTCTTCTCCAAGACCTTCCCATGGCATGGGGTACAAGATGTCAGTGTACCCCATGATCACTGGCTATGGTGGGGCTGCCAGATACAGCTGTAAAATCAGTTAGGAAACATATTACGCTTCTTGGGGAAGTATGTCACCAGCAAGATGGCATGCTAGGCTGTCCCAGCAATCAGCGCCCCAGCACAGAATCAGTGAGCAGACAACCGTGTAGATCTGAAAGAGTTCTGGGCACAACGGAGGGACAAGAAATTGAATGGCGCACACAAGCTGCAGAAGATTGGAGAGAAAAGTGTAGAGAGCGTCAGGATCTGTGCCACCCCCTCCTGACATACACGCTTTGTGGCTGCTCTGAGTGTCCTTGTGCCTTAGAGATCAGCATTCCCATGGCAGTGCGTGTGGCTCTTAACTAAACCCAGAGGGCTCTTGTCAACCGTGACTTTGTCACACAGCAGAAGGAGACGAGGCGGACTCTAAGGCCTCCATGCCACGGTGGACATCTCAATTCAAAGGGCGGGGGCCTTCTTCAGCTTCCCCAAACCAAAAAGCAGGGGATGCTTTCCACTTCATTTCATGAATTGTGACATTTTGCCTTGATTTCAAAACCAGGCAAAGACAGAACTAGGAAAATAAAAAAAAAAGAAGCCCCAGGTCAGCATTCCTGATGAACACAGATACTTATAAACACGCTCAACCAAATTTAGCCTCACATGGTTGCACAGCACAAGGTGGGGTTTGCTTGGGGAATACAAGGATGTTTTAACTCAGGCAAACCAACCTCCAACTTGCAGACAAGGTGAAAGAAAAACCCTGCAGAGCCACCTACAGAAATGTAAAACAGCTTTTCATAGAGTCCAGCAGTTATTCATTAATAAAAGCCTCAGTCAAGCAGGTTTAGAAGGTGTCTTAGAGCCCAATGGTGGTGGCACATGCCTTTATTCCCAGCACTCCAGAGGTTACAGACAGGTGAGTCTCTGAGTTTGAGGCCAGCCTGGTCTACAGAGCAAGTTCCAGGACAGCCAGTGCTATTACACCGAGAAACTCTGTCTGGAAAAACAAAACAAAACAAGATGCAAAGGTGTCTTAGTTACCGTCTGCTGCGAAGCAACACCACAACCAGGGCAATTCTTATAAACAAAATCATTTAATTGGGGGCTTGCATACAATTTCAGGGGGTTGGTCTGTTATCATCATGGAGGCAGGCAGGCTGCCATGGTGCTGGAACAGTAGCGGACAGCCTTACATCCTGGCCCACAGGCCTCATGAAGAGAAAGAGAAACTGGACCTGGCATGGGCTTGTCAAACCTCAAAGCTCACTCCCACTGACACACCTCCTCCAACAAGGCCGCTCCTCCTAATCCTTCCCAGACAGTTCAACTAAATGGTGACTAAGCACTCAAAACATACAGCCTGTGGGGGCCATTCTCATTCCAACCACCACAGAGGGATTTTGTCTTACCACAGTGAAGACCATCCAGGCCCACTCACATCTGGGGCAGGAAGATGGCTGAGTGGGTACACAACACTTGCTATGAAAGCACGAGGGCCTTCGTGTGAACCACTAGCACCCATACGACAAAAAACCGTTCATGCACGGCTGTGTGTCTAACCCCAGCCTTGTGGGGAATGGAGACGAGAAGGATTGCTGCAGTGCGCTGGCTGCCAGTGTAGCTCTAAGTTCGGTGGGAGACTCAGTATCAAGGGAATAGGATGGAAAAGGACGGAGCAGGCTGCCTGACTTTCTCCTCGGGCTTCCTACCTACTCACACGTATGTATGCATCACAGAGAGTGTGTGTGTGTGGGAACCTCAAAGCTGGCCCCATAACCAATGGGGAAGTCCAAAAATTTCCCTCTAAGTTTGGAGCAAAGCAAGGACACCCCATGTCTTTTGAAGGCAATTAGACAAGGAAGAGAAGGAAAAGCTGCTGGTATTACTCAGATTCTCTAGAACAACAGAGCCAATGGATAAATTGTTTCTCTGTCTATCTATCTATCTATCTATCTATCTATCTATCTATCTATCTATCTATCTATCTATCTATCTATGACCTATCTAATATATCATCTATCAACGATCTATTGTTTATTAACGATCTATTTAATCTATCAATCAATGATCTTTTTATCTCTTATCTATCAATGATCTATCTATCATCTATCAACCAGTGATCTACCTACTTACCTATTATCTATCTATCTATCTATCTATCTATCTATCTATCTATCTATCCCTATATGTATATCATCTACTACTGTATGAGTTTATCCATCTTATGACCCCTCTCCGCTCACATCTTTATTTAAAAAAAAAAGTTTACTGTTTTGAGACAAACTCTTGCTATGTAGTTTAAGCTAGTCTCAAAATTGTGTTCCTCCTGCCTAAATCTCCCCAGTACTGGAATTACAAGCATGGATCACATGCTTAACTTCCATTTTGTTTTGGTACACCATAAACTGTCTTTAAAAGAAAAAATTAGAAAATAATTCCATTCATAAGAGCAACAGAAGAATAAAATTTGTGGGCATAAATGTGACCAAATAAGTGAAAGACTTGCGTATTGTGTTGTGCTGGAAATTACAAACTATTCATAAAGGAATTAAAGAAGACAAAGATAAATGGAAAGGAATCTCATGTTCATTTTTAGAATTAATATATTTTTAAATGTCTGCATTGGCTGGGGAAATGACTTAGAGGTTAAAATGCTTAACCCCCAGAAGAATAATAACTGGAGTTCAGATCCCCAGAAATCCAGATAAATGCTGGGTGGGTGTGGTGGCCAGCCTGTAATTCCAGCCTCTGAAGGTGAAAATGTGATCGCAGAGCAAGCTGGGAGACTGGCCATATCAGTGAGCTCTGGGTTTGATTGAGAGACCCTGCCTCAGTAGATAAGGTAGAGAAGCAATAGAAGGTGATTCCAACATCCTTGGGCCTTCACATGTTTGTACACACATGTGCCCTCACACACATGCAAAAGTTTGTGTACACACATGAAAACTGGAAAAAAAAAACAAGCTATCCATATCACTAGTGGTAGACGGTGGTTTCTTTCAGATCTTGTTGGTGCTTTTCACAGAAATAGAAACCAGTCTTAACTAATACAGAACCACCAAGGAGCATGACTAATCTAGGCATTTTTGAGCAAGAAGAATAATTCTGGAGAGATCAAAGTTCCTGATTTCAAAATATATTACAGGCTATGGTGATAAATACAGAGTAGCAACGTCATAAATACAGAGCACAGTCTGATACAACTGTGTATGCTGCCAAGAAGTCAAATCACATCTTATAGAGATGAAAACCAGTAGCAGAACATTTGCCTAGAAGCATGAAGGGCCAGGTTCAACCCCAGCACTGTAAACAAATAAAATCTCCCAAACCAACCACCAACACCAGTAACAGCCTTTACTGAAAAAAAGAAAAAAGCCAGGCAGTGGTGTAGCCCATCTTTAGTCCCAGCACTTGGGAGGCAGAGGTAGGTGGATCTCTGAATTCAAGGCCAGCCTGGTGGTCTACAGAATGAGTTCCAGGACAGACAGCCAGGACTACACAGAGAAACTCTGTCTCAAAAGCAAAAACAAAACATAATAAGCAACAGCAGCAACAACAAAGCAACAACAAAAAAGTAGAAAACAAACACAAAACCTCCCCCCACCCCAATGTGGTCAGCTAATCCTTGATGAAGGTGCTGAGAAAACTCAGATTGAAGGGAAGCCAGATGCCAAAATGATGCAAAGCAGCAACATCTCTCATCTATTCTATGGTAGGAGTGAAAAGCAGAACAACCAAGTTGGAAGAGAATTGAGCAATTTCTTTGTCTTTTAAGATTTACTTAACATGTTACTTATCATGTTCTGCCTGCATGTACACCTACACGCCAGAAGAGGGCACCAGATCTCATTTTAGATAGTTGGGAGCCACCATGTGGTTGCTGGGAACTGAACTCAGGACCTCTGGAAGAGCAGCCAGTTCTCTTAACCTCTGAGACATCTCTCCGGCCCTGAGCAATTCCTTCCAGTGCTGAATATGCTCTTGCTGGGTAAGCCAGTGACTGTATGCCTTGATGTGGTGAAATGTGTGTTCAGACAAAACTCTGTGTGGAAATGTTGACAGCAGCTTGGGCATAATTGCAAAACCTTGGAGGCCACCAAGATGTCTTTTTTTTTTTTTAAGATTTATTTGCTTTCTTTTTATTACCTTAATGTATTTGTGTGTTTGCCTGTGTGAGTTTATGTGCCTCATGTGTACATAAGTACTAAAGAGGCCATCAGATCCGCTGGAACAGGAGCTACAGGTGGCAGCGAGCCTCCGTGTGGATGCTGGGAACTGAACCGGGGCCTCTGCAAGAGGAATAAGTGCTCTTAACTCCAGTGTGTCTACAGCCCCCAACATAGACGTCTTTCAATAGAGAAGCAGATAAACAGATTATCCTCCTGATAGAATAATTACTGACAAAAGTAAGTGATCTATCAAGCTGTGAAAAGACATGGTGAACCCTAACTGTGTATCGCTGAATGCAAGAAGCCGATTTTGAAAGGCCACTCACTTGGTCTATAACTCTAACAATGTGATGTTCTTGAAGAAACAAAGCAATAGAGTCAGCAAAAAGATTGGTGTTTGCCAAGGGGTGTGTGTGTGTGTGTGTGTGTGTGTGTGTGTGTGTGTGTGATAGTCTGTAGAGTGCAGGGGACTTTTTAGGGCAATGAAACAATTCTGCAGGATTCTGTAATGGTGGACACATGTCACCGACTGTCATAAGCCATAGACCATATATTCAAGAATAAACCTGCTGGGCATGGTAATGCATGCCTATAATCCCAGCACTTGAGAGGTAAAGGCAAAAGATCAAGAGTTTATATCCATTCTCAGCTACACAGTGAGTTAGAGGCCAGCCTATGCCAGATGTCATTCTGTCCCCAACACCCAAACCACAGCAATGGAGAGTGAACTTTCATAGGAGCTATGAAGAGCGACCTCTAATGTAAGCTATGTTCTTTAATTTTTTTAAACTCCAAACTATTTTGATTTTTTTATTACATGTAATCTGTCATTTTTATCAGATTATATGGACTGTAAATAATAATTTTTTTCAATATAAATTTTCATTTATCACAATCCACTCACCTTGCATCCCAGCTGCAGTCCTACCTTCATCCCCTCCCAATCCTACCCTCCCTCCCTCCCTCCATCCATCATCTCCTTATGTTCTTTAATTTATGTGTCAAAGTTGGCTATGGTGGCTCCTGCCTGTAATTCCAGCACTTGGGATGGTAGACATAGGAAGAAAACCATGGGTTTGAGGGCAGCTTGAGCTACAGAATAAATTCTAGGTCAGCCTGGGCTAGAATGAGAACTTGACCCACTCTCTCTTTCTCCCCCCCCTCTACACACACACACACACACATGACTCACTAGTGGTAACAAATTTATTACAGGACACAAGATGCTAATGTGTTAATTATAAGAGAAACTTTATGGGGGAGGAGATATGGAACTCTAAACTTTCTGCTCATTTTTTTCCCTGTGAACTTAAATACTCTAAAATCAAGCGTGTTGCTTTTTAAAAATGGGATCATAATATACAGTAATACACTGTAACTTATTTTTATTTATTTAGTAATATGTTGTGGACATTAAAAAGCTAATAGTTGTTGAAAAAAATAGAGACAACAGTTAAGTGTCACACCCAGACCCGTTAGCCTAAAGTCTCCAAAGTAGTCCCGAGGTTGACCAGTTGCCAACTCTATGTTAGATCTCTTTCAGTAGAGCAGGGGAAGAAGCTGGTTATCTTGAATTGAGAATATAATAAGAATAGAAGCTGAGGAAGGAAAGACCATGATAATAGACTACACTTTGCCAAAGCAGAACCATGTAAGAAGGGCAGTGACAGGGCAATAGCTGTTGAGGACACAGCCTAGGCTGATGAAAAAGCCGCAACCTTTCCCCAAGTTCAAGGGAGTAAAAAGTAGAAAGGAAGAGGACAAGTTCCAGGAGAGAGAAGGGATAGGAACCAACACAGCTCCTGGAATAATCCTCAGTTGGGCAACCTCTTCCTATCTGGCTGTAGGGAAGAAGAGAGCTGTGTTCTGGATTCCTGCACTTGTGTGGCTGAGGCAGAAGGATCAAGAGTTCAAAGGAATCCTGGGCTACACTGGTGAAATCCTGTCTCAAAAGGACAAAGTTGGGCAAGGGGGAAGGACAGGTGTGTGTGATTCCGTCCCAGGAACTTAGTTCCTTTCAGTTCAGCTTCACTTTTTTAGTGAGCACTGATCTTGCTAGGTGTAGACAGTGAACTCCCCAAGGCCAAGATTGAGATGAGCTGCAAAAAACCAAAACCAAAACAAACAACAAACAAACAAAAAAGGTCAGGTTCCCTTAGCTGCTGAGAGATGGGGACAGAATCAAGGACATCTACCAGGGTGAGTAACGGAAGGATGCTGTGCAGATATGGGACCTCGGGGATGAAGAAGGGATTCTGTCACTCTTGCTGACATAGAGAGGGAATGAGGGTCCAGGTAGCTCTGAGAACGGCCAAGTCAAAGTCACTGAGGTCATGGGAGGGAACGAGGGAGGGGGAGAGGAGGAAGGGGTGAGGTAGAAGGGGGAGGACAGAGAACGTGTACATACGATTCCACACAGATTTAAAATCTAGACCTCGTGACAGCTGTCAGTGTGGAAAGAATACCGCTGCTGTAACAAACAGACCTCAGGTTTTAGGACTTGAGGACAGGAGTGATTTGTAAGGTATTTTCATGAAAATCAGTTTAATTTGGCTGAAATAAACCTAAACACATATCCCTTAATCACTTTAGCTGTATCACAGGGCTCCGCAGTCACATGGGGCGAGAGGCGCCTTGGTTGGCCACAGCATGCACAGCATGTCTCCTCCGCTTCGAGATGTCCCTGGGCAAAGTGTCGCTCCCCTCACAGAAGGGGAGACACAGCCTGTCTCACTCCGGGAGAGGTTTTCTCTCAGACAGGGATGCACTGCAGCATGCCGTTAGTGTTGCTTTACGGAGTGTTGCTGTGGGGGACGGTGTGGTCAAACTGGGCGTCAGAGGAGAAGACTCTTGCAGAGGCTCTGCTGTCTTGCAGGCATGTGTGGGCCAGTCTTCTGGGCTGTAATTCTGGTGAGTAGTGAAGATTTAAGTGCCAGGCCAGTGGGGCATTTCTCCATGCCACTCTGATTATGTCCATTGTGCTCTCAATGCACAAATAGACCATGCTATGGTGCATCTAGATTTCCACATGCCTTTGAGGTAAACATTATTCTTTCTGTGGGAAGAACTACTAAGTATTTTATTTATTTATTTTTTTTCATTTAAACTTTGGTTCTCATGACAGGAAGTCCAGGGCTGCCCAAAGAAGCTGGTTTCTACTGGGGAGGGGCCAGGATGAGGCAAGAAAGAGATGGATTTGAGGGATAAATGGGAAGTGCTTTAGGAATGGGGGTCAGGGATAGAAATGAGTGAAGACACGATGGTGGATCAGCCATGGCTTTCTCTCATACCAGGTGGGGCCTGGGTTCTACAGGCAAGTTCTTTGTCATGGAGAGAGCAGGCCTCCTGAACCTTGGGGTTCTTAGATTTGAATATTTCTCTCACTCCAGCAGGAAGCTGTGCCCTACTGGAGGCCTTTTTGTGCCCTTACTCTTTCCAGCTATAATGATACTTTGCAAAGACACACCTTGTAGGGATTGGGGGAAAGTAAATGATTTGTATTTTTTTCTTTAATGTATTTAATTTGAACTTTGCCAATGCTGGGATCAAACTCAGGGCCATTCATATTCTAGGGAAATGCTACCGCTCAGCCACACGGGCACATGGATTATGTGTTTAGGCTCTCAGCATCATAACTGGATGGATCATAGACGCCATTTCCGGCCTCATCAGCTACACAGCAACACTGTAGCAGATTGGACTGTGAGCGGAAACCAGACGTTGAAAGCTAGCGCTAGAGGTCATGTTTATCACTCTTTTGTAGGATGAAAGAGCAGGCCACACTGCACTTTGGGAAGCAGAGGAAGTTCGGAGCAAGGGTGAAATCTTCCTGCTAGCTCATGCTTTCTTGGTTTCCTCCTTCGGAATGAGAAGGTTTGGGTCTGGGGCCCAGTGCCCAGTGCCCAGAGGAGAATAATATTCCTGAACTTGCCTGGGGGAGACTCCGGCCCTGAGGGTGAAGGCAGGCTCAGGTGATTCTAGTGGGCAAGAGACTTAAAGGCTCTCTCCCAGTGTGTGGAACCCACTACTCCACGATAAAGGAGTGAACTCTCTGCATACTCCTCATTGGCCACCAGAGGGAAGACCTGAGACAGGAAGGCCGTAGCTAGGTGCTGTGTGTCTCCAGCAGGGACAGAGACCCCAAGGACAATCTGTCTTCACACACATTGGGGTTCAAGGTGTGCAAGGGAGGGGGTTCTTTGGAAAGTATCTGTGCTAACTGGAGACCGGGAAGAGAAAGCTCGCTTCTGTTCGCGTCTGTGGAGTGCATGCTTTTTTCTGTGCCCTCTTGGCTTCACACAGCCTGGGGATCTTCAGGGCCCTTTCAGAGCCCAAAGAGGGCAGTTCCTATCTGCTCAGTTCTGGGAAAAGCAGTGTATGACTTCCCTCATGGCCCTCACTTGTCACTGCCCAGAAGTCGTACCCTTTGAAGGTGGTGGTGTGGAGGGCCTCATGTATGGCCACTTAGCTGTCCTTTGGCAATCTGTGCCCTTTGGGGCTCCACAGCCAAGAAAGCAATTATCATTGCCTGTGCCCATCGTGGATGAAGCAGAGCATCCTAGCCAAAGCCCTTTGATTTTGGCAATGCAGGATAACCGCCACAGACCACACTGGCGGCTGCAGCCCTGGGCAACTGGCTGCAGTGGCGCAGGCGGTTGTGGCTTTTTCTTCTCAGGCCACATCTAGATTCCGATCTTCCCGTCAGCACTTTGTTTCTGAATGTCCTTTTCTTGTGACATCCTCAACATTGGGCCTCCACAGTGCTGCATAAGCAGAAACGGTTACTTCAGTTTTCCACATTGGGGGGAAAATGAAACTAACAACGTTGGAGGGCTGGGCCTGGGCGGGAATCATGTTCCTGAGGAACTGAGAGCCACAGTCACCCTGGAGCATCAGAACGACAGCCTGCAGCCCACCACCCCATTTCCTGGTATAAACATCTCCTAAAGCCCCAGTGGGTGCTACCTGGCCTCCATCAATCTGCACAGCCATCCTTTCAAAGCCTGGCATTCTCCTGCTGCATTCTCTATAAGGGTGAGCAATCGGCAAGACTTTGTAACAGGTTCTTAGCTCTGTGAGTTCAAAGAAGAATGGAGAATTACCCTCCCCTCAGGCTCGCTGCTGGGGTGCACCACACAGTAGATACTGCGTCAGCACGAGGAGGAATGATGCTTTGGAGAAAGGAAAGCTTCAGAGGACCAGGGTGTGGCTCCACAATCGGGTACTTGCCTGGCAAGCATAGGGCTCTGGGTTAAAGCCCTTCTTCCTCCACTCTTCTCCAAAACACAGAGGATATAGTAACGGGGATGTTTCCCTAGGACGGCTTGCATGCTTCTGAGGTTCATTTAAAGATTAATGACTCTCCCTGTTTGTTTTTTTTTTTTTTTAATTTTCATTTTTATGTGCATTGGTGTTTTGCCTGTGTGTATAATCTGAGGGAGTTGGAACCCCTGGAACAGAAGTTACAGACAGTTGTGAGCTGCCATGTGGGTGCTGGGAATTGGATCAGGGTCTGCTGGAAGAGCAGTCAGTGCTCTTAGTCGCTGAGCCCTCTCTCCAGCCCCATGACTCTCCCTGTTACCTGGCTTAGTTAAACACGGCAGTTTTGTTAGGAGAAGCACAGCATGAATACATAGGCATCTCCCCCCTTGCCTCTCCCTACAAGGATAAGCTTTTTGAGCAGAATTCCAGGGTGGTTCCAGGGACCTGGTGAAGGGGAGCTGTGTGGCTGGAACCCAGTACAGTGATAGTACCCAAATAAAGACCGAGTCTGGAATGTTTCCAGTGTGGTGGTGGCAATGTGGAAGAGGGGTTTTACCGTAACAAGGAAGTATTTATGTACCAATCATTAATACATGCTATGGGTCAGGCAGTGCCCTGGACGGCGTCAGTGTTGTCTGGAAAAACAAAAAAGAAACCAGAGGTGAAAGAAAAGAAAGCACATCTTGTTTTCTTACCACTTTTTTTTTTTTGAGATACGGTCTTGGTGAGTTGGCCAGGCTGGCACTGAATCTGTGCTTCTCCTGACTCAGCTTCCTGAGTAGCTGCAGCAAAACACAACTGAGCTCCAAGCAGGCTGGGCAAGGATCCTACTACTGGGTTGTATCTTACTCTTCTCTGTAAGGAGAGGTCTGCTTTGAAGCTCTGTGAACCTGCTGAGCACAGGGGAGACAAGATGGGAGGCCAGGGGGAGGGGGGCCTACAACTACAAGGAAGGCTCAAGGCGGTCCCTGACAGGGCGCCGCCAACTCACCCCTCAGCTCATTCCCTCAGAGGACACCCCAGATGTCTGGGCTGTTACCATCATGAGGACTGTCTTACACAGACACCACTGCCTGCCCTCTTCTGGTGCTGGGTGCGGTAGTGCAGGGAGGTAGGCCCTGGAAGAGATAGTAAATGCAGGAGAGCCATCGTTGTTGCCACTCATTTAGTTTTTAAACACCCAGAAGTCAGGCTGGAGAGCAGCTTCTAATATCCTAGTCCCAGATGATGATTTCCTGGGAATTTTCCATCAAGCGTCTTTAAGTTCCTATCAGCTGATCTGTCAGCATGGACGGACGTTTCTTTCCCACCCCAGCCCCCTTTATCTCCCTGCATTGACTTGGGCAGTATGTTTGCTAAGATACGAAAACTACAATTATTTTCTCTTGTTGATTAAAGTTTTTTTTTTCCCCCCCTGGGGCCTTCTATGTGCCAACTATTCTCTTACGCTCCAGTCAGAGCAGATAAATCAATTTTAACCTTCTGTCTCTGGACATTTATGGGTAGAAATGGCAATTATCATGGGTTAAAAACTTTGTACGTATGGCTGGAGGAAGGAGCGCGACACTAATAAGATGGATGGGTTCGACAAAACAGAATATTCCATGGCAAATTGGTAAATTACAAGATGTATTTAAACCCATTAAGATCAAGAGCAGGAAAAGTGCAACAAAAACAAACAACGTAACTAGGGGCTATTTTGCTTAAATTAATTTGAATCTCATTAACTTTGCCTGACAAGTAGTTATTTTTCCTGTGATTTAATAGGACCCTCCTTCCCCTACTGACTTCTAGCTGAACCTTACAGTTGGCTTTCCCAGAAAGAAAGGTTTTTTGTTTTTGCTTTATTCATTTATTTATTTATCAATCAGCCTATGATATTGCCTAGGTGGATATCTTGATCCTCCTGCCTCAGTACTTGGGGTGTGAGCTTGCTCCGGCTAGTGCTTATCATACAGTTGAAACAGGAAGCAGGGGCTGGCTTTTGTTAAGATGCACAGCTTAAATCGAACTTGAATGAACAGGCCAACGGGTGAGGCCTGCTTTGTGCCTCACAGTCCTCCCTCAGGGTCTGTAGATTTTTCAAGGCAGGAACTGAAAGGGTTAACTTTCACACCTCTTTTGGGATGAGAAAGACAGAAGACCCTACCGTGGGCCAGGTACACACACACAAAAACAAACAAACAAACAAACAAACAAAAACAAAAAAACAATAAACAAAAACTAGGCAAACAGAGCTCCAGGAAAACTCTGTCTCTGTCTGGCTAGTCGTTGCTGAGCAGGTGTGAATCAGTTGCACAGATAACGCCTTCCCCAAAGGCTGCCCAATGACCTAGATTAAGCAGTGACAACATGCATTCTTTGATTTCAAGGTGAGAAGGTCAAAGCCATGTCTCAGCAGAAGCTGTCACTTGTCTGGAGTCCCTTCCTTGGGTTCACCACATCAGCTCTTCCCTTCCCCTGGTATTGTTAGAATCACAGCCTGGTTTGACACAGTCAAAGGCTCCCAGGCCTTTATCACCACTGGGATCATTAAGGGAGGCCAGGAATACCCTTAGTGAGTAGAGGTTACTCCACGACTCAGTTTCCCCTCTCGGTGGGATATAACTTCTATCTCTTGTTCTTGCTCTCATCACCCATTACGTCGCCTCTAGCCTCGGGATGTCTGTGGGGGCTTTAGGACTCCCTGCAGCTTTTCCTACCCAGATCTGCAGGCACCGCAACCACACAAAGGAGTCAGCCTTGGCGTGTCAGCCAAGAGGGCGACCAGGGCGCTAGACTGGGCCCTTTTTGCCCCACGGGCGCTGGCCTCCATCTCTTGTTCTCGGTAGCCTGCAATCACAAAAAACCGTTCTGGGGCGGGGCGTCCGGTATCCCGCAGCCTACGGACCTTCCGGGATGCGGTCCACGTTCCTCTAGCAGGCAGTCCCCTGTCGCAGCAGCCGCGGCAGGGCGGAGGCCTCGCCTGGCGAGCAGGGCGGGGGAGGCCGCGGTGCAGTCGCGCGCTCGCCGCCAGCGAGGCCATTGGTTCTGCGCAGTCACCCCACGCGGGGCTGCAGCGGCGGCCTCCGCGGATTGGCGCGCGGGCGGGTGTGTGAGTGCCGCCCGGGCCGTACCGAAGCCCCTCCATCTCGGGCTTGCGACCCCTCCTCACTCTCCCGGGACGAGCACCCTCCATTGTGCCCTGCATTGCAGATGTAGCATCTGGGGCCGCTGCCAGCCGTGGTCCCCGCTCGGGCGCCCGCCCGAGCTCAGAGAAAGGGCGCGAAAGGCGCGCTCCCCGCTCGGGCGCACGCACCGCGCCCTGCGCGCACTGCAGCAGTTGCTGCCCGGGCTCTGCGCCCCGCCCCGCCCCTCTCATTTGCACATCCCACGATCCTGGCCAATCAGTGAGCGCCTCTCGCGAAGCGGATGGCTTTTGCCTGGGAGGAAAGGGAGTGGCTGGCGGCGCATGCGCGGTGGCGGCCGACTGGAACCAAGGCTTTTATTGCTGTAGTTTATTTCCACCCCCTTCCCTCCTGTTCTCTCTCCCTCTCTTTCTTTTTTTCCGCCCTAGCTGGATCTGTGTTGGAGAAGAGGAAAAGAGACAGAGGACTGAATTTGTCTCTTATAGTTTTGAAATCTCCTAACAGCAAGACCAGCTAAGGGATTGTACCTTTTTCCTACAAAAAAAAAAAAAAAAAAAAAAAAAAAAAAAAAAAAATATATATATATATATATATATATATATATACATACATATATTTTAAACCAGGTCTTTTTTCCTGGCTATCTTTGCTTTAAAGCTGTCCTCTTGAAATTACCTTTCCCCCAACCTCCCCCGGAGAGATGTCTTATCAGGGGAAGAAAAATATTCCACGCATCACGGTAAGTTAGGTACCCGGGAAAGGCGAGCGACCTTAGAATATCTAAGAAATGTATTTTAAAGGCGGAGGAGGGAAAGAGACTCAACTTTTCTCTTCCTTCTTGTCGCCCACCGAGGCGATGGAGGTGAATGTGGGGGGTGTGGGGGCTGAAGATGTTAATAACAGTTGCAAGGCACGCAGTTGGCGAGGCATTGAGATGGGCGCGGGAGGGCAGGAGGTAGCGGTGGGTAGCGCGCCAGATCCGCCGTATCCTTCATTGTCAGCGCGAGATGCTGCAACGCTGCCCTCGGAGTGCGAGCGAATGGATGCCAGATTGAATATGCATGGTCGACGCTCGGATATTGTTCTCCGGCTGCGTGCGGCGAGGCTGGGGCTCCCGGAGCTCGGTGGTGGGGAGCTGGGAAAACAGATTCTCCTGTGTCTTCCGCCCCCTCCAGAAAGCCTTCTGGAGCCTTCCTCCAGGCGAGAAGGAGCGAGTTCCAGCCCGGAGGCGTCATGACAGCGGAGGGATGCTGGAGAGGGCAGGGTGTAGCGGGATGATACGGAGGAAAGGGAGGATCGGGGCTCGACGAAGAGCAGACAAGGGGCAGGAGCTTTTTGTGGACGCGGAGGACCTAAGGAGCCCTCTGGTTTGGGGCTAGGGTCTTGGCGGGGCTTCCGGCTCGCCTTCTCCGTCTTTTCTGCCCCTTCCGCCACCAGGGAGGCGGCCGCGGTGGCGCATACAAAGCGGGCAGGGCGGGTGGGCGCTGGGGACAGCAGCGAGCAGGCTGGTGGAGGTAATGGCGCTGGCTGCGACTCGCGCAGATGGCCCGGCCGGTCCCAGACAATGCTCACCGCGGCCGAGGTGGCGGCCTCGTCCAGGGGCCTCCAGCCCTGCCAAGCATTCGCGATGCTTCGTGGATGCAGCTGGTGTGGCCCCCGCCCTCCCCCTTTCTTTGCATCTTTTACTGTGAAAAAAGAAAAAAAGAATCCCACTGGTCCAATTTTCTGCATCCTCAAAGGAAATCCCGGGCAGGGAGAATCGCTAAGGAAAGTCATTGTTATATAATGCTGAGCGATTGCACTGGCCAGCTAGGACCCAAGGGCACGCAGATTCGAAGGCATCTCAAATGAGGAAGATGGGCTTTAAGGCAGGATTTGAGGGTGAGGTTTTGCTTTGCTGGTCTCCGGGGCCCTGGGACCCCGGCCTCCTTTCCTTGGTGCACAAGGACACACCCATCTGCAGGAGTGGTGTAGGAACCATTGCCCAGAGGAGGGGGCGTGTGCCCGAGGTTTCTCGCTTGGGCTGGGTTGTTCTTAGGCGAGGATGGGTGCTCGCCTTTTCTCAAGGCACCCACCCGCCATCCTCGGTCCCCCAGAGGCTGACACACCAGACGAAATGTTAAAGGTTCGCCTCGCTGAAGGATGGCATCTGGGGAGCTGGGCAGTGGGGGTGGGGAGAGGCCCTGCAAACCTCTCGTGATTTGCTGTCTTCGTCCACAATCAGGATAGTTTCATTTTGACAGTATGGGGAGGGGAAGAAATAGACAAACAAGACCACTTTTTTTTTTTTTTTTTTTTTTTTTTTTTTTTTTTTTTTAAAGAACGCTCCCCTTCATCCTTTAAAAATATCTAGTCATATGCCCTAGGACCTATTGGTTCTCTCCCTCCGTCACCGTGGCCAGACTCTTACGTAAGAAGCCTTCTAGAAGGCTCTAGATTGAACAGACTATGTCTGATTCCCGCTCCCCACCCCAAACCCCCTCCCCGCCCGTTGCCTGGAGGATTCGCAGTGATGTTTCTGACAGGTACTGCTGTGAGGAAGGGGAGGTGGCAAAGCGCAGGACTTCTTGCCTCCCAGACTACAGTCGTTCCGCTCAGCGGAGAAAAGGAGGGTCCTTGGAGGCTTAAGCTCACTCAGACTCAGTTTCCTCATGTGTCACGGTAACTTCAGAGAGGTTCCGAGGCTCTGATGGCATGATATGGAGGGCAGGATTAGTGGAGATTTTTTTTTCTTTTACCTTCGCCATGTTGACCGTATGTATTCAAGGGCTTTCCCAGTGCCTACATCTGGATAGAAGACCCTACAGTGTAAAACTAAACTGATCTTATTTTTCAGTGTAACAGAAACAATAAATATTTTCTAAGCCCAATAGCGTTTACACTTATGTGCAACTAACTATCTTGTTTTCTTTGTTCTGTAGCACTGTATGCATATTTTAGGAAATTTTATAATCTCTCTCTCCTTTTTGTAATCGCAAAATGCAAGTGCACTTGCTGAGATTCTGTTTTGTAACAGGGTTCTGGGTTAACTGTTACCAAGATGAATTCTGTTCTTGGAAAGGTGTAGCATAATGAAAGGGCAAGGCTCCGCTTGAGAGGTTTGTATCTACTCTGAAATAATACACTTGTACATGGCCCCAACCCAGGATGGTGGCATTATATACAACCCAGTCACGGTATTTTGGATCGTTGTCTTTTTAAATTATTTTTTACGTGCTTTTGGCTCTCTCAGTTGGATTATCCTTTATTTATTATTGCTTTTTTTATACATAACCTGGACCAACCATCTGTAGTGGTATTAAAATTAAAGATCCTCCATATCTCTACGTTGCTAAAGCTCTGTTTCTTACCTGCTACATCGGTGTGTGTTTCTGTGGTTCCTCCCTTGCCCACTGCACTAGCTGTGACTTAGCCCAAACATAAATGAGCATAGTGTGGACACACTGAGCTGCAAGCTTGTTATGGCCGAATTCCCCATGTTTGTGCGGCATATGCTATGACAGCAGACTTTGGGTCAGTTTTCCCCGATAAACGCTTTGCCAAGACATGACTTTCCTACATGTGGGTGGAATTTTCTTTCTTTCTTTCTTTTTTTTTTTTTTTTAAAAGATGAGGTTTAGCCAAAAATCACTTCAAAAGCATTGTCATCTTTAGCTGGAATGTTTTGTAATGCCCCTTTTGGTTTTCAGGCCTAAGGTATTCTTAAAAAGGACGGTTGTTTATCTAGGGTGAGCTCTGCCAGTGTGTTCTGACTCATCACTCGAGGAACAGCTTGCCTAGCATAGGTCCCTCTTAGTTAAGGTACCTTCTAAAATTCCCTGGCTTTGAGCATTACCCTTGAGTGGTGAAAAACGTGCCCTTCAGCTCCCTTTCCTTGGGACTGGCGCTTTTCCTAGGTCAGTTATGTGTTATGACTTTGTTTCCCTCTTTGTTGTAGAGTGATCGTCTTCTGATCAAAGGTGGCAAGATTGTGAATGATGACCAGTCCTTCTATGCAGACATATACATGGAAGATGGGTTGATCAAGTGAGTACGATTCATTGCTATGTGGGGGTGTACATACGCGCACACACACACAGTCATGCATGCACACATACAGAAACACACACACACAGCCTCCCTGCCCCCGTGCCGTGTTCCTGAGCTTTAGATTTTTTCATGTAAATAGTCTTATGCTTTAATGCCTCCAGAAGTTACTAAGCTTGGGCTGGAAATGTTGGAACGTTAGTAGAATGTGCATCTGGCATCAGTCAGGCACGGCTAAAAACTCAAAAGTGACCAATTTGGCATATTTAAAGCTTGTTTTTATTGGTGGTAATTAATAAAGTTGGGAATTCAGGTTCGGGGAATTCGAAGTCGGGACAGACACAAACACCCATGTGTTACGTAATTTACTATTTTTAACAGAGGTGACACCACATCCTCCTGCTGCCGGCTGGCATGCTTGGTTTGTGATAGGCTTCGCTGTAGCTGCTTGGGATAGAGGACTCAGTCGCAGGACGGAAATGTGGAATGCAGCCTGTCCTATTCAGATGTATATCTGCCTGTCCAATCAGGAAGGGCAACAGGACATTGAATTAATTACTAGCAACTAAGACTAATGATTGCTTAACCTTGGAAGGGTTTTAGATTTCATTCCTTTAAAATGTTTTTTTTTCTTTTGGATTTATTTTATGGATGTGAGTGTTTTGCTTCCATATATCTATGTGTACTACATGTGTTTCCATTGTGCCCCTGAATGTCGGAAGAGGGTACTGGATCCTGTGAAACTGGATGGTTGTCATCCACCTTGTGGGTGCTGGGAATTGAACCTGGGTCCTCTGGAAGAGCAGCAAGTGCTCGTAACCCTTGAGCCATCTCTCCAGCCCTAAGTTTCATTCTTGAGGTGGTTCCTAGCGCAGATAAGGCCACCCTGTTTTGCTTGTGTATTGAGGTTCTGGGTTTTGGGTGTTCTGGGACTCTGCAGGGTTCATTGCGCACAGGGTACAGCACTCTCTTCATGCCTTTCCTCTGGGGACAGCTTGCAGGCTCTGGAGAGAGAGCACATCTGTTCACAGACAAACAGCCCAGCGAGTGACATCTTTTAAATAAGCAGTGCTCATCAGACTCCAGCAGCAAGAGAGGCTGGAGAGGGGATGAGCTGGGCTGGCTCTGATTGCTTGGAAGCTCACGCCCTGATTTATGAAGCCAAAATGGGGCTTAACGTTTCCATCGTTAATGCTTTCTCCATGTGTGTTTGTCTGTAGCAGCTTCAGCTCTGGGCAATCCCAGGCTATGACTGTCTTATTCCTTTTGCATCTCCGGTCCTAGGAGAGCATTGATGGGTCTGGCTGAAGGACACTGGCCCGGAATGGAGCAGCCCACTGCTATTTTTAGTCATAGTTCCTTTGTCTTAGAAATTTAGCTACTCCTTGATTAGTTTAAAAAAAAAATGGTGGAAAGATGTAGTAAAGTTAAAAAAAAATAATGGGATGACGAGATCTTGTCTCAAAGCTAAAACCCTACAGCCGAACGTAGTGGGGCACCTTCAGTCCCAGCACGTGAAAGGCAGGGGCAGGTGGACCTCTGTGAGTTTGAGGCCAGCTTGGCCTACAAAGTGAGTTTCGGACAGCCAGGGCTCTCTGCAGAGAGGCACTGTCTCACAGAAAAACAAAACAAAACAAAACAAAAAAACCCTGACAAACAAAACACCCGCCCACAAAATTGCCCCCAAATGAATATGATGCATGTTCTCACCAGCATGGACATTTGTTTTTCTTCCTTTATCTGGATCCATGCACACCTGATTCCACATTCTGCAATTGTTGGAATTGTCGTGTTTACTTTTTCCCCCGTTTTGCTCTCTCTCTCCACTCTTCCACCTGTTTTCCCTACGTTGTTTTGAGACAGGGGCCTCGTTCTTTAGTCCAGGTGGGCCAGAAATTCACTCTGCAGCCAAGGCTGCCCTTGAACCAGAGGTCACCTGTGTCAGCCTCTCAAGTGCTGGGATTATGTGGGCCTCCCCTGTGCCTGGCTTCCTAGTTCATTCTGCATCTGCTCGTGCTTTGGGGTGAGGAGTGGGCGGTGCTCCCATGAGAGATTACAGCAGCAACCCGAAAGTGCTCACCATGTAGTGAAGGTCTGTTTATAGCTTAATGAAAACAGATGTCAGATCCAATTCGATTCTGAGTTCCATTAGCACCCCTCTCATCCACTCTGCTTTCTTAGGCAAATAGGAGAAAACCTGATTGTGCCGGGAGGGGTGAAGACCATTGAAGCCCACTCCAGGATGGTGATCCCCGGAGGAATCGACGTGCACACTCGGTTCCAGATGCCGGACCAGGGAATGACATCAGCTGATGACTTCTTCCAGGGAACCAAGGCCGCCCTGGCTGGGGGATCCACCATGATCAGTAAGGCTTGGGCACCATCACCGTAACATGGGCAGTGTGACAAGGAGTCTGTGTTGCTAGAGTCTTCTGTTGGTGAACTGAGCAGAGGTTTGATCTATGAGAGAGAGAGAGAGATTGAGAGAGAGAGAGAGAGAGAGAGAGAAGCGTCTTCTTTCCTTTGCCTTATTTTCTGCTAAACTTTGCTCCTACAGTTGAACATGAGGCTGAGCCTCTGGGGGAATTGTGCCACAGGGTAAGAGGAGGTCTTGTTGTCCTTTCTGCTTTGACACTTTGGTCCTCCTTGACTTCCAAATGTGTCTGGGTTGTGAAAATAGGACATTTGAAGTCATAAATATTAGAGTATAAAAAGCCCAAGGATACTTCTCAGTATGAAGAAGTGGTCAGGGTCTTTTATGTAGCCAAGGCTGGCCTCAATCCCTCTGTGTAGTTGAGGTTAGTTCCTAATCTTCATGTCCCTCCCTCCCAAATGTTGGGATGATAGGCATATGCCAAGGCACTCCGGCACAGTGCAGCATTAGCCTGGAATCTCCGTTCCAACGATATGAATGAAGCTCAGTCAAGGGAGTATTTTTCTAGCCTGGGCTGGGTACTAAATGAGTTAGGCTACTATGCTTGGAACAAGACCCCCTGTTATTAGTTGTCTGTTAAATAGGAAAGCTGTAGGCACCCACAGTGGTGCCTTTTCACATATCACTCTCGGGGGTTCTTGGTTTACGTTCTTGGCTCAACCAAATCTAAAGTGTATTCACCGGACACAGCAGCTGAATTCAGTTTGCTTGTGAATGAGTTGACTCCAGCGTGTCTTTTGACAAGTGTTGTGTGTGTGTGTGTGTGTGTGTGTGTGCGCGCGTGTGTGTGTAAGCTGCACAGTGGCTTATCACAGTCCTGTGTTAGAAAAGGGATTTCATCCTAGAGCAAAAGCCAGTGTACCATGTCATGGACGAAAAGTTGACAGTGGGGTTGGGAAGAGGCTTGGGATCAACACTGAAAGAATCTTGAAGGTTGTGCTGTTGGAAGCCTGTCTTCCTGGGTGTTTTTGGGTGATGACTGTGGCTTTGGGGTCTGTCTAGAGGGTTCTCATCTGGTTTCCTGAAGCTAGAGGAGCAATGTCCTGTGTCTCCTGCATTTGAAGTTACACCCGACTCCTTGGTGTTCCCACCATCCTGGTTTTCAATTTGAAGCATGGGGGACAGCACTTGGTCCTGTTGTCATACCTGAGAAAGACCCTCTAGGAGGTCTGTCTAGCTGATCTGCCTTGCTCCAGCCTTGTGGGTGCCATTCTTGGGAGAGACCTTCATGGACACCCCAGCCTTGGCTTGCTGGTCTGTTGGCTGCTTGGGACTTGGCTTGGGTGAATGGTCACTTCCTGATTTTTTCCCCCTCTGAGTAGCATGAACCAAAATAAACCCAGGCCACTCAAGCAGCAGCTAGAAAGGCCAAGTCAGGGTGGTAACTTGCCTCTGCCTTGAGTTCAGGTGGATATTGTGGAAGCCTGCGCTTTGGCCTCTGAGGATTAGCATTTCACGAACACTTCCCCAGGGAGTAGTTGGTTACACTGAGCACCGCCAACCCTCTGTTACAGGAAAATATCCATCAGTAGGAAGCAGAAGCCCAGGCATCTGGTCTCTTCTCAGCATGAACTTACTGTGTGACCTTGGGCAGGTCTCCTCACCTCCCTGGGAATCATCAGCTCATCTGTACCAGAGGGATTTACATTGCCAATAGAAAGTTCTTCCCAGTCCCACACTGTCAATGTACTGAGCTCAGATATACCTGTCTGTCTATATCCCTCTAATCTGTCTGTCTATCTATCTATCTATCTATCTATCTATCTATCTATCCATCCATCCATCTATCTATCTATCCATTTATCTATCTATCTAAATTTCCCCCTAGCTACTGTGGTCTGCAAGTACAGAAGGGCTTGCTTCCTCTCAGATTCATCTGGAAGACAGAGGAGCACCTGACAGGCACCATCTATCATTTCGTCCTGTCTCTGCAATGGCCCCTTCACTCCTTGCACTTGACCTGTGCCTCAGCTCCAGTCTGCTTCATGCCCCTTCCCAACACTCCCCTGCTGCAGCCCATATCCCTTCTTGCTACCCTGATGTCCCTTTGGCCTTCTTCCTCCCTCCCTTCTTCCCTCCCTCCCTCCCTCCCTCAGCGCTTGTGAACTCCCTTCCTTCCCTAGCTGGAGGCATCTTTGTCCACTATGGCCCCGAGGAGATGTCTAGGGAAGGGGAGAGGGCCCCAAGGGCTCTCTCTTTTGGGATGGAATGTGACAGCGTCAATACCGGTTCAGTTTGGCCCAATAGTAAGGGGGCTCGATGAACAATCTCACAGAACAGAAGGGCCGAGCATATGGTCTTTCATATGGGAGGTCCTGAGTTCGAACCACAGGTTGTAAAGCCTGTGTAAAACCACACATTGTAAAAGGTGGAAAGAGAAAGACTGAGGGTCATCAGGTGGCACTGTGTGCTCAGAGTTGTCACACCCAACCTCTTGTCCACTTGGTAGTCTGTGAAAAACACCAGCGACTCTTGCAAAGGCTCACCATGGTTGCTAATGCTGGCAGGATTCCCAGCATCCCTCTGCCTTCCCCCTGGAGAGGGGCTCTAATGGTGCAGGTGAGAAATCGGGAGTCCCTCCCACCCCGTTTATCTGCTGTGGGGCGCACATACATTCTTCTTGGTGTAAGCTTGCTCTGCAGGGCGGGAGCTTAGCTTCATGTAACTCAGTGCCAGCCTTTTTGAAGATGTCCCTAGCTTCTTGAATGTATATACTGGAGCCAGTAAGAAAGGCTGTGGGTGTTTCAAGTGCAAACTCAATGGGCTTCTGGCTGTTGTGGAAACAAGCAGTTTGCTAAATTGGTACAAAGACTGCCCAGCCCTTCTCCCTCTTGTCCCTGTCCCCTCCTCCAATCCCTGTTAGCTGCATTGGTGGGTGGATCTTCACTTTCAACTTTCTCCTTGCTGGCTCTGGTTTCCCCTGACCCTCAAGGTTCCATTTCTGATTGGCAAGGCTCCCCCTGCTGAAGAAAAGCCAGCTGGATGTTCCAGTGGGAAGAAGGTGACATACCACTGTATCACCAGCAGAACGTGCTGTTACCGTCAAGCCCAGCTGCTGTTGGGCATCACACAATGGGATCTTTGTGAGGGATCCAGTGCAGGGTGGTGGGATGCCCTTTGCCCTTTCCATCCAGGGATGGGTGGGCAGAGGTGACCAGACAGAGCCACCAGCTGGCGGCATCCAGACTGGCCCCACAATGTGGTGGTGGCTGGTTGTGGGGGTGACTGGAATGCTGCTTTAGGGAAATGGGGATTGGTTCTAGCCCCCACCCTGCCCCCCCAAGGAAACTCAAATTTGAGGCTGCACAAGTCTCTTATGTAAGGCTGTCGAAGTATTTACATATTTCCTACACACGTCTTCCTGGAGGCTTTGAATAACCTCTAGTTTATTCCTGACACCTAATGCAAAGCAAATGCTGGGGGGTGGGGAATTGTTGTCACGCTGGATTATTTCAGGGTGTGTTCTAGTTTGCTTTCCTGTCTGGCCAGAAGCAGCTTGTGGAGGAGAGGGTTTATGTCAACTTAAACTTCCGGGTCACAGTTCATCATTGAGAGAAGTCAGGACAGGAACTCAGGCAGAAACTTCGGAGGAATGCTGCTTACTCTTCACTCTGGCTCCTCGCTTAGCTAGTTTTCTCCCACAGCCCAGGCCTGCCAGCCTAGGACTAGTGGGCTGGGCCCTCTCACATCAATCATTGGCCACAGGCCAATCCGGTGGAGGCAGTTCTCCAGTTGAGGTTCCTTCTCCCCAGGTGACTCCCGTGTTGTCAAGTTTACGACAAAGACTAACCGTCGCAGGACTTGACGACAAGAGGAGTCCACACATGTTTTGTTAGATGAAATAAAAGAAAAAAAAATGGATTTGGGTTAGCTGAATTATCAGATGCGGCCATGTGACTACAGAGCACTGCGCAGCTTCCTGAAGCCTGTGCTGGCTCCACAGGCCGGATCTCCAAGGGTAGAAGTTGCTGTTGCTGACCTGTGTTCAAGGTTTTTCCTAGAGGTGTGGAACCAGGGCACACTACCACTCCAGTGGCTCCTCTGCTGTTTTTTTCCAGTGCCCAGTTCGTGAGCATTGCCTCACGTCCCACTGGATCTTCGCTGGCTCTTGTGCTTTTTGCTTCCATAGGGGGTGATTTCCACCGTCGCTTGTCCGGTGTCTGTAGTTTGGCCCCAGACCTCTGTGGCTGGAATCCTTCTCCTCAAGCTTTGCTCATGCTGTCTCCCTCTTCTGGATCCTTCAATGGTCCCCTCCTGCTCAGAGAACGCAACCCAGGCTGTCTGCAATGTGGTGCTAACCCGTTACCCACCCACTGACTTCCCTTCCTTTGCCCTGAGAGAAACCGCACTCCCTTTGAGGTTCAGCATAGGGGCCTCCCTCCCTACAGTCTGTAACTTTTCCCTACCTTGGCAGAAGACGGGCTTTTATCTCAGATGTTGTGACACTGGGTTTCATGTAGTGTGTCCATTGAGGCTCTCTGTTTTGTTTTTAAGCTTCCCACTCAACTAGCGTTGGTGCTAAGACAGATGGATGGATTGGTGGGTGGATGGATGGATGGATGGATGGGTGGGTGGATGGATGGATGGAAGGGTGAATAAATAAAACTCCAGGGAGACTTGATTTGAGTGAGGCGCTGTGGCTGAGCTAGGTGGCTTTGAAAGAAGCCTGTGTGTCTGGCAGTGGCTGCTCCCCTAGAGCTCCAGCCATCCCCAGCAACACCAGCGCTGGGGTCAGCTCTGCCAGCAGCTGGGGAGAGCCCAGGGTGTGTCAGCCTGTGTTTGTGGACCAGACAGGCGCTCTCCCCGAGCTGTCCTTGTGTAAATGCTGGAGCTGGAGCCTCTCACAGTGGTCCGCAAAGCGAGGAGCTCTTGCTCTCTGAGGACAGTGGCTGTAGGAATCACATATCACTAGAGACACTGATGGACTCAGAAGCCCTTCCCAGGACCCTGTCTGTGGGTGGAGGAAGCTTGAGAGGACGTGGCCCAGGAGAGCTACTGTGGTACATCCATCGTTTGTCATTTGTTCGTCCGTGTGGCGTTTGGGTCTGCTCCCTGCCTGTGGCGGGCCTACGTGTGAACGCACAGTGTGAGCTGGATGTGTCTGTAACAGATACTTTGATTATTCCCTTTGCAGTGCTCATTTGACTCTGGTTAGAGAGTGTTTATAAAACACCCAACCACATCACACTGAAGTTTCCAAGTCCAGGATCGACGCTGTCACCACAAAATCTGCCTGTGGTCTGGTGATTAGAAAGCCACGTTATCCAATGTACCGTCTGGGTGGGTACACCCCACCCGCTCTCAGCTTTTTATCTCCCCCACGCCTTCCATGGATGAGGTCACGTGATTCGCCTAAGGACATGAGGGCCTTTTCTAGACCTGCTCAGGTGTCACTGGATGGCTGGATGGGAAGGTTTTGTCCGTGGCTGGGCCAATCGCTTGATACCTGTTGCTGAGGAGACTAGGGTGGAGCTTCCTGGAATACTGCAGAGCTCTTCCCAATGGTCCAGCACCCACGTCTCACAGGGATTTTCTTTTGAAGGAGTCCAAAAATGTTGGGCTTGACCAGCCTCCTGGGTAGAATATTGGAGTTTATTCAGTTAAGCTCTGCATTAGGATAGTCCTGTGTGGCTTGCTAGATCCACTTCAAGGTATTGTGGGAGTTGCCACAATCCACCAGGGTGTCTTTCTTGCTTCCTGGTTTGGAGAGCTGGCAACCATAGCCTTAGAGAGCAAGCCAGTTTAGGAAGGGATGGTTTCCATCTCCCGAGACATCTCCCTCCTCCTGGATCTCAGTCTCTATTCTGTTTGTGGGGGCTGTACACAGATGTGGGAGAGTCTCAGTTCTTAGATGCTTCCAAAACGCTCCGGTTTTCCCCGGAGTGTTCAGACGGTTGGGAACTCTCCATCAGTTCCATTAGTGAGAATGATGACTGGAGCCAGGAATACTGGTGGGGCCGCAGGGAACATGTTGGGGCTACAGCCAGGTCTCCCCGGCCTTCAAATGTGAACAAGCGACAGGCTTCCATAGGCTTCCTCATGGTAGCCAAGAGCCTCCGTGACCCAAAGATTCCCTGTTCTGTAACCCAGCTGAGAAAATGGAGCATAGAGTTCTGGAGGGCGGGGCTGAGCTCTGGCTGTTTCTGTATGCCCCTGCCTTTCTGGAAGGTGGCTACGCTGGCTGCCTGGCAGGTTGCTTTACTGTGGTCCTGGACAGCCCGATGTACCCCACCTGACAGAGTACTGACCAGCTTATGGTGATGGTGGGTGCCGGTGGGCTATGAAAGACCTGGGTCCTTGCCTCCATTTTCTCTTGTCTTTTGTTAGCTATCCACTACGAGAATAGCTGTCACCCAGCATGTCCCTGTTCTGGAGCATTCTAGAATTTGGGGAAGGGTAGTGTGGAAACCACCCCTTTTTCTGGTCGCCTGCCTTCCTTGCTTACCTTCCTTCTACAGCGAGGGCCCTGGCTAGCTTCCATATTGAGTCACAGGGTATAAAAGTCTTAGTAAATAGAGGCAGAATGCTCAGTCACTTCAGAAGCTTCATTCTGCCTAGTCAACAGATTCCTTTCCTTCTGCTCAACACAGGAGCCGAGGTAGAGCACCTGTTTAATCACTTGAAGTGCTTACCATGCAAGTGTGAGGAAAAAAAAAGCTGAGCATGGTGGGAAGGTTCATACTCGTAACATCAGCACTGAGGACACTGGACAATTCCTGGGGTGTGCTGGCCAGTCAGCCTAACCTGCTTGGCCTGTCCCGGGCCACTGAGAGACCCTCTCTCAAAAAACAAAACAAAAAGAGCACCTGAGGAACAACATCAGAGGTTTCCTCTGGCTTCTGTATTGGTTACTTTTCTGTTGCTCTAATAAAATACCATGACCAAGGTAACTTAAAGGAGGAAAGGCTTACCTTGTTTTATTGGTCTGGAGAGATAGTGTGCATGATGGCAGTGAGGCATAGCAGCAAACAGGCATGGTGGCAGAAACAACACCCAAGGACATACGACATACTTCTTCCAGCCAGGTTCTACCACCTAACCCTACCCAAACAAACTGCACGACCACCAGGGGATCAAATGTTCAAATACCTGGGACTATGTGGGACATTTCTCATTTAGAGCACTGCAGATTGCACACACATCTGCTCATGTAGAACACACACACATACACACACACACCTGCTCATGCAGAATACGCACACACTATAGACTATAAATGGTGCACAGTAGTTCAAAAGCAAAACTGATTGCCTTAGGGATTGACATGCCAAGAGACATGTTGTTTTTCCTCATAGTTGATAGCTCTGGCCCTAAGTCACTCCCTTAAGGTTCTTTTTCTGCTGTTATTTTCCCCTTTGAGTGGCCTTTTTTTTTTTTTTTTTTTTTTTTGTTTTGTTTTGTTTTGTTTTGTGTTTCCATTTCTTCCCGAGCAACAAGCTGATCCCTTACTTCTTTGGGTTTTGAGGGCTCTGCCTCCGACTTGCTGCCATTGTTGGGGAAGCCGTTCATTCAAATTCCTTGCCGTTGGTCAGCCTCAGTACTGTGCTTAATGATAAGGGAGGGATTACAGTGAGTAGAAATTAGAGTTCTTTCTGGCTAACCCAATTGGGAGGCAGCCCTTTTAGAATGTGACTGAATGTTCCCCTAATGATAGAGCAGATGCTGCCTGGAGTTGGGTCATGGTGGCCCAGGCCTCTCCAGTAAAGGGAATTTTGTAGTGATTGCTGGCCAACATTAAAAAGCATAACTTTACACTCGGACCCCCTGGGGAGTTTTTAACAAACTACAGACACAGAATCTTCTGACCTATTTCTAGGTGGGTTTAACATTGTTAGTTTGGAAGCTTCCGGCTTCTAAGATCTTGTCTCAACAGTCAGACGTCTGGTGAAATGGGATGAATGAATGTTCACGGAGATTTCTGGAATCCAAAGGTGCCCTCTGGGCTCTGTCTCTACTCTGCTCTTTCCTCTTTGCAAGGGGAGGGACATCACTGCTTTGACCTGGTTGGGGACCTGGCTTGCAAAACTGGTTGTTTTCAAGGATCTTAGGAAAGCAATGGGACTGAGCCTCCTGATCAGTTGCTGTCCTTGGTGTCTAGAAGGTTTCACTTAGCTTCTTCCCCAACACTGGTTAAGATTTGGAGTGAGAGGGACAGGCGGTGAGCAGGAAAAAGGGGCAGGAGCTGGAATGAGAGGCGTACAAGGCAGGCCGGGCAACTGCCTTCCCTAGCCCCGTGGGCCACCCGCTGTGCTGTGTTTCTGCCAAAGGCCTACTGTCTTAGGTTGACTCAGTAGTGTTTATGACCTAGTCTCCCTCTAATGATAGGTCAGGACTGGAGTACTTCCTTGTGGGGAGCCTTCGTACAAGGAATCAAAAGATCTTGGTAATGACACATCAGGTTACTCAGGGCAACTATTCAGACCTTCTATCGCAGCTCCTCTCTTGTGGCTAGGTGAAGCTCATGGACCACTTTGGAGGTTGAGCTTCACACGACAGGTGGCACCAGGAGAGCACCGAGATCAGATCTGAGCTCGTTTTCCCCTGTAGTACTTGCTCTTCGGAAGCCGTCATCCTGATGTGTTTCTAGGTAGCAATGTGACATCTGTGAGGACAGTTATGTACAGAATAAGTGAGATTTGTGAACCTCCTCTTTGTATACCATGATCCTTACAAATGGTTACTGTGATATTTCTGGTGTGTGTGTCGATCCCTTGTCGCCTCTCCATCTTCATCTGCCAGTCCACCTGGTATCTCTCATCTATGTGTCCATGTATGTATCTGTCTGCCAGTCACCTGTCTATATTTATCAATTATCTTTTTCTCTATCATCTATAAGTTGTCTACCATATATCTGTATCTGCCATCTATCTTAATCAATCAATCTGTCTATCTGCCTATCTGCCTGCCTATCTATCTATCTACTAACATTGGGCTAGTTTGACAAAATGCCATATGAGGCAGTTTACAAACCACAGAAATTTATTTCTCACCATTATGAATGCTGGGGAGTCCATCGTTAAGGCACTAGCAGATTTGGTGTCTGGTGAGGGCCTACAAGTTACAGAAACTTGTCTCCTCACTATGTCTTCACTTGGTGAAAATTATTGGGGACTTCATGGACCTTTCTAATGAGAGCACTAAGTTAATTCATGGAGTCACCACTTTGATGATCTCATCACTTCCCAAAGCCCCTGTCCTAATGCTATCCTACTAGGGGTTGGGATTTCAACATAAGAATATTTGCTCACCATATGATCCATCCATCTACCTCTGTCTGTTTCTGTTTGTCATCCATTCTTCTCCTTTAATTAATCTGTCACATATGCATCAATCTAATGTATTGATGCTGGCATCTGTCTCTCTAATCTATTGCAGTACGAAATGTATCTATGCCTATGTGTAGTCTATTGAATTGGCCATCTATGTGTTGTCTTGTCTGCCGTTCATCTAATCTGTCTGTCCCATCAGTCATCTGTCTGTCTCTTCTGAACAGAAGACACAAGAGGATGCAGTCACCTCCCACCTACCTGTGTGTTACGTTACAGTACTTGATAAGACCAGGAAGAGAGTTCAAAGTCTGACTTATGTTCAAGCCTATGTAAAGGAGTTCCTCTTTTGAACACAGCAAGAAAAACAATTACAAACTGAAGTAAAAAAAACTCTAACTTTTTCTTTTTTCCACTATATTTTTCTTCGCAACACATTTGGCCCTGTGGATGTAAAGTTGTGCCTTTAGGACAGTTTCTTACTGGATCTCACTTCTCAGCTGTCTTTAGAATTCAAACGAGGCCAGTGCTGCGCCTGAGCTGCACTGAGCCCTGTGGTTTTCTGGTGGGCCTGTTACCCAGTCTGTCTTCTGGTGTTCATGCCTTCCTGAGCTGGCAGTCACATGCCCTGATCCACTGTCTGGTCCTCTAGTTTGCTGGGGATCCCAGGACACAGCCCTGGGTCTTTCCTCTGCCAGTCTTGGTGACAGATCCTTTCCAGTGGGTATTTTGGCTAAGGAACCATTTAGTCATATAGCGCCTACAACTCAGGAAGTGGCCTTGGAAAGGGGACTGCCAGAAATCAGAGCTCCTTCCCCTCTGTGTGGGCACTGTGGGCCAAGTCTTCCTGTTTCATAGCATCAAACCAGCAGACCACATCATGGCTTCCAATATCAAAGTACTGGACTCTGTACCATGGTGCAGGAAGAGGCATATAGCAGGTACCTTTCTTCCTTCCCTTTAGCAGGTAGTTGTAACTCTCATTTATTTTGTGCCTTAATTCATTATCAACACAAATCACAACAGATTAAAAACTAGGCTGAATACAGCCTCTGTTAAACCCGGGAGAGAGTGCCAGTAGGGGACTATGTCCCCAAAGACCTGACAAGTATTCAGGGTTACTCTGAAGTCTATTGTGTGTGGCCATTTAATATTTTGGCAGGAAAGAAACTTTTGCCTCAGGGTTTGGAATGGGAACCTGACAGGAAGTCACAGCTTAGGTAGTCTTGGTTGTGTTGTTGGGTCATTTTTGTGGAACTGCTCTGAGGACAGACATTTAAGGTCCTGTCCAATGGATGCACTTCAACTTACATCCTGTTAGTGTGACACTGGTACAGTAGTGCCAGCCAGACCCATCCAATCAGAGGACGGCTTGTGTTGCTGGACCATTAAGGTCTTCTCCTGTTTTGGTCCCTTAGTCTCTGATAAGCTCTGCCAAGTGACCTCGCAGGTGCTCTCTGGATTCCTCCACAGACCCCCGTCAGGAGTCACGGACAGGATTCTGACCGTGTCACAGGATCTGAGAAGAAAGTTCATTTGTGGGTGCAGCTAATCGATCCTGTGCCCTGGGAATCGGTAAACCCTGGGCCCTCATTTTTTTTGGTCCTGTCTTCCCTTTGATCTTGAAGGTCAAGAGCTGATTATCTGGTTAGAACTGAAGGAATGGGAAGAAGCCCAGAAAAGCCTCGGGACTTGCTTTGTTACTCTGAGTTTAGATAAGGACAGCGGTTCTGATCCCAGCTCTGACGGAGTGCAGATCAGAGTCAGGGAGTGTGTGCATGCGTGCGTGCTTGTGTGCCCAGAAAGCTAGGGCCAGGTGGCCCTAGAGATTCAACCATCTCCACATCTGCAGGCTGAGATTATAAATGAACACCACCATATCCATTTTTTTATGTGGGCTCTGGGGATGGAGCTCAGGTCTTCATATTTGTCAGGCAAACATTTAACCTACTAAGCTGTTTCCTCAGCCCAAAGTATTTGCTTTGTTTGTTTATTTTTTGATGACTAGAATGTGTGTGAATGCCACAGAAACCCGGGGCAGAGCCCCTGTCTACCTTGAGTTTGCCTGGAGGATCAGGCTCCTGTCTAGTCCCCCAACTCCCCAGCAGCAGGAAGATTCTGGTGTGGAGGCTTTATCTTACATTTCCAACCAACCATCACTTCGAAGTGCCTTTCCTTTTTCTGTAAAGTAGAGGGAGAAAGTGATCAGTTATTGTACATCTCCCACTAAGAGGGTGGCCACACCCTGGAGGAGAGGCTTGCCACCATGGTGGTCTTCCGAGTGAGGGCCTCTGCTCTTTCTTTCCACAGAAGCACTGCCACCATGACCTAGATTTCCCCTGTGTCCCAGAGGGCTATTTGTACAGCTATTTGTACACAATAGTGACTGATGCCATGAATTCACCAGCCTAAGTTAATCTCACTTGTGAGGAGCCCCAGCCCCTGTTCAATGTTGGGTTGAGTCAATTGCCCTCAGGCAGGCTGCCCTTGGTGGCTCTCTGACCTTGTCTGGGGCTCTTTTTTCCCCCAAGTTTCTGTGAGGTTCATCAGCTCAGCCCTCCCTATACCTGACTGCGAAATACTCCAGGAATGCGGTGCTTTCTCGATGTTGGGTGGGGTGGGGAGGGGGGAGTCTGGAGACAGGGAGGAGCATCAGCAATGTCTGGGCTTGGGGCTGCTGCTCTCCGTATTGTTATTTTTCCTTTGTGTAGATATCCCAGGGATTCACTAAGGAAACATGAGGTGTAGTGGAAAGAATTTGAGGCCTCACTCTCTCAAGGACGACCTCCTTCTTGGAGGGAATCAGGGGACCTTAGTTCTGGGATAAACTGCTGCCTGTTAGCTCCAGCAAGTAGCTCCATGTCTGCCTAGCTTTCCTTGCTTGTGGGAAGGCTTTCTTGCCTCCTGGCCTCTCGTTGAGGGTTCAGGGTGTTGTACATTAGATGGAACTAGGGTGAGTTACAGAGGCGGAGGGAGGTCGCTTTCCTTCTGACAGCCCAACTGGTTTCTAAGAATGTTCAACTCCTGGGAGGTTTGAGAGGATAAAGTTGTTTTGTGAACTGACTTCTGCATTAGCGAGACTGTTTTATCATCCATCTCTTATGCTTCTACGCTCTGTGTAACAGTGCTCCTCATTACCCTAAAGTGTTTTTTGTTCTGTTCTAGGGCCACATTTTTATTGTCACCTGATTCTTCTCTCTTGTTAAGAACGTTCAGCCTTCTTCGGCCACTTTCTATGGCTCTACCTAAATACCACAGATTGGGTCATTTATACAGAACAGAGGGTTTGGGGCGCATTGGCGAGAGTCTAGGAAGTCCGAGGACATGGTCCTGGCATTTGAAGAGGGCAGCGGGACTGTGGCAAAGCAACAGGAGGGAGATGTTACATCGTAAGACGTGGCCAGGCTTGGCCTCTCTTCCTCTTCTTATAAGATCGTTAATGCCACCACGGCCGCCCCACCCTTCTCTAGTCCTAACCACTTCCTAAAGTCCCTGCCTCTGACACACCATTGACGTAGGAATTTTGAGATGAAATTTTAAACACGCATTAACCTAGGGGAGTTCTGTGATCTTTGGGGGATACATTCAAATCATAGCTGTCCCCTCTCTCCCAACATCTACAGAAACATCTTTCCTGTCTTTCTCTGAAGACAGGATTTGCTTTGCTGACATGGGAGGCAACCCAAATGCCACCTCCATCACCGCAGTAGTGGGACATCTCTGCTGCCAGGCTCAACCTCTAGCGCAGGAGAGAGTCAGCTATTCCAGATCATAGGAAAAAGCACTTATAAGTTCAGGCTGCAACACCCATGTCGTTCTGTCCCTTAAGGGTGTAGTAGAGCTAGACCCTGAATTTAGTTGCTCTTTGCTGTAGTCATTTCTTGGGTGGTGCACGGAAGAAAGGAGGTTTGGCCTTGGCAGGGCTGAGGTCACCTGTGCCATCTCCCCATCCCACACATGAAGACCACGAATCCATTTTCTGTCTGTATGGATTTGCTTATTTCGTGCCTTTCACGTAAGTCAAATCATAATCTGTACAATTTTGTACTTGGCTTCCTTCCTTCAGTGTATTGTTCCCAGGGTTCACCTGGGTTGTGCTGTGTGCTCCCCACCCTCAGCCCCAGTGCTAGGATTAGGGGCATGTACATGCCTAGTTGAGAACTTGGGTTTTAAGCCTGTTTTGCTAACCCCAATGTGACAAGTTCAAGGTGAAACCTAGAAAACAGGAAGTCAGGGTCACCACGGGAAGGTGGGGCCAGCACTATGCTGCCTGCATGGACAAAGAAAATAAAATTACTGCAATAGGTTTTTCAGTGTATTCCTTAAATAATCAAAGGGACTGATGGAAGAAAATGTTTGCTCTAAAGAGAAGTTTATTGACGTGATTAGTTTGAAAATATGTACTAAAGTTCAAAGCGTCCGTCTATAATAAGCCATAAATGACCAATGAGAAAATATAATTTAAATATCCTTTTGATGGTAGCAACACACAATTAAGGATTTTAAGAAGATAATCCTGTGTATGCTACCTAAGAGGAAAGTTTAGTAAATTCAAAGTAATGCTTTGTTCATTGAAAAACTGCATGCTCTAAAGAAAGATGCTTCAGCAATTTCTTTCTGTAAACTCAAAATCTCAGAAGGTGGCCCTGGAGAGATGGCTCAGCAGAGATAAGAATTGCACTTGCAGAGGACTCAGGTTTAGTTCACGGCTCCTGTGTTTGGTGGCCTTCAGCTGTGTGTAAGTCCAGCTCCAGGGCATCCAGCACCCTCTTTGTTCACCTGCACTCATATGCACATACCCCACCCCATCCAGAGAGATAGGGAAACACACACACACACACACACACAAACCCACAGTTAAGAATAAAAATCTTGAAAGAAATCTCAGAAGGTGTATTTTTTTTTTTTTTGGTGTGTCTCTGAAGGTCAGGTGGAAGATTAAATGGATGGTAAGAGACAAGAGAATATTCTAAAAGATTATAATAGAGACAGGAGACCACAACTATGCAGATATTAAAACAAACCACAAAATGGCAATAGTTAAAATAGAGCATATTAAGTTGACCATGCTGACCAAAGTAAGTGACTGGTTAAATAAAGCTTGTATCTTCCTCCCTCAGATAAGGTACTATGTAGTTATTAGAAACTGCTGTGGAAAACTGCTACTGACGTGCTGTCTTCACAGGGTATCTATGGGAAGAGACAGTCTGCGCAGTGTGTCCAGTTGGGTCCCGCTTTTTCTTTATGGTCCTGGGCATTGAACTCAAGACCTGGTACTTGTTAAGCATAGTTACCAATTAGTTGCAAACCCAAACTTTCTGTTATTTTACTATTGCTAATTTAAATTTAATCAGTTAAATATTTAAATTGCATTTATTTGTACATGCGTGTGTGTGTGTGTGTGTGTGTGTGTGTGTGTGTGTGTGCTTGCTTGTGTGTGCATGTATATGGAGGTCAAAGGTAAAGCTGAAAGAAATGGTTCTCTCTTTCTGCCATGTGGACCTGGGAGTTGGCTGGCCATTAGGTTTGGCAACAAGTGTCTTTACCTGCTGAGCTGTCCTACCAGCCCTAATTAGGTAATTTTTATTTTGCTTTATTTTATTTTACTGCTAAAGGGTCTCGTCCAGTTGCCTAGAATGGCCTTAAACACCTGGGCTCGAGAGATCTTCCTGCCTCACCTCCTGAATTCTTGGACTATAGGCATTATCCCTAACGGATTCCCTCCCCCTTTTATTTTAAAGGGAGAGCTTTAGTGCGGAATAATCTATATACTATACTATTTTAACACTGTATTTAAATTACATTTATGTGTATGGATGGGTAAGAAGAATGACATAGATATTCATTAACGTAAAAGTCTGGTGAGTATTTTCCTTGGCTGGGCAGATGAATTGCGCTTATGGTTCTCCAGGTTTTCAGTGTTCAGCTACTTTTGCATTCGCAGCTGTGCTTGTTACTCCTGAGAACCGGGAGGACATATTGTGAGCGGGTGTTATTGTGAGCACAGGTTTGTGTTTATGTGGATGCCTAAGCACAGTCCCTTATCAGGCTTCGCCAGCGTTAATCAGGCGCTGTCCAGATTGGCTCCTATTCAGTCTTTCTAACGGACTGGGGACAAAACAGGCCTATTGAACCGTCATCGACAGTGGAGAAGGGGGACACTGGCCAGTGCAGTGGCTGTGTCAGGCTCCAGTGAGGCCTCGATATGGTTTGTGCTGTGCTCTTGAATTCAGTCCAGATTCCTCCCCCTCCCCCGCCCCCCTTGGCTTTAAATTGAGTCCAGTCAACAGATGACCTCACCAAGTCTTCCTTCCCTGCTGGACTTCGTTTGGAGGGGATGTAAGGGGCATTGTGCAATGCTGGAACAAACAGTGGAGGCCAGCTCCTTTGTTTTTGTTTCTTAGTTTAGCTCCAAGCCCAGAAAACTGATCTATTCCTGACTGCCCAGGGAGCCGTCCCGGCAGCTTTTGTATAAGGGCGGGATGTCTGCCCGTGTACCGATGAGGTCCTGTATATACTGCGATTAGTGTCTGCACTAAGTGTTCCTTTCCTTATGCTAATCCCGTGTTGTCCATAAACGCCGTCCTCACATAGGTGTGAGCGCGGTGGTGTTTGTTTCACTTCGTGTCTTCACAGATGGCTTACTGTCCTCAGGCTGCAGTATTTCTACGTGGACATCGAGATAAATGTAAATGTAAACACGGCCCTTCTCGATTGGCGCATTGTTTTTTCCTGTCATTGTCTGTGGCCTCTGGGCTTTTGGGAGCGCTCGGACACAGCTCTGCACAAGTAAATGTGTGTTTCTGTTAGTTCCTGCTAACGGGAAGTCTAGGTCCTCAAGCGTGTCCTTGGAGTGTCTTCTGGACTAGGAACCTTCTGGAATGAAAACTGAGTCGATCCCATTCTTTGTACATAGAAGCCTTAGAGCATATGACTTTTCTTTCTTTCCTTCCTTTTTCCTTCTTTCTCATCTCATCTGATGTTCCACTCTGCCCCTTAATCCCTTATTTTTGGCAAGCCAGCATCAAATCTGTGGTCCTGTAGCCCAGGGCAACTGAAAGCTGAGACAAACAGAGGAAGTGTCATGAATGACATATTTCTCCAGCCACCTCATCTGGCCAGCCCAGCCAGTGGCCAGCCCCTGTCATGGTGGTGCTCAGAGCTCAGTGTGGCCAGGGAGGGTTGACCTAGCTTCATGTGAACAATCTCCAAGGTTGTCTTCCACGGTCTCCAGGCTCATCACATCTTACTCTTTCTGTAGTTGGCTCATTGTCTGGAGTTTATTTCTGGCAGACTGTGGTGAAAATTGGGAAGTGTCTTGTATTTCCCTTAAGCAGCCCAAAGGCCTTACCCCCTCCTTGTTGGTCAAACACAGGTCTACATGCATGCACGAGCTTCCGTATGCAGGCATGTACGTCTACCCATAGACACATGAACACACACACACACACACACACACACACACACCCCAGCCAGGCATCCAGCCTGCCTGAGCTTCAGGTGTCCCTAGGGGTTCGGAGAGTAAGTATTGCTCTAGCACTTTCAAAGCCTGCCTGCTGTGGGTGGGACTGATGTTTGGGGAGATCTCTAGGAAGCTTTGGGATCAGGTTGCTTTCCTTTTTATTGGAACGACAGAGAGCTCTGCTAATGAGGCCAGTTTGTTATCTGCCCCCATTGGCAGCTTCCCCACACCCGAGTCCTCCTAACATCATCGGGAAGTGAGTTTACCCGATCCTAACACTTTCCATATAGGAAGATTTTTTTTTGTTTTATTTTGTTTTGTTTTGTTTCGCTTTGTTTTGTATCCTGGTGTCCTTGCATGGGTAAGGGTGGGGGTGGGGTGGCACAGGGGATTTCCCCAGGAAGTGAGAAGTCTCCTTTTCTAACAGTCCTCGGAGGATCTCTGTGGCTTACCCACTTGTCCCGTAAATAGGACAGCTTCGTCTTGTTCCTTGGGCTTTGGTCTGTTTCTGCAGAAGCCTGTTCCTCTGAGGGGATGACTCAGAGTTCCAGGCCTTTCTTGTGGTGCTGTGGCCTTGGCCTTCCCTGTGCAGAGCCTTTATCCAGATCCTCCCCACACCCTGTTCTTCCTTGCCGAGACTCCCTGCTCCAGGCCACCCTCGTTCCCGTCCCTGCTCCTGCTGCTGGGGTTGTGTGGCTGGTCTCCCCAAGAGAGACCACAGTGCTGGTCAGGAGTCGCATGAAACAGCTCTCCGTCCTCCTATGTTGCTTTTAGTCATTTGATGCCGGCTTGCCAGGACCTCCTGTTGTAACACCTTGATATGTGCTATTTCACAGCAGCCCTATGTGCAGGTGTTAGAATAATGTCTAGTTTACAGATGAAAAAACTGAGGTCCAGAGCGGGTCAAGGCTCCTCAGTTTCTAAAATTGGTGAAAGAAACAGCACGCGGTTGTAAACCCAGGCACCAAGGTTTCAGCTTCCCAATACTATTTGATAGACAATGTTTCCTTTATGGGGAAATAGAGCCACTGAGGAGTTGATTAACTTCCTCAGCTTCCCGGACCTCATCAGTGACACTGTCAGGATTTCAGGCCAGACTTGTGGCCTGTCATGTCCCCATTTCCTGTGGGCTTGGGGTGGACAGTTAGAGCAGTGGGCCCTGTTCTCATAGAATCCAAATTTTCCTGGTCCTCTGACAGTTCTGTGAATGAGCAAGTATTTCATTGCATCTTTTCAGATGGGCGAGTCCCCGTGGTCTGCACTGAGGATGTGAGCTTGAGCTTGCAGTGCCTCTGAGAGCAGGGATGCTGGCAGAGCCGGGCAAAGTCACTTCTCAGAATGGCAGGGCTAGAGGAATTCCAGGCCTGACACACCCGTCGGAGTCAGAGTGTGTTTCTCCCTCTGGTGAGGGGACGTAAGCCGCTGTCAATGTGGCTTTTGTTCAGAGTCTGATCCAGAGTGCTGGTCTAATGACAGGAAACAGGAACCTCACCCCTCCCTCGGCCAGTGACTTCAACATTTTTTTTTTTTTTTTAAAGAAATCCTACACAGCCTGGAGCCTGCAGCATTGCAAGTGAACGGGTCTGGCTAGGGTGTCCACCTTTGGCTCCCCTTGCTTTCTCCTGCAGGCTACAGTTGTGTCATCCTGCTTTAGAGATGCTGTTTTCTACGAATGGTCTGTGTTTCGAGATGAACATGCAGTAGAGACGGGACACGGCTTTTCTCAGTGCTGGGAGCTGGGGCCTGGGCTGTCTTGCTACGCTGTCTCCATTGCGCATGCCCAGTGTTAGTGTTGGCTAAGAGGTGTCCTGAATGCAGGTTGAGAGCTGAAGAAGGGTTGAATGAGAGTTAGAACTAAAATGCCACCAGTGGCCACTGGACCAGGCTCTCATGACATTTTGAGTCTCTCTGTAGAGCTGGCCTACTAGGTCCTCAAGTGCTCCCCGGTCCTCCTAGATGGGTCTTGGAAAGTGGCCAGTTTTCTAAAACAAAGGCAGCCAGGAAGAGGGAAGGGGGTGTTGTGTTTGCCCCTTTAAAAAGCAAACATGTCAACTGAACACTGGCATTTATCTGGAGTTACGTCCCCAGGAATTGCTGGTGGCAGCGTGAAGTCATGCCCTTCTGATCATCTGGATTAAGAGCTATAGTCCGGCCCTTCATGCCGACTTCAGTGTCCTCTTCAGGGAGGACCTTGAAGTAGGGGAGCAGTTAGGAACATGGGTGTGTTCATAAGGAGATTGGGCATCGTTGGGGAGAGGTGAGGAAAGCCACAGGCTGTTCTTCAGGGAAACTGATGGACACCCTAAAGGATGACTCTCCTTAGAAGATGGTAACGCAGCCTGCTGTTAAGAGAAACCGAATCCCTACACAGGTAAGAAGGAGCATGGCCTGTGGTTACTCCCATGTTAAACATACGTATCTGTACATATGTCTGAATAGTTATTAATAAGGTGATAGGATTATGGGTAACATTTTCTTCTTTTCTAGTGAAAAGGAGAAGACTAGATTTAGGATTCAGACCTGAGTTAAACTCTAAAGCTGTTTCATCTGATTATGTATCTTTTTTTTTTTTTTTTTATTAAAGTCAAATTCCACACATCTGTTTATTCAGCATGAGGGGTGGTGTGCGTGCATGGTGAGGGAGTGGCACAGTGTGGAAGTCGGGGGATAACCTGCTCCTCTCCTTGTGCCGTGTGGTTCTGGACATCACGCATCAGGCCAGAAGGCTTTGGGGCAGGCACTTCCACCCACTGAGCCGTCTCAGCTCGCTTATAAGTTCGTTGGCTTCTTGGTCATATGGTAAGCCTTGTGTGTGAAGTCTTCAGAGAGCTTCTGTGGTTAACCTGGGCTTCTGCGGATCCGTTGTCAGGCCTCAAGGTTTTTGGTGTGTGTGCCTGTGTGTGTGTGCGTGTGTTCACCTGGGTATGTGCATGGAGACCAGGGGTGAATTTCAAATGTCCTCCCTTATTGCTCTTCACCTTGTTTTATGAGCTGGTCTCTCACTGAACCTGGAATTTACTGTTTTAGCTAGACAATCTGGTCAGCAAATCCCAGGGACATGCCTGTTGCTGTCCCCAGTACTGGGGTTACTGGTGCATGCTTGCATTTCAGTAGGTGCTGGAATCTGAACTCCCGTCCTCATGACTGTACAGCAAGCATTTTGCTCACTTTGTCCATTTTACCGTCGGCCCATCCGCTTGGCTTGTCTTAGTCACTGTTCTGTTGCTGTAAAGAGACACCGTGACCAAGGCAACTTATAAAGGGAAGCAGTTAATTAAGGGCTGGCTTACAGTTTCTGAGGGTTAGTCCTGTATCATCATGGTGGGGAGCATGGGAGCAGGCAGACAAACATGGCGCTGGAGCAGTACCTGACCGCTTATGTTTGATCCATAACCACGAGGCAGAGACAGAGGGGAACAAGGGAATGGTGAGGCTTTTGAAAACTAAAAGTCCAACCCCACGGTAACACACTTCCTCCAACAGGCCCAGGAATCCTTCCCAAAGAGTTCCACCAACTGCAGATCAAGCATTCATATATATGAACCTGTGGGGGTCATTCTCATTCAAACCACCACATGGCTCATGGTTTGATAAAACTTTCAGATAGTGCCCGAACCATGTACAACCTTCATGAGTGAATGAGCTCAAACCATCAGGCCCTAGGAAGCAAGTACAGCTGTTTGTGGTGAGGGTCATTCTGGGCCTTCTCTTCCCATTCCTGGCCCATGCCCGACCCATGCCCGGGAGTTGAGTTTGGTGGACCTGCCCCTGAGACCTTGGCTTCCTGCTATCTGCAGAAGGCTCTCACCCGCCCGGCGTCTTCTCTCACTCCTCTTCATCTGCTTTTGATGAGTCAGGGAATTATTGCTCGTCATTTGCCTTATCATTCTTTAAGGGATTTACATGTTACAAATGACCTGTCTTCATGACACACAGACTTCACTAGCCTGGCCTTCGATCTGGGTTGCCAGGAGCCGATCTGGGTTGCCAGGAGCTCCTGTGTGAGCTGCAGGGAGGAGGGGGTTTTATGAGGTGCTGACATGTGGACAGGCCCTTACCCTGATGCCCCGAGTCAACGTTCACCCACACGAGGGGGTGTTTGCCTTTTGACCCTGGGGTTCCGTTTAGAGCTGCCTGCTTCAGGAGACCTGCCTGTGTTTGGAAGGCAGACAAGGCCGTGGCAATGGGAACCATTCCTCAGCACAGCTGCCCAGAAGATGTCTGTTGAGGCGGGAGGCAAGAGGCAAGGCCAGCTGCTTCACAAACCCAGTTTGGATGTGTTACTTGTCTGTTGATATGATAAAGCCCATGACCAAAGCCACTTATGGAAGAGAGGATTTATTTTGGCTTACAGTTCAGGGACAAAGTCCATAATGGCCAGGGAAGGTGTGGCAGCGAGCTGGTGGGGCAGGAGGCAGAGAGAGATCACATCTCAAACCACATGCAGGGAGCAGAGAGGGTAAAATAGAATTGGGGCGAGGCTAAGAACTATCAGAGTGGTCAGCTAGGCCAGACCTCCTAACGGTTTCTTCCTTCCTAGGCGGTGCCACCAAATGAGGACCAAGCGTACAAATACCTGAACTTTCAGGGGCATTTCTCATTCGAACTGCTGTAGTGCCTAAGTCACTGGGGCCCGCATGTCCCCCAGCTGTGACTGGAGGACCATACATCCCCCTATCCACCTACCCTGAGAATCAATCAAGGGAAGGCACTTGACATCACTTTGTGATGTGCTCAGACAGGAACCCCTTATGAGTGGATGGGATTTGCTGTGAAGTACACTCAAGCCGAGGTGTAACAGCTTCACCAGCCCCTCCTCACCATTGGTGGTAGCTGGACGGCAGATCAGGTGCTGAGAACATGCATGCTCATCTGGGATAGAAGCCAAGACTGGAGGTGATTTTCTAAGGGTGTTAGCTTCAGACATCACCGAGTTGGGAGTGTTTTTCTCTGCCTTGCTTCCAACTTCCAGTTCTGTTGATTCCCTGAGAGTCGCCATCTTCCTGCAGTTTGGAAGAAATGGCCAACTTCCTCCCACCACCAGGCACAACCCGTGAGAAGGGAGTCTGGGCTGGTGGACTAAAGAGGCAGGCGGCTCCACAGATCTTCCTGGCAAGTGCTAGGACCAAGACTGGCTCTGAGGGAGACTGAGGCAGAGGAAGGTCAGGGGAGATGAGGTAAGGAGCTCTGAACTACCCAGGCAGGCAGCAGAAGGCAGCCTGTCTGAAAGCTGCTGCTCAGCTCTTCAGATCCCCTCCCGGGTACAGGGGAAAGGGGAGTAGAAACCAGAGCATTGTGCAAACTTGGAAGTGGGGTGAAGGGTGTGAGTCATCTTTCTGCCCCACTTTTAAAAAGACGCATGTGAGGGCGTGGCAGAGACGGCCCAGTAAAGAGCTTGTCATGTAAGCGTATGGGTTCCTAGCATCCATGTAAAGGTTGTGTGAGCATGGTGGCCTCCCCCTAATCCCAGCACTTGGAATCCCCAGAGCTGGCTGCCTTGTTATACTGGCCAAACTGGTGAGCTCTGGAGTCTAGTAGAAAACCCTTCCCCAGTGAAGAGCTACTGACGAAGACATCTGAGGGCAGCCTCTGGCCCCTGCGTGTGTGTACACAGGATGCACACTCACACATACACACATGTGAACACACACACACACATACGCGCACCACAATACACAAATAAAAACTTCATTGGAGCCTACAATGATCTTAAAAAAAAAAAAAAGAAGAAGAAAAGGTTAAAGATTTTTGAGCCTTTGAAACACTGCAAATTCCAAAGGGATATTTGTCTTCAGGTTTTTCCAAGTTACACTTAATTTCCTTGCTTCTTAGTGTTTTGCCAATGTCCAAAAAGTGTAAGTATGGAATAGCAGAGCCAATGCAGGTCATAAAGACGGATAAAATGCTCGCTCATGCTGCAGTGTCTGGCCTTGGAAGCTTCACATAGAAGACCACACAGTGTACACGTCTGTTTTATGTGACGTGACAGGGATCAGATTAGTGGTTCCTTTGGGCTGGGGCTAATGGGTAGGAAGGGATGGAGAGGGGGCTGCTAATGGGGGCTTCTTTCTGGGTGTGGCGTTCTAAAATTGGGTGTGATGATGCTCCTCTAGAAATGTTGTGCCCTTAACTGGGTGAATTTTGTGTTATATCTCAGCCAAGCTCTTAAAAAGAAGTAGCATCCTTTGACAGTTTTTATAGCAATAATACAGGCAATAGTGCAGGTCCATTACCCTTTATCTGGAAGGCCTGGGACCAGGAGAGTTTTGAATTTCAGAGTAAGATATTTGGATATACATAATGAGTTATCTTGAAGATGGGGCCCAGGTCTAAACATGGAATTCCTATGCAAGGTTTATTATCGACCTTATATAATATCCAAGGGCATTTTTTTTCCTCCCTTTTTTGAGACACAGTCTCATGTATCCTAGGCTGGCCTACAACTTGCTACGATCCCCCAGCCTTCTCCACCTCCTGAATGCTGGGATTACTGGCCTATGTTTTTCAGTGCTGGGGATTGAGGTGTGGGCATGTTAGGAAAGCCTTCTACCAACCAAGCGACTTCCCCGGCCTCTGAAAGCAATTCTGTACAATTTGTTAGCTGTGCCATTTGGCTGACACTTGTCATATGAGATCACGGTGGAACTTTCCATACGTGTTGCAATCCTTCAGATTTTGGAGCATTTTGGATTTAGAACTTTCATTCTGGGATTTTCATTAAAAGCATGTCCAGATTCAGGCCGTGGTTCCACAGGGTGCTTAGGTTGTCATATGGCATGTGAATGGGCGTCGTCCATGGACTCGGTCAGTGTTCTGAGGAGGGAAGTAGAGCCCAGCATGTGCAAGGCATTTCACGGATACCTTTCCTTGTGCCCTGTATGTACCTTCCTGGCTCTGTGTGGCGGGGGAGCTTTGTGCCTGTTTTGTAGAGGAAGCCAGGAAATCCACAAGGAAGGCTGCCGCAGGAAGCAGATCCAGGTCTCGGGGTGCTTTGACCCTCATGTTCACCCCCTTGCCATTGCTGGATGCTGGTGGGTGGCTGTGCCTTTCTCATGGGGCCAGCTAGCCCAGGAAGTTCGCTGTGGAGATGATCTGTGAGTGATTTTCCGGACTGCATCCTGAGCGAGGACCCTAGCTCCCTCCGGAAATGGTTGTGACCTTCTGCCCTGTTCCCTCAGAACAGCTCTTCCCAGGAGACCTTCCATGGGTGGAGAACAGTGGAAAAGCTCTTGTAGGCATTTCAGGGACACGTTTGCAAGTGCTGTTAGCTTAGAGAAACCATGTTTGTTTCTCCGAAGTGATGGACATCACGTGACTCCCTCATCAGATACTGGCTTTGGATGTGGCCCAGAGGGCCTATCCCTGTAGCCAGGGAGCCTGGTCCTGTTTTGAAAGTAGCATCACCGTTGTGTGGTGGATGGGCTGCTCGTAGGCCTGAGTGGGTGGAAATGGAAGGAAACGCAAATGGAAAAACAGCCTCTCTACTCAGCCAGAATCAGAATGGCTGCTCTCTCAGAAACTCAGTTCCTCAGGTTGCAGCCTGGAGACATGATTCCTGATCAGGGGCAAGGGTTGAGGCTGTGAACAGGGCTTTATGACCACGGCACTTCTTGTGTTTGCTGAGGATGGAGAAGCATGGCATTAACATAGTTTCTTTGGGGGTCCTGTTACTGGCCTGAAAGTGTGCTTAGCCACCGCTCCCTACTGCTTTGTGGAAAGGTGAGCGGAGGCTGAGCCATAGCAGGCTCCTTGCTTGAGCTACCCTGAGGAGCAAGCATCCTAAACGGAGCAGCCTGCACATTTAGGATCTGGGTGTCCTTAGTGAAGAAAGGAAACAGACAGGTCTTGCTGAAAGAAACTTTTCCTTTCATAAAAATTCGAGGCCCGATGCTGTAGCTCAGACATTCATAGAGGCCTCGCCTACCATGCATAAGACACTAGGGTTGATGCCCAGCTCTAGGGGAATACGGATATGTGTGTGTTTAATGGTCAGGAACTTTTACTACCAAATCTTAAACCATGGAATCTTAAACGGTATCATGGGGGCTGGAGAGATGGCTCAGTGGTTAAAGAGCACTGGCTGCTCTTCCAGAGAACCCAGGTAGGTTTGGTTCTCAGCACCCACGTGATGACTCAGAAGCACCTGTAGCTCCAGTTCCAGGTGTCCAAGTTCCCAGTGCCCTCTTCTGACCTCTGTGGGCAACAGGTATCACATGGTGCCCAGACTTCCATGGAATGCAAAATAACTTTGCACATAAAACGAAGATAAATAAATCTTAGAGCATCTCAAAGAGGCTCAGTTTCCTCCTGACAGGACAAACAGAATGAAAGGGAACCAGTCTGGGGACAGAACTTACAGAACTTAGTCTTTGTTCTCCGAAGTGGGGCAAATCAGGGCACTCAGTAAATGTAAATGTAATGGATTTTATCCGATCCAATAGGAAGATATTTAAAGTAATCATACCCGGTGGAATGAGGATTATTCGCAGGCTGAACATGCTGTTCTCAGGGTCCTCTTGAGAAATGATTTGCCTTGTTGATCCCTAAGGAAAGAGATGTGCTGAGGTCAAGCTTCCTGCATGTGGGCCCCAGAGCCTAACTTGAAGCCTAGCAGATGCATGAGGTTTTCAAAGCGTTTATCTGCAGGTACATACACATGTAGAAGCAAACACACATTTTTGTGCATAGGTGTAAACATGCATGGATACTAACAAAGCATTCATAGAGGTTTTCACATGTGTTCACACAAATATGGGTATGTTTGTATATGTCTTCACATATGTACATAAAGATGTAACATGCAGCCTTGTTCTTGATTTCATTTTGTGTCTCACCATTTTTTTTTCCGTCCTCGTTGTCATCTATTTTTCCTGTTCCTGTTTGATGGAATCTTCTTGTATTTTAAGGTTTTACTGTTGTTCACTTGTATTTTTTAGTCAGTGTTTCTCTGGCTGACTCACTGTGCAGGCCTCAAACTTGTCAAGCTCCTCCTTCCTCTAACCCCTGCATGCTGGGATTTTGGGTGTGTCAGCCATGACTGGCACGGGTATCTTTTTAAAGCCACTTTTAAGCTTTTTCGAAGGAAATAGACTATAAATAAGGAAATAGAATAGAATACAACGTGGAGAAAAAAAGATGTAGAGAAAATGTATCAGATTGAGTTGGCTGATTTGAGGGAGGGTGGGGTAATTGAGTAAATGTGATATTGACTTTATAACTCTATTTTAGAAAAATCAGCTTTGAAGAAGTCAGTTTTCCTCCATGAGCCCTGCTATCTGGAGGGAGGCATGTTTCTTGTCCAACAGGGTGGGACAGAAGGGTCTCCAGGTTCCACAGCAGCCCTCCGGGTTGAGAGGGAAAGCAGACAGTGTTACCAGGAGAGCAGAGTTGACCCACTGCATCCAAAGATTCTACATCTGGGGATTCACTTAATTCTGGCTTCAGCCAAACCACTAATAAAAAGGTTTGGAAAGAAATTCTGGAAAGTTTCAAAATGCAAAACTTGAAGTTTGTCTCAGTGCACATACCCATACCAGGTCCACACAGGCAGAGTGTTCTGTGGTACTATATCAGGTACTGCAAGCAGGCAATGTAGAAAAGGTTCAGCGTGTAAAGAGGGGTCTGCAGTGGAGCCCAGCTGTAGCTTGCTCTGGGATCCTGGGATCAATTCTCAGGGGCCCCCACAAGTATGTAGCAGGCTGTGTGCACATAGTATGCTAACATTTATGCAAGGAACTTGGGTGTCTATGGGTTTTGACATCCTAGGGCTGTCCAAGAATGGTGTTCACAGATACTGAGGTGTACAGCTGAGCCCCATTTGCCCTTTGAACTGAACAAAAGGTGAGGTTTGAGTGCCAAGAGGTGATTACATAGGGCGTTCATTGAGCTCTTTCTGTGTCTGGATGGGGTCCCTGGTGTGAGGAGCTTACATCCTGTATCTTATGAATGATTGTGTGTGAATGTGTGTGTGTCTGTGTCTTTGGGTATGTCTATGTGTAAATATGTGTGTGAGTATATGTTTGAGTATGAGCATATGTGTGAGCATGTGTGTGTTGCTCAGAAGCTATTGCAGATGATCGTGCAACCCGAGCTGGTGACAGTCTCATGAGCTTGATGGGGAGGTGCTGCTAGGTGAAGAGCAAAGGGAGGGGATTTCAGCGAGGGTGGCACTTCCTGAGTGAGCAGCAGGGGATGGGCAGGAACAGGGTGAGTCAAAAGGAGTAAGGAAGCTACAGGGAGATCATAGGGGGTGACCATTCGGGGACAGAGAGTAGGATGGAGACCGGAGACATCTGCCGGGCTCAGATCTAGCTGGGCTCAGGGGAGATGCTTGTGTCTGCCCTTCCTGGCAGGTTTGCATGGGGACTGCAGCTGCAGATAAAGGGTATTGTAAGGTCTGTCTGGCCACCTGGGAGCGTGGGTTGGAGGAGAGTGAGGGGGGAGGCAGGCTGTAGCCACAGACAGTCCAGAATGCTTGCTGCTAACAAAGTGATATTTTTTGTTGTTGGGGGAGTGGGGTGGAATCGGGAGAAAAAAATGGAATTGTTGCTGCAGAGTTTCTAGGGATGCATTCTGCCAAAGCCCTCATCAGCTGACACCGTGTCCTAGAGAGTAAGCAGTGGTGGAACCCATTCTTTATATAGGCAGGTTCTTTATGCCCGAGAGGTCCCCAATGAGCGAGCGCTGCAAAAGAACTTAGAAGCATGTCTTCAAGTACGTTTAATTGCCATCTAGTAACGATATCAGCTTCCAGGGTGCATGTAAGTAATTACATGTATGTAATTTATATCAACCAGGCAAGGGTTAACTGCCGTATCTTTGCTATGTATGAAGCCAAGTTAAGCCAATCACAATTGAGCTGCATCTGCAAGTTTTGATCCTGGGCTTGGGAAATCTAATACTTCATTTTGGGGGAATGGCTCGTGGCTTCAGGTGTCCAGAGCCCTCAGCTTTGCCCTTGTTGTTGCATGAATTTGATTGCACCTTGAACAGCTAATGCTGGCGCTTTGTTCTGTGTGCGCACGCGCACGCGCATATGCGTGTTCAGAAGGATGGCAATAGTTTAGAAAACCTCACTTGAGGGAAGCTGGGCAAGAGCTCTCCAGGGAACCTTTGAGCAATAATAGCGTGTGCAAAGGCCCTGGGCTGAGAGGAAATAGACTGATGTAGCAGCTGACAGATGGCCTGTGTAGCTGGAGATAGACTGTAGGACAGAGACCAGACACACTCCACAGGGTCGTGTCGTGAAGGTCAGCCAGGATCTTGCAGAGCTTGTTGGGGACTTTAATCTGAATTTGCAGTGCAAGAGGAAGGCGCTGGTGGACTTAAATAGAAGAGCAATGGAACACTGATAGACATTCCGTCTATGTGTGAGCCTCATAACAGAAGTCTATAGGAAATACAATCCCCTTTAAGAGCAGCACTGAGACTTAGGGCTTTGGAGCAGTGTACCCAAGGGCGCCTGTGGGCGACCAGTGGAGCCAGGGAACAAACTGAGCAGCCTGAGCTCATGGTCTTTTGTCCAGAGTATCAGCCTACCTTAGTAATAATATTGCAGCGAGCTCAGCCTCAAAATGCTTTGAACGCTTTAGATGAAAGATTGTCCTTAAATTACGGAGTGGAATTACACTTGGGAAACCTGAGTGGCCAGGAGCGAGTGGGTCTGCTGGGTGTTTTGGAAAGGCCCGTGATGCATGGCTCCACTCCAGGCCTCTCTGAGGCCTGGCTGTCTACTGGGGCATCTCAGAGAAGCTGGCAGCACAAAGAAGGGTTTGGCTCCTCCGGCTGGCCCTCTGGCACCGCCATTGTCCATAAGGACTCATTGTCCTCGGAATGCGCCCCAGGTCTCAGGGACTCGGATTTGATAAATCAGATCTGAGTAGTTCATGCGTGGTTTCACTTGCCTGCTGTCCATTGCCAAGTTTTTCTCTATTGGGTACTCAGCTGGCTTAAGTGCATTCCTAGATGTTGTTGGAGAGATCGCTGTCTCCAGTGGGAACCCAGGGGGCTCAGGGCAGGGCTCAAGTGGGTAAACACCTGCTCGTGACTTCGCTGGGATGGTGACAAACGTCTCTTTCTTCCTAGTCGACCATGTGGTTCCCGAGCCCGGAACAAGCCTGCTGGCTGCCTTTGATCAGTGGAGGGAGTGGGCGGACAGCAAGTCGTGCTGTGACTATTCTCTGCACGTGGACATCACTGAGTGGCACAAGGGCATCCAGGAGGAGATGGAAGCTCTGGTGAAGGACCACGGTAGGTCACGCAACTCCGCTGCAGCCGGTGTTCTAACTCAAAGCCCTATGAGAGCAGGCCGATGGGCGGGGCGCTTTAGGCTGCAGCTCATGCTGATTGGAGGAGCCCTAGGCCAGCGAGAGCATATGCCTCTATGAATGAGACAGACTGGCTTCCCTCTGGGGTGCCTTCTTGTGTAGCAGCTTCCAACAGATCACTGGCGTGAGGGACCTGGTCTCAGAGTGATTGGCCCTCCAAGGCCCCAGTGGGGCAGTAGGGTTGGTCTTTGGAGTTTTGGGGCAAACATGTCACGTAGACCCGGAAGAATAAAGGCTAGCGGAGGAGGTGATGGGACTTCAATCAAACCCAAACTGAAGGGCTTCTTTCTGCTTCAGAGAATCCCAGGGATTTGGGGGAAGGGTTCACAGGAGTCTTCATTTGCATTGAGATGCCCCCCAGACTCCTGTCCGAGGGAATCTTGGGGGGCTTAGGTACTGAAGAGGAACCACATCATTTCCTGTGCCTCCTTCAGCTTAGCCATGGATTAGGTTCCAGGTGTCACTCTTTGGTATCACTGGGTCTTGATTTGTGAGCAAGTTTTACCACTTTTTTGTTCTTAGAGTCAGGAACAGGATGTGCTGTGAGTAAAAAGGTGGAGGCCAATCTCCAGGCGTGGAAACAGATAGGGGAAGCTTCCATGGATGCCTTACAAACAGCTCTATATTGGGAAGTTAGCTTGTCCTCCGACTAGCTGTGTGACCTTGGGCAATCCATGTAAATTCTGAATTTTAATTTTTTTTTGAAAATCTGTGAACATTGTGAACATTGGCCTAAGATGCGCTTTGAGTTTCTCCCTAGCATGGAGGTCACCCCTCCCAACCCCCACAAATTATTACTTTTTCTTTTTGAAGTTCAAGGGCTGTTTTAATAGGGTTTAAAAGAAAAACCCCAATGGCGGGTAAGTTGCTTGGAGGAGGGAGGGAAAACAACAAGAGAAAGAGAAAAAGACTGTGCAGTTTGAGTTGAATTGGCGTGAGGCCAGCCACATGGCAGACAAGCAGCCATGAGGCCGGGAGGGGAACTGGAGGAGCAGCAGAGCCTAGGGTGCTAGAGAAAGCACCACTAGAGAAGGGATAGAAAGAAGTGAGAAGGTTGGGCTTCTCTGAGGAATTCAGAAAATCGGGCAGACATCTGAAGCCTCAGGGCTGTAGGCCTGAAACCTACTACTGAGAATTCTCCGATGGAAAGTACACTGCCTCATTTAAAGGCCAGTTATTCCTCCCAGCTCTTTGGCATGGCTTAGGGTGAACCTGCCTTCCAGAGGGGGGTTCCCTTGGCCAGCCGATTCACTCTAGAGAGAGTTGAGGTGGAGCACACACCCAGAATCCCAGCACTCGGGGAGGCAGAGGCAGGCGGGCCTCTGTGAGTTCGAGGCCAGCCTGGTCTACAAAGTGAGTCCAGGATAGCCAGAGCTACACAGAGAAACCCTGGGGGGGGTGGGACAGGAAGAGAAAGGGGTAAGAGAGAGAGGGGAGGGGGGAAAGGAGAGAGAGAGAGAAAGGAGAGAGGAGCCAGTGATTCATTTCCATCCAGAAGTAGATTTCATTTTTTCAGCCAGGAGGCAACAGTTTTCTCCTTAGTGACCATTCAGCATTACTGTAGCCTTTCCTCGCTGCCTCTGAAGAGGTAACCTTCAGGTCATTTAGGAACCAGACCAGGCACTAGGGCCTCCAAACACACTTCTGGCCTCTAGCTAGAACCATTCTCACTTCTTGAGAATACCCAGATGCCGGTGGATTTCAACTTTCAATTCTTAGGGCCAGTCTATCCCAAATCAGGCTAGGCAGGTTACCGTGGCAACTGTTGCCTGGCATTGGAGTGAAGAACTGGGATGCCCAGAGGCCTATTAGCACAGGGAGCTTCCAGCACCTCCAGGTGGCTTGAATTAAGCTCCAAGGCTCTGAGGTTGTCAAGACAATTGTTTAGAGTTGTGATGGATCTTGGAGAGGGATATTTGGTCTGGTGCCTTGGGAGGCAAGGACTCCAAGATGCTAGGATGGACAGCCGCTTGCCAAATTAATGCATTTTTTTAAATTAAAAAAGTTTTTTTTGTTGTTTTTTTAAACAAGCATGGCTTGCCAAAGAAAAGATAATTTCCATAGTTAGAAGTCTGTAATGAATTTTCTTGTGAAAGACAGAACAAATAGTTGTTTTGGGAAAGTTTTTTTTTTTTTTTGAAGTAAAAAGTGTGATGAATGATATACATAGAGCATTAGACTATTTTTTTGAAAATCTTTTTCATTTATTTTATGTATGTGAGCATTTTGCTTGCGTCTGTGTCTCTGCAACCTGTGGATGCCCGCTGCCTGAAGATGCCAAAAGAGCCCATTAGACCTCCCTGGGACTGGAGTTACAGACAGTTGTGAGCCCCTGGCACTGGAGTTACAGAGAGTTACACCCACTCTGTGGGTGCTGGGAACCAAACCTGGATCCTCTAGAAGAGCAGCCAGTGCTCTTAACCACCCAGCTCTCTCTCTAGCCCAAGATACCCAATCTGAGTCACTTCTAGGCGTGCAATCGAGCAGGTTCACTCAACTTTCACCTTGTTGTTCCTGGGTATGGGAACTCTGAGCTGGATCAGCAACAGATAAAAGCACTTGCCGCCAAGTCCATGATCTGAATTTGATTCCCCATGTATATATGGTGGAAGGAGAGAGCTGACTCCCTACAAGCTGCCCTGTGATCTCCCCATGCATACTGTGGCTGGTGCACACGCTCTCTCTCTCACACACATGCATAGACACACACACACACGCATCACCACTATCCACCTGTAGGATGCCTCATCCTGCTAAGATGGAAATCTGTCTCTGTAATTCCTCCTTCCCCTTCCTCCAGCCTAGGCAATCCTGACTGTGACACCCACTGCCTGTGTCCCTCCCTCACATGGGGTTTTGCAGCAGCTGTCTTTCAGGATGGCTCCTGTGTTCATTCCCTTTGTCCCATGCAGCCAAACTTCCTCTGTAAGGCTGAATGGTGTTCCGGCTCCCACAGGAACTGCATTTTGTGTGTGTGTGTGTGTTCATCCGTTGATGCTCACTGAGGTAGGAGTGGTGGGGAAGGTGGTTCACTTTCTGATTGTTTTGAGTCGATACGCTATGTCAATATGGACGGGGTGCCGTAACACCTCGGCTTTTAATTTTAACAGACTTGTAAAGTTCCCAAACAGGAAAACCCTAAGAACCCTAAAAACAATTTCCAGAAACCCTGTTCCTAGCTTCCCATTTGCTTTGTCATTCTGTCTGTCTGTCTCTGTCGTGCCTTTCCTCTTTAACTCCGTGATGCTGAAGATTCATCCATGCCAGGCCAAGCACTCTACCGCTGAGCTGGACACTGAACATGTTCTAGTCTTTCTTTTGTGAGGCAGGGTCTCTCTAGGCTCCCTGCACTGCCTTGAACTCCCTCTGTAGCTCAGACAGTGTGATCCTCCTGTTTCAGCTCCCCAGGTAGCCGGGATGACATCTGGTGACCGCAGAGTTGCTTTGTTCTCATGTCTCCATCCCTGTCTTCATCTCTTGCTCTCTTCTTTTGCCCCCTCTATACAGCCCTCCCCCTGCACAGAGACACGCAGATGTATGAACAACATGATCGCTTTCTTCCTTCTAGGTTGTTTACTTTGGGTTTGTCTGTTGGAAGTCACGTGTCTGCCTCTCTTCTTTGTCACCAGGGGTAAACTCCTTCCTCGTGTACATGGCTTTCAAAGATCGATTCCAGCTGACGGATTCCCAGGTAAGAAACTCAGCCTTTCTGAGGAGGCTCCTGATATTCTGTTTGGTCTGGTCGCTGCTGCTTTCTGGGGAAACATTTTTTCCATATGTGTATAGCTCACTCATAGCTTAATGGGACCATGGCTGGCAGGTTTGGTGTTTGATGGAATTGGCCTTTGATGGGGTCTGGATGGATTCTAGACTCTGGAATCAAACCTTGTCAGCTCTAGTCAGGATACTCTGTGGCCTATTAATAGTACCCAGAGCCCCTGTCCTATCTGACACACCTCCCCCAGCCCTCCTCCCCCCGTTTCTCACATCTCACTTCTGTCCTTTTGGCTGGGCTGCCTCTCTGCATCTCAAGGTGGCTAGAAGCAGTCCCGTTGAGCATATTACCATGCCAGGTAGCCTGGATGCCATTTCTCCCCCACCAAGGGGGTTTCCTTTGACCAGGAAGATGCAGGTTCATGTCTCTGAGTTTGTCCTCCTCCTCCTTAGATCTATGAAGTGTTGAGTGTGATCCGGGATATTGGTGCCATAGCTCAAGTCCATGCAGAGAATGGTGACATCATTGCGGAGGTATGGGATTCTTCTTTTCAGCTTTGGTGTTCACTAGTGTGGGGATCCAGAGGGCCTGGTGTTCTGGTACTGGGGCTCTGTCAGTGATCTTCTGTTAGTGTTCTATAGGGCACATGACTGGTTCCCGTTATAGAAAGGCCCTTTCGATATCATCACATACTGTGCTGTGGGGCCAGTCAGCTTCCCCAGGGATGATGAGCAGGTTGGGAGGCTCCAGCGTGTTGGTCTTGCTCAAGCAGGGCTGGCATTAGCACAGTAACCCCTTTTCTTTCTGAAGTCCGGGATGACGCTGGGTATCCAGCAGGGCCCGCCCTACTTCTTGCTGGGGAACTTTTTGCACCTGAAACCCACCTCCTCTGACCACTTGGCTTTCTTTACACTTTGCAGGAACAGCAGAGGATCCTGGATTTGGGCATCACGGGCCCAGAGGGACACGTGCTGAGCAGACCAGAGGAGGTGAACATCCAGGAGTGGGTTATATGACTTAGTGTTTCTTGGACTCTGTGCAGGGCACTGGCCCCTCCCCCACTCGCTTCCTCCCACTCCCATTGACCCCCCCCCTCCCATGCCTATTGAAATCGGGGTTTTTTTTGGATGTACACCGGTCTCTCAAAGAAGCATGTGCGCATGCCTGCACATGCGCAGTACTGCCAGGCCCCAAAATATAGGATGGAATCACAAAGCCCTTCTACATTTCTAAAACACACATGCTGAATCCTCACCAAGTGCAGCACACTCAGTGGGACCTATTGGACAGAACGGTTGAAAACCCTGAGCAGGATTAGCCCAGGCTGAGAAGTATAAGAGGTTACCTCACTGGACTGTGGAGCCTGTAAGTCAGAAGGCTACAGGTATCGTGTCTTGGGAGGTGGGGTTTCCACCACTAAAGTTTTAACCTCAGTGCTTTTTAGAGGCTGGTCCTTCAGTAAGGGTAAAGGTATGACTAATGTCGGTCTGACAGCTCATGAGGGAAGAGGATGAAGGAGGATTTCTGTAAGGAACATTCTAGACAGGTCTCTAGGCAGGGGAATGTTTGGTAAGTGGCCTGTGAAGGAGATGCTGCCCCCAGTCATAGAGCTTGGCAGAGCAAAGCCGGGAAACAGCAAGGATGCCCACGTGTCTACCAGAAGGTAGCTGTTGGGGAGCCACTGTTCAGGTTGATTCTTTAAGTAGAAAAATTACACTGTTTGCTCCAGTATAGGGGCCTTCTCTTTGGTCACTGTCACACAGGATCGCAGAATGCTAAGTGGCCAGTGATGGACATCCCCGAGGCTCAGCTGTTTTTCCTGCTGATGGTTGTTCATTCTGTCAAGCTGAGTCTTTTGTGTGTTAAATTCTGAGGGGGTGACACAGAGAATCAAACATGGAACCTGTCTGAGTGGACTTGGTAGTCCGGCCCACTTAGAAGGAAACCGCCAGCGCATAGGAGACAACATTAAATAATGATCCTAACTTTCCATCACTAGCGCCATGATGGCCGGTTCGGGTTTGAACTTTGCAGGGCAGCTGCCTTCCTCTGTATGCTTCTCTTTGCAGCCTACCACGTGGGCATTTCAGTAGGATTTCCCCAGGTTTTTAGCTAAGAAGATGGAAAGGGGGAGACTTGGGAAGACTGTTGGATTCTAGGGATCACCTGTCTGAGGCGACACAGGGCGAAGAGCACATGTTCTGATCGCAGCAGCCTCTGGCCCCTGTGTGGCAGTGAGATGCGAGGGGGTGGTTCTCTTGGAGAGCTACTTTCAATGAGCTGGTGACAGAGACGAGCAGGAAGTATATATGTAGGACAGAATGTGACGGGCGACCAACACGAGACAGCTGTCAGAGCGTGGGGCCTGGGAATAAAGAGTGTGCAGTGAAGCCATCCCAGAGAGAAGACCTTCCCAGCTCTGTCTCACGGGACATATGACCGAGTTGTGCAGGTTGCCAGAGCAGGCGCGGCTATCCAGAGAATACCACGTCTGGGCTCTGCTATGGGTCATTTCCCCCAAGTGTTTGCACTGCTCTGTTTATACAGAATCACACAGATTCCCTTCCCCACCCCAGACCCTCCCTATAATGAGAAGGGGTTTTGTTTTAAACTATTATACCTTTTCCACGAGATTTAAAGAGCTTTTCATCCAGGGTCAGTGCAGAATCAACAGTATCTGCTGTGTTGATTGGAGGCAGGGGCATTCTGGTTGGAGAGTGGAGAGTGAGGTTTAAAATGCTCTCTTCTTCCAGAGAGCTAGCGTTTTTCGTTTGGCCTCTCTCCAATTTCAGGCCACTTTGTGGGGCCAGATGGAGTCTGAATTCCATTCACAGTGTGTATGCAAATCCAGACAGACCCCTGGGACCAAGATTTTTCCTCACTAGTCTTAGTGGAAGACAGTCCCCTGTGGCCTCTTAATTAGAGTCACCGGACACCCCGCTTTACTGGGGACAGGCCTGTAGCGCCAGCCATTATTTATAGTGTGTCTGTCCTTCTGTGGAGGGTCTGTGCTAGGACATGAGTAGGGCTGTTTTTGGCATCCCTGTGAGGTGTTGAGCATCTCAGAGTCTTTTTCATTCACACTTCACAGTAGAGACTTCTGAGCTGGTAGCTCAGCAGGACGCTCCAGGGAGGGGAAGGAGGGCAGGGAGTGCGAGGGAGGCTCCCTTCAGCTATCCCCGGAATGGAAAACATCTGAGTGTTTGGTGAGTGTTTCTGAGAGTCGTTGGCTTTCCTGCAGATTTGTAGACTCTCTTCACGTAGTTGATGCCCAGAAGCTGAGTGTGAAGGAACATTGGTGTCCCTCACTGGGATGAGCACTTAGGTCAGTGACAGACTCCGGCCCTGCCATGTTCTGGTGGAAACAAGACTAGCCAAGTAACCTCAGCTTGGAGCACAGCGATCTCCTTTGAAAAGTGACAGCCTGACTTTTAAAGTTACATCAAAGAGATGGAGCTGTTTATCTGTGTGCCAGCGAGTGTGAGCATGCTGTGTGTACCAGCTCTGCTTGAGATGCTGGGATTATGGGTAGAGAAAGAATAAGACCATCCCCATTTCTTACTGGCAGGAGTCTTTTCAGGACTTGGCAGTGGCCTTTTGGGATCTGTTTTGAGCCAGTTTAGTCTGTTAGGAGGAGCACACATTATAGTATATAAGATGGACCTCCATACAAGGCAGCTTTCCTGGTTGGGTGTTCAACAGACATGACATTGAATCTGAAATTCCATTCCCGGAGGGTCAGCTAGAAAGAGGCAGATGGTGTATCTGGTTAGTTCATCACTGCTGAAGGTCGTACCAGGCTGTGACTGGCCAGTCACACTCTTGGGGGAACGTGCCGCCACCTTCTTTATCCCCAAGCGCTGTGAAGCCTGTTTTGTTTTGTGGCTGATGCTAGCTTGGCTCGCAGATGCCTGGTGGACTTGGCTCCAGAGTCACACACGTAGAATGTCTTCCCTCAAGATCACGAGAGCAGAATGAATGTCCACATGGAGATCAGCCAGGCTCTGGGTGTGTATGGTGCTTCTCAGATGTGAGCAAGTGAACTTGTTATCAGAGGTAGGGGCAAAGACTGGGCCCTGGCAGCCCTATCAAGCTTGACCTGACCATCCATAGGCTGATTAGAGAAACAAGCAGTGGTGAATAGTGGAGAAAGGAGATTGGTTCAGTGTAGTCACACTAGGGACAGAGTGCTCCCTGGCTTCTGTGCACCCTCAGAGTCCTGACATAGAGTTTAGGTTTAAACAGTAGGCTGTTGGTCATGGCAGCAAGAGACGAGGAAGCAGGATCAGGAGTTCCTGGCCAGCCTGAAACTTTTAATGGCTCAGAGGTTAAGAGCGCACAAGAGCTCACGCTGTGTTTTCAAAGGACCTGGATTTGGTCCTCAGCATCCACATCAGGTGGCTCACAACTGCCTGTATCTCCAGCTCTGAGAAGATCCAATGTCTCTGAGCTCCACAGGCACCAGCACCCATGTGCACAGACCGAAGGCAGAGACGTAGTTAAAAGAAATAAAATAACAACAGCTTTTAGATAAGGAAGAAGGCATAGCCAGGCAGTCCAGGCTGTGGTGTGGTACCTCCCACACAATGCTGTCTTGGCCATCATGGCTGTCCTGGAACTGTCTTTCCTGGAGACAAGCTCCTCTTTTGGCAGTCACTCAGCTTCAGGCTTTTCCTTCTCCCACCATGAAATTTCTCCTTAGGAAATTCTGATTTCCTAGGGGCCATTGTTTCAGTAGTTTGATAACAGAAGGGAGTGACAAGTGTCTTCAGAACATCTTGTTTCCTGCTAATACTCACTTAGCGTTGGGTACAACCTACTTGGCTAGGTTCTAGTCCAGCGTTACTAGGTCTAGGTGGTGCCTGAGGATCTGGGTACCACTTGGGAAAGAGGCTTGGTGATCCATCTGTCTCTGGTCGTGAATGAAGACAAAGATGGACATGAGGGTGTTTGGAGTTTTCATGCTTGTCTGCCCTCCATAGGTCGAGGCTGAAGCTGTGAACCGGTCCATCACCATTGCCAATCAGACCAACTGCCCCCTCTACATCACCAAAGTGATGAGCAAGAGCGCGGCCGAAGTCATCGCCCAGGCACGGAAGAAGGGTGAGCCAGCCGTGTAGGCCTTTCCGACATACCGTGGGCAGGTGGGAGGAAGGAGGCAGCTCGCTGAGGAGGCTCTTTTTCCGGTCCTCATGCCAACTGGGCCACTTTCATCATGTTCCAGCATTAACCTAATTGCAGCGCAGCAGAGCGAGGAGCTCAAGTTTCCTCCCTTTGTTCCAGGGCCGTGGCCTTGTTCATATCTATTTAAAGCCAAGGCCGTGTGGGCTGGTATCCCCCTCTCTCTATGTTGATTCTTCAGTTTGATTCTGTGTAAACAAACTGGTTACATACATAGGTTACATCACTCTTCACTGGCTGCAGAAACCCCTCTGGGGAATGCTATCGTGCAAAGCGTGTCTCCCATCTTGGGCAGGGATTTCTTCGGGGTTGGGGGTGGGGAGGCTGTCAGTCAGAGCCTTGTGTGGAACCACATTTACTCACCTCAGGTTACTCCCTGCTAGTATACTGTGGCTGCCTTCCGAGTGAAGCTGGCTCTCCTGAGACAGGTCTTGGAAATTGAATTCCCAGCACTCTTCCTCAGGGATGTTCCATGGAGCGCCTTGTACATTATGAATAAGCAGCTCCACTGTCCCTCTGTACTGTACAGAGTTTGGCTAATCCCACCGAACGTTCTCATGCCGTTAGCCCAGGATACAGAGCTGGGAAGCCTAGCATTGACCTTGACGGGAACCTTAGCCTGTTCTGAGGTGAACGCTGCAGAGGGGTGCCTATCTTCCTTCCTGTGCCCACAACCTGCTCGTGCTATCTTTCCACCTCATGTGTCTCAGTTTATCTGCCTTTCTCCCATGCTCCCTGGTACTCCTCCTCCCCTCTGTGTCTGTGTCTCTCTGTCTGGTTTGGCCTGTACAGCTGTTTCTACTTGGCTGCGTGATCTGAGTGGATCAAGAGGGCTGTGGATGTTGTCACTGGTGGGTGACTTGGTCCACGCTCCAGAAGAAATTGCTCAGTGGTTACTCAGTCAGCTTGCCTCAAGAGACAGTGGCTTCCAGACCAAACCAGTGATTTCTGGCCCCTGCTCTTTGGAGCTGTCTGGGGCTCAATTGACCAGTTGCTTTTAATTTTTGAGAGCCTGCCCTCTCCTGGCTGCTTGGAGAAATTGCCTTTATTTAGTGGTATTGTTTTTTGAACAGGTAGCTCAGGCTGGCTTGGAACTCACTGTGTAGCTTCAGATGACCATTAAGTTCCTGAGCCTCCTGTTCCACCTCCCGAGTGCTGGGAGCACAAGTGTATACCACCAGGCCCTGTTGAAAAAGGCGTTCAGAATTTCTTCAGAATTTGTTCTGATTATTTTCTGAGGAGACCCTGTAGGTGGTGACTGAATCTGTGGTCCTTTGTCATCCAGGCACACTTGTGAGGTGGCTGGGGGTTCAGCTTTCGCACCGAACACCCTTCCTGGTACTCCCACTCCCATGGAGCATGGGCACAGTGGGTCCAGTGTCCGAGAAGGGGGAGCACGGCGGGCAGCTAATTTTGTGCATTTTACTGGTCATTCCACACCCATATGATAATAAGAAGTCAGTTAAGGCAAACAGTCACCTGACTTTGGATCGTGGCCTTCCTGTCCCAAGTGTGAAACATCATAGACTCACCGTGGCAGAGGGCCGGGTCAGCCCCTGGGCAGACCACAGCTGGGGTGGAATCCTCAGCTGGCTCTCCAGCAGCACTGTTCCCTTCCGAACCTCTGATCATCCCTGAAGCGCAGGGCTAAGCCATGCTCACGCAGCACAGTTTCACTCCAGTATTGTGCCTCAGGGACTGGAGAATTTTTTTGTTAACTTTGGAGTCTGGTCAGAAAGGGAAACAATTCAGTTAGTTCCATTCCAGGACCTTCCATGCATGTGCACACCATGGTTCTCAGGGCTGCTCAGCCATCCTTCAGAACTTTGAAGTTAGACAGACCCAGGCCACCGGGAATTCCACCGTCTTCAAGACAGCAGAAGGGGCTAACCCTCGTGGAGGCTGGCGAAGCTTTTGCACCGTGTTTGGATTTCCTACCATCCCCAGGAGGCAGCCTGGGCAGCAGCCTTCATCGTTTGTTTTTCTCTGAAGCTCGGAGCTTGGGAAGCATGGAGTTTAGGCTGATGACTGGGCCTCTAACTTCATGTTAATGTTTGACCAACTCACCTTTCCTCTTGGAGGTTATTTTAGGAGAGGAGATTCTTGTGGGTCTGTATGGGTTGTGGCTTAGTTCAGGTCAAAACTGGGGCCTGACCCTTAGTCCTGGGTAATGAGAAACAACTATTCTCAAACAACCAAGAAGAAAACAGTGGCAGAACAAATTCTGAAGAAATTCTGAAATTTTTCAACAGGGCCTGGTGGTATACACTTGTGCTCCCAGCACTCGGGAGTTTTTTCCCCCCTGGGATTAATAACACTGTTAATGATTGAGGATTGACAGATAAAAGGATGGTTTCACCTGTAGTGAGTGTGTTCAGCAGGGCAAGCCAAGCTGAAGTCGTCTGTGTTTTTCTCCTGGTTGATACTTCAGGCTTCAGTGCCAGGAGCAAAGAGTGGTCTTGACCTTGAGCAAGGAGGGAGGGTGAGGTAGGAGCAGAAAGTCACAAGGGGAGTGGTCAGTGCTGTTGTGGCCAAGCAGGACTAGAATGCAGAATAGAGAGCCTGTGAGGTGTAGGCTATGAGAAGGACTCAGAACAGCAGTTACAGTCTGAGCAAATGTCAACAGGCCCTTCTCTCCATGTGCCATAAACCTTCCTACCCACAGACCCTCTGGCCCTATGTCCAAGGTAGGAGACGTTAGGGCAAATAGAGAAATGAGATGAATTGAAAATTATAGGGCAAAAAGCCAGTGAGGACTATATCTGGAAGCCAGCTAGACCCAGCACAATAACAGCCTGTCTTTTCTGAGTGACCCAGGGCTGCCACTGTTCTGTACCATGCATCAGCCACAGAGAGAGAAATGAAACACAGCCAGGACTGGAATGCACTAGCCAGATACACTAGCTAGAGTTTAATTTTTTCTTGTTTTTCTTATGTTCTATTTTATTTTTACCCATTACTGGGATTTGAACCTGGGATTTTGCACATGCAAAGCAAGTGTTCTTTCTCTAAGCTCTATTCTGATACCTCCTCTTACTTTGTACTTTGGGACAAGGTCTCACTTTGCTGCCCAGTCTGGCCATGAACTTGTGTTTCTCCTGCCTCAGGCTCCTGAGTAGCTGGGATTAAAGGCCTGTGCCCTCAAGTCCTGGCTTGGGTTTTAATGTTAAGAATTTAGATGGTGGCTGATTTAATAAGCTCTTGTCGCAGAAGAGAAATTGAAATGCAGAAACTGACATGTTGTTTCTAATCATCCAGCCTGGGGGAAGTAACAGCTATGATTCCAGACAGCTGCCATCTGTTTGTCCTGAGTGTTCAGGGTGGGGACTTCTCCCTCAGAACACACTCCCTCAGGATGCCTTTTGTTCATGTGAGGAGCCCTGTGTGGCCACAGATGCCTTTCTGAGGAAATGATAACCTTTGAGCAGTGCCTGCTGATATCACCCTGTGTACATCCTTCTCTACCCTTATTACCCACTCTTAGAACCAAAGGACAGCTATATTCAAACAGTCATGGCTGCTGAGGGACACTAAGCTCAAATCCAAGACAAGACTTCTCTTGGTCTATAGGCCAGTGGGGATGTTGGACATGAAAATCCCATAGTTATGTCATGTATAAAGACTACTTCTCAAGGAGGCCTCAGGGTTAAACTAATTTACCATAGAGTAATCTTGACATTGAGGGTGGTGTGTGATTTGCGTGAATATCCATTAGTCAGAGAAACAGCCCATTGGAGGATGAAGGAGGGGACAGGCAGACAGAGGTGGATTTGTTTCAAGGCATTGGCTGCTGGAGTATGAACTCTTTAGGAAAGGCCAGCAGGCTGTAGACCTATGTGAGAGAGATCCAGAGGCCGTGAAGATAGAATACTTCCTAGTCAATGCCCCCATTTGAACAGCACATGCCCTGAAGGCTGGGAATTAAGTTTGCATCATAATTCAACCAGGTGGGATAAGATCCTGGGTTTGATTTTCAGCCACCTGTGCTGTGCATCTGTAACACATACACAGGCTTTCTCAGGACAGACAGAAGACTGGTGCCTGACTTGGAAATTTGAATCCTTAAATTCATTATTTTCTTTCTGACCATTTGTCCAGTACCACTAGAGGCAACCAACCAGTGTCATTCTGCCTGTTAATTTGATTTTTAAAAAATGATCTATAGCATCAAAAGCAACAGCGTTGCTTCACAGAAGTATTTGACTCAGGGCCCCCAGTGGTGTTTTGTGTGTTTCATCACGTCATTGTGGTGTAGACTACATGTGTTTTCGTTACTATAAGAAGAATCATTAGTAACCCTGAACTACCTCAGATGAGAGACGAAATTTTAGGAACTTCAGAAAACTTATTTTGAATATTTCCTTTCCTGTCCCGTGGCATAGTATGTGCCTGTGATCCGAGCACAGGGATAGGGATTCATATCACGAGAAGTCTGTGATCATGAGACCATGGTCCTTAAGGCTAAGCTAAAAAGAGGCATGAAAGGAGGATTATGAGTTTAAGGCCAGCGCGGGCTATATATTAGCACAATCCTGACTCAAAACAACAACAACAACAAAAACTGGGATAAGGAGGTAGAGTTGGCAGACAAGCACAGGCACCTGAATTCATCTCCCAGAATCCATGTAAAGAAAGCCTGCGTGTGGGGATGCATGCTTGTATGGAGTGTTGGGGAGGCAGATCCCTGGGCTCACTGGCTAGACAGTCTAGCTTACTGAGAGAGCCCCAGGCTAACGAGATACACTGTCTTCTGTATGGGCACCCGCTGACGCACACAATCTGTGGCTTTAGCACCGAACCATCCTTGCTATCAACACCTCGCTGCATAGATCACAGGCAGTCGGGGCTGTAGCCTGAGCACTGCAAGGGAAAGGCAGAGTGAGGCGGGCCTGTCTGTCTTTCCACTGAGTCTCGTTTCCCTGGGCTTCTGTGGTCGTGCTTTGAGCTCCCTACACGTGATTTTCCATTGTTCTTGCTTTGGGTTCGTCCTGCTTCTCGTTTATGGGAAATGACAAAAGTGTCGGTGCCTGGAGCTGTCAAACATTTCCAAAGCCCAGCTTGCAGTTATTCTTTATGAATGTGCTCGGCCTGGGGCTGGTTGTGAATAAACATCACCCGCCCGTCCCCTGCATTCCAGGCCTGACTAGGGTGCCTGCCAGAGTCTGGCTTGGGGTCACATCCTGCATTTCAGACTTTCCCGGGAGAAGAGAATCATGAAACTACAACGGCCGCCAAGAAAGCATCAGCAGCATATTTAGAGAAGCATAAAAAAGGCCAATTAAGCTGCTCATGGTTTATTATTATTAGTGGTAATGATTGCTGGCACACAGCAGCTCGCTGGTGTCTGTGGTCTGACTGACCTCTGGAAGCCAGTCCATGGCTCCCTCCAGCACAGGCTTTATAGGGAGAGGAGCCCATGGCAAGGCTCTGAACTACTGAAGGTGAGGCTGTGTGTGTGTGTGTGTGTGTGTGTGTGTGTGGTGTGAGCCACACCCCGCTGAAGGTGGAGGCCTTGGACATGGTGGGTCTATCCTAGTTTGTGGAGCTGAAAATAGAAGTAAGAGCTGGTGAGGGCCTCTGAGGTTTAATTGCAGCAGAGCAGGAGCTGAAGGCATTGCTCAGCAGCTGAGAATGCTTGCTTTTACAGAACACCAGATAGTTCAGTTCCTAGCACCCACCTTGAACTCCTCACATCCACTTATAGCTCCACCTCATCCACCTCACGGGGATCTAACACTCTCTTTCCAGTCTTTGCTGGCGCCCATACTCTCGTCCGCTTATTCATACACAGACACACACATGCACACAAATCAAAATTTTAAAAATTCTGTGAATAGAGTTAAAAAAAAAAAGGAGGAAGCCCCAGTTTTGGCACCATCCCTCTCCCTAGGTCTCTGCGTGGCTCTGTTGTGGGCTGGCCAGGGCTCCTTACTCTGTGATAGTCTAAGGTAGAAGGTATGGATCTCCAGTGATCTTGGAAGTGCTCACCTATCTTGGGGTTTCCAGAGGCTGAAGGCTGAGTTCGATGTCCTATAAGGCTTATGCTACAGTAGCAGAGGGCAGGCAGGGGACCCAGCTCTTACCAAGCAGCGCCACTCCCCCTCCAGTGTCAGAGGAAGCCCATCTGTTCCTAGTACCAGCCTCCCCAGTCAGAGTTCCAGTGCCAGGATGAGGTGCAGACTCAGGAGCAGTGTGGAGGATGGCAAATTCCAGGGCATTCTGGGAATGTACATTTCCCAGACATCTGAGCTGCTAATTTCTCCTCTGAGCACCATTGTTGTTCTGAATTTATTTTTAATGGTAACCTGTTTACCATGAGGGCTGTGGGTCCTTGGTGCTCAGGTGGACAGTGGACAGCAGGGCTCTTAGACATGGCTGGATGAGGGGTTAGATTTCACCAGATCTGTTGGAAGCTCCTACAAGAGCCATTGCTTCCTCTGCCTTGAATGTCAGGAGGGGCCTGAGGAATGGCTAACAGCTGGCTTTAGCTTTATGAGTTTTTGTTTTTTTTTAAACATTTGCGGGTATGTGCCCAGCGTGCTTGTACAAGCTTCTCCTGGAAGAGCTTCTAGTAGGTCAGGAATGCTGGGTTCCTCTCCTGGCACTTTCTTCCAGGGCTTTCCTTCTGGGCAGGCTTGCCCTCAGTTGTAGAAGCCTCCCTCCTGCCTGGAGACTGTTACTGAGCATGGATAGGAGGCAGCTGTGGCTGTAGCCTCCCAGCACCCTCTAGTTGAAACAGCCACTTCTTTGTGACATTCCTGAGGCAGGAGGGGTTAGCTCCCTGGAGCCAGCTTTGAGTGTCTGGGCAAAGAGGGTGTTATGGAATATTATCCAGTGATAAGCCTTTGCAAGGACTGTGGAGAGGAAGGGAGACACATTCCTGACTGAGAAGGGTTTGGCCTTGAGGGCCGAGTGTTTGGAGAACAGAGGAGCTTGTCTGGGTGCCGCGAGGAGAGGCAGATGGATTTGACTAACCTGAGAGAAAGTTCCAGCTCCTGGGCCTTTAATTGGTTAAACATTAGGAGCACTGAGTCATCTTGACAGACGTTTGTTAAGTGTCTCCTGTGTGGGGGCAGAAAAGCAATCATCATGTCACCATCAAGGGTCAAAAAGTTCAAAAGTGGGTGATCATTTGGGTGTGGGATGCAATGGGCAAGAAAGTGGTGGTGCCTGGGCCGTTAGAGGGGGTGCCGAAAAGCCAGGCATGGTGGCACACTTCTGTAATCTCAACTCTGGAGTCGGGGCAGGAAGAGAAGAAGTTCAAGGTCATCCTCTGCTATGTACATAGTGGGTTCAAGGCCGGCCTCAGCTAGGTAAAAAAGAGCTTGGCTTTGAATCATGTTTTGGGAAGAGGTAGGTTTGTGGTTTGTTGTTGTTTTGTTTTTTCAGTCATGGAAGCCATGACATAAGAGGTTTTTAGAGGATTGTGTGGAGGGGAATGAGATGTGGAGATGTTCTGTGAAGAAGCTCAGCTGTGTCACAACATGGCTGTGGACAAGCTGAGGAAGGAAGCACAAACCTAAAATCCGGTGGAATGAGCTAGGAGAAGGGATGAGGGCTGGACAAGGAAAGAAGGCATTTAAGGCACATAAGAACCCAAAATCCACTAGTGTAAGTGGCCCCAGCTGTCTGGCCTACTCTGAATGGATGGAAGAGACCTCATTTGGGCATCAGGGGAGCTTATGTTCTCTCTTAGACATCGTGTGGAGTTGGCCTGGGCTTGTAGAGACTGAAACCCCAGTGGCCTAACTGCAGATTCGCATGAAGATGGCTGCCATTGATGGCTCCCCTCACGTGGTGACTTAGGCATCCGGGCATCTCTGGAAGACCCTGACACTGCTCTCTGATACCCCAGCCCTGGAATTTCATCTCTAGCTAGAATTAGACATGGTGAAAGCAGGGAGGGGGAGGTTGCTGTCAGTGAGTAGGGAGGCTAACTTCTGCTCAGTAAGGCTAAATCCACTCATCATCCAAAACTGAAGATTCTAGATAGTTCTGGGTGTTGGAAACTTGAGTTGAAGATCATGGCATGTAACATGGGTGGTGTTTAGGATTGTCTCAGGAGAGAGGATGTCTTAGCATATGTCAGTTGGGTGGACTCGGCTGCCGAGGGTACTGGACTTCCGGTCATTGGCGTCGTCACCGTGCATTGAGGTTGTGTCCTCCCGGAGGGAGTGCTGAGAGCGTTCTGCGCTGCCGAGCTCGCAGTGTCGTCCGCTAAGACGGCTGTCTTGATCTTGACTGAGCCACCTGCATTCTGTTTCTCAGGAACTGTGGTGTATGGTGAGCCCATCACTGCCAGCTTGGGGACGGATGGCTCTCATTACTGGAGCAAGAACTGGGCCAAGGCGGCTGCCTTTGTCACCTCCCCACCCCTGAGCCCCGACCCAACCACTCCAGACTTTCTCAACTCCCTGCTGTCCTGGTGAGTGCCGCTGACTTGCTTACATCTCGACTGTAGATCTCACCAGACCGAAATGAGCCAGTAGCTGACAACACGATGGCTGGGAACAGGCTTAAAAATAGAGCCTTGTTGACCAAAGATGGCGGCAGATAAAGTGAGAAAAGGAACTACTGTTCTGTTACCATCTTGGGTGGGGATTCCTGATACAAACCTGGGTCATTCGAAAAGGGTCTGAATGAGGTATCAGAAGGGTGCCAGCCTGGTCTCACCAGATTGGAGTATGTTGCAAGAAATCCTCATGTCACTTGTTTCCTCCCAGTGGAGACCTCCAGGTCACTGGCAGCGCCCATTGTACCTTCAACACTGCCCAGAAGGCCGTGGGGAAGGACAACTTCACCTTGATTCCTGAGGGCACCAACGGCACAGAGGAGCGGATGTCTGTCATTTGGGATAAAGCTGTGGTAAGGACTGATGGCCTCCCTCATGGCTGGCCCAGGAAGGCCCCTGTCTGGGGGGGGGGTGTCGCTAATGTTTGCCACTAGAGAACGTTCTTGAAACTAGACCCTTTGAGATGGTATTTTCCCTGTATGGAAATCCAAGGCAGCTCCTAATAGTTAACTTCCTTCTAAATGTTACGCAGACATGCATCAGAGAGGGAATAGCTTTCTCAGTCTGCTGGTGGCCTTCCCAGTCAGCAGTCTTCAACTCCATCCATTCCCTTGGGACTGCGTTTGAGGGCTTCCAGGCTCCTGTATTTGCAACCACCACAGGCTTCTGCTCAACCTGTTTTGGACAGATACTGACACTGGGAGGAGGAGGGAGGAGCTGGAAGATATTTTTTTTTTCCCTTTAATATTCTAAAGTATAGTAACAGATTTTTTTTTTTATTCTTAATGAATTCCTTAGATTATGTGAGTAAAAACTATCTTGTGTCACAAGTCAGCCACAGTGAACATTTTGGAGAATGACTTCAGTTTTTATATATGCAAAGTATATGTCAAGTGTGCAGGTGACACAAACAATACACATTGCCTCTCAGCCCATTTAAAAACATTCTTCACATATCATAAAACTCACCATTCTTAAATCTGCATGAGAAACAAGAAACTTATTTTTTATCTTCTTGTCTTTTGTTTTGTTTTGTGTTTTTGTTTTTTTTTTTTTGTTTTTTCTTCCCGAGACAGGGTCTCGCTCTATGGCCTCCACTGGCCTGAAATTAGCAATGTAGACCAGGCTGCCCTCTAACTCACAGAGATCCACCTTCCTCTGCTTTCTGAGTGCTGGGGTGAAAGGTGTGGCCGCCACACCCAGTGAAAAGCTTGATTTTTTTTTTTTCCCCTTTGGGACAGAGGCTGTCTATGTAATTGTCCTGGCTGTCCTGGAAACTCACAGAAATCCACCCGCCTCTGCCTCCCGAGTGCTGGGGTAAACACACACAAGTTTAAAGTCATTTGTCTACAAGACTTTGACTAAAACTGTTGTGTTGTGTCTATTGTTTTAAACTGAAATGAGTATCCATATAGACATATCCTTTGGTGCATCTTTTTGCACAAGAAGTTTCTAGAAGTAACTTTGCCAGGTCAAAGGGAGTCTGTTAAACACTGATAGACAGTGTTGACACTCTTCTGCAAAGATTTCAACACCTGACATGGTCAGTGGGTTTTAAGAGCAGAAGCCCAAAAATATGACTAATTTGATGAACTTTGTCTTTGTTATTTGATATTCAATTTCTTTCGTTGTTGATTGGAATGAGTTTTTTAATATGCTTTTGGCCATCAAAATTTTCTTTTCTTCCTCTTAGTGCACACTCATGTCCTTGTTCTCCTGTGTTTAGAGTTGGAAGGGAGGGACGTCAGGAAATAATTGACCCTTACTGTATACCTCAGAAAGCCAGATGATGAGCTGAGGTTCACTGAGGGGAAGCCCAGACCTGTGTCTGTCCATTGTTGAAAGGGAAATCCCAGGGTACATCTCATGTCAGCATGTGCTCCTTTATTGCTGAACCTGCTCCACCTTCCGCTTTCTGACACGGCCCCCTCGTGTGTGTGTGTGTGTGTGTGTGTGTGTGTGTGTGTGCGCTCTGCCCCTCAGGTCACTGGTAAGATGGACGAGAACCAGTTTGTGGCTGTGACCAGCACCAACGCAGCCAAAGTCTTCAACCTTTACCCCCGGAAAGGTCGCATTGCGGTGGGATCTGACGCAGACTTGGTCATCTGGGACCCTGACAGTGTGAAGACCATCTCTGCCAAGACGCACAACAGCGTAAGTCTTGCCCATCGTGGGTAGACACGTGCTGCACTCACCGAGGGACAGGGCCAGTCCAGGGATTCGGGAACGGCCTCAGCCGGATAGGACTGAAGTCTCCCCAGGATGTATTGTACCTCAGAGTGTCCCAAGGGCCACACCAGCCCTTTCACTTTCTTTATAGAGGTCCACAAGACAACGTTTCCAAGGCAATGACTTCTGACCTTAGACCGTCAGAGTCCATGGGGCAACGAACAAAATTTTATGGTTGGGGGGGTCACCACAGGGTCTCAGCATGAGGAAGGTTGAGAACCACTGCCCCAGATGATGGTAGAAGCTCAGAAGTGTCTAGAAGTCAGGCACCATTCCATTGTCATGGTTTGAGCAGGATCTTATGTGGTGGGGTTTGCTGAAAGGGAGTAGTTAGAGCAGCCAGCTGTCCGCTCCTGAGGCGGCCACTGCGCATTTTCATTTCTGTGTCACTCCTCTCTCAGGCCAGAGGTCTGATTGACGGCCATCTTTCTTTTCCTAAAGGATTTTTTGGCTTCTCTCACAGAAGTCATTCAGGCCGTGAGTCATAGTATAGGAACTGCAGAGCCAGGGGTTGGTCACAGAGCTTGGGGCTGTGCTATCTGTTGGCGTCCTGGCGTTTGAGATGAAAACCAGGGGTTCAGTGAGGTTTGGGTGTCCTGCGAGTCTGTGGGTTCAGTAAGCATAAAGCAGAGCTCCTCAGACAGCACTAAATATGCATAACACGGGAGAGTGGGAAAGGAAAGAGCCTTGGGCAAAGTGCTTCATTTCCTGTGTTTGGAAGCAGGGTCTCAATATGTCCTAGGCTGACCTTAAACTTGGTATCCTCCTGTCCCAGCCTCCCTGTTTCTGGGGTTACAGGTATATGCCACCACGCAAAGTGAAGTGTTCCACGCCAGCCACCTTATTCAGATCTTCTTTTTTCCTCATCTTGGTATTTTACTTAGCTCTAGCCATATGAGCAAGAGGCCGCTCTAATAGCACCGAGCTACAAAGTAGCACGGCAGTTACTTATTTAAGTTTTTAACATGCACTCTTAAAAAATAGCTAAACAGTATAGAACCATTAAGTGGGGGGTGGTTTGCTCATTTAATTGTGTATGTGTGTGCCGCATTTGAAAATGTGTTTGCTTTGTGCATGCAGTGCCTACAGAGGCCAGAAGGGGGGCACAAGATCCCTGGAACTGCAGTTACATGTGCTCGTAAACTGCCCAGTGTGGGTGCTGGGAACTGAACTTGGGTCCTCTTAAGAAAACACCAAGTGCTCGCCTCCTCTGATCCAGCTGTTCAGCCCCATCTTTTGATGGGATTCTATTCAACTCATTCCACAAGAAGGAGGCTGAAGATAATATAGGTTCGGTAGATCTTACCCAAAATGCTTGGAACCAGAGGTATTTTGAGTTCAGAATTTTTCAGGCTTTCATGTATTTATATAAACAATGGCATCCCTAAACTGCAAACAACAAATCTATAAATCTCTAAAACCCAGCTCGCTTGAATCTTGATGGGTGTATGGGTGTTTTTTTTTTTTTTGTTTTGTTTTGTTTTTGTTTTGTTTTTGTTTTTTTTGTTTTTTTTTTTTTTCCTTACAAGAACTGTCTATGGGTGTGGTTTTTAAAAGAGTTTCATGCGTGAGTACTGTATTTATATCACTTGCGCTCCTCCCTATCTCTCCATTCCAACTTCTCTTGTCTCTGCCCTGCCACATACCCCTCTCAAATTCATGCCCTCCTCTTCTTTAATTACACACAAACACACACACAAACTCACACACACTTTCACACACATACACACAAACACATGCACATACAAACACTCAGACAAACACACACATACACACACACTGGCTGTATGGAGTCTAGTTAGTGGTGCCCATATATTCATGCATTTAGTGCTAACTGCTTAGGTTTGAGCAGTCTGTCAGGAGACTTATCCCTGAAGAAAAGTGACTCTCTCTCCCTTGGCTGTCGCTGAAGGCCTAAAGGGCTTAATCTAGTTGTGGGGCTTTGTGAACCTTTCCTCTAGCCAAGTTGACTTACCGAGTAGAGTGGTGTGATCTTGGGTAGACAACTGTATCATTGTGAGCTGATGGGTACAGCCTTTCTGTTGGAAAGTTCTATCTATCTCACAGCGGTCCTCCTGGTCCTCTGGTTCTTACATTTGTTTCTTCTTCCGTGCATTCCCCGAGCCTTGGGTGTTGGAGTTGTGTTATGGGGCTGGGCTGTCCATGGAAGTAAGTTTTTTTTTGTGTTTGTTTGTTTGTTTGTTTGTTTTTCCAAGACGGGTTCCTCTGTGTAGCTTTGGCAGTCTTTAATTCATTCTGTAGACCAGGCTGACCTCAGTCTCAGAGTGCCTCTGCCTCGTGAGTGCTGGGGTTTGACGCGTGTGCTGCGTGGCTGGAAGTGAGTTCTTAATGGTGGAGTGGATCTCTGCGTGAAGGGCCGGGTGGACAGCAGGCGCTTCAGGGAGCACAATTCCTACTGCTCTGCTCAGTGGGCCTGAGACTACAAGGCTGGCTGTCCCCCGAGTGGATTGCCACAACTGCCTGGGGAAGATTTCGGCATTTCCAGGACGAGCATGGGCCCACTGCCAGGCTAGAGCCTCTCTCTTGGACAGAAGGCTTGGGGTTGGCCATGCTGGGGGCTCAGTGCCAGCTTCCTTGTCACCGGTGGATGCCAAGATGGTGGGTGCTTCACGGAGAGACTGGGACTGACTCCATATTTATGGCTGGTCTTGCCCTGCTGACTCAGCCTTGCCTTGTATCATCCATCTTGGGATACTCAGGGATGTCCTCAGGGTTAACCGGCTCCTGCGTTTGGATGTCTTTCATGTCCCCACCCCTTTCCTCCGACCTTTTCGCTAAAGGGGCTGGTGTGATTATCCTGAGGGGGAAGATAAATAAACGAGAGGTGCAGAGAGCTTAAGTGACCGGTCTAGTGTTACATAGTGATCTTGCGGTTGAGCCGGAGTTAGAAGCCTTCATTTCTCAGCATTCTTCCCGACCAGACTGCTTACGGAGGTGCGGTGTCATCGCAGGGTGGGGTGGAGAAAGTGCCATCTCTCTTTGGTGGAGCCCCCTCCCCAGGGGGAATAGAACGGGCTGCCGAGACATCAAAAAGGGCAGCTGAGGGCTCATCCAAGACACAGGCGACTGGGCTGGGACCTGGCATTGCGACCTGTCTGCCTGGACAGACAGAGAACAGGAAGCAGTGAAGGTTTGGGAATTGGTTGCTACTCATCTGACATTTTTTTAATCTAAACCTGTCTTGGGCGGTATCTTAGGTGGCCCTGCCCAACGCCTCATTGCCTCCTCCTGCTTCATTGGCTGGCATTGCCCATCTGGTGAAGTCCAAACAAGACACTCTAGGCCTGGCTTCAGTGTGGAAAAGCTAACGTATCCATAACCCTATTGCTAAGGCTCCATTAGGATTTTTCAGGATTCTAGCCTGCTCTGTAAATTCTGGGTATTTGTGTGGATGAAGTTAAAAATGTCCATCTTAGTGGTGGCGTAAACTCCCACTCCATCTCAAAGAGTGATGGGAGGTCTGGGATCCCTTTTATGAACATACCAACTTAAAAAAAAAATCATGCAGAGTGGGGGTTCTCAACCTGGGGTCTAGACCCGTTTGGAAGTCACATGAGCCTTTCCTAGGGGTTACATATTGGATATCCTGCATATGAGGTGTTTACGTTAAAATTCCTAACAGTAGCAAAATCGTAGTTATGAAGTAGCATCAAAAATTATTTAATGCTTGGGGGTCACCACAACACGAGGAACTGTATTAAAGTGTCACAGCGTTAGGAAGGTTGAGAACAGCTGGCCTAGAGTCATGGGGCTGCTTTCCTCCATATTGAGAAGGGGGAGATGGCTCCAGAAGCCTCACCAGCAGCTCCTTCCTAGGCCACTAGCTCCAGTGCCTGTGCTGTTCAAGGCCTTGAGTACCAGGGGCCTTTGCTCTTGTAGGCAAAGCGCAGGAATCAGCCAGCAGTGGGTAGGGACTGGGTGATCTTGTGTCGCTCATCCTTTTGTAGACACGTCAAGGGAGTATGTGAGGTCAGTCCATTGATGAGTAGCAGGCCTGGGATGAAAGGGCCCCATGGCCAAGGCTGTGTCTGGAGATGGATCATTAATTAGGAAGTGGTAGGGAAGATCTTAGAGGATGCTCACACCCTTCCCAAAGCCATTTCAGAGGAGACAGGATTCTCTCACCATGGTCTGCGCACAGAGATTCTTTCTGTGTCATTGTTGTGACACAGACCGCTGTCGTTCAGATGGCCCGTCTTTGGCCATCTCTGAGACAAAACTGATTGTGGGACATGATAGAGAAGAACATCTGAGACGAGGTCTCTGACTGGGGACTGGGTGAAAAGATGCAGGCCTTCGCATGGCCTCAAGGAGATGTGGCTCTGTCCTAGTGTGAAAGATCTCCCCGTGCCTCTGCTTCAAGGATGGGGGTGGGGAAGAAGCTCGGTGAGGCTCTGTACTGGAAGCTGGTGCCCGTGCAGGCTTGAGGTCTAAATGCCCAGTGCCCGTGTGGGTCGGACAGCCTTGAGCTGAGAAGGCTGTGTGTGACCTTCAGTGGCCTTCTACTGGGGAGGATCTGGCTCTCGCTAGGCCAGGCTTTGCACAGCCAACTCCGGTTTTCAGGGCAAGCATACTGATCAGTGGCAGATGGAAGACGTGGTGTACCCTAGAGTCTCAGGCTCCCCGTAGAGCCCCCTTGCCAGCGGCCATGCCCCTTCACTTTCGTGTGGGGCAACCCCCATGTTTCTCTGTGGAGTCTCTGACTCGGCTGGCAGCAGTCACAGGCACTGCTTTTCCACATGGGATACCAGCCGCTAAGCCACTGTGCCCTTTCTCTATCCTCTGCAGCCTCTGCACGGAGCAGAGATGACCATTGACCCAGGTGTTGGTGCGGGCCCTGTCCTCCCACTGAACCTCCGGAGCAGTGATTCTCAACCTTCCTAACTCGGAGACCCTTTAATACAGTTCCTCATGTGGTGGTGACCTCCCCAACCATAAAATCATTTCATTGTTGTTTCATAACTGTAATTTTGCTACCGTTACGAGTTGTAATGTAACTATCTGATATGAAGGATGTCTGATATGCTACCCCCGTGAAAGAGTTGTCCTATCTCCAGGGGCTCTCCACCCACAGGTTGAGAACTGCCGCTTTAGTGTTTTTTGTTTTGGTTTCTGTTTTTCCTCTTGGCCTGAGTTTTCCCAGAAGCACATGCTCTGCACCACATGTTAACCTTCAGCTCTGGCCATTTGTTCCCGTAGGTCGTCATGGGGAAAGAGCCTTAGGCCTTCAGCCTGAGCTGAGCCAGAATTATGGACACTGCTCTGACTTCCGGCACTTTCTGTGTCAGAGGACAAAGCCTCTTGTTTTCTGTTGCTTTGACTGTCAGACAAACGCACAGTGAGGCATCCCACCTGTTTCCTGGGAGGGTGTGCCAAATTGCCTGTTTTCACCCTCTACGCCATGATCCTCCAAACTCGGGTGGGTCATTTAGGAGACTAAACCTCAGTTCTGTCACACTCTTGCCGTCTTTTACAAGCCACCAGTCCAAGAACCATTTCTTGGCCCCTTTCTGTTTCTCTTTTCCCTTCCTTTTATAATACTTGGGATTGAACCTGAGGCCCTGCGCCTTCTAAGAGGTCTGCCACTAAATTCATTCTGCCACTGATCTGTACACATCTCCAGTCTTCTTTGAGGTACATCTTCACCCAGTCTTCTACACTGGCCTTGAACACACTCTGTACCTCAGGCAGGGCCTTGACTTCTGATCTTACAGCCCCAGAATCCTGAGTAGCTGCGTTTCTGGGTTTGCCCCACAAGACCGAGCTGGAATGAGTTTCTTTATGTTTGTGAAGTGTTCATGAACATACACACACACCTGTATGCATGTGCCCATACTGCCTATATTATTACTCTCTTGAGTTAGTTTCACTCAGATAGGGAGGAGTAGGTGAGAGGAGTCCATATTTATACACAGAGGAAGTGAGTGTCCCTGGGGATGCAGGCTCCACTTTGGGGGTTTACCAGTAAGCTCCATTCAGTCCAGCCCAGGGGCAGGGCTTGCTCTGACGGTGACTGTTCCTTCCCTCAGGCTCTTGAGTACAACATCTTTGAAGGCATGGAGTGTCGCGGCTCCCCCCTGGTAGTCATCAGCCAGGGCAAGATTGTTCTGGAGGACGGCACGCTTCATGTCACTGAAGGCTCAGGCCGCTACATCCCCCGGAAGCCCTTCCCTGACTTTGTGTACAAACGTATCAAGGCCAGGAGCAGGGTGAGTGGTTCTGTTAATTTTTAAATGTCATGTATTGAGTTCAGTGCCACAGACAGCCATGAAGCCCCAGGAGTCAGAATACTGAGATGGGGGACATAAGGATAAAGACAACTTGACATTTTCCTCCCAAAACTTAAGCTGCTTGCTGGGGGAGTCAAGGATGATGATGAGTGTGGGCTAAGGACCCAGAGGAGGGGACCCCTGCTGCAGAATCACTGAGGAAGATGTGATGGGAGAATGCATTTGGGTTTTGAAGGCTAAGTAAGAGTTTTTGCAAGCCAAGGGATGGCGATAAAGATGCTAGACGACGGGATGTGATATGTGAAGTCGTACGGCGTGATCAGGTGGACAAGGGTAGAGCCTAAGGAAATTAAAGAAGAGTGAGATTGGAAGGACAGTTTGATCTTGAAAATGACACCAGACCCTCTTCACAGTCCGACTGGGCTTCTTAGAGGGGTCAAAGGTGATGTGGCACAGTGAGGAAAATGAAACCAGGAGAGTAACCAGTTCAAGGGGAGCCACGTTGGGAAAACTTTTGGCCTGGAACTCCTGGAACTGATCGCACATCTGTCTCTCTTGTATCTGTCTTAATTGGTGTGGTGGTGGTGGGGCTTATCCCCATGCAGTATGGGCCTGTCTTGGCTGCTGTTCCATCACACCGGGAAGGAGCAGGGAAGATGTCCTCCGTGAATGTGACGTAGGTTGTGCGGTAATTGTGTGTTTCAGCTGGCTGAGCTGAGAGGGGTCCCTCGTGGCCTCTATGATGGACCCGTTTGCGAGGTGTCTGTGACGCCCAAGACGGTCACCCCAGCCTCATCGGCCAAGACGTCCCCTGCCAAGCAGCAGGCGCCACCTGTTCGGAACCTGCACCAGTCTGGATTCAGCTTGTCTGGTACGGTCGGGGCTGGGTGGTTCTGGGTGGGTTCAGCAAGCTCTGCGGAGCCAGCCTGAGGCTTTTGGCTTCAGTTCTCTGTCCTGTTGCACCCCCCCCCCATGGGGCTGCCGGACATCCACCTGCGGCCCCCTCCTGGTGAGAGAAACTTTCTATCTTGGGAACTTCCTTCCCCTCCTTCGCCATGATAGGGACTTCGCATTCTTCCGGCTTCCTAAGCTTAGACAGACATCCAAAGTCCTGTGAACAGAATGGGTCATCACACAAACTTCTTCTTATCATTTCTGCTGGATTTTGGAAATTCCCATGTGTGCCTGTGGTGGATGAGGGATTGTCCGCTTTCAGAACACTCCAGGTGTTTCGGTTTGGGAGACAGGCTCCGAAACCCTAGTTTTGCCCTAAAGTGTGACATCAGTCATGATGCATCTCACCGCGTTATTCACGTAGATGGCACAGATGGCCAGTGGTCTATGTGAAAGAAATGCTTGCGACTGGTAGCTAGTCTGCATTTTTAAAGATTGGGAAAATGTCTTGTAGATAGTGAACCATGTTGTGACTAAGACCCAAGTCCAAATACCAAATGTGGGCAGGCCGGATGGCTCAGCAGTTAAGAGTGACCTCTGACCTTATAGGGGACCCAAGTTTGTTCCCTGTACCCACGTCAGGTAGCTTAGACTTCAACTCCAGATCCAGGGGATCCAGTGCCCTCTTGTGGCCTCCTCAGGCACTGCACCTCTGTGCATACCCCCTCCCCCGCCATACACGTTATACACGTGATTAAAAATAAAACCTTAAAATCCAAACACACAATGCATCTTTGTTTTATATACACGTGACAGAAAGCCTCGAGGGGGATTTCACGTAGCATTTGTATCATGCAAAGCTTGACTACAGTTAGTCACATCAGGTCTGACCGTTGCTTCTTTCCTCCTCTCTAGGTGCTCAGATTGACGACAACATTCCCCGCCGCACCACCCAGCGCATTGTGGCGCCCCCTGGTGGCCGTGCCAACATCACCAGCCTGGGCTAAAGCCCTTAGGCCTGCAGGCCACGTGGGCATGGGGGATGGGACACCTGAGGACATTCTGAGACTTCCTTCCATATTCTTTTCTTTCTTTCTTTCTTTTTTTCTTTTTAAAGAGCCTGTGATAGTTGCTGTGGGCAGCCAGTTCCTGGGGCTTGCTCTTGGGCCCCCGCACTCGGCCTCCCCTGGAGTTTCTGAATTTGCTCACCCAAGTCCCTACACAGTCATGACCACCATACCCAAGCCTAGCCACCCACCCCACACGGAGCTGCACCCAACACGCAGACATGCACCACTAAGCAGATGCCAGCGAGGGTGCCCCTACCAACACCCTCCGTTGTGCAGTCGGCACCTTCCTGTCACGGGGAAGATAGTGAATCGCCCTGAGCTGCCTTCTTTTCTTTTTAATAATTTTTAAAAAGGGGTTTTCTTTGTGGGATTGGGGAAGGGTAGGGGGGGTGGGAAATTTTTTTTTTTTTAAATACTAAATTAAAAGCCTGATTCAATATTAATCCACACGGGTCTTGAACTGGACATCCTAATGATGCAATTATGTAACCGTTAAGCTGATTTTGAGGCTGGCAAGCTGCTACTGCCCCTCTGGAAAAGTTCCATGCGTCTGCATCTTCATCCTTTACTCTTCCGGGTCAGCTGTTGAGAAGAGGCAGGTTTTCTTCAATGGCCTAGATTTTGTGGCAGATGAGACCTTTTGAGGGTTCTCTGTTTTTCTGCATCTCCTGTCTGCCCTGGCTTTTTCTTCTGCACTCATGGAGAGATTCAGATGTTGGTCTCTTGCTTTGTGTTTCTTCGAGGCGGTGTTCTTTTTCTCCTCGCCACCTTGTCTGCTGGTAAAGCCAGGCATCCCAATTTGGCCTCAGGCATAGCTAGAGGACCCTAGTTTTGTCCCCACAACCGTAGTTTTGTGCTATCCTGGTTTCTGTTAAGATTGGTGCTATCCGATTCTCATCACCAGGAAGTGTCTGAGATTGAGGCTTGCCAGACATAGGGACGGCCCGGATGATGTCACCAATATTGTCACATGTTGGCCCAGAATAGAGTCACGTGTGGAGCAAAGCCAAGAGAGTAAGAGAGAACTAGGCCGTAGAATTGACGGAGTTCCCAGGCAAACCTGTAAACCCAGCCCGGAAGCTCACATGAGCCAGACAAACTGGGACCGTAATTTGCCTGTGGAGGGGCCCTTCCCAGCCTTCCCCAGGAATGCTAGAAAAATGGGACTTTTCAGTGTGTGCATGCGCGCGTGCGCGGAGGTGAAAACTTTTTTTTTTTCTGTCCAGTTATTTCAAAAGGTCTAACTTGATGGGGGAAGGGCCTTATAAGGGTAGAAATCTGCAGGATAATTAAGTCTTTTACAAGAGGAACAACCCTGTTTTAAGAGACAGTATCTCGTGGGAAGAAAACCGCCCAGGTTGAACGCATGGCCTGCTTAGAGTTCACGCTGCCCCTCAGAGACCGTGTCACCTCATATCTGTCACCCTTCCTCTTCCTGTCACAGTGACAGTTTCTCACTAGCTGGCTTCTTTCTGTATTTGCCGACTTCTGTCCTATTTCTTTTCAAGTGTGTTTACAGGTCCTTGTGAGCAGTGTTAGGTCCACAGGCTTTTACGAATCCAATCTGCTTGGGTAAAAAAGCAGGGCATCAAAAAAAAAAAGTGATATTTTTAGTGTCCACACATTTTTGCCTTTGGGGTTAACGGTTGGGGTTTTAGGCTTGTTGCTGATTTTTGTTATTTTAAAGGTAAATTGCACTTTTAAAAATTGGTTGACTTAATATATTTGCTTTTTTTTTTTTGTTGTTTTTTACCTGCACTTGGGAGAAAATTTGAACAAGTTGGAAAACGCCCTTTTGTTTATTTGTTTGGCTTCTGAGGAACACTCGCAGCTCTCCAGTATTCAGTATCTCCCTTCTGTTTCTTGTATGGGGCTGTGGCCCTTTCGGTTGTTTTAGATCGTTTTCTTAAAAAGCAAAACAAACAAACAAAAAAAAACAAAACAGTTTCAAACCTGAAGATTTCCGCAGTCCGTGTAAGCATGTTTACCTGTTGGCTCGCTTTCTGTGTCTGTTAAATGAATGTCATATGTAAATGCTAAAATAAGTCAACAGTGTCTCAGAACTGAGTAACTGCAGTGACTTGATGCTCTAAACCAGTGTAGGATTTACTGCTAGATGGTTTTTAACCCTTGAACTTGTGATTGTGACCCAAGAGGGGGGGACCTTTCAGTGCTAAAGCTGATCATGTGTGTAGCCAGAAAGGTACTTTTTTTTTTTTAATTTTTGTTTTATTTTATTTTTTTTGTAACCACTGTCTTAATGGCAAAGTAATTATGGTAAAATACAAGTCTCGTGTTTATTATTCCTTAAAAAGTCTGTTGTTATATTACCACGGAACACCCAATAAAGCAGAATGTGGTTGTTTCAGGGGCGTGTCTGTGTTCAGACTCTCACGGCGTGCCAGCTTCCCCACTGCAGTTACTCACGGGGCACCCCCTGGCTAGGCTTGGGTTTGGGCTGTGGACCATCGCAGGAGTGCCTGCCCTCATGCCTCAGGTTGCTGTGGATATGCTGGCTGCAGGATGATGCAGTGCCACAGGCCACACCATACCTGGGGGATGAGGGCCAAGGGCGCCTCAGGCGTCTAAAACCCCATCCCGGAGAGGCAGGGAGCCTCCAGGAGCGCCAAGCCAATTCAAGCCAGATGGGACCACATAAGACTAGGTGGGTTTCCAGTGTCGGTGCTGGTCTTCCTCATGATGTGTTTGCCCTGGGGAATCTTCCGACTACTCGGGTGCAGGAGAGAAAAGAGACCACTTGGAGTGTCCTGACACCTCAGTGGAGGTGCTGTCAAGACCAGGACCAAGGCCTAGGCTTTCCCCCTCAGCCCAGGATGGAGGATGCTGGTGGGGGTGAGAGTCATGCTGGGTTTCTGGATGTTGGGTTTGCACAGTTGCTTCCTTCTGGTGGTATTGACTCCAAATGACGGAGTGTGCCCTGGGAACCATGGGCTTGTCATATGGGAGGGCTGGTTTATCCCCACCCCACGTCACCACCACCACTACCACCAACAACAACTATTATTGTCTAAACTGTATATGAGGTAACATGCAGATTGTACAAGCCCAGCCTGGTGGTTGACATAGGCAAATGCCAAGCACTCAGGAGCCTGAGGCAAGACTGGGTGACATGATGAGATCCTCCCTTTAAAAAAATAAAATCGATGAAAAGAACAAAGATGATGCCATCATTATAAGAGATGGGAAAGTAAGAGCAGGAAAAACAAGGCCCCCGATTGACTTAGAACAACATGCCTGCTTGGATCATTTACACACGTGGTGAGATCCTACGGCGGCCAGTTAGGACACTGACTGTGGTTAAGGGTGAAAGAAATAAAAGACGCTGGAGCCAGAGGGGAAGGCTGGATTCTCCCAGGAGCCACAGTGTGAAGTGTGTGGGGCTGGCTCTGTGGCCAAGCAAACGTGGGAAAGGGGATGAAGATGGTACCGCACATGGCCCATCCCATCACCCCCTAGGTCCCATCCATACCAAGAAGGTCCTGTGGACCCTGTAGCTTACAAGTTCACAGTCCATTCAGTCCCTCAGAACTCTGCTCTTTTCAGGATAGACCCCACAGAGGCCCGTACAGGCACTAAGATGTGGATCAATACTTGAGCAGGGGCTTAGAGTGAGCCGGGTACCCGAGCCCAGGCTGTGGCTGGAACCGTTTCCAGCGACTGTCGGCTACACTCCTCTTGCACGGGAGGAGGTACGCTGGAAGAGGCAAAGTCTACAGGTGGACCAGCTAGCCAGTGGCATGGTTAAGTCCAGGCAGCTGCGTTACTCTTGATGCGTTTTATTCAAGACACAAGCACAAAAGCCCGAGGAAGCCAGAAGAAGGTATCAGGGGAAGAGCTAGGAAAAAACTGGGGCATGCCTAGCCGGGAGGGTGCGCTCAAGCCTCACGCTGCTCTGAACAGAAGGCGCCACCCTCAGGCAAGGTTCTGTGGCATTCATTCTGTTAGGAAAAAACAAAAAACCAAAAAACCAGAGCTGCCTCTCATCAGCTGTGATGGGGGTCAGCTCCATGATGCTGCTGAACAGGCGTCTTATTTAGAAAACCTAGCTCTCAGTATGGGACCTGGGAGTTGCCTCCCCACTCACGCCTCAACCTTTGGTGAATGATAAGCCAGGAGTGGAGTATGGCTGGAGCAGAGAAGTGCAAAGGGATGCCAGGAAACTGCCAGCGACGGTGTCCTCCACGTCTCTCCTAAGATCTAAACATCAAGAAATGACTGGTAATCACTCAAGGCCTTTGGCGGACTGCAGAGACTGTTGGAGATGTTGGAGATGGCATCCATTGTGTCCAGGCAATCTGTTGGTTAGGGTCACACGGCTGGCAGCTAACATGCACTGTGACACACCAGCCGCTGTGCTAAGTGAGAGCTTTGTGCCCGCTAACGGAGCTAATCTTTCACAAAAAGTCGAGAAGGAGGTGCCACTGTGCCGGTGAATAGAGAAGGGGGCCAGTGCTCAGAGAGTCAAGTCAGCGTTCCAGAAGCAGCTTTCAGTCTGCAGCCTGGACCCAGTATGCACGGAACACACACACACACACACACACACACACACACACACACACACACACATTGCAAAAATGTCCAAGGAGGCCAGAAGAAGGTATCAGATACCCTGAAACTGTAGTTATAGATGATTGTGAGGCGCCATGCAGGAGGTGCTGGGAGCTGAACCTGGGCCCTCTGCAAGACAGCCAGTGCTGTTAACCACTGAGCCATCTCTCCTCTGCTCAAATAGATTTACTTTTGTGCTTGTGTCTGAAAAAGGCAAAACTGGATTTCTTAGACACAAAGCCATTACAACTGCATAATTAAGAGAGTGATAGCAATCTACATAAAGCAGAACTAAGAATCCAGAATAGATCCATAATAAATGCTCTCTGGCTAGCAGTCTGAAAACCACTCGAGGGGAAGGCTGCACTGCAACAGGTGTATCTCCAATTGCCATTATCCACAGTCTCTTGTGAGAAAGTGCCTGGTTGGGAGGGAGGGGGGGAGGGGGGTGATGAACACCAGGGAAATAGATGTTCAGGTCATCAAGCATGGGGGGAATGTGGGCAGGCCAGCTTTGCAAACTGGAGTGTGCAGAGACACGAATTCAGAAATATGTAGCCCAGACCAGAGAGCAGACAGTGTGAACTGCAGGAATCCAGGGGAAGAGTGGCCTAGGAGATGATGAGAGTTATCGGGAAACTACTGTTTTGAAGATGCTCGACTTTATAGAGAAGCTTTGGGAAAAGCATTCTGAAGTGGTAGAAAAGGACCAACGTGTGTCTATACACAAGTTACATGCAGTTAATTCTTACAAGGACCTCAGGCTGTAAGTAAAATAATGTCTGTGAGAATCCTTTGCAATAATAATAGTTTGAAAAGGGCAAAGTGACCTAGATACTGAGTGCATTCTTACTTGATTAAGCTTCAGTGCCAGGAGAGGGGTGGTGCCCACAGGGTAACAGATGAGGAGACCCCGAGCAGCAGGGTTTTCCTGAAGCTGGGGGAAGCCCAGCTTTAGCTCAAGGCTACACTTAGCCTGAGGTCTTAGGGTGAGAGGAACACCAAGGACTGGAGACGACCAAGCACCAGGGCTTATAAAGTCTTATGATTAACTAATATATGACTGATACATGTGATTGACGACTAAGCCTCATTGCTGTTACAATTATAGAACCCACCTTTGTCCTAACAAACACATTGTTCCATGCAGGGCCTTTGGCCATCGGCTTGTTTAATAGAAAGAGATGGAGGGCAGAAACGGCTGTCATACAGTCCTCCAGCCATCACTTTGTTTGGGGCCTGAGAATTTTATATATATATATATATATATATATATATATATATATATTTGTTCCTAGAGCCTATGTATGTATGTGTGTGTGTGTGTGTGTCTGTGTCTGTGTATGTATGTATAATATAATGTGCTTTGGACATACTCAAAATCTTTGTTTCCTTTTGCACTTTTTCTAGGTGTGGACCCAGATGCAGTGTTCTCTCCGTGTCTCTCGGTGTCTCTGTCTCTCTCTGTGTGTATGTGTGTAGTAGCCAGCCTCAGATATCATTCCTCAGGATGTCATCTACCTTTCTTCTCCCATTTTGAGACAGGCTCTTCCATTGGCTCAGAACCCTTCGATTAGGCTATGTCTCTGGTTGACCAGCAAGCCCCAAGGAGCTTCCTGTCACCTCCTCAGCACTGAAATCACACGGCTCTTTACGTGGGTTCTGGGCACTGCCCACAAGCTCTGGTGCTTACGCAACAAACACTTTAGTGACCAAACCATCTCCCAAGCTTTCACTTTCTAACGGTCACCTTGCTTGGGTTTCCCTGTCACTCCAAAGATGCCTCCATTGCCCCTCTGCAGACACCTAGGGAAGAAAGAGCCGCTCTCCTCCAGCACTCCATGATGTCGTGCGCCCTCTGCTGGGAGGAGAAGCATCCTTCCTCTTATGTACTTAGGCAGTAGGAGGAGGCTGGGAATATAGTCCTGGATGGCTTCATCAGAAGTGGGAGCGGGAAGAGGAGGTCGAGCCCTCCTCAGAGCGTGGTGACCCAGCTCACTGGAGGAAAGGAGGAAGGATCTACAGCCACATCCCTCCCACCTGCTTTTTCTCTCCCTCCCTCCTACTCACAACCTTCTATCCTATGATCTCTGGCTGTATTAGCCTCCCCGTAATTTTCCCTCTGTACCCGCGGGATCAAATGAAAGGAGCTCTAACTTTCTGTACAGGTCTCATAATTTCTTCCAACTGATGCCTTCCACATGGACCCGAAGAATAGCCCCAGCTACAGCATCCTTGCCGACCAGCAGCTCTGCTCCACAGCTGGTGTCCAGAGGCCAGCTCTGCGGCAGGTGGTGGGGTACTTGACCTGTCCTTGATGTCCTTGCTCCCTCGTAATTCATGCTAGTTTCAGACCTTAAAGCTTGAGTGGGACTCAAGGCCCCCTCAGCTGTCCAGCTCCTCTCCAGGCAATGTGGAATTCTTTGCCACCCAAGTGCCACTGGGCAAAAGTGCTTTGTAAACCCACTGGGCCACACTTACCCTCCTTTCCTGTTCACTTGAACCCACAGCTCCTTCTGCTTTCTCTCAAGCGGACCCCTCGCCCCGAAATTGTGTAGATGTGTTCATGATCAGTTAATCATTCAGTTTGCTCCCTTCACTCCATGGTACCTCCCTTCCCCAGGGAGGTCCTACCTTGTCTGCACATCCTTTAGGATGGCAGCTGGCTGGTTGTTTGGGGTAACAGTCATCGTGGCAACCCTGCAGGCAAACACTAGAGGCAGGTAACTCACAAGGAGGAAAGGTCGCCAGGAGTGACAGGCTTGGAGGTTGAAGGTTCACAGCCCAGTGGTTGCGTTTGTTTAATTTCTGATGAGGCTGGCAGATAGCAACGTTCCACAGGAAGGGTGTGGAAGCTCGTGTGTAGTCTCAAGATGGAAGAGAGATGTGTGCACATGTGCCCGTGTGTGTGTGTGTGTGTGTGTGTGTGTTTATCTGACTGAGAGCACAAGTGAACAGCTCTCTCACACTCCTGCTGCTGTGCCTCTCCCACCATCGTGAGCAAGAATACAACCTTCCCCTCTTAAGTTACTTACTGTCATTCAATGAGAAAAGTTACCAAAACAAGCCTCCCCCCCCCCTTTTTTTTTTACTTCAACCCAAACAGTACCTTTTAGGTTCTACCTTCATACTAACCAACCTCAGGATGGTGTCCACACCTAAAACACAAGAACAAAACAACAACAAGTCTGACTGTGGCAACTAGTTTGCTTTCATCCAAACGTTCTTCTATAGGAAGAGAGTAGCCAGTTTCTCTGTTTGGGGAAAACCAGCCAAAAGAGAAATTAAGTTCTGGGAAAGGAGTGTGGAAAAAAAAAAGACGCAAAAGAAATTGCACAAAAATGGGACTCCTCACCCTACTTGCTAACTCCCCGTCTCTTCCTCAGTCGATAGACCTACATCTTGACAATTAGTGCGAAGGGTTATGACATTTATCTCAACTGGCTCTAGAAAACTTTTGAGGCAGCTCTTGTTATCAGATGAAGGATGTAAAGAAGAAGATAGGGTCTCCAAGGGATGGGTAAAGAGTGGACAAAGATTTGAGCATAAACATTTCACAACAATTTCATGTAAGCCTGAGATACACCAGAGACCAATTTTTCTCATTGTGGAATACTGAATTTTCTTTTTCCTCCAAACTTGATGAGTATCATTAGGGTTGCTTAAAGAATCATGGGGTGTCTAGACAATGGAAGAAATCATCTCCTGTTTGGCGAGATACCTACGCAGTTAAAAGGTACATGCTGTACAAACCGGGCAATCTGAGTTTCATCCCCTGAACCAACAGAAAGGTGGAAACAGAGAACTGATACTACAGAGTTGTCCTCTGACCTACACGCCTGTGTCTTGTAGCCATTTTCCCTTTCCCCCAAATAAATACATTAATTGAAGAAAAAAAAAGTGTCCTTCCTTCACCAGGCAACCACTAATTGCCAATAGACCCTCAGGGAAGTGTGGCTTCATGAGCCACACCCCCTTCCATAACAGAAAGGTCACTGACCCAATCTTTTTTTTTTTCATTTTTTAAAAAAATTTTTAATAGTCTTTTTTTTTCCAAGATTTATTTTACTTATTACATATACAGTGTTCTGCCTGCACTAGGTCTCTTTATAGATGGTTGTGAGCCACCATGTGGTTGCCTGGGAATTGAACTCAGGACCTTTGGAAGAGCAGCCAGTGCTCTTAACCTCTGAGCCATCTCTCTAGCCCCAACTGACCAAATCTTGTGTGGGTTTTCTGTAGGTAATCACAGCTGATGGTTGTTCAAGAGCACAAAAGCTGCGTTATGTAGTAAGGACAGATTCTCACAACTCTGCCCTGTCTCTTTGCTCTTATACTGTTTCTACCCTTTCTTCCACAATTTTGCCTAGCCATGGAGCAGGGCACCTCAGAGTTCCATTTATTGTTGAACACTCATCAGTCTACTGACTTTTAGCACTTTGACCAGTTATGGGTCTCTGCAGGAGCCACCTCCCACTGCCAAAGCAGAGCAACGCTAATTTACGGGCTTAAGGATAGATATTTAGAAGATAATTTGACGGGTACACCATGTCCGTTTAGCAATAAACACAGCAGTTGTTTCTCCATGAAAGCCTAGTTACGGGCTTTGGGCCAGGTTTATGGTGCCACATATGAATCCCTGTGTAACAGATCACAAATACAACTCTAAAGTAGTTGGTCACTCTCAAAACAGCCACGACACGGTCGCGCTAGTGGGCACATCTCGCCTGGCAGGTCAACAAGACAGCGCCCCAAATCCGCAGCTGAGAAAAACTGTTAATGACAATTCCACCCCCGTGGCCGCCATAGAAGGAACATCCTGGCACCTCGGAAAAGTAGGCGGCTCAGTTCCAACTTAGCTTCACTGTGTCCTGAGACCTAAGGGAAGCCGTCACTTGCTTTGTTCTACTCCATCTGTGGTATTTGGTGTTGATTGTCCACTCCACAGAACCTAGAGTTATTCTGGAGATTATGGTCTCCGGCCACGCCTACAAAGGATTACGTTTGTCACGTTAACTGGTGCGGGAGGACCCAGCCTAAAAGCAGGCAGCTCCAATCCCCAGGTTTGGAGTCCTATGAAAGGAGACGTCTCTCGGAGATGAGACTACACTTTCAAGCTCCTTGCTTTCTAATCATGGATACAGTGCGGCTAACGGCTTCAAGCCCTTGCTGCCTTGATTCCCCCTCCCCCCCCGTATGAATTGCACATTAAACTGCTAGTCTAAATGTATCCACTTTCCTTAATTTGCTGTTGTTAGGGCCTTTTATCACAGATGAAGAAACTAAGACACCATCTTCTGCCCAGTTAAAGGTATCTTTTGGCAAATTAACGCTGTGGTTTATGCCATGAGAAGCGACCCACCCGGAGATGATATATGTATTCTCTTATTTTGTAGGTGTTTTGCTCTGAATAGAGAGCTACACCTCAAATGACAGGCAAATGAGCATGTTCAACGTGATTTGCTAGCTAGCTCAAGCATATGGAGCTTGGCAGAGTGAGGCCAACACCCTGAAGTTAGAAGGTAGAAGAGAGCAGGGAGAGCCTCAGGCTAGGGACTTCAGGAGGAAAAAAGAAATACCTCCATTGATGGAAACGCACCTAAGAGAAAAATCAAGAAACATTTGTGCCAGTGGTGTTAACACTTGCTGCCTCAGTGAGGTGAGCTATTCTGAGACCTATGGGGATCTCTGTGTATTTCTACCCCAGATTGACTGCTTGAAACGCTCTCCTCTATTCTTCTGTTTGATTTTTTTCCCTTCTCACATATATCAAATTCCGACCACAGTTTCTTCTCTCTCTTCTACTCCCTGTCCCACTCCCACTTCCTCTCTCCCTATCTACTCCTCCTCTATTTCCCTTAAAAAAATAAAAATAAAAAAAAAAGAGCAGGCCCTTTGATCACCTCCCTCTGGGGGGGGGGGTGCAGCCTTACCAGGCCACAGTAGAGGACAATACAGCCACTTTTGATGTGAACTGACAGACTAAGATCAGAAAGGAGAGGAGAACCTCCCCTATTAGTGGACTTGGGGAGTGGCATGCAAGCAGAGGGAGGAGGGAGGGTGGGATTGGGATGGGAGGAGGGAGGGGCTTATAGGGGGATGCAGAATGAATAAAGTGTAATTGATGAAAAATTTAAGAAAAAAAGGGAAAAAATAATTTAAGAACCTTAAATGACTTTCAAAATTGGAGGAAAACATGGAGTTAGTCAATTGGCATGGAGCACGTCTCGCCCCTGGGGACAATGGTCTCCTGAACCTACTCAGACCTCGGACACCACCACTGCTAGTTCTAGAACTGACGCAGGATGTTCCAACGAGGGGTTAAGGCTTCTCATAATATTTCCTATAAGCCCACACCTGTTTGTCTATATCCCCCATTTTTATTCATTATTAGCCAGATAGAGCCAAGTAATTGTGGTAATGATACTCGCTTTTTTTTAAACCCCAATGCTAGTAAAGTTAGGTATGCCCTGGTTACTCGCATGCCTCACTGGGTGCCTATGCCCATTGATGCCCCTCACGCTATGACTCTCTTCAGACAGAAAAGGGATCTTGGAACTACAGCCACCATTGTTACTACCATCTCATTGACGGCTGTTGGAGCTACCACCAGGGCATTAGCCATGAGTCATACTGGGCAGACTGCTCAGACCCTGAATAATCATTTAGCCAATGTAGCTCATGCCTTAGTTGTACATAAAGGAATTAATGCTCAACTAAAAGGAAGCTTGATGGTGTTCAATCAGAGGATTGACCTCTTGCAGGAGCAAATTGATACCCTATGGCAAATCGCTCAACCTGGCTGTCAATGAAAGTATGCTGGACTTTGTGTCACTAGCATACAACATGAGAATTTTTCCTGCACTGCAAATCTGTCTAAACAATTGTCGAGCTATATTTTAGGTAATTGGACTGGAGAATTCGATACTACGATGGAGCAGCTGAGAGTGGCCATTGTCACAGTAAATTCTACCGGAGTGGACGCAGGACTAGCCACAGGATTATCAACATGGATTGCTGCAGCCATGAATCATCTGAAGGAATGGGCGGGCATGGGAGTGTTAGCAGGCCTTCTGGTGTTGGTCTCCTTGGTTTGCCTGTGGTATATATGCAAGATTAGAGTCTCACAACAGTGTGATGCAGCCATGATCATTCAGGCCTTTACAGCCATTGAAGCAAGACATTCTCCCCAAGCATGGTTGGATACCATAAAAAGCTAAAATGATATGCTCAGGATGCGAGGCTAAGCACTGCACTCAGGGTCAGCCGCTTTGGACCCAGAGAAGAGCATGTCTGATTGCATGCGGGTTGATGCCCCAGGTCCCGCCTCTGAGAAAAAGGTATCGGACGGGTCCGATGCTCTTCGGGTGGATGACACCTAAATGAACATCTGTACAAAGTCCCAATTTGTTTCTAATATCAGAGATCAGACCTCTACTCTTGCCTGATGCGTCTAAAACAAAAAGGGGGAACTGTAGAGAGCTGCAGAATGCTATGCCTTAAAGATGGAGCTGGTTTCCGCCTTCCACCTTCCCGATGGTGAGTGCTCTCTGTCAGGAACAACTCCACATTTGGCTAAGGCCGAGGATCTGGCTTGCTTCCATGTATGTGGACCTATCTGCATTGCCTCCGTGGCATGCCTGGGTTGGCTACCCAGAGGCTATTTAAGCTGTGGGCTGGCTTTCCCCGGGGTCCGAGGATTGTTCAATGTTCCTGAATAAACTGCATTGAAAAAAAAAAAAAGAATAAAGAATAATGCAGACGTGTTTTGTAATTGTAAGATGTATACTTTCAGAATGGATTAACAAGAGTTTATTGTGGTCCAATTGCTAATATGAAGAAATTTCAAAAGAGTTCTTGTCATATATCTTATTTTGTTAGAACAGCTTAATCAAATTTTATAAGCCAAGGAAAAGACAATATTGAGCAGTTATATGTATATGTATATATATATGTATATATACATATATATGTATATATATTATATATATGAGAAAAACTAATTAACCTACATGTTCTCTGAATGTATAGGATAAATTGTATTTATGTCAAAGCATTACTTACTCACTTTTTAAAAGAAAAGGAAAATGTATATTTAAAAAAATATTGTTTTTCAGACAGCTATACAGTTTCATTTTAAAATACCAACAGACTTTATACTTCACAGTGGCAATGGTTATACTGATTATTTACCAAATGTATTTTATTTCTGATGTGAATCTTTTGATTTTCTTATTTAAAAGCTTTGTAATGGCTTGATTGCTTTTTTCAGTATCCAAGAAACCAGTTAGGAGATTATAGCCATATAAAATTGAGGATTTTTGCTTATCCTACTAAATAACAATAAAAATTAAGAAATTTAGTATAATCCTATACCCATGTCAAACATGATGTAATCCAAAAAAAATCTTAGATGTTGTTATTCTGGAAAGTTATACTTTGGCTTTCAATAATTTCCAAAATGAATGCAGATCATTTTAAAACTTAATTGCAATAAAATTATTAATGGTAGTTATACCTTAAAAAAAAAAAAAAAAGAGCAGGCCTTCCAATGATATCAGCTATCCTGGATGGCTGTCTTCTGGGAAGTTGTAAGGGGCAGTCTGTCTTGAGAGGTTCAAGGTGGCTGAAGGTTTAGGCCATAACAAGTTACAATAAGACTCAGCACAAACCCTTCTATCAGGGTTGGGTAAGGCAAACCAATAGGAGGAAAAGGGTCCCAGGAGCAGCCAATAGAGTCAGAGAACCCTCTCCTACTGTTAGGAGTCCCACAAAAACACAGCGCTACGTGACCATAACATGTATGCAGAGGGCCTGGCTCAAACCCATTCAGGCTCTGTGACTTTTGCTTCAGTCTCTTCGAGACCTCTGAGCTCTTCTTAGTTGATTCTGTGAGCCATGTTCTCCTGGTGTCCTTGACCCTGCTGCCTCTTACAATCCTTCCTCGCCTTCTTCTGCAGGGCTCCCCTGGCTCTGTCTAGTGTTTGGCTGTGGCTCTCTGCATCTGCTAGAGGCAGCTGCTGGCCGTAGCTGATGATTATACCAGTACCAGTACTGTTAACACTGGGGCTGATAATGACACTTGTCCTACTGATATCAACACTGTGAAGAAAGGCAGACACTGTGATCTCCAGTTATGGATTTGAAAACAAGCTATTAAAAAAGTCAAAGAATGTTTTTAAAATTATTTTTCCGTACATGTGTGAGTGCCTGCATGTATGTATGAATACTCCATGTGTGCCGGTGCCCAAAGAGGTCGGAAGATGATGTCAGAAGTTACAAGTGGCTATAAGCCACCCAGTGTGGGTTCTGGAAGCCGAGCTCAGGTCCTCTGCAAGGGCAATGAAGTCTATTAAGTGCAGAACCACCGCCCCAACTCAAGTCTCATATTCCCAGTAAATGACAAAGTTTGAAATGTGTGTGTCCTGTTTTGGGCTGTTTTTGCTAGTCATGAGACAACAAGGAGGTTGGGACAGAGGAGCATGAGCTCTGTGGCCAAGCATGGATGTGTGTTTGTAACTGGACTTTTAGGACAAATTCTGGTCCTCAGCAACCCCGAGAAGCTGGGCTGAGTCACTTGCTATACGATATGCCAATTAGAGAGATGTACAATGGTGAAATCCGGAGGGGGAGATCTATTCCCATGGTCATTGTGGGAAGAGGAACACAGACAGGAGGTCAGTGTTGACCCAAGTCTCTCTTCAAGGTTCTGACATGAAGTTTAGGCTTAACTAGAAGTTGAACTAGGGCAGTGGGGCAAAAGGTATGCATGGTTTAAGAGTCCCTGTCAAGGCGTGGTCTGGCTCACCATGGTTTCAATTCCGGTTCTGCAGAACAGCTGGAAGAAGTCTTGATGTTTATCATCACTTAGGGGAACCAATCTGGCTCTTAGGAGATCCTTGTTCTTGGATGAAGACTCACCATCCTGGATGGCTGTCTTCTGGGAAGTCGTAAGGGGCAGTCTGTCCTGAGAGGGTCAAGGTGGCTGAAGGTTTAGGGTGATAACTTATCTCTGTGTTTTTAGGCTCAAAGGGGGATGGAATGGGGCTAGACAGACACTCCTTAAGCGATTCACATATCTGAGCTAAGCAGGTGGCCCAAAGTTAAGGGGACAGACCCAAACTGAAGAAAGAGACGCCGGCTTGCACCCTGTATTTGGTTACCTAGTGGGGAGTCAATGCTTTGTAGCGAAAGCAGGTCTGTGTGCCTGCTCACAGAATGCCTAACTCTGAGCTGTGTGTGCAGAATATTCGTGGGAGCTCGTATGGGGTCCAGAGGAGTTGGTATGTAAAATGGACCAGGACCCAGGCCAGGCACAGGAAGTTTGCAGAGGTACCATTAGCCTTTGCTCTCCAGGTCTCATGGGTGTCAGCAGTAACAGGACTCCATTTTATATGTGGTTATCAGATCCTTAAGGGCAGAGGTGTGCTTTATTCCTTGCCCATAGCACTTGCTTCTTCCACAAACAGGTGCTAAGTGCCCGTGGGTCTGCCTTATAAAACAGGCAGACAGGGTGGTATTGAAGAGACAGAAACACTGGCACTTCTGACGTTTCCAGAAGGAGCATCCTAGCTCTCGGGGTCATTATGAAAACAATAGTCCTTTGCCTGGTGGTCTTAACTTCACTTTTACATGGACCTGGTGGATAGAAGGGAGATCATCATTCAGAATGATCGGCCCTTGGCTGTGCAGTGAGCGCAGTTTGCCCCTAGATGGCGGCAGAGCACGTGCCAGAGAGCTCAAGGCGCCAGCTTGCTGCCTTTCTGGTGTGGGGTCAAAAAATCCCGGAGGTCAGGGGCAGTGTGCGAGCCGGAAGTGGGCTGTACAGCTAGGACGTCATTGGGTAAGTCGAGCTGTTGGCCCGGAGCCTCAGATCGTCTTCGGAGAGTGATGGGCTGTCCTGCAACAGGGTGCCTGCATTGTTGCTAAGAACGCAGTGTAGGCAGTTGGGGAGATTTCGGAAGGAGGGAAAACGTTAAGTAAAAATTGCTAAATGTCCAAAAAAGTGTTAAGAACTGGAGATGTCCTGTAGCCAGATGCTTTCTCTCCCCTCCCTCCTTCCATCCATTTCTCCTCTCCCCGCCTCCATTTCTCTTACTCTCCTCCTCCAAGTTCCCTCCCCAATCTCCCCTCCCTCTCCTCCTTTCTTAGTCGTTTTCTCTAGCTTCTGCCTTGAAGATGCCTGTAGGGCCACTCCACCGCCCCTTCCTCTTCCTCCTTCTTTTCCCCTCCCTCCCTTCTCAGTCTTCTTCTCCATCTCCCTTCCTCCTCTTCCCTCCCAGTATTTTTCCGGTTCTGTGGCCCTGAATTGGATCCTCATGCTTCCGTGGCAAATGATTAGCCAAGGAGCCATCTCTTCCTTCCTTTTTCTTGGTCACCTAGCCGGGGAAGGCGTTTTCAGGTGTTTTTAATAAAATTACTGTTTGTTATTTCTTTGACAATATGCTTGAAACGAGGGTAGGGAGGCTTTAGTGTCTTTGAGAGTAGACCATATACATTTCGATGCACTGATACTGAATGTCTTTTCACATTTACCCATATTTTATATTTTAATGGTATTCTAAATTACATTGTATAGATAGTCTTATGGCCTAGTGCTTAGAACATAGTGGTATTTAATTTTTAATTTTGTTTACATTTTATGTTAAGATAGATTTTTATTCTATGTGTATGAATCTTTTGCCTGCGTTTTTATGTGCAGCACATACATGTAGTACCTGTGAAGGCCAGAAGAGGGAGTCGGTTCCCCTGAACTGAAGTTATGGCAGCTGTGAGCTGCCATTTTGGTGCTGGGAACCAAACCCAGATCCTCTACGAGAGAAGCAAACACTCTTGTTTTGCTTGCTTGTCTGTTTGTTTTTGAGACAGGATGTCTCTGTGTTGTCCTGGCTGTCCTGGAGCTTGCTCTGTAGACCAGGCTGCCCTTGAACTCATGGCGATCTGCTGAGTGTTTTGGGTGTGTATGGGCTGTGCACATGTGGAGGTCAGAGGATAACCTTCAAAGTTGTTTTTCTCCTTCTTCCGCATAGGTTCCGGGAGTGGAATTCAGGTCGTCAGGCCTGACGGTAGCACCTTTCCGTGCCGAGCCATCTCTCCAGGCCTGTAAATTATCTCTGCATACTGATCTTATAGCCCTCTAGTGGAAGCATTGGCAAACCCTCCTGGAATTGCATGTAGACCATCAGGTTGTCTGCAAATGAAGATACTTTTCCTTCTTTCTTTCCCACAAAGGTGCCATTTTCATGCCTTATTACACTGACTGCCTATTCTAGAACAGCTTTGCTCAGAAGTGACTGAGAGCTTATGGGCAAAGCAGCCAGAGTGTGTGGATTCATCGCATCTTTTGTAGACTGTGCTTCACTGTGTGTAGATTCATTGTATCTTTTGTAGACCACTCTTTAGAGTGTGGAGTCACTGTATCTTTTGTAGACAACTATGCTTTACAAAGATGGGAGTTTCAGCTGGGCGTAGTGATGAATGTCTATAACCCCAGCACTCCCTGAGGCAGAGGCAGGCGTACCTCTGTGAGTTCGAGGCTAGCCTGGACTACAAAGTGAGTCCAGGACAGCCAAGGATACACAGAGAAAAAAGAAACCCCCAAAACAACAACAACAACAAAAATCCAAAACAAACAAACAAACAAACAAAAAACCAAAACAACAAAACAACAATAACAACAACAAAAAAACAAAGACGAGAGTTTCCTTCCATTTGTTGTTTTCTGAGAATTAAAAAAAAAAAGTTGGTAATATATTTTGGATTTATTCAATGCTTTTTATTTCTCTATGAGATAATTTTTATAATTTATTATCCTTCTCTCACATTATTTGGTTTGAGCTGCTAACCTTATTTTTAGAATTTTTTTGCACCTGTTCATGAGGAGCATAGATCTCAGTTGTGTGTCAATGTAGTGTTGACATCACGGCCTATCTGACTATCAGCTTTTCCTTCCCAGCTTTTGAAATGGCATGTGCGGACTTGGTGTGCTTTCTTCTCTACCTGTGTCAATTCGCCACCGAGGCTATTCACACCTGGACTTCAGTTTGTGGGAAGGGTTTTTACAAAGAATTGTCTTTCAAAGCAGAAAAATTTTACAAATAAAATGTATGTATGCACGTGTGTGTATGTATGTATGTATGTATGTATGTATGTGTATGAGTATGTATGCATACATGTGTGCATGTATGTATGACTGTGAGTCATAGATCTACTTTCCTAACATGCACTCTGTGGCATTTTTCTTTTCTAGAAATTTCACCCTGGTTATTGCCTTCGTCCCAAGTATTCTTCTTAGCTCCCGATGCGGGGAAGGTCCACAGATCTTTCCTGCGTGATTTCTGTATGGTTAGAGACCATACTTACTCTGACTTAAGCCTCCATCTTGGATTGTGTTCCCCGTGCTCCCGAGAAGAGATGTCTGTCTGTCTTGGTGGATGGAATGTTGCTGTCAGTAATTCAAACCTCCTGAAGTCCACGGTGACCACCTGAATCCTGTTATATCAAGCTAGTCTACTGTGTTAGCTGAGAGCTATTTTGTCTGGAATGTTAGGACAGTATCAGAAAGGGGCTGGTGGAAATCTTTCCTCCTTCTCTCTGTTGCTGGGAGTCCATCACTGCAACACCCCCAAAGGAGATTTCAGCAAAGTGCTTTCTGGCGGGTCATCTTATGGAAACGTTGTCCTGTATGTCAGATGGACGGGGAACACATTGGCGTTTCAATGCACAATAGTGCATACAGTTGTTTCATTTGCTTAATTAATTTGCTTAATTGCTTGTTCCTTACATAGTCCTTACTAATAAAATTCAGAAATAAAACTATTTGGAATATGCTTTCAGAAACGAAAAGTAGATCTAATACTGGCTCTTAGGTTCACAAGGATATTATCATTTTAAGACAGAATAATTTGAGCTGGCAGGATGGTCCAGTGAGTATCGTCACTTGCTGCCACGCCTGATGAAAACCCGAGTTTGATCCCGACAGTCCACATGGCTGAAGGAGAGACACAGCTCACGTAAGTTGTCCTCCGACCTCCACACCTGCCTGGCATGAGTGCCCACCCCTAAAATACATGGGGAAAGAAAATGGAACAATTTTAGTAAATGTGAGAATGTCAGTACGTGCTTTCTAGGAAAGAAGAGATGCTTAATTTCAATAAATCTGACTGGAGCAGCTATCTAGTGAACGAGGCAACCCATCACTGCAAGAGCTGCTTGGTCGTTGTTGACCGTGACGCAAACACAGTCAGCTGGCAAGAGGGACCCTCAGCTGAGGAACTGTCTCTAGCAGACTGGCCAATAAGTAAGACTGCGGGTGCATTTTCTTAATTAATATTTGATGTGAGAAGGCAGAGGCCACTGTGGGCAGCGCCACCCCTGAGAATGTGGTCCTGGGTTGGATAAGAAAAGCAAGCTGAGCAAGCCATGGGCAGCAAGCTGGTTAGCAGTGTCTTCCACAATCTCTGCTTACGTTCCTGCCTTGTAAGCCAAATAAACCTTTTCCTCTTCCATATATATATATATATATATATATATATATATATATATATATATATTTTTTTTTGTTGTTGTTGCTTTGGCCAGTGTTGAGTACAATAACAGAGAAGCAAACCAGAGCACTGCATCAACATATCATTCTTTGGAGACACAAAGTTGATACCTTTTTGAGATTTTCATTTAGATCAGTGTTTCCACCTGGCCCAGCTCTAGGCATCTTCCGACGTGTACGTTGGTTTTGTGTCTATATAGCAGCCTGTTAAATCAGTTGGGGCATCTCTCCATACACTCTGTGCTGCAGAACGATTTACTTACACAGCAGAAAACTGTCTGTTTGAAAGTTTAAATGGATTCACCCATAAAACTGTCAGAGCCTGGAGCTGTTACCAGTTATAAATATGTCCAATTAAATGAACATTTGATTTATTTCATATATGAAGAGTTAAAAAAAAGCAAGTTAAAAGTTGGGCATGTCCTTCTTAGAATAATAAAGCTCCCTGACAATTATAAGAAAGCACGGACATCCTTTGTTCTTTGGCTTGGGGTTCCCATTCACAGAACCCTCAGCTCAGCTTTCTTTTTGGGGAAGGGAGAGTGGATTCGGCTGCACAAAATTGTGAATGCACTTAATGCTGGTGAATTGTACACTTAGAAACGGTTACAGTGGAAACTCCTAGTCTGATAGATTCCACTGCAGTGAGTGAAAAGCAGCTGAGGAAACACATCAACAAAGGCCATGAAAGGACCAGTGACGGCCAGGGACGGAAGGAGAAGCCAAGGAAAGGAACGCTAAACTGGAAAGATGACTCTGTCATGGGGAACAAATGACAACCCGTGTTTGGAAAAAAATCATAGAACTATAAGACTTGGGTCAAAGTCTGACTTAGGTGATGGGCGTTAGTGACATTGATACACTAATATTGATTCATCCACCAAAACAAATGCACCATGCTAATGCATGGTGTGAATAATGGGAAACAGGGAAGGAGGGAGAAGACATCTTTTGTAATCCTTGCTTACTTTTCCCTCCAACTTAAAACTGCTTGAAAGCAAAGTCTATTATATATAATAAGTCTAATATATATATATTATATATATTATACTTTATATATTAATGACATAAGTATATATACATATATATACTTAATAGATATATTAGACTTATCATATATAATAAGTGAGCAAATATATATATGTGAGCAAAGAACAAATGTGAAGATTTTGGCAGACTTCATATCAGGGGCATTATAAGTCAAAAGCCAGTAGAAGGAGGCCCAAAGGGAAAAATTCTAGGTAGAGATGTATTATTATTATTATTATTATTATTATTATTATTATTACAAGTACAGGCATTTTTGAAAACAAAAACTAAAATGCATATGCAGAATTCTTCAGACATGAAATGCTGGGAGGATGTATTGACAATACTCTTGCACTGCAGAAGCGTCAAAGCGAAGCCCTTAGCCAGGAAGAAGATGACTCCAGGTGGAAACGTGAATGAAGAGTGATGGGGATAGGTAAGAGGGGAACCTCAAAATAACAGACTAAGCGGGGTGTTCCAAAGGCTCACACGAGGCTGGGTCCAGGAATACGTTCGGCCAAGCAGAACTAACTGAGGCTGTTTAGCTCAGTGGTTCTCATCCTTCCTCTCTTTAACACAGTTCCTCACGTTGTGGTGACCCCCAACCATGAAATTATTTCTGTTGTTACTTCGTAACTGTAGTTTTGCTACTGTCATGAATCGTAATGCGAACATTGTTGGAGAGAGGGTTTTGCTAAAGGGGTTGTGACCCACAGGCTGCGAACCCCTGGTTTCGCTGTTCCCTTTTCCCTTAGTCAGGAAGGTAAAAGTCTCTATGGTGTGCTGTCAGTTCGGATGAGCATAACAAAGTCCCAATGACTTGGTGGGGTTGCCTTTAGATCTTCTCAGTGTCTGCAGGCTAGACGTTCAAGGTCAATATCCGATTCTGGTGAGGACGCTCTTCCTAGTGTGTATGTGGCTATCTGTGTTCTCCTATAGACTTTTCCTGGGCACACATTTTTGGTGTTTCTACTTTTAAAAAGTTGACTTATTTTTGCCTATCATATTTATGAATTGGTTTGTGTGTGTGTGTGTGTGTGTGTGTGTGCGCGCGTGCGCCCGTGTGTGTACAATGCACATATGGAAGTCAGAGGATGGTTTGTCCCAGCCAGTGTTTCCTTTCATCATGAGGACCAGGGTATCTGAACTCAGGACACCAGGCTTGGTATCAGGCATCTTACCCATGGAGCCTTTTTGCTGTCCTTGTTTTTTTCTTCCCTAAGAATCCTGTCAGGTTAGAGAGTTCCGTGATGGATTCACACAATCTTAACTACTTCTTCAGATAGACCATCTCGAAATACAACTACCTGGGAGTTAGGATTTCAACTCAACAGTTTTGAAGAAGTGAGTCTGAGACAGGAGGATGGCTGTGAATTCCAGGCCAGTCTGGGCTATATATCGAGTCACAGTCTAGCCTGTACTGCTGTGTGAAGGTGTACCTCACGAGAGCATTTTGGAGCATGGCTTTGGAGTGGGTGAGTATTGGCCGTATTTTATGGAGGAGGAAGCTGTAAGGACACATGTTTCTTCCAGGGGGTTCTTTGTCTTTCTCAGTCCACTCGGGGCAGAAGACCTGGTAAGGACCTGGGTCCCAGTTCTGTGTAGAAAAATATTCTTCTGGATTGGCTGTGGCCAAAGTACTCAGACTATCAGTTTGATGAAGCCTCTATCCTAAAACACCACAGACTAGGGTAAAGAACTTTGGCCCAAGTTTTTACTTGGGCCAAAAAAAAAAGTGGCTCAGGGGGTAAAAACACTTGTCCCCAAGTCCAATGACCTGGGTTTGATCCCTGGGATCCGCATGTTAGAATGAGAGGACCACCTTCAGAAGCTTGCTCCGTGGCCTCCACACAGCCCTTCCTACAACAATAAATAAACACAGAATGGAAATTCACAGGGAATTGTTTTATCACATTTCTGGAGGGTCCAGCCTGACACTGAGGCCCTGGCTGGTCCTTTTGAGTCTCCCTGTGCCTTTAGTGGTGTTTCTTCTGTCTATGCCTGTGTCCTGACTGCTCCATTCTCTAAGGACACTGGTCATATTAGATTAGGCCCATCTCAGAGTCTCATTTTAGCGTATGGTAGCCACAGTTGGATGGGAGTTGGGTCATCAAGGGAAATTTTGGTTGGTTCAGCTTAAAGCTATTTTGAGGGGTCTGTGGTGTCCTCTTCATCCTTACCAGCAGAGGGCGCTGATGCCTGCCTTCAAGCTGCTGAGACTGAGTCAGACCGGCACTTCTGTCTCGGAGAAAGCTTCTGGAAGCCCAGCTCATTTCTCTTATGCATACCCAAGTTTCTCCATGTACCCCGCCCCCCCTTTTTTTTTTAAAACGAACGGTAAGAAATAAAAAGTCAGGATGTTTGCGTGCGTGTGTTGTGTGTGTGAGCAGGCATGTGGGCACACGTGCGTACAGGCCAGAGGTTTAGGCTGTGCGCCTTCCTTAATGGCTCTCCACCTGATTGTTTGAAACCTAGTCCCTCACTGAACCTGCACCTCGCAGATTAGGTTAGGCTGGCTAGCCAGAGATTGTGGGGTGGGGTTGGGGTGGGGTGGGGTCCCCTGCCTCTCCCTCGACTCTAGTATGGAGAGTGAGAGTATGTGTGTGTGTACAGATATATATATATACATACATTTATATACAAAATATATAAATGTATGTATATCTACCACCCTTCCCCACCCCAGTCGCTTCCAGCACCTCAATACCAGGTAGGAGAGAAAGAAGTTTAGCAGGGAAAGGGGCTGTAAGTCTCTTTAGGCTACTTCCTTCTTCCTGCTGATTAGGGTCACGGGTTCCTTGGGGCAAGTCCAGTCTTCGTAGTCAGGATATGGCCAACTTCTTCTCCTCATCTCTTTGTTCTTTGCTTACGAACACTTGGCAAATGGCAACCAGGAGCAACAGGGGGAAGGCCGCCACCCGTTTTTTCTGTCGAGCGGCCCTTCTCTCTCAGCGCTCTGGCACTGATTCCCCCTCCAGAGTCTCCAGAATTAAACCACCTGCAGCTGGCAAAGATCATGCCCCTCCTATTGCATGAGGCAAATAGGCTGTCGCTGTGGACAGTCTGAAGCAGCCCTGTACCCGACGCATGGGATTAAAACAGAAACATTTTTATGTAACATAACTACACCGAAATTCTCACTACAGGTTATGGATAAGAGCTATAGCCATCCTTTACCTGGGTGCCTGGGATCCAGACCCAGGTGGGCCTGGCAAGTACTTGACTGAGTCACCCACTCCGCTTTCTCCATGCGGGAGCTTTTAATGTAGTGAAATCTGTCTGCTGCCTTTGAACCCTGCGAATGGCCTTTTCTGTTTCCAGAAAACATTTCTCCCTAGATACTATCTCTCTCGGCATTCTGTTTACTCTTTCTTCCAGCAATTCACACTCTGTCTCCACCCACCTGGCAATTACCACTGACAAGTTACATAAATTGGTCTCCTTACCTATCATTGCATGTGGGAAGTAGCTTGCCCTGGGTACATACTGTCCTCCACAAAGGACAGAGGCTTATGAAATCCTGTCGTGGCAGGACTTCAGACATACTGGAGGACAGAGAAAGAAGCCCCCGTGAGCCTGCCCCACTGGAGCAACTGCTTTCGGTTGGAGAGGGCTTGCCATTTCTTAGTTGCATGCTTATGTATTTTACGTCTGTATCTGTGAGGACCAAGCAAGAAAACAGTGTGTGTGGGCAATGATTTCACGTAGAGAGCAGGCTGCGCACGAAACTGTAAAAGCAAAAGGCCGTGGAGAGAAGAGGGTGAGGGGGTCAGGAACTGGCAGCTTGGAGGAGGCTCTCTGGGGTTGACCCCATCCACGGCAGCTGGTGTCTCTGATGTGGCGTGTGATGTAATGGTATGTGACGTAATAGCATGTGACGTAGTGAAATGCTGCCTCTGGAAGTTTGGAAAGAGGCTCACAGCAGAAGTAACGGCTGCTAATTTGGTGAAGGGTCATTGCTGCACAGGGCTGGCAGGAACCCAAGCAAGCAAGAGGGAGCAGAATCCTCCAGCTGATCCCCCCTCTACTGCCTTCTCCTGCCAGAAGCAAGCAGCGAGTCCACCGACCAAGCAGAAAAAGCACGTGCGGGAGTCCAGTCCTTACACCGTAGAGCCCAGGTTAGAAGCCAGGCTTCGGAGATAAGAGATGAGAGCGTAACGCCATAGGATACCTTTCCCTCAACGTACACACACACTTGTGAAGGGCCTCAGTAGTCACTGCGTGCTTTGCTCTGTTCAGACACTACCATCTTCACATGAGTAAGGAGCCTCAGACTCTCGCCATAAGGGACAAAGAAGCTGAAATAAATAGCTGGAGCACGCAGAAATCTGCTTGTCCTTGCCTCTCGGGTGCTGGGACTGAGGCATCCCTGTGCTGCTCTGTGACACCATTCCTGGTAAGCTGTGCTCAAATGTGTACACTCAGCCTGGGTAGGGAACCAAGGACACACTAAAGGTACCAGGAAAGCCCACTTCGGGGTGAACTAGTGAGCTTATTGGACTCACAGGAATACGAACGGCAGGTTCCTTATAGGAGCAGTAATGGCTCAAGAACAGCTACGTCGCCAAAACTCCACCCCCAGCATGTGACAGCTCACGATGCTGGGGATCTGGGGCACACTGCATAGTCCTCAAGCAGCTCCATCTGTTGGAGAGTGTCTCTTCCAGTAGATCTGAGATTCTTCTGGGCAGCTGGGGTGGTCTCTGTCACCACCAGAGACCAGCCTCAGTAGAAAGAAGCCCCCATTACTGACGTTTCTTGTACATGCTAGGCAGCTGAGCAAGAGGCTGCTCATGCCCACCTAACCACCCAGTCATATATACACATGTGTGTCTCCAAACCTATTTGTGTTCTCATATCCACCCTCAGATCCAGTCATCAATCTCCCGAGTCTCTCCAGGTCCCTGACCAATGGCTGTGACATTATCTCCTCTAGAATCAGCTAAAGTCTGTGACCCTGACTCTACCTTTCCCCAGAAGACAGTGTGTTGGTTAAAGTTCTCCTGTCTTTTGGAGTATCACCAAGTGGGCTACTAGCAGTCCGCTTCCTGTCTCTGTATTGCTTGGAAGCATCCATCAGCAAGGCCATCGTCTTTTTCTCCTTTCGGTCAGTGAGTGATCCCTACCAGGTGGCTGTGCTGGTTTGTATTTCTCTACTTGAAACAAACTAAAGACCCCCAGCAAGAAGGAGCTTCAGCTAAGAAGTTGCCTCCATCAGACTGGCCTGTAGGCAAGTCTGTCAGGGGGTGTTTTATTGATTAATAATTGATGTGCAAGGGTCCAGGCCACCCTAGTCAGTGCTACTCTTGGGCAGGTGGTCCTGGGTTGCATATTTAAAAAAAAAAAAAAAGAAATCTGAGTCAACTGCAAGGAACAAGCCAGCAAACAGCACTCCTCTATGACCTTTGCTTTAGTTCCTGTCTCCAGGTTACTGTCCTGAGTTCCTGCCTGATTTCCCTCAGCGATGGACTATAAGCTGTAAGAGCAAATAAACTCATGGCGTGTCTCAGGACAATAGAAAATAGGCTAGGCAAGTTTCAGAGGTTGACCTGAGGCAGGGAATGCAAAGAGGAGGGCTGGGTATTGGGGAGCCTGAGGTATATTCATGAGTGTGTTACTGTGTTCGTGAAGCCGCTCAGCTTGGATTCAGTATACCGTTAGTACCCATAAACGTACCTCTCAGGCCTTGTAATTCCTGGCCCTGGGGCCCACTCTGTCCCTGCCACACCCCATTCAAAACGGCAGCTCAGGCCACCCAACCAGGGGAGGTGCCACTGTCAGGAGCGCCATCTTTAGCACGCCCAGCTGGGAGCTGGGAGCCTTTTCAGCGGTGGAGAATGTTTGGCTGACACTGTGGACAGTACTCTGCTCTGAAACCTCCCAGCCCTGCAGGAATCTGCTTCCACTGAAGCGCAACAGAGGCTTTACACAGCCCTGCTGGTTTCCATGGTGATTTCATGCATCATGAATATTCTGGGTCATAAGGCCCAACTGACAGAGCAGTTTGCTTTGGGGCCCTAGCTTGCCACAGTCACTTCCTTATCCCCAATCCCCACTTAGGCGAGTAAATGAGTCAGAACTGCAATTTTTTTTAAAAATTATTTGAGACAGAATATCAAGCATCTCAAACTGGCCTTGAATGTGCTGTGACACTGAGGATGACCTCTGCATTGTTCTTTTTGGGTCACGGTGTAGTTTGAGGTTCACTGTCCTATCAGAGCAAGGATGTTGGGCTCAGTCTTCCCCACAGCAGAAGCTCTTGTCCTGGGTGTCAGAGAGCCAGCGCAGAATTCTGTCATTGACGAGCGGGAACATGCTCATTGTTCGTTCGGATACTGGAGAAACGGGTGGTCTTTACCCTTGCACCTGATGGCTCGCTGCAATTTGGACTTGAGTGGAAACTCTGTTTGTCTGTCGGTTGTCATAGCACTCCCCTCCCCTGTGATGGCTATTAGGTCGCCAAGATGACGTGGGCCTTTAGGAATCAGATTAATTCTGTGGTAGTATCACATAATTCCCGAGAGGTCCAGGCAATCTCCTTTCCTCATAGAGATGGTTGGTCTCATTCTCAAGTTGAGGGGATTTGAAATCAACTAAGAGACATGCCTCCAGGTGGGTGGGGCTGTGGGGTCATTCCCAGAGTGGACTGACTGTGGGAAGCCCTTTCTCTGGAGTAGGTGGCACCTTCTGACAGCAGCCCAGACATAAAGGAACTCAAGGAAGAAAGCTTTGCTGCTTTGCTTAGTTTCACTTCGTGCTATTGGCTCACCTGTCCTGTTGTTATGGCTGCCACCACTGCCACTCTTTGCCAACACCACAACCAAGATTCCTCTTCCAAAGGTATGCATGTATGTATACCACAAGCATGGAGTGCCCGGAGAGGCCAGAAGAGGGCTCTGGATTCCCCGGAACTGCAGTTTTGGTGTTTGTGCTCTGACTCTCTCTCCATTGTCCCCAGTAATCCTTCTCATGCCACACCAACCACTCCATCCCAGGAATGGAGCCTAGAGCCACAAAGACTTCCAGTAATTCTGCTTGTTCACAGCGGGAACCAGCAGGGGTTAATGGGTATTTGAGGGTTCCTGAGTGTTAAGCATTTGAGTACAAAATCTATCCTGCGGTGGAGACAGCAGTGCTTGGGTGCCTTGGCTGGAATCTGCCAGCCTAGTGGCCGACGGTTAATCAGATGGCACACACGTACTTCTGTTCTACTGTACCAGGCACGTGGCCTTTCTGCTTTGATTTCCAGCAGTAGCCTTCTGGGATGAGGGACTCCTTCCTATGGTGACCTCTGAGGACTAGCAAGCAACCTCCTATGCTTGAGCTGTCTCTTCCCACAGCACATCTGAGGCATCTCTGGGGATGCCCTTTTGCTAAGGCTGGTGGGTAAAGAAAAGGTGCCAATGTCTTCATCTGAGAAACCACAGAAACTGGAAGGTGTGTGTTTGTGTGTGTGCACATGCGCACGCATGGCATACATGTAGAGGTCAGAAGACAATCTTTCTATGGTAGCCTTGCCTTCTACCCTTTTAAACACAGGGTCTCTTGTTCAGCGGTGTTGATGCCAAGCTGATTGGTCTGTGAGTTTCTGGGCATGCTCCTGGCTCTACCTTCCATCTTGCTCTAGTAGCCCTGGGATGATGGGTATGTGTGACCATGCCTGCCTTTATGGAGGTTCTGGGAATCAGAACTAGAGTCTTCATGCTTCTGTGGCAAGTGCTTTCCCTCCTGAGCCATCTTCTCAGTCCTGGAAGATGGGATGCTTTAAAGAAGATTTGAATGACGTAGAGGAAGGCTACTTTCCAAGGCCTGAATGTTAACTCAGAGCTTTGAAGCTGCCTCTGTGGAATGGAAGACAACAGCACGTGGCCGCATCTTGGGATGCTGATTGTCCAGCACTGTGACTGGCCTCTTTACATCTGCCATGGGATCAAAACAAAAGCAGAAAATGCCCCTTGGCTCATGGGAAGCAAAATTACAGCAAATTTTGACTGTGGTAAAAATAGAGTCACCAATGTCAATGCTTTGAGTGCAGTCTTTAGACAATGATGGTGACAGTTGCAAACTCCTATCGGTGTATCTATGTATCTAACCACGTATCCATGTATCCTAATGATGTAAGGACATTTTTCTTGCTACATACATAGTGTTGCTTCCTGTTTGTTTGTGGAAATAGACTCTCTGAGGGTAAAGGTCAGGTCCTCTTCAGTGTTGAGGTGAATGGAGATAGCCCACTGCTTGCAGCACTGTTGCATGAAGGCTTGGGGCGACTTTTGCAAACCCCAGATGGTTTATGAGAAGAGTTGCAGTTACAAGTTGGACTGAGTTCCCCCAATCCCAAGAGAAACAAATTGTATAACTCTAGAGCTCATGTTCCCCTCCTCTTCCTTAGAAGTCTCTAAATGTTTGTTGGAGAATGTGCTCTACCCCCTTGCATTCAATACACCATATAATTATCCAGGTTTTCTCACTGAACACACAGAGCATGTCCATCTAGGTTGGATGCAATGTCATGAAGACATTTCCAATACTGCATGTGGTAGGATGGATTTTAATTTTCTGCCAGATAGCCTTGCCACTTTGAAGGCTTACTTTGAAGCACAAAGAGTTATGCAAATCTCTTGGCATCAGAAAGGGAGAGTGCAAAGGGTTGAAGCTTTGGTCCTGTTCCTGGGTGATGTGACTTCTTATCTGGACGCCTCTGTGATGGCTGAGCATCCCAGCTCTGACCACAGTGGATCCATCTGCCTAGTGGCTAAGGTTGGGGTACTGGAAAGGCCAAACAGCTGCAGGTGAGCTATTTGCTATTTGTGAACTCTCAGGTGGGACTCAATGTTTGGTTCTAGGAAACAGCTTTATCTGTAAGCTCTTGTAAGGACTTGAGCAAGCCAGGATGTCAGAGTTCTTCCAGTTTGGATATGCAACCAGCTCCCCTCTCTCATTTGCAAGCCTCTGCCTCACTCATCCCCACAATTGGAGGAGCGTTTGTGACATCAACATTTGGATACATTGTTACATAGGGTAAAGGGGTGTGTGTAGCCTCACCTCATTCTTGGACTCATATGCTTCTGAGGAGAATTGTAACCAGCCTCGATGCCCGCCAATAGGTGAATGGATGAAGGAAATGCGGTGCAAGCACGTGGTGGGGTTTTATGAGCTTTGAATTAGAGTGAAATGATGCCATTTGCAGGAAGACAGAAGAAATCGGAGACTATCCTGTCAAGTGAATAAAGCAAATCCAGAAAGACAAATGTTGCACGTTTTCACTTGCAGGCATCAAAATCTAGACTGACACAAACACACGTGACATGAAAGTGGACAGGGCACTATTAGGAAGGAGAGAGGGGTCTGAGAGGAGCAGAAAACGAGAGAGGGTAATGGAGGAAGATTACCTGAAGATCATGTTTGTTTTCATATGTGACACCTAGATTTATTTATACAGACCTGTGTGTCACAGAACTACTTAGAGACAAGAAGGGAACAAGCAGGTAGGAAAGGAGGGACAAGCAGAGGTTGAATGTAAGCACTGTGCAACAATGTCCATGTATGATGATGTCATGGTGGAACCCATCTATTATTTTATATGCCAACAAAAGCTAATATGAAAGAGAAAAAAAACTGAATCTTATCTTAGTGCCTCTCACCAAAATTAGAGTTGATTAGAGCCAAGTGCATAGACTGACCCATATTTGCTCTTGGGCTGTGTTGTGCGGGGTTTCCAAAGATGTAAAGAGATAGCCATTCAGCCCAGACAGCAAGGACACCAACAGAGCAAAGGATTCCATTCAAGTTCAGCTTGGTGAACCAATGAGTCTACTGGGGCTGCCCACAGAGAGATATGCCACCAGAAAGTCCCCTGGGTGGCTTCTGGGGAGCTTCACCATGAGAAGTCCCACCATAGGCTGTTGGGTATCGGACTCCTGGGGAGGGTCCCAAGAAGCTTTTAGGAAGGCCTTGTTCACACTCCTCACTCTCCCAATCCCCTGTATGGGAGCATAAATAGTCAATAGGCCTAATGCTGTTAGGGCCTGACCTGGGTCCTCAGTTATTTGGTTCTAGATGGTGATGGTCATGTCCAACCCAGAGGAAATGGCTACATTACAGACTGCTTCTCTGCAGTGTCCAAAGAGGATCTAGTGCGAATCCTGTGGCATTCACACTAAAAGACACAGGCACGGTGTTTCTAGACCGTGATGGAGATGCCTATGACCTTTTTCCGTCATAGAGGCCCAGACACAGGGGACATTTAGCTTTATTTATTTTTATGTTTTGAAATGATTTTGTGTGTGTATTTGTGTATGGAGTATGTACCTCTTTCTGCGGGAGTATGAATGTGTAGGTAGGTGCATGCATGTGTCTGCATGTACCCTATGGAGTTCAGGGGTCAATATATCTCAGGCTAGCTTGGAAGTCAGTATATACTCAGAGAGAAACCTTTATGGCTGATCCTGCTGCCTCCACCTCCAGCCCCCCCTGGAAGAGTGTTGGGATTCCAGCTGTGCAGCGCCACATCCCATTCCCCACCTGCTCCTTGGAGGCAGTGTCTCTCACTGACCACGGAGTTCAGCCCCTTAGCTGTGCTGGCTGGGCCGTGAACTCTGTAGATCTGCCCGTCTTCCCACTCCCAGCACCGCAGCTGAGGTCACAGATGTGTCTCACCACACCTGACTTTTTTTTTTTTTTTTTTTTTTTTTTTTTAAATTCATGTGCGTGCTGGGCACCTGAATGCAAGGCGTCATGTTTGCACAGTAGGCGCTTTAGTGACGGAGCCCCCACCCCAGCCCTCAGTTAACTTTTGTATTTCTTTCATCAGGCCCCTCACTACACGCTACAGTCTCATATTCTGAGAGCGAGCGGCAGTGGCTCTCGGCTGCATTTTTCTCTGATTGGGACGTTGAGCAGCGTGCCAATGGTGACAGCGTTCTAAGATTCGAACACTGAACACTGTCTTGGTTTTCCTTTCTTCTTTCTGAGAACTCATTCGAATTGATTCAAATCTACTTCCCGTAAACAAATTAGGATCCTGATTGTGAGATTTGCAGGCACCCCAACGAAGAAGTCACTATTCGGTGGCAGGCAATTCAGCGGCAGCTGTTGCAAGCCCAGCAGAGACCTCTGAAGAGTCCAGTGCTGCACTTTAAGAGCCTGTTTGCAGTGGTTTCTTGTAAGATGTCAAGGGATCAAACCAGCTACATGCTTCAAAGCTCCGTTTTTCAGGAGACAGTAGAGCGGTAGGAAGAAAAGAATCCAAAAGGGTCAATAGAATGACATTTTCTGGTTTCACTCAAACAGTGGGTTTTGCTAACCCAGCCCAGCACTCGCTATCAGAGTCCACTATGCTTATTTAGTCGAGCGGATGTGGTCTTGGTTATCCTGAGACCTTAGAGGAATCTTCACTCACATCTTCTCCACGTTCTTTCAGGAGACTAAATCTGTTGCATCCAGAGAGCTGAGGAAGAGGAAAAGGAAAGGTTTGCCTTGGGCATTCATTAATTTTCTCATCTTTGGGGTAAAATATTCAGTGGAAGCAACTTCGGGGAAGAATATATTTTCCCTCATAGTGTCATGGCAGGTAAGACATGGCAGCCGGGTCCTCACTGGAGGTTGGTATGACCTGCATGCAACATTATGAAAGCAGGTAGACTCCCCCTCCCTTAAAACAAACAAACAAACAAACAAAAAAAAAAACCAACAAAAAACTAGGGATGCTCTAATTCCCTAGCTAGTCCCCTTAGGCTCATATCTGCCAATGAGGCCCCATGTCACAAAGATTCTGTAAACTCTGAAGGCAGCACCACAAGTGTTCAAGTACTTGAGCCTGTGAGAGGGTACTTAACACTGAGACCATAATTCATGTAACAGCTTTAGTATTGGTAACAGCAAGGAACCATGGGCACAATCAAACACTATTCTTGTCTTCTGAGGCCTTCTGAATAAGAACATTTACCGCCCTCCTCCTCAAAGCCTGAGTGGCACCTCTTCGCGTGAATATGGCTCTTGCAAACATCTGGAGAGTAGCACTCTGGTGATAATGGGTGATGTGCACCCATTATAGGAAGCATCTCAGATGCCCACCTTTGTAGGGGCTGCCAAGGGTGGTGGGCCACTGCTAGTGGAGCTCATTTAAATCCCAGCCAGGCTTAGCTGTTAGCTGTGTGACTTAGGAACAGCACTGGCAGCCACTGGGGATTTGCAAACAGACTTGTGCTTGCTGAGATACTGACAACTGAATGTTTGGAGGGTGGGGGCATTGGTTCTGCCAAACTCATTAGGGCTCCCATCTCCTCAGATTGCAACCTGAACCCTTGGAATATAAGTGTAAGTGTGTACATGTGTGTGTGCCTTCTGTGAGCATGTATGTGCACACAAATGTGCATGCCCATATGCACTTGAGCTTGTAGAAGCCAGAGACTGAAGACAGATGTTTTCCTAGATCACTCTCCACTATATACATTGAGGCAGAGTCTCTCGCTGGAAGCCAAACCTTTATAATGCTGGTCTAACCAAATTAGCATGCCTGGGATATCCTATCTCTGCCTCCACCTTGCTAGGTGCACGGCTGCACCCGGAGGAGTCCTGGGGATCCTAACTCCTATCCTCACGCCTGTGCAGCTTCTGCTTTCCCTCTTCCAGCCCCTGGAATGTACTTTCGCTTTTTAATCATCTCTGTGTCACAGTGTAGGCTTTCGTCAGACGTCTTAACTTTCATTGCTTGTTTGTATCCGAATATGAGGCGTGGGAGGTGAGAGGGTGAGTTGTCACAAGCGTTTCCCACCAAGTTTATCATGGGGTAGGTAAAGCACACAGCTCCAGTTTTAAAAAGAGCACCCCACAGTCCACTCAGTTTGTTTCTTTTCCCTTTTCACATAGCATCTGTGGGATGCAGTTGTAGTGGTCCTACCTGCTTTGTGGTAAGCGTGGTGTGTGCACGGGGGTTTGACCTACAGAGACCTTTTGTTAACACTGGTTTCCTGCCCCATTTTCCCTTCCTGCTCTAGAGCCTATGACATTCTTAGTTCAAAGCGCACGAACTCTGCCCCACAACCATTTCCTTCTCATCTGTCAGAGAGGTGCTGAGGTGTCTATCAGCTCCTGAGTTGTCACCTCCATTCCTTAAGAAGACCTCACATTTTTGGCCATCAGCTTGTCAGCATATCTAAGTAAAGCCAAGATCCATCATTGTCTTGCATTTGGGGGTTAGTTTTGTGATGTCAAGGACTCCATCCCAGCTATCCACAACAGTCTCAGTCTGTCCTCTCTTGCTTAAACTAACATACCCAGTTTAGAAAGAATAGAGGTTTTGCTGGCTGATGGTTATGGGACTGGGAAGTCCCTGGGCAGGGCTGCTAAGTGAAGGCCTCATTCGGAATCCTGACACAGTGGGGGTGGGGGAGGGAATCAAACAGAAACAGGGCGAGTTTGCTCACTTTATCCTCTGTCTAATAAAGACACAAATGTCCTCAAGACCCCGTCTGACCTTAATCACGTTCCGAGGGCCCCACCTCCAAATGGCATCAGAGTACATGGACTTGTGGATATACATTTAAAGTATAGGGAGGATTCCAGCAAATAAGTTGGTGAACCCCACCATGGAGCAGGTAAAATGAAGAGATCAGCACGAGCCCTTCTGCCTTTACTTACTCTGGGGTATTTACTTGGCTTCTTCTTTTTTATTACTTATTTTTATTTACATACATACATGCATGCATACACACACACACACACACACACACACACACACACACCACCCGCAGAGACTAGAAGAGGGTGTCAGAATGCCTGGAGATAGAGTTACCAGCAGTTGTAAGGCAAATGGGATCTCAACTCAGGGCCTTTGCAAGAGGCTCTTTTTTTTTTAACTGTTGAACCGTCTCCCCAGCCTGCTGTGTTCTTCTAATTCCTCGAAGGTGGATTCTTTCCCTTTGGATGTGCTAATATAATAAAAACTTCATTAAACATTTTCCTAGGTGGTCTTGAGTGTATCAGAGGAGCTATGTCCTTTTCAGTAAGCAGGGAGATGAAGAGAGGCCTGGAGATTTTAAGAAAATTAATGACTATCATTGATATTTTTACATTTGAAGTCGATCTTTTCATTTAAGATCAGCTATTTTAACCAACATGAAAGCCTAGCTAGTGATTTGGAGGTCTCGATTTATTTATTCATTTTAAAGCAAAAATAGGTCATTGGCCAACAGTTTTTTGGCTCATGATTTGAGGGCCTCATGGTTTGAGGGGCTGGAGGTAGGAGTGCGAAACTGCTCACCCTACCCACACTTCTAGCCCAGAAATATCTGAAGTGGGTCGGGGCTGTACACCTCAAGGTTCCCCCCTTGCTTCTAGTAACCTACTTCCTCCAGCAACATCCCATCCCTCGGAAGCTCCCTGACCTCTCAAAACAGAGTCACCAGCTGAGGGCCAGGTATTCAAGCGCACAAGCCTGCAGTGCGCATTTGACATTCAGAGCATGAGCTCCGGGCTCGTCCTCACACGAGGGCACTCATTCTGTGTTGAGGGCCTCAGCCTCGTCTAGGTCTGATACCTCCCAACACCATCGTACTGAGAGAAAGGCTTCCATACGCCGACTGAAGAGGGGCAGCTGATTCATCTTAGCTCTTTCACATACAAGGTGCTGGAAGAGTGTAGGGAGACAAATTACAGATGGTTGTTTATTTTTGGTAGGAAAGAAGGTATATTTTCTTTGGCCTTCTTGTATTTTGTTTTCAAAGGAAAATTTACTTTGATGTCCGAGGAACACATGCCACTAAACAAAAACAGCTAACGAAGTCGGGTAATTACTTCCAAATGTGTGTTCTGCATCGAGGTAGGAAACATTCTCTGTGAATTCCAGGACAAAGAGTTTCCCAAACACAGCATCCTTTAAAGCAGGAGAAAAGGCGCTGGCATTTAAAGCCACATGGAGTGCTGCCTCTGGCCTTTATGGGAATTGGGAATCAACCAAGCTTAGCTTTCATCAGTACAGGCAGGGAAGCTCCCTTCACACACACAGAATGTAATTATCAAATGGCCAAGCCATCCATCACCCCAAGTTCATTCTAGGTCAAAGCATAGATCATCTTCTCTCCCATTAAAGGACAAGCAGAAGAGGCCACTGGGAATTAACAATTAAGAGAGGCATGAATCAACTCTTTGCTCCAACAAGCTCTCTGTTTCTCTTTTCTCTGCTTCTTCTTAATTCCATCATTTAAAAAAAATTAAATTCAGTTCTGGAGTGATGCTCTATGCCCCCTTTATAAATGTAATAAACTTAAAGAAATAAAAGCTATAGAGTAACTGGATATGGCACAAAGTATCCAGAATCCTAGCACTTCAGAGGCTGAGGCATGCTGTGAATTTAAGGCATGCTTGAGAGATACTGTGTGTTCCAATACAGCCTGGGTGTTAGTAAGATTGTATCTTAAAAGAAAAAAAAAGCTAAAAGAAAATTCTACAGAGGTAGGGAAGTTGCACTGAAGAAAAAGAGAAGCAACTGGGGGATTTTCAAGGAGAAATAGTACAGAGCAACGGCTGAGCGAGGGGTCAACATATTCTCCATGGGCCGGTGTGACTGGCATTGCCATAGAGGTTATAAATTTCCCTAGACACGAAAGCACGCGAACTCAGCACAGAAAGTGACAGTCTAACTTATTAATGGTCAAAGATAAAGATGTATGTACATCCCCGGATGATGTAACCCAGCTGTGTGGACCACACTGAATCTAATCACTGCAGGGGTGTCATCCTTTTACCTCCCGTGTTAAGGAACTCTGTGTCAGAACTTGGCTGTGCCTGTGCTTTCTGGATGGGAATCAAAGGCATTTTCCTAAGAGGATCATCCCCATGTTATGGCAGATAGAGAGGGCTTGATGACAACTGAGCTTCTTTCTGGCTGGAAGACCAAAGACGGTGGAAGTCCGAGCCCACTCTATAGTCAGCATCTTGGGAACAGTCCTGTGTGAAACTTGATTTCCAGACATGAAGAACTGGAGCCCTTTTTGGAAGCTGGTCTTGCACAGAGGATCAGGAGATCCTCATGGATTCCTCTGTGTTTCAGAAGCTGGATCCACTAACATTTTCTTTTTCATTTTTTAAATTTAAATTTTATTTTTTAATATTAATTCAGTTTATTCGTTTTGCATCCCAGCTATAGCCCCCTCCTTCATTCCCTCGCAATCCCACTTTCCCTTCCTCACCTCTTCCCATGCTCCTCTCCAAGTCCATTGATAGGGGAGGTCTTCCTCCCTTTCCATCTGACCTTAGCCTATCAGGTCTCATCAGGACTGGCTGCATTGTCCTCCTCTGTGGTCTGGCAAGGCTGCTCCCCCATCAGGGGCAGGTGATCAAAGAGCCAGATACTGAGTTCATGTCAGAGACAGTCCCTGTTCCCCTTACTAAGGCACCCACTTGGACACTGAGCTGCCATGGGCTACGTCTGAGCAGGGGTTCTAAGTTATCTCCATGCATGGTTCTTGGTTGGAGTATCTGTCTCAGAAAAGACCTCTGTGCCCAGATATATTTGGTCCTTTGTGGAGCTCCTGTCCTCTCCATGTCTTATTAACTCCCCCTTCTTTCATAAGATTCCCTGAACTCTGCCCAAAGTTTGGTTATGAGTCTCAGCATCTGCTTTGATACACTGCTGGGTAGAGTATTTCAGAGTCTCTCTGTGGTAGGCTCCTGTCCTGTTTCCTGTTTTCTCCTTCCAATGTCCAGAAACTGCATGGTACTAACATAAAAACAGAATGGTAGATCAATGGAATAGAATAAAAGACCCAGAAATAAACCCGCATATCTACTGATACTTGATTTTTGACAAAACCATACCACAGAAAAAAGACAGCATCTTCAACAAATGGTGCTGGTCTAACTGGATGTCTACATGTAGAAAAATGCAAATAGATCCATATTTATCACCATGTACAAAACTGAAGTCCAAGTGGATCAAAGACCTCAACATAAAACCAGACACACTAAACCTGTTAGAAGAAAAAGTGGGGAAGAGCCTAGAACTCATTGGCACAGGAGACAACTTCCCGAACAGAACACCAACAGCACAGGTTCTAAGATCAACAATCAATAAATGGGACCTCATGAAACTGAAAAGCTTCTGCAAAGAAAAGGACACTGACATCAGAACAAAATGACAGCCTACAGATTGGGAAAGGATCTTCACCAACCCTATATCTGACAGAGGTCTAATATCCAGATTATATAACTAAAGAAGTAAAAAAAGCAACAAATCAAGTAATCCAATTAAAAAATGAGGTACAGAGTTAAGCAGAAAATTCTATGTAGAGGGATACAGAATGGCAGAGAAACACGTAAGAAATGCTCAATGTCCTTAGTCATCAGGGAAATGCAAATCAAAACAACCCTGAGATTTTACCTTACACCCATCAGAATGTCTAAGATAAAAAACTCAAGTGACAATGCATGCTGGAGAGGATATGGAGAAAGGGTAATCCTCCTCCATTGCTGGTGGGAATGTAAACTTGTACAAGCACTTTGGAAATCAATCTGGCACTTTCTCAGACAATTAGGAATAGCACTTCCTCAAGGTCCAGCTATACCACTCCTAGGCATATATCCAAAGTATGCTCAAGTACACACAGGCATTTGCTCAACCATATTCATAGCAGCTTTATTCGTAATAACTAGAACCTGGAAACAATCCAGATGTCCCTCAATGGAGGAATGGATACAGAAATTGTGGTACATTTACACAATGGAACACTACTCGGCAATTAAAAACAAGGAAATCATGAAATTTGCAGACAAATGGTGGGATCTAGAAAAGATCATTCTGAGTGAGGTATCCCAGAAGCAGAGAGACACACACAGCATATACTCACTTATAAGTGGATATTAGACATATAATATAGGATAAACATACTAAAATCTGTACACCTAAAGAAGCTAAGCAAGAAGGAGGACCCTGGGTAAGATGGTCAATCTTCACTCAGACAAACAGGATGGACTTTTCTTTTTCTTTATTCAGATGTTTGGCTGATTTTCAGCTCAGCTTTTCCCTGCTCTGGAGCTGTGTCCATGGTTCTATGAGCCCTCTCTCTCCACGCCTTGGATACAAATGTCCTAATAAGCTGTAAAGAGAATGCTTGTCCATAGGTCTTCCTACCAAAATTCTCCTCTCCTTCAGAGCCCAAGACATGTCTCACTTTCCTCTCTCCTCATTGTTCAATAACTGCCATCTAATCTCCTCCATGTCCTCTTTATCTTGAACCATGTACAGGTCTCAAGGGGAGGATCGGTCTTCAGAAAGGTATTCTTTCTTACTTAACTGGCTAATTACTAAGAAATCCTCCCTATCACAGTTCTATGTTGTGATCCACCAAATGAAAGAGGTAAATTCCCCCTTTGGGGGGAGGCTTAGGGTCTAACTGAGGGTCATGAGAAAGTAAAACCAAGTCCTCAATAGACTGATGAGGATGTTCACGAGGAGCCAGGCTTCTAGAGAGTGTGAGGAGCTCTCGATAACTCACTGGGAAGAGACGTGACAGAAGGACATTTTGACATTTGGATATTTTGTGGAGACTTGCCAGGATTCCAGTTCAAGACACCTCATTTGAATTTCATTCGTGAATGTCTTAGGGCTAGTTAGAAAGTAGCATTTTTTAAATGAATAAAATACACACAGAGATTAGTGACTACAAGCTAAATTATTAAATATATTTATGTGAATATCCATGCAACTAAGACGGAGGACAAGCAATTGACTAGTGACCCAAAATGCCCTCCAGTGCTCTTCTAGATTTTGTTAAGGTACTCCATAGAAAGACAGTCTATAGGACATCCTCTGACCTCCACATCTGAGAGTGAAGAGGGAAGGGAGGAGAAAAGAGAAAAGAGAGAGTGAGAGAGGCGCGCTACCCTCTTTTTACACAATGGCACCCAAGCCATCACAGTCCCCTGTAATGGCTCATCTTTAGTTTCTTTTGTGGCTTACTGTCTGTGAACTTTGACCCGTACTAATGAATCTGATGAGCAACTTGTGCCACTGTAGTTAGAGGCAGAAAAGTCCTCAGCTACTCTGGCATAAAGGGAAATGGGTACAAATAGATGCCCATGTCTCTCCTGACTCCCAGGGTGTATGTTAAGGGCCTTATTGCTTTTCAGTCTAGTTTCCCCAAACCATCTGCAAGAGAGTCAATGTTCCCACGCACTAAATGTCACCTGACTTTTCTAGACCGTCTTCTTGCTTGGTACGAAATGATGGTCTGTGGCGAACTGGCTTTACATTTCCCGGAACACAATGATGTTAAGTGTGCTACCCTTTCCCCATGTTCGTTGGTTCTGGGTGTACTCATCTCTCTACAGAAGAGGACTCACATTCAGAGAGGTCAGTTACCTTGTCTGAGGTCATGCGGGCATCACACGGTGTCCTGGGCTTCCATCTCAGGTCTGTTTGAACATAAAATATTTCCTTTCTCTTGACCGCAAAATACTACTTCCTCCCTGGGATCTGAGCCTTAACGAAAACTAAACACGCTGGAAATCACTGATGGAGATCCGGGCCTCTTTGCAAGGGTTCATTTTGGATATTTCTTTATTCCGAAGCAGAGGTCATTTGTTTGGCTAATTTCCAGTTGCCCCTCACAGTTATGACGATTTGCAAATCTCATTCTCATAGCGAAACATAGTCACATTTAACTTTCTCACTTTGTTTTCGGGCTTCCAAACGCAAGTCTCAGGTCGTTCACTCACTTTAGGAATCAGAATTATTCTGAGAGATAGCAACGTGTTTCCGGAAGCCAAACCCACTCTTAAAGGCTAAATATTGACCACCACTATAATGTTGAAAGCAGTAAGAACCACGGGCTCCTGTGAGCCATTTCTTGTGTTCCACAGAGCCCTAGGTTCTGTGATAGGATCTGAGGTTTCCCGGGGAGGAGCGGAGTGCCCCATGGAAGCTACACCTTCTGCTGCACGCATTGAACTTGTGTGTCATATTTATCGTGTAGGAAACAGTTATGAAAAATCCGTTTGTAAGATGCCTCCCCTAGATCACTCAGCTCCCTGGGTGCTTCCCATCTCCTCTGCTTTTTCTTAGCATTTACACCTTAACACTTCATTTTCATGGCTTCTCCTGAACTCTCTACCTGGGGGCATGGGACGCCCTCAAGGGGGAGTTTACTATAGATTTACTGTGAGAAGACACCCAGAGAAAAGATGTCTCAGAAATACCCCATGAAAGACTATGAAACACTGAGCAACCAAGGCACCCAGGCTCGGTTGGCAAGGGCTGATCTGGCTCCCTTTGCCACCTGTACCTGGGTTCCGTCTCTGTCCATGGGAAAAAAGTAGGAAGGAGTTGGATAGGGCAAATTTTCATGGGAAGCCATTTAACCCATCTCTGCTGTTGACCCCTAAATTATGCTCTCTCTGCAGAAGGTCAGAGACTAAATCCCCGTGGCCTCACATTTTGTGGACTGGATTTTGTGTGTGTCTTATCTAGTCCAAGTAGCAGAGAGCCAGGTCCTGGAAACCAAAATTGATTTCGCTTTAGCTTCACAGAATCACATTAGACAAAAGCTTTACTAGACATGGAAATTGATCCTGTTGCTGAATCCATCAGCTCCTCTCCAGCTGCAAGTTAGGAATAGAAATTCAACCAGCACTGTAGCGGAGAGCGTTCGGGGCCAAGGGCAGTCTACAAACCTTGAACTGTAGTAAACAAGGAGTCTAGATAGGTATCTTTATGGAATCAGTCAACAGAAAACGTTTCCCTCTGGGGCTTATGTGGTCCCACGCCAGAAACGGTGACAGGTGAATTGTTTAGGTTCATCTGGAGGACACACCAGCCCAGGTGGAGGCAGAAGGACATTGAAAGGGTCATTTCCTTGTTTCAGGCACAGAGGGTCAGAAAATTAAAAGGAGAGAATGTGCTACAATGGAGAAAGAGGATGGGAGTCAGATTAAGGAGGCACCATAGCAAAGCAGTTACAGAGGCAGCAGCTTCAATGTAAAAAAAGGGACCATGAGAGGGAGGGATGGCAAGATCCTAAGAGGGAGGGAGAGCAAAAATGGGATACTGGGGAGGGCGGAGCAACAAAGGGTTCAGCAAGAGGATGGCTGGAGAATGAGGGAATGTAAAGAGAAAGGAGAAGAAACAAAGTACATTGATACATGTGTACAAAACAGACTCTAGTTCATTGATACATAGGTACAAAACAGACTCACTTTTTAATGTGCTGAAGTTACAAAGTAATTAAAGAAATGCTGTGGATCCGCAGGCAGGAACTGATGGGTAGACAGAAAAGCAGTAGTACACTGGGGTGGAACCATCCCCTATGGAGGGGAAGCCCAACCTAGGAGAGGGAGGACAGCCTGCCATTTTCACATGGACTCAAGCAGCACTGGAACCAGTGAAAGTCCTGATTGAACAGGTCTCCAAAGTTTGTTCTAGAATGAAATGTGATCACTGAGTTCTGGGAAAATGCCCAGAAAGCTTCCCTCTCTCTCTTTAGTGCTCTTGAGAGAGAGAGAGAGTGTGTGTGTGTGTGTGTGTGTGTGTATGTGTCTTTCTCAGTGGTGTCTGTGTGTTTGGGTTCCTGTGTGTTTGTGTGAGATGGCTACTATGAAGAAAAGTGTGTCTCAGAGCATGTCAGAAGGGGCTGTGAGCCTAACCACAGTCTTCCTAGTTTTAGAGAGGTCCAGAGAAGTGGCTTTTTGTTATTTTTTAAAATGGTATATCTTAGTGGTAAAAAGTAGCCTCTTGTGTGATGTCATTTATATAAGTTTTGAAACTACAAAATTTTAGAAATGGAGGAAACACAGCCAGGAGTTAGGGAAGAGGCAGAGGAGAGAGGGCAGTGACCATGCTGGCATTTTTCTGTATCTTAGCCAGATCAGTGTTAATATTCTGCCTGTAACAGTGTATTAGTTTCTCAAGACTTTCTGGAAGAGCACAGAAGAGCTAGATGGCTCAGCACTTGCCACCAAGCCTGATGACCTGAGCCAGTTTCTGTGAGCTGTTACGTGAATGTCAATGATACATGCATGCCCCTGCCCCTCCACACAGTAAAATGTCCCCTTCCCCGCAAATAAAGATGTATGCATTAGTCAGAACTCACCAGAGAAGTAGAGAGGTGGGGAGGGGGAGAGGGAGGGGGAGGGGGAGGGAGAGAGAGAGAGAGAGAGAGAGAGAGAGAGAGAGAGTTTATTTTCTTCATGGGATTAGTTTAACCAACTGAGGACCCCAAGATCTGCCTGGTAAGTGTGCAAGCCCTTGCAGATCCATTCACAAAAGTTCTAGCTATAGGCTGCAGACAGGAAGAAGCTGAGGTTTCAGCCTTTAGTCACACGGGCAAGAAAAGCTCCCTGTCTGTCAGTGGCTGTTTTGTCTGTTTAGGTCTTCAACTGGTGGGGTGAGGCCCACTCATGTGACCTCCCTCCCCAAACACCTTTACCCAAAGTGATGCTAGGGCACCCTGAGGGCAGGCCAAATTGACGAAATTAAGGTTGACTCCTGCATTTCCTAATCATCTGCGAATTTTCTTTTTCACTTTTAAGATAGGCTTGTTAAACAGTTCATTCAGACTGTTTCAAAACACACGGTGGGTATGGCAGTCTTCCTGCCCCAGGGTCCTGAGTGCTATGAGTAAAAGAACAAGCCACCTGACTAGGAAGGCTTCCCATGTCTTTAAAACAACGAGCGTTTGCTTGTTTTTAAATCATCAGTCTTGACTGTGCAGGTGGAGGGGCCCACAGTGAATTTGGAAACATATGGTCCTTGTCTATTCCGTGTTTCCCGGGACTACTTCCGGGTTCCCAAGTGGGGCCTCAGTGATATAAACCACAATGTTTAAGGTAGTCATTTGGAGAAGACAAGCAGTCCCTTGCCCTAGCTGGGACAGATGGGTCCTGACTGACAGAATCTGCCTCTGGGAAATGGACACTGAGCTGCTGACAAAACAACATTTTATGTAAAACAAACATTACTCACAGTCATGATCTTGGCCTTGACTTCACTCTGGAAACCTTAGGGGAACTTGAAAAAAAAATACAGATATCTTGTATCTACCCAGAAATTGTGAATTGACTAGTTTGGATAGGACTTGGGCCCTGGGATTTAAAGTAGAATATACCCCATGCACCTCTTCTATTTTGACATGTATGTCACTGTACTTGGGTCATGTTCGCCATCCCCATGTTACTAACTCTCTCTGCTCCCTTTTCCTGCTTGTCTTTTTCTCTCCCACAATTAATCTCCCTTCTACCTATTTTTTTTTGAAAAATTAAGTGTGGCTTTCTTTTTCTTTTATCATTTAAGATTTATTTATTTTATTATGTATACAGTGTTCTGCCTGCATATATACCTGAGCTCCAGAAGAGGGCACCAGATCTCATTATAGATGGTTACTGGGAATTGAACTCAGGACCTTTGGAAGAGCAAGCAGTGCTCTTAACCTCTGAGCCATCTCTCCAGCACCCCCCCTTCTACTTTTATCCCATCCCCTGACATCCCATGTTATTCCACATCATACCATTACCATACTGTGTTAACCATGTTACACACACACACACACACACACACACACACACACAGACACGTATGTGCTTGATCATGCACACATACACTGGATTCTACTTAAGAGAAACCATGCAAGATTTCTCTTTCTCCCCACTGCTCTCTTGTTTCCTCCTACCTTTATACTTTTGCGATACCCATCACAGACAATATACAGAACAATTCCAACTCCCTGAAGATTTTCATAGAGTTGGCCACTGCAGTTTATGCCTCAGTAGGTATGAGGACTGTTGCCTTTTTGACTGAATGAGAAGGGACGTTGGATAGCGACACAAGGACATTCCAAAAGGAGGCCCAGAGAGGCACCCCATGTGGAAAGAGGATAAGTCATCTTTTAAAACAGCACGTGCTGCAAACCGTTGAGCAGCCAGTCCAGATAGAAGATATCCTAAAATGGGATTGTTCTAAGAGCTTAAAAACAGGGAACAGGGCTTTCTTGGCAAAACATAACATCTGATGACACGCGAGAGCCTCTAATGGCCATACTTGAGGCTTTGTGCACAGGGAGGAAATAAGACACCATTCATTCAGTGCAAATGAGTGAAATGATTATTGCCAGATGTCTCCAGGAAGAAAGAGGGCTGCAGGCAGAGGAGAAGCCTCTACAGTTCCGGGGCCTTTGCTGAACTCCGACTATCTCAATGCTGGGGTACTGAGAAGGGGCTAGGAGTTAGGCCACCAAGAGAGAACCTCAGAAAGCCCGGAGGTCAAACCCTGAGGATCTTTGCAGCATTCCTTGTGTCAGAGGATTTGGGAAGATTTCCCTGGAAAGGGACAGCCTTATCCCCCTTTTATGAGCTGCCTTTGAAGGCAGGATTGTCCTTCTATTCTCATTTGTCCCCTCTTCATCTTCTTAATGGACTTCTTCTCGCTGTCCTGCCCCTTGCACCAGGAAGAGCACTGAAACTGCTGGAAGCTGGTGGAGAGTAGCTGGGCTGCAGGCCCCAGAATGCATCTGGGTCCACGGTCCATGAATGCAGCTGTGGGCGTGGAGGTCCCAGAATGCATCCATGCCCACTGGCCATGAACAGATTGTGTGGATGAGCTCTGTAGTGTGCTCTGATGGAAGCCGGTGCCTCCGCAGGTAATGCCAGGAGGCCAGAAATGGGAAAGTCAAACTGCAGTCTATAGTTTAATGGTCTCTCTCTAGTTTACTGAATACATTTAGAAATGTAGTTATGCTATGGTTCTGGGCTCTCTTAAAAATAGCCCAACTGCAGACCTGAGGCTGCAGAAGTGTCCGTCATGTCCCGGGATGCTAGCTTATGGATGGGAATGGACATTGTCCCATTGAAAACTTGGGAGTAATATTTTGGTTTCCAGGACTCTAGAATGATCCTAACTCCCTGTCCTGAAATTTTTTATTTGGTGTCAAAGTGGGTTACTTCATTAGGAAACCAAATTTCTTTTCGTTTTTTTTCCTCCCTCCCTCCCTCCCTCCCTCCCTCCCTCCCTCCCTCCCTCCCTCTCTCTCTCTCTCTCTCTCTCCCTCTCCTATGTACATTTCATTTGGACAGTGGCTCAGATGCCATGACTTTTAATCCATTCGCTTTCCAGTTTTCATCACAGACGAACACTGGGTGCTGGGTTGTTAATCAGAACCCGGAATCAGCTGGATTGGTTTTGCGCTGGCCAGGCACACGCTCCCCCTGAGCCAGAGGTCTTCTCTGTGGCTCGGCTTCTGACCGTCTCAGTATAGTCCCCGGTCAGTTGCATGCCCACTTCAGCAGCCAGCCCTCTGGTGTTGCTCGTGTTCTCTGAGGTCTGAGCCCATGCTTATGAAGAAGCAGGAGCTGCTGCCACCCTCCATGACCAGGGATGGCAGTGGTTTAGGACTGAGAAAGTACCAAAGCAGAGAGGAAAGGAATAGTTTCTGATGTCTGGCCTCTCTCTCTTATCTCATTGTATGCAGGCCTATTTACACCCACGTGTGTGCATTTGTGTGAAGCCTGGAGGCCGACCTCAGGCATTATTCCTCTGAAGTTTGCTGAGCAGTGTAGGATAGGAAGCAGTACCCTCCTGATTCCCCATCACCCAGTTCTCTTAGAGCGAGGAGCCTGCCAGGTAAGCTCGCTGACCAGGTAAGTTTGCTGACCAGTGAACCCCAGGGATCCCTCTGCCCTTCCCCAGTGCTTCGATTGCAAACATGCACTAATTAGAGCGAGGAGCCTGCCAGGTAAGCTCACTGACCAGGTAAGTTTGCTGACCAGTGAACCCCAGGGATCCCTCTGCCCTTCCCCAGTGCTTCGATTGCAAACATGCACCACCATGTTTTTTTTTTTTCCATGTGGGTGCTGGGAATTGAACTCGGGTCCTCATACCTGATCATGCCCAGTTAATGAGTGCATTCCCATGCGGTGCACTGACAGTTTAGGGTCATAAGGCACATATTTGAAATATTAAAGTGATGGACAGGAGTACCTCTGTGCGTGTTCAGCCAGCACTATGAAGTTTTAGTTGAAAATAAAGGAAAAGAAACTTTGAGGGTACAGGGATATGAATTTGCCCCTGAAATTGCCTCCCTTGCTTAGTGGTTAGTAAACCCATCTCAGACGAAAAGTAATTTATTTTGTAATTTGTTTAATTTTTTTACCTAATTCTATAAGGACTAGGTTATAATTTTTTTAAAAAATATTTATTTCATTTTTTTGTGTTATGTGTGTGTGCATGCGTGTGTACAGGCATGCTCCTGTATGTGCATAGTGCCTACAGAGGCCAGGAGAGGGCATCAGATCCCCACCTGCATGGAGCTGGAGCTCCAGGCAGTGTGAACTGCCCAATGTAGGTGCTATGAATGGGATTCAGGTCCTCAGGATGAGCAGCACATGCCCTTAAGAACTGAATCACCTCTCCAGCTGGGTAGTTTTTTGGTTGTTATGTGTATGTGAGCTAAATTACTTTAGAGGAAGATTCATGTCATGCTTAAAAACAAAAACAAAAAACTTCTCTTTACAGTGACTATTTGTTGTATTTTACTATCCAGTCACTGGATCAATTCCCTTTTTATTTGGGGGAAAACTCCATTACATGAGTGTGGACAGAGGGCAAGACCTCAGTGAAGGCAGAGAAAGATTCAGGAACCAGCCTCCTTGTCCTCAAGCCTGGCAGATAAAGACGCAGTCACAATCTAAGCTTAGTCATCCTGGAACACTGAATTTGCAGAGTGATTCAGCACACTGCCCAGGGCGATGGTTGTTCAATTGCTGTGGTGGCAGCAGAGGAACGAGAGCTAGAAATGGTGTCCTCATCTGATGTATGTGCTATGGTTTCAGCTGTGTTCCTTCCCGGGCCCATCTGCCAGACCCTACCGCCATCCTTCACTTTCCTGCCAGTTCTCCGAGCTTGCCAATGGACTCTTGATAAATTTCAAGTTAGCAAGGTGTGGCTTCTGCTGCTTCAAGCAAGAGCTCTTGTCAGCTGGGTCTTGCTCTGTCTGGCACATGCTGAGCTCAATTAAGATATATCGACTGTCCTTGGAGCCACAGTAAATGATCGGCTCACTACTGTGATCTTGAGGGAGCAGCCAGACTAAAGGATCTGAACCACGACCCAGCAACCATTATCAGCAGTGAAGAGCAAGCAAATGAATGCACTCAGGGTTTCTAGACCTTTGCGGTGTTGCTCTCCTGGAGAGTCTGGACCCTTTGGGCTGTAGGCTGTGGGCGAGCTTACCTGGCAGGCTCCTCGCTCTAAGAGAACTGGGTGATGGGGAATCAGGAGGGTACTGCTTCCTTAGCTTTAGGAGTTTTCATTGCTTGTTTCTCTCAAGATCAGATATGGAGGGCTGGGGTGGCTTGGAGATTTGGACTGTCCAAGGTCAAGTGTGGAGTTTTATTTATGCCCTCCTCTGTAAGCTAAGAACTTGGTCTGTTACCGTTTCACGGAACCTAGCCTGGGATGTTTTACGGCATGTGGCCTCATGGAATTTAGCGAGGAACCCTAAGTGAGAGACTGTCCTGATGAGCACGGCTGTTAACTCCACATAGCCTCAAATCCTCTGAGAGGAGGGCCTCTGTTGAGGGATTGTCCAGGTCAAGTTGGCCTGTGGCCATGTGTGTCTGTGAGGGATTATATTGATTGCTGATTGACATAGGAGAGGCCAGCCTGCCGTGGGCAGTGCTATCCCTGGACGGAGGATCCTGCAGTACATGAGAAGGGTAGCTGAGGACCGCAGAGCCTAAAAGCCAGCCAGAGAGCAGCAGCTTCTATGGCTCCTGCTGTACTTCTGAGCTGTGAAGCGAGCTCCTTGGTTAGATGTAATAATGTGTGGGACAGAATGTGGGGGTACCTTCAACCCCGGCTTCTAGTTCCTGTCCTGATGGCCCTCAGTGAGGACTATATCCTGGAATGCTAAGCTGAACAGACTCTTTCCTCTTCTCTGATGCTTTTGGTCAATGTTGTTTTGTTTGTTTGTTTTGTTCTTTTACAGGCACAAAAATGAAGTTAGAGCAGAAACAAAGGGCTCTATGACACTTCGTACACACTTCAATGATGAGTTACTTTGTTTACGTGAGATCAACATGAAGTCGTGCACTTTGTGAGTTAATTTGCTCACTCTGGAAAATTCCCCCGCTGCATTCTTCCGGAGCGTCAACATAGCGGCATTAGTTTGTAGTCAGGGCCTGGTGTGAAGCAATCTTGATGAGCTTTAATGTCAGCTGTAGAGACAAACCCTTGGGCACGACTGAGTGCACATTTTTCAGATGGGGTTGAGTGAAAAGATCCACCCTAAATTCGTGTGTCACCACCATACCGCAGACTGTGGTCTTGGGGTGAGTAATAAATAGGAAAGTGCCTCTCAAGTAGAAGGTTCAAGGTGTTTATTCTTCATGCAAATCAAAGAGGCCTTTTTGGAGAAGCTGGGATTTAAATGATCTCACGAAAGATGAAGAAGCCTGAGAGAAAATATCCTAAAGGAAGACATGGGAGAGAAGCTATCCATACTGCATTGGTAGGTGGTAGAACATTCTAGCAGGGCCATTGATTCAACGGAGGGGAAAAGAAGTAAGGCTTGAAGATTGAAATGTGGCTGAGGTGATTGCGGGGGCCACAACAAACAGGCTCAGGAGCCAGCGATGATGTTTAGAGGCTGTGCGTCCATACCGGAGACTTGCTTTCCAGATACTGGACAAATTAACCAGGTGTGTGTTAGGCTTGGCCTGTGAAGCGTCCCCCATGGGCTCGTGTATTTGAACAGCTGATCCTCAGCTGGTTTTGTGGCTTGGGGAGGTTATGGGACCTCAGAGGCAGAGGAGGATCATTGGAGGTGGGGCTTTCAGGGGTCAGCCTGACCCCGCTGTCAGCCTTGTCTCCATTCCCTGATCCACCAGGAAGTCAAGAGTCTGCCCCGTGTTTCTGCCAACAGGTGCCCAGTTTCCCCACAGTGCGCTGGGTTGAAGCTGAAGTAAAGGTCCCCTGCTTCAAGTGGCCTTTCTCAGGTATTTCATCACAGAGATGAGAAAGATAAACCAAGCAGCGAGTAGAGTGGCCTCATGGGTATTTCCCCCCTCAGAAATGTGTCCATCCAGGGTTTTAGAATATGACCATATTTAGAAGAGCCTTTGTGGTTGCTAAGATCTTGAGTGGAGCCTATCCTAAATTAGGTGCCCTTGTAAGTAAAACAAGACACAAACAGAAACAGGGACAGAAACAAGATTGGCACGATTCAGCTACAAGCCAAGGAATGTGAGGGTTGCTGGCCCAAGTCAGAATAAGGCAGGGGCACAGAAGGGACTTCCCTTCCCTTCCCTTTCCCACCCGCCATCAGTCTCCCACAGGTGGTATTCAGACCGCCACAGCTGCTGGGACTTCACAAGCGCCACTCTGCTCACACAGATCTCAGACACCGAGTCTCCAAAACCACGACAGCGTGTACGTCTGTTGCTTTAAGCTGTCAAGTGTGCGGTATTTTTCTCACAGAAATCTCAGGAAGCTAACATATTGGGGTGTGTAGATAGATTATTTAGGGCAAGGAATGTGGAGACGGGGCAGCTAGTTCATTGTGGGAAGTTGTGGCAATCTAAGTCATTTCCCTTCCCCCCACCCCATTAGTTCTCCGAGTTCTACTTTGTGAAGCAAGGAGGGCGGCGTTTCTCTGCGTTGATTTCTCTTGCGCGCCTATGACAAGATAGGGAGGCTGTTCCTGTTTCAACACCCATTGAGGCTTATGCTGAAGCTTAATTCCCTTTGTGAGACCCAGCCACCAATGGGTTTTATGGATCAGTCCCACTTGCTTCCGTGCTCGAGGAAAATCGCAGGAGAGGAGGTGGAACAGAAGGAAGAGTGAGGGGCTGGGAGGGGTGCTGTGAGACACTGCCTTCTAGCCATGGCATGGCCGTCGCACTCACAAACTCACAGCAGCTGTGGTGCCCTGCGCAAGATCTAGCCCATCAGGGTGCCAGCTGATGAGGCCCCACCCTTGGCTGAAGAAGGCTCTACCTTCTTGGGAAGGAAGTCCTTTTTCTCAGGGTCGTAGCCACTGATGAGTTGCCCCCGTACGAGGAAAGAACAAGCTACTCATGTTCCTGCCAGAAGCCCTAATTAAACTCAGTGGATCATAAAAAAGCCATGAAAACAGGAAAGGGGAGCCTGCGAAGGGGAGACGCAGAAAGGGTTCAGAGGGAATGGGACAGGGAATAGGGGTAAATACGGCCAAGTAGAGTATATATCTGTCTATGCTATGTACCTATGTGAGATTCTCAAACGGTAAATACAACATTATTTAAGAAAAAGCAGTGAGACCTTCAGGAGTGAGGAGGTCATAGGACAGAGTTGATGGATGAGTGAGTTAATACATTATCTGAATAGTAGAACGGTTGGTTATAAGAGCAAGTGTGATTCTGCAACTTGTATTCACCCCTCTCACCGCTGTATCCGCTATGTCATTGGCAAAAAAAAAAACACACACACACACACACAAAAAAAAAAACAAAACAAAACAAACAAACAAACAAAAAAACCCCGCCACCGCTGGGGATCTCCCAACCTGTCCAACCACGAGTCAATTATACCTTTCTTCTTTATAAACCGCCCAGTCTCTGGTATCAGGATATAGCAACAGAAAACGGACTATGATGAACATTACTGGTTGAAGAAAAACATTTTAAATAGGTCAGAATTTTAGGCATATTGAATTCTAAATCCCAGCTGGAAGAGTTTCTACATTAAAAAAAAATTAAATTTAGCGAGGCTATTTCCTTCTTGGATTAGTCCTTAAGGACGTGCCCTAAACACTGGGTATTTTGTTCCCTTCTTATTTTTGGTGTGGCCTGAGTGATCATTTTGGAAGAATTGTCTGGCCTCCTTCCCGGTGAGCTGTGAAGGATACTTTGTGGAGTGGGACAGGGAATTGGACCCTACAATTGAAGGTAACACAGGCAATCTATATCTGCAACAGCTAATTTTTGGAGGTCTAGGGATTTTTAAACTTTATAAACATCACTTTATTTTATTCCCAGTGATGCTGTGTTTTGCCACCCATGCATGTATCTATAGTACAAAGAGAAACACCTAAGCTTTGGGAGATTAATAAACTGTGTGGGGTCTCACAGTTGGTAAAGGGAGCTCTCGAATAGGAAATCCAAGTCTGACGCCAAATCCTTAGCGAAATCTTGATGATACCTCCCCCTCCCCCCCATGTAACCCATGTAGTCAAAATTGTGGAGTTTGGTGTCAGAACTGCTACCTCTAAGGGTGAGCTTTGATTGCATAAGCATACACACTGCAGTCATAAACGAGACTCAGATCCAGGGAACGCCAGTAAAGATTTTTCTCTAACACATTAGTTGTTGCAAAGGAAAAGGTGGGACAGTACAAGGAGTGTTTAATAGCTTTCATTTTTCTTTTAAGAGCAAAGAGTTTTCCAGGAAAAATAGCATTTCAAAAGTTGAGGCTGATGGCTCCCGGGAAGAGAGGGAGAGCTTGATTTATCGGGAGAGGCATAGAAAAAGTGGCAATTGGATGAGAATGAGGATCTAAAGTAATGAGGCTTGTCTGAATGTACTCAGTGTTTGTTTGTGTGAGCCCTGGCTAGGCGTGGCTGAAGAGCATTGTTAAGTCACGTAGGATGAGGCTGACATTTACAAGAAGAGAAAAACGCAAAGCCAGGATGGGCAGGGAATTGTGAGTTTTTCTTTAGTATTAGAGCCCACTGAACTCATCACACAGTCAATAGATATTTTTGAGCTTTTTCTGTGCATCAGGCATTGTATTAGAGGAGAAGACAAACATAAATTCTTACAGATACGGTTCCCACCGGACCAAATGGAGCTCATGTTCTATCTAGACATACTAGCTAAATTCAGCCAGCCCTCAAAATCCATGGGTCCTTCACCTCTGGTTCTGACCAACTGTGGATTAAGACATATTCGGAGAAAGGTCTGGAGAGATGGCTGGGTGAGTGAGACACTTGCTGCAGAATCCTAAGGACCTGAGTTCAGATCCCAAGTACCATGTAAAATCCAGATGCGGTGGTATGTGTCTGTCACCTCAGCGCTGGTAGAACAGAGGCAGGCAAATCCCAGGGGCTTGGTGGCAGGCCTCGCTATCTAAGATGGTGAACTCCAGGTTCAGCCAAACAAATAAGGCAGAGAGTGATATGATTCACAACAGTAGCAGAATTACAGGCATGAAGCAGCAACAAAATAATTTTAAGGTTGGGGAGCCACCACAACACGAGCAGTCACAGCGTTAGGAAGTCTGCGACAAAACCCATCGCAGCAGATCATAACAGTAATTTATGTCACACTGCATTGTACTTGGTGTTGCAAGTGATGCAGAGATGAGTTGATGTGTATGAGAGCATGTGCATAACTAATTCACAAATGCTATGCTGTTTTAGAGAAGGGCCTTGAGCCTCCATGGGTTTTGCTATACCCAGGATGACAGAGTCATAGAGCCAATCCCTCACAGACACAGAGATATGTTTGCCAATTGCTTCTTTCCATACAATCTCGTAAGTGCTTCTGGGAAGTGTGGCATGCTATCCGAATGGCCCACCGAAGAGCTGACCTAGCCTTGGCGTCTGGGAGGGAGAGACGATGTTTCATGTGAGACCTGAGGATGAGTAGAAAGAGGCTGGAGAGATGGAGGAAATTTCCCGGCTGGCAGGAGGCGTGGTTCAAGAAACAGAGGCAGTGGTTGGAGAGGGCAGAGGGAGTCCAGCCGAGGGCTTAGTGAAGATGGAGTTGTGCTCAGAGAACATGACATCACTGTAATTGCTTAGTTTTGTCCTTTTTGTTTAAATGGCTTAGCGACACCCCCCCCCTCCAGGAACATCTGTGGACAAAATAGAGCATGGGGTTCCTAGATGTTGGCCACCCCCCTTCTCATGAAGCGCAGTTGACGTCTGCTGGATGTAGGAAATGCCTACCCAGGGGTCTGTGACGGGTGCCTGACCAGCAGGTCACTGAATCCTTTAGTGTTTGATAAATTCTCATCAGAAGAGACGAGGTGTTTTCAGTAGAAGATGTTCTCAAAGAAAGATCAGGTGCCACTGGAGATGAGCCATCAATTTGAGGACCTAATCAGTGTCAGTCAGGCAAATGGCTTGTCTGTGTGCACTCTCCCCAGAGAAGCAGGCAGAGCGGGTTCCAAGTGCAGGAGAGAAATCCAATTCAAGAGCCCCACCAGACATGGCTCAAATAAAGAGCCCTGCAGCATTTATCACTGTCTTTTTATTCCCTTTTCATCCCACTCCTTAACCCAGCTGACAGATGGTGCTCCAGAAGAATAGGTTTAAGCGGCATGATGGTTTCTCTTGAATGTCAACCTGATTGGATTGAGAGATGCCTTAGGAGATTTGTAAAGCACACTCCTGGGTGTGCCTGTGAGGGCTCTCTAAAGATGATTAGATCAAGGAGGAGGGGGTGCTCACATAACTTGTGTTTCAGGCCGTGGATGGCTGAAGCATTTGAACAGACTATTGGTAGCCGGCAAAATGTGAAACGCAGGATCTGGTTGGAGGAAGAGTGCGAACGGGAGTGCGTGGGTGCGTGTGTGCCCGTGTGCCCGTGTGTATCTTTAAAGGGTAAATATTGGTCCTAACTCATTCCCGCCACTTCTTTCTGCTTCTTGGTTGCCGTGAAGCAAGCAGCCTCTGCCACATTCTCCTACTGCCATGATATTCTCTCTCACCTCAGGCCGGAAGCAACAGGTCCAGCTGACCATGGACTGAAGCCATGAGCCAATGACCCAGGAGTCAAGAGAAGGATAAAGATTGAAGTGGGAGTTTTAACATATTTTGTTATTTAGAAAAGACAGAATAAGGCATCCCCACACATGGCCCACAAACTAGGAAAACTACAGTTTGCATGACTACAAGTCATAAGTAATTGTGACTTTTTTCAATGTCTCTTTATGAGAGACACATTACTCTCCCTAGGTGATAGATCCCTGTAGGGAGGGAGTGAAGTTAGAAACGAGTATGTCTTGTTTGACCTTAGCTGGGTGTGTCAGAGACTAAGGCTTCAGATGCATTGGAAATCTTCTTCAGGTCAGGCTTAGAAAGGCAAAACCTTCCTTTGGTCCAAGGGTGAGTGTTTACAAACAGTTGACCAGCGTGCACAAAATCTAGCAACTGCCGCTTCTTTCTCAGGATGTAGACCGCCTGAGACTGCTCTCCTACAGAGATCCTCCTAGCGCCCCCAGCAGGATGAGCTACCCACTCCCCCAAAACAAATGCTCTAAGGTGCCAGGCTGTTCCACTGTTGGTACCACTCCATCAAGAGGTACCCCAAGTGGTACCCCAGCTACTCTGTATGTGTGTCTGTCCTTTCTTTATTCCTGAAACTGCCTTTGTAAAACTCTGAGGCCAGAGGGAGCGTGGACATCTGGAAAAGTGTGACTCGCGGACAGATAGAGCGAGTGGGGCTAGTGAGGTACAGTCTTAGAGGGTAATTGCCTGGCTCTGGAGAAAGCAGGCTCCAGACCCAGGCACCTAGAGCGTCCTCTGTAGGGAGGAGCCTTGGCATATCAAGGGATTTGGAGGCATTGGGAAGCATGTATTAGTTCATTTTAAGGCAACTTATACGAAGCAAGATTTATTTGAAGCTTATGGTTCCGGCGGGATCAGAGTCCATCACTACTACAGAAGGAGCGGTCCTTGTGCTCAAAGGAAAGCTCTGGGAACCTGGAATGTCAGGCACACAGTTGTTCCTTCAAATGAAGGGACGCATAACCCGTATTCTACCTAGAAGGCTGGAAGGAGATCTGGTTAATAGCCCCGGTGACCTTTGCACTATCTGTGTGGCCAAGACCATACCAGATCCACCACCCCCACCCCCCAGACCCTTGTCATGAGCTTGACTATAGAGCCTAATTTTAAGGAGCATGTCACATGTACTTTACAAAGAGTTTTGATGTAGTCACGTCTGATCTTTATTTAGCGTCCATTGTTCCTCAAGGAGATTTGTGTGTACACTTTTTTGTGCACACGGGACTGTATTTATTATCAGAAAAGTTTTCGCCAAAATGTGCCATGCTTAAATATGCATAAAATCAACTGCCTCAGAGTCCAAGTCCCAAAGTTTGAATCAACACTGGCCACTTAGTCGTGTCGAACCGAAGTACCTTCTTGCCTCCCATGGATCCTTGTATGGTAGCTGTGGGGAGCCTAACAGCATATGGGTAAGGCAGCAGGAATAGAAGAGAACTCACACCACAAACCATAAGCAGCAAGGAGAGGGAGAGAGAGACAGAGAGAGACAGACAGACAGAGACAGAGAGAGACAAACAGACAGAGACAGCGAGACAGACCCAGATAGACCAAGACAGGCCTGGGAATGGCACATGGGTTTTGAAACATCAAAGCCTGTCCTCAGTTAGATACTTCCTCTATCGAGGTTACAACTCCTAAGTCTCACCAGACAGACAGACAGACAGCACAACCGGCTGGAGACCAAGTGTTCCAATGCCTGACAGAAAGGGTGTCTGGGGGTGGGGTGTGCGACATCTCATTCCAGCCGCCACATGGTAGGACTTGTCCTAGGTTGTCTGGAGATGAGTTTTGCCGTGCTCCTTCTCCCTACGTGACTGGAGCCCTGCATTGTTAGGAAGGTGACTGTGAGATAGGAGATTCTAGGACACAGCAGACATGACTGAGAGGATAGGGTGCCTGCTGTGCAAGCATGAAGACCCGAGTCTGGATCCTCAGCCTCCGTGTAAAAGATGGCATGGTGATACACACCTGCAACCCCAGAACTAGGAGGCGGAGACAGGCAGGTCCGGGAGGCTTGCGGTCACCCAGCCTAGCTTGCCGACGCTCACCCAGGACCACCCACGGTTTCTGTCTTGAAAAATAAAGTGAAAAATGATAGAGAAGGTACCTCTAGCTTCTACATGTGTGTGGACTGGGAATATCTCCACACAATACAGATAGCCACCCCTCCCCCAAAAAACCCATGAAATTTTATGTGACAAGGAGCTATTTTATATTTGGAATGCGCTGAATTCATTTATCTGTTGAGTGTAGATGGATGAGTCAACCGTGTACAATCAGAAACAGGAAATACACGAAGCTTCTTCACTTGGTACTTATGGTGACATCATGATAAGGTTTAATTTAGGGATCTCTGTGGCTAAAGGGAAAGGCATCTGTAAGAGGTCTGAAGATCAACACCTACCTCATCTACTCCATGTGGATTCATAGAAGCTGGGACCAGAGAGTTGCTGGTGGAATTTGCTGGAATAATCAGATGGTTACCAAAAAACAAAACAAAACAAAACAAAAAAACAGGCTTTAACCTTACAACATGTACTAAACTGAACTCCAGATTTAAAGGGAAAGGAGGGGTAGAGCTGAGGGACCGTTTCCTCTCGGGCTCACATGTCCGGCCCACGTTGGGTATTGGCTGCTTGTCTTGTATTTTCTGTATCAGTTACTTGCCTGATGCTGTGATAAAATTTCTTGACAAAAGCAACTTAGTGGAGAAGGGGCTTATTTTGGTCACAGTCCAAAGATACAGCCCATCATTGTGGCAGGAGCTTGAGGTTGGCTGGTTGCACTGTCCGCAGTCCAAAGCGAAGCACCATGAAAGGTGATGCTCAGAAAACTTTTTCCTTCAAAATACAAAATTATTGTTACCACCATCATTATTTTTAATGTGTATGAGTGCATGCTCCTGTGTGTGGGAGGAGTTGTAGAGGCCAGAGGACAACCTTGGGGGCTGTCCTCATAAATGCCTTCCGCCTCCTTTGAGGCAGGGTCTCTCCCTGGCCTGGAGCTCACTGCTTTTGCCAGACCAGCCAGCTAATGAACCCCAGGAATCCTCCTATCTCTGCACCCCCCAGTGCTGGGATTACAAGCATAACCCCACCATAGGGGCGTCTTTACATGAGTGTTGAGGAATGAGTTATCTTCTCAGCTAGCTTAACCCCAAGCCAACCGTGGAGCGTGGCTTGTCCATCAGGGTAATTTTCTTCCCTCAGGAACTGAGTATTTCTCAGAGCGTTTCAGCACAGAGAGGTGTGCGGGAATCTTGCCCCTGAGACATGAGGCTCTCGTTTGCCTTGCTTTGTCCTAGTACCCTCTCTTCGACCCCAAAGCTGTCGGTGCACTGTGAAGACATGAGGACCTATGTTCTGGGCACAGACATGCATCTTTCCCACACCTCCCATGCTCCTGACTGTCTGTAGAATACCAAGCTGGGGAGGACAGTTCCTCTCTTCTCATAGTTAACATTTATTATAACATGCCAGGATCCCTCACATCTTTTGTGTGAGGAACAAGTGAGGATTAAATGGGCCCTCCAGCCAGCACTCAGTAGCATCAAGCAGTGCTATTAACCCTGGCTGCTCACTTTGCAGCAATTAAAAGAGTGTTAACTGCACTTAGTTCTTGAGATTTTTTTTTCCCCTGGAAGCAATATTTACTATCATGGGTTTCAATACTGAGTCTTCAAAGAGTCTTCTGGCTGGAAGTCCAGAGGTAGCTGCAAAAGCCTGGACACCGGGCTGAGTGTCCCCTTGGCTTTCTCATTGGATAGTGAGTAAGTCAGATGGAGTCTGCTCACTCCTAGAACCATGGCAATAGTTTGGAGTCTATTTAATGTCGCTGGGTGTATTCTGGGAATCAAACATCTGAGAGCATGTTGCTGATGTGGGCTTACTTGGGAACTGGGGACTAGCATAGCCATGGCAATCATGTGTCTGGGGATGCCTCAGCTCTAAATATGCTGTCACGTCCTAAGACCACGAGCCCCAGTGTTGAATATTATGAGGTACGGAAAATGGCAGGACTTCAGAGAGCAAGCACACCAAACGTTTTATTTAGAGCTTTGTTTAACAGAGCAGAGAATCTGAAAAGTTGTGGGGCACCGTTCTCGTATCAATGAGCTTCTTTTCTTCTCTGCTAAGAAGTTAGGCTGTGGGATGGGGAGAGGATACACAACTCTGGCAAATGACAATGCTTTCTGGGAACGTGCCTCGGTCTCCTCACCTGTGAAAGGAACACAATATAGACTTGAAAAGCTGGCGGAGGAGACATTAGACAGAGGCTAGTTGGGGTCTGAAATATCCTTCCAAGGCACATATGTCAACAGGCCTCAGGCCATGATCCTGAGTGGAAGAGGCAGAAGCTGCTATAACCATGTACGTGAGGAGGGGTGAGTGAGATGGCTCAGCTGGTAGACACCTGCCTCCAATCTGATGACCCGAGTTTGGTCCCCGAGACTCACATGGTAAAAGGAGGGCGCTGACTCCCACAAGTTTTCCTCTGACCTCCATCCACATGCCGTGACTTACATGCTCCCCCCCCAACACATATACACAAAGTAAATAAATAGGAACATAGTAAAATTGAAAAAGGAGAGATGGGACTAATTGTAGGAAGTGATGTCACTGGGGACATGTTTGTGAATCGGGTAGAAGGACTTCCGTCCCTGCTTTCTCTTTGGTTTCTGGTCTCCGCACAGTGAGTGGCCTTTCAGATGCTTCCACTGTGTCGTTTTCACTGTGGCAAGCCCAAAGTGACGTGGATAAAAGACCAGGCACTGCAACCTCGAGCCCAAACAAATTCTTCCTCCTTCTTGTTGATCGCCTCGGGTCTCTGCCCCTGTCACAGATGGCTGGTGCACACAGACAGGGTGGGTTAAGGGCCGGGTTCAGAAAAGCGGTTACAGCCACCTCACAAGTGTCCTGCTTGCTGCCTCTGCTGGGCCTCGTCTCTTCTTTGGCCATCTCCCCCATCTCAGGTGTCTCTTGGTTTTAGAGTGTGGCACTTCAGCCTCTTTGTTGTGCTATAAATTGGTTCTGTGTACCGCGCTGGATTTCTCTTGGCCCCTTCTGCTACTTTGGCTTGTCCCCACCTCCTGTGAGTCTGTGTTAAAGGTGCAACCCTCCCTACTTTTCCTTTTGTGTCTCATTTAGGAATAGTTTGATCTGATCAGTGCACCTGGAAAAACAATAACCTGGCAGATTCAGCTCCAAGACTCCAGCCCCTCTCCTCGGGAGCAGCAGCCTTTCCCTTAGCAGATAGCAGAGACCCCTAGCCTCTCCTACTTCATGTCCCCTAGAGCTGCACTGTTTACAGGGAAGGCCCTCAAAAGGCTCATTTGCCCCGCCGATGTAAGCCTCATCCTTCAACTTGAGTCTTCCTGAAATAACACCACGGCTACTTCCCAAAAGTTATGGTTAAGGTTTTGGTTTTCTGAGGGGTCGAGTAGGTGGGTTGGTGGATAGAGCGTGTGCTGCATAACCACAAGGGCCCGAGTCCAAGCAAAAATGAGTGAGTAAATGATGAGTAAAAATGAGCCAAGAGAGTGTGTGCTTGTCTAATCCCAGGGAGATGTAGACAGGTCTATCCTGGGGCCACGCTGGCCAGCCAGTCTAGCCAAAACAGAGATCTAGGTCCAAGGAGAGACCCTGTCTCAAAAAAGAATAAGTTATAGAAATGGTTGAGGAGGACATCTGAACTTTAATTTCTGCCTTTCCATATATGCTCACATGGGCAAGCACACACAGACACACACAGACACAGACACACAGACACACACACACAGACACACAGACACACACACAGACACACAGATACACACAGACACACACAGACACAGACACCACACACACACAGACACAGACACCACACACACACAGACACAGACACCACACACACACACAGACACACACAGACACACACAGACACACACAGACACACACACACAGACACACACACACACACACACACTCATGCACACACACACACCATCCCTGAAATCAAAATGACTTGATTCGGATCTTGGACTGTCCATGTGTTGCTGTGTCAGTTTTAAAAATTTCCAATCCTTGTTGAACCCCAGTTTCTCTTCTTTAAAAGGGGTGAACTAACAGAACCTGCTTCACAGTTCTATTGAGGGGATTTGATGAAAAACTGAAAACATTTCAAGCAACACTTGCTCCCAAGCTGCAAATAGAGGCCAACTAACTGTGCTTCCCATTGATTGAGCCAGTGCCCAGGGAAGGTGGATGGTGAGCCCAGGCCCTCCACATCCCATCTTGGACTCTGTTTCACTTCTGGTCACTTTGTCCATGGAACTCCTTGGATTATTGTGCCTGCCTTGGGCGTGCTTCCCATGAGCACTTGGCAATACATATGTGTTACTCGGCTAGTTTTAGAGATTTTTTTTTGTTAATTCATGTATGTGTTTGTATGTGCATGTACATGTAGCTGCTTGTGGAAGCCAGAAGAGGGTGTTAGGTAAAGTTAAGGTGGCTGTGAGCCACCTGATGTAGAGAGAATCTCTTGTGTACTGTGTGGAAGCATCAGCTGTCGGTAAAAAGCTGATGGCCTGCAGCTGAGGCAGGAAAGAGGAGGTGGGAGTTCTGGGATAGAGTCAGAGGGGAGATTCTCCCTGAACACTGAGGAAGACAGACACATGAAACTGAGGAGAGGTATCCAGCCGTGTGACACACATAGAATAGAATAAGTGAGTAAAATGATCTAGTTTGGGATCAGCCAAAGCTTATGGCTTAGGCATTTATTCATAAATAATAAAGTCCCAGGGTCATAATTTCAGGAACCGGGGCATGGGTGGAAAAGCCTGCAGTTGCAACTCAACGTGGGTGTTAGGGATTTTAAACCCTGATCAGTGCAAGAGCTCTTAACCACTCCAGCCTATCACTCCAACCCTTGGACTGCTTTCAAAATATAATATGTTCTTTGTTGAAGAAGAAGGGAACAAGATGAATCCCAAGTGCCTGTCACTTTCTTTGTCATCAGCTATTAATGCTCATGCCCCGAGGCTGTAGGCAGTCCCTCTGCTTCCTTCAGGTTGTCCTAATGCCCAGGTTGCTCTTGATTTCAGTCTCCAAGGAAGAATTCTTGCAGATACTGGCCATATTTGGTAACCGACTATGGTCTTTGTCTCTCCTTTTATCTGTAGTAGACTTCTAAAAAAGCCAAGTTCTTTAGTGGCCATGCTCCAACACAAGTAGCCAAGCACTCCTTCCCTAGTTTGGGAAACTCTCTGTGGTTTACAGCTGTGGCCATTGAGATAGGGGAAAGCAAGATGGCTTCCACTCTAGAATGTGCAGTTCTGCTCAGTTTCAGCCCTGGTACAGTGGCTCTTACAAAGGAGGCAGAGATAGGACATGTGTGTGAGTAATTGACTATCTAGGTTTTCTCTCTTTCTCACAGCAGTCAGTGTCTCCTCCGTTTTTCTTTATTTTGCATAGTGGGCATCAGATTATGATTTTATCCAGTAAAACGATGGCACTGATTAGAAAAGTCTGGGGCCTGGAGAGTTGGCTCAGTTAAGGGCCTGCCATGACTTATGTGAAAAAAACAAACAAACAAGCAAACAGAACAAAACAAAACAAAAAACAAAAACAAAAAACAAACAAACAAACAAGCAAACAAACCCCAAAAAACTGAAGCCAGACATGGTGGCATGTACTTATAATCCCAGTGCTGGGGAGGGTGGAGTTTCCTGACTCCTGGAGCTCTCTGGCTAATTTGCCTAGTGTAATTGGAGAGTTCTAAGCCAATGAGAGACACTGTATTAAAACAAACAAACAAACAAACAAACAAGGAGGAATGGCTCTTGAGGAATGACATTTTAAGCTAACTTCTGGTTTACACACACACACACACACACACACACACACACACACACACACACAAGTTAAGAAGGAAAAAGGGAAAAATCTGTAGAAAGCATTGACCTAATTTTTCCCAGTGAATTTATTCAGAACAGCTTTTTATAGTGGTTTGACCTCTGTGACTTGCATCTGGCTAACAAGATGACAGAGTCATCTGGCCAATGCATTGGCAATGACCACTTGTAGACTCCAATAGCAGGGGCCCCATAAGCTTCCCCTCAGCCTAGAGGGCTCACACTTTTCATTTGAGAAAGGACTTTTTGTCGTCAAGGCTGGTATTATCTTTGGTCATAAGTAAATAACTGAGTTTCAGGGGGCAGCGTCATACATGAATTGACTCCAAAGGCAATCTCAGAAGAGTTCCAGAAATATTTCAGGCAGTGGCGACACTGCTGAAACAAGTTTATGGCCCTTCGAAATGCTAGAAACTCTAAAATAAGCTCTCAGAACTGTTTTGTAGGACTCTTGCTATTAAACGGTTATTTTTTTCAAAGGGTGGGAGACTGGACTTGGCTTTAACTTTGTGGTGCGTTTGTTAAGGCAGAAACAGAAGAGCTAAGATAACCAGCCACCTCCATTCACTCAGCCGCAGGCCTATAAAACACACCCGAGGGCAACGGATTAGGAGATCCAGCTAGCTCTGCTTTTACACGGCGATTAAAAAAGAGCTGCAGATTTGAATGTGCGCGGACCATTTCTGGAAAGTGTCTAGCATGCAATCATCATGGCCCACACCTTCCCCTGCTACACTGTTCATGAATTCGTGCTGCGATGACGTCAGTCTGGTGTATAAGGGGCGCTCAGTAGAAACATGTTGGATGGATCAGTTAATAAGAAATGATGGTTGCCTCCTGGGAACAGGGTTGAAGGCTACTAGAATGGGGGTCTTCCCAATTTAAACCCTCATACAGCTTTGTGGGTTTTTTTTTGTTTGTTTTGTTTTGTTTTTTTGAGAGAGTGTGAAGGATGCTGTTTCACTCACTTCATGTGTGAGGAAGGACCTCGTGTCCCCGACTTTCCTGCAACTCTTGGCTCTTTCAGCTTCCCATCCCCTATACCAAGGAGAAAGACTCAGTCTGGCTTGTCTTTAAAGCACTTATTATTAGCATAAGAATGCCACCCTTCCTTGTTCCTGTTCCCTCTCAATTACTCTGTGGTCAGGGTTTTCCTTGTAGAGTAGGCATGGCAGTGTTTCTGCCTGTCTTGCTTGTGGAGCTGGATGGATGAGGACATTGGGGTGTTCTCTTATCTTAGTCTGAGTTATTTTGTATATATATATATATATATATATATACCCATTAACTGGTGGCTTATACACAACAGAAATTTGTATGGGCCATGTTGCCCAGCAGCCATGTCAGGGGCCTGTTCCAAGATAGTCTTCTGGGTGTAAATTCATAAGGCAGAAGGGGTGAGGCGATTTTCTGAGGTCTTTTTTTGGGGGGGAGGAGGGTGAAATAGTCTTGCCATTTTCTTTCTTCTTTATTATAATTATTCAGACATACTAATAGTATTAGTTACTTTACTTGTTGATAGGACAAAATACCTGCATGCAACTCAAGGAAGGAAGGTTTTTTTTTCTGTCTTACAGCTGAAGAGTATAGTCCCTCATGGTGGGGAAGCCATGACAGGAGGAAGAGACAGCTGGTCGCATTTCGTCCACAGTCAGGAAGTGGAGAGACATGAATGTCAGCCCATGGAATGGTTCCACCCTCATTTACACCAGATTTCCTGTCTCAATTAACCCAATCACTATTAATATAGGTAAGACTGAAGGTTTGTGTTTACAGTGATCCTAACTCTTATCAAGTTGACAAGATAACTTGTACAGGTTAATAAATGTCACTGGGGTATTTCCACACATATACACACCATGCTTTGATCGTTTTTTACCACTCTTCTATGCCCTCTAGCTGTCTTTTTTCCTTGGTCTTCCCTGGGCCGCAGGTCCTATGAAAGAGGGTCTCCCCTCATGACATAATTGCCTTCCAAAGGCCTCAAAACATTCACACCGGAAATGAGATTTCCACATAGGGCTTTTGGAAGGATCCGAACATTCAGCCCACAGCATTCTTCCACCCTGGAAATTTCAGATTCAAGCAAGTCAGGTGTGGAAATCTTAAAGGAGTCAGAATGGCTGATCAGACAGTGCTTTTTTCTTTTTTCTTCCTATCCACACAACAGTCATTCTTTTTCCGTAAATTCTGTCAGAGGCAACTTACATTTATAAAGAGGAGTGATGATAATTGGCTGGCAGAATGACTTAACATTCGGCCTCTGTCTGGGGAAACTGGTTCACAGAGTCATCAAATACCTCGGTTAACATCAAAATGGAACGAGGTAGAATTATCACTCAATCTTTTGAGCCTGAAGCAGAGATTAACAAACTCAATGGAAGTGGGAGTAAGGAGCCTGTGCTATATAATGCCTGAAACATAGACCCCAGAGGAGACATTCCTTAGGAAGTGAGTGTGAAAAAAAGTCTTGCTATTCTCTAGAATTTTTTTTTATTGGCAAATGCTTATTACACATGGTACTGGACTTCATAAAGAATCCTTTCGAGTACAATAGGCTTTTTGACCAAATTTTAACCCCATAGTCTTCCCTTTCCCTTCTTCCCTTTTCTCCCTCTCCTTACTTTCTTTTTCTTCACCCCAGCCTCCCTCTGCTTTCATGCCATATATCCATAAACGGGCTTATGTGTCTTTATAAAATCTAGTATCTACAAATGAGAAAAAGCATGTGATATTTGTTTTCCCTTACTTTACTTAATATGATAATCTCAAGTCAAACCCATTTTCTGACAAATAGCATAATTCCCATCTTCATGGTTGAGAAGAACTCCGTTCTATATGTATGTTCACATGTACATCTGTGGTAGTTTTTTTATCCATTCTTTGCTGATGGACACCTCAGCTGACTCATGACTTGGTTGTTAGGACTGCAGTGAGCAAGGGTGCTCAAGCAGCTCTGTGATATGATGACTAAGCATCCTTTGGGTCCAGATCCTGCTATGACCCAGAAGTGTCATAGCAGGGCCAAATGGTAGATCTGTCCACAGTTTTTTTGAAGAATCTCCATGTTGTTTTCCATTATGGTTTGACTAACTTACACCTACATCTTTTGAGGTCTGTTCATTAGCTCATCTATTGATCAGCTTCTTGGTTTTTCTTGGTATTTAGCCTTTTGAGTTCTTTATATGCTAGATGTTAAGGTTGTGATGGTTGTATTGCTAATAAAGCTTTTTCTCAGATACTGTAGTCTGCCTCTTTATTTAATTATCATCATCATCATCATCATCATTATTATTATTATTATTTTGCCTGCTGGAAAGTTTTTAATGTCATGCAATCCCATTTGTCAAGCATCGGCATTAATTCTTTGGCCACTGGATCCTTTTCAGGTAGTTCTTCCCTACAGCTATGAGTGGAAATGTTTCCTAGCAGCTTGAGAGGTCTAGGTCCTAGATATGTTTGGAATCTATTTTGTGCAGGATCGGAGATAGGGACCTAGCTTTTTTATTTCCACACGTGGACATCAGTTCCAGAACAACCAGTTGAATAGACTGCCTTTGACTAAATGCATGTTTTGGCATCTTCACAAATAGTCTGGTGGCTGCAATGGGTGGGCTTATGTGCTGGATCCTCTGTTTTGCTGACTTATGTGTCTGCTTCTGTCCCAGCACTGCGCTGTCCCTGTAAACGTGGTTCTGAAACTACAACCACAATAATCTGGGTCTAGTTTTGGTCTCTTCTCAAGATTGCATTGTTTCTCCAGGGATTTTTGTGTTTTTTTTTTATCTGAGTTTTAAGATATATGTGTGTATCGATATATTTATATATGTGCATGTATCACATATAGGACATATTCATATATGTAAATATTGTCATTAGGGTTTTGATGGTGGTTACATTGAATAAGTGGGTTGCCTAGAACCTCTGCGCGGATTAGCCCGTGGTAGCTCAGTAACCAATTGGTTTCCCATAGTAAGGGGAACAGGGACTATTTCTGACAGGAACTCAATGGCAGGCTCTTTGACCTCCCCACCCCCCAAAGGGAGGAGCAGTCCTGCTAGGGCACAGAGGAAGACTTTGCAGCCAGTTTTGAAGATACCTGATGAAAGAGGGTCAGATGAAAGAGGAGGAGGTCCTCCCCAATCAGTGGACTTGGAAAGGGGCAGGGAGAAGCTGAGGGAGGGAGGGTGGGATTGGGAAGGAAAAAGGGAGCGGGATACAGCTGGGATATAGAGTTAATAAAATGTAACTAATAAAAAAAAAGAATAAGTGGGTTGCTTTTTGGTAATGTAGCCATTTCCACTATATTAATTTTGACTAGCCTTGAGTGTGGAAAGTCTTTTTTCAGGGTCTTCTTCAATTTCTTTAGTATTTAAAATTTTCTACTATAGAGGTCTTTTATTCTTTGTTAAGGCTTTCCCCTAGCTACTTTATTTTTTGGATATTAGCACAAGTAGAGTTATTTCCATATATCATATAGGAAAGCTGCTGGTGTCTGTATGCTGCATTTGTATCTTGATATTTTATGACAGTGTTTATCATATATAAGAGTTTTCTGGTAAGATCTTTAGTTCTCTTATGAATGGGTTCATATCATCTGCCTATAGTAGTATTCAGCTTTGTTCTTTTCTATTTGTGGTCCTTTTATTTCTTTCTCTTATCTTATTTCTCTAAGACTTCAAATACTGTACAGAATGACAGTATACTCTGCTCTTGTTTCTGACTTTAGTAGAAATGCTTTTAGTAGAAATGGGTTTTTCCCATTTATACTGTTGGTTGTAGGTTTGGCATATAAAGCCTTTATGATATTGGGGTACATTCCTTTCATTTTGTTTGTTTCATTTCTAGTTCTTTGGGGTTTTCATCATGAAGGGATTTTCGACTTCATCAAAGGCCTTCCTGCGTCTGTTGAGATGATCATGTGATTTTTGTCCTTTCGTCCATCTCTGATGTGTTACATGTAGTGATTTGTGCATGTTGAACCATCCCTGCATCCCTGGACTAAAGCTCACTTGTTCATGGTGAGTGATCTTTCAGAGAGACTATGGCTCAGTGTAACGGTGGGGGTCTGAGGTTCTGACACTGTGGTCAGAAAATAATCTCCATTGGTCATTTCTCCTTGGACTGACTTGCCCACATCTTTTCCTGAGCACTGTCTCCACTGATCTTTATATTGGCTTCCGGCCACTCAATACAACCTGCCCAGAACACGTTTACTATCTCCATGTCTGACTATAGTACTCTCGTCTCTTTCTGCTTTTCTCTACACTTGATGACCCAGTCTGTGTCTTGTGTCTTGAAGGCAGCCATTGTGCGGATTGCATGTTTATTTTCCCGTATGTAGCACAAACACCAACTTTACTAGTTTCAACTACCCACTGCCAGTAGCGCCAGCCATATTAACAGCACACAATAACTGAATAACGAAGGCATTATGTATTTAGAGAAAGAAGTTTAAAATATTTTATTAGGGAACACTCATCAATATCGAACAGAGCTTAAATACATGGCATCAATATTATAAGGGCCATATAAATTTTCATCATTGGGACAGTCACATTATGAAACAAATAAAATAAATTTTTAACAGTGGGCATGATCCATAAAGACTATATTTCAATAATTTATTCATTTGCTTAGTAGTATGTACATTTATTTTCATGAAAAACAAAAAAGAACATAAAAACCAACATGACTGTTTACCATGTCACATCATAAACAAATGGACCTGTAAAAATGGTGTGTAAAAAAATCCATAAACACTTAAATTGCACATCCCAAAGGGTATGGAGTCCATTGAAATGGAATTAAATGCTTCATAGCCATTGTAGATGTCTGGGCGTGGCCTATATGCATCAATACACAATGGTGCACACAATTCAAGGACAACAATGCACACACATGGATACATTATTTTCACATGGGAGGGAATTCCCCCCTATAGAGCATATAGCACATAGTAGGCTCTCAGCATGATTCCCCCTAACTGAAGGGAATGTGATCATCGACTCCACTGACCACAGACCAAACCTGGAGCTGGGGGCCACTCAGGGACGTAACTCCTGGGAATCGTAGGTATCACAATTGTCAAGGTTATGGGAGAGTAACGGCAGCTAAACCCAGCCAGGCAGCCCACGGCTCTGTCTCTGGCAGCATGGAAATGTTGTGTTTGTATTTTCAGCAGCTCCGAGGAAGAGGCAGGCAGAAAAGCTGCGTCAGGCCAGCAAATGTCAGGGTTCACGTCCGAATAACAGCAGCCTTATTTTATTTAGTAAGACACACTTTTCCCAAGCCCGAGCAAGTCAAACCTGTAAGCGCTGGCTGACTGTAAAAGAGTAGTCCAAGTACTTTACCTTTTCTGCTCTTTCCTTCACCTCCCGGGCTGTGTTTAGTTTGTAACAATCACCAAAAGCCATTGGCAGAACGCTTGTCCTGGTAGAACCAGCTGCCGAATGGTATTACAGGGATGCAGTTCACTGCTGTACTCTTTGCAGCCTACAACTCCATCTTCCCAAACACAGTGTGTGATATTTTTTCCGCTATGAGAGTTTCTCTACTTCTAATAGCACGGAACTGCTTTCCTTACAATTTCCTTGCTAAGCCTTCTTAAGCCTTTGGCTATTCTTTTGGATTAAATACCTCATGTTTGAGAAAATGTACAATGAGAAAGAAATTAGATTTTTTTTTCCCTGTTCAGACATCTCACTGTAATGTTGTAGAAAGCTTCGAGAACAAATGCAGGTTACTAAATCACTCATGCTTTTCCACTTTTCTGCCAGGCCAGACCTGGTGGCCCTACTGGGAAAGAGACCCTACATTCGCCATGTTCTGGTTTGTCCAGTGAGTTTTGCATTGTCTTAACAACAACAAAAAAGAGTGGGTAGGAAAACATTTGCCTGCAGGGCTAGGGAAATGGAGTTTGCTGAGCCGAGGGGCCACTGTGGTTTATAAGGCTGTTCCTCCCTGTTCCTGGCAAACTGAAGGAGAAGCAACCCCAGCCCCATACTTGGGATGTACCAGCCACAGGACCTTTGCGAGCATGTGTCCCTTCCTTTCTTTGACAACTTCCTACATTTCCCACTGTTCTTTTCTCTCAGGATCTGTTCGTGTTTTTGTGAAGCCTAATTTTGTGGCTAGTGGTCACTTCCCTCCAGAAAGCCACACAGGATCCTTCATTTGTATTTGGGTCACTGGTTTGTTGAGATGCCCCTCCCCTCATGGGGCATGGGAGCTCTGAAGGTGAGGGCTGCTCCTCTGTCACTGTTGTTCTCCACCCCGGGGTCCCAGACAGCCCACACTATAACCTAGAACAACGATGATGCCCATAGCTGGATGCAGTGGGAGCTTCCTCAGGCAGAAGGTGGAGATTTGTTTTGAACGCTGGCTTTCCCTCTGCTTCTATGGATGTGCTAGGATCTGAGGTATACTAAAGAAACTTCACTGTTTAACTGCGTTTTTGTAGTTCTAGGGATCAACTCTAGAGCCGAACTCCTGCTAGACAAGTGATTTACCCCCGAGACACACTTTCAACCTTTTGCATTTAACTTGTAAGAATGCAATGGGGAAATAGTCTAAGCTTGCTTTATGAACACTGAACTGCCTTTGCTCCAGTGTTGACAGCGGTGCTATGTCAGATTTGTGTCCCTGTCAGATGATGCTTAGAAAAGGGACAAGTCCACATGCCAGGCAGGACACAGCATCTTCTGAGGTGATCCCAAAAGGACAGAGGGTGATTTGGGGAGAAAGGACAGTGGTCACAACAGAAATCTGACTTCCTGTAATAGGAGTACATTTCAATAAAAAGCAAGGTATGTGAACCTTTGGGGAACCATATGATAATTTAAAAAATGAACTTTGTTTGTCTGTTTTACATTTGTTTGTTTGTTTGTTTGCTTATTTTGTGTGTATGCCATAGCAAGTGTGTGATGTCAGGAGACAACTTTCAGGAGTTGGTTCTCTCCTACCACAAGGAGGATCCCAGGGACTGAACCCGAATCTTCAGGTGGCAACTTGGTGGCAAGTGTTTCGCCATCTTGATGGTTCCCATATTCTGCCTTTTAGAATACTAAGCATCAACACAATAAAATTCCATCTTTTCAAACACTAGTAGTTTTTACTCCAAACCCCAGATATCCACTTTTAAGGAATGAGACCTTGGCAGAGAGGGTCCCCGGAATTGAGACACAGGTGCCCTGTCCCATGCTACCCTTCTGTCCTCTGTGTGGGGGTCACACACCAGCTTTCTCTCTCCGGGCATTCAGAGAACCAGTCATCTGGGTCAAGGCTCTTCCCTTGGCTCTTGCCATAACCTCACAGCTGCTCCCTAAAATCCAGAACTGAAATAGCCATGGATTATGTTTATCTGAAGCACAGTTGGGCCAAGAAACTCAGCTCAAAAACAGACTTTCCTCTTCTGCTTAGAGCAAATTTGAGATTTAGAGTCATGAGGGACTGCCTGTTGGCAGGGAGATGGCACCCGACCTCTGCCAGAGACAGCCTCTCGATGCGCTTATGGTCTCCTCCAGTCACGCCCAGCTGAGCTTGTGCTGTGGAACTTCCCATTAAGTCACCTGTTCAGAAGTTCCCAGAGGTCCTTTCGAAGGACTATCTGAGGAGGACATGCCGTGACCTACCGCACACATGCCAGGCACTCGGGCCCATTCAAACTCAAACTGCCTCTGCTAGCAGTTGGGAATGGCTGCCGGTCTTGTAAACATTTACTTCTGACAGTTGCCAGGCACTGACTGCTTAGCCCTGTTTCCTTGGACAAACTTAAACGGAAGCCCAGTGTCCAATCCCATCCCCCCTGTCCCAGTCTCGCAGTCAGAACGGCATCAGTTTCTTTCTCATGGCATCAGTTTTACAAACACACATGCCCCTCAAGTGTAGTGACTTCCACAGGACAGCTGCGATCGTGTAAAACACTTCCCAGCACCACGTTAGTAGCTGGGGAAAGTATGAAACACCAGCCTTGCCTAGACAGTCTGGAGCCTGGCGGAAATCTTCAGCGAAGTTCTGGGAGTTTGACTTAAAAGATATTAAAGTGGAATTTCCAGGTAAAGACATCCCTAATCCAAAAAGAAAAAAAAAATAGCACAGTGAGGAAGGGCACAGATAATTGAGAGCTTGCATCCGAGTTTCAGAGCGGCATGGCACAGCATGTTTCTAAATTTCTTTCTAGTAACAAGGAAATCCGTGGATGCTGGCGAATTCTGCAGCATCCTGAGGCAGGATAAAGGGTCAAGGAAAAACTTGCTCTCTAAAGAGTTGTTGTGTGTGGAGTGTTCAGGGCCTGCAGTTGCCTTGCAGGCCCTTTATAATTCTCATCCTGTGCAGGGAGCAGCTGGGAGGGGAAATGATGGAGATGGAGAGAGCCACGAGGACTGGATGGGTTTTATCATCTCATGAGGCATCTTCCTGAACCCACGTCTCATCTGCTCCCCATTTCACAGATGAAGGCCTGGCACTAGAGAGGTCAAGGAGCCTGCTCAGAGCCACTGTGAGGTAGGGGGCACACTGAGGCCCAGGACTGTCATCACCCCGTCTGTGGCTCTTTTCATACCAATCTGGATATCATTCTAGCTTTTTTCTTTCCCTCCCTCCCTTCCTTCCTTCCTTCCTTCCTTCCTTCCTTCCTTCCTTCCTTCCTTCCTTCCTTCCTTCCTTCCTTCCTTCCTTCCCTTCTTTTCTCCCTTCTGTTTTTCTTGTGTTCTGGGGATTTCTTGGTGTTTGCAAGGCAAACACTTAACCAGCTGAGTTATCTCCAAAGACCTAAAATCTACTTGTTATGTCTTGAGCCTTGCTTCTGCACTGCCCATCACAGACAGAGGAAGAAGTAAACTGATCTTACTATCTGCACCCTTGGGTTAACCTGCTATGGAAGTAGCTGGAGGCATGTTGTTTGTAACTTATTAGGCCCAGAGAATAAAATTACCTTCCCTTCACACCTGATGAGGAAAGCGTGTGTTTTGATTTGGGCTTTCGAAGCTGAGACAGGACAGGATGGTTGTTCGGACTACCAGCTCTCATTTGAAGTTAGGGATGAAGCTGGGGTGCAAGACTTAGCCGAGGAAGGCAGGAGCCAGGCTAGCTGCCAGGAATGGAAGCAAGAGGCTTTACCTTTCATTTCAGCTACTCCCCAAAAAGAGTTTTCCTCTTAAAAATACAAAAACAAATTTGTAGAAAACTGACACTGAATTTTTACTGAAGTACCCGGGGCTCTTAAGGAACTGTTAAGAGGAAAAGTTTATAAGAAAAAAAAAAAAAAAGGACAAAAACAAGAGACAAAAGATGATGATGGAGAACCAAAGTTGACTTTGACAGAGTGGGAAAGATGTCCAATGCATGAGAAGTTGATTACAAGTTCTGTAGAAACCATTCCAAGAAGCAGCTTTGGGGTGGGGGGGGGTGTAGGGTCCAGGTTAGGGTTGGGAGTCGGGGTGGGAGGTTAGGATTAGGGGCTAGGGTTGGGGTTGAAGTTAGGGTTAGGTTTGGACAGATGTCATGGGGGAAATTGCCCACTAAGCCTGGAAGACTCCTGGATTCACATGACTTCTGCTGACCTGCCTACCTCATAGTGCTCAGTGAGGGAAGTTCCCTCTGCTACTGCCACCTGCCTGGGAATCATGAAGCTATGAACTTGCCACTTTGTATAACAACTCAAAAAGGTTCAGAAGGTCGATTCAGTCCAGTGAATACATTAGTGACCTACTGTCAAAACTACGCTGATTACAGTTCGGTAGTATTGGCTCTATAACAGAAACTGGAGGTAGTTTGGATCAGGGATGGAAAATTGTGGCTCATGGGATAAACCTAGAACACACTTTGCTGTCTTTTGAGCTAACGATGGATCTATATTTTTAAAGGATTGTCCGTTGTCTCCCTCCAAAGAGCCAAAGCAGAGACCATCATGCCTACAATATGTACCATCTAGCAATTTATAGAAAAAGGTGGCCAACCTCTGGTATACATTAAACAGATGTTTATTTATTTGTTTTTGGTTCCTCTACAAAGGCCTCCCCATTTATAACAATGCCACTTGGAAAAACACATTCTTGACTTCTGAACTGATGAACTCAGAACGCTGCCAGCTCGTGCACTGGGGACTGTCTGCACCTCCCTTTGGCTTCATGCCAGGGTGGTGCAGTGAAGAGAGGCCACCTGGGACTGCTGACCAGAGTGTGCCCACTGACCCACAGGGTCTCTTTGGGATCTTTGTGTTCCTGAGGACCTTAGGGTGACAGCCAAGGCTGGCTTTGCCTTTACACGTCACCCGATCGAGCGAAGCAGCAGCCTTCTGTCCCTGACAATTTCCCTGGCTCTGTAGCAGCTTATCTATGGAGAAAGAACGGAATGACACGTGCCTGTCCGTTAGCCAAGAAACAAGAACGGGTGAGCATGCACTGCAAGTTCTTCCCAATTGTTGGCCAGGATGGGAGGGGAGAAGGCACAGGCAGAGCTGGAATTATGAGCTGGCACTGACAAAGGAGACTATGAAAGTCAGAGATGCAAAACACACGGCGGACACTGGGGACATGGAAGTCGTTGCTGATAAAGATTGAGCATGAGGGTGCTCAAAGAAGTCTTTAATTCACTACTTCCATTTCTTCGCACACCAAATGCAAACAAAAACTCCCTCCTTTTCCTTCTCCCACGCAGGAATGACCAAAGAAATATTTGATAAGTATGTGCCGATACACATTAAAATTAAATTCATGTTGGAGTTTCTGTCTTAGTTGCTTTGCTGTGACTTTCATATATACTTATTTTATTCAGCCTGTTTCATAGAATAGACCAGGATATTTATTCATCAATTTTTTTCCCCTAAACGCAGTGCTAAGTTGTGCTAAGACTTTTTTTTCCCACCTAATTAAGTCTGTATTTTCATGGCTTAACAACCATCACCTCCAGCTTAGACTGTGACTGCACCGAGTGTATGACAGGGACAGCCTATGGCAGTAACTCAGGCGCCCCATGAACAAAAAAAGGTCATTATTTTGCCCTTTGAAATGAATAAGCCTTCAGTTTCAGGGCAGCTCCTTGCTTATCTGTTGCAGCAAAGCATGACTAAACCTCCCTGCTTTGAGCTGCGGTCAATCTTCTCCCTCAGTGCTCCCTGCCACTCCTACAGCCTTTGTAGGTTCAGCAGCGGCGGTTTAAAACATGACACTCTCCTGCAGAGAGCAGGTGAGGCTCTTTCTCAGCTTTAGGGTCTGAGGGACACGAAGGAGATCCTGCCAATGACACCTTCGTCCAGGGGCTGCCATCATATGTTTCCTGGCCCAGCCCCACAACAGTCATGCCCACTACTTCATCTTGCAGGCAACTTGTAGGGCCGGAGCTCGCTGTTGCCATGGATTTTTGAAGACATGGCCTCAGCCCAGCTCCTCAACATTAGTTTGGAGGCCCAGGGCAGGTGCAGGGTTCAAACTGCGCTGTGTTAGAGCTGTGTCCACACAGGTGGCTTCATGGTTACAAGCCCCGGTGGTGTGAGAAAACGATGGAGTGAGCAGCGCATGTATCTCTGATGCCTGTACATCTGCTACCTCCATCTTCTCTTGTCTCCCTGGTTTTTGCTTGCCTTCCACCTGTTTGCTTTTCCCTTTGCTAATGAGCCAATCTCTTCCTGTAATTAAGTCAGCAGGCATTCATCGAAGAGGCAGCATCATATTTTGGCAAGAGGATGGGAACAGAACTATCCCCAGAAGCAATTAGGAACGTTTCTTAGTGGTGATTAAGGAATGGTGATTAACACATGAACAATTACCTGCTCAAGAAAATAGTTCCTATAACAGTTTCACTCTGAGGTTTTTTTTTAACCCCAAAACTTGCTGGTCTAGAAGATCTTCATGATGGCTCATACAGAAAAGAAAAGCAAGCTAAGATGCACAGCTGACTACCAATGGCCCATCTTTAAAAACTGCCACTGTCCCTGGCTACCTCAGCATTCTGAACCCTTCTCTCTGAGTGGCATCCATGAAAATCACATGCCCAGTGCATACCCTGCAAATTCCTGGTGGGACGCCTCCAGCCTCTTCCCTTTTTGCTAACTTGTGAAATAAAGGTCGGAATGCAGGCGAGTGAGGACAAGTGTTGGATCTGTCTGTATATCTATTTTGAAGAGGCATACTTCCTAAGTGCTCATGTAAACTGTGATTAGCAATCCAAACTATTCAATACGTGTCCCACTTATAACTGGACTTTTTCATTCTTGGCTGCTTCTACCCTGTTCTGTTCTATGCTCAGCTTGTCCTGGTTTGGTTTAACCTGCCCTCCTTGTAAGGCTTTAGCTGTATTTGGAAGCATTATGTCCTGGAGAGGGGAGAACCTCTACTAGTTAGAACTGTAGACACAGGGTTTGGTGGCATGTGTGCTAAGATCAATCTGTAGAAAAATCCCAAGGGAATAATTACATTAAAACTTGGGTGCCAACTGGTCTCCTGAGAACACTCAGTCCAAACTCTCCTGCCCCAGAGTGTGAAGCTACAGAGAGTGTGAACACCTAGTGGGAAAGCCAGGTTTGATCCACAGTTCCTTCTTGACCATGTGCAAGTCTGTACCTTTTCTCAACCATCAGAGTTTTATTTTCAAAACAGTAATGGAAGAGTTTATAGAGGGTTCGAGCCACTGATCCCTGACACGCAACAGAACAAACAAAAGCGTTAAGGGAGTATTTATTTACTCAGACATCACTGTCTATCTTGAATGAGCCAATCCAAGTCAGTGATGAGGGTCAGAGGCCTCAGTGTTTTGCAAAGTGCGTTGAATACAGGGTGATTCCATGCAGAAGCAGAATTGCCTGAGACTATGGCAAGGAAAGTGCTTTTCTCGGAGTGGTACAGCTTGGAATTTTGTTTTGTTTGGTTGTTGTTGTTTTGAGATGGGGTTTCGAGTAGACTAGGCTGACTAAGTATTCAAGGATAACCTTGAACTCTTGATCCTCTTGTTTGCCCTTCCTGAATGCTGAGTTTACGGTCCTGGTCCTAAGCCATCACTCTTGGTTTTAGGTGCTTCTGGGGACGTGCATGTAAGGCAAGCAGTCCACCAACTGAGCGGCATCTCGGATGCTGATGCCCTTGGAGAAAAAAATTTGAGTAAAGAGAGCCTTGGTTCTTCTTCAAACATACAGTCTGAATCTCAGATTAGTCTCAAATTTGCTACCTTAATGTCCCACTGATGACATGACATAGAGACAATCCCAAGGCGATCGTTTTTTTTGGAACACACAGGAGAGGACATTTTAACTGGGGTTACTCTGGGTAAATTCCTCAAACTCCAAATAGAAGCAGTAAACATGTGAATATAAATATGACAATCATTTGTTTGGCTGCAACCACTTCAGATAGTTTTTGGCACACTTAATGGTACAGACATTTTTGGTGGATGATTAAAACGCCATTCCACTTTTATGTTGTTTATCCCACTTTTGTCACTGATGTTTTGGGGGACACTATCAATTTCTTATAAGGTTGGTGTGTTTCTGCCTAGTGTCTTGCTGTTAGAGGGAGGGATACCATGGACTTTGCAGGCAATTGTTTGTGAATAACTTTACAAGGATATGATTGTCAAGGTTTGATCTGATGGCTCTTTTTCTAGTTGTTGTTTTTTTTGTTCTGATTAGAAGTGGCATCAATGACAGCTTTAACATTTGCATCTTATTCATCAGGGGATTTAAAGATCATTACTAGCGTGGATTGGTGCCCCTCTGACGAAAAGCTAAGATCTCTTTTCCCATGAAGAGGCTTCTCTCTGAAGGGATGGCAGAGCCAAGGGTGGGTTTTTTTGAATTTAAATTTAGAAGGAAGCTAACCTGAACAGTGAAGCATACAGAGAAGATGAGCCAGGCTTGCCTTCTGGAGCTCTCCCTAGATGCTTTGACACGTACATCTGGTAGAGCTGTTATGAGCTATGGAGAGAGCCCCAGAGCCTAGAATTCCAGCCAACTCTTCAGTGGCAGAAGCCAAGTTTGGATCACAAGGCCGAATAATGACCTTGCTGGCCAATAAGAAGATACGGCCCAGGAAAAGGTGGAGGAAGCAGCTCATACTCTAAGTCTCAAGACAACCAACCACAAAACCCAGTCCCACAGGCATACACTTCCTCCATTGTAACATGGAGGAAGATTTGCCTTTAGAAAGGCTGATGGGCAGAGTTCAGTTTGCCGAAAGGGAGGAAAGGGAAGGTGTGAAGGCATCTCATTAAATGAGATGGTAAATGGGGGAAGAAGTTATGCAAATGTTGGTAGTTGTTGTTTCTATTAGGGTAGGTATCACAAACATAAACCTTATTTTACAATTCTTAAGGTGGAGTGATAAGCATATTTTAATTGTTATGTGTGATTACGATAGTCACCGCCCATAATAATCTTAATTATTAAAGATTCAAGGATCTGGTATAAAATATTTGGGCATTTTTTTTTTGGCAATCAATTAAAGTGTTTGAGGGTAAGCATCAGTATGTCTGAAGGCTCAGGAGGGGTGTACCTGGCCCCTAAGACTCATTCTACATGCGATGGGTGAACTCCATTCACTATGCAGCAGTGAATTGAATGAAAGGTGACGGAAGCCATTATTTTGCCACTCCTGGGTTTCCATTATGGAGTTCTGGCAAAGGCAAGTAGCTTGTCACATCAAAGAGGCTGCAGAACAACAGGGCAGTGGGCAGCCTGATGTCGGTGCCCACCCCATTCCAGACTCCTGCTCTTTAAGGAGGTAAAAGAAGGAGCCTTCCTTCATCAGGTCTTTAACTACTGCCCCAGACATACCTCATTCCATTGATAAAAAGCATGCTGTCCAGCTTAGTCCTGGCCACACTCTTCAGATCCCAAGGACAGAGAATGTACCCCAGTTTCAAGTGTGGAAAAGCAGCCAACCAAAGAGCAAACACTGGAAAGCCCCCTGTCCAGGTCCACCCAAGCTGAGAATCTGGTGGTCTTTCCAGACTCACTCTACCTTCCACTCCTTTTTGTCTAGGTCCCCTCTCCATAAATGTCAAATGTGGTTGCCAGTGGGTTCAGCCCGAAAATAAAATCCCCTCCCTTCCATCAAGAAATAGCTCCAAACTTAGAGTGTGTGCTCAAAATATTCACAATGAAATCATCATCCTGTATTTATAGTCTTTTGGATTGTGTCTGAGATTTTCTTTCCCATGGTATTTCTTGTTGAAAGGATCAGTAGTGGAAAGCAGGACCAGAGAACGACTGAGTGTTTGAGCGGAAGGGAAATGGGCCTCCCATCATTCAGAACCGGTTGACACCAGACGCCCTGCCTCTTCCCCTGTGCCCTACCACCTGCCTGATAAACTGGAAGCCTCCCTCTCCCCTTTCCCAGACGGTCCCCTCCTTGAATGGTCCTGGCTTGTCCTTCAAGAAGAATTCACTGGCCTTCCGAGGGGCCATCAGCAGGACCTAGCGTCAACCCTCTTTCCTGTGACCTTTCCCATCCTCTAGACTTCCTCCCCGTTTTCGCCAAGGGAGATGGTGTGGATCTTAATGGTTGGAACCTGGTGATTTTCTTCAAGGCTGGGGGTCGAGGACCCCACACAGCAGCAGACCTGCAAAAAGCTTTTACTTCTCACCCGGGCGGTGGTGCAGGCAGATTGGTCCTTCGGCACTGTAATCCTGGCTGACCCCTGGGGCATGGAAGAGAGAAGCTTCCATTCACAGACTCCGTCCGCTTTGGAGATCTTATAGAAAGTCTCTCCCGAGCCCACCGGGATACGCACCATGCCTCTGTGCTGTCCTTCTACAGCCTGGCTGGGCGGGTGCAGGGTGTAGCCCAGGGCATGCTTGGAAGACGGCCTTCTGCGGAGACACTGGATTCTCAGGACATTCTGAAAGGCTTTCTTGAACTCTTGGCTGGAGCATGGGTATATGATGGGGTTGATGCAGCTGTTGAGGTACCCGAGCCAAAACACTATTTTGAAAACGGTTTCCGGAGGCTTGAAATCCGGGAAGAAGGACCCTGAAAGAGAACACGAAGGATTACACGTGTGATTGGCAAGTCAAGAAAGAGGCCGATCGGTTAGGACCACAAACCGACAGCCGTCTTTTCCTATCTTTAAAAAGTTTCTAAAGCTTCCGGATGCACATGAGTGTCTCACATTGGCTGGTAACCCCTTTGTTTCTGTTTTCGAAGCCCATTTCACACAGATAGGGTTTGCACCAGCTCCCTCCCTCGCTCTGCAGGCTTCCTCAAAGCTTTACAAAGTGCAGCATCACATTTTGGTTGAGTCTAGACCCTCCGTTTTCCCCGAGTTATAAAATAAGGCGAGGCACACACAAACCTACATCCACATTAAAATGTGATTACCTAGGCCAGGCATGGTATTGCACACCTTTAATCCCAGCACTCCCCAGCCAGAGGCAGGCGAATCCCTGTGAGCCCGAGGCCAGCTTGGTCTGCAGATCGAGTCCCTAGACAGCCAGGGCTACACAGAGAAAACCTGTGTTGAGGGTTGCCCGATCACACACCCTCTGTGAGTAGAAGGATCTAGAATGCCCAGCCCAATGTTCCTTATTTTTTCCATTCAACACTTACTAGTCCCTTGAAAAGGCCTTGTATGAATTGTGCGCCCCTGAAATGTTCCTCTTCACCCTTTACAGACAGGCCTGTAAGAATGGATTCACAGTCTTTTCACCTTCTTTCCTCCTTTCACTCTTGATCTGGTCTCCTTTCTTCCCTCAGTACCTGTAACAGTTTGATGTCCATTTACCTGAGTGGCCTTGGGGAAGTTTCATTCCACACGAGGGTCTCAGTTTTTCTTTGTGAACAAAGGGGAAGGTTGAATGAAAGTTTTCCTCATGGCTCCACGCAACATTTTCCCTTTCTTTCAGCCTGTGGTCTTTAGGATTATCATCTTAAGTTATTGCTTAGGAAGTTCATACTGTGCATATAATGTGTTTTGATAAAATATGCCCAGATTTCCTCCCTCCCCCCTCCTCCCATCCCCTCACCACTTTTCCCTCCAGGCTTCAAGTGCTCTTCCTATGAATCACAGAGCCCACTTAGTGCTGTATGTGCCCTGGAGCAGAGGCAGCCTATCAGTGGCTGAATCCCTGAGGAAGGCTGATTCTTTGTCTCTTCAGCAGTCATCAGATGCCCAAAGATCCTTGGCCAGGGTGAGATTTCATGGGCTACCTTCTCTATCCATGCCAAGAAGAGTATGGTCTTGATTTGCTTTCTTTCACTTCCTCTCTGATCTGCAGCCCCATCAGGGTCAGGACACATGACACACATGCTTGATGCTCTTACAGATGACTCCAGCGAATACTATCCTGAGTTCACTCAGAGACAAAACTTACACACCAGGGAAATCAAAACACAAGATGGTGGAATAGTTGGTAGGAAGAGTTATCGCTAAGCATGAATGTTGTTAAGTTCAATGTGTTTCAAAACACTTTCTCTCCTCTCTCTCTCTCTCTCTCTCACACACACACACTAGTTGATAGGTGTTAACTATGGAAAACCATGCAGCTGAGGAAGTTTTATTCTTTAGGTTCAAATTTTCAGGGTTTTCTAATCATTTAAAAGAAAGGTTTAGGTTAACCAATTATGTCTTAAGTCAGGCAATGTGATTAACTTTTAGCATAAATTTAACAATCATTAGTAATATTGTGAATTATATGATTTCTGGTCTGGAGAGATGGCTCGGTAAATGCTTGCCTTGACATTGGTCCCCAAAAATCACATAAAAAATATAGTTATGGTGACACGCGCTCATCCCAGCGCTGGGGAGGTGAAGACAGGTGGCTCCTGGATGCTTTCTGGTCACCCAGCCTTGCCTACCTAGTGAGTTCAGTGAGAGAACTTTGCACTCCTCCGCACACAGAGTAGACAGTGCCTAAGGAGCAAGACCTGAAGCTGTCTTCTGATCTTCACACTCCTGCACACACACATGAAAGTATAAACACATGTGTATGTATCTACACACATAAGAACCGTCACATAAACATGTACCCACATTGAATTACATGCTTGCTATGGATATTTTTATTTCACCAAAAACCTTTGTCACAAAATGAGATCAAGTAACTCAACCAACGTCATTCAGCTAGTCTCTGGCAGGGCTGAGACTTGACATTAGGCAGTCTAATATCATGGACTCTCCGAGTCTCCCAGACCAACACATTTCCTGGAAAGAGGTTGGTATACATGAACAGTGAGCTGAGTAGTCAGGGACGGCTGAATTAGAATCAAGCTTTTCAAAGCTTCCCTGGGAGCAGAGAAAGTGGTCTGTAGTAACATGAAGACTGGCTTTGTGCAAATATGGTCAATTCTCAAGAAAAATTCATTTTGCATTCCAATGTCTATATATTGTCCAATATTTCTCTCTCATGGTGACAGCAATGTGATTAAAGAAACCCATTTTACAAACCTCTGCCTTTTCCTGGGCTTAATGACTGATGGCTAAGCAGAGATGAGCTCGGCTTAGCAAAACCCACCTCATCTGGAGACTTCATTACAAACAAATCAGCTTGACATGGCAGATATTTTCCTTATTTGATGAATTTTCAGCTAACACCACCAATAGCACAGCCCATATGCCCTCTGAACACAAAACTATTAAAGTGATTTGAGAACCCCAGTTCATTCAGGGATGCTATTTCTGCTTACAGTCCAGGTTTGCATGCATAAATTTTGCTGCTCAACTTCTGATCCCCTCTCTCCTCCCCAACCCCACTTCCTTAGTCTTGGGTCTAGTTGACCCATGGCTGAGTTCTTGTGCTCCACACTGTCATCAGGAGATGCAGGTCTTCTGTTTTCATACCCACCATTTGAAATATCCCATTGGTTTTTCCTGACACTGAGGTACAAGGCAAGAAAAGGATTTAGTTAAAAATTAGGAAGAAGATCCAGACAGTCCTGATGGGACCTGATAGACTAGGATCAGACAGTAGGGGAGGGAGACTTCCGCTATCAGTAGACTAGGGGAGAGGGATAAGGGAGGAAGAGGGAGGGAGGACGGGATGGGGAGAAGATGAGGGAGGGCACTACAACTGGGATACGAAGTGAATAAATTGTAAAAAATTAAAAAAAAATTTTGGATGTAAGATGGTCTCCAGCCTCCATTCTTCAGGAACATTTTCTTTTTAATCCAAGAGCATCTCTGAATTTTGGCTGATCGAACAGTGAGTGGGAGATACTTCCAGGGCAGAGACCTTTCCATAAATAGCACCACTTGGTTTACCAGTAAGTGTGTGATGGTATCCGGATGTGTCTAAGCCGAGTCACACACTTGCTCACCCCTATTTCCCCAGAGGCAGGTGGACCACAGAGCACTGTCCTCACTTCAGAGGGGACCCATGTGATTCTCTCTGAGGAGCTGCTGATGGGCTGTGCTGAGGGGAGGGATGCAGAAAAGCACTTCCACCAGCAACTTTCCAGTGGGTGAGGAAAGATAGCAAAGGGTTATGGACAGGGTTGTGTTCTGTGAGGATGTTACCCACACCCTCAGCTCTCTTTCTTCACTTCACTTTTTTCTGTCTTAGGAAGAGTACTTGGAGTGGACATCAGGCTTGGGAAAGTTACTGCCACCTAGTTCCCATCAAAGTTCTCCATCCCACTGTCTCCTTCTTTGCCCAAACTTTTCCTCACAGACTCAGTCTTCTTTGAACTCCTCAAACTCAGTTTTTTTTTTTTCTCAGCTACCTTTCTTCCAGGTTACTGGTGATGCTTTTGAGAGTTTGAGCACAGCTAAAGAAGGCTGTTCCTGGTCCTCCATCTATCAGGAGCACCAGGGTAGAACCAGTCATGCTAAGGATGTGGGATGGTTAAGATTGGGTGTCAACTTGACAGGATCTAGAATGGCCTAGAAGAGACATCTCTGGTCACGTCTTTGAGAGATTTTATAAAGTATGTTAACTGAGATGGGAAGAGCCACTTTGAGTGTGGGTGACACCATTTCATGGGTGGGGGTCTTGGGCTGGATAAAAAGGAGGAAGAGAGCTGAGCCCCAGTATCCATCCTTCTCTGCTTTCTGGCTGTGTGGGCAACGTAACTGGCTGCCTCACACTCCTGCCTCCATGATTTACCCACCATGACAGGTTGTATCCCTCTGAACCATGAGCTAAGATAAACCCTTCCTCCTTTAAATTGCTTCTGCCAGCTATTTTGTTACAGCAGCGGAAAAGTAACTAATACAAAATATGTTTCTCTGACCCAGACAGTAGGGCGCGAGCGCCACTTGGTCACGACCTTGTTTTTGTTTGCTTACAGAGCTCTAGGACCCAGAACAATGACATGGATGTCCAACTGCCATTTCTATGGAAGGGTTGACCTGAATGAGGATGACCGTAGCTGACTGAATGGCTGAGCCTCCTTGTTTTCTCTATGCTGGTGGCCACCCTGTGGCAGGCAGCTGTCTTTGGTAACCACCCTAGCACCTTACTTTTCTCCCAGAGCTTGCTTTCTTCCTATTTGTTTATCACCTTTTCCTGGCACTTTTTTTGTAGCCCTTTGCCGTTGGCTGTCTTGGTATTTCTCTCTCATTTCTCTCCCATTCTGTACCATTTGCTGTCAGGTACCCCAGCATTTCTTGTCACGCTTCATAGAAAGAGTATGTTTTCTGAAACCCATATGTGAGAAACTCTTTTTTTTTTTTTTTAAATCACCATAGCTGTGCTTCATCCTCCTGTGACCTCTGTCCTGACTTTGCCTCTGGGGAGCCAACAGAAATCAGCTTAGTTCCCGGCACGTCTTGCCCTGTAGGTCAGGTCACCTTTTACATGTGAATTTGCCTAAGTTAATTCTTGGGCTTTGGAAAATTTTCAGTCCTTTGGAGCTTCTTATTTAAAATTTATTTGTTTATTTAAAATTCATTCATTCATTCTCAGAGTGTACTCTGTGTGTATGACCATGCCACAATATATTTGTGAAGGTCAGAGGAAAATTTTTTCATGGTAGATTCTTTGCTTCTCCTTATTGAGGCAGAATTTATTATTATTATTATTATTATTATTATTATTATTAGTTATTGTTTGTTCTGCCCTTGTTCTGTGTATTCCAAACCAGCTAGCCTATTGGTTTTGGATTTTGGCCACTTTGTCTTTGACTCCCATGTCACTGTAGGAGTGCTAGGATTATATGTGTGTACTACTGCAGGCATCTGGCTAAAAGTGGGATCCAGGGATTGAACTTGTGTGTCAGGATTTGACATAAAGTGCTTTTACTTGCTGAGCCATTGCCTCAGCCTTTGACAGCTGAATTTCTATCCACTATTAGTTGTTGCAGACTTTTGGACTCTTTCAGCCTAAACACCGTGACTACCTTAAAACCAGCTGGCGAGAGACAGGTAGAGCAGGTGCTCATGGCCAAATCCCAACATCAACAATCTTCTCACCTTTGGAAAGTCCACACTCCACTGTAGAAGCTTCTCAATTCCAAAGAGAAACAGACACTGGCAAATTAAGATAAAGCCTCCTGAACTTTCACTTAAAGTCCTAGCCATTAGGAACACCCGACCTCTCACTTTTGACCTAGGGCTCCATTGGTACATTGGTAAGGAGACACTAAAAGGCTTGGCTATTAGAGCTATGTTTCAGCTAGGAGGTGACAGCACCATTTTCCCTCAGTGCTCTCAGGAGAAGATCAACCAGTGTTTATTTCCTTACCTGAAATGGCTCCCTCAGCACTTCTCTTTACTCCCAAAGTCAGTGAGAACAGAAATGGAGTGCTTCAGTTCCAACCCAACACTGGTATTTAGAGGGCTCCCTTTTCTAACTCAGCTGTTCCTTCCTGAATCAGGGAAATGGAATACGGAAGCAGAAAGCTTTTGGCTTCCCAGTACATTTGCTTTGCGTTACCTATCCGAAAGCTTGAGGTCCTGATGACAACTTTAAGAGGCCCTAGATTGTAGTGAGTCCCAGGTAAGTACAGCCATAGAATGTCTAGGTTTCAAGGATTGGCAGGACTCTCAAGGGCAGTAGCCTCCCTCTACTCTGTAAAGATTAAGACAGTTTGAGAACAGGGCAGTGGTTTCTCCAAATTGCATGACTCTTCTGTGATTGGGTCAAAACCAGACCCAGATCCAGATCCTATTTCACTTTACCCATGGCCGCTCCCAACCTTCATGTGCCATTTAGCAATCTAACAATGACATGGGCAGTCGCAGTGACAATGCAGGCAGCTTCCATGGTGTGGCACATACAATAAGGAAGAGTGAACTGGTGTAATTAATACCTACGTTATTTAAAAGGTTAGAATGTACTGTTCAGAAAGCTTTTCAGAACATTCTTATTATCATATTTTGAAAATTAGAGTTTAAATGACTCTAGATTTAAAAAAAAAAAACAAAAAACAAAACTGATTCTAAAGGAGAATCTGATGTTTTGTGACCATGGGAGAAAATTAGCCTTGATTGTCGATTATTGTTCAACTGGTGGTCTGAGAAGAAGGCCTGGTACATATTCAATGAACACAGAAGAGAAACAATTGGCCAGATTTCTATGCCAAGGAGCTCTAGTGCCAAGTAACATCGGGGCCAAACCAGTTGGCACCTTAATGCCAGGGAGAAAATTGCCTCATCCAATCAAACCCCAGAGAAATGCTGTAGGAATGGCAGTTTAAGAACAAACTCAAGTTTCTCGGTCTCCTGGGGTCTACCAGATGACCTGTGTTGGGTTCCTAGTTGGCTGTGTCACAGTGACCTGACTGAGAACCTCATAGGGTTCATCTAGGTCACATTCGGAAAGTTCTCAATTACCAGAAATCATCAGAGTGTCCCCATGGAGGGGTGTCCAGGAATCCCTAGGAATGATGCCTGAATTAACCTGTATAGGACCCTAGGCTCACAGCTCAAGACCCATAGACAAATTCCTTGCGAACTTCAATTTGAGTTTTTTAATGTACAGTTTACATTTTCTTGGGAAGAGGCCTTCAGCTTCTGACAGTAACTTAAATTGGTCTGTGGTGATGGAGAACATGGCTAAGCCCAGGAATCTAGCCATGGAGGACAAGCTAAGCGTTTGCCTAGTACACCTCATTCAGTCTGTCCCATGACAGTGGCCAACTTAGAAGCAGGGCCAGCAGATGTAACTTGAGAGCCTTTCTGAAAGGATCTCTCCTAACCCTTCTCCCATTTAACTATAACCTGGAAACGGTCTGGTTCTTATTATATGCTTGAGTATACACAAGTGGTTCCCTACTTGAGAGAGTCAGTATGTTCGGTCTTTTCTGAACTTGCTGCAGGAAGGTGAGAAAGGGTGGATTCACGGGAGGACATGGAGAGTAAGAGGAATGTGCAAAGTGAGAGGAAGAGCAAGCTTGGGTCCTCTGAGTACATTCCCAGTGTGGGATGAAGTGGCTAGCTTTTCTCCTAGAGATAGATCCACCATCACTCTCAGATTAGGAAAGGCAAGAAGCCAAGAAATGGTAGATGAAATGTACTTCACAGCTGTCTCTGGTTACCCCAGGACAGCTCTACAGATAAAGGAAATTTCCCCCCAATACATCTAAGTTGCCCAAACCAGATCGCTTCAAAAGTCCTGTCTCCCCAGTTAACAATACCTGGAACATCACATCTCTCCTTCAAAATGGAAAGCATCTACCAGAGGACATGGGTCACACAGTATCTTTCTGTTGTTGATAATACTGGATCCAAGGTCATTAGATAACATCCTGTCACTCAAAACCCTTCATCAAGACCCTGTGCTCTCTCTATGCAATCTTCTCTTCAATCATTTTATTTTCTTAACAAATAATTTTCTGGGGTAGGCAGTGTGGTGGGGACTGGAGAGGAGGTGGTCAGAAGCAGGCATATAGGTCCTGCCTGTGGAGCTCAGAGTCTATACACATAGCCACTTAATGCCTGTACAAATGGGTTATGAGTTTTCAACACAAAGGCTTTCTTCTTGGCATGGTAGACTGTTACTGTCTGTTGATGCACCAAGACCACTACAGCCTCATAGAGGTGGCTACTGTTCTACTTTCTTTTCTTCTCAGTGATCTGCCTCCTACAGATATTTCACCATAAATGTCTTCTTCTCCTCCTCCTCCTTCTTCTTGTTTTCAAGACTCTGGTCAAAGTTCTACTCATCTATAATCCTCTCTATACCTGTAGTCTAACCTGCTTTCTCACCTTTCCCATTAACTATTGCACAGAGGCTAGTTTTTCCCTCTAGCATCCACTTCTATTTTCATCTGTCTGTCTATCTATCTATCTATCTATCTATCTATCTATCTATCTATCTATCTATCAGAAGACAGAGAATTGTTGTTTAGGCTTTGCTGCTATAGCCCCAACACTGGCAACATTATTTTTTATCATGTGTATGCTCCTGCCAATATTGTGGAATGGTATCCTTTACGACTCCAGTCTTTTTGAGGATGTATGTTACTTGTGGCCCTTTAGATCTGTCTTGGTGATGGGCACTGTGCTCAGTGAATGTTTATAGAGTCCATGGATGGCCTCTGTTGATGGAAGAAAATGGTATTTTGAGTAAAATTCCTGTTTCATCGACTCACAACTATAAATACACTGAGAGAGAGAGAGAGAGAGAGAGAGAGAGAGAGAGAGGGAATCTTAACTCAAATTCCCAAACTGTATCTTCCTGATCAAGATGTTCATATTAACATGAAAATGAGAGCATTTTCCAAGCAAGTTTATATGGTTAAGTTGCAGGCACTTCATAAAATTATTACTTCCAGTACTTATAAAAACATTTTACAGGGTCCTGAAGGAAGAGCTGAAGCCTGTAATTCAGCTGTGATAACCATCATCTCCACCCATATTTGTGGACCTGAGTCTGGAGCCAAACATCATGAATCCAAAGTGGTGACATAAATAACCAAAATCGGTCTTCCTAGGACCTTTTCAGGACTGTGTCCCTCTGCATTGAGCTGAAAGGCTGAGTGATGTCTAAGTCTTGGATTTCTCGGCAAGGTCATGGGTGAGCGGGCTGATGTCAGGGTAGTGAAAAGGCAGGAGAGCTTACAAAAGGGCTGCGGTTCTGGATGCTGTTTAACGTTTTCTGGATGATTTCTGGATGATTTACTTGGAAACTATGTGCCATGTACTTTTGATGCCTCCTGGGTAACCAACAGGCAGGTCCACTGAGTCTAGAGCCACCCTCCAGCAGCATGTAGGAATCTGGAGATGTTTTCCCTTCATGACTCCTGCATACTAACCTTTTTGTCCTACCTACAGCCCAGGATGAGACAGGGATGGGGTTGCCTTTGGCTCCCTGCCTCTTCTCTCCAGCCACAGAGAGAACCAGCCTGGGCTCAGGTTATACTGACTATCATAGTCCCTGACCTCTACTGGATATAGGTATTTTAACTGTCAGAGTAGATATAGCCAAGAGTTTTAGCAGCTCGTTTAAAAATTGCAAGATGTCTTTTAGAACCTATGATATGGCTTCTAAACGCAGTGCGGCTAGCCAGTTAAAAAATACTATAAGGAATTGGAGCAATGAAATTTTAAAGCAGCAATAGTGTAAGGTACTGTCTTGATAATAGGCTTCACAAATGAGAATTGGTTACAGCACTGTCTTTCATCACACATGCAGAATTTAGGGAGTTCAGCTTTGCTTGAAGGAGGCAATTTTTATAGTCTTCAAATTTAATAGAGTCTGCAGTCTCTCCTGTGAACTATGTGGGAATTCCAGGGAGAAGACTAAGTTTGGGGCAGCTCATTGATTTTTGCATTTTGACGTCCTTTGACCCATGGTTCTCACATCTTCTTCTTTAGATTCCATCTGAATCCCAAAGCTCCTGTCTCCAGTGCACAAACATTATCAGGCCTTCCTCCTGATGCTCACAAATTGTTTCATCCTTAACAAATCAAATTCAACTCATTGTCTCTTCTGGAACCTACCCTTCCTTCTTGATTCACATGCATTCAGTGGTAACCTTTCCCCTCAGTTCCTCAAGCCAGAACCTTCCTCACTCTCAATTCCTCCATGACAGCTAACAATGGGTCCTGACCACAGAACTTCCAATCTCCTGTCACTGTTTATCTCCACTAAGGCCACCATCTCCTTTTGCTAGGACCCTGTACTTACTCTCTGACTGGCTTTCTGTTGTTGGTCTTACCCCTTCTGTGGTGGCTGCTATTGGTTGTCAACTTGACTGCATCTGGAACTGAAACCCCAAGATGGAGGGGGACACTTGTGGGGGAGTTTCACTTCATTTGAAGCGGGAAGACCCACTTCTAATCCAGATCTGTGAGGTAGGAAGACACATCTTTATTTCAGATCTTTGGAGTTGGGAAAACCCACCTCTAATCTGGACCAAGCCTTCCACGAGGACATGGAAAAAGGAAACTTGTTCTTTGCCTGCTTGCTCTCCCTGTCATTGGCAAGACCATTCCTTCGCTGGCATTGGAGCCTACTACTTCAGGATTCCAGCCTATGCTGAAGGCCAGCTGAGACATCCAGCCTTGTGAACTGAACAACTATTAGATCCTTGGATATTATGTTTATGACAGCCATCATTGGATTAGCAGGACCACAGCCTGTAAGCCATTCTAATGAAACACACACACACACACACACACATACATATATACAGGTACACACACATCTATATTTATTCTGTGAGTTCTGTTACTATAAAAAACTCTGACTTATACACCTTCCACCATATTTTTCACATTATAGCCAGGAAAATTTAGAGAAAGAGAATAAATAATCCTGATTATAACTCTCCCTTGATTAATTAAGCTCAGTGACTCCTTCCCGATGAAGTGCAAATTCTAGATTGATCAGCCACTTTGTTTGATAACAAGTTAGTTACATTTTTTTCCAGTGCCTACCAAAGTCTCTCACAAGTATTCAAGAAGAAAAGTGAATTCAATCTACAAGGTTTGAGTACAGTGTGCTTGTTAGGTCAATGGAGCGATATAGAGTCTCTTATTCCTTATGATTGACTTAAAGCTAGAATGAGTGATGCGTACTGTGGCTGATCTGTTTAATTCTGGACTATAAATGTATTTTCTAGGCAGTAACACATGCACTAAAAATCTTCTTAATGCCAAAGAACAGAAACTGCTCAGAATGTCCAGTGGCTCCAGTGGAAGTTTTGACAATGGCTCAGAAGACGGAAGATAGAAATGAAGATTCATGGGAGAAGTGGTAAAGACAAATCTAAGAAAGCAACAGGGGCTTTCAAGGCTGCTTGAAAGATCTAATCTCAGAGCTGGAGAGATGGCTCAGTGGTTAAGAACACTTGCTGCTCTGGCTGAGGACCCAGGTTCTATTTCCTTCACCCACATCAGGCAGCTCACAGATACCTGTAACTACAGTTCCAAGGGATCCAGCACCCCCTTTCGGCCTTCATGTGCACCTGCATATGTGTGTGTACATACATACAGGCAGGCACACACACAACACGTAAATAAAAGTATGTAAAAATTTAAGGAGAAAAACCCAATCGTGGGTGCAGGATGTCACCTTTCTATTATTAAGGGCAGTCATGTTTGTCATAGAAGGTTGTTCTCCAATGTTATGATTCCTGCCTGACGTGTCACCTGATACCTGTCCCCACTAGGGGATTGCTTGAAATCACGTGACTGAAATCTTACTTATTGTGGATCACTTTACTGGAAAAAAAATAAAAAATGGAACACATGAAGTTGGTGGGGGTGAGGAGCATCAGGAAGAGCTGGAGCCTGAAGGGCAGTAATGGCAGATGGATATGATAAAAATGCATTGTGTAAATGCATATGAGATTTTTCAAAGGAAAAAAATAAAAATATGAAAATATGAATTAACGAGCTATGAAAGTGTAGCCCCTGGTAAGTTGATCATCCTACACATCCAAGAATGTTTTGGCAGCATAATTTGAGCTTAAAGGATTAAAAAAAGGGGGCGGGGCAGATTTAGGTGGGTAGGGAAGGGGGCAGATCTGAGAAGAGTTAGGAGATGGGGTAAATATCATCAAAACATGTTTTATGAAACTCTCAGGGAACTAATAAAATAAATTTGTGAAATAAAAATACTCTTTATGAAGGTTCTTAACCCTGAGGCCTTAGAACTTCCTGAAAAGCAAACAGCACAGAGGGAAAAGAAGTTAGTTGTTTAGGTTTTTTGTTTGTTTGCTTTTTATTTTTGTGTAGCCCTGGCTGTCCTGGAACTTTACTCTGTAGACCATGCTGTCCTTGAACACTGATCCTCCTGAGTGCTGGGATTAAAGGTGTATACCATCACATCTGGCTCTAAGTTGATTGTTTTGAATGTCTTGCTTTCTTTTTAATATTGTAACTAAAAATTTGTCCACTAGAAGAATTTCAAATATACCTATAAAATAATATGAGTATATTGTTTGCTATGACAAGTTACTTAGCTTGACTTACTTGCTTTTTAATTAATTAATTAATTAATTAATTTTTATTCTTTATTAATTACACTTTATTCACTTTGTATCCCCCCTGTGGTTCCCTCCCTCCTCCCTTCCCAATCCCTCCCTTCCTCCACCCTCTGCATGCATGCCCCTCCCCAGGTCCACTGATAGGGGAGGTCTTTTCCTTCCTTCTGATCCTAGTCAATTAGGTCTCATCAGGAGTGGCTGCATTGTCTTCTTCTGTGGCCTGGTAATGCTGCTTCCCCCTCAGGGGGAGGTAATTAAAGAGCAGGCCAATCAGTTCATGTCAGAAACAGTCCCTGTTCCTATTACAATGGAACACACTTGGATACTGCACTGCCATGGGCTACATCTGTGCAGGGGTCTTAGGTTATATCCATGCATAGTCCTTGGTTGGAGTATCAGTCTCAGGAAAGACCCCTGTGCTCAGATTTTTTGGTTCTGTTGCTCTCCTTGTGGAGTTCCTGCCCTCTCCAGATCTTACTGTTTCCCACTTCTTTCCTAAGATTCCCTGCACTCTGCCCAAAGGTTGCCCATAAGTCTCAGCATCTGCATTGATAGTCTGCAGGGCAGAGCCTTTCAGAGGTCCTCTATGTCAGGCTCCTGACTTATTCCCTCTTTTCTCCTTCTTCTGATGTCCATCCTCTTTGCCTTTCTGCATAGAAATTGAGCATTTTAGCAAGAGTCCTCCCTCTTGATTAGTTTCTTTAGGTGTACAGATTTTAGTAGGTTTATCCTATATTATATGCCTATATGAGTGAGTATATACCGTGTGCATCCCTCTGCTGCTGGGATAGCTTACTCAGGATAATCTTTTCCAGATCCCACCATTTACCTGCAAATTTCATGATTTCCTTGTTTTTTTTTTATTGCTGAGTAATATTCCATTGTGTAGATATACCACAATTTATGCATCCATTCCTCCACTGAGGGGCATCTGGGCTGTTTCCAGCTTCTGGCTATTACAAATAAGGCTGCTACAAACATGGTTGAGCAAATGCCCTTATTGTGTACTTGAGAATATTTTGAGTATATGCCTAGGAGTGGATATATAGCTGGATCTTGAGGAAGCGCTATTCCTAGTTGTATGAGAAAGCTCCAGATTGCTTTCCAGAGTGGTTGTACAAGTTTACATTCCCACCAGCAGTGGAGGAGGGTTCCCCTTTCTCCACAGCCTCTCCAGCATGTGTTGTCACTTGAGTTTTTGATCTTAGCCATTCTGATGGGTGTAAGGTAAAAATCTTAGGGTTGTTTTGATTTGCAGACTTACTTGCTTTTGAGAGTGGGTATAGCAGAAATGTTTCAAGAAATTTACAAATTTTCATCACAGATGACAATTTGACCTTAACAATATTGAAATTATTTACCATCCCTTCCTATGAACCCGTAAGTCGACTGGGCTACAAATAGGTGAGGATGTGACCATCCAGGAAAGGAAAGCCAGGTGAGATGCTATGAGTTTCAGATTCCTGGGTTTTAACGCCCATCCGACTCCACGGTCATTATTCAAGCCATGCTTCAACACTTGGCACCTGCAAGAGCCTTCTTATAGGACTTTTGCATGTTTGTATCACTGTCCCCTTTCCTAAGGATCATATTTAAAATGACAGAGTTTGGTGACACTTCTGCTAATCTGCCTGAAACCTCTTCCTGGACTCCGAGGTGAAATCTAGAATCCTCAACATGGTCTGCCAGGACATGTGACCTTGTGTGGCCCGTCGCTCCTTCCCATGACCGTGCTCTTGCCATTTGAGTCATGGCACGCTTTTCTTTCTTAACACCTGCTGTTTCCCTCTCGTGGAACACTCTCTACATCTCCATCATCTTTGTGATGGAAACTCCCATCGGCTGCTTAGGTCTTAGCTTAAATTCCACCTCCTCAGGGAGGGGCTCTTTGGGCCGCTGTACCCACCCACATTCTCCACACTCTAGTTTAGAAGGAGTTGTCAAGCCCTGTAAAGTCAGCCCCGGCTTTTCCATTACAGCACCTAGCACATTTGTTCCTCTCTGACAACGTGTGTGATGACTTCTTCAGTGTCTTTCTCTTTCTGCTTTTCATTAAGTAAAAAAAAAAATTGTACTTGATGCATTATAGATGTTTAATAAATATTTACTCATGAATAAAACATGTATTGAGGTGTGTGTGTGTGTGTGTGTACATATGTGTCTCTCTCTGTGCGTGCATGCATGTGCAGGTAAGAGGAAGGCACTGTTCATCTTTCTCTACTATTCTCTATCTTAATTTTTGAGCTAGGGTCTTGCACTAAACTCAGACCTCTCAGACTGGCTAGGCTGGTCAGTCAGTTATCCACCTATCTCTGCCTCCTAGTGGCTGGGGTTACAGATGCGTGCAATTACACCCACCTTTCAGCTGGGTCCTCATGTTCTTACGGAAAGTATTTTAGCCACTGAGACATCTTTCTAGCCCTTTACTGGAACTTTTGATAGGTGACAACATGTAAAATATTTTACAAGCCTTATCCCGTTTAATTCTATTGACAACTTCCTATGTGAACACTCCAGGAAAATCCATTTTATAGGTGAGGAGATTGAAGCTTAGAGAGTTTAATTCATAACTAAAATATCTGGCTGGGCTAAGACACAAATCTAACTTGGTGTTTAAACTAAGTTTTACTTTCTAAACTGTGTAGATCTATGCAATCTACCTCTGTTTTTCTGACTGTATGGTAAAACTGGTACCGTATCAGCAGTGTGAGATCAAAAGCAAGACAATCCTGCAAGAGGACAAGAAAATTAATCATGTACATTTTTGTACTTTTTTTTCCAGAAAGCAGAATTTTATACAATTTAGATCATTAAGCATAAAATAAAACCAATGAATGTTAATAACTATGAGTTCAGGGCAGACGTATTTGGATATTGGGTTAACTGCATACTTATGTTCTGTCAAAACTACTTATAAAATTTTGTTAATAAAATATACTTAAAGATAAGCAGGATTGGGTCAGGAAGTATGTTCTACCATTTTAATTAAAGCATTGGATGAGGTTCAAGGCTATAATTCAAGAGAATTACCTGTCATTTTTCTGTCTATATCTATCATCTATCTACCTACCTATCTATGTATGTATCTATGTATCTATTTAATCTATCTATCTAAATCTATCTTTCAATCATCTATTTTTATTTATCATGTACCTGCCTAATTTATAATCTATTTATCTATCTATCATCTACATATCCATTAGTCTATCATTTACTTAACTGTCTTTATCAATATCTAATCTGTGTATCCATTTTTCTTTCTGTCTATCCATCTGTCTATCATTTACTTATCACTATATTATCCCTATTGTCTATCATCTTTTTAGTTCTATCAACCTATTATCTATATGCCCATTTTTTTTTTTGTCTATTTATCTATCTCTTTTTGAGGGCCATTCTAGGAAGGTCAGATTGGCCTTGAACTTGAATACTAGGATAGCAGACATGCACCACTGTGCCACCAGAATATCTGTCTTCCTTAGATGAAAAGGCTTTTAAGAGTTAGAAATAATTTATTTTAGGTTTACAAAGTTTTCAGACACCTGTAGGAGCTCTTTAGCATTTTAGGTTGTGGTGGTGTCTACTGACAGTGGCTAGGAGTAGTGCAATTCTTCGGGCATTTTTGTACATCTGTGCCAGGGGCTTGCTCTGTGTCACTGAGTCGCTTCATCTCACCCCTAGAAGCTGCATACGGTTTGTCCGCATTTTACAGACAAGAAAACAGACAGAGGTAATTTCCGTAAGAATGAACTGAGTTCAGGGCCATGCTGCCTGGCTTCAGCCCTCCTTGTAGCCTTGCTGAGGGTCTGCATGATTGCAGCTTACTACCTCTCCCTGCTGAGTGCTCCTGAGTGCTGTGGGTGAACCTTCATCAGCAAAAATCAGGTTTCGAATCAGCAAATCAGGTTCCAACCGTTGAGTAAGATACTTGTAGAAACTCCTCAAATAGTAACGGGTGCTGGCTTTCCTTTGCGGATGAGTTTGCCTGTATCCAGGCACCAAAACCATCCGAAAGGGGTTATTTTAGCTGTCCTTAAAATCGTTGTGTTTGAGTTGCAAATGCCAAATATGTAGAGGCTGCTGGATTAACGCATGATCGCTGCGTCTTCCACCGTGAGCCTCTTTTATGCAAGAGAGCGTGTATGTGCAGGCATGCGCACGGTAAACCAGTCAATCAAGACGCTCCAGTCTGAAAGCTGGATGGGCTCTTCTCCAGAGCGGTCCTTCACTCCATTTCCTCTGGACCTGCCACACCTTGGCTGCTTCTTCTCATCCCCTTTGCCAAGAATTTGAATTTCTAAAGAGAAGTCTCACATCTGGAGACGTCGGAAATAGCCTTCCTATTCGTTGGCTGTGCTGATATAAAGTGCGACTTACAGAAAAAGTACAATTTTTTTTTTTTAAAGAAGTAGAGGAACAACCTGCCCCCTGCCCTTCCTCCACCCCTGAATAGAGAAGACCCTGAATGGCACAGTTCTGCCTGCTTCCTCTGTTCCTTTTGTGCCTCTGAGTTTGTGGGGTGGCACTTTGAGGTGACAGCAAATCAGTCTTCCCAAGGCACAGGCACCATCCCTCCCTCTCAACACCCAGTGCCCGCTCCCCCCTTCACCCCCCCCCCCCCGTAACACTGTAAAAAACCGGGATTGTATTTCTAGCGAATGCTTTTGTGACACGGCTTGCTTCATTTAAAAGCCACCAACATTCTTCTGTTTTATTTTCGCTTCGGAAAGCAATTTTTCACGGCATGACAGCGTTTCATCATATGGGTAAAAATGAAATTTATTGACCTGCTCTTGCTAATATGAATATTTTGCTTCATTCCAAATTCTGCACATTATAAGTCACCAAGAAAAAAAAAATGGTTGTTTGGTTTGCTTTTGGTTTTGGTTTTCATTTTTGTGGCTGGATTTGGAGGGGCGTTTTTTGACTATTTTTCTCAAGCTACATTTTTAGAAAAGGGCTTATGAGTCATGTAATATATCTTTTTCTAATTGTTTGAACCCATACTTGTAAATTTTTCTTTGGAGAGAGCACACCTATATACACTTGTGCCACAGGAATGAAAAACAACTGGAGTCACGATGAGGGGCAGTGAGTGTGCAAGCAGGACAAGGAGCAATGACATCACAGCAACAACTGGGTTTTCTGAACTGGGAAACGGCACCCTTCCCAAACAGGAGCTACTGCTGTGAAATTTTCTGCACTAAGTGATAGCAAGTAATGTATGTGTAATAAAACTTATTAGAAAAATTAAAATCTGTATTCAAAAGTCACTGTCTAAAATTATACACAAAACAAGCTATCTACTAATAATTTTTCAGGTGTAAAAGAAAAGTTGTAATGCTGTGGGCCAGGTAAGATGGCGCAGGGGTTAAAAATGCTTGCCACCAAACCTGACAACCCCAGATTGTTCAATCCCAGGACCTACATGATGGGCGAAGAGAACTGACCCCTGGAGGTTGTACTTTGAGCTTTACAGGCATACACGCACACACACACACACACACACACACACACCATACACATACATATGTACACACAAATGAAAAATGAAGAATCCTTCGGTGAAGCATACAAAAATAAAATTGCAACGACAGGCAACTTGTAGACTCTGACAGCGACAGCCTCATGCAAGAAGCCACAATGGTACTCCACAGAACTTTATGTGGTCTGTGTGCGGCCAGGGAAGACACCAAAGAGAGCCAAACTGATCATTAGTCTAACCAGCCTTAAAGAGACCAAAAAAACTAAAACACAGAACATTAAAAAAAAGTCTGTGATTAGAAAGCAGAAAATTATTAGGCTGAATTGACAAATTTAGGTTGACTTATTGCCATAACTCCCGAACTGGACAGTTTCCTGAGAAGCCTGGCTCTACAGAAAAGAGAATGCACAGTTGCCTGTGAATGGTGAGAAAAAAAGTGTATTTTCAAATGCTTAAAGCATTAAAGACAACTTTGGGAGAAAATTGTAGCTGATCTTAAAGTTTGGGATAATTTTATAGATGTTTGTAGAGTTTTGTTCAAGGAGACATAGAGTACTTGAATAATGGAGATGGTCCAAATTTAGCCCAGCTCGTGCTAGGTCCAAACTATTTATACGGATGCCGTATAAATATTTCCAAGTACCCCAAGTGTTTCCAAAGCTTCTTTGCTCATTTTTTTACTTTTATAAATGTAAAACCTTTGTTATTAAAAACGTTTTTAAAAACACAAAGAAAACTAAACAACAGCAAACAACAACAACAACAACAACAACAAAGCCCCAAACAAACAACAGTCCGCATTGAAATTAACCAGACTCATAGACCATTTAAATCAATGAACTTCTATGCAGTTAGATTAGCCATGTGCAGTGGACCCACTGGAGCTTCACATTGGGTTTTACACTTTGACTATTGACTGTTTCTTTGTGCACTTAGTCACCATGACAAATAAAAGCCTGTGACAGAATTAGAACTAGAAATCAGTTAACTTGATGTCCTTTTCCATAGTCCATGCTCATTGGCTGCATTCATTCTTTCCTCATCCCATAATATTTAGCTCTTTGTGGTCTCTTTCTACATGTTATACTGTACCTATACGTATGTTATTAGCTAGATTCTGCATAGGAGGGACGTATGCAGGGTATTTTTTCCCCGAGATTGTGTGATATCTCTTATAACAAAATCCATTCATTTCCTTGCACATTTTGTCATTACAGTTTAGAGAGGAATAGTATATATGTGAATTTTGTGTCTCTTTCTGTGTATACACACACACAGACACAAGCTTAATTGTCCATTTATCAGTTGATGGACAACTTAGGTTGATTCCAATTCTTTGCTGTAGTGAATAAAGCAAGTTAGGAGTGATCACTTTTAAAGACAGCAGAATTCTGAGGCCCAAAATAAGAAACATTCCCAAATCAAAGTAAAGGAAAAGTGAAATACTAATTATCCTTAATCACCAAAAGACAAACACCCCAAGAGCGTGTAGAATGGCATCAGGTTGAAGACAATATAGTAATATATAATATTTAATTACATAATAATTTAAATTTATTGAATGTATTTATATCCTTCCTGAACCACAACATGACCGAGCGTGGCAGAATCTGGCAAATGTTTTTGTGTGAACAACCAGACAGTGACTATTTCTGATTTTGCAAGCCCTGGATCTCTGTTCAGTTTTGCACGTGAAAAGCAGCTGTAGGGATGCGAATGAATGTATGCAGCTGTGATGCAGTAGCACTTTCTCTGTAGACGCTAAAATTTTAACTTTAGACAAGCTGTCATGAAATACATTCTGTTAGTTTTTTTCCCCTAGTCATTTAAAAATGCAAAAATCCTTAACTCATGGGTTGTGCAAAAAGAGGAGGTGGATTTGTCCGGAACTGACCCAGAGACCACAGTGAACCAACAATTTAGCAGGAATTAGCTCTTACTGAAAGTGGAATTCTTCTGTCTCCATTATTACAAACAGACAGAAGAATTTCAAAGTTATTTTTTTTTAAATAGCAACCAATTAATAATATCGTAAAAGATTAAACCAATGCAGTGAGAGAATGAAAACAGAAGCATAAATAAAAACTTTTCTTTCTTTTTTTATAGGCTGATGATTTGTCGCAAGGAAACATGGTATATTTAAATTTAATACAATTGTGTGTGTTTGTGTGTGTGCATGTGGTTGCAGGGGCGCATGTGCCAAAGCAAGTGTGTGTGTGTGTGTGTGTGTGTGTGTGTGTGTGCACTGAGGTGGTCACAGAACAACTCTTGAGTGCCACTTCTCTTCTGACACCTTGTAGGATCCGGCATTGGTTCAGGTCACCGGGTGAGCATGCGTGTACCTTCATCTCCTGAGCCATCTTCCTGCCCCTATGTCCGATGATATAGTTTATATTTAAAAAAGAAATCTCATTTCCTAAGTTTGGCTTCTAGAAATACCTAGAAACAATTCTCAGTGCAGTTGCACTGAACATGCCATCGGATGGCTCCATACAGTCTGAGGGGAACCACCAGGTCTGTGCAGGAAACCCGAGGTCAGACTCCTTGCCACAGGGAAGGCAGCCATGAGAGACTGCCTATGCATGTCACAAGCCCTTAACACTCATCCGTATGTCACCATTGGCCAAAGGTGAGACAATGCAAGTGTCAACAAGGATTTACAGAGGACAGATAACGGCAATGAGGATTAATAACGTGCTTAATTCCTTTAGTTCCTAATGGTTCTGATAGAAAAGAAAACTCTTACTGATTTTCTTTCAAGGCAGTTAAATAAACACCTGATAATTGAGGGATCAGATAAATAGGTAAAGGTTCAGCATTAATCCTGTCTGTGTTCATTGTCTATGCCTCAAAAAGTGGATGAGCAATGCTGTTTTATAGAGACTCTTCCGTCTAAGTAATGAAGACAGAAAACAGAGCTAGAAGTCACCACCTTTGTTAACCATTATTAATATCTTTTTAACAATCAATAAGTGGTACCTCATGAAACTGAAAAGCTTCTGTAAGACAAAGGACACTGTCATCAGAACAAAATGACAGGCTACAGAATGGGAAAAGATCTTCACCAACCCTATATCTGACTGAGGGCTAATATCCAGACTATATAAAGAACTCAAGAAGTTAAACAGCAACAAATCAAGTAATCTAATTAAAAAATGGGGTACAGAGCTAAACAGAGAATTCTCAAATAGAGGAATATTGAAAGGCAGAGAAACACTTAAAGAAATGCTCAATATCCTTAGTCATCAGGAAAATGCAAATCAAAATGACCCTGAGATTTCACCTTACACACATCAGAATGTCTAAGATCAAAAACTCAAGTGACAACACATGCTGGAGAGGATGTGGAGAAAGGGGAACCCTCCTCCACTGCTGGTGGGAATGTAAACTTGTACAATGACTTTGGAAATCAATGTGGCACTTTCTCAGACAATTAGGAACAGTACTACCTCGAGATCCAGCTATATCACTCCTACGCATATATCCAAAAGATGCTCAAGTACACAATAAGGACATTTGCTCAGCCATGTTTGCAGCAGCTTTATTTGTAATAGCCAGAATCTGGAAACAACCCAGACTTCCCTTAAATGAGGAATGGAAATAGAAATTATGGCACATTTACACAATGAAATACTACTTAGCAATTAAAAACAAGGAAATCATGAAATTTGCAGGCAAGTGGTGGGAGCTAGAAAAGATCATCCTGATTGAGTTATCCCAGAAGCAGAAAGACACACATGGTTTATACTCACATATAAGTGGATATTAGACATGTAATATAGAATAAACATACTAAAATCTGTACACTTACGGAAGCTAATCAAGAAAGAGGACCCTGGGTAAGATGCTCAATCCTCATTCAGAAAAAACAAATGGGACAGACAATGGAAGAGGGAGAAAACAAGGAACAGGACAGAAGCCTACCACAGAGGGCCTCTGGAACACTCTACCCAGTAGGTATCAAAGCAGATGCTGAGGTTCATAGTCAAACTTTGGGCAGAGTGCAGGGAATCTTATGAAAGAAGGGGGAGAGGACAGGAGCTCCACAAGGAGAGAAACAGAAACAAAATATCTGGACCCCGGGGTCTTTTCTGAGACTGATATTCCAACCAATGACCATGGATGGAGATGACCTAAAACCCCTGCATAGATGTAGTCCATGACAGCTCAGTGTCCAAGTGGGTACCCTAGTTAGGGGAACAGGGCCTGTCTCTGACATGAACTCAGAGGCTGGCTCTTTGATCGCCTCCACATGGGGGGGGGAGCAGCCTTACCATGCCACAGAGGAAGACAATCCTGATGGATGTAGATAGTCCTGATGGATGAGATCTGATAGGCTAGGGTCAGATGGAAGGGGAAGAGGACCTCTCCTATCAGTGGACTGGGGGAAGGGCATGGGAGCAGAAGAGGGAGGGTAGGATTGGAAGGGGACGAGGGGAGGGAGCTATAGCTGGGATACAAAGTGAATAAACTGTAATATAAAAACTAAGTTAAAAGAAAAAAAAAGAATTATCCACTCCTCAAAATTTTTTTTATTTTTATGTATGTGTGGGAGAGAGAGAAAAAAAAAGAGAGATATATACCAGGAGGTTGTGAGCATCCTGATGTGGGTGCTGGGAGAGAAACTATATTTCTTGTAGGAGTACCAGGTACTCTTAACCTCTGAGCTGCTTCTCCAGCCCTGTTTTTATTTTTTATTTTTTTATTTTAAAAACACAGTTTCTTTTCACAAATATAAATTCTTTATCTTACCACATGTAGGCTTATTAGTGTTGTCATTGCTGCTATTGGGTTTGTTCTCCATTATTTTAAATGATTTGTAAATAAAGTTGTCCTCAGTTTTAATTACCAATGTGGTACATACTGGAAGGCATCACCCTCAAAGGCAGAAGCTCCTTGAAGCCCTGTGTGATCCCAGGAATGCAGCAGGGCCTGGTGGTCAACAACAGGTCTAAAAACTACTGCCCATTTGTTGAGGAGAATTCCAGGGGAATTTCAAAGGAAAAGAAGTCAAGAGAGAAATAAATAAATAAGTCCACCATTGTTCTTTAAGCACAGCCTGGGTATGGGATGCTGGTGCGAAGGCAGGAGAGATAAAGTCATCTTCATGTTTTCAAGTTCACTGTTTGACTCAAAGTCAGATTGCTGCTGTTCCCACCAACAGACGGATGAGTCTTGAATAACTTCTTTTTAAAAATTAAATGTTCTAGTTAGGGTACAAAATAGCGGTTTTCATCATGAGTCTTTCATGCGTGTATATTATTGTACTTTGCTCATATTGACACCCATTTTCCTATCCTGTCTGCCCTCCTCTCTCACTGAGCCCAGACATCCCTCTAAATAGTAGAAATTCTTCTAACAATGCCTCAAGTGTCCACCTAGCTGGAAGGGCAGGCTTTATTTTTTAAATTATTTATATTTGTGTATTTAGTGTGTGTGTCTGTGGTTGGGTGTGTCACAGCTCAAGCGTGTAGTTCAAAGAACAACTAGTGGAAACTGGTCCTATCTAGCTTCTAACCTGGTCCTGGGGATCAAACTCAGGTCATCAGGTTTGGCAGTAAGTACTTTTACCTACTGAGCTATGTCCTGGGGTCAGTTTGGGAGAATGTTTGAACTTCTCCCATTCAGAAAGAGCAGTTTTCTTCACCAAGGTAAAAAGAACACTGTGTGGAAAGGGCTAAGGACACAGCCTGCAGATTTGCACGTGTGTGTCTCTCATGAGCCTTAGTGGGGCTTCTTAGCCACTTCCCGCTCACTCCTATTTACTTTTTATTCTTAGGACATTTTTTTTTCCAAATTATTTTCCCAGGCAGAGATAATAGTTCTGTCATCTTGACACGCCATGAAATGGCATGTATATGCCATGAAAGCAGGTTTGCTTCAGTCTCTCTCTGGAACCTAAAGAAAAATGGAGCTGGGATGATATCCAGAAGAATGTCTAAGATATGTGAAAGTTCACAAAAAGGGTATCTGGGGGATTATGTGGGTTACCATTGTTCAGATGGGGAGAAAACATTTAGAAGCAAATTTCTAAAACATACGCACATCAACCCCATGTCAAAACTGCGCCCTCTCTTTGTGATCCTAGAGGCCTTTGAGCATCCTATTTTACATGTGTCAGCAGAACCTTGTATGCACAAATTTCAATAATGGAGTCCAAAGTTAGTTAGTCAGAAGTTTCTAAGAGTTATCTGCATGACAGAAGAAGTTGATCGAAAGTTCAGTGTTGGGCTCCAGACGTGGTACAGTCATGGGTTCTGACATACCTTCTTGTTGTGAAAAAAATAATAATAACAGATAGAATTGGGCACTGCATAGACTTGCTGTCGTTTTCAGCTTTTAGTTTCGGGCTCCAGAGGCAAAAACACACAACTTGAGACGAGATGGAAGTGCACACTCTCTCATTCTCTCTCAGCATTTTGGATTTGTCACACAGGAAGGGAGGAAGGAGCTTGCACAGGAAGAATAGCTTCGGGGGAAGAGGCAGAGGTTGTTATTCAGGGATGTAGAGATGGATGAAGCGCCCAAGGCAGGGTCTAGGGAGGAGAAGACTGTGCAGGGATGCTCCAGCAATCTGAAAGTGAGTCCTTCTGAAATGGGCCAAACATTGGGCTGTGCAAGGAACAGGCAATGACTACAAGAGAATGAAGGGATTTGTTGAGACCTGAAGTTTTCTCCCTGCTCTTGGGTTCCTAAGAGATACTTTCCTGGGGACTCAGCTAAGTTCAGATTCTGGAATAAAGTTTCCACTCTGCTATGTTTCACTTTCCATGTGTCCACATGTGGGTATCCTCTTGAGTCACCCTTTAAGATACAGACAGTAAGTGAATATTTTGGATGTTTTCCTAATAAATTCAGTAGTGTACCTGAGCACATTCTTTGAAACAGACAAGTCTTCAGCACTGACTTAGGAAGATAAAACCTCACCTGATGGATTTATATGGATGTGTAAGAGATCTAGGATTGCCAATGCAAAAAGGGTGGTTTTGGCAGAATTAGACCAGCTTTGTGGCTTCTGAAGAAGATGTAGTGACCAGAGGATATTGTGTTAGTGAGAGGACAGGGGACTGGATGGACAAAAGAGAACAGACTCAAGAAGCAGACTGCACAAGTGCAGGCAAAATGTTTTTTTTTTTTTCCCACAAAAGTATAAAAGCAATTTGATGGGAAAAGAGAAACTGGGTATCATGATAAAAAAGATGACCATTTACTTGTTCTTTAAACTTATTATATAATATGTTTATCATACAATAAAAATTAACTTGCTGTGGATTTATGAACTTAAAGGAGTAGGCTATCAAGCTTTTTCTTTGTAAAGATCTGTTTTTATTTTATGTATAGGAACATTTGTCAGAATGTGTGTTTGCTCACTATGTGCATGTATGGTGACCTCAGAGCCAGAAAAGGTTTTAGATTTCTCAGAACTAGAGGTGAGGATGGTTGTGAACCACCAAGGAGATGCTGGAAACCTAACTTGGGTCCTCTGCAAGAGTAGCAAGTGTTCATAACTGCTGGACCACCTTTCCAGCCCCCTGACTACACAGCTGTTTACGAAAAGATACGGAAATCCTTTTGTGGTCTCAGATTTGAAGAAATTTTCATAGGACATAGAAACCAACAAACACAGTAGATCAACCAGCTCCATAAAAGAGCATTAAAAAGAAACAGATAAAATAAAACGTGGGAGAGAAGGCGGGCATTATGAACATCCACAGGTACTTGTGTCTAAAACGCATGTAGGGAGGTGACTACTCAGTAGTAAGAGCGACAATCCAAAGAATAGAAAAGCACTGTGAACAGACAGGCACTCAGGATGGGAAGACTTACTCACGGGTACACAAAAATATACATCACCTCTGTTAGTCAGCTTTCTGTTGCTATAACAGAACCTCTGAGATGCTGCCCCAATCAACTTAAAACTTGGCCCATGGTTTTGGAAGTTTTGACATTTATAATGGTTTGAATAAGAAAGTTTCTCATAGGCTTAGGTATGCCACCAACTTGGTCCTGTCTGTGGTGCTGTTTGGGAAGGTTTAAGGGGTGTGGCTTTGGAGGGAGTATGCCACTGGAAGTGAGGTTTGAAAGTTGAAAGAATCCAGCTACTTCTAGTTGGCTCTCTCTGCTTCATGCTTGTCACTCAAGATGAGAGCTCTCAGCTTTCTGCTCTTGCCACCACGCTTTCCTGTCACAAGGGATCCTAGAACTGTAAACCAGAACAAACTCTTTCTTTCTTAACTTGCCTTGGTCATGGCATTTAATCACATTAACAGAAAGGTAGCCAAGAACAGTATGTGACGTACTGGCCTCATGGCTTTAGCTTTCTAGGAACAAGGCGTATCACCAGGGGAGTGGATGGCGGAGGAGGTCTGTTTACCTCAAACCAGGTGCTGGACAAGGAGAAAGAGGAAGAAGCCAGTGTCCCATAATTCCCTTTAAGGGCATGATCCCCCATGACCTAAACCTTCTCATTAGGCCTCTACTCTTAAAGGCTTCTGCCAGATTCCTATAGCACCCCGAACTGGGTCTCTTTAATACACAGGCCTCAGAAGACTCCTTCAGTTCTGCACAACCAGGGGACCCTTAGTCATCGGGAAGGGACATGGAAATTACAATACGATATGAGACTACCATACGCTGCTATCACTTAGCAAGAGAATAAAAATGTGATTTTATGAAAAGTTAAACATATGCCACATGCCTCTCGCCTGTTCCAGCTGTTTCTTTCCTTTCTGCTTAAGGGAAATGAAAATACACAGCCACACAAAGGCTTGTACATGCACATTCAAACGTTATTTATAAACACACCAGATTGGAAATGCACACATTGAAAATTATTCTCCCTACACACATAGATTTATTGCAGAATAAAGAAAAAACAAACCGCACGCCTCACACGGATGCATCTCAATATCATTGTGGTGAGTGAATGAAAAAAAAAAAGAAAGAGGCATTTACTGTACGGCTTCTCCCATGGCCAACACTAGAAATGGATAGCTGATGTGACAATAGACAGCTCAGCAGCAGCTGCCTGGTGACAGAAATCCACATCGCTATGGATTGTATGGGCATCTGCTTTTGTTTGGAATCGCCTTGACACGTGTCACTGTTTAATGAACAAATGACCACATAAAGTAGAAATCTCTACCCTGAAATTTGGGTCTAGCTCCAGAATGACACAGATCACCTCTATGTATCGACTTGGCAGAAAAGAGGATGGCTATGGTAGAGTCCAAATGAAATGAGTTATGAAAATAATTGCAGAGATAAGTCGGATGGAAATTTAATTTATTCTTATTGCTTGATATTAACAGCTTGAGAGAAGCCACAAAATTGGAATTTCATAGCTCATCAGTGAACACAGCCATAGCTTTGTGTTTAAATTGGCTTTGAAGACTCTCTCTCTCTCTCTCTCTCTCAGGTTCCACAGATTTCTATTCTTACATTGAGGGAAGGCCTAGAATTTTTTTCTAATGCCATTGGTGATTCCAATGAGCACTGCAAGCTAGGAATCAAATCTTAAAAGATCAGATAGATGGCTGTTAATTGTTGTCACTGACAAGGAGATCTCAGGCTTGTCTAAACCACTTTTGTACCCTCATTCTCTCTTCCTAGTTTTTCCTAGGCAGTCTCAATATATTCCGGTCACCTTGTCATAGTAACTTATTGTCATGATTGGCTTTTTCAACTTGACTTAATCTAGAATCATGTAGGAAGACAATCTCAGTGAGGGATTGTTTACCTTGGGTTGGCCATGTCTTGGAATATAGTCTTAATTAAGGTAGTTGGTGCAGGAAGGAAGACCCAGTCCACTGTGGGCGGCACCATTCCCTAGGTATGGGTCCTGAACTAAATAAGAGTAGAGACATCAAGCTGAGCACAGGCAGGTGAGCAAGTTAGCAAGAAAGAATTCATTTCTTTTTGCTCTTGACTATGGATGTGAGCAATTGATTGAAGTTCTTGTCTTAACTTCCTCACAGTGGTGAGCTATAACCCAGAATTGTGAGCTGCAACAAACGTACTCCTAAGTTGATTTTGTCAGGGTATTTTATCTCAGCAACAGAACACTAATGGTGCTTTATTTCATTCTCTGTCTATGGTATCAGACAGCTGGATAACTAATTAACGTGAATAATGTTGACTGGTTAGGACCTCCAAAGAATAACCTACATCCACTTTAAAACAGATCAGCTGTGTTCTGGACTATCACATTGTTTTAACAGAGGGAGTATCACTCTGTGCCAAGAATGTTTCAAACGCTGTTGCCAGATCATCTCAGTTAGTTTTTCCAAAGAAGGATACTAATGGCTTAGAATTTCAGAGTAGAAACAGGAATGTGAGGCTAAATTATCTGCCCCAAACCTTGTAGGCACGGGAGGGTATGTACTCTGGCACCCTGGCATTCTTTCCTATGTTCTGTTCATACAACAAAGTGCTAAGTCCATCTCTGGTTTTCCTCCTTTGAAGAAAGAAAAAAAAATCTCCTCCTTTCTCCCTAGCTCTGTGCTCCCCTCCCTCCAAGCAGTACCCTGCTATGGGAAAATTACCTCTTCCCTACATATAACTCAATAAAAACTCCTCCTGTTTTAGAATCAAACTCTCTCTCCAGCCTTCCTGACCCTAGAAGCTAAACTCTCACACTTAAGTTGGTCGGCCGTGTCTGCTCTTCCTTGTGGAATGTGAACGCCAAGAGTGTAGGCAACCCTTCATCCAGTCCATAGTGCCTCTAGGTGGGAGAAAGCGCACAACTCAAGCTTTCTGCGACTTCTGGCTGAGTTAAGTGCAACACCAGGTCCTGACAGACATGAAAACTCTGCAGTGCACAGGGCCTTGTCCAGGCCGTAAATCACTGCTAAGATGGTTGCCATACACTACAGGAAAGATGTCAGGCCTCGATGCGTGGAAACCTCCAACACTGTGGATGGCTCTCTCAGTATCTTCGCTTTGGTTGCAACCAAGTTCATGCAATGTGCATGAACAGGTGCCTCTCAGCCCCTACACTCCCAGGATGAACCAGGAATGAGGCAAGGAGGAGTGGAACAGGGGCTGTGGCCAGAGCAGAAGTGCTGGATAGAAAACCTTGGGAAAGAAGAACTGGCCTTGGATCTTCAAGAGTGGCAAGTGGCTTTCTAAATCCAATTTAGGAGAAATATATTATTATTATTATTTACATTTTATTAACTCTGTATCCCAGCTGTATCCCACTCCCTTATTCCCTCCCAATCCCACCCTCCCTCCCTCAGCTTCTCCCTGCCCCTTTCCAAGTCCACTGATTGGGGAGGACCTCCTCCTCTTTCATCTGGCCCTGTTTTATCAGGTATCTTCAGGACTGGCTGCAAAGTCCTCCTCTGTGCCCTAGCAGGACTGCTCCTCCTTTGAGGGGAGTAGGGGGGTCAAAGAGCCTGCCATTGAGTTCCTGTCAGAAATAGTCCCTGTTCCCTTACTATGGGAAACCAATTGGTTATTGAGCTACCTCGAGCTTCGTCCGAGCAAAGGTTCTAGGTTTTATCCATACATGGTCCTTGGTTGGAGAAGAGAAGTATATTTTTTAAAAAATGAGAGAGGCTGTTGCCTCAGCTTATCAGAGCAGGTGCAGGAGGAAGCCATCTACACACAGGAGAGAAATGATGGCTCGGGGAAGAGGGCAGAGCACATTAGTCAACTCTCCAAACCTTTCCTATAGCTAGGGATAGGACCTTGATGAACCAAAGACTTCTGGAATTTTCTTCCTTTACTGTGTCTTTACAGTAAGGATGATCATGCCTGTATTCACAGGTCTTCCCAGTACATTTGTGTAACAACAGAAGCACAACGGTAAAGGAGGGAGACTGAGCATATGAGTGAGAAGAATGAAGACATCAAACATACACATGACTAGTGCCTTGAGGCTCCCTCACTGCACCTCCACTTCTTTCTGGCTTGACTGGAGGGGATTTCTCCCCTGGTGATTTTATGCTAATTAGAGTAAATGTCACTTATCTGGGAAGTCGTTTTAGAAGACCCTTCTGCATTATTCACTTCCTTGCCCTTCACTCCTACCCTTTTAAAGGAGGGACTGGGGCTTTTGTTCAGCTCTGGGGTTTCTGAGGTGTCTTGGGCAGGTGGAAGCTTGGGTGGATGAAGAGTCCTGTAGGTGGGAAAGGGCAGGAAGGATGTTCACTTTGCATGGCCCATAGTGAAAATGGCTCAGAAGGTTCAGGAAAGGACAGAGTAAAGACTGGGGGACTGAGGAAGAGATGAATGGGCCAAAGAGGCAAAGACACTTTTGGCCCTCACCTGCAAATTCTGACCCCGACTCTTCCTTTTCAAGCTCTGTATCTTGCAGGAAAGACAGGTTTCTCCGCGGTCACCTGTTCCTCTCTGGAAACACATGCTTCTTAAGCCCCACACACCAGACGCGTGGCAGTGCATTTTGTCCTGTCTTATTTTCCTAAAGTCATACCATGAGTAGTAACATTTCCTTGGTAAAAAAATTAGAACATTGTACACAATACACAAGGAGCTGTTTTAGCCTTGACCCTGTCTCTCCTGTTTCCTTCCATCCATAAACGTGATAATTTTCATTAGTTTCATGTTTGTTATTCTACTGTTTTATTTTACCGAAATGCAAGAAAATATGTTTATATGTTCCTACTTCTGACATTTTTTTATCAAAGAGTTAGCATGCTAAATGCTTCTACATGGAGTTTTAAAAACCTAGTACAACCCAGACGTCTTATCCTCCACCATTGCGTGAAGATCTTCTTCAGTTTTATAGGCAGTCGTGTGTGTGTGTGCTCCATTCATACTGTTGAGTGCCTAGGTTGCTTATTTTTCATGTTACATAAACTGTAGAAACATCACCCAAGCATGAAGACTTTGTCATCATGGTTCTTTGCATGCTTGTTTTCTTTCTTTCCATGATGATGTGGTTTTTCTCAGGACTCCACAGGTCAAGTCTGTGTCAATAACAAAACTCTCTTGCTCCTATTTGTCTCTTGGCCTGCTTCTGGATGTCTGTCTAATATTACAGTGTCAGGGTTTCACGACATCTCAACTGCCTCTAAACTTACCTTGATTATTCCTTTCATATTTCTCCGCCGTTGTCTCCTCACCCCCAAAAGGCTACCCTCAGGATGTCACACTAGCAGTTCTCACTGAGCTGAGAAAGTTCGGTTGTCGCCATCAAACGGAGCAATACACTCAGTTTTGATTCTTGCACAGGTCTTTTCATTCTCATTTGCTGACACCGTTCAACTACTTGGTCTCACTATGTATCCCTGCTTGATTTGGAACTCACTATGTAGGCCAGGCTGGCCTGCAACAATGCCCCTGCCTCAGCTCCTAAGTGCCGGGATTACAGGCTATAATACCATGCTTGACTATCCCTACATATTTGTATAACAATGAAATTGCAGAGAAAAAATCAGGAAGGCAATTCTAATTGCAAGGATCTCATGAAGAAAAAGATACTTAGGCATACGCTTAACCAAAGTGATAAAAACTGTTCACAGTGCAGACCACAAGTCACTGAAGGAGACATTGAAAGGAGAGCTCATGTCCATGGATCAGCAGGATCAATACCGTCAAAATGAGAACTGTCACAAAAACAAAACAAAACAAAACAAAACAAAACAAAAAAACCTATAGAGTCAATGTAGTTATCGTCAAAACACAATTACGTTTCTCACAGACTTAGAAAAACAATCTTAAAATTCCCTAATAGCCAAAATGACTGTGAGAACAAACAACTAATCCAAACCATTACCACGTGACACAAAGCAAACACTACAGAGCCACTGGGAGAACAGTTTAGTACTCAAGACTTGGTACCCAAAACTCAGTACTAAAGACTTAATACTCAAGACTTGGTACTCAAAGGCAGCAGTGGGGTGGAGGTGAGAACTCAAGACGCAAAGCTGAACAAATGTATCCCGCTGGTTCTCAGCAAGGTGCCTACACATTCCCAGGAGAAAGGCCAGCCTGTCACAGGTGCACCTAGGGAAATGGTGCATCTGCCTTAGAAACCGCATCCCTTTCTTTCACCATGTGCAGAAGCGAACTCAGAACGGAGCCAAGGGCTTAGCGTAGCAGGCTTGAAACTCCTGCAGGAAAACTTCAAGACAGGGGCATAGGCACGACTTTCTGAAGAGGACTCCTCCAGCTCAGAAATTGCAACCCAAACTGACAAATGGGATGGCATGAAATTAGAAAACCCTTTACGGCAAAGGAAACTAAGAGAAGAGACAAGGCTACAGAATCAGAAAAATACCTTTGCTAGCTGTATGTTCGATAGGATTAATACTTAGAACATACAGAGAACTAAAAATGGTGAACATCAAGAGATTAAACGAGCTGTTAAGTAAATGGACAAATAAACTGAGCAGGCAAATCTCAAAGAAGACACAAAAGGGGCCAGTTAATGCACAAAACAACAAACAAACAAGCAAACAGCATCCTAAGCCATGATGAAAGTGCATATCAAAACCACGCTGAGATTCCATCTCAGCCCAGTCAGAATAGCCTTTACCCAGAAAACACAAAGCCACACATGCTGGTGGGGATTTGGGGAAAAGGAATCCTTCTACACCAATGGTAGGAGTGTAAATTAGTCCAGCCACTGTGGAAATCAGTACAGGGGTTCTTCTGAGAGCTAAGGACAGAATTACCATATGATAAGCCATCCAGTTCTTGAGTTTCTAGCTAAAGGAATCTAATCAGCATACAGCACAGGCATCTGTTCTACCACAGCAAGCTACAGAACCAGCCTAGGTCCCTGCCAGTGAGATGGATGGGTAGCTAAAATGTATCAACACGCCCTGTTAGTATAGGAAGATGGGGTTGGGTACACATGATGGAGTATTACAGAACAGTGTTATTTTCAGGACAATGGCTGGAGTAGGAGGTCACAGTGTCACCTGGACTAAGACAAAGACAAGAAGACAGGTATTACATGTTTTCTCTCTATGTGGTGCTCAAGACAAAAGTTGATGGGAAAGTCGAAAGGGCGCTGGCAGAGAGGAGGGGCAGGAGGAGAGGGTGGGTGAGTATAAGGAAGACAAATGTTTCTCAAGGTCTGCCGTTTGGTGTAGAAAATGTCATGAGGAAACGGTGAGTTCTGGACAGTTAGTGAAGTGTGACCACAAAGCCAGAGCGCATACCCGGAAGACAGCATGATGAGAGAAATTCTCTGCCCCTCTCAGCAGGTGCAACAAAGTTTCATTTCTCTGGGATCGTCAGATCATCCTCCCCAAATCTCTTACTCTGCTCCAGTTTGGACTCGTCACCCTTCTTCCTCCCTCAGCACTAACTTCCCCTCTTCTCACCTCTGTGGTGCCTTTCCTCTGTCCCACATCTCAGAGCACGTATTGCTGCCTCTACCCAGGTTTTCCTTTGCCTCAGCAGATTCCCTAACGTTGGAGAACATGTTCTCCAGTGGCTGCTAATAAAAGTGGATACAGAATAAACTTTTTCTTGATTTTAATTAAGGTGAGGGGATACAAAAATATGTGCATCAACTTAAAAACAGTAACAACAGATTTTTTTTTTTATATCCCTCTCCTTCATGTCTCTACTACAATTGTACAAAAAGTGTTTTGGAAGAAAATCGCCACCCTCTTAGTGGGCCGGTGCCCCTCCCCCCATCATTGGAAATGGAGTTCTTGCTGGTAATGAAGGACGGTGTACTGCCGCTTACGATGAGAGTCCAAGGGCTCTCCTTGAGAATGGTGAGCTCTGGTAGACTGGGGCCTGCCCCATTCACCGCTGTCCTCTTGGCATCTGCCATGATGCAGAACAACGTACACACCTGCCCGGCACACATTTGCTGAGCTTGCCCCTACAGGGCAGCTTTATTGGGCCCTTCCATTCTCACTGCCTGCCACACCCGAGACTGAATGTTATGTCATAGCCCGTTTGGACTACTAACAAATGATGCCTCCTAGCTACCATGGCTTGGGCTATGCCATTTTCTCTGCCTAGAAGACTTCTTGGTTCTGATCTATCAGATTCCGGGGCCCAGCATCTCTGAGAGTGTTACCTTATTATCCTAAACTCACCAAAACCTGAAAGGAAGCCTCTTCCTCGGTAGAGGAATTAGAGCCAGAATCCTGCTGTCTCAGCTTCCACGAGTCTGGAATCAGGCAGGGAACCACTGTGCCGTTTCCCTACAAGCCTGTCATCTTGTCTTTGGAGGCTGAAAGGTAAGTGCTTTACAACCTTATTGGGGAATGGGGAGGCCGTGGAACAGTCAACGTAGTAAAAATTTATAAACTCACAGAGGGTTAACGAACTTCTGCCAAGTATATCATGCACGTGCAGTCAATTAAACGAAAGTATATTATTAACTTATTTTTATACTGAGAAATGTACTATAAGTGGAATCTTATCTTCTGTTGAAGGGAGGAAGGGGAAAGAGGGAGGGAGGGAGAAAATGAGGGAGGGGAAACGGGGGGGGAGAAAAGGAGGTGGGAGGAAAAGAGGGAGAATGAATTATGGCTAGTAGTTAGTCTCAATACATTCCGACCAATGCCACCGGCCCACTTTGATAGCAAAATGACAACCCTAGACATGGCTTCTGCCTCCAATCTACCTGCTATGGATGGTTAATGGAAGTTCCCTTAAGATCAGTGCTCCTTGCTCAGAATGGAGCTCCCGACTTTTGTCACAGCTGTGGAAGTTCTGAGGGGACTGATTCCTCCTTGACAAAAGCTGGCTGTCCTGCTACTTCCTGCCTTTCCTTGAACAGCGTTCCACTGGCTTGTACGAGCCTTTTCCTGTGGCCTGACCATTAACACCTGACTATGTTCAGAGGTCATAGCAACAACTCCAGGATCTTGACCAATGGAGGTCCCAACCAGAGCAATTTTACAAAGGGTCCACCATGTGAGTTCTATTAATTCAGACGAACTTCACTTCAGGCTGATTTCATGCTGCATGTCTGAATTCCCACCGAGTCAATCAAGACTGCGGGGGTTTTGCTTCCCCTTGCTCCATCTGAGGACGTGGTGAAAGGAAACAAGCCCGAAGCAGCTGCTCTGCCTCACTGGGGAGAAAGGCTGGCATGCGTTTCCTGAATAGAGACATCTGCTGGAGTCTTCCAGCCACGGGCAAAGGGATGAAATGGTGGCGAGTGCCTTCAAGAAGCTCAGTTAAAGGCCACTAATTACTCAGGTAATGTTCTGAAACACTCAAACCAGAAGGAGCGCTACTGGACGGCAAGGTGGCTGAGAGGGTACAGGCGCTTACTTTCAAGCCTGAAGACCTGATCTGTGTTGTTCTCTGGGACTCCGATGGTGGAGGGAGAGCACCATCTCCCACAGGTGGTTCTCTGATCCACACTTGTATATCATGGCATTGCCTCCCCTTCTCCCAATAAATAAGGAGAATGCAAAATAAATAAATAGATAGGAAGGTCTTCATAACCCACTGATATGTTGTGGTATGGCGACAGCATTTCAGTATGTCCCAGTTTAGAGCGTGCCCTGTGGTTTTGTTTGCAGAAAAAAAAATCAACTATCCGTTAATAAAATCCACAGACTCCAGAGCAGCCGTTCTCAACCTGTGGGTTGGGGTCTCTTTGGGGGGGGCAAACAGCCTTTTCACAAGGGTCACCTAAGACCATCAGACAATACAGATATAACGTCACAATTCATAACCACAGCAAAATTACCATTATGAAGTAGCAACAAAATTAATTTCATGATTGTGGGTCACCACATGAGGAGCTGTATTAAAGGGTCACAGCACTAGGAAGGCTGGGAAGCGCTGTGCTAGAGAGTACCAGAAGATACTTTTTGAGGTCTACCCTCCTACCCTGGCATGCCCACCAAGCTAGCTTGTAGTGTTAACAAAGGAAACTCTTGACTAAGGAATAAGACCTCTCACCCACCTTCTCCCCTTTTCTTTCTTTTTCTCCTCTCCCCTCCCAACACTACTTCTATTTTTGAAACAGGTTCTTGTCGTAGCCTAGGCTGGACTGGAACTTGCACTCCCCTTTTCCTCAGCCTCCCAAATACTTGGTTGGTAGGAGTGCATCACTCTACCAGGTAAGAAACATAACTTGTAGGAAGCCACATTGGGAAGAAAGATGACGTCTGTGATATTAGGAAATATGAACTGTGATCCCTGACTAAGAGCTGAGAGCCATAGAAGGAGAAACTTCCTATAGGAAGTTCAGCTGACTGACTTGAAGGACCCTTGTCCGGGTCACACCACAAAAGACTGCGCTGTGTAGAGAACTGAATGGTAGCAAAACACAGTGCATCAAAGCTTATAGAGTACAGCCAAAGCAGTCCTGGGAAATTCACAGCCATATGCATTTCTTGTAACAAAATTAACAGGAAGAATATTTGTTTGTGTGCCCTATAAAATGAAGACTGAAGGAAGGGTGGAATGCTAAGGCATTACCTGAGAGGTTGCCCCGCAGGACTGGGAGAGCTGGAGCAGAGGCAAATGGGTCAGGAAAAGCAGAGGGGCAAGGAAAAGTGATGTGTCCTGGCGCCTGGTCCTTGCTGCTGCTCTGACAAGACCAGCCTTGGGCTGGTGTACCTATTCAGCCACCCATGTACAGCTAGGGTAAGGCTAAGCAGAAGACAGTGGTTCAGTCAGGGTCCCGAGAAGCACTTGGCCCAGCACCCCCTCTGGAGGGTGCATTTGCACCTGATGAACATCTTGCCCCTGTTTCCAATGGAAGAAGAGCCTTCAGCCACAAACCCTTTCACTTAAAAAATTTTGGAAATACCATGGAAACTAGGAAAGTGGTGGGGAAAACTTCTCTTTTGGGGAAGGCGTTCTTGCTGGTTCAGACTGAAAGGATGCAACGAGTCAGTATCAATGAAAACCAAAGACAGAGGCCTAATCAGGACACCAGGGTACACCCATATCTGGCTCTCCTGGTGCTGTCTCACAAACATGGAGTAGCAAGTGACAGTGGTTTCCTTAATCTGCCTTGTGCTGCCAAGACACAATACTGGAGACTAATTTACTAAGGACACAGCCTTTACAAAATAGTTCTGGGGCTGCAAAGTCCAAGGTCAAAGGGTCCATGTACTGTTAAAGGCGTCTTCATGCAGCATCATCCTGTGGATGCCCTAGAGGACAGGATGGCAAGGCGAGAGGGTGTGAAAGAGAGCTCAACCTCAAGCGCTTTGATAATGACATCAATACACTCAAAAGGGCGGACCCCTCAGGGTCCTGTCACTTCCCATTAGCTCCCACCTCCCAACACTGTTGCATCATATGATTTGTGGGGAGACCTTAAACCCTAGCATCGCTTTAAAGCTGGGGGGAGGGAAAGAATGAAAAGAGAGGACCTGGGGAGGCCTAAGCTGAAGATACAATCACACATTAGCAAGCTTGGTGATGGCTCGGGGGTTAAAATGATTGCCATGCAAGTGTGAGGACCAGAGTTAGAATCCCAGGAAGCCTTATGTATTCCACGTGAACAGAGCAACAGCCTATGATTCCAGCCTTGGAAAGCAGACAGGAGGGGACTCTCAGAGCACGCTAGCTAGCTAGATTGGCTGCCATCAGTGAGTTCTGGGTTTGATAGAGACCCGGCCTCGATGAATAAGGAATTGAGGATGATTCTGGACTGCAACATCGGGCCTTCAAAGTCTAATGCACAAAAGTGTTTCTACACTAGCACACACATATGACAACTGTGCCTGTGCATATATGCATATTCATCAATGTACAACTTCTGCCCTCAGTTCAGCAAAACCTGTTGCTTTTCATGCCCACTACAAGAATGGAAGGCAAGCTACAGATCGGGAGAAACACACTTGCAAATCGCGTCTAATAAATGGCTTGCATTCAGACTACACTAAAACCCCCAAAACTCAACAGTAAGGTAACAGCTCAATAAAAAGGGACAAAAGATCTTTAACTCACAGTTCACAATAAGTGACAATACCAAATAAATTTTTGGCTCCATCAGTGGTCATTAGGAAGATGCAGATTAAAACAATGCAGTATAATTATACATGCACTGGAATAGTCAAAAACAAAACAGTCCTCCTCCTCCTCACCATGACTGAATATGAATATTCAGGAGTTGAGGACTTGTTCTAAACTGGATGATGCTGGCGTGGGAGGTTCTGGAAACTTCATTTAGCTGGGGCATAGCGGAAGGAAGCCGGTCACAATGGGCATGTCCTTTTGGACTGGTCTCTTACCCCAGTCTCCTCTCTGTGCCCCTCTCTGCTTCCTGGCTGTGGAATGAACAGCCTGAGTCACATGTACTGCCGTGATGCATTGCCTCCCCAGGAGCCCACTAAGGACTGAAACCGACGACACCTCTGAGACAGTGAGAAGACACGAATCCCTCGTCCTTCGGTGTGAAGTACATCAGACATCACAGTGTGAAGTGTCTGACTTAGCACACCCCAACAGAACCTCTCCGAATTGCTTATAATAACACAAGACCGTCACTATGAAAAGCCGCTTGACAGTGTTTTAGGATGTTTAATCTACACTTATCAAAACAACCCAGCAATTCATATGTAGGTGTTTTCTCAAATGAAATGAGAACTCGTGTTCTTTCAAAGAATGGCAGCTTCATCACTATGAGACCAAAGCTGGGAACATCACAAGTGTCCCTCAGGTGGGAATGATGAACCAGGGAATATGCCTCAAGTTTAACGCGAAGACTCCTCTACACAACACAAGATGTGGAACATGGATACCTCCCTGACTACACTCCTGTGGCATTCTTAGAAAGACAGCATTACAGAGACAGGAAAGTCGGTGATTGCTGGGAGTGCGGGTGGGTCCGGGGTAGAGAGTGAGAGCAGGGGAGGAAAGAATGGAGGGAGGGAGGGAGAAAAGGAGGAAGGGAGAGGGAGAGAACACAGGTACCCTGTATCTGTCTGAAAAGGAGAGTGAAAAAAGTCTCATGGGTGACAAAACATTTCTATTCCTTGATTGTGGTAGTGGTTACATATGCATTTGTCAAATACCCATAGAATGCCTAAAACTTAGTAAATTATATTGACTATAAATTATACCTCCATATAATGCCTAGTGGGAATTTTCTGTATGGAACTCCCTAACTGTTATTAATGACTTTTGACACGGTAAGCACTACTTAGCATTTCTACGTGCTTCCTATCATTTAATTTTCTTTGAACTTGTCTCAGGAAAGGGGTGTAATTATTAGTTACGTGAGAAAGGTTAGAAGAGATACTTCCCTCACTCATTTCCTTCCTTCTGGGTTTACTTAGGTTGTATAAAAAGCTCTTAAATGGAATCAGGAAGTGGGCTATGGAATAGGTTTCTCCCTGTTTCACCTTATCCTCACAGAATTACCCGTTTTAGAGCTCAGAAGTCCACTAAGGTGGTCCCATTACTCTGTTTCCCCTGCGGCAAAGATAATCTGTGGATAGGCGCCCCTCAGGGCTCAGGAATGGTTTCACTTCACCTGGGTTATTTTAAGGGTAACACGGAGCCAAGAGAGATCCCTTCACCCCACAGAGGTTAACACAAGACTCCCCTAGTCCTATGGGACGCTGTGCGGAAGATCCATTTTTCATTTTACCTTGAACACAGAGGAGACCTGAAGAGTTGAACAGTCTAGTGGCAGAAAGGAGTGAGGAAAAGGCAAGGACTCACAGCAACTGGGGTACAGAACTCACCTCCCTTTCTACCGAGTGCCTGTGAGGGTCACCATGAAGCCCACCCACGAACCCCAAATCACACATCACATCCTTTTCAACTAGTCCCCCAAGGACCCCAACACTCAGGGCTTCTTCCCCACAAAGCTGGCAGCCATGCATGCAGTGCTTTAACGTGACTCCTAAAGAAGGCACCCACTGAAGCACAGCAGAGCACTGGCCCCAGGGGCAAGAAATAGGCTCACTGAGAACTTCCGAGGTCCCCAGAGGACCAATCAAAAACGATGGTGGTAACACATATCATCAAAGGGTCAAAAGACAAAGACAAAAGGAAATGTGTGCTGCTCATTATGTAGATGGCAGATGGCATCCAGCTACTAACAGCTCACCCAGCAGGAACACTGAAAAACGGAAGAATGGTGTGATAGACCCAAAGTGCAGAAAGAAAGAAAAAGGGAAGGAAAGAAGGAAGGAGGGGAAGAAGGAAGAAAGGGAAGAAGAAAGGAAGGAGAAAGGAAACACCTTGCCAAATAAGAACACTATGTCTCACCAAGTTGTCCTTCAGAATTGAGAAACAAAAACCTTTGAAGGTAAGCTGAAGCTGTGAGTTTCTGTTTCACCACACCTGCTTTACAAGAAATGTTGAGGGAGCCCCTCAAGTTGAAGTGAAAGGACACTAATTGATAACAGGGAAAACAAACAAACAAAAAAAAAACAGGACAAATTGTTTAAAGGACAAGCTTTTAAAATATGAATGAGTGTTGAAGTTCAGAATACTCTTATATTATGAAGATAACATGTAAATGACCTTTCCCCTAGTGTACAAGCTCAAGGCACTTTTAGTTTTTTAAGGCAGGGTTTCTCCTTGAAGCCCTGGCTGTCCTGGACATGCATTGTAGAGCAGGCTGGCCTCGAACTCACAGAGATTCTCCTTGCCTCTGCCTCCTGAGTGCCGGGATTAAGGGCGTGTGCCACCACACCCGGCTAAGACAGGTTTTAAAATGACTATAGCCATCGTGAGTGAGGTGCGATTTAAACAGGCTTAAGGTGGGTCTGGCTGTGGTGGTGAAGGTGGTATCCTCCAGTGCTGGGAAGGCTGAAGCAGGAGGCTACGGGCTCCAAGCAGCTTCAGACACACCTCGAGGCCCTGCACCAGCTGAGACACTTCTAACTCATAAATTCTTTTGACATAGTTGAGTTAATCTTTACTGTCTATTTTACATGTTTATTTGTTCTCTCTCTCTCCCTCTCTCTGTCTCTGTCTCTGTGTGTGTGTATGTGTGTGTGTGTGTGTGTGTGTGTGTGTGCATGCCACAGCACACATGAGAAAGTCAGAGGACAACTTGTAGGAGTTGGTTCTCTCCTCTCTTCTACCACGTGGGTCCTGGGTATTGAACCCAGGTCGTTAGGCTTGGGTGGTAAAAGTCTTTACCTGCTTGAGCTATCTTTCACGGTATTCTGAGATCAGGTCTCATGTAGCTGAAGCTGGATTTGAACTTGATATCTAGCTGAGGACTGCTCAAAACTCCTGATCTTCCTGCCTCAACTCTGAAGTGCTGGGATGACAGGCACCCATCACTGCGCCCAGCACTTTTCTACTTCCTATTATTTTGTTGAGGGCTTCTGCATTGTATTCACAAGGAGCTGTTAGATTGCATTGCTGCTTTTCTCGAACGGCCTCTTGTTTCATTTATTATTTTATTTTATTTTATTTTATTTTGCCTCTTGTTTTAATAACAGGGGAAATATAAGCTTGAAGAGAAGTTGTGAGGGAGTCTACCTTCTAATTCCTGGAAGAAAATGTCTGTAATTGTTCTTAACTTTTCTTCAGATTGAATTCTTTGGTGAAGCCGTCTGACACTGGCTATTTCTTTTCTGGCAGTTTCAAAATTCAATTTTAAACTTGAATTCAAGTTCTCAAGTGGTTAATCGCAGGTCTGCTTAGCTCATCTATTTGAGGGAGTTACGGTGCTTCATCCTAAGCTCTCAAGCTGACATGTGCTCAGCTGCTGGCATTAGCTCTGTACCTTTCAATATTTGCAGAGGCCAGGGGGCCATCTCACCTCACTTGTGATATTTGGGGTGTATGTCTTCATTCTTAGTTTCTTTCTCAGACTTGTTGAATGTTTGTCAGTTTTATCGATCTTTTCCAAAGGCTTAGTCCTTTCTGTCATTGATTTTTCTCTTTTCAATTTCAACGATTTCTGCTTTTTTTCTTTCATTTTTTTTAAACTAGTTCTAGTTTGCCCTTGTTCTCCTACTCTCTTTCAAAATATTACTTATTTTTGTGTGGAAATATTTACCCTATGAGTATGTACACCATGTGTGTGCAAATATTCGTAAATGTCAGAAGAGAGTAGCGGAGCCCTGGGACTGGAACAGGCAACAGATGTGATACACTCAGGAGAGAGACAGAGGAGACGGGAAAGAATCAATGAAGTGGAAGACAGAGCAATACCAATGATCCAGCTGAAACAGAGAAAATAATCTATTTCTTTTTAGACTTAGCTTCCGGGACCAAAACAACCACAGATAAAGGTCTAACATTGTGTCACTAGAACCTGGGCTCCCTGTTAGAACAGCCAGGGCTCTTACTGAGCCATCTCTCTGTCTCTCTTTCTCTCTCTCTCCCTCCCTCCCTGTTCCCTTTCCTCTCTCCCTCTCCCTCTCTCTCAACAGTTTTACAGTATCAGTAGGAGATTGGTCCTAGGCCTCCAGTCCATTGGTTACAAGAAGACTAAAATCTGTGAGTGCTGAAATTCCTTGCATAAAAAGGTAGAGTGTTTGTATGGAATCTATGTGCACTTTTACTTCTTTCACAGCATTTCTTGGGGATTTATAATACATGATGTAAGCGCTGGAGTTATACCAGGGCTGGAGAGAGAGTTTAGTGGTTAAGAGCACTTGCTGCTTTTGCAGAGGACCTGGGTTTGGTTCTCAGCACCCACAGGACAGCTCACAACCATCTCTAACTTCCGTTTCAAGGCTTTCAGTGGCTGCTTCTGGCCTCCAAGGCACTAGACCCTCATATGGTGCACACACATGCAAGCAGGCAAACATTCATACACATAAGATGAAAAAAAAAATCTTTAAAAATAGGAATGGTTAGACCATATTATTTAAAGATTAATCATGGGGCTGGAGAGATGGCTTAGTGGCTAAGGGCTCATACTGATCTTGCAGAGAACCTGAGTTCAGTCCCCAGCACCTATGTCGGACAGCTTACATCACTTGTATGATTAGCTCCAGGGTGCTGGATATCTCTTGTCTCCTGGGTCACTTGTGCTTATGTGCCCCTGTACCACCCCTGTCCCCTTACACACTTAAAAATAAAACAAATCTGAAGAAGTAATCGTAAGAAAAAAATCGTAACGATATAACCCCACACATGTTCAATAAGATGCAAACAGAACACCCTAGTCTAACCAAGCCAGGACAAGGCAGAAGCAGCAACCCACCCTCCCTGGCTGCGAGTGGAGAGGACTCCCTGAAAGACATGGGGTCAAGGCTACCCAGGTGTCTTTATTAAGGTCATGGTGCATACGGTGAAGAGTTTTTTGCCAAGTGATGGAGATGAAAGTCCCACACCCTAGACCAGGGTCAGGTACCTCATCCAAGCCTGGCATGGGTGGAGTCTCGGCTACATGCTCAGCCTTTGCTGACATTGGTGGGTGTGGGGCTACAATTTTTCCTTTGTTGTTTATTTGATGCTGAGAAATTACTGTATGAAACTCTGTCATACTCCATCTGCTCCTATCAAGGACGTCTGGCTGAAGGAAGCAGCCTTGGATCACAGCATCTTTTACTGAACCCGAGTTTCTGCCTGGCTGGCTTCTTTAGCTCCAATGAGATGATTGATGTACAAAAAACAAAAAACAAAAAAAAAACAAAAAAAGGAAATCTTAAGGGATCACTCCTCAGGACTCTAGGTTTGTGGCCAGTCTACCTTTTGTCCAACTTTCAGAATCTTTTCACATTTATAGTATAAATAGTGCATAGGGCTTTCCATTGTGCTTTCAGTGAGAGGAGCAGGTAAAAGACTGTGTGCCCACCTCCCAAAGCTGAATTTTCCCGAAGCATTCAATGAGCATCCTTGTGATATGATTCTTCAGCAAGGGAACTCAAGAGCCCAACTAGCCAAATCTGCCACACTTCTGTTGTATGCTCTTTGCTCCGAAACTCAGAATCTTCATCCATACAAGCTGTACTTGCTTCATGGGCCATTTTGCCAGTCTTGCGAGGGCTAAAAATGATTACACAAAATACACTTACTATTTCATGCCACTACTGGGAGCTTGAAATATGGCCAGTGAGTGAAGAAGTGAAGCTTTTCCTTTACTCGGTTTTGAAGTCATTTAAAATTAAAAAGCCACATGTGGCTAGTGGCTCTTCTACTGGGCAGACCGACTAACATTGCTATCAAACACGGTTCTAATAATGTCTACAGGGTTGATGCAGAACAAACACGAAGATGGAACTGTGCTTCGTAAAGATCTCCACATAACAACTAAAAGTGATTTTGCGGTCAAGGATGTTTTGGGTACAGGATGACTCTCAACTGTATTGAGAGCCTTTGCTATAGGCATGGATAGAAAAGCAAGAGCTGAGCAAAACGAGGGAAGGTGGTGGAGGCCAACAATTTGGCTAGCCTCTCTTCAAAGTGTGCCTTTGCCTGTCATTCACACCCACGAGGCCACGTACTGTAGTTCCTGCATCCCACGTTTTGTCAGCTGCTGAGTTTTGCCTTATGTGGTAACATGGGTGATGGGGGGGGCGGCTGGGCACTGGCAGTGACCTCTACTCAGTCTGAGAACCACTGCAAGATAATTGATTTTGGAGGCAGATGACCAATGAGAATGTAATCAGGCATGATTCCCCTGGTGAAACCCGTCTCTAGAACCTAAAGGAGCCAAGAAGAGTTATAATTGTATGTTGGTGAGTTCACAAATCCTCTTTTTAAAAGGTGTGTTTTTTTTTTTTTATGAAGAGGAAAAAAAAAATTCTTTCTATGCTCTTAAAAATGAGAACAAATGAGCTGGCAGAGTTTTCCATAACTGAGGCTACCAATGTTTATGCAGCACCAGGAAATTAACTCCTGCTTTTCCTTTCAGTAGAAGGTTGGAACTAGGAAGCCTAAGAGTGCTGGGACTATAATCATTTACACCCTATGTTTGTTGGATTTTGTGACTTGGAGGGATCAACCCCTGTTGTTGTTTGGTTCCTATTGCCGTGATAAACACTATGACCAAAGTCAACTTATGAAGAAAAAGATTTATTTTATTGTACAGTTTGTAGTCCATTGTGAAGGGAAGTCAAGGCGGAAACTCAAGGCAGGAACCTGGAGGCAGGAACTAAAGCAGAAGCCATGGAGGGATGCTGCTTACTGGCTTGCTCTCCATGGCTTGCTTAAGCGGAGTCTTATACAGCTCAGGACCACCTGCTCAGGGGTGGCAAGGCCCACAGTGGTTTTGGTCCTTACACATCATTAATCAAGAGAATGCATCATAGAATTGCTTATGGGCCATTCTGATGGAGGCACTTTCTCAGTTGAAGTTGCCTCTTTCTAGGTGGCTTGTGTCAAGCTGACAATACGTGTGTGTGTGTGTGTGTGTGTGTGTGTGTGTGTGTGTGTGCAGGATAATAGCTCTTGAAGATCATAATTATATAATTATAGCTGTAGAGGTGACAAAGAGCTAGAGGTGTGATAACATGTCTAGTGAATGCTCCTCAATAATAATAATAATAATAATAATAATAGATGGTGAGAAACATACAGAAATTTCACATCTCGTTCCCGTAGTGTTCATTTAGAAGCAATGTTGTCCAGCTCTAGAGAATACTGTAATTAATGGAACTACCCCTCTCTTCTTCCCTTTCTTCTCTGCTCCCCTCTCCATCCTCTGTACCTGTTGTCACCAGCTCTGGTTTGAATGGTGGAGGAAGGAGAAGACTAGCACAATGGAGGGAGGGAGCAAGGAGAGGGAAAGTCAGGCAAGATGTTTAATATCTTCCACTGCCCAGAAAGAAAAACACTCAGATGCCCAGCGGGACCAGCATCTGCACAGAACCACAAGCAAAGCCAGCAAAGACGGAGGGTCAGAGTGTCAGGTTCTGGAAACCCAGGTGGATTTAACAGGTGAAACAATGGATGGGAACGCCAAGGATTCAAGGTCAACTAGAACTCTGGTCCCACTCTTGTTATTTCCCAGCTAGGAAACCTTGATCCGGGCATCCTCTCTGAACCTGGTTTGTGCATCAGTGCAAAGGAGGGCACAATGCCAGCACTGCAGGGTGTGGGTTAAGTGAGATGAGCACGTAATGCAGCCGTCCAAGGTAAGAACATAATAGGAGAGAAAGCTTATTAGTTCGGACGAGAACTCAGTCCATTTCAAGTAATTCTCCTGACATTATAAACACTGCCTCTCTCTTGCCTCCCACACCCCTCCCATGCCAACTGCTCCCTTAAGCCCTCTAATTAGCTAAATAGAGAGTGCAGACAGGACCTATGTTAAAAAAATGATTTCTGAGCCCAGTGAAATCCCCAGGGAAGCAAAGAAAACCACATGGCCAATTACCGTGGCATCATTTCATTTCCTCGGAGTGACTAATACTCGGAGACAGTCACTTAAACACTAATCACAGGAGAACAGGTAGAAATTATGTTAAATGAGCCCATCTTTATTCCTGAAAGAAAAATCAGCGATGCTCTCTGATCCATGAGCATGCTTCTTAATCATGGGCGGAAAGAGAAGAGGACGGCTTCCATTTCCCATCAGAGGATAGATCTCAGTCGCGTTCAGGGCTTTTTCTTAAGAATAGATGGAAACATCTTCTGTGTGGATCTCAGTCACCCTGTAACAGAAAGGCTGCTCCATACCATCTGCTTTTGCTTTTTCTGAATTCAAGAACTTTACAAAACTGTGGTGACTACATGTTTCAAGGATGCCACAGAAACTCAAATAATCCACCCTCACTTGGCCGTAATTCAAACCTTTGGTTTATGCATCTGTGTTGAGAGAGACAAAGAGAGAGAGGGATAGGAAAGAGCTGCATTTTCCTGGAATTCGTGTGTGTGTGTGTGTGTGTGTGTGTGTGTGTGTGTGTGTGTGTAGGCCAGAGGTCAACCTCATATGTCAAGCACATCACCCCACCTCACCCCCAGCTATTTCTGAAGGCCTCTTATGGAATGTTTTTAAAGGCAGGGTTTATTTACTAATGGCTTCTGTGGGTCATCAATCTCTAACCTGTTTTCTTCTTTCTAGCCCCCCCTGCAGTTTTCTTCTCATTCCTGCTCATTATGAATCAGATCTTCAATGTCCCCCAGAAGCCACAGGCCAAGGGCTCAGTTGCTACTGAGCAGATGGTGGAAAATTTAGAAGGTCTGGTCTGGAGATCTTTGGAATCATGTCCTTGAAAAGTATATTGGAGCTATGGTCCCATTCTCTCTTTGCTGCTTTCTGGAAGTCATGAGGTAAGCAGTTTCTCCTACCGTATGATCCATGTCACCCATAATGCACTGCTTTGCTACAGCCCTAACTAGGGCATGTGGCCAGTGGATTGACACCTCTGAAACTGAAGAACAAAATAGTGTTTTCCCCATTTTTAAGTTGTTTGTGATGAATACTCCATGATGGAAAGGTACCTGTGGCTATTCTCCCATCAAGTACCAAGGGTTTGGGTTTTTACCAAAACCCAAGGAAGAAATGGAAATGGTGAGTAGAGAAGAAGATAGTTCATTTTCTCACTTCAGAAGTGGTCATGGGCATTCTGTGTTGGTCATCCTAGAGGCCTTTGTACCCCAGAGCCTTATTGATCTGTCAACCCTTCTGGCCAAAATATCCTAATTCCTACTGCTTATGTCTCCCAGTCACCTCTTTAGTCTAGATCTGAAATTAGCTCATAAACTTTATCCAAATTGTACGTATCATGGGTGTCAATCCTGATCTGATGACCTTGTGAGAAGGTATCAGCCTTCCCTGGTAGTTACTTATCTTTTCGCTACAATCAAATAGCTAACACAATCATCTAAAGGAAGAAAGGGTTTGTTTTGGCTTACAATTAAAGTGCACACAGTCATCATGGGGCAGGCATGACTGGAGGAGCTCAGGCTGCTGGTTACATTGCATCTGCAGAAGCAGGGAGACAGGCGAATGCTCATCTTTCTCCTTTTTATACAGCCTGGGACCCCAGTCCTTGAGTGGTGCTGCCCCCAGTCAGGGTGAGTCTTCCCATCTCATTTAACCTAATCTAGAAAATTTTTCCCCGGCATGATTTGCTTCCTAGTTGATTCTAGAGCCCGTGGAGTTGAAAAGCAACGCTAAGCACCATACCTTCCACTCCTCCGGTGCTCTGCAGAGGCTGTGTTAGCAGAGTGCTGGGCAATGAGGATTGCCTATGAAATTGGCTACTTGCGGCGGAAAGCCTAGTTGGCTTCTGAGAGTGCTCACTGTGTTTGCACGAGGGAGCGAACTCCACCTTTTACTTCCACCAGTGTTCCAGATACTGCTCTAGGCTCTGGCCATGCTGGATTTGGCCATTCTGATCTGTGAGTGCTTCCCTCCCTGTCCCTTGGCTGAGTTCAACACCCCCATTCTCCTTGTGAAGTTGACCTCATTCTCCTTGTGTAGACAGGGACCACAGGATGGGCTCCAGCTGAGCTACCGCTTTCTGCCTGTCGTGGCTCAGAGCAGACAGAATTTCTTTCTGTGGCTTTCCTCAGAACGTCTAACTCTAACACTCTCATTTTGTCAGGGAGAATGATACAAGGAATTCTAAAGCAACTGATGAAGGTCATGAATAATCTCTTGAGTCTAGTTTGTGAGTGACAGGTACGTGTGCCACTGGAGAGACTCAGACTCCTCCTACCTATGGCTACGCCACTCGCCACTCTCTAATTGGCTTTAACTGATCAGCACTGAGGAGATCACAGGAGGATGTCATGCGATTTTGTGACTGCTACAGCTCTGACTATTTTTGCCTTCATGGGACCCTTCTGCCATGTCGAATGCTGGCAATTATATTTTATAGCTCTTATTGGCACAAGGATGACCTTGTTGTGCATTGGCACACTTTATTTGACATAAGGTTTCTTTTTATTCTGAGAATAAAGCAATAGAGAATGTCTATTCTTTAAGAATGTCTACTTCTTTAAAATATTGTGGTATATAACTGGATAGCTCAGTGGGTTAAAGCGCTTGCAAGGCAGGTGTAAGGACCTCACCTGGATTCCGTCACCCATGTGAAAAGCCAGGTATGTCCAACATATGTACCAATAACACCAACACTGGGGGATGGAGCCAGGAGGATTGCTGGAGCTTGCTGGCTGCCAGCTCAGCACTAGGTTCAGTGAGAGACAGTCTCAAGTGAACAGGGCAGAGAGTGATAGAGAAGGACACCTTATATCATCTCCTGGCTGAGAGAGAGACAGAGACAGAGCTAGAGAGACAGACAGGGAGACAGAGAGACACACAGAGAGAGCACTGTCAGATGTACACATATGCCCATCTAATTTATGCCTGGTCTCACCCAGCTGCACATCCTTAGCATCAGTGCACACAACCTTGGTTTGCTGCCTTCATTGACATCACCTGCCCCCGACAGATGCAAGGGATGGGTCTCTTGCTTGCTTTCCAAGCACACTGTGTTGTGCTTTTTCTAGAGAAAGGGTGCATGGCCATGCATGGTTGAACAAGTTTGTGAACCAGTGTCTGTGGGGCTGAGGAGCCATGGAGCCATGGGGAGCTGTCCTGGAGCAAGTCCAAACCCCAGAAATCTCATCTTGGGATTGGCAGGAGTAGGATCACTCTGCCCACCCCCAGGCCTGCATGTCCTGGCGCATGTAGCATTGTTGCCCCCAACTTCGGCCTCATTTTTGGCCCATCGGAGGAGCTCACTTAGCCCGGTAGCCAGTTTAAACTTCCTCTCCCCTTATAAGGTCATGTCCTGCAGCACCTGAAATTCATCCTTATACAAATGAAGTACCCTCAAAACCCGGCCCTGGCCAATGATGTACACTCACTCCATAGCCCCTACTCACCCCCAAAAGGTTTAAACAGCCTTTGTTCTTCCCTCCCCCATTAAAATGAGCTGTCTCACCGAAGCTGCCTCCCTAGAGTCTGTTCTGCACTCGCTCACTGCTGCCTGAGGTCTCTTCTCTCTTGGCCATTCTCGCCTTGCTTCTCCTCCCAGGATCCATGGGTTGTGATGGGTGCTCAATTACACTGCTATGGGCTGGGAAGCAGAGCCTGAACGGCAAGTGTCTCCACCTATAAAATGGGGTACAAGAATGTAATGCTCTCGTGGCAGCATTAGCGTGATCCTGTACCCCTGTGATTCAGCACAGTGGCAACTTGTAATTATGGCGTGCTTAGCCTTTCTAAGAACTGTCACAGTGAACAGCAGGCTATAGTTTCTGGGGCTCACAACAGCAGACAGTTTTGGACAGAGAGAGCTGAGGTTTTGTAGAAGTGTTTTGGAGTAAGACAGACCGATTGAGATTTCAGTTCTGTCACCCTCCAGCAAGGTGGTGTGCGGGTCCCCATTTCTGTCTTGGTTCATTCAGGTGTCTATAACAGAATAGCTTACCATATGTGGCTGAGAAGTCTAAGATCAAGGTACTGGTAGATTTGAGAGACCAAAAAGATTAAAAATTAGCAGCTATTATTAAGGTCTGAACTATGTGGGTGGAGAAGTCTAGTAATGCCCTGAGGGGAAGGACCGCCTTGCTGCGTTCTTTCCCCACCCACTAGAGATACAGTTGCTAGGAAACTGGACCATCCCCCTAGGGAGAGACACCTGGTCAATGGTCTGGGAACCTTCCTATAACCAATTGATTCAAAATGTAGCACCTTGACCAATAGATGCTTGCCAGGCAGGAATTGCCCCTGCCTTGGGCATGCTGGGATGGACCAGAATCTATAAATCACCCCACTAACCTGGGCGCGGCGCGCTCAGCTCCCACTGCTTCGGCCGTGGGGCTGCGTAGGCCCCAGCTGCAGCTTGTAATTAACAATAAAAAGACCCTCATGTGTTTTGCAACGGAGTCGATTCCTGGAGATCTTTTGGGGGCTCATGAACTGGGTATAACAGATTCAATGTCTAATGAGAGTCAATATTCTGATTCTTGTAGCTGTGTCCCCATAGGTGAAGGATGGAAACAGCTCAGTGAGGGCCCTTAGTGAAGGCAGTGATCTAAACTAAACCATCAGGGCTTTGTTTTCATGATCTCATCACCTCCTAAAGGTCTCAGCCCTTGCTACCATCACACTGGTAGCAAGGGTTCATCATATGGGTTTAGGGGTTCAAATATTCAGACCATAGCAATGAGAGCCCACCTTCTCACCTGTGAAGCTTTGTGATACTAACATAGCAGTTCAGACAAGGATCACAAACCTGTCCCAGGTACCAGACACATATTCGTTCGTTCATTTATTCATTCATTCATTCATTCATTCATTCTCTTTTATATTAAGGAATATTGGTGGTGAAACAAATTCTTCTTACTTATTTGTGGAACTTAATTCCCAAGCTGTCACTGGGCATCAGATTTGGTGCTAAGCTCAGGTATGCTAGCTCTCTTCCCTTGATCCCACCTCTGCTAAACAAAAGTGCTCTTCCTGGATGAGGTCATGTCTGTGCCCTTCATCAGGCAATAACACTTTAAACCACATGTGCCTCTCATTTCCAGAACAAGCTGGGGGGCTGGGGAGTGATTTGGTATGGGTGTGCTAGGGACAGGTATGGGTGTGAGAATACAGGCTTGGGACAGGTAGGGATGTGAAGATGTAGGCTTGGTACAAAATAATTGAGAAATTGAGGGTTGGCTTTTTTTTTTTTTCAGTGACACTGGCATTTGCACAGTACAATGAAATTCACTTGTTTTTAGAGGCCCTCACGTATTGCAAAGCCCTTTGCTATAAAGTCATGGTTTGCTTTCCCCGTTCTTTCAAGTCCTTGTGATTTCTGGCGGATACTTAGCTGAGATGAACAATGAAAACACATAACGAAGCAATGCCTATGTGCCAGAGGCATGTGATAATCGGACAGACGGCACTGTGGGTAAGAGGCCAGGGCCTGGTTCAAATTCTGCTTTTCTCGGATGCCAGCTCATACTGTCTTTCTGTGCCTCTTCCTCTACAGTGCCTACCTTAGAGGGCTGTATGCTCAAGGTGGTGCTTGACAAGTATCCTATGTCTGATGTACATGACTTTGCAACAGTCTCAGCACTGCAGAGCCACAGAAGATGGTGACTTCTGGGATCTCAGATGCACTAGTAATAGTGGTGGTTTCAACCTGTCAGCAGAGTCGGGGTTGGGCCATTATCCAGCCTAGGCAACCTGTCTGTCTTGTTAGCACCAGCTTCCAGATAGATCCTTTCCCCACAAGATGGTGTGGAAAGGGGTGAAAATATGACCACAACCAAGACAAATTCAAGCGTGTACTGGCATTGTCTATCACCGAGAATTGCCCCCAGCTCACTGACAGTCTTTCTAAAAAGCAGGAAAACAAAGACATACGTATTCCTTGAACGATATAGCATATAAGGAAATGGGGCAGTAGCCAAGGCCTTGCTGTACAAACTCAGAGTCCTGAGCTTGGTCCCTAGAACTCATGTAAAATCTGGACATGTGTAAGTCCAGTGCTAGGAATGGTTGAGGGCGGGAGTCAGGGAGGAGTCAGGGGCAGGAGCATCACTGGGATTCCATGACCAGTCACCCGGCTTAGCCAAATCAGTTAACACTAGAACCAGAGAGAGATCGTGTCTCAATCAGTGAGGGCCTCTGGCCCTCATATGCACACACACACACACACACACACACACTTTGTCACAGATGATACCCTAGAGTCAGACAATATTCTTTTAATATAGAAATGAAGTATTGATACAAAAGAAGACCAAAGACGGGTTGGCTGGAGGGACAGCACGGTTGGACCTTCCCCACCAGTTGTGGTAGCAATAAGAGTGAAATGTGTACATTTGCATTTAGAGATACGATGGTTTGCCTAAGGGATTAATTAAGAAATGAGCCATTCTGTCCACAGTCATTTCTGCAGCCAACTCCCAGGTGATTCTCCTCTCCTAGATGATCCCAGAAGTAGCATCCAAACTCACGGAGCCAGCTCTACCCTTGAATGTTGTGGGAACCCCTTTGCCACCTACCAGAGCAGGCCTGCATTGCCACAGCAGGCTCTGAGAGGGGATCAAGGCTGGTGGTGGGGGTCTCTCTCTTTCCTTTTGCTGTTTATCTACTGATTTACATGAGATTGAATGACTTGATGAAAGCACAAGCTGTTTCATGTAAGTGCCTTGGTTCATCCTGACACACGGACCCTCTCAGATTTCATAGTTTCCCACAGTTAAAGAAACATGGGGTGCAGATGGCGGGGGAGGAGAAAAACCCCAGATTGTGGAGTTATAACCCAATCACGTTTCCTTGGCAGCCACACAGAGAGAGCTCCTGAGTATCTGTCAAACTCACATGGGTTAAGAAAACAGCATGCCCAACACAGCTAGTGAGGAACATCTAAAACAACTGGCAAAAAAATAGATGGAGTTATGAAATGCTTGTTATGGATAATGACTCTGCCACAAATCAGCCTATAGGGGCAGCTTCACTTCACACGCTGATGAGGGGAGGGAAGAGGCCAACAATGCCACAGCAGAAACACAATGGCGGTGCTGTGCTCAAGGCTCGAGCAGAGAGAGGCTGGCCCCGAGCCCTTCTGAGCCTGCCTGGGAGCCAGCGCCTGACAACACCTCTTCACTGAGGATGACCAGTTTACGAAAGGCCTAGATGGAGCTCACCTTATCCTCTAGCAGGTGAGAGCCCTGACTGGGAAGCCAAGTATGAGGACCTGAATTTGAACTCCCAGCTGTGATCCTGCACGTTTGTAACTCCAGCACCGAGGGGTGTGGGGTATCAGAGGCTGGTCACTGGGACTTGCTGGCCGCCAGCCCCGCTCCAGGTTTGGTGAGGAAGATTGTCTTAAGGGGACAAGACAGAGTATAGTAGAGCAGGACACTTGACATCTTCCTGTGGCCTCTGCATGTGCTCATTACGCACGCACGCACGCACACACGGTTTAGGGGTCATGGGAATTCCAGGTGATACTTGGTATCTTAGACATTGGAAGAGGTGCACCGTGCCTAAATAGTGCAAGTGGGTTTTCCTAAATTTAAGAATAGTCATCCTGACTATCACATTCCTGGCCTGTTCAGAGGAGAGACATCAATGTCCTCTTTCTGTCCCCTCCTCCCCCCAGAGGAGAGGAACATAGAGGGACTGAGGACCCTGTGGGTGATGCTGCATGCCGCTTTCAGCCCATCCTTTCTCCATCTTCAGTTTCTTCCCTTCAGTGCTCCCCATCCCATTCTGGGACTGTCAGCAGCAGTAGCGGCCCATGCGCTACGGGCACTCTGCCATGGAGGGCCTCATGCTCCAGGCTGGCTCACCTTTGTGCCAGGGGAAGGGAATGTGTTCTGCTGGCTTTCAGTTGCTTAGAGAAAAAAGCCACCCTAAGTCTTTTCCTTGCTTTGGGACCACCAGCCTTTCTTTTCTCCTGCCAGTTTTCTCCTGCCATCACCAGAGGAGCAGTACCATGTGAGGCAGCTGTGGCCTGGCTTGCCCTTTGGTTTGCAGGTGGAACCCTGACAGCAGGCTGCTCTGCTTCATGGCTAGAGCAACGTGCTCCAGCCTCCCGAGAAAGGGAGCTGGTGGCATCTCTTCCTGCTGAAGGCATGCATGCCCCCTCATCAGGCACTCTCCAGGCAGAAATCTATCTCAGAGTAGTAAAGACACCTTTGCCCAGTGAGGCACTGTTAGTGGAGTCTAGAGCAAGGTAAGTGATGGTTACAGAGGAGACAAAGTCTTCAAGACACTATGGGCAGTTTTCACCGAAAACCTGAAGAGGAAAAATGCAGGTACAGATCAGATTGTAGGTGAGACAAGAGTTTGGGAGAAATAAAAGGTAGGGGTCTGGGGAGAGAGAGAGAGGAGAAAGAGAGAGGAGAAAGAGAGAGTTCAGTTGCTAGAGTACTTGTTTTGCAAGTTCCAGAGCTTGAGTTTGAGCCCCAGAACCCATGTAAGAAAATCCAGGTGTGGTGCCATGAGCTTGTAAGCCCAGTACTGGGGAGGCATTTCCTTGGCTCCAGGGCAGGCTAGCCTATTTGGTCAGTTCCAGACCAGTGACAGACACTATCTTTAAAAAGACCAAGATGGATGGCATTTGATTAAAGACAAGGAAAGGTGATTTCTGGCCTCTGTACGCATGTGCACACACACCTGTGTACGTACACACACACACATACAAACGCACACACATGGGAAGATACATGAATGTATACATGTACACACAAAATGATGTCAGACTCTAGGTTAGGGAAGGAGGATGAGTTGGAGATTCAGTTTATTGGACCCGTCTCCCGGTGATATACCTATGGGAAGCAAGGCAAGAAGAATGGGGTAGAAGAAAGAGGTGGGCTACACCTAAGCCAGACAAAGGCCTTAGCCCATCTCTGGAGAGTGGGCATCTGTGCTGGATAGTCTTATGTAAATTTGACACAAGCTATAGTTATCTGAAAGGAGAGAATCTCAGTTGAGAAAATGGCTCCATAACATCTCACTCTTGGGCATTTTCTTAATTAGTGATTGATGAAATACTAATAAGTGGGAGGAGGGCCCAGCCCATTGTGGACGTTGCTATCCTTGTGCTGGTGGTTCTGGATTTTATAAGAAAGCTATGAGCAAGCCATGATGAGCAAAGCAATAAGAAGCATCCTTCCATGGCCTCAGCATCCATCACTTCCTCCCTCCATGTTCCTGTGGTGCTTGACTTCCTGTCCTTGCTGTTTTGGATAATGAACTGTATATGGAGCTGGGTGAAATAAACACTTTCTTCCTCACGTTGCTTTTGGACATGGTGCTTCATCACAGCAATAGTAACCATGGCAAAGACAGCATCCCTCTGGATATAGATAACCAGTAAGGGCATGGATTAACCATTGGGATTTCTGCCCCAAGGAAGGAGGTAGTTCCCCTCTGCAGAGGGCAGCCATCAGGGCAGATGACACCCAGCTACCTGCTGCCCATCATCCACACACTCTGGAGTGGGGTGGATGTGCGTAGGTGGATGGCTCATTGAAGAAGCACTCAGGTGTGAGTACAGGTTGTATCTGTGAAGTAATCGACATGTGTGTGCAACTGTACAAAAAAATGTAGGCAGAAGAAAGCTCTTTAAATCTTGAAGTATAAAATGCACCAGTGCCAATAACTCTAAGGCTGGCAGGATTCCTTCTCAGTGAGAAACAGACAAGCTCCTGGCTCCTGCTGTTCAGGTACTGTCTCGGGACCAGTGGTTTCCTTTGACCTTGTCACAATGGCATCAGGTGCTCAGCCTCCTGTCTGAGTGCACACCAGTTCCTGAGAACTCGCTGCATTCTATTTTTTAATAGGATGAAAATAGAACCAAGGGATGAATTTTATCTCCCTTTGACTTGCCTGGAGGACCTTGACTATGGATTCATACTGGCACCAAGAATAAAAGACAAAGTAAAGACCCGAGGCAGACCCCAATGTCGTTTGCCCTAGGCAGAAAGTGACTCAGAGTACTGAGAAGTGAAGGCACTTGCTCTGCCTCTTCCCTAAGCAAGCAGCCCTGTGTGACTCAGACTCTCCTCTTGAGACTAATTAAGATGCTATAAAAACAGAAGGGCCTCATCACTAGACACTTTCTCTCCCAACTACATAGTCAAAGCAAGTAGAAATGATGCATTCAACCTGTTAGTTCCTCTCGAATTGGTGTTCAGTGTGAGATTCTGCTTTTATTAGCAGGTGTTGGAGGAAGAATGAAGGCCAAGAGGAGACTCTCACACAACCTCAAAGTAACCTGTTGCTTTTGACATGGAAGGAACAGTTCAGAAGATTGCCATATTCCAACTGGAAGTTTTCCTGTATCTGGTGCTGGTGGGAGTGTCATCTTGATAGAATCTAGAGTCACCCAGGAGATGAGCTTCAGGACCTATCTGTGAGAGATTATTTTGATTGCAGCAGTAGGTGGGAGGACCCGCCCACTGTGGGCGGCACCATTCCCTCAGCAGGGGATCCTGGACAGCACAAAACAGAGAAAGCAAGCCGAGCACTAACACACATTCATTGCTCTCCATGGTTTCTTGGCTGTGGGTGTGACATGACGTGCAAGGTCCAAGCTCCTGCGGACTTGACTTCCCATCATGATGGACTACCCCTTGAACCAGGAGCCAGAAAAAGTCCTTTCTCCATTAAGTTGCTTCTGCCAGGGTATTTTATCACAGCAGCAGGAAAAGAAACTAAAACAGGGCTGTTCTGGAAATAACAGCCAATGCAACCAGCCAAGAGAAAGTCCAGTTAATGAGTACTAGAAAGGAGAGGCAGCTAGTACATTAAGACGGTATTTATATACTTGGATAACCCACGAGGATCAGCTGGAAATAATTAACAGTATAGTAAGAAAGCAGGAACGTATCTGGCTAAACAACAAATTCCTAAAAACCTGTGGCTTTATTTAGTAATGACAAGCAGAGGACAAGATTCCATTCATGTTAGTAGTAAAGACATGAAACACCTAGGGATACACTTAGCAAAGGGGCACTGCACAAGTAAGAAGGAAAACCACACGGATGGACTGACTTACAGGAAATGATCGCATTCTTGAAAGAGGCATGACCATACTGTGAACAATATCAGTTTTACCCTCTTGACTATGTTAGCGACGGCATTCCAAACCACAGTCTGTTGCACACTGGAAAAAAAGCATTTTTAATTTCACCCGGAGGAGTGAATATGGATGAAGAGGCAAAACGAGATGGAGTAGGGAATGAAGGATCTCAAATGCCTGTTGTCAGTCTCCACAGCCAGCACTTTTACCCAATGGACCATCTTGCCTGCCCACATGCAACTTTAGGATACATTTCAAGATCTATCCAGCCAACATTCATTCCCTACCCCAAGGTGAAAGGAGGCAAGATCAGCAAAGTTGTCCTTTGACCTTCATATATGCACCATGGCATGCACACTCATTTGCACACTGAATAACACACACACACACACACACACACACACACACACACACAAATAAATAAATGAAAATGACGGCGTGTACATTTATAGATATTGGCTGTAAGCTGCAGGTCAGGCTTTCTCTCGGTTCCCCAGCCAAAGTTTCTGGACACAGAAATCAGCACTCGCTCTTTCGGTAACTGTGGGTTCTCTTAGAGATTATTCGGCACAGGGGATTTCTCTACCCCAGTCCTCCAGCCCAGGAGGGTCCTGTCCCTGAAGTCCTCGGGCTTTATCTTCGATAGAGCAGTGCAGGCCTACAATTTAAACCTGTGTCTGTTGAGGACACCGAGAGTGTCTGGAGCTCAGTGCACATCCTGTGTCTGGGTCTCCATGACAACAAACATCTGGCTGAGGAGCGATCCATCCAGATGGAACACTGGGTGCCTCCCACTCCCTGAGAGCTTCGTGCTGTGTAGGTGAAAGGCATAGGCCCCCGTTTTAATTTTTAATGTGTCTGCCAGACTTTTGAGGCCTCACCTGACGGCGACGGTTACGTCTTTTGTGTGGAGAGCTGGCATTTTCAAATATACCAGGTGCTCATTGTACATGTAAGAGAAATAATTGCAAAAATGAAGTAGAGAGAGGGAGAGAGAAAGAAGAGATAAAAAAAATCAGCTGCTGGTTTTATGTGCAGCAGCTGGCAGAAAGTTTGTCTCCTGTTGCTATCTGTGTCTCCAAACATGTGGCTTTCTTAGGCGGCCCTTGCTGATAGTTGTGTAGCTCATCAGAGAGAGCCTGGCTTCCTTTGGAGTGGACAAACCTTCATGCCCCATGTCTATGCAACACTGTCCTTCCTATACTTCCATAATGTTCCACTGTTTAAGACATGCGCATCACTTCTCTTCTGGGAGTCTCCAACAATTCAGCTCTGGGCCCCATGAAGAACTTGTTACAAACCCCATTTTGTGGGTCCTCAGTGTAGATAGTGTCAAAGCTAGAATGTATACTGTCATGTTCTCCTTCATAATCTCACATTCCTCCTTCTCCTTAATAGAGTCAAGTATGTGGCCATGGGCTACAGCCTCTAATCTATGGCTCAGTGATCAGAACTGGCTGCTATGCTGGGCACATGGTCATAAGCACCAGTATTCCAAAGCCCCTTTCCTGAGGCCAATGCTGAGGCTCCCACGTGGTAACACTGTGTAAGAGGAAGTGGCAAATGACCTATCAGTCAGAAAGCATGTGTGTTTCAGAAACAGTAGACTATGTCGCACTGTGGCTAAGTTACTGAAGGCTCTTAGTAAATGCTAAGAACACAGATGTGGCTGCAATCCTAGAGCTTGGGAGGCTGAGAAAAAGCAAGAATTTGAGGCTAGCCTGGGCTATAGTGACACCTTTTCTCAAGAAAATCAAAATGAGAGACACACAGAGAGACAGCTGTAAGCAGGACAATTTTTGCAGATTTAGTATCTGCATGATTGCATGTGAGAAAAAAAAAAAAAAAAACAGCAGGTTTCCCATGTCAAGTTACAAACCACATACAGATAGACCCCAGAACTTCCAAGCAAAACCCCAATGGCTGTTCACAAGGGGTGCTCCCCCCTGTGTTATGCAGGGGTGCTCCCCTGTGTTCCGCACCAGGGGCCAGCAGTAGTGCTTGTGTGGGTGCTGAGTCAAGGTTAGTGGTAAAGTCACACTAAGATGTGCACAGTGAAAATGAGGTTCTCAAGGGCAGAGGAGTGATCAGAGGCCCATAGATAGGGAGAGCCACATAGCTAGGAAAGGCTCTGATCCTAGACTCTGGAGGTCCTGGTTAGAATCCCAGCCCAGCCACTTCCTAACTTCATGATATTTTTGCCGTGCCCCACAAAAATATTATTAGTAAAGAAAGAGAAAAAGGAACTTGACTGACACAGAGGCACCGAAAAACAGCTGACCATGTGAATTGTGATTAAACTAATACTCGCAGACTTCATCTTCCTCTGCTTCCATGCCTTCAGCCCCATCCAAAGAAATTGCCAAGTTATTTTTGGCCCCTTGAGTTTTGTCCCATGTAGCATGAAAAAGTGTCAGGAGGACAGATTTTATATGTAAAAATGTCATCCACAGAAAGATGAAAGAAGAAGCAAGAAGATTAATATTAAATGCTCTAACAGGCACTGGAACAGATGGTCTGATGGCTCCTGGACATGTGGTACCACCCAGTGACACCAGCTTGAAGAGAGGAGACTGCCCTGTAGGGGCTGTTTACCTGCACTGGTGAGTTAGTGTGTTTTTAGCGGGCTCTGTGAGTCAGACATGTGATTTAGAATTGTCCCAACTTCAGTGGCTCCTCCCTTGCTGTGCATGGTCTCTCTGTCTCTGTCTGCCTCTGTATCTGTGTGTGTGTGTGTGTGTGTGTGTGTGTGTGTGTGTGCGCGCGCGCACGCGTGTGTGCGTGCAGAGGCCAGAGCACAACCTTAGGTATTATTCCTTAATACTGCCCTTTCTGTGTAGGAGGAACAGCCCTTTCCTGGCCTGGAACTTGCCAAGTAGTCTACTCTGTCTGGCCAGGAAGCTCCAAGGATGTTTCTGTCTTTCCCTCTGCAGTGATGAGATTTTTAACATGACTAACTGAAGGTCTCACAATGATAGGGCACACATTTTACCAACTGAGCCATCTCCCCAGTGACCTTTAGTAACCTTGACGTCTGTCTTTCTGTATTACTTTAGCCTTTACAGAAGTACCTCAGATGGCAAGGGAATAGGATTTGTCAACTTGTGAGCAGAACACACAATCAGGACAATTCAGATCCACCCCTCCCCTCTGGCTTGAGTTGTTCCAGTTGGCTGTCTGCACCAATCACAAGACTCTTGCTTCTCCAAGCTGTGTAAAGTTAAGCCAAGTAATTGAGTACAAATCAGGACAGGCAGTTAATCATACAGATGTTTCACACTATGTTTTTCTCTTTCCCCCCTTAGGCTCCGGAAAGCTGCTAAAATACTTCTTAAGGTTATAGGACCATATTTAAGCATCTTGGAAACTTGGAAAACTGACTTGTTTTTCCAACGTGTATTCACATATTCAACAACAGATGGCCCAAATCCAGGACTTGTTTGAATCTGCATCCTTAAACAACAACTTGGACCTACTTAAAGATCAAATCACTGAGGACGCTGTTGGAGTCTAGGTGACAGGCAGAGAGCTCAGGCGGCTCATATTAAATAAACCACAGCTGGCCGCGGGCTCTCCGAGGAAATACAATGAGACTTTGATTCTCTTTAATTTAATTCAATAAATAGTTATTCAGCACTTACTACCGATGCCTAGTAGGTCTTGAGAATTCAAATATGATTAAGACAAATCCAGGTTAGGCCTGTTGAATAGCCGCTGGGGCTTAAGTGCTGATGGCCTAAGTCAGCCCAGTGTTTCTGTTGATGGAGCACAGAGGCCTGGAGACAAGGAAGCTTCCCAAGGGCTTTGAGAAAGAGAGAGTTCAGGCAATTTAAATGTTTGGAGCTCATGACTGCTGTGGATTACATAAGCATAAAACAAAACAAACAAACGGAAAATGATGGCAGATAAAACACTAGCCCAAGGTGCTCCTCTGTAGCCGTGGGGCTCAGGGAACCATCCATCTGTCCTCTGGACACACATCTCCACACAGTATGGGGCCACCTCCTCTCTGATTTAAGCTGCCTATGTGTTCCCCAACTGATCCCCTCAAAGTATTATGACCTTGATTATATTCCTACCTCTATTCTGGGTAAGTTAGATATTGAATTCCAATTAATAAAGACTTTTCACACTCAAGATCTGTTATTAAAGGATAGATCAAGTCCAATTACATATGGACGTGGGAATCTAAAGTAGGTGATACAGGGCTGGGGAGATTGCTCAGTCAATAAAGTATATGACATATAAGTACAAGGACCCAAGTTTGAGCCTCAGAATCTATGTTTTCAAAAAAGGCAGATGTGGGGGCTGGAGAGATGGCTCAGTGGTTAAGAGCACTGTCTGCTCTGCTCTTCCAAAGGTCATGAGTTCAATTCCCGGCAACCACTTGGTGGCTCACAACCATCTATAATGTGAACTGATTCCCTCTTCTGGCAGGTGTCAATGCAGATAGAACACTCACAAACATAAAAAAAGGCAGATGTGTGGGTAAGCGCTTACAGTGTCAGCGCTGGGAAGGCAGAGCCAGGCAGATCCCAAGGACTCAATGACCACCCAGCTTAACCTGTTTGGTGAGTGTTAGGGTAGAGGAAGACCCTGCCTCAAAAATGCAAGGTGAACAGCACCTGAAGCAAATACACCTGAGACTGACTTCTGCCATCTATAGGCTCATACCTCCTACCATGCACACAAAATAAGCATATGTGCTTACCACACAAGAAATAAGACATGAGTCTGGATTCTCAGTCCCCAACTCCAGAGCTGGGTGTGGTAACATGGGCTTGTAATCTAAGTGCTAGGGAGGTAAGAGGATCCATGGGGTTTGTTGGTCAGCTAGTCTAGCTAAATCACTGGTCTCCAGGACCAGTGAGAGGCCCTGTCTCAAAACATAATGTGGAGGGCAATTAAGAAAGGCTCCCAACATCAACCTCTTATCTCCACAAGTGCACACACACACACACACACACACACACCCTGCTAACTATCCCAGAAGTTGATAGGTTGTGAGCCTAGAGTGACACTCTGACCTCCTTTTACTATACCATCAGAGCCCCGTGTTGAATGGGGTCGGTCACAGGCTAACTGTGAAGGCAGAATCTTTAAGAGTTTCTTAAAGATATTCTGAGAGCCTAGTCCAGTCTGGGGTGGCTTCCCAGAAGAGGTGCACTAGGATTCATTTTAAGAAACGGAACTGATTTGGTGAAAAGGGCATATATTAGGAGACTAGGAACTAGAAGAATGGAGGGCCTGAGGATAGACAGAAGGGTTTGGAGTTGGGGAGAAAACACAAACTGATCTCCTCACTTCCCTGGAAATGGAGAATAAGGCATGTGGTTGACCAAGGTCAAGAGAGAGAACAGGCCCCTTGGCATTACCTCATACCATATGTTGTCCATATGAGAACCTTTGTATGGACCTTCACGCTGACCCTGGGCTTCACTTCCATCTGCTTCGCTTGTGAACCACAAGAAGGCGATATGCAGTTTCTCAAGTTTGTGTTGGGATCCTGCTGTCAGATCTCCATGCTGACCCTTGTGAAACACTATTACCCAAGAACACTGAGAGAGAGTCGGTGTTAGTAAACCGAGAGCCTGTTGGCTAGAACTCCCTTCCAAGGGACACAGTTGGACTGTAGCGATGCTCACGGTTGGGATGCAGGCATTAGGCTGACTTTGAGAGGACAGTGATTCTGGGTAGCAATGAGGACAGTAGCAGAGCGCGGGAAGGTGGTGAGTGGGTGGGAGAAGAACAGTATGCATCGAAGTTTTCTTTCTGGTGTTTGTCCCAGAAGATCCATTTCGTGACACCTAACCCTTGACACACACCCAGTTCTTGCCAATGGCTTCTACACCAACATCATGATTCAAATCAGCTGGGATAAAGGCAGTTACCGTGAAAAACCCCAGACTTGAGTTCGGAAAATATAAGTGATATTTATGATGTCCACAGTGATGGTTTCTAACAGTGCACTCATTGGGGGCATTTTTTTTTTCATTCTGGACATTGGCATTCTTTCCTTCTTTTTTTAAAAAAAAACATGTTGCCCTGTGGAATTTGGCAAGAGAAAATTTTAAATCAGATTAGGACTATCACCTTCCCAGTTACATAGCTTAAACAGGAGGTCTTGATTTATCCAAACTATATTTGTTTGAAGATAAATTTAACTCTAAATGGAGAAACTGCTCAAGGGTCAAGCTTTGCCTTGGTTACTTTGAAAGAGTTGCTAAAGCACTCTTGTCCCCTGTGGAGGCCAGGGTGACACTGGGAGGTGTTACTTGTGTTATTTCCCACACCCATTTTTCCACCTCTCAGTAAGAAGGGAGAATTATGGCTGAAGAGAGCAAACGAATCCTTATGTGGGCATGGGCACAGCTATGGACAAGCCACTCACCACAGCAGGAGTAGACTGGCCTCTCTTAGCCTGCTTGCCTGGAGGCCACAAAGGACATGACAGACGTGAGATTTGGCACCAGGGAGAGCCAGACTCCAATTCTTTCTCTGCCGCTCACTTGTTGCATGGCCCTAGGTGAGTTACTTCATTACACTCTGCCACACTGTCTTTCTTGAAATGAGAATCAAAACACCTATTGCTCTAAATGCCTTCAAGGATTACATGAGTGAAGATACATAAAGCATTGTGAATCGGACTGCAGTCAACCAAGGTTGAAGAGCAAAACCATCAAAAGGAAGAATCCAGGGGAACGAAATGATCAGATGTGCTGAGATGTTTTTGTCTCTAGATTTAGATAACCAAGGTGAAAAAGACCCACATTAAATGTGTGTGTGGGGAGGGGCACCATTACAAGGGACAGGGTTCTGGAATCAATGGAGAAAGCAAATATGAATGCCCCCCCCCCCCCCGCTTCCTGACAGCCCTTATGATGGGACCAGTTGCCTGGTGTTCCTGCCACTGTGGCTTCACCATTACGACAGATTGTAACATCAAACTGTGAGCCAGAGTAAAGCCATTTCTTCCTTTAGTTGCTGTCTCAGTAAACTTCTATTGCTGTGATAGAGCATCATGATCAAAAGCACGTTGGGGAAGAGGGTTTATTTCATCTTATAACTCTTAGGCCACCACTGAGGAGAGAGGCAGGACAGGAACTCAAGGCAGGAACTGGAGGCAGGGACAGAAGCAGAGCTATGGAGGAACTCTGTTTACTGGCTTGCTCCTCGTTGCTGGTTTAGCCCGCTTTCTGATACAGTTGAGGACCCTTCCAGGGTGGACTCCCCACAGTGAGCTAGACTCTACTACATCAATCAAGACAAATGCCCAACAGTCTTGCCTATAGGCCAATCTTACAGAGATATTTTCCCAATTGAGAAACCCTTTCCAGGTCCTGAATGCTACATAGCCTGAGAACTGGGGCCATCCTGCCAGGGAGAACATTTTACCACCCTGCATGGGGTATGATAGGTTACAAAGGACCTCAGGTTACAGACACAATGCGTCTGTTGTTTTCTTTCCTTCTGGCTTTGTTGCTAAGTTTGACTATTGTCTCTTCTTTTTCTTGTCAGGCCTTAATGCTGTCCTAAATGTTCCACTCTGACTTGGGGTAATTTCTGTTTGTTCTTTCCATGTCCTAAGATGCATCTCTCTGTACTCATTGAGAAATGCCTAGTGTCTTATACTAATGGTTTCCATACTTGGATCAAGAGCAGGAAAATGGGCCCCTAAGCTCTCTCTTCCCCAGAGCATTGATACTGGCTTCTAAACTCTAAACCAGTCTTATTCAAGAGAATGCTTGGGAGAGATGGACTACTCTCTCTCTGTGCTGTCCGACACGCGAGCCACTGGCTCCGTGGAGAGAAGGAACACTTGAGATGTGGTGACCCTGACTTCTAGCCTTATCTGATTCAAATTTAACTTACATGACTCTTGGGAAGTTACTTAACCAGATACTATGTGTCCAGGGGCAATCTTATAGGGTAGCACAATTGAAAAGAGTTTCACTTCTACATTATTAATAGCAGGTTGAATAATGCCAAAACTCAAGGCTTCCTGAACTCACTCTAACACTATTTCACTATGTTACTTAGCTGTCTCCAAACTCCCAGCGATTCCTCACCTCTTCTTAGCTCTACTCAAATCATTATCTGGTTTTCAAAGAGACGTTAAGGACAGTGTCCCAGCAAATCTGATCATTGTTTACTCCTTAGTTTTTTTTCAGTCTAGATAATACCTCTCTCTCTCTCTTTCTCTCTCCCTCTCTCACACACATACTACTGATAATCTCACTAGGCCATGATCATGCATTTCTTCATCCTGCCTTGGCATTTTGGCCAACTTTTCCAATCCTCTTTCAAGATCTCACTGAGAACTCACTGCCTCTATAGAGTATCCTGTGACTACCTATACAACAACTCTTCCTCCTGCTATATCTTATCTCTGAACTTCTAGACAATTCCTCATAATGTTCTAATTATTACTAGGCCTAATAATGGTTTAATGACTTTGTCCTGTTGACTGTTGGTTAGTTTGAACAACCTGTCTCTGAAAGTAGGCCGTGAGTCTTTTTCCAAGTACCTCACGAGACTCACCTCAGGACCAAGGGCATAGTAAATGCCCAGTGCTTCAAAAACCCTTCACGATTAATCAGCAGATTCTGGATTAGCACAGAAAATGAAAACGTCTGAGAAGTCAGTGGACATTAGACCACAGAGTTAATCATTGGCTCTCTGCTCCCCCAATTCCCTACTCCTCGAGGCTTTCTCCGGTTTGAACTCATTCGTCTTTTCCCCTTCATGCAGGGGGCAGTACGGGCTATTCACGACAAAGGTGGAGGAGAACATGTTGGGTTGTCTGTTTTCTCCTGATGTGACGGTCACAGTTAGCGCTTCATTTGCCAAAGAAAGTGAACAGGATATAGAAGTAAAAAACTGGCAGAGCTTCAAGTAACAGCTTTGTAACATCAGATAAATGATTTATCCTCTATGAGCCTCATTTATAGGACTAGAAAACATGATGAAAAACACTGTTTTAAGTCTTGCTGGTAACTAATAGAGTGAGCAAAGTAAGCTATGATATTGGACTGGTTGTTCCTGAGGCAGAACATACGCACCTCAAGGATGGCCTGGGAATGAACGGATAATCCAGAAGGGTAAAGCTCAAACAAAGAAACTGATTAAGGTATAAATTTGAAGGCTGTTAAGTTAAGCAGAAGGAGGAGAAATGTCTGGAACCACAGTGGATCCAGGAGTAGCACAGAAGTCCCTGATGCCTTGGCCAGCAGAGTTCAGTGTTGCCATCAAAGTTAGTTCCATTAACCAAATGTGACTGTTGGTTATCTCGGTGTTTTCCTAATTGGAGTCTGGAAACCATCAGAGCTCTGAGCACTGTGAGGTAACCACCTATGGTTCCTTTCTCCAAATCTTTGGAATTAAATGTCTCTTGGAATTTAGGTTTTTGTAAAGGTAAGGAGTTACGTACTATATATGGTGTAATATTTCTAGGGACATCTATGCTCAAATAAAATAAGAACAGTTGGGAAACATGTTGTGTGAGTTTAAAATATATAAATAGATTCATGAGTTCAGACTGGATTCTGTGCTAAGGGTTTTTTCCTCAGGTCTGGCTACGGCTCTCAATATTATTATTATTTTAATTATATCTATGGATGAGGTAAGTCTTGATACCTTACTATATATAGACACTGAGAAATCATATCAGAAAAGTTAGCATTTTCACCTCTTAGAACATTTAAAAATAATTTCAGCACTTTTACTTATTAATATTGAACTTTCTGTCTTGGTAGGTTCCGAAATTGGACATTGCAAAGAAAATGTGTTTTCCTGTTACATTATAAAATTTTGTATAAAACGTAATCATTTTTGAAAGCTTCTATTTGGCATCCAGAGATGCAAAAAAATAGTAGGTAGCAACTTCCAAACCTCACAAAACTACAGTAGTCAGAACAGTCTGTTGTTAATAAAGATAACATAGCTATGGAATATGCAATGGATTTCACATAGTGGGATGGAAGTTCAGGAAATGGCTCAGTCAGTAAAGTACCTCACACACAAGGCTGCTGCAGACCTGAGTTCTGATCTAAAAGGAAAACAAAAAGGAGAAGAGAGCTGGGAGTCGTCCTCACTCCTCACGTCTGTAAAGAGTGCTAGCGGGGACTGAAGCAGACACAGCCCTGAAGCTCATCGCCAGCTAGCCTAAACAGAAGGATGAGCCATGAGTCCAGTGAGAATCTGAGAGTACTGTGGACAGCAACTGAGAACTTAGCTGGAGTCACCCTTAAACATGGAAATAAATCTTTCTAATCTTGGGTTAAGCAGTAGTTCCGGTATATGGCAACCCGACACAAACAACAAAAGAAAAGATAAACTGCGTTGCATAAAAGCTAAAGACGGATGTACATCAAAGGACGTTATTAAGAAAATGGTACCATGCTCTACATGCCTGATACTCCAGCAGTCGGGATGCTGAGGCAGATCAATACCGAATTTGATGTCAAAAGAGGTTATATATAAAAACTACAGAAAGAGGAAGAAGGAACAAAGAGGAGAAGAAAGGAGTGAAGGAAGAACAAAACAGAAAGAACAAAAATGTCCGTGAACTCACGAAACTGATAAGTACCTAGTAAGGGACGCAAGTAACTCCTACGACTCAGCAATGAGTGACAAACGACTCAGTTACTAGTGCGCAGGTGCCTCAAGCAGGTAGGTTTTGCTCCCAAGCTGATGGACAAATGCACTGTAAGTACAAGAAGCCTCCGACATCACGTGTCACTAGGAAATGACGTGCAGGAACTGGGAGCTACTGCACGCTCAGTGTCGGTTGTAACGATTACCGGCAAGGAGATAAGTAGTGGGCGGCTCTGTTGGAGAGACCCGTGGCCCTGTGCATCGGGGGGGCTGCAGAACCCGGGGCAGCCGCTGTGGGGACCGGTTGGCAGACCCTCTGTAAGCTAAACAGAGAAGTCTCCGCTGACTCAGCACTTCCGCTTCCGGTTACGCATCCAAACGGACGGCCACAGACATTCAAAGACAGATACGCGAATAGTCATCCTGGCAAACAGTCAAAGCTAGCCCAAAGGCAGAAACCATTCAACTGCCCGCCACTGGCTGGGCAGATAAGTCAGACATAGCATATCCACACAATGGAATATTAGCTTGTCACAAACGACAAGTGTCACGATGTGGGTGACTTTCAGAAGAGCGGGCTAAGAGTGGGACTGTGGGACTCCGTATGGACGCAGTATTAAGGACAGGGCGATCATACAGTTGAAGAAGGATGGATGTCTGCCAGGGGCAAGGGAGGAATCACTGTTGATGGATACAGTTTCATGTGGGGGAGATGGAGAAGAGCTAATTAGTGATGATAGCTGCGTAACACTGCCAGCACACTGCCCAAAGCTGACACTTTAAAATGGTTAAAATGGCAAAGAATGCTCACAATTAAAAACACGTGCTCACACACACACACACACAATGATGAAATGACTTTTTAAAAGAACCTCCAGGAATCTGGGGATTTAAAGAAAATGTCATTATTCAAGATGTAGGCTATGGTGGCACATGCCCATCATCCTAACATCTGGGAGATGAAAACTGGAGGATTGGAAGTTCAAGGTCACTCTTAACTCTGTAAGGAAGTTTACACCAGCCTGGGATGCATGAAATACGGCTCAATTTTTTTTCTATTTCTAAGATCACCCATTGGTAATTGGCCAGTAATAGTGGAATCACAAAAGACAAGGCAGCACTATTGCAGACTGTAGGGATCCTTCTAAATTTTTTTTTTTCTTAACGAGTGATGGAACTACACAGCCAGTTTGTGAATAGCAGGTTTCTAACTTGCAACTAGATGCCTGGCAATAAGCTAAATGTGAACAGCACATAAAAAAAAAAAAAAAAAGTGAGTGTGCAAACTGTTCCCTTCTCAAACCCTTTTTGGGCAAAGGCTACTGCTCCGCGGGCATTCCAGAATAACGACAGCCCATGAGCCCAGGTCAGCTTTCCCTCCTTCCCTCTGGAAAAAGGCAGGCTGCTTTCCTTGTCACGGTCCTCTCAGGGCCCTGTCCTGAGTCTGAAATTTAACACCCTTGGCAAAGAGCAACCTGTGTCCTGATCTTCTTGAGGGGCTGCCAGCAGGAAGGTGGGGTGGGGTACAGCTTAGTGCTCAGGACGTGGGGTCTCCAGTCTGCTGTCACTAGCAAAGGCACCGCTTACATCCAGTTTACGTCTTGGATTATAATTTGCACAGAATTCTGAAATTTGGCCTGAAAGCTACCAAGCCTGATGCAACCCCTTCTTCCCTTGAATGAGAAGGCAGGGTGTAAAAGGTGGTCAGCCTCCCGTGGGTGATAGCTCACAGCTTGGGTAGGGTAGTGAGACCCTTTGCTCTGTTTCTGGGAAGGCAGATACATGGGGCTGGGGAGTGTCCCAGTTGTGCCTCGGTTTCCTCACTTTACATCAGTGTTGTAGCTTCTATCCGGAAGTCTAAGAATTGAACTGACGCCGTTAAGGGACGTATGCACACCAGCGACACAAAAGGACACCGTGCTCATGTTGCCCACTGGTATGTTGAAGCGCCGGTGTGATGGACTTTGGGCAGACGGGAAGTAATTAGAATTCAGTGTGGTCATGACGGTGGAGGCTCTCGAGGGGACTAGTGGCCTTATAAGGAGAAGAGGGTCTAAGCCTCCTTTTGCCACGAGTAGACACAGGGAAGGTCTGGAAACTGATTGGACCTCCCCCTCACAACCTCAGCCTGAGAACTAGAAGTCCTCACAGCCTCGGAGCTTCGAGGAGTAAATGATGCTATTTAAGCCACTAATCTGTGCTTCTCTGTTATAGCAGCCCCAGGCTGACAAAGACAGCTTTCCATCCTGCTGCAGAGAAGTACCCACAAACAACTCAGGAGCCGTGGGAGTTCACCAGTCCTTGGAACATTTGACAAATGAGATAATAGATAAGGGCAAAAATGAGAGAAACAAATCGTCAGCACACATCTATTAAACACCAAATCTATCAAGCATGTGAATTATTGATCGTCTATTAATTCCAAAAGCTTCAATTATTTCCATAGCTAAAAATTACTGAGTTTACATTTTATGACTAGAGCAGAGTAAATTAGAATTAATTTTAAGAAACTAGGCAATAAAATACCAATTATTTTCAAATTAACTGCTACCACAAGGATTTCTTTGATGTCTGCACAGAACAAAAGAAAAAAAAACCCCACAAAATTAGAAATACAGAACAAGAAGATGAGAAAACTAGAGAGTAAGACATTAGGGGAAGATATGAAAATTTTCTTAGAGGAAGATGAATAGCTCTGATTATTTCCAATCTTCAATAGAAAGAACCAAAATACATAAACACTAACATGGAAAAACAAAACTATAACCAGAAAAAGAAATGAAAGAGAGAAATTTCTAGAAATTTATTAATTGGAAAACAGGTGAAAGTAATAAATCCAAGAACCTGAATTTCTTGAAAGGAAAAAAGAAAAACCTAATAAAACCAACCAGTTTGTCACAGGAAACACAGAAAGAGGTTGTGGTGTCTAATGAGGGAGATGAGTGAGACATCCGAGAGAGGAGACATTACAGAATGTCATGCACAAATCCACACTGATATGTCCAACTGAAAAGAGAAGAAAAATGAAAAATAAAATAAAAATTATCACACCTGATAATAGATCAGTATCTGTGGAAGGCCTAGAGACGAGTCTCAAAAATTCACATCCATAAAAGGAGCCGAGCCCAAGTGTTTTATGGGGCAAATTTTTCAGAGCTTCAGGGCACACATAATTCTGACATTAGTTTAGCTGTTACTGACGGTCAAAAGAAAAAAAATTCAAAGTGTCACAATTTGCTTTATAAAGCTGGTACCCAAAAGGAGTAAAGATGATAGACAGACTCCAACTGGAAGCAGAAATACAAGCATGAAGTAAATACTTAGTGGAGCGTCATCCTGATCAAACAGCATCTAATCCAAGCATGTAAGATAGGTTGATGGTATAAAATAAAATTGATTATGTCAATGTCACCAAAAAAGATTTAAAAAAAAAGAAGTCTGTGTGTGATGAAGCTGTAGATCCAGCTTTGATGAGTTGGCATTTCAAATAAATTAAAATGCATTCTAAAACTTGGCCTGTATAGTTCTATAAACTAGAGAAAGACCCTTTCCTGATTTCATGGGGTGTATTGATCCATCACCAATAGATACTGTCACATGTATGTTTTAAAAAATATTAAAGCAGTAGCTTTTAATGTCCCTGTGACAAATAGGTTTTGGGAGATGTGTGATCCAATTAGAGTGAGAACAACAGTTCAAAAGTGGGCCCAGAAGCACAGCAATGCCAACAGCCCCTAGGTTCCTGGGAAGACTGGTCATCCAAAAGTGCATGGCATAATTTTATTCACCCAGGAGTATTAAGTCAAAAGGTCTTAAACTGATCAAAGTCCTTACATATATGTGGGGCACAATTATTAAATTAATGTGGCATCAACACTGGAGAGACAGATGAATGAGAGAGAAACAAAATAGATTCAAGATCCCCTTTGCTATGACAAACAGCATTTTCAACGTAAGATAGGATCTGATGGGTTATGCCATAAATCTCTGGAGACAGATCTAAAACCGTTTCAGAATTAATACAGTTATATGTCATCTACCAAAATACAAACAAATACTTCCAGATAGGATATGCACGATGCTCTGAAAGAAATAGGCTATCTGACTCACACTGGGGAAGCGCCTCCAAGTATCCCCAGGGGACACATTCCATAAAGAAACAGATTAAAATATTTGACTGCATAACTGTTTTCTATGTCTACATGATTGAAAAAAAAATAAATCCCATCAAAATGCAAATAAAAATGGTCACTGAGTATAGAGATTACATAAATATATCTCCATTCTTCTTTCTAAACCTGTTCTTGTCTCTCAAAAACAGTCTAGCGGTCATGGTTATTCTACAGATTCCGGGTACCACCCTGGGAATCGGGGGCAAGATTCAAAACAGAGTCCTACTTATTTGCCAAAGGAAGAGGCCTTCGCAGTGTCTACTCTGAGCGAAGAGAAGGGGAGGAGATGGTGGGAAAGGGCAGCTCCCTCCTCGGCACAGATGGAGAGGCTGTTAAAATTGTCTGAAGAGACAGCAGGGGAAGTTTCTGGAACTCCTCATTCCCTGTGTGTAGGGAAGGCAGCCGAGAGCCGAGCACCGAGGGCTGTGTACTTGAACAGGGAAAGAGAGAAGCCTTCGACATCCCACACCTGCAAGGAGCCCACTGGCCTCTCTGTGCTGAGACCAGACTGAAGATGTTACTGAGAATTTGACTCCTGGGGTTAGCAAAGGTGGGCAAAGGTGCTCTTGAGACCAAGCGATGCCCTGCCCGATGGCAACAGAGCAAGTGGACCCTAGCCAGGGGCCAGTGTAATCATAGTCAGACCTTTCGGGTCCATACTTGTAGTGGGGATAGGGTGTGGCAGGTTCATCAGGCTAGGGTCGGTCACTGGGTGAGCAGCCTGAAGTTACTCAGGTGTGAGAGTTAGAGACTAGATAAATGAGGGCTAACCACTGGGCTAACTGACCTCCCCTTGCAGAACACTAAACAAACAAACAAACAAACAAACAAAACTGCAAGCTAAAAAGACAAATTTAGGACCATCTTCTGTATGCTGAAACATCCTGTGATTGGTTCCAGAAAGGCTTGCTCCCTAGACTGGTACACTGGGGACCTCCAGGAGGCGGGGATTTACAGAAGGTCCTAACGTCACTGAGGGTGAGGCCCAAAGTGGGTAGAGGATTCCTCTTCTCTCATCTCTAGGTTGATCTTCTGGCTCCTGGAGTTAAGTACTTGCTTGGCCACACTCCCCATCATGGTGCACTGTCTCTATCAGAGGCTCAAAGCAATGAGGTCACCAGACCTTGGACTACAACCTGCTTAACCATGTAGTCTTTGAGATGTTGAAAGATGAACTTGTCATCTCTGTGCCCTGGCCGTCATCGGATTAAAAACAACTTGTAAATACCCCCCCTTTTTGTTTTTCTTTAGAAATTAATTGCCTCGGACACCCATTACAGTGACGGAAAGCTGACCAACACAATCCCTTATTTCCTGTCCTCGACAACCCTGGAGTTCTACAAGAATCCAGCATGGTCAAGTATGTTAGGGGAAAGTTCCGAAAGGCCAGGCCCTATGCTCCGAGGGCTCATGTCCTCCAAAGTGTGTGTGTTGACATCTCAGCCTTCAATGGAATGGTATTAGGAGATAGGGGCTCTGGGATGGCATGCGGTAAAAGGCCCCCAAAGCTTCACCATGACAGCTAGAATGATATATGAAACAGAAGATGGGACCTCACTTCAAACTCAGTCTGATGGTGCCTCGATCTTGTGCCTGCCAGCTTCAGAGCTGTAGGAAATAAGTTTCTGTTGTTTAGAAATGACCTGGTATAAAATAGGGTCGGTGTGGACCAAGACACTGAGTCAGGAGAAGGATACAGGGCAGGTAGGATTATACAGAAATGATCATATCTGAGGGAGCTAATTCAGGATGCTATTAAGGGTGAGAGTGTGGGCCTGTGTGTGTGTGTGTGTGTGTGTGTTTACTGCTGTGGAAATCTGAAAGAAAGATCAAATGTTTCTCTGGAAAATAACACAGCTACATCTTCTCAGCCCATCTGAGTTCTGCAGGAGGCAGACAAGCCAGTATTTATGAGTGATTACCGTCTTCCGTGGATGAAAGACAATAAAGAAACAGAAGAGTGTCCTCAAGGCACAGGCAAGCAATTTTGTCAAAGGAAAAAAAAATAAATGACTAATACAAATGTGGAAAGAAATGTTCAAGTAGCAGAGAAATCTGCTATTAAAAATGAAAGGCCACTATGTAAGCATCAGACTGGCTAAATACTAGGGTGGGAAGAGAAGACGCTCATTAGACAAAGAAAATGCCTCAGAAAATATCCTCTTCCCCACCTTGAAGCTCTGAGGTAAGGTCATAGCAGTGTGTTCCTACACAATCAGGCATCCTCAGCCCAGGAACCTGTCAGGCTACACCCTCTTTGAAAGAGACAGCTATTGTTGAAAGCACTGCAGGAGCCAAGGCCGACAGCTCCTGAGCCTGCGGTACATTCTTTTGAATAAGATGGTATATCTTCAAGACAGATTTGTCTTGTGGAGGGAGCCGAAGTTAATTTAAAGGCAGCTGTGGATATACTATTTGCGATGAGCCATGTTTTCTTGTAAATTAGAGCTCTAAAAGGAGCTGACCAAAGAGGAAGCCCAGAGGCTTGCAGTCCGTGCTTCCCCCCCCCCCCGCACCTCCCATCCTCCGGGAAAGAACACGTGATACAGAGCGTACCTAGCAGGAGATAGCTCAGCCTGTCCAACTCGAAGGTCTCCCAACTGGTCTATCCACAAGCTGAACGTTCATCGAGTCTTTGAGATGTTGAAAGATGAACTTGTCATCTCTGTGCCCTGGCCGTCATCGGATTAAAAACAACTTGTAAAACGGCTCTCAAACCTTGCCTGACCTGGCATTTTTCTTTGCAGCTTCACCTGACACCCATTAACTCCGGCCATAGTGACTATCTGGAAAACCGCTGTGGGTATCCAGTTGGCCCTGCTGCATTCTTTGCACATTCTATTCTTTCCTCTGGCTTTTTTTTTAAACAAGGTATCATGTAGCCCAGGCTGGCCCTTGAACTCATTATATAGTGGATAATGGTCTTGAACTGTTGAACCTCCTGCCTCTGCCTCAGAGTGTTGCAATTCCAGGCCGGCCCCACCATGCCCGGTTTAGTCAGCATTTATGCTAGGTAAACACTCTATGATGGAGCCAGGTACCCAGCTCCTCCACTTACTTTTAACTCCTAATGATCATTTATATAGATCTTTGCTCAAAGGTTAGGTCATTCCATGAGAGAACTTCAGCTCTTACTGCTTGGGGCCACCACCCTCATCCACTGTCTAAGTTTTAAAGGTACCATCTAGACCCACTTTCTAGCATTTCATATAGTTTGGGGTTGTTTCTATGTGTCTGTCTAGAAATTGGAAACCCGCAGGAAGGTTAAAAAAAAAAGAGGGGGGGCTTGGCTGTTGTGCTAAGTCTAGTTTGTGGGATAGATGGAAGAGAGAGGGTATTTGATATGCTCAAGATCAGTACTTTCCAAGAAGACATCAAACATTCCCCCATGCCTAAAGGTATTCATTCTTTCCGTATCGAGACACCTGTCTGCTTCTCTTCCCGTTGGACTTAGGTAGGTCACCTGACTTGCTTTGACCCTGAAAAAGAGAGAGCAGTGGTGTTAGGCCAGATGTTCCACACAGGCCTCATAGCTAAAGCTCTGTCATAGAGACAACAGTTCCAGTATAAAAAAAATTGAATAGATTTAGAGCATTGGAGGAAGGGAGGCCACCATGAAAGCCAGCCAGTTCTGACCATCAGCCAAGCTGGGTTCCGACTTTATGTCCATTCTCACATGCAGTTAAGATGGGTGCTGCCTTTTGCCACTGCTGGGGGTACTTTGTCTCATAGTTTGAATACCGGAACCACCGGTCTTTTGTTTTAAACCTTAGTCACTATTAGATTGCCTTCACACCAGTAAGACTTTAACCTTTTCTGCAGTAGCCAGCTGCCACGATTGGGAAGCAGTGATTGCCACCTGTTATCTGGGCACCCATTGAGAAACCAGCCATCACATGACACGTAAAAGCCGTTCTACGCCTCAGTGCTTCCTCCCTGCTGTCTTTTCACTCATCACTGCCTGAAGCTTTGCCACGTATTTAATTATTCTGACTTCCAGGGATTCGCTGTCATGATCTCCAGCGATTCTCTAGCCACCCAAAGCGTAATAGGTAGGTAGTCTATGAAATTTTATTGGTAAACAAATTGTTTTCTCTGCTTCCACTTGGTAAGCAGGTCATCAGCTCTTCCTTCGCCCAGGCTTCCCGGCTTAGAACACATTCTCCCTCATTGCCGTTGTGAGTCTTCCGGGAAGCACAATTCTCAAATGTCCTCTGCCCTTATAAGTCAAATTCCAACCCAATTTATGGCCCCCTTCAATACAGAAGCAATGGATGTCCAACAGCAATGACAGGCGTATCGAAATTGGGTACTACCTGCAGAATTCAGACATGTAACTGTGTGTTTGATAAATGTTGTCCCCTTCACTTCTTGCTTTCCCATGCTCTCTCTCTCTCTGTCTGTCTTTCTCTTTCTCTCTGTGTGTCTCTGTCTCTCTGTCTCTCTCTCACCTCAGGAATATTCACACACACCCCCATGGCAACAGCCATAGCCCCATGGCAATGCCATATGTCAACACAATCATAATGATTTGTAGCTCATGTAAACTCTGATAAGATCAGTAATTACTGTCATTTGCTCTAAGCTAGGCACTACAGGGAAACCTGGTTTGTATGCTGTCCTCTCTTTTAGGAATAGCAGAGCTGAGGTCTATAGCTCAGTGCTCAGAAAGTAGTAGGTGACAGACAAGGGATCAAGTACCAAAGTCATGCAGCCCCTGGCCCATCCCTAAGTCCCCATGGGACAGTCTTCCACGCTTCCTTCCCTCCCTCAGTTCAAGGCTGACACTCTTCTAGTCTCTGCTCATCCCTACCACCAACACTCACTTTTTACAAGCTGTCACTGCAATGTCAGAACAGCCAAAAGCAGTCTTCAGTGTGATCTCCTTCAAGGGGCTTCTGAGTTTCAACCAGAAGCTTTTGACTTGCAGAAAGGAAACAGGACAAGCAAGCCTTAGATTCTCACTGAAGCCACACTCTTTAATCCAGCACACACCCCAGGCTCGGTGAGAGGTTTGAAGGAAAGGAGCCTACCCTAGCAATGGCAGAATGACAGAGCCTCCTCCTGGTCTCCAGAGGGGACTTTTGAAAGACAGGGTTTCACTTAGCCAAGGCTGTTCTCCAACTCACTGAAATTTGAGTGTAGAGCAGCGGAGGGTGACCTTGAACTCTCGGTCTTCCTGCCACCACCTGTCAAGTGCTGAGATCACAGGTATGAGCCACCACACCTCAGTGGTCAGGAATTTATGGTGATGCAATGGAATCCACTCTGATTTTTCCTTAGTCAGCCTGCATGTGAGTGCTGCGGTTGGCAGCTTGGCACACCCCCTTCCTTCCGGCCTCTGCTTTATCTCTCACCATTTCGCTCTTGAGTCGCCTAGTGCAGATTTATACCTCTTCTCTTGGGGATTGATAACATAATGGCATGTTTGTTTTTCTGTTCACATCTTGTGCGGAAAGGGCCACTTAAGGCTACTAATGAAAACAACATCTCACTTGAGGGCCCAGCCGGAGCAGTGCCGTCTTAACCTCCTCCATCAGCAGTGGCACTTCTAGAGGCTCCTCCAGCGACTTCCAGATGCGAACAACTGCTGTATTCCTCAGCACAGGACACTAATACTGCTCGAGCATCAGGCTTTCGGGCCCACGTTAATTACTCGCTGTGTCTCTTTAGCTTTGCCAGGCCCTGGGAAGCAAGGCTGTCCTGTATGCATCTTTTCATTTTTTTTTTTCTGCTTTGGTATCTAGGACTTATCACCTGTTCATACCTCTTGGGAGAAATACCTTCCTATTCCTTTTGTTGTTAAGAGGAAATGGCCAGTCACACATTGGTGAGTTTAGGGATCTCCTGCCCCACTGTACTTCTGACACACTGTTAACTGCAAGTTTTCAGTTGCCCTCTTGACTCTGTCTGTCTGTCTGCCTGTTTATAATATCACCAGTCCCTCCGTAATAATATCTTTACTCCAGCATTATCAACTCCTTGAGAGTCCCAGGCATCTACCTGTCCTCCAGGACACCAGGGCCTGGGTAATCACACCCCATCTCCTTGAGGGCCCCAGTCACCAACACAACCCTGAGGTCACAGCTAGTCATCATTTCTGACTTTTCGCACCACCTGCTCTGCATGGGTTCTGATCTGACCCCGTTTCTGTCCATCCTCCCAGGTGTGCCCTCTTTACCCTGCTCTCTAGAACTCCTATCCATCCTCGACTACACCCCAGTGGCCCTCAGCCACCTAGTTTTGAAAGGGCATTTCATATTCATGACCATAAATTCCAAATAGACCCTCGAGACTTTGCAGTGTCTTGGCTAAATTTTCATAATATACACACTCCCATTCCTCAGATAGTTAATGTCTTTTTTTCCCCCCTCAATGGACATCACATCCCTTGACTTTTTTTTGTCTTTACCTTCTCTTGGACACTTCTCTTTGCTCTTGCCTAGGCCATAAGATTCCATTTCATCACCAAAGGCTCCAGATCACTAAGGTGGTGATGGCTTATACTTGTATTCTCAGCACTTGACGGGTGGTGGCAGAAAGAGAGATCAAGGTCACCCTCCACTACTCTCCACTCAAGCTACAGTGAGTTGGAGAACAGCCTGGGCTGTGAGAGACCCTGTCTTTCAACAGTCCTCGCCGGACACTAAGAGGAGGTTCTGTCACTCTGCCAATGCTATGACATGCCCCCTTCCTGCTCTATTTGATCTTTTGCATCAGAATGTAAACATTATGGGCAATCTTCCACGTTAGAGAATTGCCTCTGGATCCTTTCAAGCAACATCCTTTCTCTGCTCCTCTCTAGCAAAAGTCTTCCTGAGAGTCGTCTGTCTTCACTCATCCCACTTCCTCTTCCATTCTTCCTCGAAGATGCATAGTTGGGCTTTTGTTCTCAGCACTCCACAGAAGCTATGAGCCTCTCTTGACCACCGTCCATCACTTATGACCACCTCATCACCAAGGCCATTGCTAGTGCCCACCTCCTCCACTTGCTTTACATGGGAACTGTGTGTGACACAACTGACTATTCTTGTTTTTTTTTTTTTTTAACATTTTTTTTCTGCCCCAGGGATACTACATTCTCCTAATTTCACTCCTACCTACTGAGTCACTTTCCTCCTCTCTTTGGTTGTTGGCTTTCCTCCCTGCTTGACACCTCTGAGACTTAATTCTTCTCTGGTTTTTGCCCCTGGCTGCCTCCTCTCAGGCAGACCTCCCTGGCCTCTCACTGTACACATTGGTGCATTCACGTTTTCACTCTTAGCCCATGACCCCTCAAATCTCCAAGTTCACATAGCGTCTGCCCACATGTCAGTTCCACAGATGTCAATAGACATTCCCAGCATAGTGAAAAAAACAATGCTCCCATGTCCCCCTTTCCCCAGCCCCTCTCAGCTTTCTCCTTCTCCATTTTATTCTTCAATCTCTGCCAAACATGTCATCATTTACCCAGGTATTCAGGTTCTGAACCTAGAAAATACACTTGGCCTCTCTTCTTTATGTCCAAGGTTGTCAGCACTGCCTTTGAAGGGCGTGTTGAGTGTGGTCACTCCTTACTGCCTCCACCTGCACAGAACTCCAGAGTCCAAGGCCTTATTAAGTCCTCTCTCCTGAACCTTTCTAAAGCCTCCTACCTCGTCTCCCTGTCTCCACTCTTGCTTGCAATAGGCCATTCCCAGCTGAGCTACCACAATAATCGTTAGGAAATATAACATGAGCCACTCAGTGGCTAAACCCCCTCCAATGGCTTTCAATCACAAATATGCCAATTTTACCTTGACCAAAAAGGCCTCAGGTGACGTGCCCTTCAGCCTCTTTTTGCCCTTGCCTCTTGCCCTTGCTTGAGCAGGTGAGGCTTTCTCATCTCTGCAGCCACTGTTCCCTCTGCCAGGATTTTACAAGCTTTGTTCAGTCAGGGCTCTGCTCAAATCCACTGAACAGAACTCCCCAGACCGCCAGTTCCATCGTCTTTGTGCCATCTGGCCTCTCACTCTGCTGATATTATTAATCCTGAACTTTCTAAGGACATATTTGCACACATCCATTTCATGGGCAAGGACTTTCTGCCTTGTTCACTCTTAGTGACAAGTAAGCACTTATGGAGTGAGTGGCTGCAGCTGTAATAGTCTACCCTCAGGAGGCAGAAGAGGAGGAGTGTGGGGAAGGGAGGTAAGCAGAGAGGGTAAAGGTGTTGCCTCAATAAACGCAAAGTTCCAACATCCTTCCAGGAGAAGAGTTAGGAGCAGGGACAGGTGGGCACAGAGAAGGCCACGTGGTGGGTGGGCCAGCCTCCCCACGAGCCCCGTTCCATAGAAATCTTGCACTAGTAGAAATCATCTGTGCCTCTACTGTCTGCAAATGTAGCTACTGGTCGTAGCTGGTCGCTGAGCACTTGAAAAGTAGCTAGTGAGATTGAGAGATGGTTATAATTTCATTTTAATTCACATTCAGACATCACCACGTGGCGGGTGGCTCTATCGTTAGAACTTGGAAAGTGTCTTTCTCCCACCTGCAGTGGCAAGATGACAGCTGTTGAAAAGTCTGGCCAGCATCTGGGGCACAGTTGGCACTGGAATAACTAGACCTTTCATTCTGACCCAGGGTTGCAAAGTGGGATGCCGCAGTTGATACTGGGCTCAGAGGAACGTTAGAGGGATTGTGTTACTATCATTTGCTGCAGTTTTGTTTTTCGTTCGAGTTAGTGGGTAACCTCCACTAACTCAGCAGCGTGTGAGTCTGCATTTTAGCTTACAAACTAAAAATAGTAAAGAAGTGCTTTGGGATTGCATTTGAAGGCCTTGTGGAGACAGGCGACTCTTCCCAGTGTGTTGGCTTGTTGATACGTCCAACAGGCTAATTGATTTCGACAACAGCTAATTTTGCATCTGCAAAAATTGGATTTGCTACATTATTGTGCTGTTTTCAAACTGTCATCTGCAACTTCCGGCATGATTTTGGATGTGAGTGGTGTCTGTTTTCAAACTCACTGCTCCGGTGAAAGAGTATTTGCTTACCAGAATTGTCCATGGTGGATTCTTCAAGGTTGTTAGTTGGCTTGGACTTAAAAATTATATATTTCTGTTGTGAGTGGCTTACCATAGTCTCCTTCATGCTAAGTTCAGAAAACAAGACTAGCGCAGACACTATAGCTAACACAATGGAGTGGACCATCTAATCCAATCCTGCTGTCACACATTTACCCAAAAGCATGGTGGGTAATTTCAAGCCAAGAGGACTTTCTTCCCCACCCATAGCAGAACACAAGCAGTATTCAGCAGTCTGCTTTGGAAACTCTAAAGAGACTGAGTGGATTTAAGTTAAACAGGCTTAAGAGCATTAAGAAAAGTTGACCTTAAAGAGACCATGAACCTGTAAGCAGCCTGGGGCCCTCTTTACTGCAGCCAGTAAGGACGTGCTCTAGGACCCAAGGCAGAGGAGATTGGAATAGAAAGAGGAGGAACTAGTTCCCACCAGGGAGGCCTTCCTGTGCCCTTTGAACTGCAGATCCCTCTTCCACCAGGGAAGGTGGGTCTCCATAGAGACTCCCCTCTCCATAAATGTTACGCCGAGATCACTCACCAATGGGCATCACTAGGAAGAAGGGCAGCCAGCAGAGGACAAAGCAACCCACCACGATGCCCAGCGTCTTGGCCGCTTTTTTCTCCCGGGAAAACTTGAGCAGCCGCACGGAGAAGTGAGTCTTATTCTTGGCACTGCTCAGCCCTCCGCCGCCTTCTGCGGGGACATTTTTCCGGTGGATACGGAGCGTCACTTGCTCTGAGTCCGACTTGTCGGTCTTGAGGCCGGACTTGAGGCCCCGGCTTTCCCTCTTGGCTACCACGTAGACCCGACAGTACATAACCAGGATGATGGCCAGGGGCACGTAGAAAGAGCCCAGCGCGGAGAACAGCACGTAGCCAGGCTCCTCATTGATCTGGCAGATTGTCTCATCCTCAGGAGCCGGCTGCCTCCAGCCGAACAACGGTCCGATGGAGATGACCAGGGAAAGCGCCCAGACGCAGAGCAGAGCCCTGACGCCCCTCCTCTGGGTGACAATGGCAGGGTAGCGCAGCGGGTAGCTCACGCCAATGTATCTGTCGATGGAGATGATGCAGAGGCCCATGATGGACGCCGTGCAGCACAGGACGTCCACCGCAGCCCAGATGTTGCAGAAGACCCTGCCAAAGGCCCAGTAGCCCAGGATCTCAAAGATGGCGGAGAAGGGCAGCACGGTGGAGGTGAGGAGGAGGTCGGCGACGGCCAGGTTGACTATGTAGTAGTGAGTCACTGAGTGCAGGTGCCGATGACAGGCGACCGAAAGGATCACTAAGATGTTCCCCAGCACCCCGAAGATGATGAGGCCCCCCAAGATTACCCCAAGCAGAATGGCCTTAGAAATGTTCACCGGTGCTGGCTGGTGGGTGCAGTTGGAGCCTTCGGAAGCATTTTCAGAGAGAAGCACCATGGTCCCAGGGGGGTGGGGGTGGGGCAAGGTTCAGCTTTGGACGGCCACCCTCCACGGGGTAAGGGGTGGGGGCGGGGTGGGGGTGGGGCGGACGGAAGCAGGAGTGAGGGAGCCAAGTCAAAAAATCTCAGCTTGGGGGACTCCCGCGAGCTGGGCGGGGCTGGGGGAGGGAGAGGACACACCTGTTGGAAACCAGCCTAGGCGGCCCTGGGGACCCTCAGAGGGCCACGCTAAGGCACAGAGCATTAAAGGTGACATGGCCAGGGGAGCTCTGGGCTTCCGAGGGCACCTTCCCTACCCGAACCTTGCAGTGAGGTTCAAAGGAACACGCTGCGAAGGCAAACAAAAATCCGCTTTCCTGTGCAGTCTGACACATCCTGTCCATCCACACGTAAATCAGAAATTCACAAGTCCGTGGCCAGTCTTCAGGGTTGAAACGGTAGCTAAGTGTGGCTCAGCCGTCTAAGCTCATGTCAGGGACTCGGGCATCTGAGCGCTGCAGCCGGCTGGGGGTTGCTCTCAGCTTGGTCTCCCAATTCTGGGCTAGTGCTAGCTCCAGCTTCAGGTGTTCTGGCGAGGTGACAAGGGTCGGAAATATTCGCTGAAACCGACGTGGCCCCGGAGCTTCGTTTATCTGAATCCAGCTGGAAAAAAAAAAAAAAAAGCGCAAAGAAAAAGGCGGACCGTGAGTCAGGCTCCCTGGACAGCCAGGCCCTGCTGAGCTCACCCAGCCCAACAACCAGACTCCCGCTGGGGGCCCGCAGCTCTGCATTCCAAGAGTGGGTTTGTGCCTCTTGCCCTGACTCAGACGACAAGGGACAAGGGAGGGGACCTCCTGCTCTGTCCCCCAGTCCTTCCCCAGTCCTCCCCAGTCCTCTGGGAAGCTGCCTCCTTCTGCTTCCCCTTGCCTTGACTGACCAAGTTCAATATCCCAAACAAAACCAAGCAAAAAATAAATAAATAAATAAAAATAAAAATAAAAATTTACCGAAACGGTCTCCCCACCTCAAATAACGACACCCACACCCCAAGCTGCAGTGGCTGGACGCTGCATTTCTAAGAGAGACAGGACGGAGAAAACAAAACCCCGAAACGCCCCCTTCCTGCACCACCACCCCGGCCCCGCAGGCTCCACTGCGGCTGCAGTGTCGCCCTGAGGCAAGCCGGTGCAATCCTGGACGATCCTGGAACAGGTTGCACCGCGGTCACCTGGAGAGGGCGGCCTGAAGAGCGAAGCTCGGAGAGCGCGGAACCGCAGGGCCCCGCGCACGCTCACTCCCGCGGACCTGGCGCTCGTGGGAGCAGAGCGCGCGGGTCTGCCCACCAGCCAAACCACCCACGAGAAAGGGCCAGGGTCCCAGCACAGCCCATCCCCGGACCCTGACGCAGACAGGCAGGATCTCCAAGGGGCGCCCCCCCTGGGGATTTCAGCCTCGAGCCACACCCGGGCTTCTGGGGACCCGGGTGGAAGCGCAGCCTTCGGACCAGGCTTTGCGAGTAGCCGTCACTGCGGATCCCCTGAGGGACTTTAATTAAAAAAAAAAAAAAAAATCAAGCCCGCGTGCCAGCAGTCGAGATGTCTGGGATTTGCTGGGCTAAGGGTCATGGTCTACCCAAATAACCCGAAACCCGATTTCTACAACTGCAAAAAAAAAAAAAAAAAAAAAAACACAAACCAGATGTGGGACAGCGGTGCGAGATCTGAGGGCACGCATACTTGATCTTTTGGGGAGGTTGAGCCCCAGGGCGGGATTTCAGGAGAAGAAAAAAAAAATCACAAGTCCAAGCCCCCCCCCCCCCCCAGGTGATCCCCAAACCACGCCACCGCTGCGGAAACCCACTTGTTAACTAGAAGGTAACTTGTTAACCAGAAGGCGGTCCCCACCGCACATCAGGGGAAACGCGGTGGTTTGCGATGCGGGTGTCAAAGTCGGTCCCAAACCCGGAGACGCGGGGCTGGGCGGGGGTCCACGGCACCCCAGCCCACTCCCCAGCCGGCCCTGGGCGGTGCTGGCTCTGGCCTCCGCTGCGCCACTCACCTGCTGCGCGGATGCGGAGGCCCGGGCGCCCGCAGACCTCCGGTCCTCGCCGCCCAGGCAGCTTCTCTGCAGGGAGGAGAGGGGACGGTCTCCAAAGATCCAGTCCCGGTCCTTAGCACCCGCTGACTCACCCCACCGCTGCCGAGCGCCTCAAACTCCGAGCTCGCTTCTGCTCCTCCTGGATCTTTTAAAATAAAGGCTGAAAACAGAGGAAGGGAGGGTCGAATACGACGAGCCGGTAACTCCACGATCAACCGGTTTGGTGTTCAGTTCCCGGACACCAGAAAAGAGCGGCTAGGAACTTTGCTGCTCGGGTTGACGTAGTACAGGCGCTAGCCCAGTACCGTAATCTCCAGCTGTTACCGTATTCCTCTGCAGCAACCCGCACAACCTCGTAAACTCAAGGGTGTTGTCCTTCTCCACCCTACCTAGCCGCCCCTCTCCATCTCTCTGTCTCCCTTCTGTCTCTCCTCTTCCCCTTTCCCCCTCCACTTTTCTCCCCCATTCTTCCACTCTAGATCCCTTTCCCTCTTTCCATCCTTTCTCTAGGTCTCCACCTATCAATTTCCTGAAATAAACTTTTTTTTTTTTTTTTCAAAAAACAAGCAAACAAACAAGCAAGCAAACACCACCACCAAAAAAACCCAGACTCCTTTCTAAGTTTTTACTGGATAGATACTTTGTTTCCCAAAGGTTGCTTTGAAAGATTTAGTTCAACTCCTGGCCGGGCTTTGTTTAAGTCAGGAAGCGTGTGGCTGCTGGTGGCAAATGCGCAGGTGCATTATTTGCAGATGTTTAAAAAGTACACAAACCCAACAAGAGTCCTTGGATTTGATTGCGATAGTCCCAAGAAAATAAAGTACTATCCACCTTTCATTTGGTTACACAGAGTTTTTCTTTTAATAGTTTGAGTAGAGGGCGCACACGGCCAGTTTTATTTATTTATCTCTCCCCGACAAATTCCATGCCCTGCTTAACCTAAGACCAAGTGAAGCCAAAAGTATTTCAGAATATTAAGAACAAACAGGCATTTTCCCAGCGTGTTTCCCCTTTCCTAGTCTTTCATGGTTACTGACTCAGACAAAGCATGATTATTATTATTTTTTTTTTGAAGTGCTTTCTAGAATCCCTTAAGTATGGTGACACAAAGGCAACCTTGGGAGCATGGGACTGCAGCGTCATGTAGTAGGTACAGTTTTTGCTTGCACAGATTCGTGAAACCCCACGTTGGATCACTAGAGCCCTTCATTTCTGTTCTCTCCCCTGAGCAAAAATGTGTTAATATTATTTATTTAAAAAAATGTTTAGAGACTTTTTAGTAGCAATATGCCACAGAATGCAGAGACATATGTGAAATCGCGGGTCCTATAACACTGAAGACCTCGTAATTAGCTTTCTTTCACCTTTATACATAAAACTCCCTACCCCCATGCCTAGAGACATAATATCCACACTTATTGCCTTTGATTTGTTTTTGGCTTTAGTGGCGTCTAAAAGTATATGTTTCTCCACAAACTGAATCTTGGGGTCTAAAAGGAGCCTATTCCATGCACAGACAAGAAAGAAATTTGGCTCTTTTAATCCTAACCTACTAGAGACCAAGTCACATACTCTCTGAGATCCCTCCCCATTTGGAGGAGGTTGATCTACAACCCCTAGGATTTTCTTTTATTAATATTATCATTTATTACAATTTATTCAATCTGTATCCTGGCTATAGCCCCCTCCCTTGTCTCCTCCCAACCCTACCTTCCTATGCTCCTCCCCTAGTCCACTGATAGGGGAGGTCCTCCTCCCCTTCCATCTGACTCTAGTGTATCAGGTCTCTCTCATCAGAACTGGCTGCATTGTCTTCTTCTGTGGCCTGGCAAGGCTGTCCCCCCCCCTCCCCGTGTGGTGATCAGAGAGCCTGCCCTTGTTCCTTATCCTTCCACCCCTAGGACTTTGACTCCTTATCAAATAAATGCGGAAGAGTTCTTCTTTGGGAATCTCGCCCCCTAGAGGGAGAGCCATTATTCAGTTTTGTATTCTCTTAGCCTACCGAATGAACATTCATTCTCTTGAATATCTGCTCCATGGTAGATAAGAGAAGCAGTTTTGTCTGCAAGAAAACAAGCTCTGGAGAAAAAAAAAATGAACAAAGATCTGTGAAATTCCTAAATCTCTAAGCCCAAAATGGGAACACATCCATCCCAACCACTAACTAGCTAGTGCCCAAACCCCAACAGTAACTGTTCACTGCAACCAAGTAGGTTTATCAAACCTCCTCAGCATAAATTCTCTTTTCAAAGCTTCTTGTAATTAATTAATTAATTAATTAATTGTAGTCAATTAATTATAATTTATTTACGCTGTAGCCCCCCTCATCTCCTCCTAGTCCCATCCACCCATCCTCCTTCTCCCCATATGCCCTTTCCCTAGTCTGCTGATAGGGGAGGACCTCCTTGCCTTCTATCTGACCCTAGCTTATCAGGTCTCATCAGGGTTGGCTGTATCATCTTCCTCTGTGGTCTAGCAAGGCTGCACCCCCCAGGGGGAGGTGATCAAAGAGCCGGCCAATGAGTTCATGTCAGAGACAGTCCCTGTACCCCGTACTAGGGGACTCACTTGGAAACTAAGCAGCCAATGGATTTCCTCTGAGCAGGGGCTCTAGGTCCTCTCCATGCATGGACTTTGGTTGGAGCATCAGTCTCTGCAGCCTTCAGCAGAAGCCTTCCAGTTGCTAACCACCAATCCACAAATCAGAAGCTAACCATGTGCTGCTTTTAATTTTTCATCAGCTTGTATTTATTATACAAAATGATAGCTTTGAAATAATTTTTTTTTTATTCAAAATGTCATGTGCTTCAACCATATTCACCCCTCAGCAAGGTTGTTGGTGAGGTTGAATGAAGCTAACTGTCTGAAGAATGTTGCTTGTGGTCCTTACTCTCCCTATTAATCTAATGAATGAATTAATCTTGCGATTTCCTTTTCCCCCCTTGCACATTTTGGTTTACTTTAAGTTGAAATATACATTTAATCTAACCTAGGCCATGGATGTTGAACTTGAAATTTTATATGGGGGAAATGACGATGGCAGAAGGATCCAACATGGCACACTTGGAGAAGCTGACCAAGGACACTGGCTGCTCTTTTCCTCTCCCTGTGTCTGCATGGGTCATGCAAATGTGTGTTAAGTCCCTTAGCCCAGGCATTTTGAGAGCTTCCTACCAGCAGTGGACCCTGCCAAGTACAAACCTGTGGTGTTTATCCAGAGAGGACTGAGACAGGTGAAATTCAGGGTTCAGGCACTGATCAGACATACGACTTTAGCCCCTTTATACCAGTGAGAAGTCTGTGGTTACGGAGACTCAGAGGTGTACTCTCTAAACACAGACACCCAAGAAGAGGCTCCTCTTGCTTCACTCTGAATTATGGTGTGACCAGGAAATGCAGTTGATGGCAAGGGTCTGGGAGAGCTCGTGGGTAACACTACTTGATTCGGAGATTGCAGGATAAGCCAGATTTGGGTTGATAGAAATAAGAAAGGCAAGTGGACAGAGCTGAGTCACGATGTGTGTGTGTGTGTGTGTGTGTGTGTGTGTGTGTATGTGTGTGTGTGTATGTGTGTGTGTGAAAGCATTCAGTAACATTGGAAGAACCGTTCTAATCGGGGAAGGACTGGCCAATCATCAGATATCCGACACCTTTGATTGCAGCCTTGACTTAATGATTAGTGAGAAAGTAAGAGAGCAAGATTTGGAGGCTATAAAAAGAGATGGTCTGCCAATCAGCTTCTTAAAACAGTGCACAAAGAACTTAGGAGCGTTTTCCGTGGTTTATGATTTGAGGTGGAAGAGCAGATGGCTTAATGTTAGCATCTACCACAGTGACCTGGCCTTATCCCTCAGCACTCTTGAGGCTTAAGAAGATGAAAAATGTTGCTGAGAAGGCCGAGGATAAAGGGGGAAAACACAGTTCCCCAAATGAGCACGAAAACCCTCACAGAACATAGACACTGTGGAAGGGGGCTTTGTGAGATCGTAGTTCTGTCTTTGCTATCAGTTGGGCCCAACCACAGCAACCTGGGAAAATAACCTACTGGAAACAGTACAAGTCAGCCTGCCATCCTCATCCTATAGAATAGTACAGTAGGGAGTCCAGGCAGCCCTTGGAAGTTCAGGCAGCATTGTTCTTGTGGAGCACATCTGGTCTGAGCCATCCCAATCAAGTGCTCTTGGGCCCCGTGATCAAATAGTATCTCAAGCCTGCAAAGACTGAGCATGTCTGACCCTCCACCGGCCACCCTTGCTCATTCCCCTCCACTCTGTGGCTTGGATTTGGATCTCCCTGGCTTCTCCATCTCCCTTTTCCTGTCACAGACACCTCGTCAGCAAGTTACTTCTATGCCTAGCGACAGCTTCTTGTCTGCTTCTTGGAGGAGTGAAATGAATACGTAAACTGAGCATTTGTGAGAGTTCTTTTTTCTTCTTGTCGTAGACATTTAAAGAAACATGTTATAAATTTGTTTGCAGGGGGAGACTCTCCATGTTTGCCATCCCATAATCATCACAAGGTGTCACATGTATGCCTAGGCTACCGAAGAGCTGCATCTGCTTGTACTTCATGCACGTGTTACAGGAGTTTATAAGATTTCCCTCTGTGATGAGGAAGGGTGACCTCATGGAAGACCTTACCCTCATTGTCTTGACTCTGATTTTCCTTTCCGTGTTTAGGATTTATTTTAGGACTGAAATTAAGTCGTGTGAACCAGATGAGAGCTGACACTGATTTTAAAGATTCTCCAAGGGTCAGGAGAGATAGTTCAGTCAGTAAAGTTCTTGCTAAGCAAACATGAAGATCTGAGTTCAATTCCCAGAAGCTCTGTGAAGAAATTGGGCAGGAGGGCACACACTTGTGGTCCCAACACTGGAGAGGTAGACACAGGAGGATCCCCAGAGGTAGATGGCCAGTCAGCCTAAGAGGACTCAGCAAGCTCCAGGCCAGGGAGAGACCTCCTCTCAACAAATATGGTGGACAGTGAGTGAGGGATGTGTGAGGTTCATTGACCCCTGACCTCCAAAAACACATGCACATACATATTCACACAAGAACATATTCTAAAAGAGGTATACACATTTACATATAAACACACACACAATTCTTAAACTATTTCTGGAAGTCTTTATGAAATGAAGAGCCTGTAGAGAGGGTGTACAGGAACAGAGAGGCTTCTTAGCTTCTTTTAGCCTCTGTTCAGAAAAAAAAAAAAATGACATCATTTGAAGACTTGAAACAGGGGAAGCTTTTGTTCTTTTTATTGAAGGCTAAGCCCGCACTCTGGATCAATACCCAGACTTCTATCCAGTCTTGTTAATTTAACTGCCAATGATGCAGTGCATTCACCTTCTAGAAGCCAAGAGACATAAATTGGTAAGACGGTCTTGTTCCTCATATCAGCAAAAATCAAGACAACAAATTTTACTGCTTTAAAAAAAAAGTTCTGAAACTGTCTATATCAATATTGCACTCAATGGGAGCAATCAATGGCCCCAACAGAGAGGACTTTAATAAGCTTAAGGGAGAAGAAAAAGAGAAAAGAGAAGTTTAAAAGTCAGGCTGGGTTTTATGTCCTCTCCATGCAGTGTCTTCGGCTGGAGTCTCTTCAGGGCCTAAAGGCCCCCCTCCCCCTTTTTTAAATAATTTTTCATTTTTTTTTTAGCTCTGTTGGTCTCCTTTTGGAGCTCCTGTCTTCTCCAGGTCTTTTTATCTCTCCCTTCTTTCATAAAATTCCACGCCCTCTGCCCAAAGTTTGTCTATGAGTCTCAGCCTCTGCTTCAACACCTCAGTCAGTAGAGTTTTTCAGAGGCCCTCTGTGGTAGGCTCCTGTCCTGTTCCCTGTCTTCTCCTGTTTCCAATGTCTATCGAGTTTGTTCTTCTGAATGAAGATTGCGCATTTTTTCTAGGGTCTTCCTTGTTGTTTAGCTTCTTTAGGAGGATAGATTTTTGTATGCTTATCCTCTTTTATATGGCTAATAGAGGTAGCCCATAGACTCAGTATCCAAGTGGGGTCCCTAGTAAGGAGAACAGGGGCTTTCTCTGCCAAGAAGTCAATGGTGGGCTCTCTGATCACCTCCTCCTGTATGTGTGTGTGTGTGTGGGGAGGTTGCAGCCTTGCCAGGCCACAGAGGAAGACAATGCAACCAGTCCAGATGAGACCTGATAGACTAGGGTCAAATGGAAGGGGAGGAAGACCTCCCCTATCAGGACTAGGAGAGGGGCATAGGGGGAGAAGAGGGAAGGAGGGTGGGATTGGGAGGAGCTGAGGGAGGAGGCCACAGCCCGGATAAAATTGAATAAATTGTAATAAATGATAACGATAAAAAAAGAAAACAAACCTAAAAAAGAAAAGTCAGGCTGATCTGATTTTTGCACCAAGAGTAACTAGGAAGCCCCTGAAAATCTGGTGAAACTGTAAGGCTCAAACACTCTTTCTGCTATAGTTGCCTTGGTTGTTTCTTATCACAGTGATAGAAAAACAACTAAGACAGAGGGTTACCTAGTCAGCTGAGAAAAACAAGTAAAATGAAGTCTTGAAAATAGGTAATGCTCAGTATCTATTTGCTATGTTCAGTGATAAACGTGTTTTCTAAACTATGAAAAAAAAAAAGACAGTTTGTAACGAAGTAAGTTAAACAGTATTTCAGACTAACATATTTGGGGTCGATAATCATCAGCTTCCTAGAGATGACCACACTCAGTACTCAAAGTTTAAGTTAAAGTAATGTCTTCATCTTTAAAAGCCAGCTTCAAGGTTAGGTTATAATCTTTTCTCCCATAAAAATTGTTTCTCAGATCCAGCTCCAAAAATTCTGCAGCTAACAGTGGTCCACAGTGAGAATAGCAAGATGGATGGATAAATCAAGTTATTGATTATAATGAGTCAGCATGTGAGATTCCAAAATGATTATATGCAATGGTGAGTTAAGTCAGCTTACTATTTCAGTGTGAGTCCAGATATCAGCGGTGAGTAGATTGGACCCAGAAGGCTTCACCGGAGAAGGATGGTGAAGGGCCTATTGGCCACACTTGAGATTTTTGGATAATTGGGATTAGGAAAACACATTTTCAACAGGACATCAAAACCAGGACTTCTGCGTGGTTCAGCAGAGGAGGAGCTTGCTGCCAAGCCTGAGGAGTAGAGTTTTATCCCTGGGATAATCAAGGAAGAAGAAGAAAACTGACTCCTATGAATTGTTCTCTGACCTCCACACACAAGCTGGGGCACACAACAAATCATCATAAAAAACCCAGGAGTTGCTTTAAAAAAAACCAGTGACTTGAGCTATGTTAATATCCAAATTTTCATTATAATAAAAGAAAGCAGCAGTGTTGAATTACATTTTGTTTATTTATTAAAATTCTCTCTCTCTCTCTCTCTCTCTATCTATTTATTTATCTACTTTACATCCTGATCATAGCCCCCTTCCTTTTCTTCTCCTGGTCCCACCCTCCCTCCATCCTCTCCCATCCCCACTCCCCTACTCCTTAGATAAGGAGCGTCTCCCCCCCCCCCCCCGAATCTACAAACCCACACCAGCACATCAGGTCACACTAGGCAGGACTGAGCACATTTTCTTCCCCTGTGGCCTGGTGAAGTAGCCCCACCAGGAGGAACTGACTGATAAGCAGGCAACAGAGTCCGTATCAGGGACAGCCCCATGAGAGGGAAATCTTTGAAATAGTTAACGAACGAGATTATTTTTAGAATGTATATATTCTCTTGTTTTCTGGGCACCACTGTCTTGGGAAAGCCAGTCCAGTGTCCACCGCTGTCTTCCCGAGGGCAGCAGACTTTGTTTCTCTTCTGGTTCTAGCAGCTTCTTCGAACTTGATCTGCTCAGCTGGGATGCATCCGTGGTTTTGCGGTGTTCCTTTTTGAGCTTCTTGGATTTGCATGTTTAGTTTCCCTTTCATTTCTTTCCCAATTCCACATGTATATGTCTAATGTTCCTTGACTATACCTCTTCCTCTATTATCTTTTCTGTTCTCTCTCATCCTCCCTTTAAGGCTCAGACCACTACTGTACCAGGGGGCACATCTTGACTTGCAGGTTGTTAGTGCAGCTCTGGTCGTCAGACTGTGGGGTGTGTGTGTGCACACATGTGCTGTTCTTCACTTTTAATGAAGAGAACGCCTGGGGACAATAGAACAACAGCCTGGTGAGTTCTCAGGCCTTCCTGACGCACTGAAGACCCACGGAATAAAGGAACTGGAAGAATCAAGTTTCAAAATGTCAAGTTTTTTTTTCCCCCTAAAGCTATGGATGTTAAATGCTACATATAAATAATGATAAAGCATATTGAAGATAAAAAGACAAAGTGTAGAATTAGAGAAGGCTTCCAATACATATTTTATAAATGGCCTCACTCTGTCATCACTATACCCTTAGAGGGTTGTAAGAAGAATATAAAGTCAGTTTTTGTCAGCGGCCACAGCTCAGTGATGTTTAATGCTGTTTAATTCATAAATGTATTAGGCAGGGAAGCAGTGCGGTTACAACTATTACTCATTTGCATATAATTTTTTTCTTTACTGAGGTATGTTGTGCTAATTGCCAGCAAGATCTAAATTCTTTTCTAGAAATAAGTCTTCAGTCACTTTAATTTCCTTGGCATTTATAATTGACTTCTCAAAATATTTTTTTTTTACAGAAATAATTTTTTCTTTTGTGGTTTTTAATCCATTGAATGTGGAAAATCAAGAAACCACAACCCCCCCCCCAAATAGTTTCCCATGTAAACAAAATAACAGTTTCTAAGATAAGCTCATAGCTTGGTAATAATTTATGATTCAAACCAATATTTCTTTAGGGTTTTCCCACACTCTATCACTGGAACCATAGCCACACAAACTAATCCATGATGTCTTCTGAGAATTAATATCTTCTTGGAGTTCAATGATATTCGCAGTCCCCACAACAAGGGTTTGAGCACAGTTTAGAGTTTGTGAAGAATTTTCGCATTCCTTCTCTAAGGCAATGGACCGGGGTTTTAAGATAATTCTAACTATATAGAAGTTCACTGTTAATAGACTTTGAGTCTGGTTAATTTTGGTGTGTGATATTTTTATTTATTTGCATCTAAAAATAGTAAAGTTTCTAATTTTTTTAAAGGCAACGTAACTGGGAGCTGGAGAGATGGCTCAGCGGTTAAGAGCATCCAATGCTCTTGCAGAAGGCTAGGGTTCTGTTCTCAACACCCGCATGGCGGCTCACAATCAACTCTAACTCCAGTTCCCAATAATCCAACCTTCTCCTCACCTCTAGGGCATTGCATGTAGGTGGCACACGTATCTAACTGTGGGCAAAATACTTAAGCACACGTGATAAAGATAAATTTTGAAATCATTAAGATAAGATAGCTAAATCTTAGAGAAAGCAAATGAGCCAAGGGCTGAATCACGAAGTAACTCAGGGAAGGTCAGGTTTCTGGAGACTAAACAAGAAGCTCTTTTCAATACGAAAACGCCCAAAATAAAACGAAATTCATATTTTGTTGCACGCATCATCAAAGGGACAGAAGAATGCCATCTTCTAGCCACTGATTTGACATTTCCCAGGAGTTAGTAAGCCATACTTCATGGGTAAGGTATATCCCTCTAACTTATTTTTATTAATTATTTTTGAATGTTTACATTTGTGTGTGCGTGTGTGTGTGTCTGCCACTGCAGATGTGTGGAATCAGGAGATAATTTGTTTGACATCAGTTCTCTTCTTCCACAATGAGTCCCAGGGATCAAACTCAGGCGGTCAGGTTTGGAGACAATCCTCTTTATCCACTGAGCCTTCTTGCCAGCCCAGTGAATATTTTATATGTAAAGTGACAAGTTTCATCATCGTATTTTCAGACCTATGTGACATATGCTGCTGGAATGTACCCCCCCCACACACAGCTCTTGCCCATGCTCTCTACATCTCCCCCAGCTTTCTTCTTTCCCCAATAATCTCCCTTGTGCTTTTGTTTATTCTGTGTTCCATTATCCTCTCCTCCCCCAGTTCAAAGCCCCTCCTCCCTCTCAGGGTCCCCTTTCTAGTGTCATGACCCTTATCCACGCACATAAACAAACACAAGTATGCACGTACCCACACATGTCACACATATGTAATTTAAGCTCTCTGTCCCACAGTGAGAGAAAATGTGGTGTTTGTCGTTTGCGTCTGCCTTGTTTCACATGATATAATGATTCTAGTTCCATCTATTTTTTTTTTCCTGCGAATACCGTGGTTTCATATTTCTTCTCAACAGTTTAAAATCCACCGAGCCTATATTGCTAGTTTCTTATCTGTGTATCCGTTGGTGGCCATCTAGGCCGGTTCCCTCCCTGGCTACTGTTACGAGGACAGCAATGATTATGCGAGTGCTGTAGAGTGTCATCCTAACATTTTTTATGGTTCTCCAACTAAGCATGTTTTATATATTTTTAAAGTTTATGATAACAGTAAGCACTACCCCCCCACCCCCCAAAAAAAGAATACACAACGGAGGTGTTTGAAAGCCATAAAGCCTAAAATAATTATGTTTTATTTTTACTTTTTAGACTGGTTTTTCAGGATCCTGGCCTCGGGTGCTGTGGGTGCCAGGCACAGCAGGGGCACAACACCTGTCTGCTGGCAAATGTTCTTGTAGGTTGACATTTTCCGGGGGGAAGATCGCCTGGGGTGTTCTCAGTGCAACACTGAAGGCGATGTGCATGGAGGGACATAGCTCGTTGGAAATCTCTAAAAATCAGCACGCTGTGCAGTTCTGGATTGAAATGACAGCACCTTGGTAAGAAAGGGTCATTTGTTTGGGGGACCTGGTTTCCCCTGGGCTTCTTTAGGGGGCTCAGGCTGGCTGTGTATTTACCCCCACAAATCCCTTGGTTCTCTGTGTGTGGGCAATCATGAAACTACTGTATATTTTCAACCTCTCTAACAGAGTTCTAGAATGCCTGGTGCAGAGCCCTGCAACAGGGTACCAGAGGGGACGATTCTCAATAGTGATTGAGTACGAAGGTAGTCTTGCTCACTGTGGAGTGAGAGATGATGTAAAAGAGATGGGACTCAAATAAATTTTCTTTGACTTGGCATAGTCATCTGAGGTTATTGCTTCTATTATTTAACTATTTAGCATGAGGCAAAGCTTGGTTAGGATGTCTTTTTCAAAAGACTTTTACTTAATTCCTGTTTTGAAAAGCACTGTGCTAAATATTAAGAATGTGATGGTGGGAAAGACGCCCGAGGACTTCAGGGACACCTGTAATGACATTAATACATTGTGGAAATACTGAAGGAAAGTTTAACGGATGTGATCATGTTTCAGGCCTTGAAGATAGCTGGAGTGTGACACCTGTTGCTCTTGTATCTTTTTGCTGAAAGAGTTTCCTGCTATCAAAGTCTGGTCAGTGAAGGGACACTAAATCCTACAATCACTTATGAAGTACCCATTGTTCCTAGGCAAGCCCCAACTGGTCCATCTAAGAGAGTTTAATAATACGGTGACAATCATCCTTTCAGTCTCCAGTAGAGTATTGAACCAAAGATCTCACCACTGGTTGTAACCACCTCAGACAGGAACCATCAGATATTAAAGCTATGTGCCATGCTGCAGAGGGCACGAAGTCTTTGTGCTCACAGGCAAGACCTGCAGAAACCAGGAATGTTAAACACGCAGGGCTGCCTCTTCAAAGGAAGAGATGTATAACATTTTTTCCACCCAGAAAACTGGGAACAGATGTGGTTCATAGCCGTCTGAACTCCTCACTATCTGCATAACGTGTGTGTGTGTATGTGTGTGTGTGTGTGTGTGTGACTATATAACTTGCTTTCCCTGACTCACTGGAAACGGTTAATAGCCTAGGTGACCTCTGTGCTATCTGTATGACTGAGACCACATCGGATCCTCCCCCAGGTCTTTAAGATGACACATGTAGTTTATATATAGAATTCATCTTCATGGAAAAGGTAACATGTATTTTGAAAAGAGCTTCAATGGAGCTATGCCTTATTCTTGTGCATACAGGATTGTGTTACACCAGAAAACTTTTTTTTTTCCCTGAAACTTTCTGATGTCGCATTCTAGAAGTTTGAGCCAACACCGTCCACTGAGTTGTGTTGAACCAGACATCCTTCTGGATTGACACTCTGCTGGCCATGGTGTTTGCAGAGACACCCCCCACCCCATGCTTGGTGGCAGTCTATACAGCTCATAGCTGACAATCAGAGCTCCATTACATGTGTTTATATTGCTATACAACAACTCCATAGAGCGGTTCCATCCTCAGTGTTTTAAGTCACATGCAAATGTGATCTTCACCTGCTGCCATCACAGGCTGGCTCTGCTTTCCGAAGCCTGTTTGCACATCAACTTCAGACTTCTTAGCTTCTACTTTGCATAAGAGTGAAGTCATTTCCTCCCTACCAGCCCCACCCCACCCCAATCCCTGCCATCAGCACTTCAACTCCTTGAAGTTCATCTTCCCCTGTGTCTGAAACTCCAGAGTGAGATTCCAGTGCAGTGTAAACATGACCCCAAGAATTTCTCTCACATTCTGGTGTTAGTGTTGGCCACCAAGGCCCTTTGAGCCATTCGAGGTTTCTGGAGGAGCTATGAGAATTGTCGGTGAGAGAAGAGTTGATGCCAGCCCAAATTCAGATAGAATGATGTCTGCCATTCTCCTTCAAGGCCCTTGCAGACTTGGGATTGTGCAAAGTACACACAGAAGGCCTTCCTGCTCTGCATCATCCAAAGACAGACATAGGCTCCTAGGTCACTGCACCCATGGACCAGAAGATTCTCTTCTGTAGCAAAAGAGGTCACCTGGAGCAAAGTCAACTGGAAAAATAAGAGGATTCAATTACCAAAGCAAAACTCGCAGAAAGACAAATCAAGAGTTCTTGTGTTTGTGGGAAGAAGCGCCTATGTCTGCAGGAAAGCACATCCCACATCCTTGGTAAGCCACAAGCAGTGTGCGGTGGAGAAAGCGGCCACAGCTGTCACAGACAGAGCCGAGGGGGAGAGCACACTCTCAGCTGTGATGAATTCAGAGTTGCCAGGAGAAGGATTTCCTGTCTTTAGGTTGCGTCTGACTCAAGACCGCTCATTCCGGCTCATTTTCAAGGCTGTTAAGTAAAGGATGACTCAGCAGTTGAGGGAGCAGTCAGTTACTCTTCCGGGGACCAGAGTTCAATTCCCAGCATCCACGCTAGGTGGCTGACAATTGCCTAAAAGTCCAGTGCCAGGAGATCCGATGCCCTCCTCCGGCTTCCAAGGGCATCTACAAAATATGTACACACTCACCCACATAGAAATTATTTAAAAAAAATCTTACCTATCCAGAGCCTAGTGCCGGACAACAGGGTGAAACAAGAGAGCTGGAGGATGCAGTTAGAGAGTATCACCTTGGAAACCAGCAGGGCAGGGTGATGGAGTCTGTCTGTAGTGATTGATGCTTCCCTTGTTCCATACTTACCTGTTGGCCAGGGATAGGTACCACATGTAGCTAGAAAGAAGCAAGAATCTAACAGCAGAAATTAATCCTTCATGGAGGTAAGGAAGTGAAAGTTTCTTAACAAAATATGAGACAGGAAAGTGAAAGTGATAAAGGAAAGTCCTTTTCAAGAAAGAGGAGGTTTTAATGTTTTTTTCCTCTCTCTTCCACCTCCCTCCCTCTCAGAGTGCAGCATTTTGCTTTATCTTTTGATTCATTTTTACCTTCAGTGACTCTCCTCATTGAAGTGTAATGGGGAGGCAAAGGTCACAGACAAGATGGTTTTCATAGCACACGGCTGAAAAGCTGAGGTCTAGGACCAAGAAGAGATGGATAGTTCACAATCTTTCATTATGTCCTGAAAATTTGCAATGACGAAAACAAGAAAAGGAGGTCACTCTATGAGGTGACAAATACGTCGCTTTCCCTGACTATAGCAATCATCTCATTCCTTGACTGAGTGTTGAGACACGATGCTATACACTTCAAAGATGTAAAGTATACCAGGAATAGCTCCCTGAAGTTAAATTGCAAACGAGAAACAGAAAGATGAAAGGAAAAATGGGGATGCAGGAAGCAAGATTTAAATGTAAATATGTTAAATCTAGAGTTAGTATATGAGAATTGAATTTACAACTTTGATTTTTTTTTGTTCTTTAAATCAAGACCAGGCAGGCAGTAGCACGTCTGCCAAGCCTGACCACCAAGTTTCATCCCCTAGCTCCAGAACCCACTCGGTAAAAGGAGAGAACTGACTTCCAAAGGTTGTCCTCTGACCTCCATCCACGTGCTGGCTGATGGACACATCGTTCTGTCTCAAGTAAATAAATGTAAAAAATTTAAGTTTCTTCATCAGCATGACTTGTGCGACCATATTTGGTTTTGTTTTACAATTTTTAGACATTTTGAAATTTCCCAGCCCATCTTAGCAGGGTCTTCCTGCTGAGGAAGCAACACATTTATTGTCTGGAAATCTCCTCCCTGCATATCACCCCCCCCAAACAGGATCACTTATTAGAGAACTGCAAAGTCAGCGCAATTCATGTATCTCTTGGGAATAAAGCAATTTTGGAGGAATTTTGCCTTGCTAAAAAAGAATCCTCCTTTGACTCTGGTAGAACTTTGGTGATCCAAGATGGAAGCAGCCCGATTTTATAGAAGAGGGGGCTGGACTAGCTGTCTCACTGTAGAAGTGCTCCTGGGGACAGACAGCACCTAAGGTGACACGGGTCAGACGTGGTGATTCCAGGGCTTCTGTCACTGTACAGAGGCAGCAGGAACAACCCTGGTGAAAATGCCTGAGGCTGGCAGGAAAGAGGTGGAGCTGATGGCTCTGCCATGGCAGCCATGTTGGGTTGGTCTTAAGCCTGAGGTGGTCAGTCGCTGATTCTAAGCAGCAGAATGTAGCTGCAGAGCTGAACCAGGAATCAGGAGAGGAAGCCTAGTTTCTCCTCTGAGTTCTTCCTTACATAGTTCGTCAACCTTACATAGCTTTGAGGAATGTGCCTATCATTGGAAACAGCGATTTTGACATCTTTAAAGTGAAGGAATTGGAATATGCATTCTTTGGGTGCCAGGGAAAGGGCTCAGCAGACAAAGCAGTTGCTTTGCAAGCATGAGGACCTTAGTTTGGATCTCAGAACCCGCACACACGCTGCGGGGTGTGTTTTATAGTCCCAGCATTAGGGGTGAAGGGACAAAGACAGGTGGATTTTGGAAGTTTGTTGGCTGGTCAGCCAAGTTAAAAATGGTGAGCTGCTGATTTCGTGAGAGACTCTGGTCTTAAAAACAAACAAACAAACAAACAAGTGAAGAAATGATTGAGGGGGGCATCCAGGCAGTCCAGGCATCACATGTACCTGAACAGGCAAGCAACACACAGACACACACAGATGTTCTCTGAGTTCCCTTGGAGCTCTAAAAAAAATCTACCTTTCAATTCTACCTTACCATTGAAACCCAAAACAAAACAAAACAAAACAACAACAACAACAAAAACCCCAGCCCAATTGCTATAATAATCACTCCAAATCTGACATCAATATTCAACAGCAATTTACATCTTGCTATATCTCCCATTAGCTAATTTTTGACTATTTTTTTTAAAAACATGCATGTCTAGACATCCACCCTTACTAAGTTCTTCAGAATGCTCTTCTGAAAAGCAGCTGCTTTCATTGAAACATACATACTATCATTATCACAATGAATAAGACAGTAACTTTTACATTGACTTATGCTCTGAAGCAGAAATTTCTGGTTTCTTTGAAGACTGAGTTTTGTCATATGATGTTTTGCCACAAGCTGGGCATGTGATGTTTTGCCCAGGTTGGCTTGGGAGAGGGCACATGATTTTTTTGCTGTGACCGCTCACATGAGAGGGGTGTGACTTTGGCCAGCTGAGAACATCCATGGGTAGACTTTGAGGAGAGGACACAATACATAGAAGCCCAGGCAGAGTGAGACATTGCTTTTTGGATTGACATCACTGGACTGATCTTTATGCTTCAGAACTTGGCTTCACAGAGAGAAATGTTCCAGAGAGCTTCCCCAGGCAATCCAACTAGTCTTTTGGCTTTCCCTGCTTCGTGTTGGCCTTTGGACTGGACTGCTGATATCCTGATGTCTGAGTCTGGTAATCCCCTAACGACCCATTGACCCTGATCAACAGGAAGTCGATTCAAATCGACTAAAGCCCCTTTCCCTACTAATCTCCTACCTAATGTTGCAAGGGTTTGAAACAGAGGTAAAGGTGCTTAGGAACCTTAAATAAAGTAGGTTTGGTGAAAAAAAAAAATCTAAGCCTACAGTGCCCAGTCAGTAGTTGAATTTCCTAGCTCTCCACAAAATATTTCCTACCTTTAGCTCTAAGCAGTCAGTGCCCTCTTACTGCATTTGATCGCTGTGTTTTAAAACTCTTTTTTCAGTAACAACCAGTCTTGGGGCTGGAGAGATGACTCAGTGATTAAGACCGCCTGCTGTTCTTCCAGAGGACCTGGGTTCAGTTCCCAACACCCACATGGTGACTCACAGCCATTTGTAACTCCAGCTCCTGCGGTTCCAATGCCTCTTCCGGCCTTTGAGAGCACCATGTGTGCACACAATACACAGACATACAAGCAGACAAAACACCCGTTCACATAAGATAAATAATACATACCAATTACAACAGGTCCCTTGGATTTGAGAGCTATCCGAGCCCATGAAGTGCTTGCTATGCAAGCCTTATGACACAGCCCACAGAAAAACTCTAGGTATTGATTAGTAGCTCATGCCTATAATCCCAACGCTGAGGAGGAAGCGGCAGTTAGGTCTCCCGTGGCTCAAGCGCCAGCCAATATAGCCTATTTGGCCAGTCCTAGACCAATGAGAGACCGGTCTCAAAAATGCAAGGTGGACGGCTCCTGAGAAATAAGTTCCAAGATTCACCTCATAGGTCCACATGTACCCACACGCACATGCATGCACACACATCTTTTTCACCTTCTAAAAGAAATTAACTAATTGAGGAAAATGTAACTTTGTGACACATAAGCAACCGGCCTGCATCATCTTGTCAGCACAGGTGCAATGCCAGGCCGCATCCAGTTGGTTTGTAAATATCACTGAACTTAAAGTCCTGTTTCTGGTAGAAACAGGACGGAACTGACATCTTCGTCTCAGACAACTGTGGCTCAAAGCAGCAAGCTCGTGTCCCCAGACTCTGGAGTCTCAACTGGTCAGTGAGCCAGACTGGGGAGCAAAGGGTCATGGCTGGCAAATGCACGCGGAGACAGGAAGAAGATGTTTTCCTTGCAGAACAGGGAGACATTTAATGGGAACATTAAACCTGAAATATCATTTTAAGGAGTTTTGATTTTATTAAATACAAGCTTCTAGTTCCTGCCGTCCCAGAGGAATTCTTAAAAACACCCAGTTATGCTTTTTCCATTACAGAAGCTATAACTTTTAATTTACTTCTTGAGGATAATTTAGAGAACGATTTTGATTTTTTTAAAACGTTATTGAAGAACATGAACATGCTGAGATTTTGGGAGGGGGGACTTTATCTAAACATCAATCAAACCATTTGGAACCAGACTATTCTCTCTGTAGGCAATTCCTTAGAGTGCCCTATGCCCACAGTAGAGTGTGAATGCCCGTATTTTGTCATTCACTGCCATGTGAACACTTGAATCTTTGGCACTAGCCATCCACAACCTGTTTAAACATGGGCTTGTCCACTGTAGCATGGAGAATCTGTCTCTTGTACCCCCCCAAAAAAAGTGACTCTTTTTCTCAAAATTGCCAATCTCTCGAAGGGTGGGGCTTTGGGAGTCCTTCAACCATGGATGCTGGAATTCTTTCTTAAAATCATTGTTTAAATAAACTTCATATACATCTGTGTATGTGAACATGCATCTATGTATGTGTATCTGTGTGTATGTACCATATGTGTGTACATGTGTGTGCATATGTGTGCTTGTGTGTGAACACGAGTGTTGGGGATTGAACTCAGATCTTGTGCTTGCATAAGACTGACTGAGCTGTCTTCCCAGCTCATGGGTACATGATTTTTAACCAAAGTCTGGAGCTACCATTGTGGGTAACCTTGGTGCTATGTACTCTAATGGTCTGAGTGGAAGTGTAATGACAAGTACCCATTATGACTGGGTCAAAGAGGACTTTACTTGGCCTAGACATCCCAGAAGCTTCATCTACTTGTCTCTCTTTCGCTCCAGCCCCTGGCAATTACTGGTCTTTTGTCTGTCTAGTTTTGCCTTTTACAGAATAGCACATAGTGAGGCTCTGCATTCCTTCATTATGTTCCTACACAGTTTGTTGCATCAAGCATCCATTCTTAAATCACAAGCCTCATTCTTCGTGCCCGTGGCCCCAACTGGCTCATCATCTTTTTCCTGAGCTGTTCCCCTCACCATTCTTAACCTCTTATATCCCGTATGTGCATTTTTGTACCCACGAGATGTGCAACTTAGCTCTTGGCCTGGACCGTCACAGTTAGACAGACAGTCGTTAATATTTATCAGTGCTGCTCTTGACAGTCTAGTGGACGCTGACTTCTCCTGTGGTGTGGTTGAAAGCAAGACAATGGTGTGATGATCTCAGAATCCAAGCCTTCAACTTCTTAATCTATCTAGTCTGTTTCAGACATTATGCCAACTGTGAGGGGCAACGGGGCTTTTCAGCAGGACCCTTAAGAGTCTCATTTAATACATTTATTCTGGGCCACATTCAACTCTAGCAATAATATTTAGCTACTTCTCAAAATGAGAACATTAAGCAATTTAAAAGTGTCTTCCTCAGTGTTCTATTGCTGTGAAGGGACCCCCATGGCCGCGGCAGCTCTAATAAAGCGTTTAATTGTTTCTGGCTTACAGTTTCAGACGCTTAGTCCACTATCTTATCCATGGTAGGGTACATGGTAGCACATAGGCAGTCATGGTAGCTGAGAATCTGAATGAGAATAAAAGCCTATCTCCCTGGACACCCCTCCCCCCGCACCATATTCAGCTTGTGCCCAAAGAACAGGACAACAATAGGGAGCTATTTAAATCTCTTCTGAGATGTTTACCAGGCCTGATGCTGGGAGCTGTTGTGAAAGTCAAGGCATCAGGAAGTCATTGGGCATGGCTTGGATTTTGCCACCTCAAAACCCACCCCCAGTGACACACTTCCTCCAACAAGGTCATACTTTCTAATTCTTTCAAATAGCCATGCCCTGGGGACTAAGCATTTGAATATAAGAACCTATAAGGCCCATTCTTACTCAAACCACCACAAAGGATATGCGTTTCCTTTAAGGGAGGATGAACGAACAGGAGGGACATGCTAATTCTGCTCCCCTTTGACAAAATTGTTTGGTGAGAAGATTCTGTTGTGTTCCATGAGAACGCAAAGGCTTCCCTTACCATGAATTAAGCTCTGTGGAAAGGTCCCTGAAACATCAATGGAAGATGACATGGCAGTCACCAAGAGAAAACAAAAACTGAGGTGTTGTAGTGTGGATGAGGCTTAAATGTGTTCCCACTGCCTGGGTCAGTGTACCACAACCTTGTATTTTTTTTTTCCCAGAGGTCTGTCAGGAGGATCTCATGCAGCTCTCTCAGGTTCTGGCCATGCTGCTTTTGAGGTCATTACAGTAGCTGTCACTGGGCCCTGAGTTAGTTCTTGTGACAGTGAGTTTTGGAAACTCTGAGCTTGACTCTGAACCCATCTCTGGTTTCCTGTCTTGCCATGTGCTGGCTTCCCCTCAACTATATCTTCCCATTGTGGGGCCATCCACCATGACGTGGAACAGCTCTGTGGGCCCTTACTGGAACCAGTTACCACACTGGGTTTTCACCCTACAAGTGAGTGAGTCAAACCAACCTTTCTTATTTGTAGACCTTCAACCTCAGGCACCTCATTACAGCAACAAAATGTGGACCTATGCAAGGAATTACCTGTTATGAGGAAGCGGCAGTAAAATCACCGGTAGAATCCAAAGGACAAAATACAACAGAGGTAGCATCATACCCTGAGAAGTCTGTGAAGTGTTTACAGTTAAGTGTGCACAGTTTGAAGTCTTTAACTCTGTGGAGTAATGTAAAGAGACTGTGATGCACATGAAGTAAAACACAGAGAGTGAGCTCGTACTACTATAATTTCATTATCCAAGTTGTTTTCATTCCTCCTAAAAGCGCCAAGCATTTTGCAACACATTACTATGAGAACGGTATTGGCTATTAGATTTTTAAGTATTCTTTATTATACCCAAATGTCATTTTGATATGGCTCTCATCTCATCCCAGATGATGGGATGAGATGAGAGCCATATCAGCTTTACTAATACATGGCTTGGGCTGAGCCCAGAGTGTTTCTATCTAAATATCCCTAAACCTAGGACTTGAAGCTTCTGGACTCCATACAATCTAATCTGCAAGCAGGACCTTGAAGGCTTCAGGTTCTAGCCTCTGTCTGCTAACTTAGGCTTAGAATGTTTTCAGCCTCTGAGATTTACTGCTGAACAAGCTCACCCTTTCTAGTTCTTTCTGAACTCTGGCTGGCTGGTTCAGCTCAGCTGTTCTGGCTCAAAACTCCGCTCCAAGCTGATTGATTCAAACTGGCTACTCTCCACTTATTGAATTGCTCTGCTTGGGAAAATCTACTCTGAGCTCTATGTTCTGAACCCACTGCCCTTAACTGTGCTGTACTCTCGAACATTACTGATCTGTATTCCTGTATTGTAAACTTTTCTTTTCTATTCTGTCTGCGCTGCACTTAAATAGCCTCTGTCTCCTGAGAGTTGGGTGTACCCTATGTCTGACTCATTCTGTCAAATCTTTTTCTGATTCATCACTTTGTTTGCCCCTCAAATTAGACTTCATTTTTTGGGGATTAAAGGTGTGTGCTAAATTCCAGCCAGAGGGATTAAAGATGTATACACTAAGGATGTGTTTGTATTTCAGCTGGATCACACAGACCTAGGTCTTTGTGATATGTTCCCTTGCCAGAGTAGTCATATTGCTGGATTAAAGTATCTCTACAATTAGGCAATGAATATTACTTCTCTGACTATTTAACATATATGTTGATATTTTTAGACCCCTAATGGGATCATCTCAGTATTTTCTCTTTGCTTTGATGGTGTGATTAGTGTGAATAGATTTCCAAATATAAAGATAGGATTTTCTTGATCATTGTCTGCTATTCTTTAAGCTACCTCATCATATCTTCTGTCGTTTTTCTAAGGTGTTATACCCAGTTCTCGAACCCCAAAAGACCAGGAATGAATAGACTCAACTGTAAATACATGAGGTTTTTTAATTGCTTTCAAACACGGGATGAAAACCTCCAGTAGAGGAATGCAGCCCCGAGGTCTAGAGGTACAGAGTTTTTAAGGGAAAAACAAACAAACAAACAAATGAACAAAAACCCTCAGGCAGTGATGTACATGCTTTAGCATTACATGATGGGGTTAGGGAAATTGACTTTTGAGATGATTGGTCCACTATAGGCTCCAAGACTACAAACAGTTCTGTCCTGGTCATATGGGCCGGTTTCCTAGCAACTGTATAATTAGAGGGCAGGGAAAGAATGCAGCAAGCCTAGTTCCTCCCCTCAGGGCATTACTGGACGTGTCTCCACCTAGCTAGCCTTTAAAACAATACCCACTAATTTTAAGTCTTTGGTCTCTCAAAAGGTATAATTTTCAGGATTGGAAGCCAAAGAATGTTAGATTCATAAAACAAATTGGGAAAGGTCATGGACCAAAGCTTTCCTTTGCTATGCTTTGTAGTTGTTATGTCACATAAGAATAATTTGTGCTAGGACGTTTTAGACACTCATTTGTATGTAATTTTAGTAGCATATTGGAAATGTTTACAAATATGTGTGTATTATAATCCCAACAATATTTGATGTATTTATCTATCTTATTTTTTTTAAAGAATTTATTTTTGTTTTTAATTGTATATATGTTTATGTATAGCTTTGTGCACAATAATACAGTGTCTGTGGAGGCCAAAAGAGGATGTCAGATCAGCTGGAATTTGAGTAACAGGTGGTTGTAAGCCACCCAATGTGGGTGCTTGGAACTGAACTCTGGTCTCATGCAAGAACAGTATAAGCTTTTAATCACTCAGCCACCTCTTTGATTCTTGTTTTGACCCCAGAGTCATTTAAAACATTATCCAGGAGCTTGAAGATAATTTTGTATATATGATTCTCTCTCTCTTTTTTCTAAAAACATTGACTATATTTGCATTGGTCAGGGGACTGGGATGTGGACCATTTCTACTGTGTGTTTTTTTTTGTTTGTTTGTTTTGTTTGGAGTTTCGTTACTTCCTACTAAAATGGTGCTGGAAAGTTTGCCAATAACTTTTGCATGCTTAGAAAAGAAGGTGGTTTTGTGGTTAAATAGCACTGTGTCATAGATAACCATTAAGTCATGCGTATTCTGTAGATCTATTTGTCATGGACCAGGGATATTCCATAACTGAGGACTTCCCAGTGCTATTTCATTTCTGTCATTTTCCTGTCATCTTTGCAGCAGATTTTGCTGTACATATCATGGCACAAGCTTCTAGTGCAGGAAGTTTGTGTTAAGGACATTTAAATTTTAGTCACATATTCAGTCATATAATCTTTTTCCTGATCCTCCTACTCCACTTCCTAAGTGCTAAATACAGGCATTTAACCTTTTTTCATATCTTAATTTGTATGTTTGTTTCAATCATTTCTTCTGGCTTCTAGAATTATTTCTGGGTTTCCTGTCTATGTTTTGGGATCTTGTGTGGCATCTGCTCTGTGTCAACATCAGACCGCACCTTTCCATTCAGGGTCTTCTGTAGTATATATCTTATGGTCACCTGCCCTGGTCTTACATCCACAGTACCGCTTTGAACTGACAACAAAGATTGCCCTATTTTTAAAACATGCCCGTTTGGGATAACTCTGTCTTGGAACATGATGTCTTCTTTTGATATAAAATGTGGCAGTTTTTATGGGCTTTCTGCTTGTCCTCCCAAAGGAGGGTTTGCCCAGTGTTGGCTTTTAGACTCCGATTTGATGGCATGTGTGCTTTGAGACTAGACAAACAGGGGCTGGAAAAGTCGCTCAGTGGTTAGGCACTGCACATATACATCTGCACACATGTGGACACATGTGTGTGCATGTGGCACTTGCTCTTCCTTCCTCTCAAACCTTTACCGGCATTTTGGTAGTGACTGAGAATGATTCCGTGTGTGCAATCACGTCATCTGTACCTCTTATCATCTTATCGCTTTTGGATGCTCTCTGGGTCTCGTGCTCCCCATGCAGCAGCTAGCAGAGAACTGAACACGTACCTCCTTCCATTTCCCATGGCCTAAGCAGAACATGATAAACAGTTACATTTCACTAACACGGGATACACAGAATTCTAATACACATCTTCTCAATCTCCCTCCTCTGCAAATCCAGGCTTTAAATATCAGTGTTTTTGCCGGTAGGGGATTCTTAAAGCAGCTGATAAGAGAAATTTTCTGTAATCCATTTAGTAAAATAATTGGGTTAATATGCCTGGGTGTGCGGCGTTAGGGATAAAACCCATGCTTCACTGCTCCTGCACTGGGTGAATTGCCCAGGGAAGCTGATAGACTCTGGGCGAGAGAGAATAACAGCCTGTCTCCCCGGCCGCCCCTCCCCCCCCAGTCAGCTTGTGCCCAAAGAACAAGACAACAATCGAGAGCTGTTTAAATCTCTTCTGAGATGTTTACAAGGCTTGGATGCTGGGAGCTGCTGTGAAAGTCAAGGCTAAGCCAGTGAATTACTTGAACATGTCGTCTATGAAGGCTGTGTCTGAGAATGTGAGCCCACTAATGATGGCTGGCCTTAGGAAGGACATTACCCCGAGAATGACAGGCTGCCTTCTGGCCCTTTTATTTTATTTTATATAATTAATTCAATTAACATCTTGGTCTTAGGCCCCTCTCTTCCTAGTCCCACCCTCCTTCCTGCATCCTCTCTCCCCTATTCCTCAGAATAGAGGATTTCCCCCCCCCCCGACCCAGACACCCCAGCTCATCTATTCACATGAGGACAGAGTTCGTCTTCCCCTGTGGCCTGGTAGGGAAGTCCCATTAGAGGGAAGTGATCAAAAAACAAGCCACATAGTCCATGTCAGAGATATCTCCCACTCCCCTAACTAGTGACCCTACATGAAGCCTAAGATGCCCATTGGGCTTATCTTCTTGGTGTCTGTGCATTGTAGTGTGTCTATCCTGTACTACATGACTAAAATCCACTTAGAAGGGTGTATAAACCATGTGTGTCTTTCTGGGTCTGTGTTAGCTCACTCAGGTTAGTCTTTTCTAGTTCCATCCATCCAGCAAATTTCATAATTTCCTTGTTTTTAACGGCTGAGTAGTATTCCATTATGTAAATGCACCACAGTTTCTTTATCCATTCTTTGGTTGAGGGACACTTAGGTTTTTTTCCAGTTTCTTTCTATTGTGAATAAAGCTGCTATGAACATGGTTGAGCAAATGTCCTTGTTGTATGGTGGAGCATCTTTTGGGTGTATGCCCAGATGTGGTATAGCTGAGTCTTGTCTTGAGGTATGGTTATTCCCAGTTTTCTGAGAAAGTGCCAGATTGATTTCCACTCCCACCAGCAATGGAGAAGCTTTCCTCTCTCTCCACATCCTTGCCAGTATGTGTTGTCACTGGAATTTTTGATCTTGGCCATTCTGACAGGTATCATTTTGATTTGCATTTCCCTGATGACTAAAGACATTGAGTATTTCTATAAGTGCTTCTCCACCATTTGAAATTCCTCTATGGAGAATACTCCTCAAACTATTCCACAAAATAGAAACAGAAGGATCATTACCAAATTCATTCTATGAAGCCATAGTCACCAAAGACTCAACAAAGAAAGACATTTCAGACCAATCTCCCTTAAAAATGTTGATGCAAAAATACTCAATAAGATACATGTGAACTTAATTCACATCAAACACATCATCCATCATGATCAAGGAGGCTTCATCTCAGGGATGTAGAGATGGTTCAGCATGTGAAAATCCATCAATGTAATCCACCATGCAAACAGAGAAACCCTGTCTCAAACAACAACAACAACAACAAAATGTGCCGATACATGGATGGACTTTGGAAAAATTATGTTACATAAAAGAAGTCAGTTATAAAGGCCCTTCATTAGACAGAAGAGTTTGTATGAAATAGGCAGAACAGATAATGGATGTGGAAAGTCAGGAGCTGATTAACAATGGTCCAGAGCTGGAGGGTGGGGCAAAGTGAGGTTGATGAGGGACAGCTAATGGCTGCTGCTTTTGTGTGTGTGGATGTGTGTGGTTATAAACAGTTCTAAAACTGCAGTGATAGCTTGGTGACTCTGAAAACACTAAAGACACTGATAGGGTGCTTTATGTGGTGGATGGCATACTATGTGACTGATAGTTCAACAAGTTCTTTTTAAAGAGTTCCAGAGGTGATTTTCATGTTCAACTAAGATTGAAAATTTCTGCTTGGGGCTGGACAGATGATTTCGCAGTTAATCATTCTTGCTGCTCTTGCAGAGGACCTATGATCTGTTCATAGCACCCATGTTAGTTGGCTCACAGCCACCTATAATTCTGCCTCCAAGGGGATCCCATGTCTCTGGCCTCTGCACTCACATGTACATGTATATACACAATTTAAAATAATAAAAATAAAATATCTTGTTCTTTTAAAGAAAAGCTCTCTCTTCCCCCAAGCTGAGCTGGCTCTCGTAGCATGGAACCCAGGATGGCAGAGTGCAGACAGAGACGCTCTCATCCCTTAGGTTGTAACCCTGAGAGACCAGATCCCTTTGGACATACAATAGTCATAACTGAGGGTTACACAAGTATAGGGACTGTGGTCCTTCCTGCCTCATGGCACCGTGACAGGACTGACAGGTTGCTATGCCAACAGCAGGAGAAGGCTCCATCTATCCAGGGTGAGTGACACTGGCTCCTCACACACACTGGACATTGTACCATACAGACTCATCCACGGCTGGGGTAGGAATGGCTTGGTCTGTTTACTACAGTCTGACATGGACTTTCCTTCAAGAAAACTCTGATGATGTTTATGGAGAGATCATAAAGCTTGGGATGAGCTTATGAGAAGAAAGGGAGACAGAACACAGGCTAACCTGTGGGGTTTATTGAATTTGATGATTCTGACGAGGTGTTAAATCAAGAGGCAAAAGTCTATCTAGTGAGTAATGAGAAAATCAGTCACAGAATCTTAAATACAGATTAGTCTTCAAGGAGCAGTAAACCCAAGTTATATGTTTTTGATGATTGAGCAGGGGCACCAAAAGGCTAGCTGAGCACCCCAGCACACCTCAGGCATTTACAAAGCTGCCTCCTTCCAGCTTGGCTTAGTACCTGAAACCTCTACAAAGCTATGTGGAGCTGGGTTTTTCAGGAAAGCAGCACCAAGAAGTCGGAAATGTGTGTCGTATGTACAGTCACCTCCAGGTGCCGATAAAAGATTGATTCTGAGATTCCCCAAGGATATAACCAAATCTACAGATGTTCATCTCTTGCATCTAATGGTACCTTAAAAAAAAACAAAAACCTTTCTCCTCCGCACATCTTTTTGCATAGCTTAAATAATCTCTAGATTACTAATGCTTTGCAAACACTATAGCTGGTATGGTTTGGGTAACAAACAACTATTAATTCGATGAGTAAAATAGTCTTATTATTTTGGGAATGACGACTACAAAGGAGGCCGAGACTTGTGTGTGGTGTGTGTATATGAGTGTGTGTGTATGTATATGTGTGTATATGTGTATATGTGTATGTATGTATGTATGTATGTATGTATGTCAGGGGGTAAGGTGAATACATGCATGTGTGGAGATAAGAGGTTGCTTTCAAGTGTCTTCCTCATTCGCTCTCCATCATATCTTATTGAGACAGGATCACTCACTGAACCTGAACCTTGCTGTTTTGTTTAGACTGGCTGGCCAGTGAGTCCCTGGAATCCACCCGTCTCTTGCCTCTCAGTACTGGGATGCAGGCATGTGCTATTATGCTTTGTTTTCTATGTGGGTCCCAAAGCTCTGAACTTTGGTCTTCACACTCTTATAGCAAGCACTTAACTCCTAAGGCCCTGACCCCATTTTCATCTTTTTTTCCATTTAGATCTTCAGCAGATCAGATGGGGTCCATGAGTTGAGGAGGGCAATCTGTTTACACAGCCTACTGACTTAATATTAACTTCCTCCAAAAACAGCCTCATAGACCCACTCAGAACAAGCTGACCAAATGTCTGGGTGTCCTGTGGTTCTGACAAGGGAGTTCACAAACTACCTATCACAACACTCAGGTTCTGCTGAAATCTTTCCTTACACAGAAACACCGTGTCACTTTATAATTGTGGGGCTGTGGGGGGTCTAAGTTTTGGCATCTCTGTACAATCATGGTGGTGTGCCCAAGCGAGGATCTTTCATGGGGCAGAAAAACAAAGGCCAGGAACACATGTGGCCACTGCAAAAAGAGAGATCTCACAAGGATAAGAAAAGCCCCATCGCTGAGCCACAAATTTCCCTGACATGAACCTTCTAGAAAAAGCTTTCTGCTTTTCTAGTCAGTTCTTAGCCATGAATGCTTCTCATAGTTAGTCAATTATGCAGTTGGAAATACATCTCACTAAGTTACAACAATGGGAACATGGCCACTAAGAACAAAAATTCTATTTTAATTTGTTCTTCACATACTAAGGGAATTCAGAATAAATCCTCCAGGTTTTGTGTGAATTTAAGAAACATGCCATTTTTACTGAGGCAGAGTATAGAGCAGGGCATAACATTGAAGACTTTCCACTCTTAAGCCTGATATAGTAACTCATTTTAAATTTTACCTTTAATAGTCTGCAACAATATTGTCATCAGTCCTGGAACAGATATTTCTCTGGGGATATTTAATTTACTTTTTTGTTTTTAATTTGTAGCCCAATCTTGCAGGGAAATGCTCTTTTATTCACTGAGCAAGTACATTACACTCCTGGCTTATATTTTTAACCAGTGTAGCTTTTCTCCAGCGCCTGCTCGGAAACCAGAGCTGAATAATTCCCATCTTCTCATTCAGAGCCGGAAGCTAAGCAGGGAAATGTAAAGATTATTTTACGCACAGTTCTCAGATCTTCCTTCCCTATGCAAGGAACATTCCTAGGCTGCGAGTTCCTAGAGCCCCTCAAACCTAGTCCGGCAACATCCCCAGCCACGTAAAACAACAACAAACAAACTCAAAGAAGCTGTATTTTTAATTTCCATAGGATGAGATAATTGCCTTCTGGTATTTGAAGATCAATTTGAGTGGGGATATCTGTGTGTTTCCATCTTACAAGGCTGATACCTGTATTTGCAAGGAACGTGACCCATGATTTTCACCTTCTCCTGAAAATGTCAATGCAGACCCTTTCAAAGACGTGAAGGGGATAAGGTGGGGTGCGGTGGGCATATTCTAAAAAATAACAGTGATTTAGAGAGGATAGTTAATTTATTGCACACTGAAATTACCTACTTTTTTTTTAGTTCCTCCCTTCCCCTGTCCTACCTTTCCTTCTTCTCCAGCCCACTCTTTTCTTCCCTTCCTTTTTCCTCCTCCTTTTAAGGTCCTTATTTTTTTTAATTGATGGTTACTAACCATGCCTATTCATGGGATACAAAGTGATGCTTTGATGTGTGTATTTGATTTGTGTGTGCAGTTAAAAGATTCAGTTCAAGCTCCATACAACTCTGAATGTGCCCAATCCAATTGTGTCTGATCTTGGAAGCTAAGCCGGGTCATGTTGCAGTGGCTTTTTTCCTCCCAGCCCCAAGCTTCTAGAATAGTGACTCACGAGACTCAAAATATTATTTACAAATACCTAAACCATATAGCTAAGCTCTTCTCTGACTAGCTCACAGCTTAAAATAGCCCATTGTACTATATTCTGTCACATGGCTGGTTACCTGAGCTCAGGCACCATATGTCTATCCTCGTCACTTCTTGCTGGCTGACTTGCATGCCTGGCACTATCCCAGAATTCTTTCTGCCTCCTGGATGTTCCACCTCCCATTTCCTGTATAAGCTATGGGCCATCAGATTTATTATTGTCAGGTGCTTCATCCAGACACTACACAAGACATTCCTTCTTGTCTGATTAGTTATTGGATGGGAGGCCTCCCGGGAATACTGAGTGCTGTAGGCTGGCTGGGTGTGGTGGCACACACCCTTAATCTCAGCATTTGTGAGGCAGAGGCAGGAGCAAGGCCATCCTGGGACAGAGGGAGTTCCAGAACAGCCAGGGCAACACAGAGAAACCCTTGAAAAAAAAAACAAAGGAAAAAAATCAGTTTAGCTGAATAATATATCAATTACCTCATCACTTACTTATTTTTGTGTTGAGACTGAAAACCTATTCTTTCAGGGTTAGAGAGACAGACGGTTCAGCTGTTAAGAGAACTGGTTGCTCTTGCAGAGGACCAAGGTTTGGTTTCCATCACTTTCATCTGGCTGGCAATCACCAGTAACTCCAGTTTCAGGGAATTCAAGCACCCTTTCTGGCCTTAGCAGACACTGGGTATGCATATAGTACACATTCACACAGGAAGGCAAATCCTCATATACATAAAATAAAAACAACCAAAAAACAACCAAAAAAACCACATTTATTTCTGCTTCAGGGTACTAGGTCTCTCTTAAACCTAGGTGCTCGGAAGGCCACATCTGTCACCTCATTATCACCTTTCCGCTCTTGCTGTCTCTGTGAGACCTGCATTTTTGAGACGCTGTCTGTGAGGTAGATGACAGAGTCTTTGCCTTCATGCGCTTGTCTTTTTTTTTTTTCTACTACTGAAGCCCTGGCTTCGTGTCTCAGGATTTTGTTTTAACTACTATGTGGTGCATCTAGACTTTTCTAAGGCCCCCAGATGGCTTTCAGACTGAGGCAGCGGGAAAGAAGCCCTAAGTTCAAGTGGAGCTTTAGCTGTTGGGGTGCCAGAAGTATCACATGGTCTGCTTGAACCTTTTCTTCCTGTGTGTGAAAAGTAATGAACAGCCTACAGCCTTCTCCTGCAGGGCCATGGCAAGCATCAAATGAGATAATAGGTATGAAATTTTACTGAAATATAAAGGACTCATCAACGGATAAGTGGATGATGAAAATGTGGTCCATGTTCACAATGAAATTTTATTCAGCCATAAAGAAAAATGAAATTTGATGGAAAATGGATAGGACTAAAAATATAGCATATTACTTGGTATAAATGCGGCTGGGAAAGCCAAATGCCTTCTCTCATAGGCAGAGCCTGGCTTCCAGTCATATATGAACATCTGTGTGAAGCCAGGACATGAGAAAGGAGACCATGAGATGAGAAGAAAAAGAGTTTTGAGGGAGGAGGGTGAGAGGGTAATAGGACCGATGTGTTGTGGGTGGACAGGGGCAGACATGCTGGGAGCTGAGGGTGGGTGGGGTCAGAGGGATGCAGAGAAATGTGGTATGCATGAAATATAAACTAAGCATGTATTCAAATGTCATAAGGAAACTTGTCACTTCTTACGCTAATTGAAAACCAAATAAACTGGCCTGTGTGCTAAAAGGGTATTACAGGCAGGGTATTACAGGCAGGTGGAAGACTCCTCAGTAGGTGGGTCCTAATGGAAGGTCCTTAGGTTATGGAGGTTCTGACAGCTAAGGAAGAATTGTAGGACCCCATCTGCTCTCACGCTTTCATGTAACAGTTTACTGCTCTCACCAGAGGTCAAAATGAATGATACCACATATTGTGGATTTGAATTCTTATCATGGACCCAAAATATATCTCCTTTTATTTCATAAGCAGCTATTTCTTTGTAGTGCTGAAAAGCAGACTGGTATACTAGTGTAGAGGCTCCTCTTTCAAGTGTCTCTGTCTCTTCCATAAGTCAGTACACAATGTTTGTTTCTCCTCTAGCAAGAGACAGATTTGGGTTAGAACCAACTGGATATGCTCGAAACGGGCAGTGGTCTCTAGCGTGCTCTAAACCATTAACACATGAAGCTATACAGGAGCAGCCAGCTCAGATTTCCACGTGACACCCTCACCTTCAGGTGTTTGGTGGGATGGCGGCTGTCAGAAAGATAAAGTGGGAAAAACCTGCACAACAGGACCTTGTTTGGGAAAACAGTGTTCGAAGATAGAATCAAGCATCTTGAGATGAGATCATCCTTAATTCCATCGACAGTGACCTTATAAAACAAATGGAGGGGAGAACACGTGGAGGAGGAGGTCACATGAACACGGAGCGGAGGTTAGAATTAGACAGCCGTAAATCGAGGCATACCTGGAGCCGCCAGAAGCTGGCAGAGCTGGGAAAAAAGGCTTCCTCGGGGCCTGTCTAAGGTGCTCTGAACTTGGGCTCCTGGTTTCCTTAATGAAGAGAAAAATGAGTTTCAGTTGTTTTAAGCCACCAAGTTTACGGTAATTTGTTAGAGCCTCCGTGCGGTCCACTAACATAACTGTCAATGTAGATAGGCCTTGCTTCCAAGAAAATGAGCGGTGTCCCCAATTAAGCAAGAAAGCAATAAAAATAGTAAATCTTGCCTGTTCTTGTCCAGGTGGGTTGAGTTGCCTCACGGAATGCATTCGGCAGTTTGTAGGACCACGCACCAATCCTTACTCAGTCGGCGGACAGTGTCTTATGACATTAGCAGAACCCTTGACTTCTGACCTGACACACGATATGACAAGGCTCTGTTCTCCAGCAAGAAGGCTCATTTTCTCTGGGCTGAAAAAAATAATGAAATTACTTTTCATTTACTGAGGATTTTGTGTTTCATAAAAGTGAAAGCAAAACAGAACAGAACAAAACAAAACAAAACAAAAAACCTGAAATCCTCAAAAAAAGAGAACAATGATGTCTTAGGCTTTTAAAAATTATTTATTTATTTATTTAGTGGAAAAAACTTAGCCAATACTTTTGATCTTGCTCCCCACCCCAACCTCCCCGGGGTCTCACCCCAGGCTCAAGGAGAAGCTGAAGTGGAACGACATTCGACATCTTGCTGTTTCAACATGCTAGCTGACAGACAGACTGAGTTAGGGCAGCGCTCTCACCCATGCCAAAGAAAGAAGCTGTGGTTCCACTGGCCCTAGTCAGCATGAATATCCTACCGCATGGCCTGGAGCCTGACATTTAAATGGAGCCCCGTGTATATGGCACCAGAGTGGGAGTCTCAGCTCATCTCTGCTTTTCTGCTTTGGCTTCCAGAATGTGGGAAGAGACACAGCATAAAATCTGGAAATCAAAGTGTGTGTGTGTGTGTGTGTGCACATCCATGTGTAGAAATATGTCCGTGATATGTGTTGAAGGGTGCAGGTGTGCTTGTGTGTGGAGTCTTCCTTTATCCGGTGTCTTCCTTAATTGATCATCTCCACTTAAGTTTTGTAGCACAGTCTCTCACTGAACGTAGAGCTCACAGATTCAGCTACACTGGCTGGCCAGCAAGCTCCAGGAATGCTCCTGTCTCTGCCTCTGCTGTGCTCGGATTATTTGGGTGTACAGAGCTGAATTTTGGTCTTTCGGATTGTGTGACAAGCTCTTTACTGATTGGTCCATGCTTCTGGCCCACTGAGGTACCCCCAACTTTGATACTGACAATCCTACATTGGATAACGGCTTGACTCCAAGTACAAAGGGAGCATTTCTGTCCTTCCTTCAAAGTCATGAGAAATCTCACTGAAGAACTGAGTGTTGGCTGGAACGATCCACCTAGAAGTAGGAACAGAAGGACCAAGACGTGGTTGAGGTAGTCAAGGCCATGAGAGATGGGAACATTTGGGCTGATGACAACAAATAGATGTGGTCAGCTCCTGTACTCACCTAGAAGCCTAAGAATCAAATGTGGACAGCCAGAGAACACAGCTGGGAACATAAGCTGCATAAGTTTGGGCTGGGGAGATGGATTGTGGGCAAAACTCCTGCCATGTAAGCTGGCCTGGATTTGGCTCTGTGGAAATCATATGAAAGCCAGGCATGGTAGCCAGTCTGTAAGGGAAGTGAAGATAAGAAAATCCCCCAAATTTCACTCTACAGTCCAGTTGGAGTACTGAGTCAGGAGATCTTACCTCAAACAACATGGAAGTCAGGTTCAATGCCTATAGTTGTCCTCTGGCCTCCACACATATAAACAGGCACAAACACACACACAAACAAATAAATGAGCAAACAAGTAAGCTGGTTCTTATTCTAACATAAATAAAAAAGTGATACACTTAATAAATCTGAATTCTATGGAAATGCTCATTATACCATATTATTTAGGAATCAATAACAAGAAAAAAATTCAGGTTAATAATGGGAAAAATATAGATTGGAAACCTAGAGATCTGAAGAACTGACTGTGTGCCCCACTCCCATCCCCAATCTCTTTCACCTAACTTACTAGAGGGGGCCAGGACAGGGACCCGAGACCTCCACAGCATGCAGTATTGGTGGGGAAAAACATCATATACATTTTTAAGCATCCAATAACTGCTCACGGGAAAACTGACATATCTGTCTTATAGTTTAATAGACTTGAATGGCTAACTCATGCTTATGAGCATAGATATCAGGGTGATATTTGAATTTTCTGTTGGAGTTTGTCAGCAGTCAGTGTTTCTACAGTAACAGTCAATATGTCAGAAAAATCAAAATATTTTCCTTCCTAGAAAAACAAAACATTTTTTTCCTTCCATAGTTGAACGATGGACACTATCTAGCATCGTGACAAATGGAGGCCGAGCAAGTCTAGAAACCCCAGTGTTCTGCTTTGTATCAGTAGCAAGTACCTCCATGAAACCAATGGAAACACCTAGATTCCACCCATCACTGTAGCGGTTTCTGGACACTGCATATTGGCTTGGCCCTGCTTGCTCTTGATGGACAGTATAGCTCAGCCATTCCAGAGCCTTTAATCTAAGGACATAACAGGGAAGGAGGAGAGGAAAATGGGGGCTAGTGTTTATCATTTTGAGAGACAATACTGAGACAATAAAACACACCTTTTTCCCATGTATTTAAGAGGTGAAGTTGAACATGAAAAGATCCATCAAGATTGGCTCATGGATAGCTTTTCTTTCCTTTCACTTTGTTATAGATTATGTGATATGTTTATCACTTATTCTCAAACATATTCTCATTATATTATTAAAGATTAGACCATTGCATTTTTCAAAGTAAATTTCATAACTTGGGTGATAGCTCAGCCAGTGAAGTGAGTACCTTGCAAATATGGAGTTCTGAGATCCAGGCCTTGTCACTCATCCACATAAAGAGAAAGAAACAAGCCAACAAAACAAACAAACAAACAAACAAACAAAGCAAAAACTGAAATAAAATAAGGGCAAGGTGACTGGAACTTACAGGACCAGCACTAAGAAAGCAAAGACAGGCAGATCCCTGGGTTTTGGTGGCCAGCCAGACTCGCACACATGGTGAACTCCAGGCCTATGAGAGACCCTGCCTCAAAATCACATTCCAATACAAGGTGCAGCCGAGGTTGTCCTCTGGCCTCTCCATGCATGTGCACCTGCATCACACACACACACACACACACACACACACACACACACACACCTCTACACACATGGATTCCTCAACCATATTGGCCATCTTGCTATTATGGGCTCTTCCATACACCCTTTGACCCTTCACCATCAGAGAAGGAACCTATGACTTCCAGCTGACAAGACTAGCTTGTATTTTTCCTTCAAGGAAACTATCATTTGTGGAGGGGTCAAGAAACAACCACACATGCACACACATTTATGTTCGAATATAGTCAGTCACTGGGTTTAATAAAATCACTTCCCTGACCCTGGGAAATATTAGCAGTGACTCTTCTTGGGTTAAGAACAGATCACAGGCAAAATATTTTCAAGAGCCAAAAATACATTCGAATGAGCAGAGCCCCTGAGAAGAGACTGTCATCTGGTCTACTCTTCCTTTACTTTACCTACTAGTGTGCTTGGGGCTACATGCTGGGGATGAGCTTTCTTCAGAAGTGTGTGAATAAGAAATAGCCTCCATCATGCTCATTAAAAATGGCATCCCTCTCTTTGAGAATTATTGTTTATCTATTTCCACCTTATGGCTCTAGATACTGGTATTAGTGCTCTGCAGTTAGTCATTTATTTAACTTTCAAGGTAAATCATACAGAGAAGGATACCGCTCTGATCTGGTTTTACAGAGAAGCAAGTAATGGCTGATGGATTCTCCTGGCCTAGATCTATGGCTCTTAGCCACCAGGCTGTCCTTCTGTCGTCCTGACTCTTTGAGGGCCTTGTTCCTGAGGACTCTTTGAATATTCTCTTCCTTTGAGTCCTCTTCCCAGAAAAAAAATTGGACAAGTGTCAGAAAGTTGAACGATTTTCTAAACCCCGTACAGTGAGTAGAACTGAACTCAGAATCTGATCTCAAATCTTGTTATCTTTAATGACATCATACGACTAGATATAGCTAAGGTTTGCAACTTAGAAAAGATTGGCTCTGAAGCAAAATAGCTGGCACTATTTCATTTTTTTTTTTCAGAAATACATTCCAGAGGGATTTAAGAATTAAATCTTGTGAAGGGGACCATAAAAGTCCTTCGGGAAGTTTGGGTGAATATTTATGTAATCTTGGGGTAACAAAGGTCATTCTAAAAATGGCCCGAAAGTCAGAAAGATGGATACATTAGATTTCATAAATATAAAAAAAAGGCAGTCTGTGAAAACACTATAAATAAAAAAAGTTGTCCAACTCAGTGCGGGCAAGCAACTCTCTTGTCATCAACTGATTCACTTATTCCTCCCCCAAAAAGTCGTCATGGGGAAATAAAGTGTGGTAAAACAGACAATACTCCAGCCTTTCTGCTTATGTGTGTTGTACATAACCAAATGTGCCCGGTGCACAGACACACGCGTTGATATCCAGCATCTTCTTCAATTGTCTTCTGCATTACAGGCCAGGCTTGGTCTCTCACTTGAACCCAGAACTCCTGATACAGCCAGGCTACCCAGCTATTTTGCACCAGGGACCTCCTGTCTCTGCCTCCCTTGGACTGAGGTTACCCTCCGGCCCCCACAACCACCCACCATGGTGCTGGGGATCTGAACGCCAGTCTTCATATGTATGAAGCAAGTACTTTATGCTGAGCCATCTCCTAAGCACCCCTTCACGGAGTGTTGTAGTGCGAATAAGTCAGCACATTTGAGGAATGCACAACAGTTATACAAAGCAATGGGGGATGGTTTCATGACAGCAGAGCTCAGGTGAGCCTAACTGCCAGGAAAACCTGTAAAATAAGGTAATGTAGAAGGAGTTAGATCAGCTCAGAAAAATGCAGTAAGGTTCATCTTAATGCAAGAGAGAATGTTATTCCTTTCAGAGAAAGAGAGAAGAGTCCATCTAATGAATAAGGAGAAGACAAGTGAAGGCTGGAAATACAGCTCAGCTGATTGAATGTTTGCCTCTGTATATGAACCCCGGGCTGGATTCCAGAACTGCATAAAACCAGAATAGTGGTGCATGCCTGTAATCTTTGGCTACATAGCAAATCTGAGGACAGAGTGGGAATCATGGAACTTTTAGAGAGGGGGGGAAGAGGAAGGGAGGGAGAGAAACAGGAATGGAACTGATGCAGAGGCCATGCAGAAGAGCTGCTTACTGGTTTGCTTCCCATGGCTTGCTCAGCCTGCTCTTTTGTACCACCCAAGACCACCTCCCCACAGGTGGCATTTCCCTGTTGGCTAATATCTCCCACATCAATCTTTAATCGAGAAAATGTTCTTTAGGCTCACCTGCAGGCCAATCTGGTGGAGACATTTTCTCAGTTGAGCTTCCTCTTCCAAGATGACTCTAGATTGTGTCTACTTGACAAACAACAACAACAAAACCCAACCAACCAACCAACCAACCAAAGCAAACTAGTGAGTTCAGTGCCCTTGATTAGTTTAGGGACAGACAGAAGACTAAGACTTTGACCGTGAACATATTTAAGGTATCCTTCTGTTGGAAGACCCTACTGTTTTAAGTGACAGTCCACCATGTCAGGACAGCTTCTCCAAAGCTCAGTGCTGAGTGGAGGACTCCCTTTCTCAGCAGGGGCTTCTTTGTCTCTGCTTGAGCTTATCTGGAAAATGTCTCTAGGCACAGTTGCCCCTAACCATATCTGGGATATGACCTTTGACACGGTTCCCTGCAAAACTCTTCCCCTGCTGCCCATAGGGTAATTAGGTATGGTGTTCTCCATCATATGACAGGGCCATGCTGCCAAATGCAAATAAAATATTCCTGGCACTTCAAGCCCCAGCTAATAATGTACATCTACCCTGGGAACCTTCCATTCACTCCCCAAGAACTATATAGCCTCAAATAAACCCCGAATAAAGTTGAGCTGTTTCACTGAAGCTGGTCCCAGAAAGTTATTCCGTTGTATTCACTGTCTTACTCTGAACCCCTGCTCCCCCACCCTGTTCATTGCTTCTGCTCCCTTTGTCCTCGGGAACGGTTACCAACAATCACTGGCTGTGGGCGTAGGGATTCCCGCATTCTTCTACAGGTATCCTACAACATCCAGGTGGGGATGTGAAAAGAGTATTTGTTCATCAAAGCCCAGAGTAGGAAGTCCTGGTGTGTGAGCTGGGAGCCATTGTTCATGGTGTCATGAGGTCACCATCATGCATGAAAACATGCAGGTACGAAAAAAAAAAGTTGAATGGGAGGAACATTGAGAGAGGAGTTCTGAAGAACACTGGTATTTACTGGCCAAGTAAAAGTCATGCCCACAGAAGGAACTGTGAAGACTAAACCCCAGGGAAGGCCAGGAGGGGGTGATACCATGGAAACAGATGGCTTAGCCCTCTTTTTGCTGCTGTGGGAAGTATGCCCATGGCTGGGTAATTTATAAACAGGTATTTACACAACTCATAGCTCCTGAGACTGAGAACTGCATGTGGTGAGGGTTCATTGTTGTGTCACTCCAAAGCAAGAGAGTCAAAGGACAGATGCCAGGGGCCCATGGTGGGCGGGGAGAAGAAGGATGTTGTACCCATTTTTCCCCCCTCAGGAACCCACTTCATCAGTATCTGACCTGTTTCACAACAATGGCATTTGCCTATATCTCAGACAGCCCTCATCTCAATATTATTATACTGAGAGTTGCCAGCCCATGAACTTTGAGAGATGCATTAAAACCATAACACAAAGGAAGCAGGGGGCAACACAGTGTCATGTGTTTGCAGATCAAAGAAAGACTGAAGATGCCCCAAACACCCACTGTATTTAGGAGCATAGTGTGGGATGCTGGGGAAGCTGTGTTGGAGTGGGATGAGGTGTAAGCGGGAAGAAAGTGAAATACCAAGATAAGGCTAGAAAATGCCTGAGAAGACTGTCCACGAAGGGAGAAGAAAATGAGTAACAGCAGAAGGAAGATGCTTTAAGAATTAATTTCTTATTTTAAATGGAAGAAATTTGTCTCTGGCAGTGTGAATCCAAGCCCACAAATTCAGAAGACAGGATAGAGAACTGTGAACCTAGTTTTTACTTAGTTAGCTCACCACCAGAGGGTGGAAATTTGAAGTGCAGCTGTTCATAGAAATACCTCCATTCCACAGGGTCACAGCCAGGTTCTGAGTGGAGTCATGAATATCAGCAGTGTGTCCATAGTCCTTGACCAGGGAAGGCTCCCATGCCTTATTTCTGGGACATAATCCTCCTTCCTCTCTTGTTGGGCTGAATTCAGCTATTTTCTGGGCTCCTCAAGAAGTACAGGTCCTTTGCCCTGAAGCCCAATAAACTCACCCTTGTACCATCTCCTCACTCTGGTCTCCTTTCACATTGGCACATTTTGCTTTAGTCTGGGGACGATTTCTGTCTCCTCGACTTTCCTAACATTTCTTGTTCAATTATGATCCTGTGGTTCCCTAACCATGAAGATTTAAAGACATTCTGTTCTCTGCCCTTCCTTGTCTACTGCTGTGACCCTAGTGGCATGACAATTCTGCTATTTATAAATGGTGAGAGGATTGCAAGCCTCTGTGAGGACAAGGGTGGCTGCCTATGGGCTCTTTGGACTTCAGTGCTGAGAAGAGGGCCTGGCAGGAGCATTCTCAATGACAGTTTGCAAGTGAAGGAAGAGAAGAAAGGGAGGAGGAGATGACTGAAAGGAGGAAGGATGAAAGACAGAAGAGGAAGAGATCAATGGAGGAAGAAAGTGGGAGAGAAAGAAAGGGAGAGAGAGAGGGAAAGGATGTGAAAAGAAAAGAGGAAGAAGAAAATAAGTGCCAGAAGGAAGGAAGCTATAGGAGAAAGCTAGAAATAACTAGTTGCTGATGTTGAGCAGTATCTCAAAACCTTGGTACCTAATTTCATCAAATGCCTGCAAAATCTTGGCTCTGGAGCCCATGTGAACTGATGCTTTATCTGGACATGAGCTTTCCATTGTCCTCTGCCTGTATAATTCTGGGAGACAACTAAGAACCTTCTCATGTGCCCATGTGCTCTCTCTCTCTCTCTCTCTCTCTCTCTCTCTCTCTCTCTCTCTCGGTGTTGTTTTCTTATAATGTCTCCCAAGTGCTGGCCCTTCGCCTTTGGCACTGAGAAGTCCCCCAGCACAGCTTCCCCTGTCAATGCTGTCCATTCTGCATGGCCCAGTCCTTGAACTACCCTGGCCGGGAACATGGAAAGAGGTAATTAAACATAGTTTCTGTCTTGAACTGGGTTTTTCCTAAAGGTCGCATCTATGGATTTGAAACATACAACAGTGTTAAGGGGGGGGGGCTGCCGGCTCCCTGGCAGTCAGTGGCCTCTTTGGAAAAGCTGAGTCTCTCTGCTCTAGCCCCAGTTAAACATTAGTATCAAACAAACTGAGGTTCTGCAAAGACTGAGAGTGTTTTCATTAAGGCATATTTGGAGCTTCTCTCCTTCCCAACCAAAAAGTGACCTCAGGGCAGAGTGGAAGCTAGAAAGAATGGTGGGAAAAAAAGAGTTACTAGCAGAGAAAAGGTAACCCCTGTTATGACTCTGTCCAGAATGGCATGGCCTTCAGAAATGCCAATTTCTCAGGAAGGGGGCTTCTATTCTTGCTTCGCTGTTCTGGTCTTACAGGAGAGCTGTGAGGGCTGGACCGATTCATTTCCTTTCTGTTTCTTGAGGGAAGGAGGGCTTTGCTTTTGTTTCTCACAGATTTTATGCAGGATTTCCATTATAGTTTACACGTGAAAGGGCAGTAATGAGCATTGGTTGGTGTTTTTTTTAAGTGACAGCTTACACTAAGACACGGGGTCAGGTAGATTAATCAATCTCCCTCATCTCCATCTCTCTCTTTTCACTCTATCTCAATCCCTTTCTCTATCTCTATTTATCTATCCATCTGTCTGTCTTAGTCAGGGTTTCTATTGCTGTGATGAAACACCATGCATGAAAAGCAGCCGGGGAGGAAATAGATAATTTGCCATTGAAGGAAATCAGGACAAGAAGTCAGGGCAGGACAGAAGACAGGGGAGAAATCTGGAGGCAGGAACTGAAGCAGAGGCCATGGAGGTGTGCTGCTTCCTGGCCTCATGGCTTGATCCACCTGATTTCTCACGGAAGTCAGGACCACCAGCCTAGGGATGGTACCACCAACAATGGGCTGGGCCCTCCCCCATCATTCACTATTAGGCCCGACATGTTTGTCTACAACCCCATCTTACGATCTATGCTGGGTTGTTTTTTGTTTGTTTGTTTGTTTTTTGTCAATTCGGCGTGAGCTAAAGTCATTCTAGAGGAGGGAACCTCCGTTTTTTGTTTGTTTGTTTTTTCTTTTAAAAAATGCTTTCGTAGGATCTTGACTCCAAAAGAAAGTTCATGTACTTGGTAAAAACAAAACAAAACAAAACAACAAAACCTTCCACACTGTGGAGTCCACAGGCATGCAGAATCTAGATACTTTTAGCTCTATAGCATTCTGTATTTCCACATTATGTTTTAACTTCCTATTTGTTCTAGTTAAGGTTTTTGTCTGAGAATAAAACTATACGGATCTAATATAACGGTACAATTTTCCCTATTTGCTGTATTTCAATTCGTGTGCTTTTTATTTTCATGTGTACTTGCTCCTGAGGATAAACTTCTATGGCTTTACTTAACTTTGTAGGTGCACAGAAGGGCTACCCCTGTGTAAAGGGGACTTTGAGGTGCCAGGGTGCATTTGCTCGCCAGTTCCCAGGTTCTTTACTGAGGACACCCAGGTGTTTGGAAGTTTCTCAACCTTGGGTTCCTAAAGGATTAGTGGTTTCATGTCCAACCCCCTGGGTGCTGCCGTGCGATAAGCTATTTTTAAATGCCCCGATTCTTTGTAAGATAATGTGCCTTATTGCTAGGAACTGTGTTTGGCCCCGACTGACAGAAATGAACATGGACTTAGGACACAGTTTTGTTTTATTTTTCCTCTTGTAAAACAGGCTTGGAGACAGGCAGTCTAGGACTGATCTTGCCGGAGCATTACAGCCGTTGCGTTTCTTGATTTGAGTGGCTCTGTCCTCAATACCTGGTTTTTGTAGCCAAGGTCTGTTGGAGTCCAAGCGGAGGCGGGACCTGCAGCTATCACCTGCACATTCCATGTGAGAATCAGGTAGGGAAGTCGGGCCGAGGATGGCCTTGCCTTTAAATTTCTTAAAAATATTATGCATGTCTTAAATTTGGTCTTTTAGCATTCAAAGTAACAGGTGCAGAATTGGCACCTTCACGCACACCTTGTTTGCTTACATCCTGCCCCATCTCCCTGCCTCCCACTCCCTCATCGGAGCTGTGCGTCCTGCCTCCTACTGTTCCCTTTCTATTTTCATATCGCGTATATACATTGCCTTTACCGCGCCCTTCACGAAACACCTTCCACGGGCACTTTCTGGTTTTCTCCCCTCTCTACATGCTCACTCTCGAATATATACGCACATACAATTGGCAGTTAGGATCTTACAAATAGAGTGTGCAGCATCTGTCCTTCTGAGCCTGGCTCACCTCACTCAGGACGATGCTTTCCAGCTCCATTGTTTTCTTTCGAATCTCACAGCTTCATTTTTTTTTAATGACTAAATTATGTTGTGTATGATCTGTACCACATATGAACATCCACTCTTTTGTTGATGGATACCTAGGCTGTTTTCCTTTCCTTGCTGTTATGAAAAGAATGGCAATACACACATGTGTGTGGATATCTCTGTGGTGGAGACAGAGTCCTTTCAGTAGATGCTCCTGGAGTGGTATATCTTTGTCTACGGAATTTTTAGTTTTAGTTTTTAAGAAAAGTCAGCACTGACTCTCACAGTGGCTGTAAAAGTTGTTTTATTTTTTTTATAATTGATTTAACTTTTATTTTATGTCCATTAGTGTGAAGGTGTCAGAAGTTGTGAGCTGCCATGTGGGTGCTGGGAACTGAACCTGGGTCCTTTGGAACAGCAGACAGTGCTCTTAACCACTGAGCCATCTCTCCAGCCCCCAGCTGTGAAAGTTTACATCCCCTTTCTCACATCCTTGCCAGGATTTTTCTATCATTTGTTTTTTTTTTGGTGACAGCCATTTTAACTGGGATGGAAGCAGTTTAATTTTCAGTTTTCTGGTCAGCCTCACTTCTTAAGGAGCCACTGCAGAAATCTCACATAATGCTGGTTAGTGATGGGACACCAAATGGAACTTGATTCCCATAAGGGAAGTTGGGCCATGTCCTCTTTTAGCGATGCCCATGATTGTATCAAGAGACTGGGATCTTCTTACTAATGCTAAAAAATGAGATATTCAGTTAGCAGACTCTGTCACAGGTATATTCAAACTATTTGAGGTCAAACAATCTTTTTTTTCTCATTCCCCCCCAAAATCCTCCTTGTAAATCCATGCATCTCCAATGCTTTGTTTCAACACTCCTCCTCTATCCCCATCCCCACTCTACCTTCCTCTCCATCCCAAGGTGCTAGGGAATGTGATTAGAATCCTAGGGGTTCCCAGAGTTTGAAAACCATTGGCTAGATAATCCCCAAGGGTCCTCACATTCAAAAAAGTGATTCTTTAAGTTTTCTGAGTGGCCAATAATAGCTAAAAGATCATATTTCCCAGTGGTTATAATATAATACTTTTTAAAATTATGAACCAAAATTGAAATGATGCCTCTGTGGAATTGTATCAATCTGAGATTCCATTCATGGGACAATGCATCAACTTCCTTCCTGGAGTTACCAAGGTCCAAACCAGTAAAGGTGGCCTAAACTGGGGCTGAATATATAGTTGAAATTTACTTGTTTTGTTTTGTTCCATTTTTTCTTCTCTAAACGTATGAAGCAAGTAGTACTGGGCAAAGCTAATTGTTCTAAATTTATTCAGTTGTTTTGATTCTGTTGTGTTTTCTGAGTGACTTGTAAGTACGTATTGTTCCTCACACAGCTCAGTTCAAAAATAAAAACAAAATCCCACATCCTCACTCTAACTTTAGAATTTAGAGAAAGAACATGGGTGTTTGGGAATGCACATCCTTGTCCTTAAATATCATTTCTGATACTTAGCTGTGAAAATGAAAGAAAATCAGGTCCTCCCTCCCCTTTAAAAACGTCTTTATTAACCTGCAAGGATATCTGTGTTGTTGACTTTTAGAGTGGAAAGAAATGGTGGAGTAGAGAAACTCCACAAATGGTAGTTTCCTTGGAGGAAGAATACAAGCTAGTCTTGTCAACAGGAAGTCGTTGATGGTGCAGGGTCAGAGAGAGGTAGATGTGTGGAAGGACTCAGGACACCAAGATGGCGGGTATGGTTGAGAAATCCATACAGAGGAAACATGGAGGCAGCCATCATGGGATACAGGGTAGAATTTTCAGCCTCCCTCTTAAGTACCTTCCATCTCTGTGTGTTCATGACTGTGTGCATGTACATACACCATGGTTAATACAAAACACAAAGAAACATCAGCAGAGATGTAAGAGCAAAAGAGAATTGGTGTTTTCCAGAACTGTACTGAGGTTGGCAGTCTAAAGTCCTTTCTTTTTTAAAAATTATATTTATTTTTATTTTTATTTTTTAAATTTACTCACTTTATATCCCAATTGCAGCCCCCTCCTTCATCCCCTCCAGGCCCACCCTCTCTTCCTCCCTCCCCCACTCCCCTTCCCTAGCCCACTGAAAGAGGGATTCCTCCTCCACTACCATCTGACCCTAGCCTATTAAGTCTCATCAGGACTGCCTGGGTCCTCTCTCTCTCTCTCTCTCTCTCTCTCTCTCTCTCTCTCTCTTTCTCGCCTGCTATTAAAAACAAGGAAATAATGATATTTGCAGGCAAATGGATGGAACTAGAAAAAATCATCCTGAGTCTAAATTTCTTGGCTTAGGGAAGTAGGATTTGTCTGATTCGGGGTTGTTCTTGGCTCTTACATGAAAACATGGGCTTAGCCAAAGGCTAATTTATGAAGCTTTCAAGTTTGACTCTGGCAAGCATCCTCCTTTCAGCACCTTCCTTACCCCAGAATGGTGAGGAGAAGGGGGAAAACATAGAGGTAATGACCAAAAAGTTGGAGTGCAAAGCTCTTGCTTTGAGAAATACCTCCTTGAGAAGAAGTGGCTACCTACGCTCTCCTCAGGAGCCTGCAGCTGATGGAAGCTGACGGTCAGTTGGCTGCCCAGACCCAACCCAGTCAGAGCCCACAACCAGTGTAGGAAATGTCAAGAGTGCTCTAGTGAGGAAGTCATAAGATGCACTTCCTGTCGGGGACAATGGATGACCTCACCCTCCAGCCTTGTCCGTTGTGGGCAGTCAGCTCTCCACGTGGTTCAGCCTGCTCCAATCTCCAGCTCAGCATCAGAGACTGGAAACCCTGGTTCCTGGTGCCTGGTATTTCGTGCTTGGTTTGATAACTCCGCCGTGCTTGGGTAACTGCCGTGGTCTCACAGTCTGCTTTGTAGTTCCCCTCAAGCATTGTCAGGAGCCTCAGGGAGTTGTGCCGGGGCATTGTCTCTGGGGACCAAGGAAGGATCCTTTTTCCTAGGGACATTTTCATCTTTCCCTCACCTGGGTATTTTACATTGCTTGTTTATTCCTTTACTTTTGTACACGTACACATATTTGTGGGTGTGCATTATGATGAATACATGTGGAGGTCAGAAGAGAGAGTTGGTTCTGTCTATTCTGCGAGTTCTGGGGATTGAACTCTAGGGTCAAGTTTGGTGCCAATTGCCTCACCCTTGGAGCCACCCCCTTGGCGTCTCCTCTGAGGATTCTAGCTGAATTTTACCTCAGATGCTTTCTTTTATTGGTAGCTTGTAGCTTTTGAGCACCTAATCAATCAGCTGTATGAGGTTCTTGTGCATATTAAGGTTGCTGTGGTCAGGAATGATGTGGGTGAGCCTTCTGAGCTCAGTTATATACATGCTGCTATAGTTTGGATGCACATGTTTTGCTAAAACCCATATATTGGAACTTAACTCAAGAGGGATGATACTAAGAAATGAAAGCTTCCGGGAAACAATTGTGTTAGGCTCCTTCATGGCCAGATTGGAGCTCTTACAAAGGGAGGTTACAGTGGTTTCTGCTGGGACATACATTTGTCCCTCTGGAGGAGGCAAAGATCAGGTATTATTTTGGAAGCAGGGATAAAGCCTCCATCAGACACCAAGGTGATGCCTCCTTTGAATTGTTTCAGGCTGAGATTCCAATCATGAGACAATAGAACAGCTTCCATCCCAGAGTCACCAAGATCTAAACCAATAAAGATGGCTTAAATCAGGGCCCAACTGTTTATTCTATTTGATACAGTGTCACTTGTGGCTTGATCTTGGAAAAACATATTTCTGTTATTTACAGATTGTATTTTGTTAGATTAGTAGCAGTGGATTGCCGCTTTGAAGACCAAGTATACAGAGGAACTCAGACTTTCTCAGATCAGCCAAGTCCACCATCCCAGGCCAATGGGAGCCTATTCCAGGGTGGAGCCCCTGAAGACCAGCACTGAGTGCATCTGGGCCAAATGACTGTGTGTTGAGAGGTTGACAAGAGGAATGTCAGAGAGCACTTCCTGTATTTTATCGTGTTTTGTAGAATCTCATTACATAGCCTCTTGCCTCTGCTCCTGAGTTCTGGAATCGTAGACAACCCCAGGGTGCTAATTTAAATCCCATCTCACACTCATAGTGGGCTAGCTCCACTATTTTCAAATTTTTCTTTATTTAATTGACCTTCAATACATCTTCCTCCTCTTCCTTCACCTTCTCTTCTTCCTCCTCCTCTTCTTTGGCTGTAACTTTCTATATAGATCAGTCTGGCCTGTGACTCCTGGGTGGTCTTCCTGCCCCTGGACTGCTGGGATTACAGGCCCCACACCTCTACTCCTGGATCCGTGAACCCTTTTCACACTATTACAATTATTGGGATTTTAAATATATGTTTGTGTGTATGATAAAGTAGCTTTCTGTTGCCTTTTTTCTTGATTGAGTAAATGGATTTAGTCTAGTTTAATTAACTTAGGAAATACCTTTAAAATCACTTTTACAGTTGTGGTATTGTTCTCTGCATACACGGAAAATCTCTCAAGCTGTATTGTTTATTCTATTTGATACAGTGTCAGTTGTGCCACGCTGGGTGTCTAACACTGTTTGAAAAGGAAGCATCCAGGATGTGAGAACATCCACGATGGAATAAAGAGAGATGGGAAAAAAACCCATCTTGCTATAAACAGATGAAAGGTCTCAGCGAGTAGGTTGGCAGGCTCCACTGTGAGAGAGTGGAGTCCGTGGGATTGTGATGAAAAGAGCTGTCGATAAGACTTTTCGCGTTGATAAGCTTGCTTAATATGAAAGTACAGGCGGTGAACACTTGTCCGCTGTACACACTGTAAATGAACAGTTGTGTACGTGGCATACGGTGGTAGCTGCGTTTCTCCTGTTGGGAATTGTAGATTCCGAAAGGAAGGATGACAGAATAATCCATGTGGTAATTGATTGGTTTTGTAAACACGGCACTGCCTTGTGACTTCCAGGGAGACATGGGCACAAGTGTCTAGCCGCCCCCGCAGAAACCACCTATGAAAGAGCAAAAGTGCAATCTTACCCAAGTGCAGCCTTGTCAACTGATGAGTTTAGTAGGGGCTACATGCAGGAGTATGGGTAAAGGGTCACTCACAGGAACACGGGTGACTCAAAGGCAGCTGCTTTGCCAAAAAGCTCACTCCGGCAGAGGTGACAATGCGCACCCAGGCAGGGCTGGCAGGCAGCACGACAAGAGATTCACTGCCCCCAGCATCTGTTTCCCACTGAAGTCACCTTGGGGAGGAGCCTGGGTGTCTTGTAACTTTCCTGAGCTTCCTGGGTCTAGTGAACTCCCTCCCTCCCTCTCTCACATCTTCCTTCCTTCCCTCCCTCCAGGAAGTGTTTCAACATTAAGGAATCAGCTATAGCCCAAGTGTTGACTCATGTTTAGCTTACTGCAGACACAGAAGAGCAGATACAGATTATAGACACACGTTACGTGCAAACCCAGTTTAGTATAGACACGTATCTTCTTGCAGGGTCAGCTGTGGGGACAAGAAACAATGGTACCCCTCTAAAAGTGAGCTCACCTTGCACCCACGTCTTTGTTTCAGTTCTTCAACCAAAGGAACAGAGGCTCTTTGGAGAAACAGTCACATTTTGTTTGTTTAAGATCTGCAACAATGGATATATGCCAAAAGAACGGAAAAATCTAGAACAATTTGAGAAACAAGACAAAACAAAATACAAAAGAAACAGGGCTAGACTTTAACCCAAAGATCAAAATAATATCCCTGAGTCCTGCTGGCCTAAATAGAGAATTGAAGTAAACAATTGAGTGTGTGGAAGGATATTCAAATTGCTCATGCAGAAATTCAAATAATGTGCATAGATAATCTGTTCTCTAAGGAGTGAGAACATAGCTCCTTCTCGTTAAGTGTGGGCTCTCCATCGTAAATTCCTTTTAAGGTGAGTATATGGTGTATGGATAGTGAAGAAAAGTTACTTTGCAGTAGAAACATCTATAACCACCACCTCCATGAATTTTGAGATCGTTAGTTATAAATCAAATTAACACTACAGTCTCCTGAACGAATGTGACCAAGCCTGAGTTTTGGTCTGTTCTTTAGAAGGGCTAACTAGCATTAATTAAAACTACCAAGGCCTTTAGAAGCAAGGAAGGTCATAGGAACTCAAAGTCAAGGACAGTCTAAGTCAGTGGTCCTCAACCTTCCTAATGTTCTCATGTTGTGGTGACCCCCCCACCAAAAAAATTACTTCTTTGTTACTTCATAACTAATTTTGCTACTGTTATGAATCATAATGCAAGTTTCTGATATGCAGGGTATCTGATATGTGGCCCCTGTGAAAGGGTTTGAGAACCACTGGTCTCAGGGTACAGGGCAGCTGAAACTCTTACATGATGCTGTGGCTGTGGGGATCCTGGAAAAGAAATTGGACTAGGTAAACCCTTAGCAGAAAGTGTGGGTATTAGTTAGGAAACCCTAAGCACAGGGGCACAGACTGTAGCAAATGCACCTCACTCTCACTAAATGCCAAAAAAAAATGGAAGCTGGGGGGGGGGTGGAGCAGCTGGAACATTCCACAACATCTTAGCATGTTCCTGTATATCTAGTCACTTCTCAAAAAGTTCATTTAGGATTTTCACATGTTATGTTCAACATCATTAGCTCTATCATCATTTGCCTCACTTTTTTTTTTGTTTTTCTTTCTTTGAACCAAGAATATTGTTTTATTTAATTTCTTTCTGAAAGGTACCAGATGATATTTAAAATTTTGTTCCATGTACTCTGTATTTTTTCAAGCATTTTATCCAGTGTCCACTTGGGGTCAAAAGGAGGGAACAGAAATTGAATGTGCCCTTCTGCTTGGGGAAAAAAAAAAAGTTCTCAAGACGGGAAAGGAAATTTATACCCAGCGATAGTTTCTAAGCGGGTGGACCTCAGGACAGTGGTTTCTAAGACATGGGAAACAACTGAGTATGCCTGTAGTGGCTGGAGCTCACTGCCCTGTGTGAGATTAGCTACCCAAAGACTAAGGTGATCGGCCAGGTTAAAACAAAACAAAACAACAACAAAAAAACAAAACAAAAAAACAGAAGAACAACCAGGGAGAGTCTGTAGGGCAAAGACAAGAAGAGAAATTAAAACAGATCTCTGGGGACTTCTAAAGCACCCCCACCCCACCCCAGCCCCTCACACTAGGATTCAGCTCTGTAATGAAAAGGGAAATATTTGACCTTGGAAGGAGAAAATTCAAAGAATTGGGGAAAGTGCGTGGTGCCCGCACTGGTCTGAACATTTGCCCATTGCCCAGGTCACAAGGGAGAACTTTGTAATAAGTAGGCAGAGAGGTGGAAGACCCACAAGGGTCTTGGTTCAGTAGTGACAACTTGGTGGCTCTCATTCGACAAGGTGCTTCTCTGAGAATCACGTTCAGTGTGGCAACCATCGGAGAAGACTGAACTGTGAGCTGGGGACTGTGTTCCAGAATAAAGCTCAAAAATCTTCCCAGGAACAGGGGTGAATTGAGCACACTCCAAGGTTAAGAGTCCCAGTGCCTGTCATCTGCACACAGAGGCAGGGAAGCACAACCTCTAAGAAGAAGGGAAATAGCTCCTCACAGCCAACTGGGAGCCGGACCCTACTCACGTTCACATGGTAGAACAGCAGGGACATCAAAACAAGCAACACCATTGAACGCTATGTGGCTAAAATATCAGAGGCCCAATGGTTACTCCGACAATCCTGTCAGAATTGTCACAGCTAAGTTCAGTCAGCTCTGGGATCTGTTTTACCTATTACATCCATTTTAAGTGTGTTTGCTTGTGGTGGGGTGGTGGGGAGTGGCCTGGGTGTGGGGGTGAGAGGACAACTTTAAGGAGCCCGTTCTCTCCTTCCACCTTTGTGGAGGCAAAGTTCCTCTTGTTTATGCCATGCTGCTGCCAGGCTAGCTGGTCCTAGAACTCCTGGGTAATTCTCTTGACTCTGTCTCCCATTCCCAGTGGGGATGCTCAGTGATCTAAACCCACAGAGAAGGGTCCTGAACGACAAGGTCTTGACGAGGAAGACCAGGGATGAGAAATAAAGAAGGCAGATAGTTCGAACAGGGAGGTCTTGCATAAGCTGATGACTTATGCCAAGTAGTTTTTAAAGAAGTACAGCATCCTATATACTATTTGAAGAGAGAGAGAGAGAGGCCCAAGGTCAGCGGAGAGCTAAGCCAGAAAATATTGGCTAAGAGAAAAAGAGATACTGCAGACACAGCTGCCTTAGGAATGATTAACCACAGTCCTTCAGGGAAGAAAGCTGGGTTCCTGGAAACAGGAGCCTTAACTTCAAGGCCTAGGCCCCAGCCCCAGACCAGACCTTACCAAGTCTGCCCCTGGGCAAGGACACAGATCTAGGTTCCCTTTGTCCTTTCCTCAAATCCCTGAAAAAGCCTTAGATCAGCCCGGCTCTCACCTGGGATTACAGATGTGCACCATTACATCTGGCTTTTTTTGATGTTGGATACAAAGGTGAAACTCAGGTCAACAGGTTTGTGTGGAAAGTGCTTTTGCCCCCTGAGCCATCTCCAAGGCCCCTCACATCCATTTGAAATGGACGCTTTTAGTATTCATCGATACCTATGCATCCATTAATAACCTTATTTCACTTTTAAAGAAACCCCTTTCCTCGTATTTCCTTCAGCCATATATTTCCCACATGCGTGGAAGCTGCCTTGTCTGCAAGTTTGTCTCCCTCCCATCACTGCCCTTTGGCTTCTCTTGGTTTTAGATACACAAATGAACGTGCTAAATGTTCGTTATTACCCTCATTTGTGTCTTGATCCTCTATTGTGTCTTGGTAGGTCAGAGCCCCAGTTCTGATAGATCTGCTTGTAATCTGGTAGCATAGCTTGTAATTACTTTCTCTAAGGACTTATGGGTAATATTTTACTCAGTGGGGACACTGGAAGATGACACAGGTTGTGGGAAGTAAGAGCTAACCACTTTCGTGTGTCTGGAACTTTGAGTCCATAAGTAATAAGTCAAAGTCTAACTTAAGTGTATATATATCTTATACACACATATGGATATGCTGCGGAGGGTAGCTGGCCCAGCAAGTAAGATCACTTGGAGCTCTTGCAGAGAACCTGGGCTTAGTTCTCAGCACCCATGTCTGGCAGCTCACAATCACATGTAACTCCAGTTTTAGGGGATATGGCACTCTCTTCTGGCCCTTCTGGATACTCATATGCATGTGAGCATTCATACACACATACATACATACATACATATATACATACATACATATAACATATACATATAAGAATATGTAACAAATAGTTGGGTTTCAGCCAATCACCAAGAACCACACATATGTCAACCACAGACAGCACTGATGAAACTATAAGGCAGATGCCTGAATGCAGCCAATCCCATGACCTCTGCCTCACTTCTCTTGGTAGCCTGTGGGAGTTCACTGCTTCAGCTGCAGGCCTGAGCTCTCACATTTACTCCTGTTCTCAGTCTGCCTGACTCATAAGTCATTCTTTGCTCAAACAAGCACCATTCAATTTAATTTGTCTGACACGGTTTTCTTTTAACCAGCTGTCTTAGGCCCTGCCTTAGTCAGTTTTCTGTCACCCTGACTAACACCCAAGAAAAACAAGTTGAAAGGAAGAAAAGACTTATCCTGTCATAGCATCAAAGAGTTCACGCTGTGGGTGGTGGACTCCATTGTTGAAGGCCTGGAATGAGACAGGGTGTCAGAGAGTGGAGTGCATAGCAGACCCACGCTGCTCACTTCATGGCAGCCGGGAAGTGAAGAGAGAGCACGCCATCACCCCAATATCTGTTTCAAAGGCACATTCCAAACAACCTACCTTTCTTCTACGAGACCCCACTTTATAGAGGTTCTACCACCTACCAACAGCGCTATGTGCTGTGGCCAACTGTTGAATACTTGAGCATTGGGAGGCATTTAAAGTCTAAGCCATAATAATCTGTGTTGTGTTGCTGTTAATCTTGGGTCACTAATATTGAACAGAAAAGTACTGGCTCATGAGTCTGAAGTCTAAGATCGAGGATTGGCATCTGACGAAGGCTTTCTTGCTTTATCATCCTATGGTAGAAGGTGAAAGGACAAACGAAGGCGAGAGGGACAAAGGATGAGATTCTCTTCTCTCTTTGTAGAAAACAGTCTCACAATGAACCCACGTCTGGGGTCATGGTATTTATCTGGTTAGGAGGGCAGAGCCCTCAGGGCTATTCCTTTCCTATGAGTCCCCATTTTCAACACTGTTGCACTGGGGACTATATATTTCCCGCATGTGTTATGGGGACTACCGATCACATTCCTTCCTGAAAGGCTTAGAAGTCTTAGTGAAAGGGAGAGCAGAAAGACTGTAAGAACCAGGATGGGGCATGACTTCAAGGAGACAGGATTTGCTGGATACAACAGGGCAAGTTGCACACAGCAGTTGCAACAGCATGCACGAGACCTGCACGGTCTCCAGCTAGACACAGGGATTGTCGCTGACATGAGCTCAGTGGCTGGCTCTTTGATCACCTCCCCCTGAGTGGGGTACAGCCTTACTAGGCCACAGAGGAAGACAATGTAGCAAGTCCTGATGAGAACTGATTAGACTAGAGTCAGATGGAAGGGGAGGAGGACCTCCCTTATCAGTGGACTTTGAGAAGGGGCATGGGAGGAGATGAAGGAGGGAAGGTGGGATTGGGAGGGGATGAGGAAAGGGGCTACAGCTGGGATACAAAGTGAATAAACTGCAATTAATAAAATAAATAAATAAAATTTTAAAAAAATCCCAGTATAAATGGTGGGGGAAGGTCCCACAGCTAGCTGAGGAGCTATTGGTATTTGATAATTCCTGGGGGAAGGGGAGTTGGTTATCTTTAATGATGCGTCCCCTGGTAAGCACACACACACTGAGGCAGGTCCCTCTCTGAAAACCAGCTGGGCAACACAAAGTGGACTCCATTGGGGGAAAAAAGGAGAAATATCAAAGTTGAGTAGGAAGGGAGAGAGGGTGGAAAAGGCAGTTATGGGAGAAACAAAGAGGTGGAGGTGAATGCGTTCAAAATCCATTGTATGAAACTCTCAAAGAACTAGTAAAATCCATTGTTAAAAACTCCAAACGTACACATTGCACCTTCTTTTCTGTCATCTTTTCAACCACTTTCTGTGTACTCTTTTTTTCCCTTTTGTCTTACTTTCAGCCCTTGTGTTTTTATTTTTTCTATATTATATTTTATTTGACTGCATTCCATTGAAAACTCTGACTTATGTCTATTTCTGAGTCAATGTGTTGCTTTTCCTTTCATCTGTGTTCTGATTTTGATTAGCTCTTGTTCCACATTTTTATTTTTGAGTCTTGGACATCTGTACTCTTAATTTTTGACTATAATGGCAAGGACTTAAAAATAATCTCTCTCAGTTATTTGATGGAGGCTATTCGTTCTTTCTGGGGTGATGTTTGACCTCTCTTCCCTATATTTGCTGTAATCTGATGGGGGAGTTTCATCTACTTTCTTCTCTCGCTCTCTGTACACAGGTAGGTCCTATCCCAGGCAGTGTGGAAGTTGTCATTCATGGAGGATGCCAGTGAAGTTGAAGAAAAGGGAAAGCAGTGGCTCTTTGTCTCTCTGGGATGGTCAAGCCCCTGGCCTCCCATCCTGCCCTCTACCTTGTCTTTCTTACCTTTCATTATCACACCTCTCCTGAAAGCCTTCTCTGGGGCCTTCTTTCCTGGGAGCAATGCTTCTCTGCCCTTATCTCGACTGCTAGTTCCCGTCGCTTGTTATCTGTGCATTTCTGTGTTGGGTTGGAGAGGGAGGTTTTGACTGTGTTCTTCCTTATCCTCCTGGCATGCTCTCCTAAGCTCTCTCCCCTTGCTCTGCTTGGGGCAGCTGCTACAGCTCCAGATCTCTGGAAGTTTGGGGTCTCCTAGCTGAGTTGTCCTTGATGGCAGCAACATCTGCTTGAGTGATGCTGAAGGCATGGGTTGCTTGTGGCATTTGTTTTCCAGTCCCCACTGATTTTAGGTATTTGAGGAATGTTGGGTGCAGAGATGCCTGGCTTCTAAGCCTTTGCATCTACTTTAGAAAACCAAGTTGCTAGTACTTCCCCCTCTGGTTCATTCACATCCCCACTTCCTCCTCCTTTCACTTAGCATCTGTGAGAGGACTCTGGTGGTCCTGGACTTTGTCTGTGGTCACATCAGGTCATTTCCTCAAGAGGAACATCTGCAGACAGGTCTTTACTCCTTCCCTACGTCACATTTCATATGCACCATATCTGTAATCAGCTCCTCAAAGCCTGGGCTGACTGGGCAACCCAGCTGAAGATCCGGCTTCCAGGCAGCTTCTGCTGGGCACTTACTGCCTCTCACTGTGAGGGAGAATTGGAAGGACTGTCTCTGCTGTCTGTTTCCAGAGCCTAAGCCAGTTGTCTGTGTGGCATGGTGGGGGTGGAGTTAATTGCCCACAGGTCTCCCAAGCACTTCTGTAGGCACTCTGAATGTCAGATCATTTAATACCCTAAACCACTCTGATACCACTCAGGAGCGTACTGCCGAGAGAAGGGCACGTCGCACCAAACCTGGCTTTGTTTATTCCAAATGCATCTTTCCCACCTGCACTTGATGATGAATGACCCTTTCAACACAGTGAAGGGTATTTTCTTTGGGTCTGAAAACTGACTGATCCTTTTGATACAGTATGTCCAAACACAAGCATGCTTTAGCCAATGATGGACCATGTGCACAACACTAGTCCTTTAAGATTATAGTCCCCACTGACATTGCAGCCATTTCAGAGGGTCAGCTTCCATTGTGTTTGTACAATGGTGAGATTTCTCAGGACATATCCCTATTATTAGGCAATATATAGATCTGTCTGTCTGTCTCTGTCTCTCTCTGTGTTTGTGTTTGTGTGTGTGTGTGTACTGACTTAAATGGACTGTATTTTCTAGAAATCTTTACCTCTTTCTTTTCTGGTCTATGTAGAGATAAAGAATTCATTTATATGATTTTTTTCTCTTCTGAACAAACAAACAAACAAACAAACAAAGAAGAAGCACAACCAAACCTCTTGTAAAACCCCAAGGGCTGAATTCTTTGCTTTCTTCATTGTGCTTGCAATCAGTTGAATTGGGAGAAAGCTGGCTTTTGGGGAAGAAGACAGCTTAGGTATTCTGAGTGAGCCAAGTGCTTCTGGAAGGACACTGAATGCTAGCTCACTGAATCCTGGGATTTATCTACGTACAGGTAGTGATGCTGTCTATCACAGTCACCTCGGGGCCACCTACAGTATGGACAGCGTCACCTCTATGTACATCCTTGTTTGCCACCATATTCAGCTCTGTGCTGATGAGTGTGAGCCTGTGTTTTGGATTCTATATGATGGAATACTTGGAATGAAGACGAATCTAAACCTTCATGAATCTGGATTGCAAGAAGATGCTGATGGGATTTCCTTGACAAGTATAACGATGCTAATTATCCATTGGTACAACTTGCCACCTAATGAGATGACAGTGGCCTGATGCAGCGGGCTTGGGAGACATTGTTAACCTCGGGCTCCTAAGATTTAGTTTTGCCTCCTGCTGAGTCACGTCCTCTTAATGGTATGATTCAGCTCTCATTGGAGCTCCTCTGCACTTTTCCTTACCTAATTTCCTTGCCGATTACTTCCTTTCTGCAACTTAAAGACTAAAGATTGGAGATTTTTTTAACTGGAGACTTGCTGAGTGACTCGGCAATTAATTGTTAAAGGGTGTGCCAAGAGGCATTGAAAATACAATTTCCCTCAGATTTGCGGGAAGGGACTCAGTGACACAGAGTGTCCTCTGCCGTGACTCTGGAGCTTATGTTTGCTAGATCTTTAAATAGGCACCCTATCTTCAAAACCTTGACTCAAAATCCAGGAGTCTGAACTTTATTGTATTAGGCCTGCCTTGAAATCCAGTTTCAGTTTGGTTGATTTATTGCCCAATTAAAAATATTGAAAACTGGCCACTTCTCCTTTCCTGTTTTATAGGAATCATGTTAGTGATGGCCGCAGACAGATAATATGCTCTAAATATTATTGCACTTCTGTATTTTAGAAGCATTGGCCATCTATCCTCTTGATATTAGAGTTGTCAGAAAAGAAAGCCAATGTTCCCTTCCAAAGCAAACAATTTTAGAGATAATAAAGCCTTAGAGATGTTAGCATCCCATCATGCTGATAAGGAAACGACCGTTGACTATATCAGTATTCAGGTCACAGATATTTTCAGTAACTTTTCCTAGTGTATCTTACATTGAAAATCAGATAATCTGTAAGAAGTGATAATTTTGTCTCTCTCCCCCCTCTATTTTTACTTTTAGTTGTCTTACACCCAGATGATATTTTAGGATCATGGTCCATGCATTATTCTCGATTTTTACTAGATAGATTCTCCATACTAAATAGGAGATTGGCCAAAGTTACAGTTTGAAAACTTCCTTCCTATGTATATACTGAAAATGTAATCCCAGATTGAACAGGGTTGATAGGTACCAGTAAAAGGTAAATGTTCCATGAGAGTAGAGACCTTCTGAATGGGCTGATGTTATATCATGGGAGATGGCTTGTTATAAAAGCAGTTCATTCTTGCGTTTCTCTCCTCCTTTCACCCCTCCCCCCCAGGACATGATATGGCAAGAAGTTGCCTGCTGAGCACCATGCTTACTCTTAGACTCCTCAGCCTCCAGAAATAGGAGCCACCTAAATTACAGTTAATAAATTCTCCAGGCTTGAGTATTCTTTTACAGCAATGCAAGACAGAAGATGGCAGCCGTCAATGCAAACTATTCTTTATCATGTTAAAAAAGAAATTTTATTCCAGTTTTATGAAGGACTTAGAAATGAGACTAGATACTGAATTTGTCCAGTGAGATTTTTTTAAATTTTTTCTTCACAATTTATTCATTATTTATACCAATTGAAGCCTCTTACCTCAACTCCTCCCAGTCCCACTCTCCCTCCTTCTTCCCCCATCCCCTTCCCCTAGTCCCCTGAAAGGGAGAGTTCTCCACCATTGCCATCTGCCCATAGCTTGTTAAATCTCATCAGGACTGCCTGGATCCTCTTCCTCCATGGCCTGACAAGGACACATCACCAGGGGCGAGTGATCAGAGAGCAGGCAACTGAGTTCATGACAGAGACAGCTCCTGCTCCCCTCACTCGGAGACTGGGCAGCTTTGTTCATAATAGCCAGAATTTGGAAACAATCTAGATGTCCCTCAGTGGAGGAATGGATACAGAAATTGTGGTACATCAATACAGTGGAATACTACTCAGCTATTATAAACAAGGAAATCATGAAGTTTGCAGGCAAATAGATGGAACTAGAAGACATCATTTTGAGTGAGGCAACCCAGAAAACAGAAAGATAGGCATGGTGTATACTCACTTATAAGAGAATATTAGCAGTATAACATAGGACAGCCATCTACAGACCTAAAGAAACTAACCATTAAGAAGGATCCTAGGGAGGATGCTTAAATCTCATTCAGAATGACAAACAGGATAGACACCCAGAGGCAGTGGAACTGAGGAAACAGGATGGGAGCCTATGACAGAGAGTCCTCTGAAAGGATCCACCCAACAGGGGATCTAAGCAGATGCTGAGACTCACAGCTGAACTTTGGGCAGAGGGCAGGGAGGCTTATGGAAAAAGAGAAGGGTAGGGATAGATGGACATGGAGGGGACAGGAGCCCCACAAGGAGACCAACAAAGCTAAAGGATCTGAGACTAGGGGATCCTGGAGAGACTGATGTACCAACAGAGGACCATGCTTGGAGAGGACCTAACTCAGTGATATTTTCTATAGCAGTAGAGGCTGTGGTTGGAATGGCTTATCCTCCAAAGGTTCATGCTCTGAGAGCTGTGAGGACACAGTGAGATTTTTAAGTGGCAGGATCTGTTGAAGGTAACTGGGTCATGGGGCCTTACTTTAATGATTAGGTTAAAGTTATGTAGGATCTAGGAATGGAATAGTACTCATGAGAATGGGTTGTTTTGAAAGGGGGAACATGGCACCTTTCTTACTCTTTGCCTTCTCTCTTTGCAAATGTTTCCCGTCTGCGCAGACTCTGTTTCTGCTTCCCAGATGTATTGTCAGGAATCCAAGATCCCTCACTAGGACACCAGCACTTTGCTCTTTGTACTTTCTGACTACAGAGAAGTAAGTCAGATAATCCCCTTTTATTTATAATTTATTCACTGTCAATACTTTTGTTATAACAACACAAAACAACGGATAAAACTTTTGTTTTCCGTTCTACTCCTTGACCAATGCTCAATAACTTAATCCATTATTTCATAGATCCTCGATAAATGTTATAGGCAATGGCAGGTGCTTGGCAGACTTTAGGCAGCTATTGTCAGACAATTGATATTCTACGGGTGTTCAGAGATTTAGAGAAACAGTTGTTGGTATTTTATGTTTGGCATTCAGAGGTTCAGTGGCTAATTTCGTGTAGGTGGGTTTTGAGGGAGGATGTGATCAGCCTTTTTTAGGGGCAGACTATACTTTGTCTCCTTCAGTCAGTTTGTACAGGGAGTGGGGTTTCCTGACCTACCATACCTGAACCAAGTGCACCTCTCTGAGGCCACAGGAAGGGGAGGTATTGGTAGTTTTGCTCCCCTCACCTCTGTCTTTTGTTTTCTAGGGTGAATTGTATTTTTACATTTTTCTTTACAGTTTGGGAAAAATGTTTCAATTTTATTCCACTAGAGAAGACATTTAGCTTTTTACTTGTTTGATCTACTTCCCCCTGTCTTACCAATGTTATAATTGATACATAGCTGTTATTTGACTCTTCCCATTAAGATGTAAGAATTCTTCTTACATTTCTTGTTGTTTTGAGAGAAAGATATGGTCTTGGATTTTAGATTCTGGATTATTACAATAAAAACATATAAAAATGTATTATTTTTTAAAATAGTATGCTCAACAACAATAAAAACCTAATTCAAATTCAGAAATGGGCAAGAGCATTGAATAAATGTTCTCTGAAGACATTATGTAAGTTGACAATAAACACGAAAATATGCTTGCGACATTACCCAGTAGGGAAATGCTAAACAAAACTGCAATGAGGTGTTTCACAAGCATTAAGATGGCTATTACAAAAAAAAAAAAGAACAAGAGGAGAATAGCAAGTGTTAGCAAGGGTGTGAAGAGATTGGTGCATTGCTGGTGGCGATCTAAAGTTGTGAGGCACATTTGAATATGATTAGGCAGTTCCCAAAAATGTTAAACATAGAATCAAGTAACTCAGAAACTCTGCTGAAGGTCTAATCTCAAAAGAGCTGAGAATGAGCACTCAGATACTCGTAGACTATGTTAGTAACAGTAGTATCTCTGAGGGTCCAAAGAGAAGCAGCCCAAGTGTCTACCACATGGATGGACAGCCAGCGGGGGAAAACTGCCTTTCTTCCAGTCAAGAAGAGAGACTCCGGAAGAAATCAGCACCAGCAAGATCTTGGCCTCTGACCCTTGGACTGACAAGAAAACTAATTTCTGTTGCTTTAGCCACACCGTGGTCACTTGGTTAGGGTAGCCCCCAGTGACTGATTCCCTTATACAAATCAGTCAGTGCCTCAGATGGTCACATTCTCCTGCACAAATGACCCCGTGTCTCTGTCACCAGTTAAGATGAGACCCCAATAACAGATGGAGTTGGATAACTAGAAACAGGAGAATGACCCTGAACTCCATACTCTCCCACTATTTGTAAACACAAAGTCCTCCATTTTTGTTTTGTTCTGTTTTAATGTACCAACATGAAGACCTAGAATCAGGAAGCTGAGAAGCTCTGGGCTTAGTCATGTTGCATTTCTGCCAGGCAGTGAATGAGGCATGAGGACCCACTGGAAGCTGAAAGACCCAGATCCTGCGAGTCTTGTTTTAGAACCGCTGTCAGAAGCTAGAGCTGTCCAAGCAGTTAGCTGATGTCTTAGATTTTGGTTTGAGAGTCTCCATTGGGATAACGACTCAGGCTCCAGGAGTAGCTCAGCGAAAGAGCGTGCTCCCAGCATGTGCAAAGCCCCGAGACTGTCCCACAGGACCTCGGAATTAAATCAGAATAAAGTGGCCTGAATACTTGTTGCAAGAAGTTTGATTCGGAGCAGACGAAGAATATTTCTTTTTCCTTTTTTATCTTTCATCAATTCTCCTCCCATCACACCCTCTAATTCTTTTTGTCGGCCATGTTAACTGTGGATGGGATAGAGTCAGAGAGGGATGGGGGAGCAGCAGAATGCTCACTTAGAGAGAGAGGAAAATGGCTGCAGGACGGAGCTCTGTGGAGCTCTGAGTTAGAGCACCCACTATGCTAGCCTGCCTCTGCACTAGAGCGCCCCTGCCCTGGAGCACCTGTCTTCATGAGAGCACCCCTGCTCTGGAGCACCCCTCTGCGTTAGAGTGCCCCTCTTGGCCAAGCAGGGACTGAAAAACGTTTCCTCTATTAGTTTGTCTATTGCAGTCCATGGTGAGACTGTTCTTAATTGAAAATGATTTTCAGGAAGGAAAACCAGGACTGGGGCCAGTGTGGGGATCCCTGAGATAATGGGAAGGTCGTGGGACTGTCTCTGGCCTCCTCACTGACCCCTGGCCTACCCAGTCATTTATGTCTTTTGTGTTGTCCCTGATGAGTATAGACAGTTCTTTAATAAGGCAGCATTTTCTTCCTGTCATATGCTAATCCTTTCCCTCTTATAGCCCTCTTTGCTGGTTCCTGGCTTCCTCCTTGCAAGCAAGGGGGTGTCTCAGGGAAGGCAGAGAGACCTTGCTTTTATTACAAGGAAAGCTCACCTTTCAGGGCCCAGCAGAAATGGTGGCCAGCACCACGCCTACAACTGCTATGACTTGGCGGTGTGAGATCCAGGAGGAATCTGAGGTCTGCAGGAAGGCTGAGACCCACCTTGTTTTTTTTTTTTTTTTCAGCATCTGAAGCAACAGAACAGGAAGGTTTTGCAGTCACGCCCAGGTCACATGGGGGCCGCAGCATCATCTGAGCTACTCAGTAGTGACCCTCAGACTCAAGACAGTTTCTTTGTTGTCCCTGTGTAAGGGTTTAGGGGACAGTGGAACATTTTAACGAAGGTGAAACATGGCATCATTTAACTGATTTGTGAATGAATTGGGAAGAAAACAGAGAAGAATCTTGAAAGAAAATAAAACGACAATTCATTTTCACCTAACAACATGGACAGACCCTCCTCGTTTCTTGGCCATTTTCCACGTCTGCGTAAGTCGCCAGTGTCAATGGTGTTTTTAATATTAGAGCTTATAGATGTGGTATGATTTTGTCAATTCAAAATTGTCAGGTATTCAGCTTGTTTCTAGTTTGGGGGCATTGTAAACAGCACTGCTATTAACATTTTTATAATGAACACGAGGTACCTTCCACGAGCATTCTTTTCATAATAAAACCTTAGTGGGACGAGGGTGCTGCTTGATGGAAGAGTACCTGCCAGGAGCACACACCACTCATCCTCTTGGCCAAGACAGACAGCTTTCCCACTGGCTACAAGAAAGAGCCAAAGGACAGAGGTGGTGCCCATCAGCATGCCCTCCCTTGAAGCAGACTGCCCTTGACTTTGTCAGAGGACTTGCATGCCGTTATTTGAATGGTTATGTTTAGAATTTTCTCCTCCCAGTGAAGGAGAGAAAGCATTTCTCTTCTCTGATAGGCTTAGGGATGCACAGCCTAATGATCTCGGGAAGGCGATGGGTATCTGACCCCAAGTGGGGATTTTATGTGGCCGCATCCAGAATGAAAGCTCTGACAGCTCCACAGCCCGAAGCAGGGATCTATCTACAGAAAGTGCTTTCTCATGCTAATTGTAAATTCAGGAGTCATACTCCCAAAATACAGAAGAGAGGAAAGACCTGCTTTTCAGGTTGCGTGAGTGCCGCCAGAGCCTCTATGCTGGGCACACAGGGTACCACCCTGGGAGTAAGACAAAACAAAACAAAAACAACATCCAAAACCTGTTTCTTTCTTCCTTTGAGTCACCTGGATGCTGAGTGTCCCTGAACGGATGAGAACCGATTGATTTTCTCTGTAACTGGAGAATTCACCGCTGTTCTGACTCCCAGGCTGGCTGCTTTTCAGCACTGTGGAAAACTCATCTGTCCATTTCACTATTCATGGAGGTCTTTAAGTCATAATGCACCTGCTCAGAGCTGAGGGAGATGGGAACTGGATGTTGCAAGCTGAGGGTAACCTTGCTAGAGGAAAAATAATGATGGGGAGCTGAGAGAAAAACACATTAGCTGTTTGGAGCCCAAGACAGAGGCTAAGGGGCAGGACTGCAGACAAAAGGGGCTGGGTTATCTACACAGGTGGCAAGGAGGTTGGCTCTTTTCATGTGGGCATATATATATATATTTTGTTTACATTTTCTCCAATCCTCTGCAGTGAGACTCCTAATTGAAGCATGTATTGAGGGGTGAGTATTGAGGGGTGAGGGGAAGAGGTTCCTAGCTGTCTCCCAGAACTGTAGGCAGAGGACAGTGGAAAGCTCACGTCTCCAGATAAGGCATCAGTTCACGGGGGCTGCAGAGCAAAGATTGGCTGAAGTTAGGTACCAGGTACCATTTGTCATTGCTCCCTTCTTAGAGACCCACAATGCACCTCTTCATGCTAGAGCTGACAAGCTCTAGCAGTGAGGGACAGCACTCCTCTTGGTTCACCCGCCGTTTCCATGAACTGGTAAGGAATTGGTATTCAGTGAGATTCCCGTCAGGAAGCACTGTTCTTTGGTTACTCTGCTTTGCTGAGCAGAAGACTGGAGCTCTCCTTAGCATCTCCTTGGCCAGGCCCACTGCAAAACTGCTGCCGTGAGCGCCTTCACGCTGAAATCTGAAACTACCACGGAAAACATTCCCTCTATTTTGACCCATTTTGTTGATTTTATGCCTGTAAGGCAGTCTCATCACAATTTTTTTTCTATATATTTTTACAGCCTGATCACAGCCCCCTCCCTCTTCTCCTAGTCCTATCCTCACGCCTCACTCCCCCAAACCCTCTCCTCTTCTCCTCACAGAGGGGAAGTCCCCCACATGGGTACCACCCACCCACCCTGATGCAGCAAGTCTCAGTGGGTCCAAGCACATCCTCTCCCACTGAGGCCAGACATGGCACCCAGTTAAAGGAGAGGGATCCAACAGCAGAGAACAGTGTCAGAGGCAGCCCCTAATCTCCTTGTTAGAGGACCATGCTTCACATCTGCTACATATGTGGAGGGGGTCGACGTCTGGACCATGCATGGCCTTTGGTTGGTGGTTCAGTCTCCGTGAGGCCCCATGAACTCAGGCCTGTAGGTCTTCTTGTGGTGTCCTCTCAAACCTTCCTCCCACTCTTCTACAAATCTCTCTGAACTCGGCCTATTGTTTGGCTGTGGGTCTGTCTCTGCATCTGTTTCTACCAACTGCTGGATGAAGCCTCTCAGAAGACAGTTATGCTAGTCTCCTGTCTACAAGCGGAGCAGGGTATCACTAAGGCTAATGTCCATTTGTAAGTGAGTAAATGCTGTGCTTGTCTCTCTGGGTCTCTTATCACAATTCTTAAACTCCTACCACACACCCGACATGCTTTCCTGCCTTGGTGGATTTTGTTAATGCTGGGACCTGCTCTTGGAAAAGAATATTTGGGGATTCACAGCCTTTAAGTGAATTCAGGATATGGAATCTGTTTTCAGGAGAGGATAAAAATACTTTCCAACCCAGTGTGAGACCACAGACCTTTGCATCATGTCCTCAGTGTGGTCTGGTGATCTCAGGGCCAGGGCTTTGGGAGGCCACCTATTCCTAATGATGGTGGGGTCCTCAGGCCTGTTCAAATCTCACCTCACTCATGCTTCTCCTATCTGTAGGTTTAGTCTTGTGCCACGAGACACCCCCCATCTGTGCTGCTCATCTGAACTCCTTGAGAAATGAAAACAAAATAAAGTTAAAATCAAGCAAAGTGGTGACAAAGCCAGAGAGCACTATCTAGCTGCTACTCTCTAAACTACCCCCTCTCGGAGGTGGGGGATTAATATTATATTTTTAAATTTGAAAGTTCTCTCGGTGGTTTTCATGGGAGGGTGACTTTTTAGCGCAGAGGGCCACTGACTGAGAAGATGCTGCTGCCATCTTTCCAGCAGATAACTAACAGGCTCCTGAGAGTGAGGTGGATGTTTGTTCTGCATTGAGATTCTTGGACCTTAAGCTCTACAGACTGCCCATAGCACAGCTGGTGAGACAGAACACACACACACACACACACACACACACACACACAGAAAGAGAGAGCGCGCACAAGTTGAGGGAAGCAACTGTACTTTTCACAGATGGGTGTAAAGGGATATTAGAAGCCTGGGACACTGGATGGCCTGGGCCTTGAAGGCTCAGGTGCACAATGATTTCTGTGTATTTCTTGCACTGTTTCACTTGGGATACAGCTGGTGCCCCTGGGTTCACAGTGGGTTATGCCTGGTAGGCGACTGAATTCATTGGGGTAGGCATGGCAGGGCACCATGCTTTTGGGGAAAATGTTGCTCTGCTCCGCTCTGCTCTACTGTGCTCCGGCTTGCCTTAGAATGCTACATCAGCAGCAGGCTCCATGGTTGTTTTGAGAAACACAAGCAAGAAAAAGGAAATGAGCTGAGTCACCAAGGCCACCTGGGGACAGTGCTAGTGGACAGTGACTTACGGAATCAATATCCAGTCCATCTACCTTTGCCCTATTCTTATGTTCAGATCTATCGCTCTTCTGCCCTTTAACCATTCAGCTTGCCCTCTCTATCCCTCAACTCAATAACCCTTGATACCTCCTTACAAAGACAGTCTCCCCAGTCATGACCTCTCCTCACCTGGGTTATTGTCTTGTTCCTCAGTTTCCCTGGGTAGCAGATGTGTGTGCAGTATTAGTGCTGTGAGTTGGATGTGGATTAGAAATTCTCTACACCGTGTTGGGAGCGAGGTCCCAGTGAGAGCATGTTGGGAGGTGGTACCTTTAAGGAGTGTGGTCTCGTTGTTGGGAAGGGCAGACACTTAGGTCAAGGGAGTAACTGGCAGGGGTTGTAGAGCCTGTATCTCTTCCTGTCTTCCTGTCTGAAGGTGTGATCTCTTCCACCTCACACAAGTTCCCATCATCCACCCCGGGGCCATTGACAGACATGTGCCCTGCTGATTGGTCTTTCAAGCTACAGAACTATGCAGCAAATAAAGCTCCTTAACAAATAAAGTCAGTCTATCTTAGTTGTTCTGTTATGATCAGGTAAAAATGAACTAACTAACATGATTCATTCGACATGCCCTGCTTCTCCTGCAGAGAGCCCTGCTGATGTGGGAAGGAAAGGGGGTCTTCCTTAGGTTTTCTACTGAGCTGGGCCTACTCAGTATGTGCCAAGTCACTGTCACATTAGTGTCCCCTCAGTAACTGCGACACTTGCACATTTCTGATCATTACAAATGGGTCCGAATGACCTTGAATGAACAAGGGATTTGAGATCATCCTGCATTTAAGAGGGAGCTGCAAAATAAATGAAAAAAAAATGCTACTAAAATTAAGGACAGAGGACCAGGAGGCTAATTCTGACATCACAACTAGCTAAGATCTCTGAAAATGGATTACCTTGAGCTCTGTGCTAAATGAGCTAGCTGTTGTTGAAAACTGCGAATACCCTGGGTGTGGGAGGGGATTTTTCTCAGCATTATCTTTGTCCCTCCATGTGCCTTTGCCTCTTATGTGAGTCGCAAGCTGTCATAGCATCAAAATCTCTAAATCCAGAGAAAGGATGGTGGCCACCATGTGGAAGCTGCAGACATGACAGCTCCAGATGAAGCTCTGAAGGAGAACTACTCTGCCACCTTTCTGCATTAGCTCTACTAATGTCCAGTGTCCTTTTCCACGAACCAATCAGACTTCACTCTCTCAAGAGGAGGTCATGTGAAAATTTTACTTAAAGCAAGTTCCAAGAGACCTGATACTATGAGGAGTACCAGAGTCAGCTGGAACCATCACAGGGGACATTTCAGCTGTCAGTAAGATCTTGATGAGGACTGGGAAAACTGCCAGTTCTGGACGTAGACATCTCTTTTTAAGCAGAGGCGCGCTGAGGTTTGGATTGACACCTACACTTTATAGGTGAAGGAATAAGTTCACTGACGAGGATTCAGTGATTCAACGATTATAAATCCAAAGGACTCAGGTTTGACACCTTTGTGACTCAGAATTTATTCTCTTTTCCTCTATCTCATATCATCTCACAACTCAGACAGTAAAAGAAGCAAATGAACTTCCAATTCTTCCTTCTTTCATGGGATTTGAGTTGTTAAGAAATTGGGTCATACTAGAGCCATAAAAGTTCCAATAAAGACTTTTGGAAGGCATTGGGATAGAGCAGAGTGAGTGAGTGATTATGAGCCAGGGATCTGGAAGGGCTTGCTTCTAATGTAGTTTTCCTTTTTTTTTTTTTTTGACACTAACCTTTGTCTTTAGAGAGTTAGCCCAACTTCCATGAGTCTATTTCCTCATCTACAAAATGGAGATCAACATAGTACATAGGATCTTTCAACTCTGTGTCAGAATTATGAATTCCAAGCTTTAACATGGTACCAATTAATTATCATAATTGCCTTGCAAATGGGTATTTGACTTAACGTTATTGATATATTAGGAGATGATCTGAGCATCCATTGAATTCTGCATTGACTTTTGCATAATTGGGTCTATGAGAAATGCTGTATGAACAGGAAACTACATTTATCTGGATGGAATTAGATGCTCTCTCTTTCTCTCTCTCTCTCTCTCTCTTTCTCACACGCATACACACAAACTGTGAAATAGCTTCTGTCTCCTGCAGTCCATCTTGTGTCAAAGAAGATCTTTAATGTTGGAATTCCCCTTCTTATTTCAGATAACTCTCTCTCCACCTCTTTATAAACTGCTGCCTTCTGAAACCTGAAAGCTTCAGGGCATGTTAAAAGTGAAGGGGCAGGTCATTTTATTACCCACCTAATGCGTGTGTGTTACTGGGCTTATTAGTTTCCTGTTTGTTGTTGATGTCTTCTTGCTGATGAAGCTTTTGAATACTGTGTCCTAATACTATGTTTTCCATTAAGGTTTTAATTTCATGGCTTTGCAAAGTGAAAGTTTTTTTTTTTTAAACTATACAAATATCATGAGCTAACAGAACTGGCTGTACTGTGAGGACTGTGCTGTGTGTGCAATAAAACTCTCAATCAATTATAGCTATTATTGTGCTTACCAGAATCCTTTGAGGCAGGTATTTCATCTCTTGCCTTTCCTGTGGAAGTAGGAAGAATGTCAGTATAATGTAGAACACAAAGAATTTGATTGTTTAATCCTCATCAAACCTTTATTACTGGATGTCCTTGTTCATTTTTATTGTCGGCTTGACCCAGCCCCAACTTACCCGAGAAGAGGGAACTTTAATTGTGAAGTTGTCTCATCCAGGTAGACTTGCCGACATATCTGTGAGAAAGTGCCTTGATTGATGATTGATATGGGAACGCTTGGCCTGCTGGGAAGGTGAGCCTGTATTAAGAAAGCTGGCTGGCCATGTGCCACTGAGCAAGACAGTAATTTGCATTTCTCCACGATTCTGCACCAGTTTGACTTCCCTCAATGATAGAGAACAAATTAGAAGTAGAAGTCAAATAAACCCTTTCCTTCCCCAAGCTGTTCTTGGTCGTGAATTTTATCACAGTAATGGAAAGCAAACTGAGGTGTCTGGCATTGGATTAGCTGGACACAAAATTAGGTGAGAGGGCACAGGTCGTGTCCTTAGAGAACTGAAGGTCCACGTAAGTGGACAGCATTAAAGACAGTGGCTGACTTGGCATTTGCTGGTGTGCTCCGGAGCCAGGGCACTGCAGTGATAACCCAGCATGGAAAGTTTCCTGGAGCGCATGGTATCAAGTCTAAGTTCTAAAGGGTGAGGGGTTTTACCAGAGAAAATTTGGTGTTGAGACACATTACAAAGAGTGGGAGCTGCTGAAGCAAAGGCAGAGGACAGAACTCTCACTGGAGCTCCTGCCCTTGCTTAGGGTGAGAGAGAACGCTGAAGCCAGCTGGGAAGCACCAGGCCACAGCTGCTCAGGACTTGCTTTTTGTTCGGAAGACATTTGCGGGTGTTCGGGAGCTTCTGGGATGGAGAGTCAAGTGGCCACCATTCCTTTAAAAGCTCCTTCTGACTTGAAGTAAATGGGAAGGAAGGAAGAGGCCAACAGCTTTCAGGAGGTCACTGTACTTGTGAGGACAAGAAATGAGGCTGCACAGGCCGAGAGAAGGATAGTGTGAAAAGGATGTCTGGAGAGCGGAATGAACAGAATGCTAGCAGGTTGGGGAATGTAAAGGAGAGATCAGAGATGCCTCCCAAGTGTGGCCTGGAGGAAGGGGAGAAAGGGAACCGGAAAGAGAAAGCCATGCTGGGAGAGGAAACAAAGCGTGAGCACAGTGTGTTGCTTACACAATGTTACAATAACGGTGGAGTGAAATCCACGTGCAACGTGAGTCACAGGCTCCGTGTATCCCTGGTGCTCGGCCGGCTCAACTAACTTCGGATGGAGTGAAAGCTCGGTGGACTTTTTAATTCCGTTACTCTTGGGAAGTCCACGTGGCCTCTAAGATAACATCTACTAGACTCACAAGCAAGACTCTGGAATCTAGCATGGTCTGGTTTTGCCTAGCCCATCCAAAGCCCGGCTGAGAAAATTCTTGATAAGTGTCAATAACACTGAAAGCAAGGTAAATGTTTACATAACCCCTTAAAAGAAAAAGAAAGAATGTTCAGGCCAAAGGACATTTTGGGCCAAATATTTTTACCGAGGGTATAGACTAGATGAAAACAGCCAGAGTTTGTTTTTTTATTTGGAGGTTTCAAGTGTGCGGAAAGCATCTAGATCCTTCAGCCAGAGTGAGGCCTATCCAAGCTTAATTATAACCAGGGTAATTTTGAAAGGAACCAAAGCTAGAGCCATGCTGGCTTCCTTGGATGCTAATAAAGCCATTGGAGTGGGGGAGAAAACTCCCATTTTTGTACTTTTTATCTTAATGAGCATCAAAGTCTAAGGAGCTGAGGAACATCGTTTCATCACTCCTTACAGGCGTTGCTGTCCTGTAATATTCCTAACTGGGATTAATTTATGAGACAAACTGAGTTCTGGCTCTATAGTTGGTGGTTTTCATCCAAGCTTACTAATGGAGAGTGAACTGCAGCATTCCTGTGCATGGTTTTGGATATACCTACTGCGTATGTGAAGCTGAAAAGAAAAGCTGGATTTCTGGGCAGGGTATTCACCAAGCAGCCATGTAATTACTTGCCACCAAGCTACTTGCCACTTAACTGGTTTTACCGGTGGAACATGCCTTGGCATCTATGGCCACAGGCTACTTTTCTATCTAAAGATCCTTCAGGAATAAGATTTGCTTTTTTTTTTTTTTTAAATAAAAAGTACTAGATAATTTGTTGCCAGAAGAGCATGGCCTGAAGGAATTTGTTTGTTTGTGTGTGTGTGTTTTTAAACTATTGTCGTCTGGTGAGTGGATAGATACCATGCATGACATGAGGATGTTTTAGTAAGCAATGGGTCTAGTAAAGCCCAAGTGTGCAACATAAGAAACTATGTGGGTTTGTCTACGGACATGCTAGGAAGTTTGCATCTCAATAAAATTGCCAGCAGCCCGTTTGCCCACAGATATCCCTATTGTTAACCAATGTGTAATAGTATAAAGAGATATCGTCACGGGGGTTTGTTTTTTATTTGGAGTTTTCAAGTATGAGGAAGGCATCTAACTTCTTTCACTTGGTTGCAAGCAAACAAGGCAAAGGCTGCACATGGTCAATTGCAGGAAGACGGAACAAGAGACAGGGAACCAGGCTGCAGAGGAAGAGCAGATCTGGGCTCCTCAGCCCCTGAACTCTGGAACATCAGGCAGGAAACAGACCACGGGCAAAGTGAATGATGGAGGGCTGGGCTGTGAACTTCCCAAAATTTGAATGTTCAGAGACCCAGGGATTCATTCCTCTATCATCAGAAGTCCAGCCTAGGAGAGAAAAAGATCAGAATTCCTTGTTCACAGAAGAAGCTCAAACAGGTGTGAGTGTGTGGGAACACAGATGTGGATGTGGGTGTGTAGCTTGCATGTGGTTTAAGGCATGTAAGTGGTAGGAGGATCAAAGAGTGGGAGAAAAGAAGTGACTAAATTTAAATGTCAAAAGATACACGGATAGGAAGTGCGTATAAGGGTAGTGAGATGTTTTCTAGAATTTGACCTGTTAGCTTCTGGATGAAGAAGACTGTCTAGTGCTATAGTGATCAAGATCTTGGAGTCAGCAGTCACAATTCCCATAGCAAAATCATACATTAAAAGGGGTGGGGTGGGAATTTTCCTAGTGATGGTAGGGCATGCCTTTAATACCAGCACTCTGGAAACAGGCAGGTGGATCTCTGTGAGTTTGAGGCCAACCTGGTCTACAGAGCGAGTTCAGGACAGCCAAGGCTACACACAAAAACCCTCTCTAGAAAAACAAAACAACACAACTCCCTGAAACAAACAAACAAACAAAAAAACCAAAACAAAACCCCCCAAGAATTTAACAAGCAGGATGTGTTTCATCAATGTTGGTGACCATAATGCCAGTTTCTATTGGTATTATTATTTAAATTGCCTTATTTCTATATAAAATTATTTTCTGGAGATAGAGAAATGGCTCAGTGATTAAGAGCTCAGCCTGTGCTTGCAGAGGACCATGGAATAGTTCCCAATGACCAAATCAGGTGTTCACAACTACCTATGATTCCAGCTCCAGGGACTTCAGCCCCACTGGAATCTGAAGGCAGAGGCCAGCAGTGCCCTGGAGGGCAGCCAGTGCAGAGCTGAAGAAGCTAGGGTCTGATGTTCTGATTTAATACAATTACTGTTGCTGTGGTTAAACACCATGACGAAAACCAACTTGGGTGGGGAAAGAGTTGATTTCGCTCACCGTCCCATATAAGAGTTCATCAAGAAAAGCGGTTAGGGTAGGAACTCAAGCAGGGCAAGAACCTGGAGGCAGGAGCTAATTCGGAGGCCATGGGAGGATGCTGCTTATTGGCTTGATTCCCATGGCTTGCTCAGCCTGCTCTCTTACAGAACTCGGAACTCGGGACCATAGCTCAGGGGTGGCGCCACCCACAATGGGCTGAGCCCTCCTACATCAATCACTAATTAAGAAAGTGCTCTACAAGCTTACCCACTGCCCGAGTTTAGGGAGGCATTTTCTCAGTTGAGGTTTCCTCCTCTCTGATGACGACAGCTTGTGTCAAGCTGACGTAGAACTAGCCAGTTCATGTTCTTATTCAGGGGCGGCAGCAGAAGCAGCGCCTGCTCTGGAAAGATAAAGCTGCATCTACCGCAGGCCTCTTCCCCCTTCCTCTTGTTGCTCCATCCTTGCTCCCAGCTTATTAAATAATACCATCCACGTTAATGACAGGTCTTTTTCCCTAGGGCACTGATCATAAGTCCTCAGTCCTTAGCTTCCTGAACTGGCCAACTTTTTTCTTTGGTCACCCAACTCCAAAGTGGCCAATGTGCACCTATTCAACCTCTAGTGGAGTAAGCCGACTCCTTTCTTAATTATATTCGTTCTTCTTATTCTGTATCAGTGGGAGATGTATATTAAAACACGGGGAAGATGGTATATTAAAATAGAAATACAGTATGACACTTAACAAATGCTCAAACAAAAGTCACACAAGAACAAGCTGTAGTCTCTAGGAATGGCCTATAATACAAGGGCAATGTTCACTTTAGAGAAGATAAGAAGATTGGGATGGAGATGGGCCATGTCTCTATCTAGCTGTCCTTAATTTTTTTAAGCTATGTATTTGTTCGTCTGGGCTTTCTGTTTGCCTTACAATAAAAGTGTTTTTAAAAGTCAGCATTATTTGTTAAAACATGTGAGATGTCTTAGAACACAAGATCTCTGAGTGTCTGCCCAAATTTTCCCTTTTGTATGTCATTTGCACTCATAGACTGTGCTCTTGCTGCTTTCAAGGCAATCTTTGTAAATTACCCCGTGGTTAATAAGAAAGCTGCACAGAGAAACACTGTCCTAGATCTAAGAAATGTCTGGGTATCACTCGCCTCTTCAGCAGGATTTGTAGTCTTCTTTGTTAGCGTTATTGCCAATCACGCTGAAAATGCTCAGACATGGAATTATTCGGGTTGTATAGCAAGGAGGCAGTTAATGGAAAACAGCCCAGGAGTTTCAGCAGGGCCTCTGACAGTCTGAGCTTTGTGCCTGCAACAGAAAGCATCCCACAGCCCCTACCATTAGACGCATAGAGGATTCTCTGAAGGTGCGATGAATCTGCTCTTACCAAAGACCCAGTGGTATGTCTCTTTTCCAGGTGCACCTGCATCCCCACTCTTATGCACTTAGCATTTTAGGATAACAACGCTGAAAGAGCTCACTTGCACACATGCCCAGAAAAAAAAAAATCTGAAAGTCTCTATGCAGAAAAAGCAGATCATTTACAAAGAGGCAGCAATCTTCCTGTTTTCCTGTTTTCTCAGAAAGACACCAGGAAGGAACAAAATAATTGCACAAGATTTCAAGGGACAGAGATGTGACCCAGGAACTTCACAGCAATCACGGGTCTTTCATGCCTGGAATTAGCAGAGGATCCTCAGAAATGCAGGCTCTTAGGAAATGCAACCATGAAGCAAACGCATAGTTCGTACGGCGTTTCCAGCAACGATGCAAAGGGTGAGGGATCTGTTATACACCAGGGATGAATAAGGAACACAAAGGCCCTTTTAAAATCAGTTGAATCCAAATTATGACGAGTCTGACTGTCTCACTCAGCGCAAATGTCAAAAACATTTTCAGCCATTGTCGGGAAAACGCAATGACGTAAAGGGTGACAGCACACCTCTGCAGTTTCCGCACGTCGGGTTACGGTGCCTGCACGCGATGTTCTTTCTCGGGTGTCTGTGCCGCCAGCCTGAATTCCACGGATGCAGAACCTCTGTCCTGTCTCTGCACAGCACAGTCCAAATCAGGGCTAACCAGCAGCAGTCTGTTATTTCATGAAAGACTGAGAGGGGTATGTAGGGATTTGGGGGTCAGGTTTTAAAAGCGCACTCACATTTCAAACTCTCCTAATTAGACCAAATAGATTAAAGAATATTTTTCTTAAAAAGAAAGCACTTAAAAGAGATAAAAAAAATAATAGTTTCATACGTGCTGGAGAAAAACAAGACAGCAATAAATCAGCAATATATCTTCAATTTTAAGTAGCATGAACACCAATGGCAAATTTTAAAAGAAATAAAGATTTCCTTTTTTGACAGGGTTTCTCTGTGTAACCCTAGCTGTCCTAGAGCTCACTCTGTTGACCAGGCTGGCTTTGAACTCACAGAGATGTGCCTGCCTCTTCCTGTCAAGTGCTGGGATTAAAGGCAAGCAGCACCACCTCCTGAAATAAAGAAATCAAAACACTGCTAAAGTATAATAAAATTGAATCAAAAGTAAATTCAAATATGTGTTTTGTGTTTGTGTGTGCATTTTTTTTCTTTAGAAATTTACATTAAAAAAACTGATAAAAAGTGGCTTTGGTGAGTTTCTTTTTTTTTCTTTTTTTTTTAATTTGATTTTGTTTTGTTCTCGATAGAGTCTTCACTGGAATAGGTAGACCTCCTGCCTCAACTTCTCAAGTGATGGGATTACATGCACACGTAGAGACCATGTGTTACCCACGGTCAACAGTCTGACAGCACTCTCTTTAAAATATGCGAACAAGATAGATCTTGGAATAAATTTTCCTACTACGAAAACAAGCCAACAACAACAACAACAAAACCAGAACAGAAACAAAACCTATTTTTTTTAAAAGGGATAAAGTTTTCAGACTTATAAAGTGCATATGTCGTGGCTTTTAAACGTACATGTTAGATATGTGCAACTGAGAAAAAGAAGCGGGGGACTGCAATGTTCCTTCTCCTTACACTAATCTCCAATACAATGGGGAATGATAAGAAAAAGTAGAACAACTGAGAGATGGGTCCGAGCGACATAGGTACTACTAAAGTGGGAAGCATAAATTAAAAATCAAATGTCAATAACAGACATGAAGTAGAAAGTGAATTTGGCCTTAAATTTGAAAGAAGTTGTAAAGACACATACAGTTTGAAAGGAATTAAAGAAGCACCACCTCAGTTGGAGCAGTGGCACACATCTGTAACCCCAGCACTCAGGGAGGCAGAGGCAGGCAGATCTCTATGAATTCGAGGCCAGCCTGGCCTCCAGAGTGGGTCTAGGACACAGTCTCACTGGGACCAAGGTAAAAGGAAAGGTACAGCCAATCCAGAGAGACATCATAAGCCCACCAAGACAATGAAAAACTGAGCAGGTAGAGTTAAGAAAAGAAACGCCGAGAGAAACAAAACATTATATGCAATAAACCACATTTTAAGGGGTAAAATCAAAGACCGAAAGGATTTTTTTTAAATTGCCTAACCCAAGCCTCAATACTGAAGGGATCTGCTGTGTCCTGTGGGAAATGCAAACAGAAGAAGTATGAACTGATCTCTGTGTTGGTCACGCTTCTGGGTCTCAAGGATGAGGGAGAGAGTCTTCCACACGTCTGGTGGGAAAGGGAAAGTCATGCTTAGGATATGAAAACAAATCAAGGCTGAGCGACAGACCATACTGAAGGCAGGGTCCCCTGGGACAGCTGACAGGTTTCGGGAGAGTACTGCCCTTACACATCACACCGGGCTCAGCAGCCCTTCAGGACCCTGATATCCGCTGAAGAAGATTTATGAAGCCGAGTGCTTAGAACTCTGACAGAACCGAAGATCACAGGAAGATACTAACAGTTAGGCACTCAGAAATATGAATGTTGGGGGCGCACGGTGATTTAATGCAATGCTTTTAGAGTCACAGCTAAACTTCTGTGGAAGAATTGTGATTACCAAGGAGAACCATAAAGGTCATCTACAAAGATTATGTGCATTTTGCTAATTCGAAGGGGAAATGGCTTGATGAGGGTGTCTTTACTCTTGACTTCTTCCAAAGGACCATTGTCACCATTTTACTACTTGTTATCCGTCACACCTTGTATATTTTCTTTCATCTCACTAGCTAGAATTTGCCTGTTTGTTTACAATCTGACATCCCCCACCACCACAACACGGCCATTTAATTGTAAGTTCTATGACACAGAGGATCCTTCTCTCTTTGTCATGGCTGTTTCTTCAAAGTTCCGGCAGATCTGGCATGTATCAGGGGCTTACCTTAACTACTTTACTTTTTGCTGTGGCCCGCACATATTGTTGAACTTTGAAATCTTCCCTATAAGATATAGAACTACGTGAGGCTTTCTGTCAAATGGCTTTGAAATGAAGGTACTGACTTAAAACAGCTTCAATCACCGTCACGCTTATGTCAGAGAAATGGTAGTCACATAGGTGGCTCTGGTCTCAAATCAAAAGAAAAACACATGGATGTGGAAAGGAGGCTTGCAATGAAGAGAGGGGGTTAATAAAAGAGAGGAAGGTGGGAAAGCAGAGCACGAGGAATCAGAATGCATTCTGTACATGGATGGAAATGCCAGGGACCAAATCTGATATAGAAAAAGAAATAATCCCAGCACCCTAACCCACAGTTCACCAACATGGGCATTTTTTCCCTAACCCAATCAATATTGTATAGCTCTTTGTTTCTGCCAACCTAACTAATGGAGACTGTCACAGTATTCTCATTTATTAGGGAGGCTGGACATCTCTTTATATACTGCCTGAAGTTATTTGGATTTCCTTGTCTGTGAATTGGCTTCTGCCTTGTCACACAGTCTGTAATCAACACTGTGATGATTCATCTCCATTGTCAACTTGACCGGGTTTGGAGCCATCTAGGAGACACAACTCTGGGTGCATTGATAAGGGAGTTTCCAGAAAAGCTTAACTGAAAAATGAAGGGCCTGCCTCAGACAGCACGAGGCCCTCAGATGGTGTCTTGGAATGAACCAAAAAGCAAAAGAAAAAAGCCAGCGAAGCAGCAGCAGACATCTCTCTGCGTGACCAGCGCCTCCCACTCCTGCCGTTAGGCCTTCCTCCCCATGATGGACTGGACCCTCCTATCCTGAACTAAGCTCAGCCTCTCTTTCCTTCAATTGGTTTTTGTCAAGCAGCAGGAAAAAAGTAATTAATTGAGTGTAGTATGTCTTGAAATACCCAAGACTAATAATAAGTAAATGCTGTGGATGGAATAATTAGTCTTAATAATCAACACTGGAAGGAAGATGAAGGGAAACGCTTTCATCAATGTTACTATAAACATACCTTAATGAAAGTTAAGAGAACCATCAAATCCTGAGGAGTGTGAATTCTTGAACACGGCAATTCTTCCTAAGGAGATGTGTTTTATAAAACGCTTTCAGGAGACTGTGTGATTCTCACTACTCATCACATAGATGCAGTGGTAAAAATTATAAGATGAACAATATTCATCATGTTTTGATGCTTTTATTTTAATTTTAAAGTGACCAACTATATTAATCTTTTCCATTTGCTTTTTGTGCCTTAGCAGAGAAATCTTATGCTTTGACTTCATAAAAAAAAAATAGACGTTTTATTAGACTACTTTTATAGATTTAAAGTTTAGCCTTTAAAAGTGAGGTGCAATCTTTGTTACAATCTTTTCTACAGGAAAGGGGGTGGCCCTCACCAAGTCGGCCCTGGCAAGCCCTTTGAGTTTATAGCCCACTTTGGAGCCACCAGCCATTAATTTTGTGCTTGGGTCAGCATTTTAATTTTCTCTTTTCACACTGCCTTTTTGTGTGACATTCTTAGAAAAGAATGAGTGGCCCAGAAGATGAGTTTGTAATGCTTCCTCGAGAAGATGCATTCGACAAAGATTTCAGCCCTGTCAATACCATGACATGGGAGGCTTATTATTCCTCTGACTTCAAATGTTCACTTGAAGATTGGGTCAATGGATGGTTGTTGATCCAATAGCCGGAAACAATTGGAAGAACTCTTTCTCTTTGTAAAATGGCCATGCTTTTCAGCTCTGTGGCCAGGAGTCTGTATGCTGGAGCACAGGGCTTGCAAGGCCACTGTGCTTTGAATGTGCCTGAACTGAAGAGATCACCATCTCCCTGCTCATCATGATGTGGAGAGTTCTAAAGCAAAGGGAAACACCCGTGATGTTTTAGTAGCTCAAAGACAATTTTGGTAAACTTTATGATCTTTTTAATAATAGATAAAATATAGAACTTTGGGACAACACATAAAAACACCAAAGAAGGAATGGAAAAAGACTCTTTTTTTTTTTTAATGAAGTTTTGTCATTTTCAGAAAGACAGATGCAACTGTCTTAGTGAGGTTGGACATCTCTTTCTATTACCTGGAGTTATTTGGGTTTCCTTGTCTATGAACTGACTTCCTGTGGTTTTGACTGCTCCAATTTGACACACAGTATGTAGTCAACATTGTGATGATTCATTGCCATTGTCATTGATCATCCTAAGTGAATTAAGCAGTCTCGGGAAGATGAATGTCCTGTTTTTTCTCATTTGTGGGACCTCAACTTTACAAATCCATAAAATCATATATGAATAGGTGACATGAAAATAGAAGAAAGTGGTATAAAGGAAAGAGAAAACTAATGGGAGGGGAATGGATGAGACAGGAGGATGGAGGGGGAAGGATAACAAGAGAGGGTGGCAGGGAGATGAAGGGATAGAGGGAAGGTAACAGAGAGGAAAGAATATGCTCAAGGTACACTGTATACTTGTATGAAAAATGATCTTATATAACCCTATATGATAAGTCTTTTTTTTTGATACAGCGTTTCTCTGTGTAGCCTTGGCTATCCTGGACTCACTTTTGTAGACAGAGACCCACCTGCTTTTGCCTTCCTGAGTGCTGGGATTACAGGCATCCACCACCATGCCCAGTTGATACAATAACATTCAAACATAGTTTCTTCCCATTTTAATCTCTTGTACCCATCACATCCTCAGGCCAATTAGGGTAAAAGGTTGTCCAGTTGATTGACAGGTCTTCTGTGCACAGGGGCATAATCACGAGCTCAACTCTTTGCATTAATGTCAACCCTTTTGGAAATTACTCATATTGGTGGGTTTTAGCCATAACTGAGCTTAACTCCCTCAACTAGGAAAATTTATGTGCAGAGTCAGCATCACCTTCAAATCATCTACAGCCATTAAAAGTCACATGAGATGGAATAACTTCTAATTCTTCCCAATTTCCGAACATGCATGCTTGAACTGGACAGCAAGAGCTTAAAAAAATCTAGAAAATGCCTTCAAAGAATTAAAAACAAAACAAAACAAAAAACAACTTTTAAACCAAAAGGAACATTCTTAGCTAATTTTGCATAAATTTCAAAGAAAAAAATATCTCTCCTGAAGCATTGTAAAAAGCCTTTATTTGGTTGAGGGAAACAAAGCAAGAAAATTCTATCTTTAGCAATTGATGGAGATACTGGCTAAAGACTGCAGAATCGAACTAGAATCTTTATTTATGTGCTCTTCAAAAATAGAAAATGACAGAATTTTACTTGTGATGAATGGGATAAGCTTACACAATGAATGAGGGTAGATGAGGAGACCATTAGGACAGCATTTTAGAAGCTGGAAAGCTGCAAAAGAAATGATGATTGACTAATTAGACTTGACAACACTGAATGCCAAGTTAACAAGAAACGTGGGGAACCAATCCAGTGCACTGCAAAGTCCCTTACTCTCAGGACACCGTGTTCTCTGGAGTGTGAGCAGTATTCCAAATTAGGAGAAATGTTTGCAAATCTATTTAAGGATCACTTAGAACCTTCTACGCTCCATCAGAAAATGGGAGATTTATTCTCCAAAAAGAGCATTCTGGGAGACAGTGCAATAGGCAGCTAGAGGCAGAAACAGAGCGCATCTGGGTGTTGGTGGATGAGTTCTAGATCTCCTCCTCAACTGAGTTCTCAGGGCGATGGAAGTTAAGGCTGTACCACCAGGTAGGTTGTTATTAGATTGTCTTCTGGGAAATCCGGCCCAGGATCTGGCAGAAAAAAAACCAAAAACTAAACAAAAGGAAATGTAAAGAGAGCAACAGCGAGAATCCCACAGTGAAAGTTGGAGCCAGGCCTCTTCACATAGAAACACTCACATCTCCTTCATGCAGTAAAGTTTTGTCATTTTTTTTCTTTTAATAAATATCTACATTTCATTACTAAGCCTTTGGGGAAAGACTCTGGTAACAATGTTAGGAATAAAAATATGTCAGAAAAAAATCCATTTGGAATTACTAAGTATGAAAGTAAATGAAACTTCAAATTAACCAATATATTCTGGGACAAAAGAAATGACCCTGAAGCCATAAAACAAATATTAGATACTGTAAGTAGATGATGGCTGGGTGGACAGATAAATAGATGCATGAGGTAAATGATGGATGATTGACTGATTATGTATAATCAGTAGATATATGATAGATGGTAGATAGATGATAGATAATTTATAGATAGATGATAAATGATACTAAATGATAGATATATAGAGTAAATTATAATTGATTGATAGATAATAGATAGTAGATAGATAAATGATAGGTAATTTATAGATAGATGACAGAAAGATGGACAGATAGATAAAGTTAGATAAGGTAAATGCTAGATGATTGAGTGATAGGTGATAGATAGATGATAGATACAGACGACAGAGAGACAGACTGATAGACTGATATTCAGAAGGAAAGCTTTTCCATGAGCCTGAAAAGACAGTTTGGAAGAAGATTTAAAGAGACATGGCTATAAGCAGAAGAAAGATGAAGAGATGGAAAAGCAGATAGGAAAATTTAAGACAGAATGTTAGAGTAGAAGGTCTTACCTAATATCTGAATAGTGAATATTTTAGAATGAAAGAATAGAGGAAAAATAATTCAGAAGATGTGAAGAGGGCAATATTTCCTGGAGGGAAATGCCTGACTTCACTAATTGTAATACAGTGAGTATTTGGAACAGTCATCAAAACTCAGAAGCTGTATCCCTGTGGAATATCAAAGATGAGATCCATAAGCTCAGAGAGACAATGGTAAAATAAACAAAATGGGTCGGTTTGAAGATCTCAGACCCTCCACTGCTTCCTCAGTCAGGGGTTCTGTGCCTTGGCCAGGTCCCAGCAAGAAAAGAGTTCCTTCCCTGCCTCGCAAACCACAGGTAGGTCAGAGTTCCTGGAAGAGTCTGTTTCTCAGAAGGAGTCTGTTTCCATGAGTAGCTTTGACAACTGTTGTGAAAGAAGCCAGGGGTGGTACCAGAAGGATTCAGTACGTTGTCAGAAGGAAAGGGACAGGTGCGAGCAAATAGAAGGTTAAGCAAAATATAGGAGATGTGAAAAAGCCATATGGGAACCCACTACTTTGTAAGCAAATTAAAAAAAAAAATCATACTTTTATTTAAAAAAGCAGTAGAACCTAAGACACTTAATTTTTGGTATCCAGAATGGCTTTGACCTTCTTTCAAAGTTGTCAAGTGATCTAAAGGTTGCAAATGGGTAGCCTCCCCTCTGTGTGTGTGAGAGAAAGAGAAAGAGAAAGAGAGAGGACCGAGACAGATACAAAGAGACACACACAGAGGTTCTATCTACCTATAAAATTTTATTTATTTATTTATTTAAATTGATATATAATCATATCATATCTCCTCTCATACCCCCTCTCAAATTCATTTTTAGTTATTACATTATATAAATAACTAATTAAATACATAATACACAAACAACCTTTTAAGTCCTCTTAGTACTGCTTGTATGTATATGAGTTCAGCACTGACCGTTTGGCATTGGATAACCAATTGAGGAGCTCACCCCTGGGGAAGACTAATTCTCCCTCTCTCAGCTGTCACTTTTTTTAAATCAGGATCTCTCGCTGATGAAGCTCACTGAGACCCAGGGACCCCCTGTCACCACCTCCCTACCCTGGGATCACCAGTGTGTGCCACCTACACATTTCTGGGGATTGAATCCAACTCCTCACGCCTGCACAGGAAGCACTTTGCAAGTGAGTTAGCTCCCCAGTCCCACAAACTCCTTGCAGGAGCAAGCAAGAGTCAGAGGCTCAGCTGTGGATAAATTCTAGTGGCTACAGCTAACTCTAGAGCCTAACAGCGTTGTGTCACCCCTGGACAGTCATGCCCTTTCCAAGGAATCAATATAGCCACCAGCTCTCTGTGTTCAGTCTCTCCCTCCACATCTTTCCACTAAGGTTTCAGATTTACTATTAACTGTTTGTGGCCAAAGAATTATGGTCTGTTCTAACCATGTTCATGACCTAATGGCCACCTATAACATTTCTTTGGGTGATACTGGAAGAGTGCTGACATGTCTGTGCTTGGCCAAGATGTACTCAGCTTCTCTTTCAAGTTTTCTTTCTGCTTTCTTTCCTTCTTTTTCGTTTTGTTTTGTTTCTCAAGACAGGGTTTGTCTGTGTAGCTTTGGCTGTCCTGGAACTCACTCTGTAGACCAGTCTATCCTCGAAATCAGAGATCTGCCTGCCTGTGCCTCCTGAGTGCTGGGATTAAAGGCATGTGCCACCATGGCTGCCCCTTTCTAACTTTTCAAAGGAACAAAACTGCTAGCTGCCCTCCAAACTTCACTGGACCCATCTGCACGGTGTATGAAGCTGTCTTTCAGTGAAAGCTGCTTGGGGGGAAAAAGGCTATATATTAAAAAAAAAAATTATTCCCAGAACATTGCCAATCTTTGTCATTTCAAAAGGAGTTCACAAAATAAGAGTTCTTACTTTGATGGCATTAGCATGTAAATAGTAGCTTTTAAGAAAAGGGGATGGTTACATAAAAAGTTTTCTGCATTTTCAACCACTTACACATTGAAAGAAACTCAAGAGGCTGTCAACGGTTTGACGACTTGCTTCAGAATGTCACATACAGTCTTGACTATTCCAGAGCACGTCATTAGACAAGACAATAGTTTCTAGGTTGTCCTTAATTGTATGCCATAAACTAGCTCAACTGTTTGCAGCACATGGCTATGCTTAAGTCTCTTCAATAGGATGAAGTCTGTAGTCAGCAACTTTGAAGAATGTGTCAAGAATGCCAGGAAACTCAAGGTCTGGGAAGCTTCCAACTCTGGGGTTGATACTTGCTCGCTCCACCCCAAATGTCTCGTTTGGAAGCATTTTGAGCATGGGTAAATCGAAAGTGCTCCACGAGCTTGCTGTCTCCACGCTTCAGATGATGAGACCTTCTGTTTGGGAAAATGTTGTGGCTTTTGTCTTCTTTCGTTCTGTCACATGAGCAATACAAGTGTAGGGCTCGAGAAACAACGTGGAAGAGGAGGCGGAAAGAATGCAAGCAGGGCCAGAGGTGGGGAGGAGTGCTGTGAGATTCCACCTGACAGACATGACACGGCCATTGCGCTCATGAGCTCACTGCAGCTGCAGTTCCCTGAAGGAGACTTGCACAAAGTCAAGCCATTAAGATCAACTAACATTCAACATGCCAGCAAGCAGTATGAATAAGACTAGGGCAATACAAGTTGGACTCAGTAGGGTTTCCCCCCGAAAAGGAGAATACATGAGAGGAGAAGCAGGACCAGTTGGGGTTGTCTGTTGGGGTGTTGGTGGGGGGAGAAGAATTTGAGGTGAATAAAGGTACATTATATACGTGTATGAAATTGTCAAGAAATAAAAGATATTCTAAAAAGTCCATACAAATGTGAACACACCTTTAGGACTCGTTAAACTTCTTCGTTGTTGATGTTCCAACTTGAATTAAGCCTGTAAATATAAATCCTAAAGATTCAGTTTGAAAGTCTGGAGTTTTAAGCTGCTTGATGTGCACAGAAACAAATATTATGTAGGGGTTGTTGATGAGTACAACGAAGGTACTTTAGACTGAAAAGTCCCTATCAGCTTGAGATGTCTAAGTGGCTTCCCTTTGTGACACAGCACATCACTCATGTTGGTGACAATGGTGGCATGAACATGCTCACTGTTTTGTCGGTCATATCAAACATAAAGCAATGTGATTATGGACAGTATGGTAGAGGAATCATGACAATAAACGAGCCTGTTATTGGTTTATGACTTTGCTGTGTTACAGGCTTTATGGCTAGTGTGAGCACTTATTTTAGGGTTTACTGTAAAAGAGTATGTCTCTATGGCAGATGCAGCCACGTGTCTCCTGTTTGCTAGGTCTCTTGGCTGCATCCAAAGGCCTTATCCTGTGTTTGCGCTGGGTTCTCTAAGCTCCCACAGCACTCTGTGATGGTCCCCATAATAATGAAATAGCTTGACAATGCATTTCTAAGACCATTTCCCCATTGTTCGGTGACAGTATTATCACAAACTGTACGTTAACTGGATGTAGGATATTAAAGACATTGATACACCGAGCAAATAAAATATGGGAGACTTTGAAGTATATCTGAAATCATAATTGAGTGCACATGCAGGTTTCAGAAGTAGCTGAGAATCCAAGTCATTCCTAAAATTCAGCTGCTATCATTTTAGGTAGCTTTCATGGTTATCTTTAAAAGGTGTTTTAGTGTACATAATTGTGTGTGTGTGTGTGTGTGTGTGTGTGTGTGTGTGTCTGCCTATCAGTATGTACAGTGTTTGTGGGCAGGTTCCTACAGAAGCCAGGAGACAGTGTGAGCTGCCCAGAATTAGAGCTACAGGTGGCTGTGAACCATGAAGTGTGAGTGTGTTGGGAAACGATCCCAGTTCTCTGCAAGAGCCTCTCTCCAGCCCTTGAAAAAGCTGCTTTTTTTTCCAGTTGTGACTTTTTATTACTTATTATTATTTTTTTTCAATGCAGTTTATTCAGGAACCTTGAACAATCATCTGACCCTGGGGGAAGCCAGCCCACAGCTTAAATAACCTCTGGGTAGCCAACCCCAGCGTGCCACGTGGGCAATGCAGATAGGTCCACATACATGGAAGCAAGCCAGATCCTCAGCCTTAGCCAAATGTGGAATTGTTCGTGACAGAGAGCACTCACCCTCGGGAAGGTGGAAGGCGGAAACCAGCTCCATCTTTAAGGCATAGCATTCCGCAGCTCTCTACAGTTCCCCAATGCATGGTATTTGCACAGAATAGCAACACATGGACGGCGTTTTTGCCATACACCACACATGCACGTCACTGCTTCTTAATCCAGAAAGCCCATGAGAAAGGCATGCAAGGGGAACGAAAATGTGAAACCACTCTTCGTTTTCATTACATGGCAGTACACTGGGCATGCTCCATACGCTTGGAGCAATCTTTCAGCAATCGTGCGTTACTTCCAGGAAGGCACTTCAACAAATTATCTCAGCCATGAGATATTTAACTTTGTTTGGTCTGTGCTTTTTGTGGATTTAGTGACATATCTGTCAACAAATAATCGTAATTAGGAAAAAGTCAAAGTCAGCATAAGTGGCTGAGTCTCCAATCAGGAAACCAGATAGCTTCTTATGTCTTTGGCCAGCTGGCTGGTAGATACAATGTCTCTAGAGAGCTGCGGGACTGGTCACACGAGTATGCCTGGAGAGGCGGGACCACGTGTTCAATGAACAAGCATAGTTGCTCATGTAATTTTTGGAACAGTGATAGAATAACTGTGTTTGGAAATTCGTGCCATGGCTGCAGTGCCAGATGAAAGTACTTATGCTCGCAGTGGTTGGAAATGTTTGCTGGTGTACAAGTATGAGTCTTAGAGGGTGTGCGTGGACTGAAAGTAGAAGGTTTGTGCTTGTGAAAGTAAAGAAATCATATTTCCCAAGAACTCCAAAATAAGAGATTCTTATAGTACGCTATTTACCTGGCAGAGAGAAGTGCATACGTGAGGTTAGTTTTTAACCAGGGTTCAACAATTGCTTTGATAGATGCATCTTGGAAATGACAAACTTTCTTGGTTATCTGCCGACATGGAAGAAGAGAGTACAGTTTCCATGTACACAGTTCAATATAGAAGTAAAAGTTTTTCCAACTTGAAATTGAAGTGGAGACTTCTGCTGATGTATTTGAGCAGAGAAATCCTAAATACAAGAAAACACTTCAGAGCCTCTCAAAGCCCGCCCCCAACCTTGATGACATCAGATTTAATCATAGACGTACATTATTTTCTTCCCGGTATAACTGCTTTTCTAAATTACTTACTTATTTTGTTTTATGGTATGGCCATTTTGACGACAGGTATGTGTACACACTGTGTGTGTGTGTGTGCAGTTCCCACAGAGGTCAGACGGGGGCATGTGATACCTTGAAACAGGAATCATGTATGGTTTTGAGCCATTATGTGTGTGCTGGGAACCGAAACTGGGTCCTCTGCAAGAGCACCCAGTCCTTTTAACTGATGAGCTACTTCTCTAGTTTCTGCTGTTACTGACTTAAAATACACTGACCTTGTCGATCTGAGGGCAAAAGTACTCTCCCGTAATGGCAGTGATGACAGCTCTGGCCTTCTGCTAGGATCCTCTCCTGGCCTCACCAAACAGCCAGCGCTGAAATGCACTTTCCTCTGCCATGAGGACCCTTTGAAAACTGGGATTTTCATTTTCTTCATTGAGAATTTCATAAATGCAGTGGTGTGTTTTTTGATAAAATCTGCTCCCATTTCCACCCCTTCAATCAATTCCTTCTCTACTGCTACTGCCCACTTGTTCATCCTAGCTTCATGGGTTCTTAATCCACTGAGTAATAATCCACCATGAGCTACATGCGTGGGTGTGGGACCATCTGCAGGAGCATGGGCGGCCCCTCAAGGGCCACAACCCTGAAAACAACAAACTATCTATCCTTCCTCCAGCAGCCATCAGTTGCCAATAACCCAGCAGCTAGGGATGGGACTTCATAAGATTGGGATGTTAAGCACTAATAAACAAGGTCAAAATGGGCTGAGTGTCACAGACTCTCTGCTTTCTTACCAAAGTCTGCTCAACAGTGACTTTTTTTTTTATATTAGCTTAGCAGTAAAGCCTTCAGTCTAATGCATCTTTTAAGGGATAAAAATAACTTTAATTAGCTTCTGTTTAAAATATGTTTTTGCTTTAATGCATTACTAAGGCGTTCATATCACTGTAATATATATTCATGTTTAATATTTTAATACCTATTTCCGTAGACTTAGTTTCCTGTATAATCCTTCTGTTTATTTTTACTCCTTTAAAAAAAATCATTCTGAACCTTACACATTAAAATTTAAAAATTAAAATTACCGTATGATTCAGAAATTCCCACTTACAAAAATGATGTAATAAAATACCCATGAGAAACAAGAACAGTTTTTCAAATAGGTATCTGTGCACACCTGTATTTAGCAGTGTTGTTTGCCCTTGCCAAAAGGGGGAGATGAACCAAGTTTTATTGTAAGGTGGACAGAGAAATAAAATATATCGTATATCTACATCGGAATGCCATTTGCTCTCAGAAAGAGATGAACCTTGACTTCTGTCACAAGGTGAGTAAACCCTGAGAACTTTGTGAGTTAAAATAATGAACCAGTCACAAAAAAGATGAAGCTTGTGGGAGTCCACGGACATCGTCGACTTCGTAAAAGTACTACAGCTTCAGATCAGTGTTTGTCAGCTAAAAATGAAATGAAAAGATAGTAGAGTAGTGACTTTTCCAGGCCAAGAGTTATGGAGGAGAGCACAGCGTGTTCGCTGCTCACAGATTTTCAGAAGACTTAAAAGGGCTTCATGGGTGCCTATGGGGGGTGGCCCTCTGATCAAGTGAGTGGCACTGCCCTGCAAGGGCGATAATTTCAAATGAAAATGCTTTTAAGTTTTTGAGAACTTTATATGTTAGTACTGTGTTTCTATCATTTCTATCAATTCTACTAAGTGTGTTTACTGTTGCTCCTATGCTCATGTGTTTAGGGCGGCTGACCTCTTGGGGATTGGATAATCCACCAGCGAGCCCATCCCTAGAGAAAAGTGATCCTCCCTTTCTCAGTAGCCATCAACTGCTGATAACTATCTCTTCATCTAGGGGTAGGACCTTGTGTGATTTCCCACGGCCACTTGGCGTGTCAGCTGGTATTTTTGCGTTGAAGCACCCATGATGTGATTTCATGAGTGTAGCAATCGTGCTCACTACTTTCACACCTACAAACTTCCTCTTCCTGTGTAAATTAGGGAATCTGCAGCTACTTCTTTATCTGGGCTGCTCTGTCCACCTGCGATCCAGAAGTTTGGACAGAGAGAGTTCGCCTGGCCTTCTATGATCTCCTCCATCATCTCCAGGTCTCAGTCTTGTGGTCTCTCTTGCTTGGTTCACAAGACACAAAGGACATAGTTTCCAGAAGGAGCCTCTGCCTTTGCCGTGTACGTGTGCAGATGGGGCTGAGTCCTGAGCTAAGGGCCTCGGGGAGGGGGACTGACTCAGGCTTCTTGTACTCCCCTCCTTCCACTGCTTCTCCATTTCATCTCTGTTTCCTCTCCAGGAACCTCAGGAAAGCAGCTCAAGCCTTAGTTCATTCTGAGCATGTAATTCACTTACTTTCAGGGAGAAGTTTCATATGGGTACCCCTCCCCCGCCCAGATTCAGGATACTTGTTAAATGCTTGTCTGCTGCTCTGTAGGAGAGACTGAGGAGAGCGACTCTGGTCTTTTCCTTTACAAACATGGGGTTCGTAGACAGGGAGTTTCGAAAGCATCGCAGCATGACAAGAGTTTACTTCTCATCACACCAACAATCTGCGCATGAGTTCAGCTAAGTTAGTTGGTTACCCAGACATTGGTGCTGAGAAGATAGGATGGATCCCCGCTGAGCTGGTCTTCCGGGCTCAGGCCTGATGAGCAGCGCAGATGGAGTCTTGCTTTGTGTGTGTTTCTCCACACCAGAGGACCTGAGGAAAACAAACCTGCTTTGGGTTTTACCTCCTGGATACAGTTTGACTTACTGAGCTCTCGCATGTCAGAGCATCCTGTTGGGGGACAAGCGAAGGCACAGCTCGGCTTGTGCTGGACATTTCCTCATTATTCAGGAGGCTTTGTCTTCTGCACATTCTGCTTGAGACTTGTGAGCAAGGTAGGGATAAAACAGACTTCGTCAAGGCCACTGAGAACCTGTCTTCCTGAAACAGAGCCTAAGGTTTTGAAGTTGTGTAAAGAGAATTTTCATGAACATTTCAATGCCGTTTTTCTTTTTGGTACTTTACTGTCTCTTAAAAGTGTATGGGAAACATTTCAAAGTTGCTTTTAATATAAAAAGGTGATTATGTAAACTGTTAATTTATAAACTGACATTTCTTAGGTGTGGCGGAATGGGTACCCAGGGCCTACTCTACCTAGCTTGGGGATAACGATGCCGGAAGCCCAAGGAGTCCTGGAGGGCCTTTGTGGAAGCAGCTGTGTTGGCTGGAGACAGTGCTCAGCAAGGTGGCTCAGAAGAGGGGTGCTGTCCATGGTTGGGCATTCCTCAGACCTCTGGAGAACTAGCGCATGAAAACTTCAACTCCTCCTGCTTCTCCTCATTCCCACGCCAAAGCTCCTGCTCATTAGTCATCCACCGATAAAATCAGGCACTTCTGTGTGCTCAGCTGATTCTGAATTCTGGCAAGCCTCCAGCTGAAGCCTTGACTTTGATTGTTGGCTATGTCAGCTGTGTGTCTGCAGTAAAGATAAACGGCTCTTTCACCACAGTCGCAGGAGTTAAAGAAAGTCTCATGTTCTGAATATACCCTGGGCTGACAAATTAAAACCGTGAATTTCCTTTTGTCAGGAGCAGCCAGGGTACTCCACAGTCCTCACATAGGATTGCGCTGAAGACATGCTGACTGTGGACAGCCTCCAAATATTTATTCCGCTCATGAGCCACAAAGAATGGAGCATCCCACCGCTAGATCAAGGAGGATGGTAAGTTATCCAATGGTACCAGAGCTCCTGGGATCTGAAGGTGCATCAGAGAGCAGTTTGAAGGCTGTTACAGATGAAACTCCCTACTAATATTTGGAAGAGCCACCATAGAGCACAGCACCTCAGGCTTCATATCGATATTGAGCGAAGGGTGCTCCCATCAGGTCCCCTTTCCTGTTGTTTTTCAACCAAGACACACCACACTTTCAGGCATGCTTGTCTTTGGAACTTAAGTGAGAATAAGAAGTTTTTTGTTTGTTTGTTTTTTTGGTTTTTTTTTTGTTTGTTTTGTTTTGTTTTGTATTTTAAAGCAAAGAGGAGAAGGAAGCAAGAAGAAGCCTGCTAACTCCTTTTACTGACAACCCCTTTCCTTACATCAGGGTTCTGCACACCAAAGCTTCTACTTCCCAGCTCTAGGCTGTGTGTTTTCTCCTTAACTGGATCCCGCCTGTTGGCTTCCAAACACTGTCATTCTTGGCACATTCTCTGACTCCACTCCTGGATCCCACACCAGGAAGCTGATGAGAAACCTCAGGATAGATTCCAGCAGGAGAAAAGGGTTGGTAGAGAGGAGGAATAGAGGGGGTGGACAGGCGGGTGAGGGAGGGAAACATCTACTCATTTCTGACAAGATTATTCATATAATCACACCCTTTGGAGAATTAGAACTTGGGAAAAGTATTTTTAAGTACATCAACTATTCCCCGCTCAAGGGGAGGGACACAAACAGTAATCTGAAGATGGGCACGTCTGACTTCTGGCCTCAGTCATTGAACCTGAAACATTTTTGTTATTTTGGCTTTTTTTTTAACAACCAGTAATTAAAGATTCTTAGCAGAATATATACTTACTTTGAAAAAGGCAGAAGTAAATCATTGTTAAGCCTTGCACCTGTGAGTTTTGTTGAGGATGGTTTTCCAAGGACATTGATCTGAATGATTTTACTCTCCTGGCTTTCCGTGTCACCTCTGAATTTTGGCCATGTTCTAGTCTAGCCCCATCAGGTCTTCACTGTGCTTTGTGCTCACCTCTTTTCCTCTCACTGACCATGCGAAGGCAGATAGCGTCTGTCCCAGAAAAATCCAGAATGCTCAGGAGACATGGAGACACTAACATCTTCATTTGCAGCAGGCATCTTGCTGTCCACCTCAAGTCCTTGGTAGAACTAACCTCTTCTGCCCTGCATAGGTTCCACTCTTCCTTCAGATACCTGGAATCCACAAAACACTGACTTCCCAAGAGAGGCTGTCTAAAGGGCTCAGCCCTGGGTTTGCTATAAATATTCAGCCCTGGTTCCTTGCGCACTACAATCATCTCTGCAGACTTACTACATACAAAAGAATAGAAGAAGCACAAGCAAAGGTCTGGTCTGTGATTTTCAGTGTTTCAGTCAGATGAGACTATTATATCAAAATATCACAGGCATGCACTTTCTTACATTTCTAGAGTATAGAATTACAAGGCCAGGTATTGACAAATTCATTGTCTGTGGAAGGCTCTCTCCTGGGGTTGCAAATGGCCGTATTCTTTCTGTGTCCTCCAGGGAGGAAGTGAGCTTCCCAAATACCTCTTCAATGCAATCACATTGGAGATTTGGACTTGAACTTGAACTTAGAGGAGACACAAACATTTAGTCTATAATGTTCAATAAAGACACTCACCCCATCAAGAGCAGTGTGGGAAATTGTAGTTTTGGTTGTCATGGAGATTGGAATAATACTGACATTTACTAGAGATGTCAGACATTCTGTAATATACAACCCAATGACATTTCCCACACATACATGCTCTCTCTCTCTCTCTCTCTCTCTCTCTCTCTCTCTCTCTCTGTGTGTGTGTGTGTGTGTGTGTGTGTGTGTGTAAGTTAGATTTCCATGCTGTAATTAAATATCTGAGATATTTGTATTACAAAGAGACAGTGTTGGCTTTAGCTCACATACTCAGAGGCTTCAGTCTAATGTTGGGCTGTCCCATTGCTTTGGGCCCCAGGTAGACAGGCAGATGGCAATGAGAGAGAACGTGCATTAGAGCAAAACCATTGTGGGCCAGCAAGAAAGGAAACAAAGGGGATGAGGTCAATGGTCCATCTCCAGTGTCCTGAGACCTCACATCTAAAAGACCGAGACCGAGTCTTGAACTTGGATTCTGGGTGAATGTTCAAGACCCAAGGGTATGAAGACTTTCCAAATGGATAGGCACAGGGTCGTGTACCATCATCTGAGCCCACGATTACTGTCAGACTGCCTCAACATGCCAGCTTCTGAGTAATGACACAGAGACTTACACTTATTTATCATATCTTAGGCCTCATTGTTTAGGCTTGCTCCCAACTAGCTCACATAACTTAAATAACCCTGTCTACCTAATCCACATTTCCATCGAGGCTCATCTCCATTCCTCAGTCCTCATTTCCCACAACCTCTTTCCCTTAGTTCCCACCTCTCCTTGGATGTCCTGCCTTTCCTCTCCTGCCCTGTCATCTCTTTATTAAACCAATCAAAAGGTGAGGGGGTGAGTGTTTACAAAATATGCAGGTGCTGAGCAATTAGAATAATAATATCAAAGTCGGGACAGTACTCAGCTCTCTGCTGATACAGAAATCAACATTTGAATAATACAAAGGCAACCTTTACCAAGTGCGCAGAAAGATTACCCCGACATATGACATGATTCTGCTGTGCTTAGACAGGAAAGGTGTATCTCATGCATGCATTTTTCAGATTATGGAAATGGAAACATGTGTGCTTTTATCACAGCTTATTGAATTTAACATGTTCCATCTGTATTTCTCATTTGCATTCTTGGAGTTTCCAAGAGCCTGTGAGTCATGCTATGTAGAGTGCTTGGTTTGAAATACATGTTCTATAGCTAATTATAAATTATGCTATTTTCATTTTAGGGCTGAGATATTTTATTTCTATTTTAGAATTATGTCTTGACATCAATTATCTTATTTATGAATTTCGTGGTTAGTAGTCACTACAAAATATATGTTAATAAAGGATTTTGATATATTAAAATCTATAGTACTAAAGAGGCTAAACAACAGGGAGGACCCTAGGGGAGAGGCTTAATTCTCATTCAGAAGAACAAACAGGATAGACATCGGAAGTAGGAGAAGACAGGGAACGGAACAGAAGCCTTCCACAGAGGGCCTCTGAAAGACTCTCCATCAGGATACCAAAGCAGATACTGAGACTCATAGTCAAACTTTGGGCAGAGTGCAGGGAATTTTATGTAAGAAGAGAGAGATAGAAAGACCTGGAGGAGTCAGGAGCCCCACAAGGAGATCAACAGAGCCAAAAAATCTGGGCCCAGGGGGTCCTGCAGAGACTAATGAATCAGCCAAGGACCATGCATGAAGAGGACCCAGCCCCCTGCTCAGATGTAGCCCACAGGTAGCTCAGTCTCTATGTGGGGTCCCTAGTAAGGGGAACAGGGGCAGTCACTGGCATGAACTTGGTTGCCTGCTCTTTGATTACCTCCCCCTGTCTAGGTGGCCTTACTAGGCCACAGAGGAAGACAATGCAACCAGTCCTGATGAGACCTGATAGGCTAGGGTCAAATAGTAAGGGAGGAAGACCTTCCCTCTCAGTAGACTAGGGGAGGGGCATAGAGGGATGAGGCTGGGAGGAGATGAGGGAAGGATACAAAGTGAAGAAATAGTAGTAGTAGTAGTAGTAATAATAATAATAATAATAAAGGGTTTTGATTTATGGATGGTCCATTATTTATTTGACCCATCTTAACTAATCCCTGATTGATGAATGCTGGATACATTTCAACGTTTAATAAATATATAAATAATTTATATTTATGTTGTAAATAATGTCAAGATGAATCACTTTACAGATACTGCCTCATATCTTCACAGTGCTTGTATTTTTATTAATAACATTAAAACCCAGGGATTTTACGTGTATGTGTGTGTGTGTGTGTGTGTGTGTGTATGTGTAAAAACGTATCTTCTAACAACAATGGAATACCTAGTGGTCTTGAGTTCATGTTCCTGGCTGACAGTAACCTGGGCTCAGGAGTGGTTGCCTACTCTGGACAATGCATGTGATTTTTCTTGGGTTGCCCTTAGAAAGGTTAGACAACCCAATTACCATCCTTCAAGAGGCTTAAAGTCCAATCGTCAGCACAGATAGTTTCACGAGAAGCCTTTTCTCTTGGCTTATAAGTGCTGCACCTTCTCCATGTGCTCAAGCCCCCTTGTGCATTGCTGTGGTGTGGGTGTGGGGTGGGAGGACAATGTGTAAGGATGACACTGTGTTATTCCAGAGCTCATGAAACCATTTAACCTTAACTGCCTCCTATCGGCCCTATCTCAGGCTCTAATCACATTGGGGGTAGTGTTTTGGTATATGAGTCTTAGGATAGACACAGTTCACGCCATGGTACAGGTGTATCTTTTATGGTGGGTCATCATTACTCATTGTGTAACACTGACCGGTGTTCCTTGCCATTCCTTATCACTTAGGGTTGCTCTATTTCTTATACCAAAACTAAAAGGAGGCTGAGAGTGTGGCTCAGTCAGTAGAGTGGCTGCCTAGCATGCGCAAGGCCCTTGGATCAATTTCCAGGAGCACATTTGTAACTCCAGCACTTAGAGAGTGGACGGATATCAGAACTTCAAGGTCATCTGTGGCTGTGTAGGGAATTTGAAGCCAGTCCGGAACACAGCAAACCTTGTCTCAAAAATAAATAAGCAAAGGAAATGTAATTATTCTCATGTTTGTGTGTGCTAGTTTGGATCAACAGTGTTCCCTGAAGGTATCTGTGTTCGGGGCTTTGTCTTCAGCGTGGCAGTACTGGGAGATGACAAGACCTTTGAGAGGTGGAGCCTAGCGAGGAAGGTCTGGTCAGGGCTCCTGCCCTTAGAAGGAGTGTGGGACCTCCGTCTCTTTCTCTCCTGGTTGTTTCTGGGCATGAGGTGACAGGGTTTGCTCCACCACACTTTCCCAGCCAAGAAAGCACCAGGTCAAGTGGACTAACACTTCTAAAACCTGTGTGCCAAAATTAACCTTTTTTTCTTCATAACTCAGCTGCCATAGGTATTAGCTATAGCCATGGAAAAGTGACCAGTACACTACCTCTTAAAAAAAATAAAAAGAGATTTATTTATTGTATTTATTGTTATTGCAAGGATGTGTGTGTGAAGACATGAGTGCATGTGCTTACAGAGGTCAAAAGAGGGGGTCAGACTGCCTGGAGTTACAGGTTCCTAAAGATGGTGTTGGGAAGTAAACTCAGTCCTCTGAAAGAGCAGCCGGTGTTCTGAACTGCTGAGTCACCTCTCCAGCCCCGCAGTACGTTAGCTCTATAAAATGGGATAGCAAAATTAGGAGACAACTGGGGGAACCATGAGTTCCCAGCACAGTGCGAGATCGTACACGCTTTTACATGAAAGCAGAGAAAACTCTTAGGTGTTCATATGCCAACAGAATGAAACTGGAGATCCACGACAAAGCTAGGAGAGTTGTCCCCAGTCTGGATTGCATAACTGAGTCACCCACTTGGCCCTGACTGTACTCAGACCTGGACTGCTCCCCCACTTCCCTTTGGCTCCTGGTGTGTCTGCCACCACTGAAGTGACACTGCTTTTCCTTGCGAGCCTCGTGAATATGGACAGGAAGAAGGCAACCCGCAGACCCCCCACCAACCACAGGGCATGCTTTAGTTTTAGTTTTTTTCTCCTGCTCCCAGGAACACCTTCAGGGCTGGGAGATTGCCACCCCTCAGGAACTAGACTGCTACACTCTCTTTCCTTGGACACTGCAGACACCACTTGATCTGTTTTCCAGCCGCAGAAAGGCACTGCAGTGGGAGGGATGGAGGCCAAGTCCCTGAGCTGCAGAGAGCTGAACCCAGAGAGCTCAGCTGGCTGCCCCGTCCAGCTCTTGGGCTCAGAAGGGAGCCAGGATGCTTGTGTATGCCTGTTTCCTTTCCGAAGCTCCAGCTTCTCGCTGCTTCCTGGGGTAACAGGCAATGAATTCGCAATGGAATCAAGGAATGCTAAGGGCTCCTGTCTTGATCAGCGGCCACAGGTTCTGTAAAGACCGTAGCTAGACAGAGGAAGAGGGCAGCACTCGGCATTCAGCTTCCTGTGGAACTGCAGATATTTCTGGGCCCAGGAGAGTTGGAAATTTCCAGTGACCTCCACCTTTTTTTTCCTTAAGAGAAACAAAAAGGTTGTAGCCATGCAACACACTCAGTGACAGGTTAAAGAACAGGAACAAACCAGTTGCCTGTTTTCCAAGTCCTGGATTTCTTTTTTATTCTTGACAGGAAGCACATAACAAACACCCTTTGGTCCCTAGGCCAGGCTTTCTTCTGAGGGAGACATTTTCCTTTGCTGGTGTCAGTTAACTTTGATAACTGTCTCTAGACCACACCCCTCGAGGGTGAGAACATTTGTCACAACAACAGAGCAAAGCTCCAGGCAGGGACAGAGCAGTGGCTTCCTGACTGCAGGGCAGAGTCCCTGCTTTTTCTTAGCATGTTTGTAAAGCCTTTGGGATATGTGATCATCACCTCAAGTTGAAGCAATTGTCCTGGCGCTTACAAAAAACTTGGTTAGGCACTTTAGCTCACTTTACAACCCAATGAAAACAGAAGCTATGTGAGCTAAGGAAGGATGCGAGAAGATTTCACCCCAGTGTGTTCTCTCTTCATCCTTTACCTTGAAAAGCCACTGAGGAGTCAATGGCTAGCTGCCACCCAAAACCTATGCTCTTGCAGTCCATCTCTTTAAATACATTAGGGAGCTGAGTTATGTCAAACAGCACTTTACTTTGACATGGTTGGCTGACAACCATCACTGGGGCAAAGATCAGCCACTATGAAACAATCTCAATGGGTCAGGCAAGGAAAACCATTTAACCCAGACCTTTAGCCCATTTTTTGAGAGCAGAAGATATGTTCATTTGCACAGATCATGTATAAATTCTTTCTTTGCATTTTTACTCTTTCTTTTGGTTAGCATGTGTGAATCATGTAACACAGGAGGTTTCACAATGGCATTCTCATATCTGTGCATAAGATACTTTGGTCTTATTTACCACCCCATTCCTCTTAAGTATTTCCCTCTCCCATCTTTCCATTCCCTTATTTCCTAGTAATATTAATCCTACTTGCATGCGTATAGATATTTGTTTTTCTTGGTGGATAACTTTCATGACTTGCTTCAAGAGAGTCAAGTTAAAATTTAATCCTATACAATATGTAAGAGCAGGTCATCTTAGAAGAAGAAAAGCTGGTGAGATCCTGTCAAGTAGGTACTCACGCTTTACCCTGAGAGTGGCAACTGCAGAGAACATGAACCATCCAGATTCTACTTACGTTGCCCGGTGACAAGAAATGCATAAAAGAACAGTCACTTTCCTATTGGGATGAAACAATACTCTTAGATTCTAACATCAAGAGTGTGTGTCCCAGAGGACGCTTCTGAGATCATTCTTTTTTTAAATTTTCTAGCAAGTTTTATATTTAAATGGTCATTTAGTCCGGTGGCCACATTGTATTCCAGGTAATGTCATCAATGGCAAGCCAAGTTCTGGATTGTGTTTGCTTTATTTTATTTGCATTCATGTGTATGTTGTATGTGCATGTGTGTACAGGTGCACACATCCATGCATGCATGTGGAAAGACCAGAGGGGGGTACCAGGTGCCCTCCCACCTCACTTTCCATCTCACTCCCTTGAGACAGGGTCTCTCACTGAACTTGGATGTGCTGGCAGCCAGCAAAGCCCAGGTTCTCCTCTCTCAGCCCCTCACAGCACACACAGCCATGCCTGGCTTTGTACTTGGGTGCTAGGGATCTCTTTCAAGGCTTCTTGTTTGTGGAGCTTGTGTTCTTGCCCACAGAGCCATCTCTCCAGATCCATGAGTTCTGATGGTCAAGAAGAGCAGTCTACAGTCATCACGGATGTTATTACACATTGGGATGGAGAAGACAAATAGAATCTCTGCTAGCAAAAAGGTTCATCCTCACCGCACCACATTTGGAAGAGTAGCAAGTGGTGGAGAGACAGTCAAAATGAGATGAGAAGATGAAATATTTTGAAAATAGAGGGGAATACAAAGATAAAGGTTACCAAAAATTCACCTCACAATGGCAGCTACACTGTCCCTGGGCAGGCTTCCTTGCCTCTGGGCATTTTGGTTTTTGCTTTCTGAAATCCTTTGTGTTTTTATAGATTTCCATAAAATTACTTTTGTTTTGTGGTTATTTCAAAAGCAATATGTAAGGCGCGGAAAGAAAAAAAAAACACTGCAATGAAAACAATCCATTTTCCAAACACACAAAAAAATACCCACGTTTAACATTTGAAGTTTATATTGATTTTCTGTCCAATGTATTAAGTGACATTTGGAGCAAAAAGAAAATGAAGTTCAAAAAGTTCAGACTGGGAAATGAGCACAGCCGATGTATGAGATCAGGGAAACGATTTTTCTTCTCACCTCTCCACACTCGGCACAGGACATCTCTGTGATGAGACTCTGGAGGCGCTCCTCACAGGGTGGTGCTCCTTACAGGGTGCTCCTTACAGGTAGGGAGTGTCAGGCCCCACAATTAATGGCTTAATCAGGGAAGACCATCTCTAAACTCAGGGGTCAGTTGTAAGCAGCAAGTTACCAACAATGGGTCTGACTCGGCTGTATATTGGAGGCAGCTACGACCTTCCCCCTCAGGTTCAGAGCAGCTCATAAAACGCAGGGAAGCACTTTACCACAATTTTTTTTTTTTTTTTTTGGCTACCGGATTAACAAGGGTTGTTACAGACAGCACAGGTAAACAGCTGGATGAAAAAGTCCAGGGAGTGAGGTCTAGAAAGGTCCCAAGAGCAGGAGTTCTCACACCATGGGATTAGGGTACATAATCCACCCGTAGCCACAAACCATATTCTTCAGGGATTGTCACGGAGGGTTCTTCATGACTGATTATTAATTCAATCTCCAGTCCTCTCCTTCCCAAAGAGGGGCGAGGGGATCTGAAGTTTCCAAGCTGCTAGTCACATGGTCTTTTTGTGACTGTTCCTTTTCTGGGAGCCCTTGGGGATCACCTATTGAAACAAAGGTCACCTCTGGAACTCCCGTAGCTTAAGAAGCGACCAGGTTTCAGGCACTCCATCCGGAAGCACGTGTATACGACACGCCACAGTGTCACAGTCATTCACAGAAAAAGCCTTGACCTTTCCTGGCAATATGGTAAACCTTTCTGTACTGTAAAAATGCTCATTTGTTTTCATGTTGCGTGTACGGGTGTCTTACTTGCATGTGTGTGCACAATATGAGTGCGGTACCCGCAGAGGCCAGAAGAAAACGTCAGAATCCCCGAAACTAGACTTCCGTATGATTACAAGCAGCCATGTGGGAGCTGGGTATCAAACCTAGATCTTTTGCAAGAGCAGCAAGTGCTCTTAGCTGCCAAGCTGTTTCTCCAGCACCTCAACCCTTTTTTTAAAATTAAATTTGTTTATTTTTTTATTCATTTTACATCCTAGTTATAACCCCATCCCACCTTGTCTGCCAGTCCCACCCTTCCTCCATCTTCCTCCTGTTGTTTCTAATTAATATATGATGAGGCTCACAACAGATCTTCTATGAAAGAGGTTTGTTAGGTGGATATGAAGAGAGGGAGGGAAGGAAGAGCAGGACATGATGGGGAGAAAGTGAGAGGGGGGAAAGAGAGAGGAGGGGGGAAGAGAACGGGGCACCTCGATAGAGAGGAAGGACCAAGAGAGCAAGAGAAGAGAGGACCAAGAGAGAGACCATATGGCTGGCTGGTACCTTTAAGGGGCAAAGTAACCACGCCTTCCAGATGTGGCCGCCTGGCTGTGACACATGATGACATCATAAGTTGCTAGGCAACCCAGAAGCAGGTTTTGTTCCAAAATCCTAACACCTCCCCCTCCACTATTCTTCAGAAAAGGGGAGACCCTCTTCCCTTCAGCCCCAGCTCCTCAAGTCATCAAGTCCCAATAGGGACTGACTGTGCCCTTTTCCCCTGTGGCCTGACAAGGGAGTCCCATCAGGGGACTGAAAAGCTGGCAGGAATTGACACCACTTCCCTCAACTCTTCTTAAATCATAGGAAAAATACAGTATTTGAAGAAATGAAATTCCTTTGTATTATTATTTGTAACTTTTGTTTGAATTTTAAAAACATGGTGGTTACTTTGTGTTACTATTCCGTTAAAATTAATTTTTAATGGCATACTTTGATCTGCTTAGTGATTCCCTGTCACTGGGCATTAAACTGACTTCATTTGTGTTCTCTAACAAAAATTTTAATACTAGAGAATAATATTTGTGATAAATGTGTGGTAATTTTCTTCTATAGCTTACAGACCTGTAACTTGCAGAAATGAAGCGTCAGCAGAAAAGTATAGATTATACTATCTAATCTACCTGTGTGTGGGATTATCTTTCAGATGATGAAAATGCCAAGACTACAGAGTATATCTCTGGAGTATTTTTTCAAAAGCCTTGGGTTAAATGCCTAGAACCACAGAAAATATGTAAAACAAAATAACAACAACAAACCCAACCAACCAAACAATCAAAAATCCCACAAACCTAAAGTGACTATAAAAACATAAATTATATGTCATTGGCAGATTTGCTGTCCTTGACTTAATATGGGTTAAGTGAGGGACATTGTTCTCATGGCTTTATGTGTGCCTCAGTGTCCTAATGAGTTAAGAAGTGGTTGTAAATCCAACTGGATTGATTGATTTGTGTGTGCGTGTGACAGAGAGAGAGCTCATGCCTCTAAGCTTCTGTCCGCATGTGGAGTCAGAGGACAACTTGCTGATGTGAGTTCTGTCCTTCCACCATGTGAGTTCCAATGAGTAAACTCAAATTGTCAGGCCTGGAAGCAAGTGCCTTTTTCTATGAACCATCTCACTAGCCCTACCATGAGCTTTCTATAAGGCCAACCCTACTTGGATGTTGGGACGGAGCTCGTTCCTGGTATCTACATCTACTCTTGTGAGTTTTGCCTAATGAAGCTCAATGATTGCCTCAGTATTTTTCCCACCCACAGCTTCCCAGTCCTGCTGTGGTGGTGTCTCTGCTGTAGTAATTTCCATGGACAAGTCAAACCAGGCGATCAGAGTGGTAATGTTTTTGCGGGGTCTCAATGATCGGTGTATTCAAAGACCGCTCTCATTCTCAAATTAGTTCTTTATAATGGTCCAAATCTCTTCTAAGACCAGCACAAATAACAGGCTGTTCATGTTATTGAATCCTTTGTGTCTTAGATAATCAATGTTTATAGAAAAGAGTTCTCTGAGCTGATGGAAATACAGGTAGAAAAGTGCTGGATTTTTCTACTTTTTTTTCTTTATGGTTCTATTCAATGCTATGTTCCCTGCTTGCAGTTTATTATCATAAAAGGTCTTTTTTTTTTTTTTTGCTAGAGTCACATCTTGCTTTGATCTGTTACCATAACAGGAACAGCTAGCTGCCTTTAAACTGTTAGAGTTAATCCACCGTCTCTGAAGAAAGATGAGTGATAAGGGTCAGAATTCACACTGTGAAATGAAAATATAGGACTCAGAAATGAGGGCTTGAGAAGTGGCTCAGTTGTCAAAGCTTGCCGTGTATGTACCTGTTATCCCAGCACTGGGGTGACAGAGACAAGAGGTTCCTAGGAGCTTGCTGGCCAGGCAGCCTAGCTGAATATATATGCTCTGAGTTCGAGCAGAGACTGTCTCAGAAATTAAAAGGAAAGACACTGAAGACACCAACATTGCCCTCTGGCCTCCATTTGTACACATACACATGTATTCATGAACATTCACACACACACACACACACACATACACACACACACACACACACACACAGAGAAAGAGAGAGAGAGAGAGAGAGAGAGAGAGAGAGATCCCAGGCACAGCCTTGTTACGGTTTCTGTATTTTTAATCACTTACTTGTTTTAATTCTGTGCTATTGATGCAATCTCTTCCAAGCCTTGAAGTTGTAGTCCATAAAAAATAAGATTTATGTTACCTGTGTGATGTAGAAAATCAGTTTCTGTCCCTTCATTTTGCTGCAGTTAGCTGCAGACTTGAAATTAGTCAGTATCTGTGACCGGTCAGCTCTACGAGAGTGAACAAACCTCTAAGCAAATGTCTAGCATGATGTTCTCATCTATTCATCTTAATCTTGACAGTGAAGTTACTAGACGAACATTGCTGCAGTTATTTGAAGTTAAGAACATTGGGGTTTGCAAAGAAAGGTTTGCCAAACAGCCAGACTGAACGGTATCCAGCTAGCACAAAGCTGCAAACCAAGCTCGAGGCTTTTCGATGAAAAGCTTTTCCTTGATCTCCTCCCTCCGCTTGATAACATCTGAATAAGTGAGAGCGTCGTGGATGTTAGATATAGCAGTATAGCAGTGGGGATGAGTCTCAAAAGACATACATTAAGCAAAAGAAGCCATGCACGAAAGGGTGCATTCTGTCAGAGCTCATGCTTATGAATTCAAACGCTACAGGCAAAGGCAATCCATGAGGTTGGCAGGCTGTGGCTGGCAGCTGTGAGAAGGCATGTCTGACAGCATAAGAAATCTCTAGAAGGCCCGTGAAGGGATTTTCCATGGGGGTGGAGTGGGATATTCTTCATCTTGTTACATGGTTGCACTCAACTGACAAAACCCTTGAAAGCTTAAGCTGTGCTCTTTACCTTGTATTGACACGTCTCAGTTTGAAGGCAGAAGAGTATTATATTTAAATGGCTTGAAGTGTAGTTTTCATTAACTGCTCTCCTGAACTGCCAACACTGTCTTTAAACTACAACATGGCCTCTGGTTTAGGTGAAGAGAGTCAAGAGAAATCGGAGTTAGTAGGTGCCATGTCCCAGGGTCTCTAGTTTCATCAAGAGAATGTACTATTTATCTATTTTCTTTTTCTGTGACAAGGCCTTGTTATGTAGCCCTGGCTGGCCTGGAACTTGCTGTGAGGCCAGGTTGGCCTCGAACTCAGAGATCCTCCTGCCTCTACTAGGATTAAAGGTGTGCACATTTACAGAGTGCTTTCTAAGCACCAGTCACAGGGTTTAAGACGTCACTTTCTTTTCTGTTCATGCTCATAGCGGTGCCAGGAGAAGAGAGCTGTAATCACACACCCGGACAGATAATGCCCCTGTGATGGTGAATCTCGGTTGGACCTGGAATCAGTTAAGACACAAGATTCTAGGCAAGTCTGTGCCGACACATCTCAGAAGGGTGAAGTGAGAGGTAAGACTCGATGGTGCCCTTTGGTGGCATCTTCTGGCAGTGGCCCAGATCCGAAGAAGCCAAATCAAAAGCTTCTTAGGTGAGTGTGTCTCCACTGGTCCCCCTGCCACTGACATCAAAGCCCAGCTTCTTCACCACCACCACCCAACCTGGACATCAGCTCCTGGCTGGGACTGTTGAGACATCTTACCTTGGACTGACTGCTTACTGAATTCTCAGCCTCTCCAGGGTGCGGACAGCCATTGCTAGACTATCTGGTCTATACCACATAGTCCAATCCAACAAGATCCCGTGTGTGTGTGTGTGTGTGTGTGTGTGTGTGTGTGTATGTATTTATGTGTGTATGCATATAGGTATATTCATTGTGTCAGTTCTGTTCTTCTATAGATGGCTGGTTAACATATATTGCACGCTCCAAGGTATAGAGAAGTCAGTGACATGTTCCAGGCCCAAGTCTACATGCCGGGGTGGAAAGAACAACTATTTGTAAATTATGTACTACTGCATATTGCTCTAAGGGACAGGATTAATAAAAATACTGAAGGGAAACAAAACAGCCGCATGGATAGCAGTAAATTTTGCTTCTTCTAGTTTTGCATTTTCAAAGTTTTCTGTCTGGAACATGAGTTTTCTTTCTTTCTTCCTTCCTTCCTTCCTTCCTTTCTTTCTTTCTTTCTTTCTTTCTTTCTTTCTTTCTTTCTTTCTTTCTTTCTTTCTTTCTTTCTTTCTTTCTTTTTTTCCTTCCTTCCTTCCTTGCTTCCTTCCTTCCTTCCTCCCTCCCTCCCTTCCTCCTTCCCTCCTTTCTTTCTTTCTTTCTTTCTTTCTTTCTTTCTTTCTTTCCTTCCTTCCTTCCTTGCTTCCTTCCTCCCTCCCTCCCTCCCTTCCTCCTTCCCTCCTTTCTTTCTTTCTTTCTTTCTTTCTTTCTTTCTTTCTTTCTTTCTTTCTTTCTTTCTTCCTGTAACAAGATGTTCTAAAATGCCAGCTAACAAAATATAAGTTTTGGTTGAATGTCAAAGAGAAAAAGTATGGACTAGATAATGTTAATGTTCTGCCTCAGTTTGCACACCAGGAGTATACTTTGTATTTCTGTGTGGCCTCAGAAAACTACTAAAATATGTAGCATAAATGTGCTAAATTTTGGCATCCCTGTCTTGTAAACATGCAGGCTGTGATGAAGTCATGTTTGAGGGCACATACCTATTTGGCTTTTCCATTTGCCACAAGCCCTGATGCTCTGTGTTTGAAACCTCAATAAAACTATTAACAGTGTTATAGTTTGATCTCTGTAGTTGTGGAAAAGCACTATGACCAAAAGCAACTTGGGAGGAAAGTGTATTTCAGCTTACACTTCCAGGCCACAAGACATCATTGGGGGAAGTGAGGGCAGGAACTCAAGGCAGGAGTTCCTGGGCTGATATTTCTACTCGACATTACATCCAACCATGGAACTCACTTGTAGCTAAGGAAGTACAACATGGTGCTTGTTGGCTGGCTTGCTCGTGGCTCATGCTCACTTAGCTTTCTTACACAGCCCAGACTACCTGCCCAGGGAATGGTGCCACCTACATCAATCAACACCAAGACAACCTCCTACAGACATGCTTACAGACCATTATGATTTTGGGAATTCTCTACCTAAAGCTTTCCTCTCAGGTGACTCTGGATTGTGTCATGTTGAGAATTAAGGCTAACTAGGACAAGTAAAAAAAAAAAATTGGAATAATAACCATGGTGATAATTTACACTGTTCACTGAAGATGAGGCTCAAGAAGGAAATGGAAAGCTCTTTAGTGACAAACCGTTAGTTTACACTAATGGTTAAGATTCAATATGGGGAGAGTTCCTTTAGCACATACTATGCTCAGAATTCAAACAAAGAAGAAAATCAGTCAGACATTCTCAGTATATATAAATTATGACTAAATTATGAATAAAGTCCTTCCACGGTTATGTCAGCATGAGGTTATTTCCTAAATCTGAAAACTTACCCATTGTGCTCATCAGCTTTGGGCTACTCTAACAGAATGCCTGTGACAATGAACTTAAAAAGGAGGAAAAGTTTGTGTTGGTGCACAGTTTCAGAGGCATCGTCCCACATCCTGTTGCTTTGGGTCTGTGGCAACACAGTACATCACAGGAGAGCGTAGAATAGGACGGCTCTTGCTCAAAGAAAGACAGAGGAAGGGGCTAAGATCTCAACGGACTTTTCAAGGGCACACCCTTCAATGAGCTAGCATCCTGCCATAAGGCCTCACCTCTAAAAGGTCCCACCACTTGGCAAATGTCCTGAATATTAAATAACCAAGCCCTTAACACATAAGCCCTAAGGGATGTGTACCTAAACCACAACACAAACTATGAATATACTACACATTTTAAAACCGAATCACAGCCATCTGCTTGACCCCCTCAACGTTCAGTGTCCAGGATCCTCGATAGTTCCGTGTCAGAAAGTGTAAATCTAGTCTGGAAATCCAATATTTCTGAGTTCCATTACTCTAGTTACTGTCAGTCCTCATCCAAATTGTTCCACTTTGCTCTTCACTGGCCTTTCAGTGTTCACCTACAAAACTGCCATATTCAGTTATCTTGCTGAAGTTTTTGTACAGGTTTATGCCTGTGTATAACTCTGTGTTTTCTTCACGTAGTCTATTCACAGAGACACTTCCTCCAGGAGCGCTCCCAATGAGAGTCTGTAAGCTACTCCACCAAGGAGCTGCTTGCTTGAGATGATGTCATTAACCTTGACAAAAGCTCAGCTTTCTTGTTCACAAAAAGTGTTGTAAGCTCAAGCTTATTTATTTATTTTACTACAGCAAAAGAAAAGAAGAAGAGAAGGAGAATGAGAAGGAAGGAGGAAAGAAGGAAGGAAGGAAGGAAGGAAGGAAGAGTTTTAGTGTAAACCAAAGATTACTGCTAAAACCTCTAGCAAAAAATTTATCAACTTGGTGTTAATTCTTTTTTTTTTTTTTTTCAATGCAGTTTATTCAGGAACATTGAACAATCCTCGGACCCCGGGGAAAGCCAGCCCACAGCTTAAATAGCCTCTGGGTAGCCAACCCAGGCGTGCCACGGGGGCAATGCAGATAGGTCCACATACATGGAAGCAAGCCAGATCCTCGGCCTTAGCCAAATGTGGAGTTGTTCGTGACAGAGAGCACTCACCATCGGGAAGGTGGAAGGCGGAAACCAGCTCCATCTTTAAGGCATAGCATTCCGCAGCTCTCTACAGTTCCTTATGTTATCTTTTTGTCTACAGAATCTTCTTATTTTGATGTTCTTAAATGTCTTTATTATTCTAGAAAAGTATGCTTTTTTTAAACCTTTTCTGTTCACATTTTCTTAGCTCCCTTACCTTGTAGTTTTTTTCTTTTCTCTAATTATAGGACGTTTATAATCATTAGTTCTCTTGATAATTTCTTCCCTCCATTCATTGTATTTTTTCTAAAGCTTTCTCTATCCTTCCTTTGCTGTAATGTTTCTTTCATATCTTGATTTTTTTTTAAATGTAGGTTTGATGTATGTTTTGGAGAATTCATTGAGGATTTCCCAACTTTTCAGCTCATCTTTGGCTATATTTGGCTATTGTTCGGAGCTTCTCATTTAAGTGATAATTTGCAATTGCTGCTTCTCCATAATTCTGTGTTCCTGCTCTAAATTACCAGTATTCTCTAGTAGAGTGTATCCCTTTAAACCAATTAGGTTTGATGTAGTAATAGTGAAGGCAGCTTTCACCTTGTGTTGAATCTCCAGCTAAGTGTTAGACATCCATGGTGTTCCCCCAAGGTGTGAGCTCTTTCAGGAAGAGTCTGTTGCACTCTGTTCTCCATCACAACTAAGAAATTTTACCTTTTTACCCCGTCTCCCTTGATGTGGCTCCTGGCCTTCATCTGGCCTCCAATCTCCACACCTCTACCCTTTTCCTGTGTCCCCAGGCATTTTCCGACATCCATCTAAACCCAATTTTCTTTCACCTCTGGAAATCTTCCGAGTCAGATCTGGAAAGGAGTTACATCCTATCTTTGATTGCCATTTAGGCAATTTTATTTTCTACAGTGTTAGAATATTGCACTTTTAAAAAGATAAATCAGAACTGCCAGACCATCTATTCTTTTCTTCTTTTTAAAATTTTATTTTATTTTAATTTTACGTGTGTGCGCCTAAGTGTACGTCCATGCATCACGTTCGTGCAGGAACCTATGGAGAAAAAAAAAAGGCAGAAGGCCCCTGGAACTGGAGTTATGAACGGTTGTGAAGGGTCGTCTGAGTGCTGGGAATTGAACCCAGCAGCCAGTGCTCTTAACCATCGAACCATCTCTCCAGCTGCTCTTCCCCACCCCCCTTCCCAGGCCATCTCCACTATGTTGAAACTGATGCACTGTGTCTAGCCACCCACTGGCCGGTACCCTTATCTCACATGCATATATCTAAAAGTGTAATTTATTTGTATTTTAAGTTTTCACTTACAGTAGTATACCATAAAGCTATAAAAAGATGTTTTGTACATTTGTTACATTTAAATCCTTTCTAAACTAAAACAGAAAACAGAACACAGTGAAGTCTTTTTTTTTTTTTAAATCCAAAGAAACATTTAATAAAAGAAAAGTTATAGAATAAAAATGAAAGAAAATAGAGAATGCAGACGGGTTAGAACAAAGGTTCTCGTGTAGTGAATTAATCATTGCGATAGCTACAAGGTCATTAAACCTATTTATTTCTGGAAAAAGATCAGAGTCTTCAGAAGAATCAGACTTGACTCATGGGTCACTAGAGGCATTATCTACTTAGATGCAAAGGAAACCAACCGCCTTCGCTTCTGTTCCAGTTGGCATGAGGAAGAGGCCTGCATTTTGACCAAAGGGTTTTGGAATACGTGAGCCTGTGAGCTGGGGCCTTTTAAGGCTTGGAATAGCAGCCGGGGGCAAAACAAAGCAAAAGGTATCCGGGAGCTGATCTAATATGCTTTGTTTTGATGATTAGTTTAAGGAGCCTTGTGTTGCTATAGGCATGTGTCTGCAGAGAAACTTGGCCGTCCACACACCGTGAAATGATTTTAAAAGGCGCAGACTTGGTTTTAAAAAGGAACAGGCAAGGTTTGCCTGTTTATTGGACAGAGCAGCTGATGTTTAGGCTGACCCGAATACTTAAACAACTAGTGGAACCGTTGCTAATGTTTGGGGGAACCTTAGAAGTAACCAGTGTCTGGTTGGGACTACTGAGTAAGACCACCCTGCAGGGAGGCATGGCTTTCTGGTACTGGTGTCTGCAGCTATGCTGCCTTTTTGTCATCGGGAAAATTTTGCATGCAGGTAGTCCTCCTCTGTCCCAGGGATTCCACATCATTGGATTCAATCAAACACAGGCGGAGAACAATTTTAATGGCAAATGTGCTAAATACAGACGTTTCAGTGAAAACCTTTTTTTCTGTATGTGAATGTTCTGTTTGCATGCATGGATGTGCTCTGTGTACATGCTTGGTGTCCTCAGAGGCCAGAGAGGACGTGAGCTCACCCGAAGCTGGAGTTGCTGGTGGTTGCGAACCACCGTGTGGGTGCCGGCAACCGAACTCTCCCGGTTCCTCTCCACGATCAGCAAGAGCTACCTCTCCGGACCCAAAACAGACATTTTTTCCTGTCATCATTCCTGAAACAGTACCTTCTGACACCTATGACACAGCGTGTAAATGCCATATCCTCAGAGTTGTTCCAGAATTATTTTTAAATCTGCAAGAGCATCTGAATATCTACACGTAGGTACTGTACAACTTTGGTCAAGGAAGTTTTGAGTCTGGTCTTCGGGGGGCATTGCAATTGGTATGTTGTGGAGAGCAAAAGACAATGCTACTTATGGGAAGTTACATTTTAAAATCCTCCTCTACATTGCTGAGGAAGAAGGTATACTGAAAGAAAATTCAATTTCAAATATAGTGCAAAATGCTTAAAACCATCCAAATCATGTTCCAGTTTAAAAGAAAGCCTCTACTGTCCTTATGTTGGTGTCCTTACATTCATGCCATGGGTAAATCCAGAATAAGTAGGATTTTTTTCTCTGTGTTTTCAGTGTGAGTGGTTTTGTTCTTCCATTCTTCCAGCTATAGGTTCTCGGCTGATTAATGTGCTTTGCATGTATTAACTGATCACGTACTGTGTGCCAGATGAAACTGGAAAATTGTGGGACTTGGACTGGACAAGTCCTGGAGCATGTGGTGCTTATGATTGAGAGTAAGCAACGACACGAGGAGTCAATGCCCACAAGGGGATCAGCCTTGAACTCATTGGCACAGGAGACAAATTCCTGAACAGAACACCAACAGCTCAGGCTCTAAGATGAAAAATTAATAGATGGGACCTCATGAAATTGAAGAGTTTCTGTAAGACAAAGGACACGGTCAATAGAACAAAACTGTAGCCTACAGACTGGGAAACGATCTTCAATAACCCTATATCCTACAAAAGACTAATATCAAACATATATTTTTAAAAAAGCTCAAGAAATTAAACACCAACAAACCAGTCTAATTAAAAAGTGAGGTACAGAACTAAATAGAGAATTCTCAACAGAGAATCTTGAATGGCCAAGAATCACTTAAAGAAATGCTCAACATCATTAGTCATCAGGGAAATGTAAATCAAAAGGACTCTGAGATTTAATTTTTCACAGCCATCAGAATGGCTAAGATCAAAAACTCAAGTGACAGCACATGCTGATACAGATGTGGAGAAAGAGGGACACTCTCCATTGCTGGTGGGAGTGCAAATTCATACAAATACTTTGGAAATTATTCTGGCACTATCTCAGATAATTGGGCATAGCTCTACCAAGACCCAGCTATACCACTCCTGGGCAGACACCCAAAAGATTCTCCAGTGTACAACAAGGACATTTGTTCAAATCTGTTCATAGCAGATTTATTCATAATAGTCAGAATCTAGAAACAGTCCAGATGTCCCTCAACCATAGAGTGGATTAAAAAAATGTTGTGCAATGGAATACTACTCAGCTATTAAAAACAAGGAAATCATGAAAGTTGCAGGCAAGTGGATGAAACTAGAAAAGACCATCCTGGGTGAGGTAACCCAGACCCAGAAAGACACACATGGTATATACTCACTTATAAGCAGACATTAGCCATATGATAGTTTAACCATACTATAATTCTCAGACAAAACAACAACAACAAAACCCTAAGTAACAAAAAGGACCCAAGGAATGATGCTTGAATCTCACTCAGAAGTGGAAATAGAATAGACAGTGGAAGTAGCTGAAGAGAAGAAACAGGGTAGGAAAGGAAGGTGGAGGGAAATGAGGGTGAAAATCAGAAGTGAGGAGAGCGGGAGATGAAGGACAGAGGACCTGCAGAGAAAGAGAGAAAAAAATAGGCAGGGGCACCTATAAGACAAGCAGGAGTCCTGGGTCAGTGTAGGCTCCTGGGAGAATATGGGGGCAGCTCTAGCTGAGACTCCTATTAGTAGAAGCCATAGAGACTGAAGAGGACACCTTCTAACTAGACTAGTCTCCTAGTAGAGGGAGGGGAACACCAACCTACCCACAAAAATTCTGACCCAAAGTTCACCTTGCCTACAAGATGTACAGGGACAAAGGTAAAGTAGAGATTGAGGGAATGTTCAACCAATGCCTGGCCCAACCTGAGACACACCTCATGGGAGACAGCCAAGCCCTGACACCATTAACAATACTCTGCTATGATTGCACACAGGAATTTAGCATGGTTGTCCTCTGAGAGGCTCTACCCAGCAGGGGATCAAACCAGATGCTAAGACTCACAGTCAAACATTGGGTGGAGCGCTGAGAGCCTTGTGAAAGAGTGGGGTGAACGACGGAAGGTCTCAGAGGGGACAGGAGCTCCACAAGAACACCAACAGAATCAACTAACCTGGGCCCAGGGGGGATTACAGAGAATGAAGCACCGACCGAGGACCATGAATGGATTGGACATAGGCCCCATACACGTATGTAATGGATGGACAGTTTGATCTTCATGTAGGTCCCCTACTGCATGAAACAGGGGCTGTCTCTGATATAAACTCTGTTGCCCTCATTTAGATAACTTCCACCTGGTGGGGCTGCCTGGCCTGGCCTCAGTGGAAGAGGATGCACTCAGTGCCGATGAGATTTAGTGTGCTGGAGTCGGTTGGTAGCAGGGAGCTCCCCTTCTCTGAGGAGTAGGGAAGGGGAGGAAGGGGCTGGGAGGAAAGGAGGGAGGGGGCTGTGATCATGATGTAAGTTGAAAAAAAAAAGCATGAGATGCCAAGATGCCACCTCAGAGGCAGTGGTTTAAGATTTACGGTGCAGGGAGAGGGGAAGTCAGTAAGAGAGGGCTGACAAAGTGTATTTAAAATAGAAGGTACAAACAGGTGGTCTCTGAGGTGGGTGCCACACGGAAATACTTGAGAGATAAAACCAACCAATCAACGTTAAACTAATAATAATAATAATAATAATAATAATAATAAACCAAAATGGCTGAAAGGAATGTGAGTCCTATAAGGCTATGGAGGTAGATGAAAAAGACAGAGCAGTTGTGGGTCACAGAATGACCTTTGAATTCTATGGTAAGGGGTACAGATGAATGATGGCATGAGACCGAAGCCCTGCCATCCATGGGCTAGGCAGCACAGCTGGATGCCTCATGAGTAATGGGCAGCCAGGCTCTGCAAGCCAGAGTGAAAGTGGGTGGCTTTACCTTGAGTCAGAGCTGGTACTGTCTGATGAGCCAATGGGGGTTCTTCTAGCACCTGTCACAGGGATGGCTGTGAACACCTGCCATAGAGACAGCTGCTAAGAGCTGTGCAGACTCCTTTGTCAAAACTCAAGTGTGTGGGGGCTTATTTCTGCGTCTTCCATTAGATTCCATTGACCCACCAGTCTTTTTCTATGCGAGTACCATGCAGTTTTTATTACTGTTGCTCTGTAGTGCAGCTTGAAATCAGGGATCGAGATACCTCCTAAAGATCTTTTATCGTACAGAATTGTTTTAGCTATTCTGGGTTTTCTTGTTTTCCATATGAAGTTGAGAATTGTTTTCAAGGTCTGTAAAAAGTTGTGTTGATATCTTGTTGGGAATTGCATTGAATCTGTAAACTGCTTTTGGTAAGATAACCGTTTTTACTATGTTTATCCTAAAGATCCATGAGCATGAGAGATCTTTCCATTTTCTAATATCTTCTTCAATTTTTTTCTTCAAAGACTTGAAGGTTTTTCATATAAGTCTTTCACTTGCTTGGTTAGGGTAACACCAAGATACTTAATGTTTTTTTTGTAGCTATTGTGAAGATGTTTCCCTAATTTCTTTCTCAGCCCATTTGTCTGTAAAAAAAGATAGCATCTTTAATAAATGGTGCTGGTCCAACTGGATGTCTACATGTAGAATAAAGCAAATAAATCCACATTTATTACCCTACACCAAATTGAAGTCCAAGTGGATCAAAGACCTCAACATAAAACCAGACACACTAAGTCTATTAGAAGAAAAAGTGAGGAAAAGCCTTGATCTCAATGACACCGGAGATAACTTCCTGAACAGAACATCAACATCTCAGGCTCTAAGGTCAACAATTAATAAATAGGACCTCATAAAACTGAAAAGCTTCTGTAAAGCAATGGACACTGTCAACAGAACAAAACGACAGCCTACAGACTTGGAAAAGATCTTCCCCAACCCTACATCCGAAGTATATAAAGAACTCAAGAAATTAAACTCCAACAAACCAAATAATTCAATTAAAAAATGGGGTACAAAACTAATTCTGTACTAAATTCTCAACAAAGGAATATAGAATGGTGGAGAAACATTTAAAGAAATGCCCACTATCCTTAGTTATCAGTAAATGCAAATCAAAATGCCTCTGAGATTCCATCTTACATCCATCAGAATGGTTAAGATAAAAAACTCAAGTAACAGCACATGCTGGCAAGGATATGCTGGTGGGAGTGCAAACTTGTACAGCCACTCTGGGATTAGAAGAACCTAGAGGGGACAGGAGCTCTACAAGAAGACCAGCGCAGCCAACGAATCTGGGCCCAACGTGAATTCAACATCAATAGACACTATTGGTTGGGTGACTGGGAGGAAGCACGCTGAACCTCTGAACAACCAGCCATGCACAATAAAAGGTGCAAATAGAGGTGCCTCCTCTGTTTCTTGAGTGTTTCCATTATTGAAAAAGACTAGGACATGCAGATCTTCCAAAGGAGTGGTGGTTTAAACCATTTCTCTCCCTCCATCATAGGGAAGTCTGCCATCCACATAACACACACAGAATATGCACACACTGTCATGGCAAATTTTGCGTTGCCAAAACAAAACGCCTGACACTGGGTCATGGGTGAGGAGGGGAGGTTGATTTAGTTCGCCATTCTGGTGTGCTGAGAAGTTGCATTGGGTGAGCTCCTTGTCGGGAGCATCACAAAGCTGAAGTGAATGCTAGGGAACTGAGTGTGTGAGAGAGCAATAGCCAACTGTGAGAGGGAAGCGGTTGAGTGGGGATGGGCTAGGTTTGCAGCTCTGTCTAACAACTTGGCTATCATCAACCTCTTCCCAGGGTGGCGCTTCCGTTATGAGGTCATGTCTTAAAGCAGTGGTTCTCAGCCTTCCTAATGCTGTGACCCTTTAATGTAATTCCTCATGTTGTGGTGACCCCCAACCATGAAAAAATTTTCTTGCTACTTCATGGCTGTGATTCATGGCTACTGTTATAAATTTTAATGTAGACATCTGATATGCAGAATATCTCATGTGATCTCCAAAGGGGTCACGACCCACAGATTGAGAACCAATCTCGTAAAGGCTCTATAACCCCAGTACCAATACCCCAGGGACGAAATCTTCCATATAAGAACATGCCAAAACCATGTGCATACCTGTAAATATGTATAAAAGTGGGTTGGCCAGTATATGTCAGGATGACATTGCAAATCTAGTTTTTCTGGCATTGGTATTAAAATGTGTTTGTCTCTCTAGCACAGCTCTGCTGTATACTAAAACACTGCATCCCATTAAAATACTCACTCTTGTCTTTCAGGAATAAAAGGTGTGTGGGGGGGGAGCTGTCCAGATGACTTTGTTCTTTAGTGAGTGTCTTGCCTGAGCCTTAGGTCTGCTCTCTTGTTCTGCTGAACCAGACATGTCAGCGTAAAAGCCTCAGTTGTTAAGATTCTCTTGAGACAAGGAAAGTGAAGACAAGTGTCTGGGCTCAGCCTGCTTTCTCTTTATTCTCACCACAGATGGTGGCCCTTGAGAAAAACCAGCAAGAGAGCCCTTGAACAGAGAGCATGAAAGGCATCGCCCTCAAAAGGTGGCACTTTGTTATGGTTAATCTCAAATTTCAACTTGAGGAGAGCTAGAACCTAGAAGACCATGCTAGATTAAGCTTAGCTTCTGTGGATGTCTGTGAGAACTTATTTTGATGGGGTTCATTGCTGTGGGAGTGTGTACCTTAACTGTGACTGAGACCATGAATTTGCCTGGGATCCTAGGTTGTATATTCAAGGTGAGCACTAGAATTCTTCTCTCCTACTCACTTCAGGGCCCATCCTAGAGAATGGCGCTTCCCACAGTGGACTGGGTCTCCCTACCTCAATTAACAGTCACTTACAGATATGCCCACAAATCAATCTAGCAGAGACAATTTCTCATTAATACTCTCTTTCCGGGTGTGTCACATTGACAACTAAAATTAACTAGCTTTCTTAGTTTGGATTTTATTTCTGCGAAGAGATAGAGTGACCAAGGCAATTCTTATAAAGGAAAATACTTAATTGGGGCTGGCCTACAGTTTCAGAGGTTTAGTCCATTACAAACATGGAGGGAAGCATGGCAGCATGCAGCAGACATGGCGCTGCAGAAGGAGCTGAGAGTTCTACGTCTTGAGCCACAGGCAGCAGAAGGAGACTGTGTGCCACACAGGGCATAGCTTGAGCACAGGAGACCTCAAAGCCTACCCAGACAGTTGACACACTTCCTCCAACAAGGCCACCCTTTTAATAGTGCCACTCCCTGTGGATCAAGCATTCAAATGCGTGAATTTATGAGGGCCCTTCAAACTACCACACCAGCACAGATGGTTAATATTGCCAAATTACGTGATCTAGAATTCACTAGCAGACAAATCCTCAGTATATCTCGGAGGGAGTTTCTAAATTAGGTCAATGGAGGTAGGAAGACCTGCCCTAATCGAGAGTGGCACCGTTCCAGGGGCAGAGGTTCCTGGACAGTACCAAAAAAGATGAGGCAACAGGAGCACCAACATTCCACTCTCTCTGCTTCCTGACTGCAGTTGCAATGTGACCAACCACCCAGGGCTCCTGCTGCTATGCCCTCCTGCCATGCTTACAGAAGAACTATAAGCCAAAATAAATCCTTCCTCCATTAAGTTACTCTAGTCAAATATTTGCTCACAACAAAGAGGAAAGTTAACTAATACACAGGCTCTGAGTTGTTGCTGGGGGTGGAGGTGGAGGTCAGATGAATAATTTCGGAAGAGGCTGGCAGTAGGTGCTCTCTCTAGTCTGAAAGAGTCGGATAATATCAGTCAAAGGACAGGGCATCAGAGATGAGCTTCCTTGGCTTTTATCCTTGCTGTTAGAGGAGGAAGGAGATCAAGCAAGCTACATGATTTTTAATTTGTTAAAAGGTTCCAAGGAGAAGGGTTGGTCCTGGTGACTGAGCCCCGTGACAGCGCCATGGCCACCATCCCCTCAGCAGCTGGGTTTGCTCTTTTCCACTAGGTGATAATCTGTGAGCAGCTGGCTGGAATGGTTTAGAATAGGGAGGGACATACAAAAGGCCCCGTCAGAGTGTCCTTGGAGAATACCCAGAGCCACATCTGTCATGCTGAAATCCTGTTGTGTGCTGGGTGTCTTTTATTTGCAGGCTGTTGGTGTTCTAAAGGAGGTGTTTGACGCATCTGGAGATCCTTTTCCTCTATTACAGACCCACAGCTCTTGACAGAGTGTCAGGTCCCAAAGACACCTGGGACAAATGGCTAACTGAGATGCCCGTTTGCATACCAAAGAGGATGCTGGCCACCAAGATCACTCAGTACCAGGGGAGCCTCTCTGCTCTTCTCAACCCTGACCCATCCCTAAACCTCTCTAGCCCGGGGCTTTCCTTCCCTTCCCTCAACTCCTGATTCCTGTACAACCCAGCCATTTTGGTCCACCACACTCTCTCCTGGTCCTTCTTTCGATTCTCTTTTTCCTCTTGTCCTCTGTGTGTGTGTGTCTTCTTTGCTCCCTCTCTTCTTTTCCCCTCTCACCATCCTCCATGGCCTGGTTCAATATGGATCCTTCCAGATGGCTCTGAGTGTATTCTCCCTCATGTTTACATTATACCTGTAATGCTGTGCTCATTTCATTCACAAAACACCTTACTCTCTTGGGTGTCTGGGGAAGTTATAGATTTGTGCTCTCATCATCCTTTCATGCCAGAAAGGGAGTGTGAGTGCATGCATAGGGCCTGCCCAACTGTCTGAGGGAGGCTAGCGGGCTCACTCTTTGGGAGGAGGGGCCTGGCCTGGATGAGTCAGAAAGAACTGAAAATGTGAACTCCCACAACGCTCAGGGACTGTGGGTGAGTGGAGCCCATGTAAACTGGTCAGTTAGCCTCTTGTCAAGAGAAATAACAAAGGAAAATAGGTTACAAATAAGAATTCACAGAAGTACAAATTGCACAGGCAAAACCCACCAGCTGCAAAGACACTGCGGCCTGGGGTGTGGCTCCAAGGTGTGACACTTGCCTGGCATGCGCAGTGCCCTAACTCCCATCTCCAACTTATTCGTGAAGCTGGCCACATCGACACTAAAAGGAGCCACTGCAGATACAGGGTTGTCAAGAGTCATTTCCTCCAAACTACCGCATACTAGCTGCTTCGGTGTTTTTGGAAGACGCTGGCTCCTTCCTATAATCCACATAGTCACACACAGCCTGTGACTCAGCCATTGCTTCAGAGCTTATCTCAAAGGAACAAATGCACGTAAAATACTAGTTGCTTTGTAGTGGGAAACTGGAAACCCAACACTGATATTCTATCAGCAAAATCGTCTGCTGGGTAACTTGCCTTCCCTGCCACCAGCAATGGAAGTCTCGGCTGTTGGTACTTTATCCCTTGGTCTGTGTGCAGATGGTGAGAAAAAGGATGGCTGAGGACACACCAAGACCAAGTTCATAGCACAAAGGAGATTTTTTTGCCCCAGAGGGATAAAGAGATAAAGACAGAAGATAGAGGATGAGGGAGAAGAGAAAAGGACCAAGAGAGAGGTGGATGGGATATTTGACCCAGAGGGACAAAGGACTGCCTCTGGATAGAGAGGAGACAGATAGCGCTCATGGTCAAATGGCAGTTTATAAAGCTAAAGAGGGGGACCCTTTGGATTAGGATGAGCTGGTTAATTTTGATTGGACTTGTTAATGAAGGCGGGCATTGGTAGTCAACCTCAGGAGGAGGAGTAGACGTTGGTGGCTAGCTTTAGGAATGTAGTCTAACTATTTAGCAAGGTAGAGAGAATGGGGTAGGGGAGAAAAAGGGGATAAAACACAAAACCTGTCAGTGACATGTTTGCCATGCTCCAGCCTGCTAGAGTCCTTCAGTTGGAATTTCAGCTCTTAAGATGCTGCTAGAAGCTTCTCTCTCGCCACTTCCCAGAGGACAGGGACATCCTTATGCGCACAAGAGCTCATAAAGGCTTTTAGTCGGCTGTCTACATAGCAGAACACACAGCACTAAAGCCTCATGCTTGGTTTTTCTTTAAAACAGGACTCAGTAAACTATGAAAATGTTGTATAGAAATTTCCTCCATATTGAAATATTCCCTTCTGGAAAGAAGTGGCTTACAAGACTCGAGAATTAAACGTATTCCACATGTTTGGGGAAGCTAGGACTCACAAGATACGTGGGGACTCCCCCATTCCCCCATCACGGTTAAAGAAATGGTACAACAAGAGAATGATCAGCTGAGTTACAGATGCTCAGGCCTGTGGAACTGGGGGGCACATCACACAGAGAGCTCCAGGCTTGCCTCTTTCTTGAGTCAGCACCCGTGCTGGCACAAGTGATACGGCTGAATTTGAGTCGTCCCTGGTCCTGTAAGTTACCCCAAATAAACCTCATTGGTTCAGCACGCTGGATTTTGGTAGAATCATTACTCTGGTGTGTTGTGGGTTCCCTATCTGGGGTGAGTGGACATGTGTGTAGCATCTCATGCTACAGACGATAAATCGCATGCACACCCACAAATATTGTGGGGAGATGACATCTCCGCTTCTGCGCTAATCTGCTGCTTTCTCTCTGTGGGATACCAGTAACGTCCATCTCCCTCTCAGTGCTTTAAATCACCAAGAACAGTGGACAAAACCGCTCTCACCCCTCCTCTTGGCTGCATGGTGGAGCCCACCAAGTAGAAGGAAACAAAATCGTGTTAATCCCTTCTTCTCAACTTCATCGCCCCCACCCCCCACCCAGGAACTGTCTAACGCAATCGTTTTATTCAATAAATCATCATTCTGGTTGCTCCTTTTGCAGAGTAATTCTTGGCACCTCCTTTGCCTCACCACTGCCAAAGCCACAGCTGTGGTCTGTGTTCCCACATGCCCCCTCTCCCTGCCACCCCGAGATGCCAGGAGCAGTGATTTTGCTAAAAAACGAATCCAAACAAATTCTCTCCCAGAAAGTTTTTAGTGGTTTTGGTCAGCACTTGCACTTGTTCCTGTGGAACTTAATGCGCTTTTGCGCAGCTCAGGTTCTGAACGCTTTGGGTGCACAACTTCACTTAATTATCCCTGTAAATCGTGATGGGGACTTCTTACACAGTTTCTATTTTTCCACCCAGGTTGCCGTAGCAATCTAATGAAGTGGCTTGCGACAATATATACACTGATGGGAAGTTTAAGGTGAGGACATTGGCGGAGTCAGGGTCTAGTGCGTCTTCTCTTCCCGGCTTGACAGCAGCCACCTTCCTACTGTTTTCTCACACAGCAAGGAGCCAGGCCCTTGCTTCTTATCGCCTAACCATAATTATACCCCAAAGGCTGCATCTCCAAATACTATGACACTAGGAGCTGGGGTTTGAATGTGAGAAGTTTGAAAATGTAACCATGCAGGCCATAAGAGATAGTGAGAGAGCGGTGAATTCCTTCCTCCCTCAGGGCTTCAGGTAGATCAGCCTTTACTCTGTTTCTCAAAGAAATTCAGCTTGCCTTGCCCTGAACTGCTTTGTGGCTACTGTTTGGAACCTTCTGCTTCAGATCTTGCTGCCCCTTGTGACTGGCGCCATTGGATTCAGCTTGAACACCACCCCAGAGCCTACCCTTCACCACGAGCCTCAAGGATTCCCCTTTCTGTCGAGTCGCTGTATAAAGCTCCCTGTTTCTCCCTTTGTACTCGGCTCTTCAGCGTCGTTGTCTCATCTGGCTATGGAACGGCTTGCCTCCTGTCTGTCACTCTCTGGAGGATAGGTTTCATAGAACTAGTTCTTTCTGGCTTGCGTTCATCTCCGCATGCCCTTGGAGGGTACAGCCACGTGATCAGGCATTCATGAGTGATGCCTACCCCAAGGTCACACCTCCTCGAAGCCACTCTATTCCAACAACGCAGTGGCCCCACACCCATGAGCTGAAGGGCACATGGAAGTCAGAGGTGACATACAAAAACATCACATGTCACCTGACATTGGAAGCTCCTCCCGGGCAAAATAAGAAGGACTGAAAGATACACTACTTAACTAAAAGTACTGTCTCTGCCCCTCGCTTGGGGAAATTCTAATTCTTTTCTTTAATCCTGCTGTGGATTGAATGTCTATTAACCCCTTCCCCACACCTGGCAATTTGTACGTTGAAGGCCTAATCCCCAGTAAGGTGGTATTACTAGGTGGGGTTTGGGGAGGTGATTAGGCTTATGAAGTCATAGGATAAGCCCCCTGATGAAATTTGAGGTCACGGGGAGAAGCTGGTCATCTGCCAACTGGAAAGTGAGCTCCTGGAAGGGAGCAAATCTCATCTTGAGCCTGCAGTGAACAGAAAGGTAAGAAACAAGTGTCTGCCACTTGGTGCCTTCTGCTCTGGGATAGATGTCGTGTAGCCACAGCTGACTAAGATATTCCCCCACTCTACCAACCTCCAACTGGAACCTTCCCAATGGCTCCCTCTCTGTCAAACCAGCTCTTTTCCTCCTGGCCCATGGCTTTCTTGGCTGAGGCTGCAGCATCTCCACCCTCCCTTTCCTGGCTGTCTTTTCCCTCTCCCAGCATGCCTGGCCATCCCCCAAATCCCCATCCCAGATCAATACCAATGACTTCACATATAATATATTTGAATTACATATAATATATAATTGTATATTATACATATGTGAATATATATAACATATATGAATTATGTATGATATAGTAATATAAATGACTTCACAGAGGACATACAGGATCTCTATTCTACTTTCTGCTCTCCCCAGACCTTCTGGCCTCTGGCTAATCTGGCACCAGTGGTGACTGGAGGAGGAGGATGTTACCCCTGATCTGAGAAGGAGAGAGACCCTTTGTCTATTGCGACTCCTCCATCAGCAAAATCGTTCACTGCGCCTTGCTAACTCTGCAATTTCCCCATTTCACAGTCAATATGTTCCAATGGCCACTTCTTTAGATACCATTTGTCTTTCACATTCCCAATACTGTTTGCAACAACTAAAGAAATCAAACCACATTTTCTATGTCCCCAGTGCACATCCCACTAAGCATAAGGCATTGGAAACTTACATTCACCATCTGTTTAAGTGAAGCTAAGCATTGTAGTACATGCCTGTAATCCTCATACTTCAGAGGTTAAGGCAAAGGATTGTGGGTTTGAGGTGAGCCTGAGCTACATAGCAGGATCTAGGCCAGTCTGAGCTCTTGAATGAGGGTCTGCCTCAAAAACAGTTGGTCAAAAGCCTGCTTTGGTGGATCAAATCCTAAGTGCATTTCAGGGTAGGTACAAGCAACAGCCCACTCTCTACCCTGGGATACTAAGCATTTGGCAAAGCTCTGGAGCAATAAATATCTGCTTATTGGCATTCATAGATGCTTACTCTTCAAAGGCCAGCTCTGTTCAGAGTTTTAATTAACGTAAATGCTTATTGCCCAGGGAGTGCCGAAGTGGGTGAGTCAGTCTTCCGAATGCTGAGGGAGCCTCACAGAGTTTAAAAACAGTGACTTAAAAGAAAAATCCAAATCAGATGTAACCAGCATAATCATAGCTGTTCATCATCCTGTGGCAAGCTTCAGAATAAAGATGAGGGAGGCTCAGACATGGACCTGGAACAACATTCTCTATTGGCACCATCAGAAGACAGAATTAGGAGACCAGTGAAACCAGGGTTGGATGTTCCCACTTATTTTGATAGATACCAGTTGATATTGTGCTGAGAGTTTTGAGATAACACAAACTCTAAATCATGTGTCGGGCAAATGTGGCCATTCCTTATCCTGACAAATTCCAGGTGCCAGCCTCGGGTACAGTCCGTGGGTAAAGGGCTGACTCTCAGATGAGAGCTGGGCACACTCATTCAGTAACTTAAGAAACATTTGTTGAATGCTTGATATATTCCATCTATTGAGTTACTGGCACTCTCCAAGGGGACACAAAGAATGTTGATTTTAAAGGACAGTCCCCACACAGATCTTGAAGGAAAGTCTTTAATGTATGAAGAAGAAATGACCAAGAAGATCACGGAAACGATGAGTGAGGCACACAGGAAGACCAAGAGTTATGGTGTGAGTCTCCACGTGGGCAGGATTTCAGAAGAGACCTGGGAAGGGATGCGGGTTTCTCAATCCGGAGCTTCTGTTCAAGCGCAGGTGAATTTTATGAATAAGAAGACCATGTTGCTTGGGAGAATTTCAAAGGCATCTCCAAGCAGCCAGTGCTTTTACCAACTGAGCCATCTTGTCCCTTGTCTAGGATTTTGAGAATATTTATGTCTAAGTCCCCCCTGAGGTTCACTTGTGCTCTTGAACATTTCCCCTAAATTCTGTGCTTGGTGATGTGGAGTCTTTCACTCAGCACCAACATGGCGGAGGGGAGAATTATATTATGGAAACTTGCAAACGCTACTGAGCGGGGCTTGACTGGAATGTTGCTAATGATATAGACCTGTGAAAGGAATGGAGAAAATGTTTAAAATGCAGACTAATCTTAAAGGTTTGTGTGCATGTGTCAGGTGGCTGAGGAAAGGGCAGGATAACTGGGGTCTTTTCTTTTTAAACCTTGTGCCTGGGGCATTCTAGTCAAACACTTTATCACTGAGCTGTGGACCAACCTCTTGGAAATTTTTTTGTTTTAGGACAGGGTCTTACTTTGCTGCTCAGGCTAGCCTTGACCTCCCCAAAGCAGCCCATACTGGCTTTGACTTTGCAGGCACCCTGCCTCCACTTCCCTAGTAATTAGGATTACAGGTAGGTGCCACCGGACAAGGCTCTGCACTCAGATGGGCTCTGGGTCTTGATCTTGACTGTTGCTCGTACAGAAGGCAGCTTCTGTGAGAACAGCTGAGCACCTCTTAGGTCTATGAGTTGAAGCATAAATATTTAGAAGGCAATTTGATGGCCTAACCGTTTGGCGAAATAGCAACAGCAGGTTCTACCCTAGGGTTCATGACTGACCAGCCATGAGCTTTAGACAAGGAACACAGTACCGGGCATGTTGTAATCAGAAAGTGGTCAGACACCCCGTGAGAATTGTACATTATTTTACCAGTAGGTACATCTCATGGACATATGACAACCACTAACTGGATTCAGTGGGTTATCTAAATCAAAAGTCAGAAACAAGCAACAAGCCACACTGGGTGGGCTGTGTTGATAAGGACATGGGAGGAGTCAGAGGGGAAACCAGAGGATTAGATGTGATCATATTTCATTGTATATGTGTATGAAATTCTCAACAAAGGAGGAGGGGGGAAGCTTAAAGTGTTTTGTGCTACATTTGAGTAGCCCAAAAAATTAAGAGAAAGAAATGCCCTACTAACATTTGAAAACAGTTATTCAGTTTGGCAAAGGATTTGCCCATGACATCCATACATATGTGAAGGTCACCTCTACAGGGCTTTACTTGTCAATACAAATGACAGTGTCAGTCAACATTCATACCAGGACTGTGCCTGGAGAGCATGTTACTTAATTATACAGAGGTAATAGAAAGACTCCCAGGAACTGGATTTTACAGGGCCCTCCAGGGTCAGTAATGGCTTTCAATATTTTAAATTCTTAAACAGAAAGCTATTAGAGCATTTAGAGTAGAAGAATAAGATGGTGTGAACTCTGTTCACGGGGGCCATTTTGGTAGCTGAGAACAAAGTGTATGTGAGGCAAGGGGTAAGCGAGCTGAGTTAGGAAAGCATACAGTGGTGTTCCCTAGGTGCTTGTGGTGCAGGTGAAGAGATACAGTCAGCAGGGCCGTGTCAACAGATGTGCTCCTGGTGCCTTCGGTGAGGCTTAGAAGACAAGGAAGAAATAATCACAGTTCAAGATCCGAGCAACTGGAAGGATAATGCAGAAACCTAACGAGATGTCAGTCTGCTTTGTTTCAGACTCATTAAGTTTGCGATGCTCACTCCACACCAGAGAGGAATTCTTCAGATGATGTGAAAGGATTGTGTTTTAGCAGAACAAAAATGTCAGAGTAGCTGTTCTTGGAAGGAGCTATGGTGTGTGTGTGTGTGTGTGTGTGTGTGCGTGTGTGTGTCACTGCGGGCTAGGGGTTGTCTGTCAGCAGTGCAGAGAGCAGATGTGCCCTAGTTGACCTGTGTGACTAACATCTGGTGTTGTGTCCAAGGATGGCAAGCAGTTGGCCAATGTCAAAAAGGCTATGTTTTTGCTTTGGTTTTGTTTGTTCTTGTTTTTCTTTTTTGTCACAGCAGTTTTTAAAGAGGGGGAGAGTTTAGTCTTCTTTGGAAGGTGTTGCCCACAGCCTGGAATGATCATTCAGCTGTAGAAGCTCAGTAAGGATGAGGACTGTGGTGAAGAGAAGACATCGCCCTCAAGGCTTCATTAGCCTACAATACACTCTCTAGACCCATGAGGCATATGGGCCTGCTCGTGACTGTCACTGTGACTAGGGAGATGACAGAAATGTCATCGAGGAGGGATTTCAATCCATAGCTGCTTCAGCCTGCCCTCTTGAGCAGAGTACCATGGTTGGGGGAGAGTGTATAAAGCGGGCACACACTTCATTGTGGACAGGAAGAAGTGGGGAGGATCCAGGGTAAGATAAAGGCCCCCAAATCAGTCCCTGGATGTCTGTTTCTTACTGAGGCCCTACTCTCTGCTTTTCTCCATCTCCAACAAGGCAGCTGCTCTATAACTATCAAAGGGTCATGAATCTATGGGTTAGTCAAGCCCTTGCGATGGAACTATATTCTAAACTACCCTCAAAGTCTCACAAATATACTTTATTTAAGTACCAGTTAGCTCTAATGCCATGTGTTCTTAGTCATTCCCCCCTGCTCCATTCCACTCTCAAAGCTCAAGGTGGGCTACTCTCTCAGGAAAACAGGATGGTGTAAGAAAGGAGGATAAGGTTGAAGAAAGGAAAGAAAGGAAAGATAGGCATGCTCATTACCTACCTAGTGGTGGAGTTTGTGAAGAAAGACAAGGGATGCCCACGGGGTGAAGATACAGAGTGTGGCAGCAATATCCAGAGAGAAGGGAGCCAATGCTACACAAAGGTGGCGTATCCTCAGACAATCTCCCAGCATGCCTCCTGACTCCCAGAGGAAAACGCCAACACATGGATTCAGCTTAACGTCTATTTCAGTCCTGTGCTTTTATGGGCTCATCCAAAACTCCTGCTTGACTAGCTTGATTCAATGGCTTCACTGATTTGGCCATCATCTGTACTTCCTGATGGGATCGTGGACAAGGGTTGTGGCTTTACCTGTTCCTTTAGCTTCAGCATTTGTACTTAACCTCTGTCTGGTCCCGTCTCACTAACAAGCCAATGCCCTATGCTGAAGTCTGTGGGAGGTGCATGTAATGGCTGTTCTTGGTTGTCAACTTGATGACATCTGAAATTAAAATCCAAACATGGAGGGCATTTTTTTCTTTTGCTTGGTTTGAAATGGGTAGATCCATTTCTAGTCCAGACCTTGGAGGTAGGAAGACACCCCTTTAGTCTGGGTCACACCCTTCTTTCAGAAGTCTGTCTAAGGACATGGAAGATGGAAGCTTTTACTCTTTGCCTTCTTGCCTTCTCCTTGCTAGCACATTCACTCCTCCACCGGGGTTAGAGCCTACCCTTCTTTGGAGTTCCTGCTCATACTAAAGACCAGCTGAGACACCCGGACTGTGGACTGAGTACTCCTCACCGTTCCCAGCCAGCCATTGTGGGCTTAGCTGGGCTGCAGCCTGTAAGTCATTCTAATTAATCCTCTTTCTAAATAGATGCAGAGGCTCATTCTATAAGTTATGCTACTCCAGAGAACCCTGACTAATACGGTACGTTTCTTCCCATCTCACTACAGGCAAAGGAAGTCCCTACCACAATGAGGAAGAGGCATCCCTGCGTCGGAAGGAGTGAGGTCATACAGGAGGCGAGCCTTTCAACCAGTAGCTTGGGTTTATTTGTTCACTTGAAGATAAGCAAATGTCACACAAATTCAACTTTCTGTATTTCAAATTCTTCCCTTCTCTAAAATTGTAACTCGTCTAGATAAACCGCCTGGTGATGGGACTGTACCAAGACCCTGCTTATTGTTTTGAGAGAATAAGAGAAATTGTGCCAGTCATTGTTTCTTCTGGACCTTGCCGCTTTGTTCTTTTCTCTGTTTACTCTCCTCCCTCATTCCACATATCACAGGGAGGTTCAGCTGGCAGAATGTTGGCAAGAGGACGGAAGAGAGGCAGGTGGAAATGAAGCAGACAGTCTGGGAAAACGAAGCATTCAAGGGTCAGGCGGTAAAGATCAGCTTTCACTTTTCCTTGGTATTTTAAAATTCAAGTTTTGGAATATTTCAAAGCTAAGGGTGATGCAGAGGAGACATCTGGATGTGACAGGCATGCTCATTGCCTAGACGGTGCTGATATGTTGGGTGTACATATATACCCAAACTCAATCAAGTTATATTCAAGTGCATGTACATCTTGTGTATTTCAGTGACATTTCAATAAAACTGTTTATTTTTAAGGAAGTTGGTGAGGTGGAGAGATGGCTCAGCAGTTAAAAGCACTTACTACATTTGCAAAGGATAAGTTCCTAGCATCCATATTGGGTGGCTTACAAGGATGGTAACTCGGGCCCCAGGGAATCCAATGCCCTCTTCTGGCCTTTGCAGGCATTTGAGAGCTTACATGCGCGTGTGCGCGCGTGCACACACACACATACACACACACACACACACACAGGACACGTACATTCTCATAAATAAAAATACAATGTTAAGATTTTAATTTTTTTTAAAAGGAAGCTGGAAATGAACTTAACCTTAAACTGTTTCATTGAATGCATGAAGCTCCCACCGTGTGCCAGCCCTGTCCTGCTGGTGTGTAAGCGAGTTCTCATCTCTGATCCAGTATGTCTGTCTATCCACAAATACACAAAAAGCACAGGGAGCCGTCAGTACTGAGCTATGATAGCAAAGCTTACAACAGGCGCTCAGCACCATGGAAACCGCAGCAGGGGCTGGCCTGGCCTGGGGGCGGTCCCAGACTGTGACTCATACAGCTATCAGTGACAAGCAGAGCAGCCTCCCCCCCAGACCTGAGCTGGAGGGGGAAAAATCAATTTTCCTTCCCATCACCATCTTATTCACACATGAGTATGCCCTCATTCCTATTCACTCGCTCCTGAAAGCTGTCTCTTTTCAGAGGCTCCAAGCACAGTGATTAAACAAAGGGGATCGGAGAAGGGCAGACGAAGCAAGAGAGAGAGAGTTTCATTCTCCGTAAATGCCAGATTTTCTGCATCAGTGAGGCTGCAGCTGTGACAAGCACCGGGCGTGTATTTTCTAACCCACCATAGAAAGAAAATATTAGTAACATGGGGGGAGCAGGGAGGCAAATGGGCTCAATTATAAAAATTTGCAAGTAGACAATTTTTCACAATAACAGGAATTCGGCATGTTGAATAAACACAGAAAATTGTATTGTTAATATAAAGTACGGTCACATTTTTCTGCTTTGATCTACTAGCATACAAAGCAACGAGGACCTATTAAGAAATGTATCCTGCTGTTTCACTAGAGCTTCTGAATAAAGAGTAGCAGACACATAAAGGCTCTGACATCACGGTCTATGCAGCTGTCATTCTATTCAGGTATGAGGGTTTCGAAAGTGTCATTTTACCCAGTTGGTTATTCCATAGCAAGAGGTCAGCCCAGAAATGATCTACAGACAGGTAACACCAAATAGACTGAGCAGGTTGTATTCCTGTGTTTAAGAAAGGACAAAGCAGGGGTGATGAGTCACCTGGTCAGATGGGCAGAATGAAAGGGAAGGGGGAACATGTTGTAATTACGCTTTGTTTGTAGAAAGAAAAAAGAATAAAAATTAATTTAAAAAATAAAAAAATATGTGTAAGGAAATGTTCTATGCATGGTAATTAGAAACTGAGTCCCCCAGTCACTGGTCTTTGTGTATGGACTGCTGTGGCGGAGTCTGCTCATACAAGCTGTTGCTAAAACGTGACATGCACCTGTGATTCACACCAGACTTAATCAGCACGAGCTGGGGCGGTGTTTAGTCACAGACCAGACACAGATCAGTAAATTAATGCCAGGTTAGTAATTAAAAGTGTTTCCTGGGTTTGGTTGATACCTCTGAGTGCAGCGTGGAATAGATCCCTTTGTATTCCACCCCACGCTCTCTCCCATCATGCCTTTGGCCTTTAGTCACAGAGGGACTGATGTCTGCTGCAAAGAGCCTGGAGTTATGAGATCTATCTATATTCTTCTCTCGAGACTACTGGAAGTTGTTTGACCTTAGGCAAGGGATAATAAAGTCCTAATACTCGTTTTGGTTTGCACATCTGCAAAATTAAGATGCTTAAGGCAGGACCAGGAAAGGGCCAAACAAAGGCACGCGGTTTCCAGTGCTAACGAAATGTCCCCAAAGTCATGCACAGTACAGTTATAGGTACTGATAAAATACATGTTAGAATCGAGTCAAAGGATATCGAAAATAGAGTTCACATTTACAAACACATAAAAACAAGCACAGCTGAAAAACGTGTGCCTCTGAGTGTGTGTGTGTGTGTGTGTATAGGTAGTGAGAGTTCCCTTCACACCGTGTATTCATTTACAAAGAATTCTATATCCTATGCATACAAAGACCTTTGAGGAACACAGAGCCGTTCAAAAGAAGCAGAGATTGCTATTATCTTTGGTCAACATCGGTTGAATCACTTTTCTAAACAAATGCATCGGTAAAGAAGGCTGATAAATGGGATCCTTGCGTGTGAGGGCTAGAGAATAATGGAGAAGCATTGTTACTGAGACATGAGGCCAGGAATAAATCACAGAGCCATCTGTGATGAATTCCAGTTGTAGTCTCCAGGTCTAAGGAGAGGGGAAGCTAGCACAATAAAGCACCGTGGATTTGGAGCAAACAGGTAATTTTATTTATTTATTTATTTTTAATGACACCTACATTTATTTAGTTTCTATGAGTGGGGCTTCTTCACCCATGCCACAGAGCACAGTAAATGGCAGAAGAGGATCTGTGGGAGTCTGTCCTTTTCTTCTACCATGTGAATCCCTGGGAAGGCACTCCGGTGGTGAGACTGGCTGCAACCACCTTGACCCAGTGGGCTGAGTACTGCTTTAAACACATTAGCTTTAGAGGGCAGACACAAGCATGGATTCATATTTATCATAATTTTTCTTGTATTCATCAGAAGACAAATCTCATAAATCATAATTCTGAGGTGAAAGTGCTTATTCTCTACCCAATTCTCAGGTTTTTTTTTTTTTTTTTTTTTTTCATCATCAGTGCCTTTGGTGCATTCTGCGTGCCTGAACCTGACAGAGGATTAATCACATCGCCACACTATGTTCATTTCTCAGATTATCTGTGGGTAATTTGATGTGATGATCCCCAGAAACTGGCTCCCTCCATTTGTGAAGTGTTTTTCAGAAGTCAGTTTTGAGACTTGGCCAGAAATATCAATCAACTTCAGGGCTAATAAGATGGTAAAGAACAGTCTCTCCCTGCTCTTCCTTACAACACTGAGCAGAGCAAAGAGACAACCAAGGACTCTCAATAAGCCAGGAGAGTGAGAACTGATCTGGGAGTCTCAGGGCTGGATGCTCAATGCAGGGGTATTGACTTCCATCCTCAAGAAAGGAAAGCCATCAGACCTGGCTCTTTCTTTGTGTTCCCAGATTAACAACTGAGTGTGGACCAGTAGGCTCATTCCTTCCCTGTGTTGAATGGAGGAACCTCTGATAACATCAGGTGAGCCCAGTCTCCTGCAAGGAGGCTGGATAGCATTGGGGAGCTTTCTTTTCCCCACCAGCTTCAGATGTCTGCAGTAGTGAAAGACAGCAAGGTGGGAGATGGACACAACTGACCATACCATACCCACCGGTGAGTCACAATGAACCTAAGAGACGCTCTTGGGAGACACAAGGGCTGGCAAGTGGGTTAGTGAAATGATTTGGTTATAACTAATGGTCAAGGCCACTGTACAGAAGACAGGGTAGGTGGATCAGCTAGAAAGTAAACACAGTAAATGAACAACCTAAGAAGAGGCTTGGACCCCACCCAATGCCCCAAGCTTAAACATTACTTTTCCTGCCCAGGATTGCATGTCTGGTGAATTCTGGCAAGGGTCCTAATGCATCATTCCTCTTTATAGACACCAGAAGTCTGGGCATCATTCCTCTTTATAGACACCAGAAGTTTGGGCTGGGAAGGGTCTTCCCGTCTCCACAGGCACCGGCAGCAGCCGAGATGTGCAGGCATCCCAAAAGGAAATAAAGAGCCACAAAACCCAAAATGCTATGCAAATGATTCATTAGGTCTGTGGGTGTGACCCTAGGGTTGTGAAATATGAACCGCTTAAAGACATGGAATTGAAAAGAAAAGAAATATTAATAATATTGTTATTTGTAGGTAATATTGATTGACCACATAGAAAATGCGTAAGAACACACATACACAAACACACACACACACACTCACATCACATCAGGAACTGAGTTCAGTAAGGTACACATGATAGTCTATCAAGTGACTGTCTAGGAAGTGACTGTCTAGGAAGTGACTGTCTAGGAAGTCAATTACATCCCTACTGCCTACAATGAACATACAGACAATTTCACGTATCACTACTTCATAGAATATATACATAGCTATCAACCTAAAAATGTGTCTTAGACTTATAGGCTAAAATATTTAAAAACTTAACAAAGGAGATTTTTAAAAAGAGCTAATTATAAAGGCATTCCGGGTTCAAGACTCAACACAGTCAAGTTGTCCATTTTGCCCAATTTGTCTATATGTTTAATAAAGTTTCTATCAAAATTCCAGCAAGGTTTTTGTGGGTATAGACAGTTTTTTTTCTAATTTCTATGTAGAAAAGTTTAGATTATAAAATAGTTAAAAGTTAAAAACCTTCACAAAGAATGAAATATGGTAATCTCTTTACTCAACATGAAGACTTGGTCTTCACACGGGTCTAGACCCTCAGGGCACAGTGGTGGTCATGCAGGGACAGGCACATAGATGGCTGTGGTACAACAGAGTATCTGACATCCACACCCGGGCAACACACGCACCCCATTTTTCACGTAGATCAACATGGCTCAAGGAATAAAGGAGATATTCGTTACAGCGAAAGGTACTGGAGCCATCGAATACCTGTAAGCCGACAACGAAAGACTTAATTTCACCCTCAACCTAGAAGAGTGGTAAAAAAGTGTAAAACTATACAGTTCTTCAAAAACAGAAAGGAATTCTTGGGATGTCAGACTAACCCCAAGGTCTTACTCAGACTTGGCAATAAAGTACAATCCACAAGAGGAAAAATGGGTAGACTGAGTTTCATCAAATGTAAACATTATTATGTGAAACTTATATAAAGTTTAACAAGGCTACACCTTGGGAGAAAATTTTTGTAATTTATATATATTACATACGTGTGTGTGTATGTGATAAAAAAGTTATGGGCTAGAGAGACGGTTCTGAGGTTAAAAGCATGGTTGCTGCTTTTGCAGAGGACCCGAGTTCAGTTCTGAGCAACCACATCAGGAAGCTCACAACTACCTAAAGCTCCAGGTCCGATTCTTCAGGCACCTACACACACACACACACACACACACACACACACACACACACACACACACGGAGAGAAAGGAGACAGACAGAGACAAAGAGAAGCATGTGCACACAATTGAAAAAGACAAAAATTTATATCTTAAACAAAAAGGAATGGACTGTTACTAGAAAACGTTTTCAAAAACTGTTCAAAATCAACAATGTGGAAAAAAAAATTCCAGCTATAAAATGGTCCAAACACAGGCTCACCAAAAATAATATACGAGGGACCAGTGAGCACACGTAAAGTATCCAACATCATGGTCATCAAGGCAGTGAAACGGAAGACTGCAGTGAGCAACCATTACACACCGTGGGAATGGTTAAAGCGAAATGTGACACCATGGAATGCTGGTGACCCGGACAGAAATGGAAAATAGTGCAGCTCCTCAGGAAGGCGGTCTGACAGTTTCCTGACAAGCCCAAAGTGCAATTGCCATGTGACCCAGCAATGGCATTTTGGGGCATTTGTCCCAGACTTACAAAAGTAGGTTTTCATAAAACTTGTGCTTCCAGGTTTATGGCGGGTCATTTTACAGCAGCCCCACCGCCAAATCCGTCCATTTGTCCACGGCAGTTGTGAGGCTGAGGATGACATGACCCTAGGCCCTACTAATAAACCCTGCTCCGCACTGTGAGCAGGGTGGACTGAGAGACACAATAAAAAGCTTCAGGCAAGCACAGGCGTGCCGGTGTGGAGGGCAGAGGCCTGTCCAAGTAATGTTTTTGAAATGATAACATCTGAAACACAGGTACCACGCCAACCTCAACCCCAGCTCTTTGGAGGCAGAGGCAGAGCAAGAACCTATCTCAGAAGCAAAGGTGTCTGGATGATCTTTTCGAGCATCGAGGAACAGAGCAGGCAAGCTGGCTCAGGAGTGGGAGGGAATCGTTGGAGAAGATGAAAGGTTATGGTTTTCATGGTATGGAAATACAGCTCAAAAACACAAGGCAGACTTGTGAAGAACACACGTAACGCGTGTATACAAGAACTGGGGAAGCGGAAATGAGAGCAGACAGGACTGTGTGCTTGGGATGTTGCTTGGATTCCTCGCCACTTCGGGAGGCTCTAGAGCATGATTCAACTTTTTCAACCCGTAGCCTGTCCCAACTCTTTCACACCCTCACCTACTGCTCACAGGGCTCTGCTGTCTCCACTCTTCTGAACTGTCCCTGACGGACACTGTCGTGATCTTCTGCGTCTTCCACCTGGAGATCCTGTGGCACCACGCGGAAGGCTTTTTACGAAAGCTCTTCGAAAGCTCTGTCCTGAAGACACCGTGGGCAACTTTTCTCTGTCTGAATCCTCGCTCCTCCTAAGTATTACAATTAGAAAAGGAATGGGGGAGCAGAAAAGGGGAGAAAATTACCCATAATGCATATGCATAAGCATTCCACCTGCCTTTCCATTTCCAAGATGATACCTGCTGTGAGCTCATGTTCACAATCTGCTTCCCACAGCAATATAGCGCGACATTTCTTCACTTTCTTTAAATATTTTCTGCCCCACGGTTTCCAGCGGCCGCTTAATGTGTTCATTTCCATTACTGACGGTGACTGCATCAGCCAACGCCCGCTTGTCTAATGTTTAGTTTGTAGCTGTGGTAGACGTGTTTTAGCTAATTGTTGGTGCATTGATAATTGGGGTGTGTGTGTGTGTGTGCGCGCGCGCGCACACGTGCGAGAGAAAGAGAGAGAGAGAGAGAGAGAGAGAGAGAGCGTACCCGTGTGTGTACTGTGTTTGTGTAGATGCCTACAGAGGTCAGGAGACAGTGTCAGATGCCCTGGAGCTGGAGTTCTGGATGGTAGTGAGCTGCCTGATGAGGGTGATGGGAATTGAACTTGGGGTCCTCCAGCAGAGCAGCAAGCATTGTCCGTTGCCGAGCCGTCTCTCTCCAGCTCTGGAAGATTAATTCCTTGACCTATGTTTTTATTTTCTATTGTATCAAACGCGGTTGGGAGATCTTGTTTGTTCAACATTTTTGCTAACTTTGGAGTAATCACCAGAGAAAATTCTTAGCTGATTAAAGCTGGTGGTGGGGAGATTTCTGACAGTGGCGTTAATTCTCATTTCTTTGGTCCCTAAGTTTTAAAACTATGTTTTTCGTTACTGCAGCTTTCTCCTTTGTGAAGCAGCCTGTTAAGCACAGGCCCATGGTTCGAATAGAGTGTTCTGCCTTTCCCTAGAAACTCATGGATGTTCTATGTTAAGGTCACTTATTTATTTGTATTAAGGTCACTCGTTTATTTACAGTAGCAAGCCTATTCTCCTTGTAGAAGTTAGAGATTTTTCCAAGTTTATCCTTTGGCCTCTGATCATTATAAATCTTGACATGTAGAAAATTTAAAAATTATCATCAAATCTCAATGAAAGATACAATTATTAGAATCATGCGTAATTCTTTTGTTTGCTTTTATTGTTCTTATTGGTCTACAAAAGACATTTTCTTTACATAGCTTGGGAGAGAAATTAATGACACCACAAACATTATGTACAAAAATTAAATGCTGTGGAGCATGTGAGGTGGTTCAGCAGGTAATGGTGCCTGTCGCCAAGTCTGAAGACCTGAGTTCAAGCCCCGGAGTCCACAGGATAAAAAGAGAGAAGAAATCCCTGCAAGTTGTCCTCTGAACTTGAGAGACATACTCCCACAAAAAAAAAAAATATATATATATATAGAATTAAAATGTAAAGAAATTAACTTAAATGCTGTAATAAGTTGTGTGCAGGCTAAATTTGGCAGCCTTTGGTGTTCTTCTGACTAAACATTAAACAATGAAGCCAAACGACTAGGCGCGCATCTTCAGAAATGCAAATAAATGAAATTAGAACCTTGCAAAGCAAGAGGAGGGAAAGTGGAAAATTTGATGGAGAATAAGGCAAATTCTGAGCCCCTTATTGGACCTGCTATTCAAGGAAGAAACAAAACACAGCATAAAATTAATTAAGGGAGGCCAGAGAGTTCCTGAACTCTGAGACGATGCCATCGCTAGAGACAGTTCTGTATCCTTGATGTATATGTTTGGAAATATCATTCAAATGGGTCACTAATCAGGGAATAACAATACCCAAAGTTGAATACAAACTAAACATTCCTAAGCCATCATTCATCAGAAAATAATCTGGAAGGATTTTATTGAAGAATGACCTCTCTGAAGGCATCAGAACCAGGCAGGTTTACAGACGACATTTTTCAAGTGCCAGGGGACAGATAGATCATTGTCATGCTACTGGAACTACTTGCATGTATAAAAGGAGTATGATTTATTTGGTTGTTTCAGCATTTACTTTATACTCTTTCTCTCTCTTTCTATGTATGTGTGTGTGTTTGTGTATATGTGTGTGCATACGCAGGGGTTCCCAGGGGTCAGAAGAGGGTGTCAGATCCCCTGGAGGTGGACTTACAGGTGACTGCAAGTACTCAGTGTGAGTGCTATGAACTGAACTCGGGTTCTTTGTAGAGTGGCAAGTGCCTCCCACTGCCAAGCACCTCTCTGCCCACCCCCACCTCCCACCAAAATGGTTTGTAACAAATGAAGCTACTGCCAATCTCACTCATGAAGACAAGTGCATAGAGAGAAACAAAGACATTAACAAGCTAAATTCTGAGGATACTAGATAGACCCTTCTCTGGATGAGTTCAAGGGAAACCTTAACTAGGAATTTTAGGAAGGCTCAAGGCAAAGAGATAAGTCAATGTGTTTGATTTTACCTGCACAACCACACAATCAAAAAATCATTGTAGGACTGCAGGAACAACACCAGGGAGAAGACAATAATGGCTAGAGGAAATGAAGAAAGAGGCACCTCAAGAAATTTCAGGATGCAAAGGTCTGTCTAAAAGTAATGAAGTGTCAAATGGGTAGAATAACAAATGTGAAATTGTCACCTAGAGAGTAAGGGAAGGGTCCTGCTGTATTGAGTACGATTGGATTTGTATTTAATGTCACCCACAAGGCCGACCAAGACAACAACATTCAAATAAGTGCTTGTAATCCAAGCAATGGGGAGGCAGAGACAGGATGATCTGTAGGGTCTCCTAACCAGCCAACCAGCCTGGCCTGAAAACAGTGATTCCCAGATGTAAGTGTAAAATCTTGTCTCAAAAAAAAGTAAGAAAGAGGAAAAGAAAGGAAAAAAGAAGGAAGGAAGGAAGGAAGGAAGGAAGGAAGGAAAGAAAGAGAAAGAAAGAAAGAAAGAAAGAAAGAAAGACAGAAAGAAAGAAAGAAAATGATAATACAAAAGCAGGGCCAGGAATAGTGAAATAGTGATTCACACCTTTAATCCTAGCACTCTGGAAGCAGAAGCAGGTAGATCTCTGAGTTTGAGGCCAGCCTCATCTATATATGGAGTCCCAGGCCAGCCCAGAGCTATACAGTGAGACCCTGTCTCAAAAACAAAACAAAAACACTTATTCTAAAGCCACAGAAATCAAGACAAAGAACCATGGTGGTCAAGCCAATCCTACAAGCTAGAAGCCCCAAAACATCTCATGTAAGTTGAACTAGCTGAACTGCAATTAGTAATGAAGAAAGATAATAAATCTTTCAGCAAATAGTGCCAGAATAACTGACCATGCATGCAAAAAAGGAAAGGAAAGATGAAAAGAGGGAAGGAAGCCCCACAATTCTGCATGTAGATAATGATTCCAGAAACTTTATAAAAAGTGGCCCCAAATAACAAATCATAAATAGAAACACAAGCCTAGAAACTTCTAGAAGGCAGCTGAGAAGACAAACTAGGTGATGGAAAGTTTGGCATTGTGTTTTGAGATCAGCTCTGTGGTAACCTTTACATTTGAGATCCTAGGGGATGGATTAAAGAAGATACAGGTCCACATGAAGCAGTTATACGTAATCATCTTTATTGGGAAGATTTTTAGATGGGGTTGCTTTCCCACCCAGCAACAGACATTTCAGAGACTTTGAAACGAGGCCATCATGCAGAAGGGGAAGAGGGAGAGAACTCAGAGTAGGAGATGGAAATGTTTGAGAGAGGCCTTCTGTCTAGCAGAAGCTTCTTAGCAAAAGGTGGAAGGTCACTGGGGCAGACAGCATCAGAGGGCAGCAGAGATCCTAGTTGGCTTCTCCTGGTAATGGTTAGCAGAGGCGGTGCGTGACATTTCAGAGTGTACAAAGTCAGTGAGTAAGCACTCACAAAATTCTCATTTGTGCTGCAGGCAAAGCGACAGGGAAGATGCTTAATCCTCATTCAGAAGGGCAAACAGGACAGACATCAGAAGTAGGAGAAGACAAAGAACAGGACAAGAGCCTTCCACAGAGGACTTCTGAAAGCCTCTACCCATCAGGGTATCAAAGGAGATACTGAGACTCATAATCAAACTTTGGGCAGAGTGCCGGAATCCTTATGGAAGAAGGGAGAGATAGAAAGACCTGGAGGAAACAGGAACTCCACAAGGAGAACAATAGAGCCTAAATATCTGGGCCCAGGGGTGCCTGCAGACACCGATACTCCAACCAAGGACCATGCATTGAGAGGACCTACACCCCTTGTTCAAAGTAAGCCCATTAGCTGTTCAGTTTCCAAGTGGGTTCACTAGTCAGGGTTACAGGGGTTTTCTCTGACATGAACTCAGTGGCCAGCTCTTTGATCACCTTCCTCTGAGGGGTGCAGCCTTGCCAGGCCACAGAGGAAGATGACACAGCCATCCTTGATAAGACCTGATAAGCTAGGGTCTGATAAAAGGGGAGAAGGTCCTCCCTTATCAGGGGACTAGGGAAAGGGCATAGGGGGAAAAGGGAGATGGTGGGCGGGACTGGGAGGAGATGAGGGAGGGGGCTGCAACAGGGATACAAAGTGAATAAATTGTAATACATAAATATATTAAAAAATAAAATAAAAAGAACTTGAGCTTAGTACCTGTGGGCTTTGGGCACAGGTTCTAGCCTAAGGTGAAGAACAATGTGGAACATTTCAAATAAAGATGCTAGGGCCATTGTTAGCTTTTTTATCGAAGAATCCTCAGAAACTCAAGCCACGGAGAAAAACACCTGATAATTGGATCTTAATAAAATTTCTGCTTTGCAGGAGACACTGTAAAAAGATGGAGGAGGAAAACTCACAGACTGAGAGAATATATTGCATGCAAACTGCAAAAACAAACAGTCTAAAAGCTCTCTGTCCAATCAATTGTCTGTGATAAGAAAAAGTGCTCTCAAATGTCCTTTTTGTATACTTGAGCATCTTTTGGATATATGCTTAGGAGTGGTATAGCTGGATCTTGAGGTAGCACTATTCCTAATTGTCTGAGAAAGCGCCAGATTCATTTCCAAGTGGATGTACAAGTTTATATCCCCACCAGCAATGGAGGAGGGTTCTCCTTTCTCCACATCCTCTCCAGCATGTGTTATTACTTGAAGAAGTTAAGCAAGAAGGAGGACTCTGGCTAAAATGCCCAATCCTCTTTCAGAAAGGCAAATGAGATGGACATTGGAAGAGGGAGAAAACAGGGAACAGGACAGGAGCCTACCATGGAAGGACTCTGAAACACTCTTCTACCCTGCAAGGTATCAAAGCAGAGGCTGAGACTCATAGCCAAACTTTGGGCAGAGTGCAGGGAATCTTATAAAAGAAGGGGGAGATAGAAAGACCTGGAGGGGACAGGAACTCCACAAGGAGAGTAAAAATAAAATAAAAATCTAGGCACGGGGGTCTTTTCTGAGACTGATCCTCCAACCAAGGGCCATTCATGCAGATAACCTAGAACCCCTGCACAGATGAAGCCCATGGTAGCTCAGTGTCCAAGTGGGTTCCCCAGTAATGGAAACAGGAACTGTCTCTGACATGAACTCAGTGGCTGGCTCTTTGATCACCTCCCCCGGAGAGGGGGAACAGCCTTACCAGGCCACAGAGGAAGACAAGGCAGCCAGTCCTGATGAGACCTGATAAACTAGGGTCAGATGTAAGGGGAAGATGACCTCCCCTATCAGTGGACTGTGGGAGGGGCATGGAAGGAGAAGAGGGAGGGAGGGAGGGAGGGTGGGATTGGGAGAGGATGAGGGAGGTTGGCTACAGCTGGGATACAAAGTGAATAAACTAATTAATAAAAAAGTAAATATTTATTTTTTTTAAAAGAAAAAGAAAAAGTGCTCTCAAAAGGAAAGCTTGATACCTAAGAAAGGTGTGCGGTGCAAATGTGAGTGACTACGGGAAGAAAATGGTAGGCGTGGCCAGCAGGGTTCTTAAGGGTGCAGCGGAGAAAACAGGTGCTTCCAAACCAAGGAATCTGTACCATGTTAGCAATAATTAAATATACAAGATACTGGCTGAGCCACCTGGCAAAAGCCTGTGATCCCAGCTACTCAGCAGGCAAGAGAATCACAAATTCAGTGCCCTCTCTGGCTACAGAGTTCAAGCCAGCCAATGCAACTTAGAATCTGAAAAAAAAAAAAAAAAAAAAAGGATTGTGAATGTAGCTCAGGGGTAGACTATCTGCCTAATACATCTTTAATTCAATACTCAGTAATGGAAGGGAGGGAAGGAGAGAGGGAGGGAGGCAAGGAAGAAAGCCCAGAAATGATAAACCTGGCAACATGAAGGACCAACTTTGGGGTTTGGTAAATTCATGAGTTTTCACTCTCCCCTGTGGCTTTTGACAAAGACTTCTGTCTCTCTGTTAAAACATAAGTATCTGTACCAGAATAAGAACAAATATACAAGATGGTACCAGAACCGAAAAGGCAAGGAGGAATAAAGCCAGGAACAGGCAAAGAAGACAACAGGAACGAAGTGACCAATCTTTCTCCAAACTACCTGCCATTTTCTGTCTTCATCTTTACCTTTAGGAAACCAGGGTCCATGGAGGAAAAGTCTTTGGACTAGATATTCTGAGAGACAAAGTTTCTATGTCTAAACGGGGATGCTCTAGTCCAGTTGATGGTGTTCAAACCCTCTGCCCTAATGCGTACTTCTCCTTCCACAGACACAGAGGGCCTGGTTGCTACTCCTCTGCCTCATAAGAGAAAAGAGAGCTAATGTTACCAAGGAATGATTAATAAGACTAGGATGTCCATCAGTAAGGCTATTAACATTTAAAAAAATAATGGACTAAATAACATGACTTGAATGAACCAGAATTAGGAGTAGAATTATCAATAATCCTAAGGAAGAGTGATAAATACTTGAGGGAAGTAAGATGAACAGACAGGTACAGTGTTTTTTGTTGTTGTTGTTTTGTTTTGTTTTGCTTGTTTGTTTCTTTTTAGCTAAAAACCCAAAATATTGAGATTAGAAATATTGGATCAAGTTTTAATCTTAACATCGGGCATTATTTCTTATTGGATGCAATAAAAAAAGAAATTAGGTTCTAGGTAAGGAAATCTCCTAAAAAGTACTGGAGAAGAGTAAAAATTTTGGAAATAAAGCTCAAAAGTTAGATATATTGTAGATAAGAAATACAAGTGTCAACATTCATATAGCAGGTGTACCTGAAGGAGAGAAAAGTAACAATAACTATGTCCCATAACTTTATGGAGGCAAAACAAAATGGTTTTGAAAAAAAATTGGGGGCTATTGTGGTGATATTTAAAATCAGAAGATATAGGAGGCTAGGAATATAGCCCAGTGGATAGACCACTTACCTCTCTGTTTGATCTCCAGCATCAAAAGGAAACAAAAGGAATGGAGAAAAAGTAAAAAGAAATGCTAAGGTCTTCCAACCAGGAAGGTCAGCTTCTCTTTTGGGGAATACTTAGTCTGACATAAGCCATCTTGTCAGAAACATGGGTTCTGAGAAGGGCTGGGAACAATTTTTTTTTTTTTAATCCAGATAAAGCATTCTTTACATGTGAAGAAATCTTAAAAACATCATGACTGCCTTTGAAAATACTTGAGAAAACACTTTGGGAAAAAGCAATTAAATTCATTGTACATATGCCACTTTTGTTAATGTGAAATTTTTACCAAGTACAAAGCAAAGAAAACACTCAAGACCTAAAAGTACTAGAGAACATAAGATAAAGAGAAAATAATCTATAATGAACATTTGGGTATGAGGTCAAAATAAAAAGGTCAGTTTTCCCAAGTAAATTTATAAATACTGCCTTGGCCAAATTTGCTTGTTTAGAAAACATCTAAAACTTATTTAGAAAACTAAGCATTCATTAGCAAGCCAGGACATTCCCAGAAAATAAAATGTATATATAGAAAGTATTTTTCTTTAGAATGACATTATAATTGCTGAAATAGTGTGGGAAAGGATGGCTTGTCCATGGATTGTGCGGGAACATCTAATTAACCATATGTAGAGCAGAATAGTAGTGTCCCTATGGAAAAACATGTTTGTTGTATTTTGACAGGCAAATAGATAAATACCCTTTATTAAAACAACAAGCAGAAACTCAGAACTTCTTCCATGAACAGGATGACAACTACCAGAAATGGGATGGGGCTCGTGAAGAGATGACTCTGGTCAACAGATGCAGAGTGAGGGGAGGGGAGGGGTTTAAGGAAGGAAACATTTTTGTTTTCTATTACTTTTCTGTTGCTGTGAGAAAACACTCTGATCCAAAGCAACTTAGGAGAGGAAAGGGGTTTTTCTCAGCTTATTTTTCACTGAGGAAAGTTAGATGGGAGTTGAATGCAGAAACCTGGAGGCAAGAAAGGAAGCTGATACCTTGCAGAAACATTGTTTACCAGCTCACTCATTCTCTCAGCTCATTTTCATCCCGGTCCACCTAAGTAGGGGATGGCACTGCCCACAGTGGACTGGATCCACCTACATCACCTAGTGATCAAGAAAATGCCTCACACTCATGGCCACAGGCCATCATGGAGGCAATTCCTCCGGCAATTCCTTCTCAAGAGTGTCACCCTGATAATAAAAAATTAACCCAGATAAAAGAGTTTATGTTGGCTCTTGGCCTGAAAGTAACAGTCTTTGTAGCAGAGGACCCTGAGGCAGCTGAACTCATTGTATCCATAGGACATAGAGAAAGCTGAATGCTGGTCTCAGCTCATTTTCTCCTATTTTTTCCTCAGTCCAGGACCCACGATCACGGAATGGTGCCACCCACGTTTAGGGTGGGTCTTCCCATTTCAATTCATTTAATCCAGATACTCTCAGATTTGTCGCTGAGGTATTTATTGATTCAGTCAAACTGACATTACTAAATATCTCAAAATAGCTAACAGCAGGCTCTAAATACTCTCACCATGAGAAAAATGAAAGCATTTACAATGACAGATGCCCTAATTAATCTGGACTGATGAGTCTATATCATATACATCTATTAAAATGCCACATTTTCATAATTAAATATATTTAATTACAACCAATTAAAAATTTTAAATTTTAAACTGTAAAATGTTGTTACTTGTTGATCATTGTTTAGATGGCTAAGAACATTTATATTATACAACCTATTAAAGTCCTTTTATTCCATGGTATTTCACAATGCCACCTACAAGATTCTGATGTCTAGCACAATGTACAACCCCAAATAAAATTTAGCTGACACCTTCATCCTTACATCCCAGTGGTGGCCTTGCTCCTCTGAGCCCAGGCCGGCACAGGAAGGTGCCTCTCGTATTCAGACTCATGCCTGCACTTCCCAGTGAAAACATTTTAGAGGATTTCATTTGCTGACAGAATCAAGAAAGGAGCTAACAACGTTAGAAGTCCAGCTGATACGATTTTCTTGATGAGTGAGATTCTTCATCCTAGAGTGTGCTGTCAAGACAGAAAAGCTTATGGAGCAGGAGCTTCAGAATAAAGAAATTTATTTCCCACTTTACTAAAATGATGGCAACTTGCAACAGTATTTTAAAAGTATAAATATATAAATTTATTAGGGGTGTAATAGGAAGAGCAGGGACTTGGCTTCCCACGGATTCAAGAATAGACGCTTATCTTCCTTGGCTTCACGCATATGAACTTACTGGCGTTGCCCTCCTTTCTGTTAAAGTTAGCTATTCCTAGTGCTTCCAAGGATGATTATACATTGTCAATACTCTTGTCTCTTTGGGATGTCACACACACACACACACACACACACACACACACACACACACACACTCGGCTCAGTGTAAGTGTTCAGCACAGGAATCTTTCATCTAACATGCTGTATTTCAGCTGCCAGGTGCATTGATCCCCCAGGACCACAACTCCTTCCGGGAGTTCTCTTAGTTAACGCAGACCTCCGGGGGCCCAGTGACAGTGTGGTACATCACAGGTATGTGGTCTGTGTTGGCAAACATATGCCTTCATCACCTAAGTAAAATCCTTCAAACCGCCATCCCCATGAGAAAGCCAGACTGTGTTTCCTCCTTCTGAATTCGCGTACCCCAGCATTCTTCAGTTCAGTGATTTAGATTGCAGATGGCATATCTTGGAATACGTGATTTTTTTTTTAAATCCCTTAATGGAAATTACAACCCATATTTCAGAGCCCTTTCCGCTGCGAAATTCAGTGTTAGAAAAATCTGTCTGTGTCAGGGCAGTTTTAAAAATATACAGTCAGCCAAATTTAGGGTCATATATAAGTCTGTGTTTCAAAGGGCAGCTCTTCCTCTCGGTATTTTTATGAACCTGGATGAAGACACCAGCTACAATAACACGAACCGAGGACCCTTTCCAGAGGCCTGCCTCAAATTACCATTAAGGCTGAGAATGATTATCATGGCTCTCTTACTTCAGGGGATAGGTAACAAGACCTGAGATTTAGGGCACTGACCCAGAAGGTTAGAATGAGAGACTCATTCTCCTGGCTTCCCAAAGTTTGGAGCCTCTGGTCCACCTAATGAAGGACATGCCAGGTGTCTGTTCCTTGTGGATTTGGGATACTGGCCAGGGCAGGTGCAGGCATACAACTGATCACACATTATCCAGTGTCTGAGTACATTCAAGGAGCCATCAGAGTTGCCATGGGAACAAGAGGACCCTGGGAAGCAGGATCTGGAAGCCTCCTTGGGCCAGCTAGACCATGCCGGCTACTGGGCTGCAGTCCCCAGAAGGTGTGATGGGTTCCCAGGGGTCCCTAAGAACCCCAGGTGCCCTGTTGGAGCACAGGGCCGTCCATAGCAGACTTGAGCACAGGTCTCTTCCCATGTCCTGCTAGGGACTTGTTGACAAGTATTTGGCACTGGCCAGGCCCTGTGGAGCCGTGTGGTCTCCTGTTGGCTTCTTGGCTGCTGCTATTTTGGGCTTTCCACAGTGCATTTCCCTGCTGTTAAATGCACGGAGCAAAAGGGAGAGACCCAGAAAAAAACAGAAAAAAAGCCAGCAGAGCAGCCTCTGGGAAGGAGTCCTATGGCTAACATTTCTGAATCATTTTGGAATCACAGGACCACAGCAGCAAAGGGAACTTGGACAACTCCTGCCAGCTTCATTTGCGAGACCTAAAAGGTCACACAAACACTTGGCAGCACGGATGAACAGGGGTGGAAGGGTCATAGGTGTGTGACTACAATGAAATGTCCTCTCTGCTCTCCCTGCAGGTCACAAAAGTATAAATGGTATTTTCTATCTGACCAACGAACATTCTAGAAATGTGCATTTGTTTAAAAGTTCTTCTCTGACCCCAGCATGTAAACCACCACTGTGAGTATATACACATAATAATGATATTAATAATCAATAAACAAAAATACATAACAAATGCTTTTATTTAGTTAGTTGGTTAGTTAGTGTTTTCAAGACAAGGTTTCTTTGTGAGGCCTTGACTGACGTAGAACTAGCTATGTTGACCAGGCTGGTTTTGAACTCAGAGATCCTCTTGTCTCTACTTTCCTAGTGCTGGGATTAAAGGCGTGTACCACCACCACCCAGCAAAATGCTTCTTTTTAAAAACTTACATTAGGTGGCCCAGTAATGCAATGGACAGTGCATTGAACTTCTAAAAAACTTACATTGTTTTCTTAAACTTATCCATAGCTTTGTCTTTTTTCATCTAGACACACATACAAACTACCCAGGAACTGAAAAGCAAATGAAAAATTACCCATTAATTCATTCTTAGTATCTGCCTAGCAGCTTATATTTTTTTTTCCAGGAAGGAGCCCTACTGTTTTATTGAATTATTAAATATTACATGTAAAAATTGTATATACATTCAGTAGTATATCAAGATTAAAGTTATATGTTAATATAAGTTAAAATGTGCTATACAGTAAACATATATATATATACACTAAATGTAGTAAAGTATTATATCTATTGTTTTATGATATACATATGATTTTTTATAACACAATGTATATTTTATGTATATTTTGTATATTTTGTATATTTTGTATATTTCAATAGACAGTTTTAAAAATGAAACACCGGGGGTCAGAGAGGTGGCTCAAGCCAAGAGAACTTGCTGCGGAGGACTTTGGTTCTCACACCAAGTGACTCACAGCTGCCTGTAACTACAGTTCCAGGGGAGCCTCCTTCTGGCCCTCCACATGTGACTGCGCACACATGGTACACATAGATACTAGGGGGCACATGTACCCACACATACATTTTTAAAAATCTGAAGTCATGAGCAAACCTTCCTGAAATAAATAACCACACGTGACATTATTATATATGGTAACTATGCAATCTATATAAACACACGTAAGATTGACACAAACAGAACCCCATTATACACACAACATGGCATCAGTCCCCCAAGCTTATCATCCCGACTCTTAACAAAATGCATTCTTGGCAAGAATCTCTGGTGAGGTTCAAGAACGGAAGAAAACAGAAGCCAGAAAGAATATATGAATAACTTCTGGTTCGTAGCATTTTCTGTCTTGTCGTATTAAAGAAAGCCAGATCTTTCCTAGTGCTCACAAAGCAACCATTTCCAATCCTTAAATGATTTCATGAAATCAGGAATTTCATATCCTGTTCACATAAAGACCCAGAAATACCGAAGAGGTCCTGCAGTGCCAGAGACTGCACAGAATTTAAAATGAGTCTTCCTCAAGAGATCCGAAGTAACAAAAATTTAGGTCACCACCAGAAAATGCATGCTAACCTTGAAAGAATACAGAGATCAATTCCCATTCATATCCCAAGAGGAGAGAGGAAGGGGGAGGGGTGTTATCAGCTGTTGCACACTTCTGAGTTTTTTTTTTCTTTTGCTTTGTTTTGTTTTAATGAGGAAGGAGCCTAGATACTGGTTTATAGTTTATCTCTCTACAGCGTTCAGACCAGAAAGGAACAAACTGCAGCTGCATGTTGACAGAAAAAAAATTCCAGAAGGCTCATTGATTCGGATAGCCCAATGGCCCCACTACCAGTGCCCTGTGAGTGCAAATGATGACGTTCTAACGCCAAGGTCCAGATGAGGATAGCCTTGAACCCTCCTCACTCATGAAGGTAATAATTCTTCCAACCCAAGTGTCTCTTGGGAGACACTCTCTGGAGCTTCTAGAAGATTCCACTGGCCTTCGAATCTTCTTAGAAGATTCGCTTTGCCTTATGGTCCCATAGCTACCTTAGTACCTCTCTTCCACTGCAGAGACTCCTTGAGAAGCCACATGTGGTGCTGCTTGGATGTCTGGGAAAGTTTCTCGGGGCAGCCTGGGGGTCTTGTCTGTCTTGCTCCCGGCTCCTCATCTTTGAAGCTTAGAGTCACTGGAACAAAAGGAAAGGGAGAAGGTGCCAGGCCTAGGCAGCATGTGGGAGCCTTAGAACCAGAGGCTGAGAGTCCCCAGCTCTGATGTGCAAACATCCTTCCCTCACCACTCCTGAATCAAGTAGACTCCCTATGCTCCGTACCTTAGTTCCATTTCAGACCTTTTGCACCAGTGACATCCAGTGTAGTATTCAGGAGTACAGTGGTCCTCTTTGTGTGTTTTTACTTGCTGGCTTCACTTACACATAGCTCATGTGAATTATTTGTCTCCATTTGTTTCGAGAGTGAGAGGCCCCATCCACAGAATGTTTCTTAAAGTGTCACCGTTCTGTTTTCCTGTCAGCTACTGTTGATCCCTTTATATTCTTTATAGGCTTGGATACCTGGGAAGTGCAGGTGCCCACTAGGGTCTTAGATGTCCCCAGGGATAAGAAGGACAAGGGTCAATTTGGTGTCCTTTCTGTCTTGAATAGGCCTTTCCCCCAACACTTAACACACTGCCAAGCATGAATTAGGAGACATAGTGTTTATGCAACCGATGGGCTGTTTCCCTGGAGACAAGTCCCTAAGCTCCACCTCCCTGCTCACTGACTGCTACCAACAATACAATTAATCAGAATTCTCTCCAGGAGCCGCCAAGCAGGCCCCACTACTGGAGGCATTTACTTCTTTACTCCTCATTAAACTCTCAGGACAAAGGCACCTTCACTTTCTCTGTCTTTCCCAGAACTGAGGATGGGAAAGTTTAAGCCACATGAGGGGGGTCATCAAGGAAGTGAGCAAGCAGACCTAGGACCCTGAACACCAGCAGGTGCCACTGCCACTAACCCTTCCTCCAGGAGGAAGTCCTGGGGTGTGAAAAGACAAGCCATCCTTTTTCTACAGCAGGAACCTTCACAGAAGCAAGAAAGAGGCACAAAGCCAACTCCACGTAACAACAATAATAAAGTGTCGTAGCCTCCTGATTGGTGGAGGACGCTTCCCCAGGATGCTCCACAGATGTCTGGAGCCCTGGGCAGCACTGAATCCTGTACTGTACAGACATGCCTGTGGTCAGGACTAACCTACAGAGGAGATGTATACATCGGTTGTGTACAGACAGTACAGTAAGTGACGAAAGATCAACCAGAACAGCATTGTCGTAGAATTACAGAAATATCGTCTCTCATAACACACTGTAATAAAGTCACGGAGACTTCCTCCTCTGAATGGTTCACTGTGTTATAGTGTGTTTGTGAGCTGTGGGTAAATAACATCATATAAAATCAGATAAAGTGAAACTGGTTCAAAAATATCTTCCCTTCCTTCCTCCTCCCCACCTCTCTCCTCTCCTCTCCTTCCTTTCTCTTTCTCTTCCTCTCCCCTTCTCTTTCCTCCTTATTCCTTCTCCCTTTCTTCCATGTTTTACAAAACACACTCCCTCACACCACCAGGCCTGTGTGAGAACGCAGCACTAAAGGCTAAGAATTTGTCCCTGAATCAGAGTCTAGTGGGAAAAAAAGAGAAAAAAGGGAAAAAGAGAGGGTCCTACAGCATTAACCATTAACCTAAATAAATAAGGTCCCGTGGGAACATCTGGTAAACCTCAATGCCAATAAATGCTGGATGAAAAAAAAATGCTAGAGGCCTGAAGGATTGGGAAAAGAATGCTTGAGCCTAAGTCAAGAGTGACTCCTGGCTCCCAAAGCTACAGGCAGGCAGTGAAGCCACTGCAGCTCAAAGGACGAAGAGTAAATATGTGTTCCTAAGGATGACTGAGAAGAAACCCTTGAAACTGCTAGGCTTCAAGAGAACCACATTAAGCTTCTCTGAGAGGAAGGGGCAAAGAAGCAGATAACTGGAGGGCAGAGACGTGGCCACTGAGCCACATCAGTGTCAGTCACCATTCTTTCTGGTGGGATTCTGTAGGTCAAAACTGAAGAGTCTAGCTTGATCTGCTCTGCGTTTTTGTGCAGGGATTTATATTTTAAAAAAGGCCATAGGGTGTGTATAAAATGAGTCTGTCTGCAGAATTGGGGATGCTGGGAGTGACCAGCCCTAACCAGAGGTCACACTGAAGCCTGGGAAACCTCACGTGAGCGAAAGCGGAGCACCCCAATTCTCGTGGCCCCTTCTCACTAGGAGTGGAATGTCACACTGCAAGGCCTTTGAAGTCTGGAAGCCTCAGAGTGGATCCTGATGGATAGAATGACCCTTGCTTGGGGTGGGGCCTGAACCTTCGGAAAGCCTAACCTTCTTGTACAACGCCGACGGTCACAGCACTTCTTCTGCAGGTTGCTCTGGGTAACCACCTGAGATCTGCCTGAAAACGTGTTCTAAATCCATGGCAGGGCTGGCTCTCCTCCCCTCCACAGGGGTGGTAATAGGAGTGATGGCAGATGGTGGTGGTGGTGCCGGTGCTGGTGGTGGCGATGCTGGTGGTGGTGATGGTATTGGTTGTGGTTGTGCTGGTGGAGGTGATGGTTGTGGTGATGGTAGTGGAAGTAATGGTGAAGACGGCAGTAGCGCTGGTGGTGATGGTGGTACTCGTGATGGTGGTGGTGAGAATAGCGGTACTGGTGAAGGTGGTGGTAAAGGTGGTGGCGATGGTGCTGCTGGTGGCGATGGTGCTGCTGGTGATGGAGGTAGTTGTGTAGGCTCGCCTATATGGAGAGTAAAGTAAATAGCTCTTTACTACCTTTTTTTTTTTTTACCCTGCGCCCATCTTCTCCTGACTAAATAAGCACAGCAATTCACTCTCGCTGACAAGATAATTGATGTCCCAGCATCTTTTAGATATAAATACATTCCTGAATGCCACCGTATATCAAAACTCCAGGCCAGATCTGTGTGAGTTACTTACTAATATGTCAATTTAAGAGCTATGCTGACAAGAACCAATTCCTTCTCATTAATAAAGCTGGCTGCTACATGTATGTGGTTCCTAAAACCATGTGTGTATGTGGGGAAAGTGGGGTGCACGTGCGTGCAGTGCCCATGCAGGGAAGAAAGGGGCTTCTGATCCTCTGGAGCTAGAGTTGCAGGCTCTTGTGAGCGCCTGACGTGGGTGCTGAGAACTGAACCCAGATGCTCTGCAGAAGCAGCAAGGGCTCAGCTGAGGAGCGTGCCGTGGAGACAGTCCTCACTGAACCCACCTCACTTCTGCTCTTGCTGCCTTGTGTCTCAGGAGCATGTGTAAAGTGTCAGCAGGAATGGTACGTCTGAAATCTCTCGAACCCGACTGATGACAACGGGAAGAAAGATCTAGGAAGACACCAGCTTTTAGAAACTGCACAGGGAGTAGAACTTCCGAAGCCTTCGGGTCTCATGCAAGGACTAGAGAGTTTCTTAGTGAGCTTAGTGAGTGCTGTTAGCATTCCCTTCACATCTGACGCTCACCCAGCATCACTTGGCATGGACCGAGGGTCCCATCACCATTTATCTGGGAGCTCCATGACGCTGCTGACTCAAAACCTAGCCGAAAGCCGATTTCTGCTCCATCATAAATCAAACCACCCCACCCATCTCAGTTAGGACTTGAATCCAAATCTAAGAACTGCATGCAAAATAGAATATGAATCACGCTGAAAACGGAAGCTATCTATTGCCACAGAGAGAGGGGAGGCTGCACAGACCTCTTTCCAGAGGATGTGGACTCAGTTCTCAGAGGCGGGGCTCGGGGGAAGGAACTGGATCATGAGAACACTGACCTACTCCATTGGCAGATTCCTCCTTCCGTGGAGGCGTGGAAGCTGAAGGTTGGGCCTATTTACAGGAGGTGAGTCACTGAGGACAAGCCTTTGACAGAAATATTTCGTTCCTGGCCTGATTCTCAGCGTGTCCCCCTCTACTTCCTGGCTTTCCTAAGGGGGAACAGCTTTGTACCACCAAGCCTTTCTGACCTTGTGTCCCAGCTTGATTTCAGACCCCCGGCAACAGAACCAGCTGGCCCTGGACTAAAAGCTCTGAACCTGGGAGCAGTTGACTTCCTTGGGGATCCTGTCACAGCAGTAGAATGCTGACATGTCCAACTTCCTGTTTTCAATAGCCGTTTTCTTCATGAAGCCACCAGCGCCCCAATATGTTACTCTTATGTAACACCGCCACGCCAGCCGCACCCTGAGCCATCACACCGTATGGTATGAACACGTGTCTCTACTGTCCTCTAGATAAGAACTTCTTGGCATGGGGAGAAACAGGTTTGTTTCCTGTTGCTCCTGTCATTCCCATGCCTTGGATGGTCACCAACAATGCAGAAGTGTCCAGTAAACTCCTGCTGTATCAGGCTCTGTGTGTGGAAAGCACTTGAAACCAACATTCATCAATGCTCAAACTTCAGGCGTGGGGGGGGAAAGTACTTTCTTGTCACTCACAAATTCAAACTGGATTGCGTAATTTGCGTGAGACAGCAACACATTAAAGCAGGCCTTCAGTTTCTATTATATGCTTTTCTCCTTCAAGCTAATTTTGCTGTCAGAGGGCCACAGAGAGAGTGAAATGCTTTAATTATGCCTCCCCCGCCCCCGGTAGTAAGGTAAAACACAAGTCGTGCTTTTAAGCATGCATTTTTAAATCCAGGTGTTTTTTTCCCCCTCCCTCTGTGGCTTTGTGTTTTTTGAGTCACTGCTATTTTTCTCTTTAACAGTCAAGACTCTTAGGCTGATAATGCAAGAAAGTAGGCTATCCACCTCCAGCACTGCTGTTTCGGGGTGAGCAGGTAGGCATCCTGCTATCCTAGGCCGCCCACCATTCCAGGAGCAAACATGGAGCATAGAAAGGCAGGCTAAAATGAGGTTCTCATGGAGCAAGGGAATGAACACAACCACATCAAGAAATGACCTGTGTTGTAAACGGAAGAAAACGGGAGTGTGATGGGCAGGCTGCATCGGACCACTCCAGAACAGATGGTGGGGTGGATCCTGGGTTTAACATGAAGAGAGAGCACACCACACAACTGTGGGGAGAGCTATTCAGAGGGACCAGTCTGGCTGGCTGGAGGCCGAGCTAGAAATGGCTTTCATCCAAACAACAGAAGGCCTCTTCCTCTCCTGCACAGCCCTCATGGCTGCAGGCTGTCTTGGGTCACCCTGAACCTGATGAGTCCTGGCTATGTTGAGTTCTCAGGCCTGCAGCAACTCTTGGTATCACTAAAAACCCAGTGACAAAGAAAGATGGGCCCCTTAGCAGAGGTAACCAACATTTGTGCCTTAGTCGGGATGAAGCATAGAATAAACTTTTATCTCCCCAATGTCATCAATAGCTTTTACAATCCTTTCCTGGGACCCTGGGACTGGATCTAGTATTTTCTTTCTTTTTTTAATTTTCTGTGTGAGTTTTCACACACATACACACACCCGCGCGCATGCGTACACATGCATACATACACTCACACATGTTTAGAAAGGCCTTATTTCCTTAGGAAATTCTACTAAACCATTTATTTGTGGCTTATGATTTAAGGAAGCAGAGAGATAAAAAGGTTTCAGAGACCAATGCCCACTCCCAAACCCCAACACATACATGCTCTATGCATTTATATTAAACTAAACCCTGTATGGCCATTAGATCTCACCAGGGGTTTTTTTCATAAGTGAATTTTTCTGGGAAGCCAGTCTTGGACTATGGCCCGAAAGACCCAGGGAGGTGACCTGAATTCTCTTCCCTCTCCCTCCTGGGTCCCATGGGGTTTTCTCTTTCTGAGCCTGCAGCTGGCCTGGCTAAGGGGCCCCACACTACAAAGCCTGGGGCATGCAGTGTCCTCCCAGGGGGAAACACAGGGCCACCAGAGCTTAGCATGACTAAGAGGTCAAGTTTTTGTTTCTGACCCCCCAGGCCTCCTTAACAAAAGCCTTCCTTTATAAAACTTTGTTGTAAATTAAGAGTCCGTCACACCAAGAAGATACGAGGAGCCACGGGTGGTACTTTCCCACGTTCTGGCATGCCATCTTTGCAGCTGTCCTAAGGCAGTAGCTATGGGCCTCATTTCATAGAAGAGTGATCTTCAGGAAGCTATGGCTCTGGAGAAGGGTACAGAAATACCTGTCACAGCTGACTCCGCTCCCACACGGAAATGCACCCCCTGTTCTTGCTGCTGAATAATACATGAGCTTCACAAAGGGCCTTGGCCTTGACTTGCAGGTCGACCTTCCAGATGCTCAGGGTTGGGTTTGATTCCTGAGTTGATTGCTGGAATTTTTTGGCAAGCTCTGAAACTTTTGTAATTTGGTTCCCAGGAAATTTCTTAATTTGTTGAAAATAATCAACAAATGGAGAGAAAGAGAGAGAGAGAGAGAGAGAGAGAGAGAGAGAGAGAGAATTCAGATGATGGTTGAGAAAGGCAAGGAAAGAGAAGAAAGGTACAAGGCAAGCTCATGGTGATGGGGCTCCTGTTCCATTCTAGATCCCATGCTTTGCTCTTTACACAGATGGAGTCTGCCCATCTGTGACCCATGACCTCCTCATATTACACTGTCAACCCAGGCACTCCTAGCCTAGGCAGGGTCAAAGTATTCTACCACAGCAACGGGAAAGGAAACCAACACAATTCCCCACCTCCCCACAGTTCATTCCCTATGTAATCAGTCCGTTAATGGGTTAATCCATTGATGCAGTTTCCACTGTTAAGATCCAATCTCTTCACAGCACCAGCACCACTATGCAACCACACTTTCAATACACGAGTTTGGGGGTGCATTTCATATCCAAGCCACATGGTGACAAACTCAAGTCGTCAAATTTGTAGCAGCAGAGAATTGAAGATTGGTTGCCATGGGCTAGAGGATAGCCAGAGAGGGGCATGCTGCTCAGCGGGAATATGATGCCATAGGTAATAATATCACAGTTTCGTACCCTTCAAAATTAACTAAGAGGACATATTGGGGTGAAAAGAAGTTAACTCCTTGGTCAGACATAAGGGAACAGTTATGAAAATGAACTTTACATATACTACTTGGATTGAATCGACGGTATCACAGGTGCAAACATATGTCAAACACATATTAAAATTTTTATATTAAATGCACAGTTTTATTGTGTACATCAATACATCTCAATAAATGATGTGATAATTTATATTTGGGGGGATTTTTCTGATCACCCACTCTAGTTCCCGAGTAAATGACTCAGAGACTTATTAAATTTATTAATAAGCTTTAGGCTCAATACCTGGGCAGATACACATTTATACTTATCCTCTATGCTAGTCTGGCTATTTCCCAGGCATGTGTCCCAAGTTACTTGTCATATTGGTCCTGTCCGGGCTATTTATGTTCCATCAGGCCACATCCCTTTCTCTACATCTTCTTTCTTCTCTCTCCTTTCTTTTTGTGGTCCCTAACTGAGACCCCAAGACAGGGAACAGAAGCTGCACCTACCTATCTCCATTGCCCAGAATTGGCTGTCTGGCTTCTTTATTAACAAACCAGAGATAATTGGGGATCAAAGTTTACACAACATTTATCAGTGTACATGAGAATATCCTAGTCCAGACTGAAACCAGATCTTGAGGCCCAGAGCTCAGCACAGCACCAGACCAACGCCCAACAAATAAAGCTGATAAAATAGCAGTATTTGGCAAAGACCAACGAAATAACAAAATAAAACCCTTACTTTTCTTCTCATCCATCTTTCTGCCTCCTCTCACGTTAAGGACATACCAGTTGATAGAAACTGGCTTCTGAAATGCTAGCGGCCATTCTCGGAGTATTTTTCAACAGAAATATCTTGAAACAAGCCTGGGAATTGTAACGGGACTAAGTTAAACTACTGTCCTCATCTGGCTCTTGAGCCAGCTACTTTGTCCACAGTTCAATGTCTAAGTCTGTAAGTGGGTACCAAGGAGCCCTCTCACCCAGGGAGCCTGTGAGCATCAACTGACAGGATGCAGTGGAAGTATACCGCTCACCCCAGAGAACAACCGAGGTGGACAACAGTAGTCTCACGGACCCGTCTGCCACCAAACGCTTAGCTCAGAATAAATGTCCCTCATGTCCATGATCTCCCCTAAGTCTGAGGAGACATTTCTTTAAAAAGTGTGAGGGGAGGATGACAAGGAAGCTGCTGGGAGTGAACTAGCTTTTGAGACCTTCAGGATAAGGTTATCTTACGTGGGAAGGAGTGGAATAAAGGCTTGGTGCAGGAGTACAGCTCAGAAACCTGCTTGGAGAATCCTTAAATCTCCGTCAGTGAGTCATCTGCCTGCCAAGAAACACCATTCTCTCACCCACGCAGGAGAGGCAACTCTTGCTGAGACCAAAGGGACATCTCTCTCCAGAGGATCAAAACTACACATCAAACCCAGTGCTCTCTGTTGGTATTTATTCCTGACAGCTGCAACCAAACCATACCTGTGGCCTACCTTTCATAACAGATGTCCTCTCTGTCTTCAGCTTACGGAAATATTTCCAAAGCAGATGCCAGCAGTGTGCTGGTGCCAAAGCTTCATGTTTGCAAAGCTGTAAAGGGATGAGAAGAAAGCAGCCTCCTGGGAAGCAAAGGCCACTTGGGCTCACTTTGTTTTCTGAGGAGAGAAGAGTGAGTTTCAGGGAGGGAGGGGCCTCAGTGTGAGCCCCCCCTCCCCATTGCAGCGTCTGCTTGTTGGAAAGGTTCAGACCAAGTTACGACTATACTTCTACATTAGTGGACTTTGTTAACCAAAGCAGAGAGTCTGCCCAAGTGTCTAATGCCAGATTTAGAGGTAGTGTGTTCATCTGCAAGGCAACTTTGCTCTCTATTTGAAAGGATTCTGCCACTTTCATCTGTGCACAGGGAGTCTGGGAGGCCTTCCCAATACGTTTGGGTGTTACTCAGTAGCTGAGCTGTTTTAAATTATAGCTAAAGAGTACAACTCTTGGCTTCTTCTTCTCCTTCTTCTTCTTCCTCAATTGAGAAAATAGAATCTGGCCCCAAATCACTTGATACAGAATCTCTGGAGGGTCTGAGCTGGGTAGGAGACCTATTTGTCTGTAAAAATGGAGGAAATGACTTGCCTGTACCACAGTCAGGCTCATTAGGGCCGTTCTGCACCTCTGTACTACTACAGAATTTCAAAGTAGGATTTTCTGAGTGAGCCAAGACATCCCACTAGCCTGGCTTCAGCTCCATTGCTGTGATAAAATAACTCAACAAGAAGCAGCTTAGCGGAGAAAAGAGTTTTTCTTTTCAGCTCACATTTCCAGATTATCACGGAGAAATGTACCATGGGGATTATTATGAAGTCAAGGCAGCAATTTCAGAGAGTCCTGTAACACTAACAGTTAAGGATAGAGAAATGAATGCACGCATCCCCAAGGCCTAGAAAATGGTGCTGTCCTTGACACTAACCAAGGACATTTGTTGGCCACCTCCAAAGATACAGGGACATGAAGCAATTCTACCACCCCTTATCAGGTTTGGAGTCAAGTATTTTCAGCAGGTGTTCAATCCTTTTCATGCATCTAGTATTTTCATCAAATCAGTATCTTTAGTATGCCTGAAAAACAGACTTTAGAACATTTCCATTTAAAGTCTCCATCCCACCCCATCCTCAAGGTTCTTCATGACCAACAATATAAACTATGCCAATACTTGGTTTTAGAGCTCCACACTCTTCGTTATCTCTATCATCTAATTATCATCCAACTATCACTGTTATTTTTGTCCTAGAGTCGATGCTCCTTATAGTTGGCTCATATGGTTATTATTTGGCATTTTAAGTCTTCTTTACAATTTTTTTAATTGAAAAAAAAATTTAGAGAGAGAGTCCAGGCTGACCTTGAACTTGTTATAAAGCCGAGGATTAGCCCTTTTAATCCTCGTGTGCCATGGGGCAGGTGTGCACCATTACACCCAGGGTCAAGCTGGAGATCAAACTCAGAGTTTGGTATATGTGAAACACCCCCCAGCCAGCATTTCTTAATTCCTTATTAAGAGTCGGTCATCTTTATAAAGAGCATTGTGAGAGTTTGGGGTGATGATTTCTTAGCAGTAAAGACTTAGCACTGGGTCCTCCAAAAGCTGTCTTTTATGTTACACATATTCTTCAAAGTATTGCCGCCAGGTACAGAATTCAAAACTGAGTTTTTTTACATTAGTAGCTTATTTTACTATTTTTATGGTCCATAAATCACTTTCAATTTCTAGAGATTATGTAATTTACATAACTAATATGGAGGGAAACTTTCTATACATATGTATTCTATATATACACATATAAGTGGATAATACTTTAATATATTTCAGAATTGTAAGTTGGGATAGTCTACATGAAGTCACTTTCTGTCTGGTAATTGACCCCTCAGTGACACTCACCTCATCAAACTGACCTTTGAAAATGATGACGGGGTTCAAAACTTTCCAATACCTTGTATCCTCACTGAAAGCCAAAGCCAGCTTAGCATGCTGGGGCACAGAACATCGGGAATCTCATCATCTGGTGAGGTTTCCGGCTGAAAAACTGTGAGTTTGAAGCCAGACTGGGTTACATAGTTGAGACTCGGCTTTTCAAAATCAGAAGTCGCTGCTGTAGCCCCCCATGCCCATTCTATGCCCATCCGACTCCTGTCTATTTCACCTTCTGCCGTCTTCCTCATCTTTCTAAGATGACTGAGAGTCTGGTGGAATCACAATCCTGAGGATGAGTCCCCAGTTTTGTGGATCACTGAAAGGTGAGTCTTGTTGGTTCATCTCCTTTGCTGTCTGTCTGTTGTCATGATTTTATATTGTTACCAGATCCATGCGCATGATCCTGAACCACAGTGAGGCACATGTCTTCTGTCTTCTACAATAATTTTGCATTTTGGTTTTGTTGATATTTTTATCAAGTGATACATGGTAGCTCATTATGATAATAACCTAAAAGACTGAGAATTCTTGGGATGTTAGTTTGTAAATATAAGTTATGTCATTGTAAACCCTTTGTTGTTAAGCTGTACCCTGTTTTTGTGATTACCAGAGGGTATAAGCTTGTTGTTGCTACTTCACACATTCTTTCCATTGATCTGGAAACAGATGTGTTGTCTGTCTTCTCTGTTGTGACTTCTCTGTCATCCAGTTTCACCACTGTAATTAAGTGACCACAATTGTTAAGCGGATTGCCTATATAATTATCATTCCTAAGACTGTATTTTATGAATGAATCTTGACTTAGCAGCAAACTTCATAAGGAACTTTTTTCCTTTTTGTTTATCTCTATGCCGCTTAAAGCTAATATCTCATGTGTTTCCATTAGCTAACATTTAAAACATGAATATAAGAGCTTTGTCCAAGTCTTACAACTGGAAATATTCAATGTTTACATTGATACATCCAGATTTTAATCACATACACCATCAGACCAGAGCAAGGACAGATGTGTGGATCCTTACTGTCGAGCTTGCTCTCCACTGGCTTTCTCCTCTCTTATACCATTAGGACTCCCAGCTTAAGGACTGGTACCAGCTACACTGGGACGCAGCTTCCAGTGTCACAGTCAAGATGATCCCCAAAGGCCAACCTGAGCTAGAAAATGCCTCCTTAAGAATCTCTTCAAGGGGAGGAGGACCTCCCCCATCAGTAGACTTAGAGAGGGACAAGAAGGAGATGAAGGAGGGAGGGTGGGATTGGGAGGGAATGAAGGAGGGGACACAAAATAAACAATAAAAAATAATAAAGAAAAATATGACTTTACATTTTTTATCCTTTTTGAAGTTAGGCGCTGTCACTGTCCTACTTAGTTTAGTCAGCTTGACACAGCCTAGAATCATCTGAGAAAGGAGTCTCAATTGAAGAATTGCCCAGATCAAACATGCCCTGAAGGTATGTCTGTGGTGAGCTGTCTTGATTGCTAATGGATATAGGCGGGCCCAGGCCACTCTAGGTGATGCCATTCTTTGGGCAGGTGATGCTGGGATGTATAACCAAGCTCCAAGCTTGTTCAGCTTAAGCCTGGGTGTGAGCCAGCAAAAAAACATTCCTCCACAGTTTCTGCTTCAAATTCCTACTTGAGTTTCCCCTGACTTCCCTCAATGATGGACTGCAATCTTTAAGTTACAATAAACTCTTTTCTCTCTCTAAAAAAAAAAAAATAATCTCTTCTAGGTGATTCTAGGTTGTGTCAAGTTCACAGTTAAAACTCATTAGCACAGGCAGGAAACATGGAACAATGTCTGGGTGGAGGCAGGAGAACTTCAGAACTATTTCATAGAGTCAGGAGAGGTAGAACAAAGGACTGGGCCTCCATGGCCCAAGAGGATCACACCCTTATACAGGGAAGGCCTTCGTTAGGGTTAAGGCAGCCTTCTCTTTTGGCCAGGGATCTCAGTGGAGAAAAGATCTTCAAATGCTGCCTGATGTCTGGGACCCCATCTCTGCCTACCTTCACTTGACACAACATTGTGCTCAGTTTAGGGATTTCTGACTCTGTGACTGGATTTTTTTTCCTCAAAATCCACTTAGAGAAAGAAAAGAACAGACTCCTGTAACTTGTCCTCTGACCTCTGTGTGTGTGTGATGTGTGTGTGTGTGTGTGTGTGTGTGTGTGCATGCGTGTGTGAGGTGTGTGATACACTCCTATCCTACAGCAAGAAATAAGTGTTGTTTTTAAATAAAACTATAAAATTTTACTAAAATTACATTTTCTGCATGAAATCCATCACAAGTAAAGAATTCACGGGTGGGAAAGATTATCCACTCATTTCAAAGATTATGACTGTGAGTGAAAAAATAGTGTCTGTCTTTCTTGTTGTGTGTGTGTGTGTTTGTTTGTTTGTTTTGAGAAGGGGTTTCTCTGTGTAGCCCTGGCTGTCCTGGACTTGTAGACCAGGCTGGCCTTGAACTCACAGGGATCTGCTTGCCTCTGCCTCCCAGAGTGCTAGGATTACAGGCGTGTGCCACCACGTGCCCAGCCTCACTAATCTTAAGTAAGAATAAACACACACTTTTATTATGTTGATGGAGTCATCTTAGTACTTTTAAACTTCAGAACATTTCTGTCTTGAAATGAAGATCAAAGACTCCAGTTAGGCAAGAGTGGAGTAATTTGAACTCTCAAGGCCTGTACAGATGCATGCCCATGTAATCCTCTGAGCAAACACCTCTCCTTTGACAGTGTTTGGGCAATAACTCCCATAAGGCCAGAGGGGGAATCTATGCTTATGAAATGTCATAACTTTACGACAACTGCTGCCTTGGAGTTTCTAACATGAAAATTCTCTCTGAACAAACCCTATTCTCAAAGAGAGTAGATGCATTGTTAAAATTATAACTTTGAACAAAGGAACATCCATTTGGAAAGCGTTCCTCTATTCCACTATGATCCTCTAGAAGAGGAAGAAGAAGACAATAGACAAAGGAAACCTTTATTGTCTGAGTAGTTCTCACTCCAGTGCTAAGACTTTCTAAACAGTGGCAAGGGGAAACAATCAACGAACATATCAGACTATGTACCCACAAGGAAGAAACATAAATTAACAAAAATAACAGAACATCTCCACTGAAACAAAAGCAACAACTTTGTTCAAGGTAATCCACTGTGTTGCCTCCTAAAAACACAATGATATGCTAATAGAAAGGTAGGGATATCTTGAGATGAATCTTAAGGAAAATGTTTGAACTTAGCTTATGCTTGTTATTGTTCTTAAGATAACAGAATCAAGAAGAGATGTGTGAGGAGACTATGATCAAGGTTCATCCAGTTAGACTGTTTTAGATGAATTGAATCCCTTGCCCAAAATGTTCTGAAGACATACCTTCTAGTCCAGTGTGACTACATTTGGCAATAAGGTGTCAGTAGACATAATCCAATTGTAATGAGATCAAAGTTCAGTGATATTGGTGCTTTTATAAGAAGGGGAAACAGAGACATGGGCTCAGAGAGAATACCAGGGGACAAGAAGTAGACTGTAGTCACATGTCTGCAAACAAAGAATTGCCAAGAATTGTGACCACCATCAGAATATAAGAAGAACAATTCTTGGTCTGAGGATGGCACTGAGCTGACAGAGTGTTTGCCTAGTGTGTAAGAAGCCCTAGGTTGGATGCCTAGCATTGCATAAACTCATCATGGCGGAGCACGGCTGCAACCCCAGCAGTTGGGAGCTGGAGGCAGGAAGATGCAGAAAGATTCTTCCCACCCTTGCTGGTGCCTATTTTGGATTCACAACCTTTAGATCTAAGAGATAGTGGGTCTTTGGTGCTTTGAGATCCCTGGTGTATGGCTCTAGGCACTCTCTTCTATCCATAAGGACCCTGGCTCCTGGGAGAAGAACACCATGGGAGAAGCCAGAGCCAGGGTCTCTGCCATGTGCCTGGCTGTGCTGGAAGAAGCTGGAGCTCATGTAAGTCTGGCTTGGTAACCTTTCCTAAAGTGACGAGGATGATGGGGTCTGGGAGACCTTGATCTCTTCTGGGCACAGCTGAGCAGTGGGCAGAGGTGATAGATGTTGCAGGAGCCGGGGTCTGTAACAGTAGCAGCAATCTTGTACTTCAAATGAAAGTGGGGAGTGGCCCGGGAGACAGGAGAAACGGAAGGGAGAGGTGGTGCCTAATCTGTGCCTGGTACAGCCCTTACTTCCGATCTTCTGTTTCTCTTGGTGTTCGGCAGCTTGAAACCTCTTCCTAGTCCCCCCACCCCATTGTTGCATCTTTTATTCTTACCCAGATGCCTTTTTCTTCTCTTGTGTTACACGCAAAATTAAATTTTATTTTACAAACTTTTTTACAGTCTTTGCTAAGTATATCTAGTTTAAAAAAATAATAAAAGAATATATTCCAGAATAGTTTTAGTTGAGCAGCAAACTTAGGCTAAACGTAGAATTCCCATTCACCCTCCACCACACATTCACACACAGGGAGTCTTCCCTGTGCGTCACGCATCAAGAGTGTCACATTTTTAACAAGATCTTCTTTACTTTTATTTTGTGTGTATCACTATTTGCACACCACATGCATGCACTACCTGAAGAGGCCAGAGAGGGCATTGGATCCCCGGAACCTTGAGGTACGGTCAATCGTGAGCCATCATGTGGCTTCTAGAGATGGAACAAGGATCCTCTGCAAGAGCAGCAAGAGCTCCTAACCCCGCTGAGGCATTCCTCAAGCCCCCCCCCCCCCCGAGCAGCACATCTGTTACAAACTCACGGCCGTGCCATCACCCAAGGTCACTGATCCACGTTAGCACTGCGTTTGCTTTTGGCCGTGCCTGCTGGGATGGTCAGTGTTAGAGGCCAGCTTGACAGGGTCTGGAATGGCCATGGCCATAGGCCTTGGACAGTGTCTATGGGGGATTTTCTAAATTAGGTGAATTGAGGTGAAAAAGCCTACTGTAAATGCGGGCGGTGCCATTCCACGGGCTGGGGGTTCCCCCGCTCAATGAAAAGGAGTCAGCCAGCCAAGCCCCAGCTTTAGGTCTCTCTGCCTCCTAGCTGAAGCTGCAATGTGACCGGGCGCCTAACATTCCGGCCGCCATGCCTTCCCGGCCATGGTGGCTGCATCCTTAAGCCACAGGTCACAATAAACCGCTCCTCCTCCTCATCTTGCTTATATTGGGTATTTTGTCAAAGCACAGGAAAAAGTAACTTGACACTCCTGCTCGGCGCACACTACACACACAGTCATTATTACTAAGCTACAGAGAACAGTCCTCCTCCTCACTCCGCCTCTTCAACTCCCTTCCCCATCTGATGGTAGAAAACCAGCAATTTTTCTCTTCCAGAAGGTGAAATGGCAGGAACTCCACACTAACATTGCCTCTTCAGACTGGCTACTTTCACCAGCAAATGTACAACAGCCTGTCCTCTGTGTGTTCCCCTGGTCCCATCCTTCCTTTCTCCTTAGAATGACATAATTGTTCGTGGGAATCAATGGATAGCACAGCATGTGTCATATGTATTGCAGATTGTATGTAACCACGACCTGTGACTGTCCTCTCATTCCTGAGCAATTTTACGGGCCTGACTACCCTGTAGTTTCTTGGCCCTGATGTTTTTTATTGATATCCTTTCTCCTGTTAGGCTTTCTTGTGCCTCTGTCTCTGCCCGTTAGGCAATCGGCCTCCCTCACCACCCAACTAGTGTAACAATTAGGGGCCCGGGTTCTTCATCTGCATTCACTGCTCAGAGTGCTCCCCATGGCTTGTCTCTTAGGCTGTTTATTGAATCTCCTTGTGCTTCCTTGTCCGAAGTTCTAACATCATCTCCTTTCCGCATAAGGCTGTATTATTGGATTGTTCTTCAGGACCTACAAAAGACAACAGAGACCCTGGCTCCATCCATCTTCTATGTCTCACTGACAGACCTCTGCTAGGAGGTCAAAAATTGCTTAATTTTTCTCCCAAATGCTAAATGCCAAATGCTGATGTCTCCCCGAGATTTCTAAAAATAGCTAGGGGCCTGTAATATTATCACCTATAAACAAATAATTTATCCAAGTGTGTGTTACCACCTAGCAATGTGTGAACTAAAGAAAGGGATAAAGAACTCATCTTGTCCTTTAAAACATTAAAGAACAAATGGGTTTCAGATTAAATTTCCTTGTGAGAGAAAGACTAACCATAAAAAATTAATTTATTGAAAAGAAAGAGTTAATGAGCCTAAACATAAGCAAGAATTTCCCAGGCTTTTGCTGAACATCAGAAACTAATTGCAGCCCATTTCTATGTCTTGCAGACACGGCCCAGGTGTTTACATCAAATCAATAATGAGAGAATGTCATTTAGATCGCATCACCGTCTCCCACTGGAGCTCTGACAGCACTGGCTTCAGGAAGAAGAGCTGTCTGAGGTCTCTGCAGCTGGAAAGTCTCCTCAAAATATGTCTGAGTGAAGGAGCTCGACAAATAAACAGCCACAGAGAGTGTTCCGTGAGTGGCATCCTGCTCCGAGACTACAGATCAACTCAATTGACGCATCAGCATCTGCCCTGCACCTTGGCGACAAAACGGAACTGAATCCTAATTGTCTAATTTACTGGAGAAGGCTATTAAAGGGCCTCTCCAGAGTGTAGGATTCTGAGGATCTGGCGAATAAAACTGTTTAGCCTCTGGAAGCAATATATGATAGGGGCCTAGTAGGGTACTGGCATCCAAAAGCTCTTGCTGACTCCTAGGTGCAGGGTTCAAGCTCTTTTCCAAAAGCCTGTTCACAAAAATGGCGTAAAGAAATGGGAAGCATACCTTGACGTTCGAAAGACAGTTAGATCTCCCCACAGAGAGCACGCCCATCTGCGACAGGAAGCTTATTGAGAGACTATGCTAATGTGTGGACTGTTGAGGGTACAGTGGCGTGAGCAGCACATCCCTCAGATGAACTTAGAGGGCAGAGGGAGAGGACGGTAAATGCGTGTATCTAAAAGGGAGGACGAATCAAGTAGGTAGCAAGAGCGTTACTGTTTGGCAGGGGTGGGAGTGTGGTGTGTTTAGAGAAGAGAGCTTGACAGGGTAGTGATCTGGGAGGAATCTTTGAAGGTAGTGATGGGTGCGCTTAATGAACTTCTGTTATCAAAGTCAAACACACCTTCCCAGGGAATGAAATCCGTCATTTCAGAGGCTGTTGTGGAAGCCGGAGGAGTATCGTAGCATTGAACGGAAGTTGATTTTGAGTCATCCTATCTGAGCCAAACACATGTAGAGATGGAATGACTTATAGTACGTGTGGTGAAATTTGAAGGGACTCGGGAAAATCTTTCTTCTCTAACTCTCAAACACTGTATAGGACCAGACAGACAGCTCAGCTCCACCTCTGCTAGGGTTCTGACCAACTAGACTTTCATTCACACCACAGGTGGACTTGGATTAAGACCACCCAAGTCTTCCTAAGGACATGGAGCAGGCGACTAGCAGTCCTAGGCCCTGCATGAATTAGCTTATGCATCCTTAACATTCTCTAGTATATAGCTAACATAAGGTAAACTGAGGTAGTAGAGGGTCTCACAAGGCTACAATGGGGCACAAAAGATAAATTTGTCTATGAGAAACATAGAATTAGGGAGAATGTATGGACTTCTATGACAGGAATTTTATTCCACAGTTTGAGAGAGAGAACAAAGACAGGTTATTGGGATGGACAGGGAAAAGCCTAAGAGACCTCGGAAGAGGACTGTGCTCGTGGACTGATGGGTGGATAGCAGAAGCAAACTGCAGCCACCTACAACTTTTTCTGTAGTCACCTCTACAAATGTATACTGTAGTAGCCCCTGCTCTTCATCTGTGGTCTGACTTACCAGTTTTCACGAGACTATAAGGTCACCCGTGTTCCGAAGATACTAAGTGGAAATCCCAGGACTAGTGCCTGAATTTTACACTGTGCACTAGGAGCTGGTGAGATGGCTTGGCAGGCAAAGGTACCCGCTACATCAGCCTGATGACCTGAGTGTGGTTCCTGGAACCCTCTGTAAAGGTGGAAAGAGAGAACCAACTCCACCAAGCTGTCCGGTCTCCACAGGTGAACCGTGGCATGCCTCTACCTACTAATTATAGATCAAACAAAAATATTTTTAAAAGTTAATTGCACACTACTCTTCACAGCAGAAAAAAGCCTCACGGCATCCTACTCTGCCGTGTTCAGGGTATGAGCAGGGACCTTACTTGTCCAATGTATTCTTGCTGTATTCACTACCCACCTGGTGATCACAGTTACCGGATCAACGGTGGCTGCATCTGTGTTGTATAGGGATCAGTACTACCTGTGGTTTCATAAATCCACTGAAGGTCTTAGAATATTCCCACAGGAGATGGGGGACTGTCGCATGGAGGTCTAAATCAGGCTATAAGGAATGGCATGATTTGGTATTTGCAATAGTAGTAGTATTTGGGTGTCATGGCCTCCAGCTTGCTAATGTACCTGAAAAAGATGGTGGACTTCTGATATGTCTGCCTCCGTCTCTATAGATATGTGCCACCATGTCTGATTTTAGGTTGTCTTAGGGACAAATCAAGCACTGCATACATACATTCATGCTAGGCAGACACTACCAATTGAGCCGAATCTTTTAGCTAACTTTTCCCCTTCAGGCTTAAGATTTCAGTATTGTGTGATTAACAGAATTCCACAGCTAATATCCAGAAGCTTCCAAGTGGGGATCTCATGTCTTCTAGGCTATCTCCAAACCTGTACCGTAAAGCTTATAAAATATGATCCTTCCGGAACCTTACCAGCACTCTTACATGAATCATATCTCTGATCTTTGATGTCTGATTATCTGCCAAGTTAGTGTGACCATTGGAGAAAATAAAGGCGAAACTTAAAAGCCAGTATCGATATAGCTACAGGGCTGGGGCTCCTCTGGTGAGGGCTCAAGCAGGCTGGAGGTAGTTTTGGCCTTCCTTGCCCTGCATCCAGTAAAGCACTCACATTTCCTAACCATCAATGAAGAGACAGCGTGGTCTAACCAGATCCTCAGCCCATCACATGCCCAGACAGCCTTGGAGCTATCGCTTCACCCTTCAGGTTCAGGGTCTGTTTTTGGAAAAACAGCGTGGGAAGCTCAGACGCCCCAGGCTTCTCTGTATACATCACGTGCAAAGCCCACAGGAAGGACCATAGAGCAGCCAGGCACAAGGAAATTGTTACTTTAATCAAAGGGACTTACTTCTCCAAACAGCATCAACCATTATCCATCTAAAAACGAGAGCACCTATTTAACTGAGAACTCTCTCTGTTTAGAGATCACTTAGAGCCTTAAATTCTCTCTCTCACTTTCCCCCCAGTCTCTGGAAGCTGCTCCCCCATGCTGCTCGTCTGAGATAAACTCTCAGAGGCTCCACGCAGCGTTCATTGTCTGTGGCCGGCTTACTTCCCTTCTGCTGCTTCGATTAAACACCCTGGCCATGAGCAGCTTGTGAGGGCAAAGTGTGTGTTTCAGCTTACCATTCCGGTTTACCGTCCATCCTGAGGAGAAGAGGAGGAAGAGGAGGCAGAAACGTAAGCAACCAGTCATGTCGCATCCACAATCAGTGGCAGAGAGAGACAGACACACCAATATTGCTGGCTTCCCTGTTTCTATCTTGCTCCTGTTCTGTATGATTCCAGCTCCTCTGGCTAGGGAATGATGCCACCCACCCTAGGCTGAGCCTTTCTACTCAATTAACAGTCAAGACAGTACTCCACAGACATGCCCACAGGCCAGTCTGATAAAGACAATCACTCAATTGAGGCTCCCTGGGGTGCTGATCCCAGGTTGTGTCAAGTTGAGTTAAATTTCACTATGCAGACATGTACGGTATAATGCTACACAGCCATAAAAAGAATTGAGTAAGATCGTTTGTTTGACAAATATCTCCACTTTGACATCTATATGTTGGGGTTTGGGAATAACCCACACTGACCACTTGGACACCAGCCTCAGAATGATGAAAGTTCATTGAACGCTGAGGAAAGACTGATTGGTCAGTGACACAAGCCAACTCAGGAGCCAAACTGTGACACTGGTCTGTTTCTAAGGCAGGCTTTTTATAAAAAAACAAAACTTAACCAGGTAACCAGGTGTAAAAAGCAAGGTATAACCCTAATTACATCATTTTGACTAACTAAACAAAGCATCTTAAGATGACTGACCAGGATATAGGGTAGGGGAGTTGGGGACTTTCCAGTTCCCCACCGTTCTGGGAGAAAGGGACATAGCAGGGCATTGTGATTTTGTTTAAGTAAAACATATATCATTAATTCAAGCAGAACATTCAGTAAGTATTAAATTGTAAATAAAAGGCTATTCAAGTCCTCAGGGAGTCAGACCCTGAGAACTTGAAATTAATTTCACCTTATGATCAAAATGGTGACTTAAGAACAAAATGGCTGTGGTTATGCTCATTTATCCTAGGTAGTAAGGCCTCACCATGTCTCAGTATTGGTGTGCCTTGATCCATCTACAGCCACCCCCATTTTTTTAAACACCTGTCATTCTCAACAACATGGAGAGAAGTTGGCTCACTTCCATAGAGGTCCCATGGAGCTAGTCTCCTTTTCCCTGTTCCAGACACTGCTGTTCCAGTCCACTGGGCTGGATAAACCAGAGAAAAAAAGAAGCCGAGCTTCGTCGAAAGGTGGCTTTCATGTCTGTGGATGACACCCCTGGAATAGTAGTTAGGTTGCCTTTGCTATTTCTGGTTGAACCAATAAAGTCTGAACCCTAAAAAAAAAAAAAAAAAAAAAAAAAAAAAAAAGCCGAGCTTCAACCGAGGGCTCAACTATAGAAGATAATGGTGATGGGAAGGCAAAGGCAATCACTCAGGGACAGTCAGAGATACAAAACCATGGGGTGAAGTCGGTGGGGGAGGGTCGCTGAACCCTGCTGGAGCCTTTTAAAAGTCATACTAGTATATATACATTATACAGAGTGACGAGTTTCTTGATGGCTTTTTTTTTATTCAAGTATAACCTGTACTTTAACAGTCCCCAGAAGCTCAAGGGCCACTCTACCCCATTACCCTCTCCTTTTCCATCCCACTCATCCCTCCATCCTCCTCAAAAGTCTAACTACCCTTGAACTTCAAGAAGGGTTTGTGTTCTTCAAAGCTGAACATTTTATCTATCTCCAAAATCTTGTTTGTTTCCTTGTTTGCTTCTTTGTCCGTTTGTTTTTAGACAGGGTCTTGCAGTATAGCCCAACCTGGCCTGGAACTCACTTACAAAACACAAGCTGGCTTCAAGCTACAGGTGATCCTTCTGCCTCTGTCTCCCAAGGGCTTGGATTGCAGGCGTGCACCGCCATCCAGGGTCCCATGCTGGTCCACAGGAGCCTTTATCTATTTTGATTCTTTCCTTATGATAGAAACCTCTGTCCCTGACCGAATGAGGCTAACGGGAAGGCACGGCTGGGTGGAGAGTATGAACATCAGGAGGTACTGTGTGGAGGAAGCATGGGAAAGGGGAATAGAGGTGGAAGTGGAGCAAGCTATATGAGGCACGTGGTACAGCCTCCTGGGAACGCACCGTTTGAGATCTTGAGTAACAGCAATGGACTCCCAGTCTCTGCATCCTGGAACTTGGGGTGGTTTAAATTTTCTTCTTGAGTCTTTCTGTTTTCTGAGGAAGCAGTCATTTTGAATCTAGAGATAGAATAAATTGTTGTTTATCAAAAATAGAAAAAATAATATATTTATCTATTTCCTGTTACCATGGATGAACAGCACAGATTGAATAATTTATAAAGAATAAAGCTGTATTTGGCTCACAGTTCTGAGGGCTGGGAAGTCATTGGATATGTTGCTGGCATCTGACGAGGGTCTTCGGAGGCATCACAGCATAGCTGATAGGGTCCCATGAAAAGAGCTCTGAGAGTTCAGTACTTCCTCTGCCATCTTATGTAACCAATAATGCCGGTCTCACGGCTTCATCTAATACTGATCACTTTCCCACTGGCTTAATTCTGAATAACGTTGGGATTCAGACCCAGAACAAGCAGCTGAGGTGCCTATTTAACGTACAAAAGTGGACCTGGTCTCCAGGTTCTCCCAGCATCCCTCAGTGCCTACGTTATCAGCCCAGGGGTTGGGCTTCCTCTCCCCCCCCAAGAGGCTCTTCAATATATAATCAAGACTTTTGGGGTCTCTCTCTCTGAATTTCTCTCGCTTTCTCTTCCCCTTCCCCTCTATCTCCTCCTGCATGGAGACTTCTATGGCTTCATTCCTTGGGACCCAGCAACCTGCTTAAGAGCAGCCCCAATAAACCTGCCTTTATACTTTAATTTGGCTTGAACTGGCCATTTTGTAGGCAAAGAATACCTACCAAATACTATTAACTTTTAACTAAGTTTCAACATGAATTTTAGAGGACTAAAACACACCCTCGCCAAGGCTACAGAAAATTGCCCAATACCTTTGGAAAAACAGAAGAAGCAAACAAAAGTAGTAAGTGTACTCTGTGTATCAAGTGAAATGTATAAAACTCTAGAGCAGGAGAACCCACAAAATAATTTGACGCTATCAGGTGATTCCTGATGCGTAGAGGCTAGCCCGAGGAGGCAGCAGCTTGAGCTGAGGCTTGAGGTCTGGGAAGGTACTCTTCCTGGAGTGGGGACCATCAGCACGGTCCTCCCATCGTTGACCTTGACAGTCAATTTGACAGGATTTAGAATCACCTAGAAGGCAAACCTTCGGGAGCATCTGTGACAGTACCTCTGGGGAAGTTTGTCTGAGGCACCTGAATGGGAGTGAATAAAAAGGAGGAAACTCAGTAACAGTGTCCGTTCCTCCCTGTTTCCTGGCTGTGGACTCATTGTGACCATCTTCCCTGAAATCCCACTGCTGTGACTTCTTCATCATGGTGGACTATACCATTAAACCCTTCGTCCCTTAAATTGTTCTTGTCGGGTATTGTATCCGTAGTGAGAAAAATACCTAGTGCTGGCCCCTGGGGTGGCTCTGGGGTGAAGGCCATGGCTTTCTACACTGGGAAATTCTCAGGCTTTGTACTTCTTTCTGAAGATACCCCATCTGAGCCACAGTCCTCCAGCCTGCAGCTCTACTTCTAAATCGTGTCTGGGCTGCAGGAATTGTCCTGCTGCCTTAAGGACTGCCAGGGCCCTTTCCTCTTTGCAGTGTCTGCAGGGAAAAACACAAACATTTGAGAACATGCTAAAGGTCCAGGGCCAAAACCCGCTCCACATGGTGGTCCAATGATGATCCTGGAGCAGACTGCCTTCATTTTGTCACTTACTGATCAGGACAAGCTCGTGGAAGGAGAGGTTACTCACATCTGGAGGTGCTATTCGCATGTCTCCTAGGATGACCAGGAGGCTGTTGCTGTTGGTTTGTCAAAGGTCAATCTCTACAAAGGGGTATAAGCCTATTCTCTGTCCAGGTGTTCTGCATAGAAGCTGTGTACCAGATCACCCCCAGAGCCCTGTGCCCAGCAGCTATCTTTGCCACTACCAGTTTCCCAAAAGTATACACACTGAGATTGAAAGATTTCCCCGTGGATATAACCTAGAACCCCTGCTCAGATGGAGCCCGTGGCAGCTCAGTATCCAAGTGGATTCCCTAGTAAGGGGAACAGGGACTGTCTCTGACATGAACTCAGTGGCTGGCTCTTTGACCTCTCCACCCCCAAGGGAAGAGCAGCTTTGCCAGAGGAGGACATTGCAGCCTGTCTGAAGAGACCTGATAAGCTAAGGTCAGATGGAAGGGGAGGAGGACCTCCCCTATCAGTGGACTTAGAGAGGGGCAGAGAAGAGGGAGGGAGGATGGGATTGGGAGGGATTGAGGGAGGAAGCTACAGCTGGGATACAAAGTAAATAAGCTGTAATTAATATAAAAAATAAAAATTTAATGAAAGAAAGAAAGAAAGAAAGAAAGAAAGAAAGAAAGAAAGAAAGAAAGAAAGAAAGAAAGAAAGATTTCCCAAGAGACTCTCAGATGGTTTTTAGTGTACAGGCAATTCAGCTTGCCTGCCTTCAGGAACCTAGAGTCTTCATACGGTGTATTTGGGATAAAAGGTCCTACCCACCACCCCAGCTCTCTGGATCTCTCTGTTCTCCCTCTGTCTCCATGTTCTCTCCCTCTATCCTTCTCTTCCCCCCCCCTCTCTCTCTCTGCTCCTTCTCTCCCCCCTCACTCATGGGTGCCCCCTTTGTCTCCCTTCCTATCCTTCCTTTCTCTACCCTCACAGCCTACTCACTCTATTCCTTCCCCAGCTCCCCTCTCCCTTTCCTCCTTTATACCAGATTGGGGGGGGGAGGGGTTACACTTGGCATGGACCACCATGGTGTCCCCACTGCCCCATTATACAGCATGGTTAAAATACCCCAAACCATGACAGAATGATCCTCGGGTGTGAATATAGGTGAGCATCGGAAGAGAAGCCTGAGGCGCTGTTACAGAGAAAGGATCTAGCCATTGAAGATTGCTACACATTCATGGCCGGCACCACATATAAAACTGTCCACATTAACTAGAAGAATTGCAAGTTTATTTGATAATATCAATTATCTTGCTTTCTGGTTTAATCATAAAAATAAAGACTCACTCATGCTTAGAGATAGGGGATGAACCAAAATATTTCTTTAACTGCATTTTTAAATCCCACGCAACACTGTAGTGTTAGCATTTACAGCCAAAGAGCAGAACTAATTAAATTTACCAAAAGTAAGATGTATGCAGATAAGGGCAAGAATAAAAGGAAAATTGGCCCAGTAGATTGAGCTCCCGTCTTTTTCCAGGTGTGGTGCCATAAACATTTGATCCCACCACTGTGAAGGCAGAATCAGGGGTATTATTGTGAGTTCAAAGCTACAGGGCTACACAGTGAAACCCTGCCTCAAAAAGAAAAGAAAAAGGAAGAGCGCTGCCGTACCTCCTCTCTCTAATGAAGCCTGGGTCCCTGGGATCGTAGACAGTCTAGGTTAAGGATGTAGAAGCTCTGCCTGTGCCCACGTAAGGGAGGTCAGGGATAACAACTGTGTCTTAGTTAGGGTTTCCGTTGCTGTGAAGAGACGCCATGACCACGGCAACTCGCACAAAGGAAAACATTGAATTGGGGCTGCCTTACAGTTTAGAGGTTTAGTTCTTTATCTTTACGTCGGGAAGCACGGTGGCACGCAGGCAGACACGGTGCTGGAGCAGTAGCTGAGAATGCTACATCTTGATCCACAGGCAGCAGGAAGAGACAGTGAGCCGCCAGGCCTGGCTTAAGCTTCTGGGAGATCAAAGCTCCCCCCACCCACCCATGACACACTTCCTCCAAAAAGGCCATACCTACTCCAACAAGGCCAAACCTCTAAAACGTGGGTTTACAGGGGCCATTTTTATTCAAACCACCACAACCTGTAACCCCCATGCCTCAACACATCCCAGGACCAGAGTATGATAGCTTATCTCACATATCTACAGCTATCTGCCCATTGAGGAGGACTTCTGATGTCTTCTGACACCCCTCGTGTGCTCATAGGATTCTCAACGTAGGTGTCATTGCTGTCACCGTTTTTTTTTTTTTGTTGTTGTTGTTGTTGTTGTTGTTGTTGTTTTTATTGCTAAATGAATGCTAAAAATGATGACATGTCTGGATGCCATGGACCAAAGAAATATAAATCATTGATTGTGTCTGCTTCAGCCTCTGCTATTCTAATCCCTGGGCTGGGACCTCTGAGCCTGAACAACAGTGTATCAATCAATGTTCTCCAGAGAAACAAAGCCTAAAAGATGGGCAGACAGATGGACATGTGATTGGTAACAGACAGACAGATAGGTGATAATGAGAGACAGCTAATAGACAGGTAGAACTCTGTTATGTAGAAATGGTTGCTCAGACTGTGGAAGCTGAGAAGTTCCACATTCTGCCATTTGCAAGCTGGAAACACAGAGAGGTGATAGTGTGGTTCAAGCTCAAATACAGAAGTCTGCAGACCAGAAGAACAGATGGAATCCTCTATCACTCCCAGTTCAACGACTTATGAACCAGAAGTCGGTAATGGATGTTACAGTTCAAGGAAAGGAGGATCTGAATATCCAACTCAAAGAGGGAAGGTGGGAGTTAGGAAATGAGTCAGAGGGACAGAGAGAAGGGGGCGGGGGCTGGGAAGATGACACCTGGGTGGGAGTGGAGCATCTTCAACTCAGTCCACAAATCTGAAAGCTAATCTTTTTTTGGAAACACTTCTGTAGACACACTCCACTCTTAGCCAGATAATTGTGAACACCTGTTAGTTAAGTTTACACTAAAAACAAACCCATCAAACAGTCTCAGTAACCACGGGGCTTGGCACTGCGCAGTTCCAGTTCCCAGGAGCACAGTGGGAATTTAGGCATTGTACGTCTTCCAGGGAGAGAAGAATTTGTGTCAAGATGGGGACATCTGGTTAGAGACAAAACCCAGCCAGGCTAGATGCGCCAAGGATAAAGCAGGTCATGATAACAAGTGCGAGAGAAAATAACAGTAAGGGCTAGGGAGAGGGCTCGCTGGGGAAAGGCTCTGCCACCAATCCTGCTGAGGACTGGAGCGTAATCCCTGAGAGTGTACCAGCACACACACACACACACACACACACACACACACAGAAGAGAGAGAGAGAGAGAGAGAGAGAGAGAGAGAGAGAGAGAGAGAGGGAGAGGGAGCCCTTTGAGAAGCTGCTATAGGCCAAAGTCCATGCTGTGGATTTGTGTCTTACTTCATACCTAAAAGCACTTTTTCAGGAAGATATTTACACACAAAGGTGCTGGGGTCGAGGCTATTAAGTGATGAGGATTTGATTCAAACTCACAGCAGCGATATTCTTTCCTTCTGAAGACATCGCCTCTTTTGAGTACAAAATTGAGAACAAAAAAAAAAATTGTCGGTGAAATGGATATTCAACATGCCCTACATTTGCATCTCACTGACGTAAGGTCTGCGACAGGACCAGGAGGGAATGGTCCCCTCTGACTTGGTCTTGCCGGGATCTTAACTCAACTGTGTTAGCCTGTACCTCCGCTTTGAAGTCCGAAGATGTGAGGTGAGCGTGCAGGACCCGAGGGGGATGCTTCCATTTCCGCATTGTGCGTCCCAGGATGGGAGGAATTGGCAGCACATCGTGTTAGCCAGAGCCTTCCAGACAGCCTCGCATCTCAGGGCCAGCAAAACCCAAGCTCCCGCTGGCCAGAAGCATCACGGCTGACCTTGAGCTCGCTGTGGTTGAGTGGGGGGAACGTACACCATATGCTCTAGTTCCTCCCTGGACGTTAGTCAATTGAAGCTTGAGGGGACGGCAAAGGCAGCCGAGCCTCGGATCCAGGCGGAAGAATTACTCCACATTTGTTCCCACACAGCGCACGGTTACCAAGGAAAAAGCAAGCAAAGAGTAGCTGCCCAGTCGGCTCTGGGGGAAGTGTCTGCTCCTCTCTTGGACATTTCTTGCTGCATTTAAATTTCACTCCATTGTTGTTGTGCTGTGTTGTGTCGGTTTTCTTCCCCCTTTGTTTTGTTGGCACTTGAAGTGCCAACTTCTATGCAAGCATGGTTTAAAAGTAATTTGATTTTGTAACGTCATAATATAAAGATGGCCATTGAGGAAAAATATTGAAAAGAAAAGGAAAAAAAACGCCACCATTCAGAGATTATCTTTGAATATCTGTATTCCAAGATCTGTTGTGAGTGCATTTAAATCTACTGAACTGGCAACGAGGCTGCACCTTAGAGTTCGTGTAATTCCAACCATCATTCAAATTCTCAAAAGTGCACCATCCATGCCTCCGTCCTTCCAAAGAACAGCTGTGTTCCAAATCCACAAATACCGACTTTACCCTAAAGAGGCAGACGATTTGTTCCTCCAGGAAGCTGTGCTGGGTGTGAGGAAGACAGCTTTCGGTGCAGCTGATGAAACACGAGCTCAGTCCCCAGGATGCATGTGGAAAGCCAGGCGTGGTTGCTCTCATTTGCTATCCCAATGCTGAGCAGGTAGAGACACGTGCATCTCTGGTGCTGGCTGGCTGGCCAGCCTACCCTAGCCAGAAAAGTCCAGGTCAATGAGAGACCCTGCTGCAAAAATCAAGGTGGATCACAGCTGAGGAACGACGCCTGAGATTGACATCTGGCAGGCACTCATGCACACACACACACACACACACACACACATGAGAGAGAGAGAGAGAGAGAGAGAGAGAGAGAGAGAGAGAGCATATAGCAGAAACGTAACAGAGCAAGTACTTCAGAGAAGAAAACCCATCCGTCCATTTTTTTTACATGCAACAGTTCCTTCCTGTACTTCACTCATGATCAACAGCAACCATATGGTTCAAAAGATTTGTATAATTATACCCCATCTCGTTAAAGGAATGTTATTTTAAGAAACCATGGCTTCACATAATTTATTTAAATTTTTATTTGCATGTGTGTGCGCATGCGTGTCTGCAAGTGCACGCATTCGGCCTGCATGCTCTTCTTCATATGTTCCCTCATTATATAGGTCTCAGGGATCAAACTTAGGTGGTCAGGCTTGATTGCAGGCACCGTTACTGGCTGAGCCATGTCAGTGGACTGATTTTACACATTACACACGTAAATGAAATTGTGCTGAAGAATTTCAGTCCTTTGTGGAGTTCAAGCACCAGCACCGACTTCCTCACCGCATGAGCCTGTTTGCCAGTGAATGGCACAGGGAGTGACTTAGAGAAATGATGCCGTCTCTACAACATTCTCTCAGAAGCCCGTCGGCACAGTTCCTTCTCTCGTAGTGGCACCTGAGCAGACTCTCCACGAAGAGCAGACTCTCCGTGAAGAGCAGACTCTCCGTGAAGAGCAGACTCAGGAAGGAGTTCCCTCCTGAGGGCCACTTACCTTCAGAGTACCCTTCAGTGGACGCTCTCCCTTCCTTTCATTGCCATGGTGGAATTGAGGACATTCCGTGATGCATGGCGACATGGCATAACAAACTTCCTAATATTTGTCATTTATTCTACTATTTGGGCATTCTAATGCTCGTATCTCCTGTCAGATAAGCACATTTCGGTTTAGTTGGTTCACATATTTTCCAGTTACTATCTCAGCTGCTTTTACTGGAACAGGAAACCGATGACATATGATCTCCAACAACACAGAACTTTTTACCTTTGTCTGTTCAGTCAGAAACCTCAGAGCAACACGTGAAATGTTTATAAGCCACTTTTAAGTTTTATGAGGCCCTAGATTCTGTATGACATGCAACCTGTACACCTTTTTTTCTCGTGGTTAGGTTAACACAGGTTCTTAAATGACCTATCAATGCTGATAGCTTCGTACTTAACAAGAAAACACTGTAGATGTAATAAAAAGAAAGGGCCGTTACTAACGTGTAAGCAAGGTACTGGGGGAGGTGGCTAAGTGAGTAAGAGCACTTATTGTTCAAGCAGAAGGACCTTTGTTTTCAAACCCCCAAGATAGTCATAAAAAGCTAGTTGTAGCCTCACTTGAACCTGTGACCTCTGAGCTGTGGGGAGCAGAGACAGGATTGTGTGGCTTCCATAATCGCCAGCCTAACTCCAGATTCAGTGAGAGACACTGCCTCAAAGCAGTGAGGTGGACAGTGATAGGTAGGCACTTCCTCACACAAGTGTTCACAAAGAACACACACACACAGAGGAGAGAGAAGACAATGGAAAAAAATCATCACTAGTCATACTTTGAATGGTCTTAAGTCTTCAAACTGAAAAGTGTCACCGATGACTGGGAATGAGTGACCCATGAAAGTGCCCCTGCCAGTCCTCTGTGCTGGGGAATGCAGGTTTTCCCTCCTTTATAGGAGAGTCGGACAATGAGCATCTGACATAAGCTACAAACTGGAGCTTGAGTATCATTGCACATTAAGTGTTTAAGTCTTAATTCCTTCATTTTCAATTATTTTAATAGGTTTTATTGTAAAGGTACTTTTAGATTTACATGAAAATCCAGAAATTATTATGGAGAATTCTTGTATCCCACAGTATTATCTTTGATCATTACTTAGTCACTATAATTAATAGACCAATATTGTACTGTTATTTTTAGCTACATTAATTTTTCTTAAAATATTTTAAACAAAAATTGAATAGAAATATAAAAGCTTTTTCCTGCCTGTATTATAATAGGTTTCCACCTTACCGTTGATATAATATACTAAAACTGCGAATCCCAGAATGCACTGCTGATAAGACCCTCTGTTGCTTTCCTTGACCTTCCTATATGCACTTGGAATTTCTCTTATTGTTTTCACCATCTCCTCATCTCCTTCTGGAAATGCTAGGGTGTTTCATCTTGGCCTGAACATAGCAGAGTAATGGGCTGGAAGTAGGTGGGATAGGAACAGAATCCTACGTTTTCTGTCTGCCTTGTTTTAGCATTGCTTTGAGTCATGGTCTCTGAGCCAAGGAATGTTTGTTTAAAAGGTACTAAGCCCCCCCACCCCCATCTCTGTTTTCATGAGCCAGTCCTGGGTTTTCCATGGATTAGAGTACAGAGGATTGCTTTCATTCATGTTCCATCTACTGTGTAATTAGCGCCCCTCTTCTGGCATTCTGGCATTGAGCTGTCAGTCCTCATTTGTAAGTGGTTTTGCTGTGACTCTGCGGTCATCTCAGGGAGGTGTTGGGAAGTGCTTTCTGGGAGCTGATTGCCAGGTTGCTTAGTACCAGAAGTCTCTTTGGCTTACTGTGGAAATTCCCCAGCTAGCTCTGCTGGAGATGAAGAGAGCCTAATGAGATAGAGGAACTGGGTGGCTGACAAGAAGACTGGGCCAGAACAAATGTGTTGTAAGAAACAAAACAGACATAGAGTAGCCAAAATGACACCACACAAAATGAACCGTCTTCCCATTGAGGAAAAGGTCAGCGCGTTGGTTTTTCTGTAAGGAGCTGGAACATTCCTCACAGAACCATGGGATACCTCAGCCAGGATGAGCAGTGGGCTTCTCGGAGGTCTGGATCTGCTCTGGATGACTCTAAGGAGGTGCTACGTCTATGCAGCTTTGTTCTAGAGTGGATTTTGTGTAGCAGAGGGGACAGTTTGTTGAAGAAGCATCTTAATTAGTCTTTAGAAGATGAGAGCAGCGTGAAGAAGTGGAAGTAACGTGTTCTGTGACACTTTGTGTTTTGAGTCACAGGGAAGATGAATTACTCTTGCTGTAGTTTTAGCTCACAAAGTGGCAAAATTCTTTCCCTCTTGCTGAGGACACCACACACTTTAGATACAGGATGTGAGGGAAGCAAGATCCATCCGAGCTAGAAGCTTCCTCGCTGAGAACTCACTCTCAGTTTCAAAGAAGCCATGTATGTTGCCAATGGAGAAAAGCAGTAAAGAGCTCCACCCAACCATAACATCAAAAAATTTCAAGATGGCCAGCACGACATGATATTCCGAAAGCGGTCATAGATCAAACGTGAAGTGCATGCTCAGCACTGGAAAGTGGGAACCTGTGTGTGTGTGTGTGTGTGTGTGTGTGTGTGTGTGTGTGTGTGTAGAAATCGTAAACCATCAATCTTCCCGATGTTTCCATCCTTCCAGATGCCTTTCACAAGCATTTGTACAAGTGGCTAGAGGTGGGAGGCAGAAATCCTCTCAGCCTAAACCATGAAGAAGATGAAGGTCACAGGGGCCCCCTAAAAGCTGGGGAGTCCATTCCTGTGAACTCAGCCCAGCACTGCAGCTCTGCTGACAGCCAATCAAGCGCATCTTGGGTCAGCATAACTTTACCTCCAAACTGAATAAGCTTCATCCTAACCTTCCCACATGCAGCATGTCCCCTGGAGGTGGAGGAGGACCAAGGGGTTTGCTGTTACTGTTACCCTTTGAAACAAGTCCTTCCTTGACTGATTCCAAAATGCCTATGCGTGAGGACGCACTTGACACACAGACACAGACACAGACACACAGACACACACACACACACACACACACACACACACACACACTCCAGTCTCATTGTCTTCATACTCTGATATGCTAGTTTCTGGAAAGATTCATTTTGTTCCCTGAAAGCATCATTCCCTGCCAGGCTCCCTACGGAGAGTGGGAATGCCCATTACACATAAGAGGGATTACCTGGAAATTACTTTGCTTATTTATTACCTTGACTAATGGCCGATTTACCTAAACATTTGTACTTAAACTTAGTCATTTTAAATCATTTTAAGAGCATATCTGAACTGATTTGTTACTTACAATAATTTTAATCAATCACTTTAAGATTCAATTACTTATAGTTCTCCTAGAAATTGCCCACATAATATGGACTTTCTATTTTCCCATGCCTGGAGGTTCTTAGGCTCTTGGAAGTGAAGTCCTATCAAAACTTGTGTCACGTTTGTCCCGTTGCTTCTCGAAGATGCCTTCCTAATTTCTACCATTTGCACCTGTGCCCTTCATGTTTATTAATGAAATTAACACACGTTCACAATTCATTCTATTTACAAAGTACTGACGTTTTGACAAGGAGAATGATGATGGTGCAAATTGGATGGGCCAGAGCTTTTTTGAGCAACATATTTTTTTCTCCAGCAGCTTGATTGTTACAATCAAGTTGGAGTGGCTGAGGAGATGGCTCCTTGGTTAAGCATTTACCATGGCAAGCATGAGGACCAGAGTTCAGATCTACAGGACCTGTTTAAATGCCAGGGTGTCATGGCCAGTCTGCCTGCAACTCCAGCCTCAGAAAACAGAGACCAAGGGTGACCCCAGAGCAGGCTATCTAGATGAGCCATATTGGTAATTCTGGGTCTTATAGAGAGACCCTGCCTCGTTGAATGAGGTGGAAGAGGGATCAAAGACGACCCCCAACATCAACCTCAGGCTTCAATGCACATGCTCCCTCACACACACACACATGCAAGTGTGTATGTAACACACACACACATGCACGCACACAGTGAAAAAAGAAAAGTAATAGTAATGGCAACAAAAGATCCTGAAATGCAAAACATTTTCCAAGTGTGTGTCCTTTTAGAAAAGCTAGTAATGTCCTTCTGGTTTTCCTGTGCCCTTTTATATATATTTAAAACATTTGAAAATCTCCATGACGTTCCACCTTCCATCTTTGCCTTCCTTTCAACCCTGAATACGGTTTCTGAATACTGTCTATTGTTTCCACACAGTCTCTGTTGTTCATACATCTATCGCTCTCTCTTTTGCGCTTTTCTAGTCCTTGAATTACTTATGTGCTGTTATGGCTTTGTTTTGCTGTTTATACTATTGTATTCACGATTACAACAAGAACTACGGTTTCCACATGACTGAATTTTGATAAGTGCAAGTATTGTATAGCAAGACTCTCCAGTTCATTTTCTTCTGAAATGAAAGCTTGGGCGTCCCATATGAATTTGTGGTTACATTTTAATATAGTAGTTTTACTAATTCTTGAGAATTTCATATAGTCATATAATGTGTTTTGATCGTATTCATTCTTCTGACTCCTTCAGTTCCTTCAAAGTTTTACCCATACCCTCTCAACTTCTTTTTTTAATAACCCACCAAGTTCAATTTGTGTTGTGCACATATTCTTGGAAATGGTAACATCCAAAGGAGCATAGGGTGCTTAACCCACCAGGGATTACATTCTTTTAAAAAAATTATACATGTATATGTATATGTATATGTAGATAGATAGATAGATAGATAGATAGATAGATAGATAGATAGATTAAACATATATAGAGACTCTTACTCTCTGTAGTGGTTTGAATGAAAATGCCCCTACTGCTATACTTCCATAGCTACATAGGAAGTGGCCCTATTAGGAGGTGTGGCCTTGTTGGAGAAAGTGGTCACTGGAGGAGGGCTTTGAGGTCTCAGATGTTCAAGCCATGCCCAGTGTGGCACTCTCTTCCTGCTGCCTGCCAATCTGGATGTAGAACTCTCAGCTCCTTCTCCAGCACCATATCTGCCTACAGGCCCACCATACTCCCTGATATGGCAATAATGGACTAAACCTCTGGACTGTAAGCCAGCCCCAATTAAACATTTTTCTTTGTAAGTGTTGCTATGGCCATGGCATCTCTTCACAGCAATGGAAACCCTAACTGAAACACTCTCCCAGAAACCATTAGCTGTCGGTAGCTCTTCAGTAGGGATGGAAACTCATGAGCCTTTCTCACTCCATGCAATACTGACTGGCTTGCTCTTGTGCAGGTCTTATGAAGGCAGCCATGGCTGCTGTGAGTTCCTGAGTGCAGTGTTCCTGCCATGTTAATAAGACACCACTTTTTTCTCTGCTACTTCCCAACCTCTGGCTCTTAAAATCTTTTTCCCCCTTTTCCACGAAAGTCCCTGAGCTTTGGGGGGAAGAAGAAGGTGTGATACAGATGGCCTTTTTGTGGATGGCCACTCCATAGGTAATTATTCACTGTATTTTGGCCATTTGTGAAGTTCTGTGCATAACCACCATCCGCTGCACAAGAAAAGTTCTCATATAGGGTCTGAGAGCTGAACTAATCTATGCATACAGAGATATAAAATTAGAGGGCAATTTGATACAGTGTCCAAGCTAGCAAAATAACAGTAGCTGGTCTACCCTTGTGGCCTATGAACTCCCAACCATTGGTTCTTGGTCAGAATTTCAGTACCAAGCATGAATTCCATTCTGTAGAGTAGGCCTTAATTCTAACCATGTAGTTGGTTACCTACATAACATTTGTTACACCATTGCAACTATTTGAATCTTGCTCAACTGATCATTAATATAGCCCACAGGGTTCACCGATGGGTAAGATTATTGATTAATTCCCACCCTCGGCAACCTACGTAACACCTTCCAGAATATGGAAGCACCCAAGAGGCAAGAAGCTTCCTGGCCAGTATCCTCTTCTTTTATCCGTGTTCCGCTGCTGTGATCTTTTCACTTATACAGTCTTAACATCAAGTTATACTGGGCAAGTAAGAACAACATCAAAGGTATGGATTGTTTAGGGGGTTCTCCAGGGCACCCGTAACTGACATACTCAAGCAGAGGTACCCTACAACTGACACCTCTGCTTTCTGAGCAGAACATTGCCCATACGGGCTTGCAGAGACTAGAGCTGCAGTCATGGAGCCTGTATGGTTCTGCACTAGGTCCTCTGCAAGTATATTACAGTTTGTTAGCTTGGTGTTCTTATGGGACTCCTCACAGTGTGTGTTTGTGTGTGGGAGGAGGGGGTCTCTGACTCTTTTGCTTGCCCTTGGAACCCTTTTCCTCCTTTTGGTTTGCCTCACTCAGCCCTGATATTAGGGTCTTTGTGTACTCTTATTGTAACTTGTTATGCCGTGTTTGGTTGATATCCCTGAGAAGCCTGCTCTTCTCTGAAGAAAAACTGAGGAGGAGTGGATCTGGGGGAGGGAATGGGAAGAGGGGAGGATGGGGAGACTCTGGCCAGGATGTATTGTATGAAAGGAGAATTTTAAAAAAAGGACATAGAATGGATGAAATAAATTACCCCCATTCCCTACGAAAAAGGGGGGAAAAAGATTTTTACTTTGGAGCTGTTAAAATAGCCTTGTGAAATACCAATTTTTCTTCAAGGGCATCAGCATTGTATCATTATTTCTTAAAGTCACAACTCTAATGGTTATAAAAGATTGTGAAGTGGTGAGAAGGTATTAGAGTGTAACTCCATCACCCACAGTCCTGCAGTCCGGCCACTGCTGAGTACCCTAGCCTTGACAGATGCTCGGAACACACTTCACTGTCATTTAAATGGAAGGGTTGTGGTTCCCCCAGATAGTAGAATCTGTAAGAACGAAGAGCAAAGCCGTTTATCGATCGGTTGGTTCCAGTCTAGCAGTGAAGAAGCAGGTCTGGCTGCTCAGAGCTACATCAGCGCTGATCTGGAGATAAAGGTTAATTAGACAGGAGCTTATCTTGGGCTCTGGAGATGCCCGTTGTGAAGCCAGTACTGTTGACAGGGTACGGGCTTGAAGTCTCCAGGTGCCCTGGAGCTAATACAAAGACTTCAGACTAGACACCTGTGTCTGGAGCGCAGGCTCCAAAGCTTTCTGACTTCAAATCTCTGGTCAATATGCAGCCTCATCCAGCTGAGAAGAGAACCTAGGTTCAGTTGGGAAAACAACCCCAGGTCACTTTGCATGTGACATAAGTGTGCCCTTAATTTCTCGCATGCAGAAACATTCAAAATCAATTCTAGAGGGGATAAAACAAATCCAATACATAGAGCTATATTTTACACTTGATACTGGAGTGATTATAGCAACACGAATTGGAAGGGTCTTAGTACCAAGGTTTTAATTTACAAAATGTCTTGAGTAAGTTCATTTCCCATGGCTGTGTAAACAGGCTATAACGATCCTGGCTTCATAAAACACCCCAAATGTATTTCCCCAGCCCTTATACAGTAAAGAATCCCAACGCTGATGTCACTGCACTAAAATGATACAGCAGAGTGATTGTGGGAGCCCAATCCCAGTTGATACACCTACAACGCAGCCCATAAACCTAAGTCTCAGGGAAAAGTGTGGAACAAAGGGCAGAAGGATTATAAGAGCCAGAGGACCAGACACCTGATGAAAGACAGGATCTCCTAGACGTGACAGGGAAGCCACACCCATGAAATCTCAACAACGTGGCTGCCTACATAACACCTGCATAAGAACACCAATTGACATGCCAACATGAATGGAGAAATATCTGGGTGAAGAGTTATGGGCGACTGAAGAGGTCATCCTCTAACTAGACGGTCCACCTAGTGGAGCGATGGGAACACCAACCCATCCACAAAAACCTGACCCAAAATTTACCTTGACTACAAGATGTGCAGGTATAAAAATACCACGGAGACTGAGGGAATGTCCAACCGATGTCTGGCCCAACCTGAAACTCACCCCATGGGAGAGAGCCAACCCCTGACACTACAAAGGATACTCTGCTAGTCTTGCAGAAGGGATCTTAGCACAACTGTCCTCTGAGAGGCCCCACCCAGTACCAGATTGAAACAGATGTTGAAACTCACAGCCAAACACTGGGTGGAGCACAGCAAGTCTTGAGGAAGAGTGGAAAGAAGGATAGAAGGACCAGGAGGGAACAGGAGCTCCACAAGAAAACCAACAGAGCCAACTAACCAGGGCCCAGAGGGGCTTGCAGAGACTAAAGCATCAATCGAGAACCAGGTATGGACTGAACCTAGGCTCGCTATACAGATGTAGCTGAAGGGCATCTCTGTCATCACGTAGGTTCCCCAGTAAGGGGAGAGAGGGCTGTCTGTGACATGGACTCTGTTGCCTGCTTTTCGAGAACTTCCCCTGCCAAGGCCGCCTCACCAGCTCCACACCCCCCCTCCACACACACCACATACAATCAATGCTAAATGGGCTCAGGAGGTTCATATATATGCATGTATGAAGCAACAATAATCAGAGGGTATGAATTTGAGAGGCACAGAGTTGGAACACAGGAGGAGTTAGAGGAGGTGGGGGGAAGGGTAGAAATGAAACAATACAGTAATGCCAGCAGTCCCCATCCCTGACTACGGATCCTGATTCATGCCCCAGACTCTTGCAAGTCACCAGCAGAACCCGTTTCCTTGCTGTTGGCGTGAGGGTGGGAAAATAATATTCCAGTGTCCTTGCCGGGTGTGGGTGAATTTTCAGCATCACGAGGCCACCCATGTTTCTTGGTTTGTGGTCTCCTTCTAAAAGCAGTGGTGTGGGGAGCCCTTCCCACCCTCTGATCTCACATATGACCCACTATTTTTTTTTCTCTTCTACTGCATCTCTGCTCCACTTTCAGAAATTTCTCTCTATTCCAAGAGCCCAAGGAATTAAATCTGGCTGACCCAGATGATTTGGGATTATGTCCTCATATCAGAGTCTGTAACTTAAAGACATTTACAAGATTCCATCTGCCACTTGATATCATGTGTGTGTGCACACATGCGCAAGTGGGGGGAGATATATGCCATTTATGTACAGATGCCCATGGAGACTAGAAAGGGGCAGAGAGAGAGAGACAGACAGACAAACAGACAGAGACAGACACACACACACACAGAGAAAGAGAGAGAGAGAGAGAGAGAAATCTTAGAGGGAGAAAGCTGAAACTGAGATTCCGCATCCAAGGTTACTTCTAAGGCATTTGTGAGGTAGGGGTCAGTCCTTGAACTTATGCCCTTTTGTTCACTCCTGGTGGTGAAAGGACGCGGCTCACCTTAAGACAGATAATACACTCAAGCTCTCACATGAAGGGCCTTGGATGTCACACTAAAGACTTGCTCCTCAGTCTTCTACATCAGAGATATTAAAAGCTCCTGTGATCTGACCTGTGTATAAAATATATTTAAAAACAAAACAAAAAATAATCTTAGAAGTTGGGGCTAGAGAGATGGCTCAGAGGTTAAGAGCACTGACTGCTTTTCCTAAGGTTCTGAGTTCAATTCCCAGCACCCACAGGATGGCTCACAACCATCTACAATGAGATCTGGTGCCCTCTTCTAGCGTACAGGTGTACATGCAGGCAGAACACTGTATACAAAATAAATAAATCTTTTTTTTAATCTTGAAAGTGACTCCCAGAATACCTCAGAAGATCCCTGTGTTCCTTGGCACATCATTCATGCCTGTGGTCTCAAACTGAGATGCTACTTGGCTTCTCAGGAATCAAAGACGAAAGCTCTTTCTAATCCTTGACTAGAAGACTGAAATCATTCATCTGCGGAGCACCTTTATCACTTAATGGCGTCTTCCTTGGCGGGGAGGTGGGAGAGTCTCCGGGAAGCACAGTTGGCATTCTGAAGGATACTTCCCCTGTGTTTCATCTTATGGTTGGCTAAGTGCCAATCAAATGTGTGCATACTCAAGAGTGCTCCAAGAGGGTTTGTAGTGCTGTTGATGGCTTGGTCACACGATCATGATGTGGCCTCTGAGTTACATTTCCTGTCCTCTCTTTTTTTTAAAGTTTTTTTAAATTAATTTTTTTATTTATTCATTTTGTATCCCAGCTGTAGCCCCCTTCCTCATCCCCTCCCAATCTTTACCTCTCTCTTCTCCTCCCATCCCCCTCTCCCAGTCCACTGATAGAGGAGGTCCTCCTCCCCTTCCCTTTGACCCTAGCCTGTCAGGTCTCATCAGTACTGGCTGCATTGTCCTCCTCTGTGGCTTGGTAAAACTGCCCTAATCCTCAGGGCAAGGTGGTCAAAGAGCCAGCCACTGAGTTCATGTCAGAGACAGTCCCTGTTCCCATTACTAGAGAGCCCACTTAGACGCTGAGCTACCATGGACTACATCTGTGCAGGGGTTCTAGGTTATCTCCATGCATGGTCCTTGGTTGGAGTATCAGCCTCAGAAAAGACCTCCGGGCCCAGATTTTTTGGTTCTGTTGTTCTCCTTGTGGAGCTCCAGTCCCCTCTAGGTCTTTCTCTCTCCCCCTTCTTTCATAAGATTCCCTGCACTGTCCTCTTAACATCCATTTGCTTGTATAAAGTCTAAGAACTTATACTAGCCAACCAGGGTTTTATGAGATTAATGAGAATGTGTATGCATCTCTTAGCATGCTGCTGAACGAACACCTGACCGGTAAACACTATTCCCATTAGTAGACTGTTTCTATAGTCGAGAAGCCCCTCGTAATGTCCTCGCAGTGTCCCAGCTTACAGTACATCCTTAGCAATTTGTTCTAAGAAAATGAACCGTGACAAGCACCTCCTGCAGTAAAGGAGCCTTTGAGCTTTGGGAATTGCTCTGTGCTAAAACACAAATGCTCTGGGATTTGTTTTCCTTGTATGTGCAGTTAATCAGTGCTATGGAGAAAAAAACAGTGGACTTCATCAACTCTTGTTAGCAGTGAAGTCAGAAGTCTAAGAGGAAGGCCAAAATCCTTGGGCAGACATATCCAGTTCTCCGAGCCAGAAAATTTGACTCAGCAGAGGATATTTCATAGCATGTGGTTAGATCATTTTTATTATGCTTCTTCCCTGGTCCAGGTGCTTCTTTCCAGCTTTTCTGGTTAATTGTGGGACTTATTTACATGGTATGCTTAGGAGATCTCTCAAATACCATCATGGCTGCCAAGCGCATCCCTCCTGGAAATGGCTGACATTGAACATCTGTGTTCAAAGTTGAGTGGCAATTATCTTCAGGGGGCAATGCTGGGATCTGGTGATCTACACTCTGTCATCGGAAATCTTGACATGACTATTGACCTCTCTGTGTAAAAGCCATGTCTTCTCGTTTCCCTGGAGGACAGGGAAGCAACAGGGAACTGCCCGTGTGCCTGAACTCCTGCCCTACATGAGACACTCAACATGTGTTCAGTTCTGTCAGAGGCTAATTTGCACAGCATCTACAGCTCATCATTTTGATGCCCTGAGGTGCTTCTCTGGTGGGGGGGGGGCATTACTTTCATTATAAACATTTTCAAATCATTAGCCAAATGTTACTTGTTCCCAGAGGGTCACTGGGTAAGTCGGAACTGTGCTTTGGAAATGAGGATGGAGTGGAATGAGTAAGGTTTCAAGCTTCAGCAAAACCTATAGCTTCAAGCAAAAACACACAAATCAAAAACAAAAAGAGCCCCCCCCCGAAACAAAATAAAACAAAACAAAACAGTTTTGAGAACATCCCTCCCCCTGCCCTTCTGCTAGCTATCGTTTTTGAATGAAAGTGTTCCTGAATGAGAACATGGCTCACTGAGTTTTCCAGGGTATTTCTTTCCTGGTTGGGTAAACCATTTTCCATGAGCATCTTCACAATAGATCCACAATGATCACCAAGTTTCTCTAACATAGTCAAAGCAGAAAGAGCCATGAACAACAGTACATCTGGCATCTTAAAGCAAAGAACATCTCACACTTCCCTGCCTTAGTGTCTCTGTACTCCTAAGCAACCTGCAAACTGGAGCAATAGATTAACTGAAACTATCTTCGGTATTTCAGAAAGACAAAATGATGAAGACTTTTGAAAACAGAATTTTCTGGAATTATTCATTCCATTGGTGTGGAAACTGAAGGTAATTATAACCCCCTCTTCATTCCAGAAGGGGTTATTAGAAGGATTCAAGGTCAATGAACTAGGCATGGAAAAAAACAAAAGATATAATATGGCGCTGTGCTTTCTTATAAGCTCACTGAAAGTTTGAAATTATTTTGGTTAAACAACTCTAATGGCAACAGAAGACTTCCTCATAATATATCGCAGGAAAAAAAAGTAAATTCCATCACTAGCTCTCTTCATTTGGGCTGGTATCATAGCTGGCTCATCAGGAACTGGAATGGTCCATTCTAAATGGTTTCTGTTTTGAATGGATAAAATGTCACACTGATACACACCCTATCAGGTAGTTAAATTTTCACAATAATGTGGCCAGAAGAGTAGATGTTAGTAGCAGAATCTGTGGCTGAAGACATTAGAGCCAGTGCCCCTGGCAGATGGTCACAGACAAGATTCAACTTGCGGTTATTGAATAAGCAAAGCACGGGCTCTGCTTCCTCATTAGGCACAGAGGAGCAAAGGCCTACAAGTAGATCTCCATCACAGAACCATCTGGAGGCAAAAGCACATCAGTAAAGCAGATCTGTGTCCAGTAAAACACAGCAAAGCATTCCACAGGAGACTGTAGTCTGGAACAGGAAAAGTGTCCTGTTTTGTTCAGCCTAAGAGAAGGGCAAGCACATCAGATACTTCTTTCTTTCAGAGCAAAACTTCAAGTAAGACAGTTTCTTTTCTACCTCAGGGCACATCTTTTTATCAAAGCCATCTGAGGGTGTCTTTCCATTACACTGCTGGTTAATGAGAAGGAGCCGTTCCTGGTACCCTAGAAATCAGCCACTGACGTCTATTGCCTTAGGGACGTACAGAGTGACTTTGTCTCGGGACAGCACGTGCTGTTACTGAGCATCCTCCACATACCCTAATGTTAAATTCACAGCAGTCGTTACTCCGCCGCCTTCTGTGGTATCAGACTGTTAACCTGACAGCTCTGCAACTAGTCTGTCCTGCGAGGACTGAGGTGGGGCTGGAAGGGTCATTCCTGAGAGTGAGTGGCACCTTCTGACAGGCATCCCAGATACAAAGAGGTCAGACTAGAAAGCAGAGGTGCCTGTTGCCTGCCTGCCTTCACCTCTTGCTAATGAGTGCGTCTATCCTACAGTTGCTGCGGCTGCAGCTACCATCCTGCAATGATGTCAAACTCCAAATTCGCCAGCCTTCTAGTGTCAACTGAAGATGAGCAACTCTCCAGGGATCTTCCAGATCTTCAGCACTGGAGTGATGCTGCTGACATATTTGGGGACTGAGCAGCTGCGAGGTTCTGAGCTTTTGACAGTGTGCAGGCAGGCAGCCTTCGTGGGACAATCCAGCCTCTACGGTAGCATGAAACCATTCTAGGAAAGCCCCCTTTTTGATTAATGTGTGTTTTATCAGGTCCTAGACTCTTGTGAATTCTTAGCGCCCACGAGCCTCAGTAAAGAGGCCAATTCTTCAGGGCTCTCTGTACTCAAGTAAGAAGCAGATAATGCATTCATTAGGTTCTCCATTTTCGATTCCTAATTAGTGTGACAATGGCCACACTCCCTGCTGGGGACTCACAGGGAGCTTATTTGGAGGCTCTCGAACAACCCTAATCAGCGCCATCTCAACACATTAAGTGACATTTTCAAGGAAGAGATGTGCTAGGAAGCACACGTGGCTTTGAACACCCTTTAAAAACCTCCTTGCACATCTTTTTTTTTTTCCTATTCTTTCCATGTAGAAAAACAAAATTAAATGTCATCACATCAATTAACAATCATCTGGCAGGTCCATAGAAAATGACATTTTCAAGGATGCCAGTCAGCCTGGGACCTCCTGGGAGGCTGCCCTCCTAGCAGGTGTCCTCCCCACCCTTCCTTCCCAGGAGGACGTTTATGGCTGCTAATCAACTTCCTGCTCTGTAACTGACTGAGCACTGTGAATGCCATAATGAGCCCCTTCTTACTGGCTGAAAGAAGTCAAGGTAAAGAGCAAAAGGTAAGCACAGAAAACACAATCTAGAGATCCCACTGCCGTACTTGGGGTTCCTATAATTTGGGATCTCAAAAGAAACAGCCTAGAGACATCTTAGAGGGAGAGCATGTGTGTGTGTGTGTGTGTGTGTGTGTGTGTGTGTGTGTGTGTGTGTATGTGTGTAGATTTTCCCCTCAAAACATGAGTTAGAATCATCCCATTGCAGCCTTGTAGGTTAGGCAGAAATAAATTAATTCTTGACGCAAACTGTCTCTCGGAAACATGACGAAACCGGTGACTTTTAATGAACTCTTAATACGGAGCTCTGCTGTAGAGGCATCCGGCCATTACCACTGAGGGTACTGCCATCTCGTACTCCAGTGACACAGCTGCAACACTCTCCCATAAGCAATACGTTGAAGTACTTGAAATGTATCAATTAATTCGCTCTTTCTTACTAAAATTTAACTCCGAGAATAAAAAAAAAAATCAATTAAAAGCTGCAATAATTACACAATTGCAAGTCATGAGCTGTTTAATCATTCATGATCGTTCCGGCCAATGAGTGTGCTAAATGAAATGAAAGCTAAATGAAATGGTGTATTTCTGTGAGGCTTTTAGGACAGCTCTACCGCTTCCCGTCTACCAAGAAGTTGTTCTGAAATTGGGCGTGGAAAAGTTATGGAGCAATAGGGATTAGTGTCCTATTCTACATGTATGTGTATAAAAGATGCATTGAACCGATCACAAATATTTCAGTCGGTAATCTCTAAGCACTTACTGCTTTAATAATAGCTAGAACGCCAGAATGTCACTTCTTCCAAACCTCTGAGGTAGAGCTCTAGGGGTAGTTTGGCAATTAGGATCACTTGCTGCTCTCGCAGGAACCTGAGTTCAGTTCCCAGCACCCATGCCAGGTGACCTGCAACCTGTAACTTCAGCTCCAGGGGCTACGGTTCCTGGACTTACCAGTCGTTATGAGAACAGTTCAAATGTATCATCCGGGATCCAGTGAGATGTCTCAGTTGTAAAGAAGCTCGCCCCTAGTCCCAGTGACTTGAATGTGACCCTTAAGACCCAGCTGGTAGAAGGAGAACCAACTCCCCAAAGTTGCCCTCTGACCTCCACACAGGCACTGAGGCCCTTACATACTTGCACTTCAACACAATACACACATACACGTACACACACGTTATTTAAGTTTTGTTTCAAAACATGTAGTTTACTGCTGGCAGCATCTTTTTCTTTAGAAAAAAAAAAAAAGAAAAGAAAGCATTCCTGTTTTCTAAAGGGATGTTAAACCTTCCATCCTGCAGGTTCATTAAGGTAAAGAAGGAAACAACTCAGACAGTTCAGTGATCCCTGAAACTGACAGGATAACACTCTGCCTCTTCCTCCCCAAGCTTCTAGAGAGGAAACATTGCCGAGAGACACTCTGAGACAAGCTCCGCTGCCAGGAGGGCTTCAGCAGCCTAGGAGAAGCAAAGGCTACCCTATCGTTTGGAAAGGACGAGTCCCAAGTTGTCCAGCTGCCTGCAGGCTGAGCAGTGTTCTTCCCAGGCTCCCCTGGGTGATCTGTCACCCATGATAGGGTGGGCTTTTGATGGGCAGCCATCTTTGCATTATTATGGCTTCTCTAAGTAGTCCCTCACCCCGCCCACAGTCCTGTAAGTAACCCCAGTAACTCATTGGCTCACCAAGCTGTACATTTTTGCTTGCTTGTTGCTCCCCTATCTGAGATAAGTAGATGTTTGTTTACAAAAAGTGGAGGTATGAACACAACACTTCGTCGTCGAAGTGAGGGATAAACGGTTTGACTTTCCAAGAAGATCCCGTTTACAAGGAGTAGAAGCAGAATTGGAGCCCATGTTTATTTTATTCCCAAATATTGCCCTCTGTGTCACACCATATCCTGGTATTGTTGTTCCCATAAATAGATAAAATTTCCTTCCAAGTTACTTATCTCTAAGAGAAGACAGCATCACATGCTTTAGAAAATAAAGCATTGCTTTCTGTAGAAAGCAAAAAAAAAAAAAAATGAAGATAATAAAAATAGCTTCAATCATATTCTGAGATAAACATCCTAATATTTTGCAAATATTCTTCCAATTTTCTGTTTCAATGTCCGCTGAACTAGGAAAATGAAACCGCCATCTGCTTCAGACGGGAGACTGAAAAAGAAAATAGAATGCATTGTGTCTGCTAAATCAGGTCCCTACACATATAAAGCAATTTCCAAAATTTAGCCAAATGTTTAGTTTGCAGAGGGGTGCTTGGAAATGTGCTCTGTGGAAAGAGCAGGAGGGGGCAGAATTCTTATGCACAAGAAAATGAGAGTGTTTTGTTTTTTGTTTTTGGTTCCTGGGAGAAAAGGGAGCAGGAAAAAAAGCAGAGAGGAGAGGCAGAAAAGCCAAAGGGCTTTGAAAATAGGAATGTTTAATTTTCTTCTAAAACTGGGAATCTTTAGGGTTTTGTGCTGTTGTTTTGTTTTGTTTTTTGTTTTGTTTTGTTTTGTTTTAAAGTCATTTGTGGTTTGAAATGTCGCTCTCTGGCTCCCATGATGTGACACAGAAAGGCTTAGACAGCAAGGAAAGAGGTCTTTCCATTGAGCCTGTGACAGAACTGATGAGAAATGACAGCAAAGCGTGGAACATGGAATATGGCTGTTAGAAGAGGCAGCAGTCGGGACCACGGAAGACAGCTACCCAGAGACCCAGAGACACTGAAGTCATCAGATCTCAGCGGGATGCTCAATGAAAGGGCTGCTTGAGCTTCTTTCTGAATTTTAAAAGAAAAACTAACATTATTTATTCTATAAAAAGAATAAGCTGTGATTTGCTTATCTGCCACTATTTCACCCATTTAGATTACCTCTGGGACCCAGCAATTATCCAAGCACTACCAGGCAATATTTGATATTATAAGGATATAATTATTTATTTTTAAAATCGGGAGCTCACCCACCCAAAAGGGTAAACTGTGATTTTTAAATTAAACTGACACATATTGTACTTTTTAAGACTATAGATCTATGAAGCTCCCAACTGATGAGAATCTAAACTGAAATGCCATCTATGGAAATTGTTGGGGTTTAAAGCAAAGCCTACATACAGCCCCACATTCCAGCCCTGAGCACCGACTCCAGAGAAATTGGCCTGTGTTAATATCCAAGGACTGATGTGTCCCTTCAGACTTCCTTCTTGCCATTTACAAGAAAATGAATCTTTCCCATTCCATTGATGATGAGGAAAGAATGAGTGCTCTGATTTACAGACAGACTTTGGTGTGTGAAGGGAATCTGCTGATTCAACTTGAAGGTCAGAATAAGAGTCTAGCTAAAGGCTAAGGGCCAAACATCCAAGAACCAGGCAGCAGTGTGCAGGAAAGTCATCTTCCCACCTGGTAGCTGCGCTTGGAGTCATGTCCAAGGTCAGGGTGTCAGCATTCTTGCAATACAAACCTTAATGTAGTCACAGTCACGGTATATGGACCTGTGAGTGGCTTTAAGAAATAACACGTTCTGCAAGCAAGACATTTCCAGAAATTGGTGGTGCCAATATGTGATTTTTGTGCCCTGCTGTAGATGCCATAAAGATCCTGGTATGATTCGAGTGCCACCCAATAATAATGCTGTGAGTTCCAACGCCTGCATGGGAACAGGTCTGACAATCTAAAAAACCAAATGAGAAGCCGGGAAGGAAAACAAGCAAGGAAATTTACTTTGGGAAACAGGAAAAAAAGACACAAAAAAACTACACATAAAAATCCCACCAGGGTCATCAGGGACAGTATTTACACAGTGACAATGTTGCATGTGCTTGAGTCCAAGTCTAAGCAAGACTCACAGAAGTTCTGCTGTGAGAAGATGTATGTGTGTGTGTGAAAGAGAGAGAGAGACAGAGAGAGACAGAGAGAATTTGTAAGGACACTGACTCCTCAGCTTCCCTTGTAAGAAATTAAAAAATAATATCAAGAAGACAGAAAACTGAAGTTTTCTGCTACATTAGACCCCAACTATTGTTTTTAAAATAAAATAACAATACAAACTCAGAAGCCAGATGCTGGGTGAAAGTCTGCTAGCTCAGAGAAGCAAAGAAAGCACCCCACTGACCTTCCTACTCAGCCAGTGTCCCAGAAGGAACAAGCCCTTTCTCTTCCTCCACACTGTCTTAAATACCCTTCAACTCAAGGTCCCTCCTTTCTACTTCCGGTGCATCTCTCTATCCAACCTCCAGACTTCCTCTCACTCTCTATGTTTCTTTTTTTTCCCATGTTCACTTCTGGTCAGTTTGGTTGCTGTGCCTCTTGATTTAAGGTTAACTTCATTTAATCCTGTTTACAGAAAGCTCTTAGATTAAAGGTGTGTGCTAGGACTGAGCCACACCACAGTACTTGGTTACATTAAGCAGAAAGCTTTAAGATCAAAGACTGAGCCCATACCACAAACAGGTTTTTACAGTTCACAATCTCAGGGTTCACAACAGGATCAAATATCCTGCAACACCTAACATCCCCACCCTCCAAAAAACAAACAAACAAACAAAAAACCCTTTGATTTAAAAAAAATTAATAATAGTAATAGAGGGACAGCAAAATGGCTCAACAGATAAAAGTACACATACTGGAAATGAGACCACAGCCACCTTGGAAGACAAAAATCTGTCTTTGCTGGGATAAGAGGCTGCATTAATTCAGAGACCCTGGAGTGAGCAATACCTCTCTGGGGTGTTGTTGCTTTTGTTGTTATTAGTGTTGGGGAGCACGTGCTACAGAATATGTATAGAAGTCAGAGGACAATTTGGGGAGCTAGTTCTCTTCTGCCTTTTGCTGTTGTAGTAGTTCGTTTTGAGACAGGGTTTTCCCATGTACTACTCGCTGTCCTGGAATTTGCTCTGTAGACGAGGCTGGCCTCAAACTCAGGGATTAAAGTGCACCACCATTGCCTGGCTATCTCTTGCCTTTATATGGGTCCCAGGACTTGAATTCAGGTCTTTGGATTTGCTCCACAAGGACCTCTATCTTCTGAGCCAGCCCACTGAGCCCTTTTGCACCTGTCTCTTCATCTTTACGTCTACAGTGGTGAGTGACAGTTTCACTGAAGGCTACTCAGGCCATGTGCACCAGCAGCACATGGGAAACAGCTCACCCTCACAGCTACTACAAAAGAACTGGCACTGTGGAGCTATAGTCCTCACCTCCATGAAGATTCATCAAACCCTCAAGATCGGGGGCTTCACCTGTTAAGTGGAACACTACATATGATTCGCCCACCTTAATTAAAGGGCCCAACCCTTCTCCCTTCCGGTCCTGCTCCACAATCCAAGATGACCTAACTATGAGCTACTCATCTGCAACATGCCAAGGGACCTACCCCTCCCCATCTCTTTAAAACTTCTAAGGGGGAACCCCCACACTGCCTCGGGGGCATGGACTCTGCTCTGAGCCCTCACTATGCTGTGTCTTCCCATGGCATTAATAACTTTCTAATAAATCTCTTCTCCCAAAGGACAGTGTCCCTCTTAAACCTCGAAAGCTAAGACTTTTAGATGAGTTAGTGGGGTGCGGAATCTTCGGCACGCTCTTCCCATACCCTCCCCTGGGAGTGTGATGTCATCAGTATCCATAGCTTCATGGAGGAAGATTCTGTGACATCCGTAGAAAGTAGGGGTACAGGAAGTGCTTAGAGAGGGGAGTACAAATGGCTAATAATGAGGAAAGATGCCTCTAGGCATAGAATTGTCTTTCTGTACAAGTCAGCATCTGGACAATTCACCTACCACCCCCAGGTTTGGGGAGGTACAACCAAACACAGGTTCTGTAGTTGAGGCAGGATCATGGTTCTCTGCTACTAAAAAGGTTAAGGAAGTTAATCTCATCTTTGGGCCTTGGGTGCTTCACCTATAAAGTAGAACGAGGGTGTCTGTGTTGTTGTGTGGTTAGCATATAAGTGTTCAGAACAGTACACAGTAGATGATCAAGGATTGGCCTTGGGGCTTATTTTACAATAGTTCCCAGTACCAATTGGGAAGCCTTGAGCTATGTGGATCCAAAAGGACTCAATGTCCTCCTTCTGGGGCACAGTTGTCAACCATAGCACCCACTCATTTGGCCATGGTTCTTAGTCCCTAGAAAGCAGAGAAAGAGTGAAATTCTACAGTGACTCTGTAAGAATTTTTCATTTTCCTTCACCATGAAACTACCTCGTGATGTGGAGCAAGTAGGGACAACCATCCTGGGTGAAATGAAAACTGTTCAGATAAAAACTTGTATGCAAACATCTGTGGAGAATTCCGCTCATATTAATCCCAAACTGGATGCAACACAGGTGTGCCTATCTTCCAGTGGGTAACTATTTTAGCCAAAATGTCACAAGTCCACAGAGTCTCAACACAGAGCAAGTAATGAAGAAAACATGAAATAAACCACTTGAAACTGGGCCTTGCACAAAAGCTGACCATGGGAGACTGCACAGCCATGGTTCCACCTACATGCTGTATCACTTGTTTTATTGGTTCAGAATCACTGACAAAAGCCACTCAGGGAAGAGAGGGATTATTTTGGCTCTCAGTTCCAGGACACCATCCATTCATGGCAGCTTAGGCAGGGGATAGATAGTTACACTATGCAGTTAAGAAGCAGAGAGAGATGACTTCCAGTGCTAGGCTCCATCTCGTCTTGTCATTCAGCCAGAGACTTCAGCTCGTGCTGCCCGCATTCAGAGTGAATCTCCCCACCACAATTCACCCATTCTAGAAGTCCTCCTCTACCCCACCACTGCACGCCAGGAAGTATGTTGTCATGGTGACTCTCCACCTTTCCCACATCAGGTTGACAATCAAGACTAATAGTCGCATGTCGGATTATTTAAAAGACAAAACTGTAGAAATGGAGAGCAAATTAGCAAGGGATTAAAGATCGGTTGGGGACAGCCAGGAAGTTGAGTGTGGCCATAAAAGGGTAACTTGGGAGGCCCACAAGGTGGTGGGGCTCTCCACCACTTTCAGTGTAGCCATGTTGGTAGCTCTGGCTCAGTATTTAATATCCTTTTGAAGGATGGTATACTAGAGAAAACAGAAAAGGGCACTGAATCACTTTGTATTAATCATTGCAACTGTCTGTGACTCTACAGAAACTCAAAAACTCAAACTATGAAGTTTAATTTTAATATAAACCTCTCCCCAGTGATTTTAGTATGCAACCAAGGCTGAGTTGGCCTGACCTGATGACCTCTCCTTACCCACAGACTTTTGCATGTAATTCCTTCTCTCTGCTTGGATTCCACGGACTGCCTTTTGAGTCACTTTCACCAATATCTTAAACTTCCCTGCTTCCCTGTCTTTGTTTGTTTGTTTGTTTATTTGTTTATTTTAGGTGCACAAGTATTTTGTCTGCATGTATATGTGAATCACATGTGTGTCTGGTACCTGAGGAGGTGAGAAGATAGAGTCAGATGGAAATGGAGTTACAGATTGTTCTGAGCTCCCATGTGGGTGCTAGAAATCAAACTCAGGTACTTTGCAGTAGAAACTGTCCATATGTATATATTTTTTTCATACAGTATATTTTGGTCATGTATTTCCCCCATCCCAAAATGCTCTTAACTGCAGAACTATCTCTCCAGCCTCACGCATCTTTATTTTTAAGGGCAGTCTCATAAACAGCATGTAAAATACTAACAGTTTTTTTAAATCCACTTTGACAGTATATCCATATTAAGAGTTTTATCTGCCAATCTCAACAAAATGAATAATTAGAGTAAAATCTTCCAATTTACCCAGTTCTCGGTTTTTGTCCTTCATCCCTTTGGGGTTTTCTTTCTTTCTTGGAGTACTTAATTACTTTCATTATCCTATCTTCCCTCCCCTAGCCTATTAATTGTATATTCTTTTGATGTCTACCCTGAAGGATATAATGTGTGTCCTTAATTTAACAGACTGATAGATATTTACATGTTTATCATTTATTTAAATTAAAAGGTCTTGAAACTTTGTCTCAGTTTACCACAACCTTGCCTTTCTGTACTGTTGATACTGTATTTTATTTTGCATATAGTCAAAGCCCATAAGACATTATTAATTAGTCTCCTATAGTAAATATTCATTTATAAGTACCTGCGTAGTAAATGCTCTTTATTCCTCCTCAGTTTTCAAAAACATCTACCGAGAAAGCATGAGGACAAGATAATTTTTTTCTTTCAAAACATTCTGTGTTTATGTCTATGTCTGGGTGTGCCTCTGTGTGTGCATGTGTGTGCATGCGTGTGTGTGTCTGTGTGTGTGTCTGGTGTATGCAGGTAAGTGTGTAAGTACACATACCTGTGTGCATACATTCAGAAGACAAAGCAAGAGGCCAGTTGTCTTGTTCTGTTTCTCTCTGCCTGTTGCCTTGAGACAGGGTATCTCATGAACTGGGTGCCTAGACTGTGTTGGGGGTTCAGGAATGTGTCGACATGCCGGCACTTTACAAAAATGTTAGGAGTTAGAACTCAGGTCCTACGCTCCTCATGCCAACAGCACAATCATTCTTACCCACTGAGCCATCTTCCTGGCTTGGTGGGGGGGAGGGCGTCTCTTCCCAGTGTGGTCGCTAGTGACAGGATTGTGTTGTCCCTGGCATTGTTCATCTGAACTGCGCTTTGCCGCCATTCTTGTGAGGCGTTTGACTTTGTACAATGCCCTGTGGGCAGTTCTTCCCTTCAGTGTGGACAAGTCATTCTCTTTCCTCCTGGCTGGAGCTGTGGGGGTTGAAAAATCTTCAAGATGTAGATATCGCTGCTCTGTCTTCTACTGGCATTTCCTCTGTCCTTGACCTCCAACAGTTTTGCTGTTGGTGGTCGGTGGGTTGGTTGCCCTCATCAAGTTTCACCAATTAGGGGACCCTGTCAGCTTGTTCATCATGAGATACTGCCTCTGCCCTATTGTCCTCCTTTCCGTATGACATACCCATCATGCTTTGCACCTGTGCTCTTTGCACCTTGCCCTATGCCATCATCTTTTTTTCCTTTCTCCCAAGCTTTTGCCTCTCACAATTTCAGTCTAGACATTTTATATTGGCCAATTATCTACTTCTCTTCTCAGATATGACTAATCTGCTTTAAACTCACTATTCAGTTTCTAATTTCAGTTGCAGTATTTTTAAGTTCCAAATTCCCTTATAGGTCTTGTTCTCTAGCAAAATATTCCATCTCTCTGCTTGAATATATTAGTCATGATTACTATAAAATCATGCCTGATTTTTATTTTAATGCCTTAATCCCTTAGTTAGGGTCTCTCTTGCTGTGAGGAGGCACCACGACCACGGCAACTCTTATAAAGGAAACCGTTTTATTGGGGCTGGCTTACAGGTCCAGAGGTTTAGTCCATTTTTGTCATGGCAGGAAGCATGGCAGAGCACAGGTAGGCATGGGACTGGAGAAGGAGCTGAGAAGTCTGCATCTGAACTGGCAGGCTGCAGTAAAAGGGTGAGGCACAGGGCCTGGCTTGGGCATCTGAAACCTCAAAGACCACCCCTGGTGACACTCTTCCTCCAACAAGGACGTATCTATCCCAGTGAAGCCATTCCTATGAGCCTGTGGGGGCCATTTTTATTCCAACCACCACACCTAGGTTTTCTGTTAACTATCTCCCATTTTTCAGATGTACTGTTCTGTGTTTATATATTTTGTTTATTCTTGTTGTTCTTATCTTACGATTGTTGTGTGTGTGTGTGTGTGTGTGTGTGTGTGTGTGTGTTTGCTGAACACTGGGCTCTGGTTGATCTTTCTGTACTTTGAGAATTATCTCATCATCTTCTGACAGTTAGATGGGAGAGATCACCTCCATCTAAGCAGGGATTGGGATGATTCAAGGTTCCTTTTGAGTTGGTCCTCTTCCAGTCTGTTCTCCCTCTTCTAAAAAGCAGCTTCATCCTTTGGAGTCTCTGGACATCCAGGGCCTGTGCCTTCTAGAAGAGGAGCCCAGATTTCTGCTGTCTCCACTGCTCAGACCTTCAGCTCTGCCTCATCTTGGACCTGTTCTCTGAGTGCTTTCCTGTTCCAGATCTGCCTTCCCTTTTCAGAGTTTTTCTGCTCCAGCTCTTTTTTTTTTCTTTGTAATAACACCACCCCCTATATTTAGCTGGTATAATTCTTAAATGAGTATTTCAATGGCTGAATATAACTAACCTTCAATATATCTTTCTTTTAATGGAGACCTTCGCCCTGCTTTGCTTTGTTAGATGACACTGGGAGAATCATGTTCTATGAGATAGAAAGAGGGGGTGGGTTTGCTCTAACTCAAATATTTTATGACTACATTCTAGAGATCTAGTAATTCCGCTGTGGTGACTAAGTTTCAACAGATAAGGAAAAGGTTGGCATCAGTTAATATCAATATTTTCCAAAGTATTTGAAAGAATTCCTAAAGCACTAGTTATTAAATAAAGTTATGAGCGTGCCATAGCCTCAGTGCTTTCAATTCTTCATGGCTAGCCACTGACCAAAAATATTAAAGAGAAAATTCCAGAGGTCAACAATTTCTATGTTTTCAACTGCACACTGTTCTGAGTAACACGATGAAATTCCACGTCACCCCTCCTGCCCTGCCCAGGAAATGCACCACCCTTTCTTCCAGCGTGTCCATCCTGTATACACTACCCTTCAACCGACTGGGCACTAAGTTATCAAGCCAACTATTGCTCTGTCTCTGTGCATTTAAAGAACCTGTGTTTTACTCAGTAACGGCCCAGAAACACAAGAGTAAGTGGTGCTGGCAATTCCATATATGGTGCAAAGAACCCACTGGAAAGGTAAACAATTAAGGACTAAGGTAATTAAAGGAGTACGTCGACTTTGCTAAGACTTGTGGTAGGAATCACTGTTTGTCAGTGAAACTTATAAGAAGGGGGGAACAGCATTAGTTTTGCTGTTGAGCTTTCAAGTGAAAAAAGAAAAAGTTATGGTCAAGGCAGAAATGTTTGGTTAGATGGAAAGGTTTATGATAAGAGGAGAGCAGAGAACACATGCTCTGGCTGATGACATGGAACCGAGAGACAACAGTAAGCTATCCACTGGGAGAGAGAGATGATTATGTGGGTACACGAAGAGGTTTGGGCCAAGAAACATAAATAGTATTAAAGAGACTAAACCTTCCAGGAAAATAGCTCCTCCCACATCTCAGCCAAGTTGGTGGGTTAGGAAGAAAAAACGGCACTCAAAGCAAGTCCCCAGGCCCTTCCGGAGAAACCAACCCAACTGAACCTCCATCCACGAACAAGTGAAGGAGGCTGAGGAAAAGGCTCTGTTGGTAAAAGATTTACTGCACAAGCCCGGGGACCTGAGTTCAGATCCCCAGCACATACATAAAAAGCCAGGCATTGTGATGAGCACCTGTAGTCCCCGTGCTGGGGATATGGAGACAGATAGCTCCCTGGAGCTTACTAGCCAGCACACCTAGCCAGGTTGGTGCATTCCAGGTTTCAGAGAAAGACTTCTCTCAAAAAAAATGTGTATGTGGCATTTGAAGTATATATTTTGAAAAATACATTGAACACATACTATAGAACTTATAGTGTGTACATCCGTATATACTAATTATGCCCTATTGCTTTCATTTCTCTGTGGAGCCCTAATATCTGTCTGTCTATGAAGCCCATGAAACTGGCATCATTTTTTTATGGCAAGTTTCGTTGTTTAAGTGGAAGTAAAATAACAAGTCATTGGCTTACACATAAGGCAAACAGAATTCTAATTAACCTGAAAATAGGCCCTTGATTTGTGGAAGAGAGCTGTGATTAACAGGACACTTAGCAGTTGACCGATCGACAGAGCAATGAAGAAGGGCATCGCACTGGAAAGAGACCATCTCACAAGGCATGGTAACAGCTCTTCTCCTTGACTAGGTGGAGGAGAATTTAGACACGCAACAGTTGAGAACTTCATGCGTAAAGGTGACCATGATGTTTCCAAGGCGAGATATGTAGAGACGGCAGAATCTAGACTTCCTCACAAGTGGTCCAAGCTGTCATCTTATTAGTCTTTCACTGTAGAAAATGATGCTTGAGAGCGAAGGGCAGAAATTAGCAGTCACCTTCTAGGCGCATGGGAAATATTGGTAAAAAAGCAAAGCAAAAAATGCATGTCTAGTGACTAACCTCATGTGGGAATGTTCCCATGGAGGGACTTCCCACACTCTTACGTTCTCTTAAATGGGGATGTCAGCTTCTTTCCCAGGAATCTGTTCCTGGGGGAGTTGGTTCGCTGAGTCTGTTTCGACATCACCATTTTCCAATAAGACGTGCATAAAGAAAGGCTCTGAAGGCCTCATGGGATAATTGTAAAGCATTAAAGAATATCAGGTAGCCTATAAATGAAAGCTACTCAGTGCTGCCAAACACTTACTAGGCTAAGGGGCTTAGGACCCATGATACTTGTAAAGGTGTAAATGATCAGTAAAATCATCAGCAACTTTCCTATTATTTTTTTATCTGCCCATAAAATGTAATATCTTTGCTGTTTATCAAAGATTGCTAACTCTTAGTATGACTGCACTTACTTATGCCATTAAACACAAGGAAATTGTGATTGGTGTCCTGTTTTCCCTACTGTCACAATCCCTGACTTTCCTAAACACATTCACAGACCCTTTCATTTCAGTTATGCTCAATTTTTTTTTTTGAGACAAGATTTTTTTTTTTTTGCATCACCTTGGCAGTCCTAGAACTAGAACTAACTCTGCAAACCAGGCTGGCCTCGAAACTCATAGAGATCCACCTGCCTCTGTCTCTCAAGCGCTGGGGTTAAAGGCGCACACCACCACCACCTGGCCACAAAAACTCTCATCTTAAATTCACACTAACATCCCACTGAAAGTTCAGGTGTGACTCAAAGAACAAATCCACTCAGGACGCAGCCACCTGAGGATCTGTTCAGCTCCAAAGTTCAGCGTCCACCTCAAATAGGACTGAGAGTCCTGTTCTAGTGGCGTCTTAAGTAAAGTTAAAAGAGATGGACTTCAGTCAGGCACGCTGGGCTGACACTGGACTAAGACTGAGACAAGGTATCCCAGCCGTAGTCCACCTCCGACACCCACTGACCCGTGAGAGGGGTCACCTCTCTGCCTAAGGCTGGGACAGAAATGCTGATACAGATCCAGGGTGCCATGGGCCATTCTTCATGATGCCTGGGTCCTTCACAATAGATCCTTCTTTCTTTTCTAGTTCTGTTTCTTCCCCCTCTTGTCTGCCATGCCTCCTCTCTTCTCTCACTGCCTTTCTTCTCCTTGGATTTCAGTCTCACTTCCCACTGCCCTAGCGTGCTCAGTAACAACGGATTTCTTGTTCTTTCCTCCTGCCTTTGCCCTTCTGCAAAGACACGACCAAGCTTTCCACGTTTCCAAAATGCAAACGCACAGTGGGAATGTGATAATGCCAACTCCACATGAGTTCTAACAACTCCTTGCTCAAGGTTTAGTAAGAATGAAGATGTAGCAAGGGAGCAAAAGAAGCTTGCTTAAATCAAAACCATTCACAGATGGAAGAATATGAATAAAATCATTACGTATACAAAGGTCTCATATTTGTGTGAACTTCGAGATCTCAGCAGATATCTGGGACATTGATTTGGGATCAAACTAAATAAGCTGCCCGTCGGGCCTGACCTCTGGCAGAGCTCATGTTAGCGTTAGAGAGAGGAGTAGAATGGAGTGTGTGAGCACCAGTTTTCCATAACAAAGAGTTAGAGCTTTGTGCTTCAAATGATCCCACTAAGAAAAGGAAGAATGTTTCTTTTCGTCAATCATATATCCGGAAGGAACATTGGGCCAAGAATGTGGAAAGATGTCCGACAGCCTAGAAATTAAAAAGATGATTCAATTAGAAAATGGACAGTGAAACTAAATATGCAATCTCCAAAAATACATGCGAATAAATGACCACCAACTTTCATTTTAGAAAATGTTGTACATCGTTAGTCATCAGGGAATGAAAATAAAAAATGAGACAATGAGACCAGGTATGGTAGTACCCACCTTTTAATCCCAGCAGTCCTGAAGCAGAGGCAGGTGGATTTGTGAGTTTGAGGCCAACTGGGCTACAAGGTCCAGGGAAGCCAGGGAAACACAGCGAGAGCCTATCTCAAAGGGAGGAAGGATAAACAATGAGGAAAATACCAGTTTCTATGTTAAAAAACAAATCAAGTGAGCAGGGGAGATAGCAGCTGCTAAAAGCCTGAGTTCTATTACCTACTTCCAAAAGTTGTCCTCTGACCTCTACATACGTGTCTTGGTGTGCTATGAACCACATTCACACACACACACACACACACACACACACACACACACACACACACCAGTAATAAATTAAAAACTAAAAAGCATAAAAAGCATTTTTTTAGCTGTTTGGCCAATAATTTTATTGTCTTTATGAAAAAAAAATCTTCATATACATATACAATTTAGCTTTCAGCAGCCCATTCCTGAGCTGTGAAGAAGCTTGCTGTCTCTTGAGCAACCCAATCTTTCTACTGGGCAAGGGACATTTTGGGACGGTTTCACCTCTTTTTTTTCAGTTCTCTCTTGAGTTTCTTCTCATAGACTGAATCATCTCGGATAGCAGCACGAGCTTTCTTGTACGTCTCCTCCATCATGTCTGCAATTATGTTGCTCTTTATGTACTGAGAGAACACTTTTTTGAATGCATCTTCACCTTCCTCCATTAGGTACCACATGTAGTCTGCAACATCCTGACCCATGATGTCCTTCCAATGTACTTCTGCTTTGAACTCCTTGCTTTCAGAGTCACAACCAGGGAATCGTTTGGTACTATGCGGGACAGACAAGCCTCCATCCATAGCTCCCTTCAGGGCCCCCAAAAACATTATTGGCAGTTGTAGTTTGTGCAAGACCTGCATGCAAATAGCTAGTGAAGGCCCCAGGCTGATCATCAATGCTTTCCACCTTGTATTCATCTCCAGTCCCCTCCGCTTGGCCTTCATAGATCTTGTTCATGACAAACCTATTGAGAAGCCTGTGGGCCAGCAGCAGGCCAATAGGCTGCAGCATAATTGGTCAGGCCAACTTTCACACAGTATTTTGGCAGTTCGTGTGCATAGGCTGTGAAGACCACCATATCCCCTTCCTATGGGCATAAGCAATCTGGCAGATGATGTGTCTGTTAGTCTCATGGACTACCAAATACTACCTGTATTTGGGTGTGTTGTACTTATTTTTGTCATGGATCACTAGTCATTTCCCAGCATAGTAGTCAGTTTTACCCTCTCGCCACCTTCTAAATCTCACTTGGTATCTAAAGTAGGCCTTCATCTTGACTACTTTCATGAACCCCATCCTGCAGAACAGACACCCATAACCATGGCTTCTCGCAGACCTGCAGGCCCAGCCAAATGCCTGGTGAGAGCTACTTTAAAAAGGAAGGACTTACTCAAGCTCACCATTTGAGGGACAGTCCACCAGGGCGGGGGTTGAGGGAAGCATGATAGTAGGGTAGCTCCCGGCTATGGTTGAGGGAATATAAGCCTGCTTGCTCATATCTGGGCAGGTCAGAGCTAATTCTACATGGAAGCTAATTCCATCTGCATGGATAACAAAAGAGCTGAGCAGTCCACAGTGTACAGATTCATGCGTGACCCTTAGATAATCATTCAACCGTTTCGTCTCCCTCTAGCTCCCCCTTCACTAGACCAAGATCTTTGCGGAAGGTCTATCTATCGATGTAAGAGCCTGAAGGACTCTGAAGGACTCCCAAGTCCTCTTATACCCTGGGTGTGAGTTTGGAGACACAGAATCCCATCGGGTAGCCTGGTGACACACATCCCCTCTGCTGTTATTAGCATTTCACATTTCAGCAACTCCAAGTTCAAGAGCAGACACAAGTGAGAGAGAGAGAGAGAGAGAGAGAGAGAGAGAGAGAGAGAGGGGAAGCCAGAGGGAGATTCCACCTCCAATTAGTTTAACCCTCAGGGAGCCCCTATCTTTCCCAGAACTTCCCGTCAGACCCCTCTGCTCTGTGACCCAGCCAATGGCTCCCTCTGATATGTTCCACACGAGGGTTGGATGACTGTTTTTTTCCAGTCTCTGGGGGTACATCATGTTTCCCCTCTGGGGGCTCTCAAGTGACAATGAACAGAAATATTTATTTACAGACTTTGCCCCCACAAAGAAAACACAGCAGTAAGTGCCCGGGGACACTGTGCTTTGGAAAGTTCTTCAGTACCCGCTGGTCTGGTTGTGATTGGACTTTCACGGACCCTTTACAGATCATCAAGCCAAGATAAGGGAGATAAGGTTCAAGTCTATATTTGGAGCCTATGATCTGACTTTTGAAAGGCATTTGCATAGCAACAGCTGTTTTAATAATCTTTTAAAATAATATATCCATTAAAACAATTAGAGGCAGGAATTAAATGTTTTGATCCAATTTTACATATCAGATTCAGCTCTAATTCCAGCTCTCCCTCAGAAGAACCATCTTTATAGCCTTAAAAAAAATCCTATTTCATCTCAGGTTCTCCAGCTCAGGACACCATGAAGGAATTAATCACACCCTAGTTAGAGAGAACAAGTGACTGGAGAGGTGGCTCCGTGGTAAGAGAGCTCACTGCTCATATCAGCCAGGCGTTTGTTGCTATGATAAACACCAAGACCAAAATCTCCCCGGAGAAGAAAGGATTTATTTAACTTACAGTCCATGCTCCTGGGAAGCCAGGGAAGGAACTCAAGCAGAGGGCCACGGGAAAATGACTGCTTACTACCTTGTTTTCCATGTTTTTTTAAAAAGATATGTATACAACCCAGGACCACCTGCCCACAATGAGCTGTGCCCTCCCACATCAATCATCAGCCAAGAGAATGCCCCGCAAAATTTGAACATATGCCATTCTGATGGAGGCATTTCTCAAATGATTTCCCAGATAACCCTAGCTAGCGTTCGGTTGACAAAAGTCAACCAGCACACTGTTTTTCTAGAGGACCTGAACTGGGTTCTTAGTGGCCACATCAGGCAGCTCACAAATGTGTGTTACTCCAGCTTTAGGGACATCCAACTCCTCTGGCCTCCACAAGCACCAAACGGGCTGTGGGATTCTAAAAGCCAAGGAAGCAAGCCTTGGGAGAAGAGGAACATTCAAGCCACCCAGCCTAGTTCTGGGATTACCACACCATGGACATACGCAAGCAAATCTTTCCTGAAGTCGAGTGATGGACAAATAAATCTTGAAAACCTCGATGATTAGGAATTTTGTTTGCTCCTTTGTTTTTGTCATCTTGATACAGAGTCATCTGGGAAGAGGAAACCTCGATGAATAGATTTCTTGCATCAGATTGCTCTATGGGCAAGCCTGGGAGGTGGAGGGGTCTTTTTCCTTAATTAAGATTGATGCGGGAGGGTCCATCTTCCTGTGCGTGGTATTAGTCCCTGGCAAGACATACTGGGTGTCTGAGAAAGCAGATTGATAAACCGTGGGGAGTAAGCCAGTAAGCAGCACTCCTTCATGCCTGTTTCACTTTCTGCTTCCAAGCTCCGGCCTTGATTACCTGACTTTCTTTCGTGGTGGACTGTAAGCTATAAGCTGAAAGAAGCTTTTTCCTCCCCAAGTTGCTTTTGCTTATGTAACGCAAAGCATAGTCAATGTGTTTCTTCATAGAATGTGTTGTGAGGTCCAAGTTCAACCCAGCATGCCCCTGGTTCCATTCGATGAGTGATCTGCCAGATTAGAGGAAACCCTACATACACATACAGACACATATTTTATAATTAAAGGTAATTTTTAGATTTAAGGCAGTCACTGGCATGTTCCATAGGCCAAAGCAGCTGTATGTAAAGCCCACGGTCTCAATTTGCCCCCTGTGTGTGCATAGGTTTCCTGAAACCACATTTGATAAAGTTTTGCTTTTTTAAGCTAAGATTTCATGCAGTGCCGTGAGCTTTGTGCCAGCCCAAGGCAGAAGGTGCGTGAAGTGTGGCTATCCCACAGTTGACAGCAATGGGTCAGTGGATTCAGAAGGGGACAGTCTGATCTCCCCGCCCTGCCTGCCATATTCTGAGCTCCTCACCCACCTTTGACCTGGTTCTTAATCTACTGACACCATTAACTGCAGAAATGATTTTACAGTTCTGCCCTTTCATTCTCTACACTATTCTGATAACTTGAAATACGGTATGTGGGGAGAGATGGAATCAGTGTTTAATCCTTAATTCCTTCATTCCAGTTTTCAGTTCTGTGGTATTTTTTTTTTTTTTTTTTTTTGCCTTAGTTCTTTTCAATAGTATCCAATGAGTTGTTTTCTTTTTAGGGATTACTTGGCTTTTGTGAAATCAATGGGTTTTAGCAATTGCATCTCTTATTGTTAGTACCATTTACATGGCCTCCACTTTGGCTACCAGGAACACTTTGCGGTTTGGTTTTATTTTAAATATGTACTGTGTCTTTCAGAGCTTTCATAATAAAATGGAACATTCCAGAGTCTGAATTCCAGGGTCTTCTCCACAGCTGAGTACAACTGATTTTCTAGGGCCTTGCTTCTAGACAAGACACCACTATCTCCACAGCAGGTGCTTACTGACTGGGGATCATCGGTAGTTTAATTTGCTTTATTGATAGTTATTTTATTTACGTGTCTGTGTGCATGTGGGTTCCCACTGAGGTCAGAAGAGAGTGGCCTATCCCACAGATCTGGAGCTACACCTGACATGGATACTAGGATCCAAATTCTGGTCCTCCTCAAGAACAGCCATCCCTTGTGACTCATAACCACCGAGCCACCTCTCTGCTACCTGTTATTTCTCTTCTTTTAGCCTTTTCACTGGATAAATCTAAAAAGTCAGTATCTTTGATTTTTAAAAGGTTCATGCTAATATTTTTATTGAGATATGAAAGTTTTTTATGTATTCTTTAATTTTCATACTGGATCGATTTTCCTATACTTGAAATGTTGCTTTCAAACACTATAATCATAATTATTTGTTTACATTTTTTCTAATAATGAGCTTGTGAAGAGTATTTAATATTATTTGTTTCTATGTCTCTTTATTAGATACCTCATTACAAATGTGCACTCAAATATCTAATTTGAAAATCACTTAGATAATTCTTTTCACTATATGGTTTTATTCTTGTTAGCATTCATTTTTGAATTGTTTTCTTGTACGTGTGGGTTCTTTTTTCAGATGGTTTTTAAGTTTGCAATAGATTTGTAGTCTTTTGAACCTAAAAAAAAAATACATGTAAAAGGACAGATTTAAAGTTTCATTCAAGTGTTCTCAAGTCACCTGCAGGTTTTCTTACTGTTCAGTTTCTCTTTTTACACGTGCAGTGCTGTAATTTGGTTGTGGAGTATATATACCTCCCCCCAGCCCCACCCCCCAACTTTTGGGGTTTATGGGTCAACCCCAGTTGGGGCTACTGAGGTGTGATTGTATCATGAAGGCTCTAACTGATGATGTCACAGTCGAATGGGCTATTGAGAAAGGGGAACTAGGAATGAGGAAGCCAACGCTAGAAATGTGTCTTCAGAAATAAACTTAGTCCCTGGCCTTCTCTGTCTCTCTCCTCACGAGAAACCTCCTCTGACCCATTCTCCCCCCACCATTGTGGTCTGCCTTCCCACAGACCCACAGCAATGAAGCTGCAGACTTAAAGCCTCTGGAACTGGGAGCCAAAAGAAACCTTGATCCTCCCTGGGGTGATTTCCTCAGGTATCTTGTCACAGGGACAAAAGTAGCTTAAATGACGAACGAACATGTTTGTATCTTCTTTTTCCACTCAAAAGATATCCTAGAGGTTGACTTCTTTACCTTGTATTTTTCATCCGTGAATCTTAGACAATACCTTATATTTGCTTATAGAAAGTGTCTTTAATTCTTTTTTTATATAGTTGTGCAGTTTTTCCTTTTCTGACAATGTCATGTATGTTTGGTTGGCTTAATCATTTATGTTCAAACTTTTGGTGCTACTAATGTCACCATAATGTGCAGCCTCATACACTGATGACTTCATAGCTTATCCTTGTAATGGATTCTTGGAAGTGGATTTGTGAATCAACTGAACAGCACCTATGATGCTTTGCTAGAGCCTGCCAAAGTCCCCTTCCCCAGAGCTCATGACTATGCAGCAGGCTCACAGCAGTCTTAGACAGACAGATAGTCAGTGATAGACAGATAGCAGTGTGTGTCTCTTAAAGCTTGCTACACACCTTGTTGAAAGCATTTGGGCTTTTCTGTCTTCTTGACGGGAAGTGTGGTCTCATTAATTTCTTCCTTTCGTTTACTGCGTTTTCTCTTTCGTTTGTCTTTGAATCTCACCTATCCCTGGGTGGCCTTAACCTGGAGATGTAGGTAACGATCAACTTGAACTTCCTCCATCCTGCTTCCACCTCCTAAGAGCTGGGATTTCAGGGATGTGCCCTGTACCTGGTTAATCCAACCTAAGCCTTCCTGCATGATAAGCATGCGCTCTACCAACGGAGCTGCGTCCCAGAACTTCCTGTCACTTCTTATGAGTAAGGCTGAATGTTATTTATATCTTTATGCTAAATGCCCTTTTTCCTATGACTTCTATTTACACTGCTTACAGTTTTCTGGAAGTTCTCCTGAGGAGTCTAGTTGTACTTAACCCCCAGACTTTATCATACCTCAGACCAGGAAGTACATGGACAAACCATTCCATGCTTTGTGCTTTTCTACTGTGTTACCCAAAAAGACCCAAACATAGGCGTGTTTAAATTGCACAGCTGTCTCCAACACCGAAATATCTGTGGTATAAAATGTCTGTTCTATTAAGTTCCAGTCTCTCGGCAGCTCTAAGAAGGGAATATTGCAATTACCTCAATAAGAAGTTAAGGAAATTAACTTGTAGAAATATTAAATAACAGACCCGAGATTGCACAGCTAGTCAAAGACAGAGCCAAGACTCCACCCATTTCTGCCTGTGTGAAATCCCACACTGCTCATTACTAGTCATTGCCTGTGTTTTCTGCTCCGTTACTATTTTAAACTTCATTTGATAGCCTCAATGCTTTTTATACTTTTAAGATCATGTGACATCTCATTTCTCCAACTACATTTTAGGCTCTACAATGAGCTGTTTTACATAAACATTTCCCAGGTTCTATCTTTAGACTCTTTACAGGGTGTAAACATATACTATACTATAAGCACACATTGCTTCTTCCTGTTTCACTAAGTCTACATATAAATTTCCATTAGTGTGTGTGCGTAGTCAGGGTGTGGCTTGTCTATGTGTGTAAAGTGGTGGATAGAACAGGTAGCTTTAGAATGGTAGGGCTGGACAAACGGCTCAGTCAGTGAAGTGCTTGCCCTGCAAACACAAGGGCCTGGATTCAGCCTCCAGAAACCATGTGAAAAGCTGAGGGTGGTGGCCAGCGGTTGTGATCCCAGAGCTGGGGAGGCTGAGTCAGGTGGACTGATGGGGCTCTGTGACCAACAAGCCTTGTTTAGTTGGCAAGTTCCAGGCAAGTAAGGGACCCATCTCAAAAAACAAACAAACAAAACAAAAACAAAGAACCAATGGGTAGCACTGCTGAGGAAAGGTAGGTGAAATTGACCTCTGACCTCTGCGTGCACACGTAGCAACACACACACACACACACACACACACACACACACTTTTTTCTTAAAGAGTTGTAGCAAGTAAGGCTGAAGAAGAACAAACTAATGAGAATTTATCCAGTATTAAGCCTGGGTTTCAAAAGGTTAGATTTGACAACTCTCCTGTCTCAGTTAGGGTTTCTATTGCTGTGACGAAATGCCGTGACCAAAAGCAACTTATGAAGAAAAGGATTTATTTCACTCACAGTTCCATGTGACATTCATCATCAAAAGCAGTGAGGAGAAGAGCTCAAGTCACAGAGGAGTGCTCCTTCCTGGCTTGTTCTCGTGGCTTGCTCAGCCTGCTTTCTTCTAGAACCCAGCACCACCAGCCTCTTTCCTGCCAGTCCCACCCTCCACCCCTCACTCCATTTCCCCCCTCTCTTTCTCCTCAGAGAAGTGGAGTCACCCCCGCCCCGTGAGTACCAACCCACCCTGGCACATTAAGTCACAGCATGAGGTCAGACAAGGCAGCCCAACTAGGAGAAAGGGATCCCAATGCAGGCAACAGAGGTAGAGCCAGCCCGTGCTCTAATTGTTAGGGGCCCCACATGAAGACCAAGCTGCACATCCTCTACATATGAGTAGAGAGACCAGGTCCAGCCCATGCATGCTCTTTGGTTGGTGGTTCAAATCTCTGGGCGCTCCCATGGGCCCAGGTTGGTTGACTCTGTAGGTCTTCTTGTGCTGTCCTTGACCCCTCCAGTTCCCTCAATCCTTCCTCCCACTCTTTCAAGACTCCCCAAGCTCCGTCTACTGATTGGATGTAGAAACCCAGTGATAGAGAGGGATGTGATACCCATAAGATATCATTTTGCTCCACTTCAACAGTTAACGAAACTTTTGAGAAATTAAATAGGTAGATCCCCACCGAAGAGAAATTTGAACTGCGATTTGCTTAAAGTATGTATTTGACACGTAATGACATTTAATGTCAGAAGTCAATGATCACGCAGGAGTCACGCTTCCAAGGTAAACTAAAAGAGCAAAAGAACAGCATTTTGACACCAATGTATAATTTGATGTATACAGCACTGTTCAGACCAAAAAGCCTGCCTTCTGTTGGTGCAAGTCTCCTGAACCCTGGGCCTGCACCACCTCACTTCCCCTCTACTGCAAATACTGAATTGAAGCTTCTGGAAACACCTGAGAACGCCTGGTTGAGTCTATGACAAATTGAAGTAAGAAAATGCTGTGATCCCAGTTTGTTGCGTTCAGAGACAGGAGCGCAGGGTATCATTCAGGGTGATCAAAGTAAGAGCAGGAAAGGATATCCAGTCATGATCCCACCTCAGGGACTGTGTGCTTCTTAGCCTTTTAGTGAGCGTGCTGCTCCCTGAGATGATGGTAATCCTGCCTCCTTTAGCCCCTTCAAATCTATTACAGTCAGGGAGGCTTTCTCCAGCTTGTCCACTCACTGTGACTTCTCCCTGGCAACGGGCCTCTATTTCTTGCTTGATGGTGATTTTTTTTTTTTTTTAATGTACCATGAACACATCTACCCTCATTCCCTCCCTAGGCTGCCCTTAATACATTTTCCTCCCAAATTCACATCCTCATTTTGTTTTTGTTTTTGTTAATTTGTGTGTGTGTGTGTGTGTGTGTGTGCGCGCGCGCGCGCGCGCGCGCGAGCACGAGCACGAGCACACGCATTCTGTGTGAGTGTGGGTGTCCTCAAAGGGAAGAAGAGGGCATCAGATTCTCTGGGGTTAGAGATACAGGTGGTTATGAGTCGCCTGGCGTAGGAACTGGGAATTGAACTCGGGTCCTCTGGAAGAGCAGCCAGAGCTCTCAACCACTGAGCCATCTCTCCAACCCCTCCTGTCCTCTTTCTTTAGTGTTGACTTTTTATCCTTGATTCCATCTACCACACTGTGCTCTTTATTGTGGTTTTGTTTTTGTTTTGTCTTACTTATTGTCTATCTACTCCACTGGAATGCAAATCCAAGTCCAGAGGCAGCAAGACTGTTCTCCAGTCTGCACTGCTAAGAGACTGATCGCATCGAGTTCCTGACGCCTCCTAGTTACCTGACGAAGTATTTGAAGTGGACATATGGATGGATGAGCCAACCGGATTACGTTAGAGGCACAAAGAGAAGTTCATAGAAAACAATACAGTGAGAGCTGAAGAGATTGTTAAGAGCGCGGACTACTCTTCCAGAAGAGCGCGGACTACTCTTCCAGAAGACCTAAATACAGTTCCCAGCACCCAAGTGAGAGCTCACAACTGCCAGTAACTTCAACTCCAGTGCATCCGGAGCCCTGTTGCCTCCACCAATAAACACTCACAGAGACACACAAGCACATACATGCACATACATACACATAAATAAAAATAAATTTTAAACATAATAGAATGATAAATTTAGTCTAACTAGAACTAGAAACTGAAAAAGATTACAGAGGGTAATATTATCGGTCAGACTAACTCAGAAGCTATCCTGCATATCAAATCTCTCAGTAAAAACTGTCTTTTTTCTGTCCTGGTTGTTAGTCAACCATGGAAGAGTTGCAGCACCTGGTCACATGTTAGATCACAGAAATATTCAATACATTCCAAGAGTTTTTTAAAACTTATACTAATGATACTGAAACTACTGTACCAAATGTTATAACCCAGGGGGAAAAAAACAATAACTAATAGAGAAGTGAAAATATCCTCCCACAAATAAATTATGAGAGAAAGCTGCAGTTCTCCGTTATTTACAAAACTGAATGTGGTGGTTGGCACTCATAACCCCAGGCTGCCACAGCAAAACCGAGCGTCAGAAGAGGCAGACAAAAATAAATAAATAAACTGATAGGTAAATACTCAGGATAAGGCAGTTCAAAGCTTCAGAGTCTCAAAGAAACATGAGGGGAAACTGAAAGTTTGTTTTATCATTAGTAATCCTTCCTTCCTTCCTTCCTTCCTTCCTTCCTTCCTTCCTTCCTTCTTTTCTTCCTTCCTTCCTTCCTACCTTCTTTCCTTCCTTCCTGAGCCCTTGGTGAAGAGTATAGAGTCAGCAGCACGGGTTAGCAAAGTGGTTGAGTTGACAGGTTTAAAGAGGCTGCTCATCTTGCAAGAGGTGAAGCCAGAGGTAAATCCAAGCTCAAGCTCAAGCTCTTTGAAAACTAAGCACAGGCAAGACATTTCTGGCATGTCTACAGGAAAGAGAAAGTAAAAAAACGCAAAAGAACGTTACAATTCTGTAACCAAAAAGGAGAACGTGGCTAAATTCAGAGTCACAAGTGACCCCAAGATGCTCACATCTTCTGTCACACTTGTCCAGGATTTCCCACAGGCACGCACCTGGCTTTCCGGTTTCACTTGGTTCTCTGCAGAGGGCAGTGACATTGCAGATAAGGTGAAACGTGCAGGAGAAATTCAGCTTCGGCAGCTGTCTAACTAAAAGTACCCATCTCTCACCAAACTAACTAAACGTTTTTATGAAAAAGTGAGAGTTTATGGCCAATTGCAAAATATATGATTTTCCAAAGTATTAGGAACAAGATAGAAATAAAAAATTGCATAAAAACAAAATATTCAAGTACACTGGAAAAATATTTGTGAAAACTATTTGAAGAACCATAAAGCTTTATTGAGGTATGCAAGTAGATGTGAATAACCAGAGAAAAAAGCCAAATTGTTTATAGATAAAATTATTCACTGTGCCAAGATTTTCCTTTGCCCCAACTTGATTTATTTTATCTAATTTCAACACACTATGGAAAATAATTTCTAAAGTTTTTTTTTCAATCCTTCTGGAAGAAAAACTTTATGAGTTAGCTATAATAAATTTGAGCCAGAGAGAAATCCTTCTAGAATATTCTATTTTTGTCTACAATATAAAAGTGGTGCCCACTAAAATAGCAGCAAAGCAAGGTTAGAAATATTGATTAATGGAGCAGAAAGGCAATCCAAGAACAGGACTATGGAACAAAACCACATCGTGTGTTAAAGGCATGTCAGACAGCTCGGTGTGGGAAGTTGACTATTCAACTTTAGCATGAAGGCTGGCGGGATGGCTCAGTGTGTAAGCATGCTTACAGAAAAGGCAGAGAGCCTGAGCATCAAACATGATGTAAATGCCAGGGATGGCTGCACATAGTGTCATCCCAGCACCGTGGGCCAGCGGTGGAGACAGGCAGACCCCTGAAGCGCCCTATCCAGTCAGCATAACTGGAATAGCAAACTTTGGGTTCAGTGAGAAACGCTGCCTCAAAACAGTAAGGAGAGGAAGACACCAGGCCTCCTCGGACCTCTACATGTGAATGCACTGCATATCTACACACACACATACACGCGCGCACACGCACACACAGAGGGGGAGGGGGAGGAAGAGAAGAGTATAAAAACAACTAGTCACAGTGGTATCACACCCCTTTGATCCCAGCGCTTGGGAGGCAGAGGCAGGTGCATCTCTGTGAGTTGGAGGCCAGCCTGGTCTACAGAACTAGTTCCAGAAACAGCCAAGGCTACACAGAGAAATCCTTTCTTAAAAATCCAAAACAAGGGGGCTGGAGAGATAGCTCAGAGGTTAAGAGCACTGGTTGTTCTTTCAAAGAGCCTGACTTCAATTACATGGTGGCTCATAACCATCTATAATGAGATCTGGTGCCCTCTTCTGACCGGCTGGATCACATGCATGCAGAATACTGTATAAATAATAAATAAATATCTCTTTTTAAAAAAGAAAGAAAGAAAACCCAAATCAAATAAACAAACAAACAAAAAAAACCTTAAAATCACAAATAACTTAAAATCAGTAGCCTACCTCAAACCATGCATCCAAATTAGCACCCTACAGATTATGTCCACATATAATAATTAAATGTAGGGCAGGAATAGCATGCAGAAGAATCAGAAGGAAGGCTAGATCAGTATTTAGGCAATTTCCTGGTAGCAGAAAACTTTCCCATGAGTATCTGAATGGCAAAGGCCTTAAAGGGAGGCAGCAATCTACCCCACTGTGTGAGAATATTAAATATGGGTGCCTGAAAACAGCAAAGATATAGAGAAAATGGGGCATGTGCCTTTCAAATCTACTCCGAAAGCCAAAACTTCACAACATTAAGAGAAAGAGAATAAGGACAAGAGAACCAAGCCCAGAGCTTAATAAGTAAGAAGTATTAACGGAGAGTTCTCAAAGGGACATGATGCTAAAAACTGCGTTTAGTGCACTTAACACTGTAATAACAAAAAACGTGAATCAGAGCAATGGAATTCCGTTCCCAGAATCTATTTTTTTTTTTTTTAAATGATGGTTCCCTAGATAGTAAAGAAAGTAAAAGAGTTTTGCTCAAGAAAATTAGGGAAAGAGGAAGTAAAGAAGATGGAGGGGGAAAGACAGGATACCATTGTCCCTCTCAAGCAAGCCGGGAGATTTGTGCCCATTGCGTGTGGAACACTTCTGAACTTATAAGGAAGCGCCTTCAATCAACAGCTGCTGACAAAGAAAACAATAGCTGTGCTCCTGACGACAGGTGATGTTTGCCTAAAGCCAGGCAGTGACCAGAAGGAAGTGTAGGGATACGCTCTTGGGAAAGCCAGTAGTCCTTTGGCAGCCTGAATGTTTAACTCTGGGCTGGAGAACGTGGACGGTCTAAGAGGTGTGATGACTCTTGGGAACTTTCAGAAAAGAGGAATGGAGAGAAGCTACCATGACAGTAATTCAGCGGGCACTGTGTACCCAGAAGCCATGACTGAGCGCTCAGAGTCCCTGAGCTAGAACAGAATCACTTCCCGCAACATGTGTTGGTAGAAGGGAGGAGCAAATTAAGTGTATAAAGGGAGTCTCGTTCCTTTCCCAGAGACCAAAGGAGCTGGGGATCCCAACCTGAGACCAGACAGTAGAAACGAACAGAACTAGGTAACAGACACAGTGGTTTATTTGCCCAATACTTACCTGCTCGTGACAGCAAGAACCGGGTGTCTTCCTGCAGAAGGAGCTGCCTGGGCAGTGCACATGGTTAGGGACTGAGATGAAGGACCTCATCGTCACAGAGAACTACTTAGGACAAGTGACACTGGAGTACCACACACATCCAACTTCTTGTCGTCTGGATCCTCCAATTCTGTCAGACTTCAGTGGCTTGGCAGCAGCCAACCAAATGTATGCGAGACCCCGGATCTCTTCCTGATTCATGTGGGAAGCTGCTTGGATCAAATCTGAAGGCTGCATCTAACACAGAGGTTCTCAACCTGTGAGTCGTGACCCCTCGATGGTCGAACGACCTTTCCACAGGGGTAGCCTAAGACCATCTGCATCTCAGATATCTACATTATGATTCATAAGAGTAGCAAAATTACAGTTATGGAATAGCAATGAAATAATTTTTATGGTTGGGGGTCACCACGACATGAAGAACTGTATTAAGGGGGTCATAGTGTTAGGAAGGTTGAGAATCACTGACTCAGAGGAATATGCGTTATAAAACAAAACAAAACAAAAAAAGTGTTATCATACGACTAACAAGTTAGAAAAACTCTTGGAATAGCTGAAAATGTAGGTCATTGATTTTCATGTATGTTGTTAATTAAAGCCATTAAGTTGATCCACTAAGTATTTTTTTTTAAAGAGTAGTGCATTGATTATCACTGAAGTCTAAGACAAATTGTCACTGGTAATGAAAAGATCCTAAGTAGAAGGCAATTGCCAGCTTTTAAAATAACTGGAGGCTTGATCGAAAGGAACCTGTGAGTGTAAGATTGACTGAAGGGGGTTTTAAGAAAGTAGGAACAAATGCCAATACACATTCAGCCCACACAATAGAAGCCAGGCAAGTTGGGAGCTGAGTCAGCGCTTGGAAAAGAGCAGGTGCGCTAGCGTTTATTGTCAGTGTGACAATCTAAAGTCACCTGGAAAATAGACCTCTGAGCATCCTTAGGAGCTAATTATTGCATAAGTGAGGTGGGAAGACACACCCACAGTGGGTGGGGCCATGCCCTGATGGAATCTGAGACTGGAATCAGGACGGTGATTGTCGTGGAAGACTATGTCCAGGCTGGACAGAAGGCCAGGGACCCCTCCCCACTGACTAACTTTCTGCACCTTCCATGGAGAAAACGAACTACCTCCTTGTCTTTGTTCTCTTCCTCCTCGTTCTCCTCCTCCTCTTTCTCTATTTCCTATTTCCTCCTCTCCCTTCTTCTTTTGAGGCGAATTCGATGCTTCTACAAATATTGCCACCTCTGTCTGACTTAGATCTGGACAAACCTCGATTTCAAAAGGTTTCCGTGTGCCTTATGGATTGTCTAATATGAGGCAAGACACCCCAGCCTTCATCTCCTCTTTCTGCAGTGGGGGTCAGTACAACCACCCCAGGTAGGCTTTAAGGCTCAAACCCGATCAAGGATTCAATAAACAGCAAAGTGGCCGATAAGGAGCCGGACACGTGGTTACTATTGCCTGCCCTTTATACCTTCCTGCTTCTCTCCGTGTCCCTAGCAATAAAATCCAGCGACCTTCTGGGCTGTAGGGAGGGCCCACTCACAAGGAAAGACTTCAATACCTGCAATGGGTCTAGCGTATTTTAAACTCAAAACACTATCTGAACAAAGCCCAGGCCCTTGACTGGCTGTGCTCCTAAAGCTCTTGGCAGTGGCTGTCGTAGTGACCAGGGCAACTGTTCTTTCCATAGTTTGAGAGGACCAGGCCTCCTTCCTTGTGGTAGTCATGAAACCTCCCTTTTTGCAACGAAACACTGTGAGGGTGACTCCCCTGGGAGACAAAGCGTGCATGAGTAAATATTCAATGCTTCTTTTTGTTAAAACAAAAACAAAACAAAACAAAAACAAAAACACAGCAACAACTGCTTTTAATCAGTTCTATTTTATGATCAATCACATATTGTTTATTCATGAGAGGGGGGTTGCCCCTCTGGGGGGAGGGAAACACTAGCAGCAGATTGAATTTAAAGCACCAGAGACAATGTGACAAGATATAAATAGTTATATGCTAAGCTACAGATGACTTATTAATTCTGTGGGCCGATTCTGTGCTATGGCCTCGTTTCCCCAATGAAAGTTGTGGATGAAGATATTAACAAAGAGAAATTTCAACTGGCGGTATCAGTGGACAGATAGCTCAATTTGAAACCATTTCTTGGGAATGCATAAACAGCCATTAATAGCCGTTGAGTCTTGGCCACACACTCAGCCTTTGACAGGCTAGCTTAACAGAGCTCAGCGCCTTGCCGGGGGGACCTACATAAACATGAGATTACAACTAAATCTGCACTCAGTGAATATCTATTAATGCCTTGGGGAGCAGATAAGGAATGATTACCTAAGAGTTAATGAGTATTCCCTTTAAATGGGTTCACGAGTTAAAGGAGCGTGCGGAGGTGAAATAGGACGGCTGTAGGCTCTCCGGGTTGCACGCACTGTGAATCTCCAAGAGCATGAGCATGCAATATTGCCCAAGCTTGCTAGATGAATGGAATCTTTCTTCTTGGAGAATTTTAATGAAAACCACATTGAGAAATGCGGGGAATGGAGATAAAGCATTAAAAAACAAATGGAAACAAACCAATGTGAAATAAGATAAATATGGCTTACTTGTGTTCATACAGATACACGTGTGTGTGTTCTCTCAACAACATGCTTTTACCCCATAAATTCCAGCAGCAGGAGAATAGCTTCCCTTGCAGGTTGCACCACGCTAGAGTCTTTGCATGACCTCAGTATGCCAGCCGTTAGCATTAAAGGAAGCAATTGGCATTGGTGCTTGCAAAGCTATAAACAACCCAAGACCCCTCATCACCATGGCAACCTTATCCCTAATTACCAACTGTAACAGCTATGGTTGCAGAAGCCTCTTTTGTGCAAATGTGTCTTTTTGCAGAACTCTTGCTGCAGCTCCCAAAGTAAAAACAGCACGAGCACCACCTGCTGGTCACATCCTTGTACTGCGTGAGCTCCCTGTGAATTCTCGGACCCAAAGCCAAAGGGGCAAAGACCAATTTCAGTCTCCAGAAAAGGGGTGTTGGCTCGGAGCGGGTGACTATGTGGAATTTTCACGAAAATAAATGTCCGTTTTTTATCTTCATAAAATACGAGTCCTAAAAACAGTGACAAATATTCAAAGCATGATAGAAAGCTGAGGGAGGGGAAAGAATTAGAATGTGAAAACAGGAGTGGTATAGCTGGGTCTTGAGGTAGAGCTATTCCCAATTGTCTGAGAAATTGCCAGATTGATTTCCAAAGTGGTTGTACAAGTTTGCACTCCCACCTTCAATGGAGGAGGGTCCCCCTTTCTCCACATCCTCATCAGCATGTGCTGTCACTTGAGTTTTTGACCTTAGCCATTCTGATGAGTGTAAGATGGAATCACAGAGTCCTTGTGATTTGCATTTCCCTGATGACTAAGGACTTTGAGCATTTCTTTAAGACTCAGCTATACCACTCCTGGGCATATCCTCGAAAGACGCTCCACCATACAGCAAGGACATTTGCTCACCTGTGTTCATAACAGCTTTATTCATAATTACCAGAATCTGGAAACAACCTAGAGGGAGCCTCAGCTTAAGAATAGATACAGAAATTGTGGTATATTTACACAATGGAATACTACTCAGTTTTTTAAAAAAAAGCAAAGAAACAGTGAAATATGCAGGCAAATGGATGGATCTAGAAAAGATCATCCTGAGTGAGGTAACCCAGAACCAGAAAGATGCACATGGTATATACTCACTTATAAGCGGATATTAGCCATATAATACAATATAACCATACCACAATCCACAGACCTAAAGAAGCTAAACAACAAGGAGGGCCCTAGGAAAGATGTATAATTCTCGTTCAGAAAGGCAAATAGAATAGACACCAGAAGCAGTTTAAGAGAGGGAACAGGATAGAAGCCTACCATAGAAAGACTCCACCCAGCAGAGATCAAAGCAGATGCTAAGACTCATGGGGAAACTTTGGGCAGAGCACAGGGAGTCTTAGGGAAGACTGGGGGCACAGAAGGACCTTGAGGGGATAGGAGCTCCATAAGAAGACCAACAGAGCTAGCAAATCTGGACCGGGGGGGGGGGTCTTCAGAGACTGATGCGCCAACCAAGGACCATGCATGGAGAGGACCTAGACCACCTGCTCATATGTAGTCCATAGGCGGCTCAATCTCCATGTGGGTTCCCTAGTAAGGGGAGCAGGTGTTGTCACTGACATGGACTCTGTTGCCAGTTCATTGATCACCTCCTCCTGGGGAGGGCCCTTGCCAGGCCAGAGAGGAAGAGGATGCAGGCAGTCTTAATGAGACTTGATAGGCTGGGGTCAGATGGTAGGGGAAAAGGGCTCCCTTTCTGAGGACTAGGGGAGAAGGATAGGGGGAAAAGGGAAGGAGTATGGGACCAGGAGGAGATAAGGGAGGAGGCTATAATAGGGGTGTAAAGTGAATAAATTATTAAAAAAATAAAAATTAAAAAAGTGAATTAAAAAAAGAATGTAAAAACATCCACGTTTTTGGTCTTAAGAAATTAATTTTATTCCGTGTGGACTCCTGGCATAGACTGCTTTAAATGCATTCAGTACTGTGAGCTTGCTTTAAGATGAAAGTGTAGGAGCTCAGTGTGGGGCCCGCATCTGCAATCCCTGCCCTCTGCAGCCTGAGACAGGAGAAACTTACATTGGAAGCCAGAGTGGCTATGTAGGGAGTTCCACATTATCCTACGTAGCAAGACCCTATTGCCTAAATTTAAATGAAAAAAAAAGAGTTAGAAAGCTGGTGAGTGTGACTATAAGATGTAGGAGCTACCACAGAGGGCCTCTGAAAGACTCTACCCATCAGGGTATGAAAGCAGATGCTGAAGCTCATAGCTAAACTTTGGGCGGAGTGCAGGGAATCTTATGAAAGAAGGGGGAGATAGAAAGACCTGGAGAGGACACAAGATCCACAAGGAGAGCAACAGAACCAACAAATCTGGGCCCAGGGGTCTTTTCTGAGACTGATACTCCAAACAAAGACCATGCATGGAGATAACCTAGAACCCCTGCTCAGATGTAGCCCATGACAGTTCAGTGTCCAAATGGGTTCCCTAGTAATGGGAACAGGAACTGTCTCTGACATGAACTCACTGGCTGGCTCTTTGATCACCTCCACGAGAGGTGGAGTCCAGTCCACAGAAGAAGACAATGAAGCCAGTCCTGATGAGACCTGATAGACTAGGGTCAGATGGTAGGTAAGGAGGACCTCCCCTATCATTGGACTGGGGGAGAGGCATAGGAGAAGAAGAGGGAGGGAGCATGGGATTGGGAGGGGAGGTGGAGGGGGCTACAGCTGGGATACAAAGTGAATACACTGAAATTAATAAAAATAAAATAGCTGGAGAGATGGCTCAGTGGTAAAGAGCACTGGCTGCTCTTCCAGAGGACCTGGGTTCAGTTCTCAGCACCCACATGGCAGCTCACAAACGTTTGTAACTCTTGCCTCAGAGAATTAGAGCACTTCACACATGCAGGCAAAACACCAGTGTACATAAAATAAAAATTAAAAAATAATAAAAAAATTTTTAAAGATTAGAAAAAAAAAAGATATGAAGATTCACTGACACGGACCAGCTTAGGGAAATTAGAAGTCAGAGCTCAAAGCCCTGGGGGTAGAGGGGTGCATACTTGTTCTCTTGGGATAAAGTTCTGTCATCTATAGCAAAAGGATACTAATAACACGTCATATATTCTGCTTATTTTATTATTAACTTTTTTCTCCTGTTTCCTCTGTAGTCAAAGCATTTCAGAGTTTGTATTACATGTTGGCTAAAATTGTTCTTTTTGTATTTGATTCTTAGTCATGTCAGAATTCTGTGCATCTCATTTTCCTTTGGTTCTCTGTAATATCAGCATCTCCCTGTTCCCTTTTTCCTCCTCTCGGGCCAAGTTGTGTCTGCTTTCTTATTATCCTTTGTCTTAGATTTGAGCCACGGTTTCTTGAATTTACACAGTAGACCCTATTGACAGTGGCTTCCTTTTTTATGATAATTACCATTTCTCTCAGCAGTAGCATGCATTCCTGTGCAACTGAGTGTAATGAGTGCCGCTCTTTGGTGCTTTGATCTTTTTTCACAATTCTTATGGGTTGAGGGGGGTATTGTTTGGGAGTTTAGGGGGACCAGTTCTCACTCTGTCACACAGGCTGACCTGGAACTTGTGATCTTCTGTCCCCAGCCTTCTGGGTGCTGGGATCACAGAGGCACATGGGTGCATCAGGCCTCTGGGATTACAAACAGGCACACACACAAAGAGAGAGAGATGTAGGGCAGGGAGAAAGAGAAGGAGGGGAGGGAGATGAGATGGGGACGAGAAGAGAGAGAGGGAGAAAGAGAGAGAGAGAGAGAGAGAGAGAGAGAGAGAGAGTGGTGGCATTAGGCCTCTGTGCAGGTTTTCCCTTTTTTTACACATCCTTGAACAAGGACAGTTTTTGTGCCCTGAGGTGGAAAATTCTCCCTCAACCCTTTTCAGTGCCCTTGAGCGTCTGAAGAGTGAGCTTCACAGGCCATCAGCTGCAAGAGCGATGGCCACAATGAGCCCAGCCACCCAATGATGCACACAGCCTAAATGACCGAAAATGAAGGGTGGGGGTGGGTATAACCACAAGGAAAAAAAAAAAAAAAGAGCCCTGGAGTAATCCCAGAGGCGAACCCTCCTGAGGCATCAGCTGTGATATTCAGCACACAGTTCATCCAGCAGATCCTGTCCTCCTTTCAAAGGTTAGTGTTCCCAGAAGGCTGCCTGAAGCCTTTTCCTTATTTTGGTTTGGTTGTTTTTTTTGTGTTTTTTTTTTTTTCATTTTGCTACGAATCTCCCCCCTCCCCCCCCCACCTCCTCCCCACACCTTGTTCCCCTTGGCTTTCTGGCACAAACTTTCTTAAGCTGAGGAAGGTCTGGCCAATCATCAGGGCCCCAGTGAAGTGAAGGGTACTCTGAGCTCCCAGTGGGGAGCCACCTAGGAACCTTGAACGGGACACAAGAAAGAGCCACAGCCCATGAGGTTTCTCATGGGAAGGAAATACGACCTTCGCTTGCCTTTATCATTGGTTTAATTTTATTCAAATAGATTGTTTTGGTTAGTATATGAAGCAGTTCTCACTATGAGATCCTCAGACATACTTTGTGTTAATCCTTGTCCTGATCCCTCTTAGGCCCATTTCCTACCCTCTTCCCCTAGCCCTTCCTTCCTTCCCTCATCTCTTACTCTCTCCTCTCACCTCCTTCTCAGCAGTTCCCCTTCCTCATATATATATATATATATATATATATATATATATATATATATATTCTGTTGCCCTTTTCATTTCCTCCACCCTAATCCTCCATTAATATCTTTCCTCCCTCTTGTGGTCCCCATTCTAGTCTCGTGACCCATATACACGCCCATAAGCTGAGACACACATATAAAAGTTATGAGGTCTCTCTGGGCCTGACATGCTCTCCCACTTATGATAATAATTTATAGCTCCATCTATTTCCAGCAAGTGTCGTGGTTTCACTTTTCTTTATGCCGTAATAAAATTCTGTTGTGTGTGAACCAGGTCTTCATCGTCTGCCCCTCTCCTGATGGGCGTAGAGGCTGAATCTATGCCATGACTATTGTGAGCAGGGCAGTGATGAACACAAAGGAGCCTGCATCTCTGGGAGAACACAGAGTCCTCCTGGCGATACTAAATTGGATGCTAGAATTTACCAAAAGGGTCTATTAGAGCATTTGACCTGCCCTGGCCTTGGGGAGACAGGAAGGACAAGTGGAGAAATTGCCACCAAGTTCTCGGGTGACTATGATGACAACCTGTGACAACCTACAAACACAACTCTCACCTTGGATGGGACAGAGAGTTCACTCTGGAGCCAAAAGAATGAGCACAGCCCCAGGTACGGAGATTTGGGCCAGCTCAAATTCCATGTTCCAATGTCGTAAGGGTTCTATGGAGTTTTTAGAGTAGCTTGAGGCACTTCTCACATGCATCGGTGGAAACATTAGGTGGATGAGTTAAAGCAAAGCAGGGATGTCTTTGATGGTCTAAAAAGGTAATAAATTTGGGAACTGGAGAGATGTCCCAGCAGCTTAAGCACACTAGCTGCTCTTCCGGTGGACCTGGGTTCAATTTCCTGCACTACGTGACAACTCACAACTGCCTGGAACTCCAGGTCTAGGGGTCCAGCACCCTCACACAGACATACATGCAGGCAAAACACCAATGCACATAAAGTAAAAAAAAATAAAATAAATGACTCAAAAGAAGGCTAATACATTTCAAAGGTTATATATAGGTGTGTGTGTGTGTGTGTGTGTGTGTGTGTGTGTGTGTGTGTGTCACAAAGGTGTTGGATGACACACAGAGATAAGCAAGGAATGGCTATCTACGGGGCTAAAAATATCCTAAGAAAATTATAGTTAGTCCCTGGACCCGCAACACTACAAGTCCTCCCCAGTCGTTGAAGTTCTGCTCAGCTAACCTGCCTTGTAGATGGTCACTGGAAGGTGGGGTTCCTGCAACTTTCTTTCCAAGGTGGGGGAGGGGAGAAAAGAGGCTAAATTCCAGCCAACCTCACAGGCACACAGTAGGCACTTATTTGTATCATCCTCTGGCACCTGGCATGAAATTCATTTTGTTGTTTTGTTTTGTTTTCTTTTCTTTTTTTTCATGTTTTATTTATTTTTTAATTTTTTTATCATTATTATTTTACACTTTATTCACTTTGTATCCCCCCTCCCTCCTCCCCTACCGATCCCACCCTCCCTCCCCCTTCTTCATGCATGCCCCTCCCCAAGTCCACTGATAGGGGAGGTCCTCCTCTCCTTCCTTCTGATCTTAGTCTATCAGATCTCATCTGGAGTGGCTGTATTGTCATCTTCTGTGGCCTGGTAAGGCTGCTCCCCCCTCAGGGGGAGGTGATTAAAGAGCAGGCCAATCAGATTATGTCAGAGGCAGTCCCTCTTTCCATTACTATGGAACTCACTTAGACACTAAACTGCCATGGACTACATCTGCGCAGGGGTTCTAGGTTATCTCCATGCCTGGTACTTGGTTGGAGCATGAGTCTCTGGGAAGACCCCTGTGTTCAAACCTTCTAGTTCTGTTGCTCTCCTTGTGGGGTTCCTGTCCTCTCCATAACCTACTATTTCCCACTTCTTACATAACATTCCATGCACTCTGCCCAACAGTTGGCCATAAAGTCTCAGCATCTGCTTTGATAGTCTGCAGGGCAGAGCCTTTCAGAGGCCCGCTGTGGCAGGTTCCTAGGTTGTTTCCTGCTTGCCACATCCCTACCTCCTTGTTTTGTTTTCAAGACAGGATTTCTCTATGAATCCTTGGCTGTCCTGGACTCACAGAGATCCTCCTGCCTCTGCCTTCCAGAGTGCTGGGGTTACAGGTATGCGTCACCACACCAGCTGAGATGCAATTTTTAAATTATATAATTTCCCTTTGGTTTTTTTTTTATAAAGCATAAATCTCAAATAAACACCACATGTAACACTTTTAGAAACTCAATCAAGTAAGGCATATCACTGCTAACCTATGGAGAAGACACATAAATAGATCAAGGAAAAAGTGTGACAATCTCATAACCAATAAATTTAGAAGCAATTTTCTCCTTCCCTAAGGCAGATGTATTCCAAAGTCTTAATTAACTTCTTAAATTTATCTTTCCTCTGGAACCTTATTTTTCTTTTTATTAAATTTATTCTTAAATGTACTCTATTTATGCCATTTCTTCCCTCCCTCCTCTTTCCTCTAACCCCTCCTATATCATTGTCCTCTCCCTCACAAATCTATGGTCTCTTTCTCTCTCTCTCTCTCTCTCTCTCTCTCTCTCTCTCTCTCTCTCTCTCTTACACACACACACACACACACACACACCTCTGGATCTGCTTCTCTCTTTCTCTTCCATGCCTCGTGCTCATACAATTCTCTGAGCCCTCTGGCAGAAGCCTGAGATGATGTACTCTTACAGAGAAGCCCTTTAGTACTGTATTGGTGAATGGCTAGACCTATGGAACCATGTGATGGGCCCAGTGGTGGACAGCTTAGTTACTGTTGATGAAGTCCAAATTCTCTAGTCTGATGTTCAGGGTCCTTCCAAGCAGAAAGCATCCATGTTTATCTGCCAGCTTCATGGTTCCCATAGTCCACTTATTCTCCCTAACATCCTTTTTGCTCAACACATCGGCCATCCAAGAACTTTGCCTAGGGTCCACACATACCATTGCTTTTGCTCACATCATACATCTCCTGCAAAACCCCACTGGCTAGCCTAACTGCTGGGCTAGCCTCCTTGTGCTACCTCAGCTCAAATGTCATCCCAACCCTGAAGGAGGATACCCACCTCCATGCCTTCTGCAAATAACAATAAAATAAGGTGCACACAACGGAAGAAGACTCAGAAGTTGACCTCTGGCTTTCGTTCACTCATATACGTGAACACATACCTGTGCACACACAGGGACATATCAGAGGCATACACCACACACACACACACACACACACACACACACACAAAGGAAAGAGAGAGAGGGAGAGTAGAAGGGAGAGAGATAGAAAGAGAGAGCATCTTCAATTAGCCATGTCCATGCTGACCCCTTCCTATGCAGCTCTCTCTCTCACATCTCCCTCCTTACAGTATCAACGTGTCATCTACACCAGAAACCTGTGGCCTTTGTCTTCACACCATCCCCACTGCCTCACCCTACCTGGTCCCTGTGCCTTTTCTACCCAGCTGCCCAGCTTCTGATCATGGCTTCCTCCTCTTTGCTGTGGTGCTCACCCACCCGGCTCTGACCTTCTCTCAGCACTCACAGCATCATCCCATACTCCTTCCCCTCCTGACCAGAGCAAAAGTCCTGGGACCTATGACCCTTTCGGTTGTTCCTCCTAAGACCCACTGGAGAGCCCTGTGGCTCTTGACTGGGATCAGTGGGGAGACACATTTCAGGGTGTGTCTATTACCCAAGGGGAGAAGACCCTCCCTAAGTGAGCGGCTTCTTCTGGAAACTCCCCTGCCTTCGCCTCATGCAAGTCAGTAACTTCATCCTGAGGTGGTGGCTGCTCCAGCTACTCCAGCTACTCCTGTTGTCCCTCACCAACATCAGACCAGGCCCTGTCTGGAAAGCCAACCTAATAAATCCTCCCATAATATGTATTCATTCTTTTGACTCTAGAGGAGTCTGACTATTCCACAGCATACCTTTCTTTTAGGGTCACTTCACATTCTTTATGCCAGGAGGCCCTCTTAGCACTTTGACGATTGCTACTATGTGTCAGAGCATTTCTTTTTTTGTTTGTGTGGTTGCTTGGGGTTTTTTTTCCCCTTTGCTTTTCAAGACAGAGTTTCTCTGTGTAGCACTGGCTGTCCTGGAACTCTCTTTGGAGACCAGGCTGGCTTCAGACTCAGAGATCCCACCTGCCTCTGTCTCTGAATGCCGAGATCAAAAGCGTATGCCACCACCACCCAGCTATCAGAGCACTTCTTTAGGATAGATCCTAGAAGCCAAATTCATAGAGAGAGAAAAACTTGACAATGAGCATGAGACTTTAAGACCAAATGGCTTTCCAAAAGGGCCAGCCCCGCTTGGATTCACATGGAGTGAAACTGGGCATCTCATATTGGGGCTGATCAGAGGGCATCCATACCCAGTGACTAGAACTGGGAGTATTTGTGAATCTTATATACAAGTTGTTACTGGAAGTTCCTGGACAGTTCTCCTGAAGGAAAATGATAAGGAATACTTCTGCATCTAGGACTTCATCTTGAGGAAGAAGAAGCAGACTTTGGAGACATTCTTGAAAGTAGTAGCAACCGTCACCAGCTTGGGGATCTTTGCACTGGGTGCTATGCTAAGTCTGTATACAAGACTCTTTTTAAGTATCCTCCGATTCTTTCAAAGATACACTTACCATTTTAAAATGTATATTCAATCTCCGTGTGATTGTTACATATATCCTATAGTTTCTAATATTTATTGCCGCTTGTGTTTTGTAGTAGTTTGGTACAATTCCAGAAATGAAGGGGTTTTTGTTGTTGTTGTTGTTGTTTGTTTGTTTGTTTGTTTGCTGAAAAGAATGTCATCGTTAGATGGAATATTCTTATGTGACTCTTATCTCTATTGAATCTACAGTGTAAAGTAATTCTGAAGTTTCCTGTTGGGTTTTGCCTGTATGACCAATACATTGTTGATAGAGAGCTATCAAAGTCACCCACTATTATTGCATATAGGCCTCTCTGTCCCATTAGGTTTACTAGAACTTTCTCTTTGTGTGTGGTTACATTAGCATTCATTTTGCATGTATCTATAATCGTAGTATCTTCTTGATGTTCAGTCCCTTTACTCTGTGCAGTGACCTTCTTTGTCTTTTCTGATGACTTTTGAAAAGTCTGCTATGACAGAAATGAATGTTGCTGTGCCTGCTTGTTTGTGAGTTCCATTTGTTCATAATATCACTTTCCCACCCTTTTCTTTCAATCTTGCATGCACCTCTGCTAGTGAGGTGTGTTTCTTGCAGGCAGCCAATCATTGGGTCTTATGATAATAAGTGAGATTGTGGCTTCTAATTGGAGAAATACGATCATTTACACTGAATGATACAATCAAGAGCTATGTATTGATTCCTCTCAATTTGTTATTTCTCTAATCAATTCCTTCTTACCTTTTATTTGCATATTTATTGGGTTCACATTGGAATGTCTTCTCTTGTTTTGTGGTCCTGCTTCTCTACTTCCTTTGCTTAGGACTCTTTTTAATATCTTCACAGAGGTGGGTTGAATGAACTATGGTGACATACATTCATCTCGGAAGGTGCTTATCCTTCAGTTCCACTTAAGAACAACTTTGCTGGATACAGAAATCCAGACATGGCAGTTATTTCCTTTCAGAGTCTACAATAAATACATCACCCCAGACTCCCGATCTTTAGAGTTTCCATAAAGAAACTCTGCTGTTGTTCTGGATGGGGTCATCTTTACAAGTAAAGCTTTCCCACAGTTTTCAATAACCTTTCTTCATTGATTACTGTTGACTTTTAAACTATAATATGGTCATATTTGCTTAGGATTATAAATGTCCCTCACACAACACCTTTCCTTAGATTTTGGAAATTTTCTGCTTCAACACTGTGCACTGTGTTGGTGCTTGAGCTTCCTGCTCTCTCTATGGATTTCACAAGAGCAAAGGAATTTCTCCTAGATCAGGAAGATGTGTGGCTATGCGCTGTCCTTAGTCCTCTAGTCTTGTCAATAATATACAGTATGATTTGCTAGAATCACCACCAATTAGGCCTTGGTACGTTATCAGACTCTAGATCTCTCTGATACAGATGAGAGATTTCCTAAACTCATGATGACACTTCTCCATTGTAAAATAAAAGAGGGGGAGATTTTGGAAGGTCCTGCTGTTTGAGGTTGCAGTCCTCCCAGTCTGGGTAGCCTTTCTGAGTTCAACACCAGAAGGAGGACTCCCTCTCCCCAGAAGGGCCTCTTTGCTTGACCTCATCTGGAAAGTGTCTACAGGCATAGATGTCTCTAACCACATCTGATATATGGCCTTTGGCACAGTTCCCTGCTAGCTCTCCCCTCCCTAAGCCTATAGGATAATCAAGTACTCTGTTCTTGTTCGTGTGATAGGAGCATGGTGCCAAATGCAAATCAAGCATCCTTGGAATTCTTAGTTCCAACCAATTATGTACACCTATCCTGGAAGCCCTCCACCCTCTCTCTAGGGACTATTAAGTTCATCCCAAATAAAGTTGAACTATCTCACTAAAGTGGTTCATGGATGCTGTGTTGTCATGCTCACGGCCTTCAGAGACCTGTGCCCTGCCTCTTCTCCTCCTGCTCTCATGGGAAGGGGGCCAACAGCCCTCCAGGGAAGAGGAGACTCAAAGTTTCTTGTAGGTAGGGTATCTACTCCTTTCCATGTTTCTCTCTGCTGTTGCTTTGTGGATGGATGCCCAGGAGTGTGCCTCCACCCCTCCTCTTACTCGTGCCCACTTGAAGCTGTTTTCCCTGCCTTAGGGTTTTAATCTCCTGTATCTTTGGATTCCAGTACTCACTAAAGTTTGATCAGAGGAGGGCTGTGAACTGAGCAAGATATCTTAATTCTTAGTGGGAAAGCTGTTTCTATGTACAATAATTTAGGCTCGGCCTCAGGAAATCATGAACAGTTTTCTAATTTATATTTGGGAGTTGAATGGGATGCCCCTTGTTGCTCCTCTATGGTTCTCAGACTCCAGTCATTCAAAGAAAGCATTGCATTCTCTCCTTGCTTTAACCAAACTGTTGCTTCAGAATTGTGGAGTGCTCTCCTTGGAAAGCCACTGACTGCGGGCCTCAGAACCACATGCTTCTCATAAACTCAGCCTCCATTAGCTCCGTCACCTCCTGCCACATCTGGCTTGTGTCTACTCTTACTGCAAGAATTGCCTACTGGTAGCCTGGACTTGGAGGAAGTTCCATGCTGCTCACATCAGTAGTGTGTTCAGTTTTTCCTGTCAAGGGCTAGGGATTGGTGAGGACACAGGCTGTCCGGGAGATGAACTTCAGCTCCTCCTCCATAATCCTGATCAGTCACCTCCAATCTTTGGTGTATGTCTTCATGTTTGTGCAAATGTGCACACGTGCGTGTTGGAGGCCAGAGGTCAGCATGAGGTGTTTTCTTCCGTTGCTCCCTAACTACCTTTTCATTTGTTTGTTTGCTTGTTTGTTTTTTGGGACAAGGTTTCTCTGTGTAGCCTTGCCTATCCTGGACTCAATTTTTAGACCAGGCTAGCCTCAAACTCACATTGATCCACTTGTCTCTGCCTCCCTGAGTGCTGAGATTAAAGGCATGTGCCACTGTGTCTGGCTCCTAACTTACTTTTTGAGACAGAGTCTCCAACTGAATTTGCAACTCACCAGTTTGGCTAGTTAGCAAGCTTCAGAGAACTCCCTATTTCCGAACCCCAGCACCGTGAGTGCTGGGAATCCAAAATCGGGTCCTCATGTTTACAGATCCAGAAACTGAGCCATCTACCAAGGCTATCAGCCAGCTCTACAGGGGGCTTTAGGAAAAGGCTACACAAATGAAGCTGTCATGTGAGTCTTTTCTTATCCTTACCTCTCATCTATATTTAGGTTTTAGGTCATCTCGATGGTCATAATCCCAGCTTAGCTAAACCACTGCTGGGTACACAAAGATTCATAAACCTGGTAGTGTATAATATGTGAGATTAGGCAAGTGTGTATATCAAAGCATGCAAAACTAGAATCTCTGGCAGGGTAGAAGAACACATTATCTGAGCTGAGTTTAAAGGGACAGTTAGGAACCAAGCAAGGAGAGGAAGAACAACCCAAATAAGGGAGAAGCCTATGGAAGAACAAGACCATAGAATGAAGGGCAACTGTCTAAGTATGGGGAGGGGAGAGGATGGAGGGAGCTAGCTCCCAGCCTTCAGTCCACAGAAGAAGATGAAGAAGCTGATGGAGTTAATTTGTAAGCTGAGGACCTGAAGGCTATTCTCTTGTCTCTGTTTGCCCAGAAGAAGCTCTATCTGTTGTATTGGCTACAGCTTTCCTTCCACACTAGCAATTATAGCAGCTTCCTAAAGCCCTTAGGTAGCCAGGACTACCTGACCCTGTCTCCAAGCTCATTCCAAACCAGCAACTTCAAAGGGTTTTGATTGTCAATCTTAGAAAGAAATGTGTTCTGTGCTAGGCCTTAGAAATAGACCACCAAAAGAAAAACTGACAATTTCCAGGAAAACATACCTGAAAAATTAATTTTGATGTGCTGTTTTCTGTTCTACCAGAAAGAGAGGGAAGGAGGGAGGGAGGAAGAGAGGGAAGGAGAAAAGAGATACCAAAAAAGCCAAAAAATAAAAAGTAAAATACCCGAAGACTCAAACTGGAATACATTAACTTCTTGGAGTCTGACACAATGATTTGTGATGCCCTCTGCCTCCGTTAAGGATGAACTCCCAAGAGCCCTGGCACCTCATCCAAATGGCTAGCCTTAAAAAATCAAGTGATGTTATAAAAATTACTACTAATGAGAAAGTGAGCTGCCCTGCTCTTATCTATCCAAATAGACCATACACAGATGTTCCAGAAGAGGCGTGAGGTAACTTTTTTTTAACTGCAAGAAAGGATCCTTTCCATATAAGGATACCCTTTCTCTAGGGATCTCTTCCTTATAAGGATCTCTTCCTGTAAGGATCCCTTCTATAAGGACCCCTTTCCTATAAGGATCTCTTCCTATAAGGATCCCTTGCCATAAGGGGTGATTCTTTCTCTGAGAATTTGCTCACTGTGCATCTGTCCATAGCATTTATTTTTATGTCAGTTCTGAGCAGAAAATACTCCTCCCCCCCTCCAAATCCTGTGGCTCTTCATTCCTAGCATGACAGAAGGAGAAAGAGAGAAAAAAGAAGACTGAGTGGGACCACAAAGTTGGTCTCACCATCCAATGAGTCACAACTCAGTCTGAGAAACCCTGACTGGGGCCTTGCAGCCTAGTTTAGATGCAGCAGAAAGCAGTACTGTGAGGTGGCTAAAAATACAGACTTTGGGGACAAGCTGCGAATTCAAGCCCTCTTCTCCCACTTAACTATGTGTGGGAATTTGGGCAAGCTACTTATACTTTCTGTGCCTCAGTTTCTTGTCTGAATTAATGGGATGTCAGCAGCAACTTTCTCCCACAGTTGTTACAAAGATTAAACGAGGTCTTCTACGTGTGAAAGTCTAGAAAACAGGCATCTAAGAGCTGCTGCCTAGAAGTTTGAGCTTCCGCAACATCATCACCACCATCACCGCTACCATAACTCCCCACCACAACCACCACCATCATCACCATCACCACCACTATCCTCCTCCTCCTCCTCCTCTTCCTCTTCACTACTACCACCATCATCATCATCACCATCACCTTCACCGCCACTATCACCACTACCACTGCTACCATCATTATTATTACCACTACCACCCCTTCCACCATCACCACCACTTTTGGTCCTCCAGATGGTCTACCATAAACTGAAGCTCACTTACAGCAGCATTGCCAGGAGAAGACTAAGGCGACACTAAAGAGTTTATTTGAGGATCTGAACAAATCCACACTGTGTTTAAGGGGGGATGTTGGCAATGCCCTGGGATACGGTTCGTGCAGACTCCGCCCGACTCTACCCCACTGCTGCTTGTAAGAGTGTCAGAAGAACTGTCCTCTGCCACCCTGGTCCGGTGTCCTAGAGAACACGGCCCTTCCGCTTTCTTCTAATAGAGAGTACAATTCCTCGCTGAAAGTCCGTGATCCGTCTAGATCACCCTTGCTGAGGGTTTCTGCTATGTCAGAATGCTGCATTTCCCCCACACAAGTCGTATATTTAAACTCCACCCCACAGTAAATACTATCAAGAGAGGAGCCTGGAGGAGGCTCCATCCCCTCACAAAAGGGATGAATGCCACAAGAGGACATGGCAAGAAGTGCCACGTGTTTTCTTAGCAGAAGGTAACCTTTCACCAGAAACCTTGACCTTAGCCTTCCCACCTGGAGAACTGTAAGCAGTAAATCCTATTGTCCGTAGAGCACCCCATCTAAGGTATTGTGTTACAGCAGCTACATAGGCTAAGAATTTCCTTTTAACGCTGAATCCTTGGGACTGTAACAGGATGTGAGCTTATAGACAGGAAAAGCGCCGTTTTCTCTCGCATCATTTCAGCATGCTCCATCCACTAAGGGACGGCCCACAAAAGGGGTTTAGAAGGAGAGAGAAAAGCAAACCTCTGATATCATTTCCAGTATCTAGCACAAACGAACCCTCCTCACCCAGTGCATCAGATACATAGACAGAAAACTTATAAGACACCTGCTGTCAGATAGGTGGGAAGCCAGATTTCCAGACCGTTCTGCACATTCGCGAAGAGCACATTCAGGAAATTAAAAACCAGAAACTGGAGACTTGAAGTAAATGTTTCATTGGTCATGATGATCAAAAGATGACAATGAACACACACACTCACACAGACCTTATCCCACCTGCTGCAGGGGCAGGTCTCACTCCCTCCGGATGGGCTTGTCCTGCTGGCCCTGAAGCCACTGCCCTACCAGGACTCTGCCCTTCACTCTGAACTTCTGTCCTGGTTCTCATCTTTTCTCCACTCGGAACCTGGAGGCCGGATGTCCAGGCAGAGCCGTGAAAAACGGGGGCCTTGGCCCAAGTCTGCAGTCAGTGGACAGTGTCGCAATGTCCGTGGGCTCTTCTCCACCTCCTTTTCCACACTCTCTCCTTCTGTCCCCTCTCCCACCCCATCATTGTTCCCCAGAAACAAATAGGATGGCTTCACTGGTCATTCTTTACATGTACAAACACCAAAAGCAGAGGAAACGCCCCCTTGGCCACCCCCCTCCCCCCAAATCCCAGTGCTGGGAGAGCAGCCAGAGGCCGAGGCTGCTGGAACCAGGTTGCTGCTGGAGCTGTCCGGCTGTCCTGGAAACTTTCTTGGCCTCAGGGCTTTACCTGGAGGCCTCTTCCTTCAGCTCCTTATTTTTCCGCACCTCCTCTGCGTGCTTGTCCTGGGAAGGAAGGGAGGGACAAGGCCAGGTCACACAAGGCTGCCAGGGAAGACCAAAGGACAGGAGAATGGAACACAAAGGATGGTCACCACAGGCAGAGCAGAGCTGTCAGTGAAGGTATCCTGAGAGGCGTGGAAGGAGGCAAGTAAGACGCGGGCCGCGGGGAGTGTAAGCCTGCAATCACACAGAGCTCCTGGACTCGTGATTCCCCACAGCCTGCAGGGGATCCACCTCACAGTGACTCTAAGACACCCCAGGCTCTCTTTACCTCCACTGGTCATTCTGACACTTGGAGTGGTCACTTGACTCAAGTAAATATAAAGAGCCACTTGGGATAGCCAGTTTAGGAGGAATGGGGAAAAAATCAGCCCGTTGCCAGCACCCTTGGAACAGTACAGATCTGTTACTTCCCTCCTATCTCTTTAGTGTCATCTTAACAGGAAGCCTGAAGGAGGAGGACTGTCAAGTCACAGAACTGACAGAGAACTGTTGGGAAATAGTGCTTCACTCCGGACAGTGTTAGAAGACAACCTTCCTTTGCTCCGTAATGCAATTCAGCCAGAAGACTGGGCCTGCCTTCCCACCCCCAGCCAACTGCCTGACTTTAACTGTCTTACTTAACCAGGCCTCAAGTTCTTGGATCTTTCCAGAGGGACTAGAATAAGCAGCTAGCTCACCTTCAACACTCTGTGACAAGTGTCCACCCTCGGGACCATGTCACACCAGCTCACTAGACAACTATCTGGGTCCTTGTAGACCAGGAGCATTTTTGTGTTTTCCTTGATTGTGTTTCCCAGCCCTTACTGTGGTACATGGTTCTGGACAGGTGCTCAATGAGCCCCCTACCAGATCCTGCTGTTTCACATCTGGAACATGGATTAACATGGAATAAATTCACCCAAGTTCCTAAGATACATCTTCATCTACAAGTTTAGCCCTCTACTGATCTCTGACTTCAGAAATGTCCACAGGTTGAAAGCAAGAGGCAGTATGTCTGGTTCTCAAATGCTGCTGTATATCACATGATCTGGAATCCACAGTCCTCAGACCTTGCCCCTAGAGGGCCAGGCAGTAAATCTGGGCTAGGGTTTTTACTCCTAAAAGTTTTGGTCCTATCCCACACAAGAGCTAGTATTGTTGATATTGAAGCTGTCCCTGGTTCATGGACTGAGATGAGGGGAAAAACCCACACGCCTGGCTCTCAACCTTGCCTCCTGCCTCCTCCAGTGAGTAATTGTGAGCAGAGATCAAGGCTTCAGATGAAAAAAAAAAGTCCTCTCAGATGTCTGATCTGGCATCTTGATCCTTAGCATCTACTTGATGTGCACAGCTGTCATTCCAAATTCAACCTTGTCAATCTATCTCTCCCTCCCCCTCTGTATTCAAGCGAGTTGCCATGGCAGAGACCCGGGTTTCTGGCCTCCACTTGCTTGGTTTCCAGAAACCCCTTGCTGATGAAAGGCTAGTGAGACAATATTGGGATGTTCTCTTTGAGACAGGCAAGAGAGCAGCCACTTGGACAAGAGGTCAAGGCTAGCTCTACTGCTTGTGTGCCGTGGGAATCACAGCAAATCATTTAACCTCTGGAATGGTTTCCCCATCTGAACTAAGAATGACACTTGTCCTGTTCACCTCCAAAGAATGTGATGACCATATAATGATAAAATTAAAGCAATTTATTAAAAAATAATCTTCAAGTGTTTTGATACAATCTAGCTTTCCAAGATGCTTTAGGTTTAGTAAGCCCATAACTCTCCCATCCAAACTGCAGTTCTTCAAGCATTTGCTTTGGGGTCGTGGCTATGGTCTTGCTGGACCAGTGCCTACCTTGTATGCACAAAGCCATGGGATCAATCCCCAGAACTGCATAAAATAGGCGTGGTGGCACACCCCTGTAATCCCCGCACTTGGAGGTGAAAGCAAAAGGATCAGGATTTCAAGACTATCCTTATCTACATAACCAGTTTGAGACCAGTCTGGGATACATGAGACCCGGCATCCAAAAAGAAAAGGTGATCTTAATCGTCCCTGCAGTATCTCTTATTAACTGGAGAAGCCCAAAGTCACACTCAGATTGTGTCCTTCCCCTAAGGCACTCGGTGGAGAGAAAAGTCTTGCTGTCCTCTGTGAAACGGAACATCAGAGCATGTAGCTGCCACCTACAGGCCAGCCTCGGAGCCTGTGCAGCTCACACCCCTGGGTGAAGCTAGATCTTTCTAGCAACTGTTGCCAAAGGCCTGAGGTTCTAAGTGGGTAGGCGGGAGGGAAGAAGGACCAGGCTGCTCACCATGGGACGAGGCCACCGTTCGGTCCCGGGAGTCACCGCGCAGCAGGCGGCTCCTGGAAATAAAACACAGAGCTAAAGCTTCCCAGGAGCTGCAGGAGAAACGGAGGCAGCCTGGGACTTGGGGAATGAGGCCAGCATGTCTTCCAAAGAACAACAAGGAGGATCACACCTCTCATGTGTAAGTGACATCTGGGTTATCGGCAAAGGCAAAAACCTACTTCTCTCTGACCCTTATAAGGAGCTGTGAGGGGGAATGGGAGGGACCCTGTATCCTGCTTGATTGGAAGCTGAGCTTGTGCCCCTAACTCAAAGCCATGCTGAGGTTAGCATCTTTCATTATGCCAAGTCTGCCCATCCAAGGATGAAGCCAGAAATGTGCAGACATATGTTTCTCCCTAGATACTTGCATTGGACAGGCATTCTCTAAGAAAAAAAGGAAAATAATAATAATAAAAAAAAAAAGAGTGTGAGCAAGCCCCTGAGACAGTGAGAAATTTCTAGTGTTGTAAAACTCTAGAAAAATCCCAGGGCTACCCAAAGTTTGGTATGAGCTTCTTGCCTATGACTTCCCAGATTGTCCCCTTAGAAATGATGAGGACCCTGCCCGACAGAAACATTTCCATTCCTGCAGAGGCTGCTTCTTCGAGAGTGATGTGTAGGTCACACGTACTTGCCACAGAAAGAACCTCCTGCCAATCCAGGACCACTTACCTTCTCTTGCAGCCGCTCCAACATGGCGGCCAGGTGGGCCTCCCGGTTCTCCTTATTGGACTCCATCTTCTGTGCCAGCTTCTCTTTGGCCATCTTGATGAAGTTGTTGTTTTCCTCGATAGCTTTCTGGATCACCTCTCGCTCGTGCTCTCGTTTCTCTGCGAGGTGCTTCAGGAGCTCGGCTTCCTGGTACTAGGGTAGCACCAGAGAGAGAAAGACCCTTGAGGGTGGATTTCTACCATCACGGCTTAACAGTGCCACACCCAGATGAGTTCACCCCTGAACCTGTTCCTGCGGCCCAGAAGCAGAAAGCAATGACACTGGACCACCTGCAAAGCTTCCCATCATCTTTGACTTTACTAGCTCTTTTCTAAATAGCTTTGGAACCTTTTTCTTCCCCCTCATATTCCTCATTCAATCTTCCACTCACTCATTCACAAATACTAGGTGATCTTATATTAACTTCAAGGCCCTCACAACTCCAGACCACCTGGGAAGGGAGAGAATTAGCCTAGTAGAAATAAGCACGCATATTAATAAATAAGTGAAACCCAGAGTTGCATGTGATAAAAGCCTTGAAGGTGAAGGAAGGGACCACAGAATTAAATGGAGAATGTTTTCTTTCTTTTTCTTTTCTTTTCTTTTTTCTTTCTTTTTTTTTCTTTTCTTTTTTTTTTTTTTGCTTGAAAGATGAAGAAGTGCTCACATTAAAATGGCATCTAAGTTGAGATACTAATCAACGGGGGAAAAAGGAAACTGAATACAAAGCCATCTCCGAGAAGCCTGTAACACGTTAGCCATAAACCAAACTGGAATTTCACCCAGTGCACATTCACGGTCTTGTTTATCTCCCTCAGGTAGTGTCTTGGTCTATGCCAGTGGTTCTTAACATATAGGTTGCAACCGCTTTGGGGGGGCACATATCAGATACTTACATCATGATTAATTTCAGTAGCAAAATTACAGTTACGGAGTAGCAACAAAAATAATGTTATGGTTGGGAGTCACCACAACATGAGGAACTGTACTAAAGGGTCGCAGCATTAGGATGGCTGAGAACCATCGGTCTATGCCCAGCACTCAGGAGGTGCAGTCTAAGTATTCATAGTTTCACTGTGCCCTTAACCGGTTCAGGGGCACCACCTCACTCCTCTGACTCCTTCCTGCTCACAGTGGGATGGATGGAAAAAAATATGAGGTGGTGCTGACCTTCCTTCGCTCCTCCGCTGCTTCTAGCTTCTTCTGGATCTCTTCTAATGATGGGTCTCGCCGCCGGGGGAGGGAGGCATTAAACTCGGGCACCCCGTCGAAGGAGGGTGGCTTGAGGATGACTTCAAAGGACTGGCCCGAGGTGCACTTGTTCAGCTCTATGACTTCCATGTCGGAGATGACACACCAGTTCAGGTCCACTGTGTCTGCTGTGGAGGGCAGAGGTGGAGCTGCTCACCCGCCGAGGAGCAGCTGGGGCCCCAACAAGCATGCACACATGCACACAGACACAGGGGACCTGGGCCTCCCGGGGCACACCAGTGACTAGGGGTCTCCAGTCCTGAACACTGGACCGTAAGGTCAGTGACGGAGTAAGGTTTGGGAATCCCTGGGCCGGGATCCCAGGAACTATGATTTGTGACAACAGCTGCAGCAACTCCAGCTGCCGTTGCTCCTCACTGGTGACAGACATCGGTACATTTCACCCACCGCCCGCCACCAGCCCCTTCTTGCCCTGTCCCTCTGACGGCCTGTGGACCTCTCCCCTGGCTCCCGCCTACCCTGTTCTCTTCTTTCTCTCCAGTCAGCACTGCCTTTCCGCTGGCTTTGACCTTTCCTCCTACACTGTCTCCCACACCAGCCTAAATGGAAAAAACAGTCTCAGGTCATCCAAACACCCATCTTTCTCATTAACAGACCAAACCCATCCCTTCCTTGCAAACAGAAATGAAGAGATGACCTATCTGTGACACTCTTTGTGAGAGTGTGGCCACCCAGGGTCTGGGGACTCTGACAGCACCGCTGTCACCATCTAGGCCAGAAGTGTTCTTTCCACCTCGGGGCTGTCTGGGAGCATCTCTCTCTGTCCCTAGAAGCCCTGCTGAACACACCAAGTTCTCTTTTCTGTTCTGTGTCTCCATGGGCATAATCTCAGAGCCTCTGTCTGGCTTGTTCTTGCATCTCCTGTGGTGTCAATTTATTCAAGGGATATGCAAAAGAGACTTTAAAAGCAAGTGCTCCAGAAGGGCCCCGACAGCTGCCTGGCACCACAGGCCACATCCCCTGGTCCCAGACACCTCAGGCTCTGGGAAAGAAGACACACCATGACCAGGACAGTTTTATGAGATGGGGGCCAATGAGGGAGTAACCCACAAACACAGGACACAGAAGCCTCCACCCTTTCCTTTCCCAGCCGAGCCCCCACTCACCTTCATATTTGTAGGACGATTTATTCAGGGGATCGGACAGGAAGCAGGAGCAGAACAGAGACACCAGTGGGAGCTCCTTCATCTTCTCCTTGTAGGCTACAAGAGAGTGATCCAGTGACGATGGGGCCACCAGTCCCAGTAACCAACACTTTCACGAGTCAGCCCAGGCTTTCTGGCTCTAAAGTACCCATGCCCGAACCAACTCAGGATTGAAATTTGACCTTCCAACTCACCCAACTGACCCCATCCTTCAGTCAGAACCAAATGCTAAGTACCCTCAAGTAAAGACCCCAAGTGGCAGTGCCCTGACCCTGGGCACCATCTCCTTCTTATACTCCCACCCAAGGATAAACCAGGACTTTGATTCGAGGTTGGAGGAAACCTATACTTCATTCTGCTGAAAGTACTTGACATTGTTCCGTTTTACTCTTCATGTAGTCCAGCTCCACTCTAGAGGAGGTCAGGCTGGGAGTCTTCTCAGATCTTCCCATCACAGGAATTAAGCCAGGGGGTGGTTGTCCACAGAGCAGAAATGTACCCCTGGCACCACCGCGTCTCTCTGGAGGTCACAGGTCATCATGGTGGCCTCTGCCAGCCCTCCCCCACTGCACCATGTTTAATGCACAGTATGAAAGACTCCCTCAGTACATACATAGGCCAGGGCTCATTTTCTCTTACAAAACTGAAATCATGATTTTAACACTATTATAGATACATTATTTTAAAATTTAAAGAATACACACATGAGCAAATGAGGAGGAGGAATTCAGTTATGATCCCACCTACTTCCCAGAAATGCCTTTGCCTCCTTGCTTCTCCACCCTTTCCTTATACGTATCTGTAAGTGCACATACATTAAGAGAGCTGGGGAGCTGGTAAGATGTTTGCCTTGAAAGAACAAGTTCTGATCCTCCACACTCACATGTGAAATCCACTGGGGAGGCAAGAACAGGAAGATCCCTGGCACTCACTGGCCAGTCAGCTTAACCTTAGCAACATACCTCAGGCCAAGGAGAGGCCCTCTGGCCTCTACATGCATTTGAACACATATGGATGTCACACACATACATGTGTGTCCCACATACACATGAACCTTAGTACATATGAACACACAAAGACAGACAGAGAGAGAGAGAGAGAGAGAGAGAGAGAGAGAGAGAGAGAAATGGCTTGTGTTATGGTGTCCATCACCAAAAGGCACAGGCACCTACCTGCGAGGGTCATGTTGGCTGGAATCTGGTGGCTGAATTGACCAAAGTCACAGGGAGTGTTTATCAGCAGCTCAGAACTCAGATCACAACCCTAAGAAAGAAAGAATAGTTCACACTGACAGGTTTGAACATAAAGATGGTCTTTTTAAGCACCAAGGAAATCTTGGGGATACTGCATCTGCTATGATCTACAGGTCCTCTCCTCTCCGGCTTTCACTCTCCCCTTCTCCCTCCTCTACATCTTCCAGGCAGATTCAGTTCATACACCAAGGAGCCTTTCACAACTGACTTGAAGCATAATAATATGGGTTCCCCCAACTTCATCCCTTAGGGGTGTATCCTCCTATGCACTATAATAACTCGACTTAAGGTCAGGGTGAAGGTGAGAGGCAAATTCTCAGTAGAAATTGTCTGGAAATGTTTATAAATTAAATCGCTGTATGAACTTCTCCACCCCAGACATCTTTCCAGCCAACTCTGACATGAGGTGAGTAGGAGACGGACAGGAGACATAAAGCCCCTTATGAGATACCCTCCTGCTTCTCCATCCCCCCCACAATCTTCCATTTCTTGCTGCCTTGAGTCCACTGAAAATGACCCTGGACCATGAAAGGAGGCACACGCTGAAGTATGAAGTATACTATCATAATAACTGTTAGTGCAGAGACATACATGGGCACATGGGAACATCTTGGGACTGGAGCACGAGGCTGAGGGATCCAGGGAGACCCTGAGATGAGCCTTAAAAGATGAGGCAGAGAGGGAATTGGCCAAGTGGACCCTGCACAGAAGCACAGAGGTGAGAGAGCTATGGCCATGAGGATTGTTCTTAAGCTGGTTGGAGCTGAACCTGAATATGGCAAGAGAGGAGAGGGCAAGAAGAGAGATAGGAAGGTCAAGGAAGGAGCCTGTGTGAATGCCTGGGACATGAGAGGGGACAGGGCTCCACTGAGAGCTAGTGGTGAGTGCTTGGCATGGAGACCACTTGGCATGTGGCCACCTTTGATGGTCACTGTGCCAGCAGAGAGTGAGGAGAGCCAGGATGTTACTATTCCTTCCTCCTCAGGAGACATGGCGACTTGAGGTCCTTTTCTTTAGATAGCGAGTGTGTCTACCCTTCTAGGGGGTAAGGTCCGTGTAGACAGGAGGTCTGAAAACTAGACCAGTGCAAAGTTGATGCTAGGTGCCATCTCACCCTGTCGCTGGTCATGTTGCACACCTAAACCTTGTGCTTCCGGTCTTCGCTCTGTACCGAGCTGCACTTGTAAAACTGGACAAGTTCTGCCCAGCATCCAGCATCCAGGAAACACCCTTCCCAGAGCTCCTGCTTCAGGGTTCCCCTCGCCAGCCCTGCAAATGAGGATTATGCCCCTGTCTCTCAAGACTAACAGAGAGTGAGCACAAACTTGAAGCGAGACCCAGCTGCCCTTAGAGGGCTCTGTTCTCCGTTCTCGAGGCAAGGACCCTGCCAGATCCTTCTCCTGCCAGCACAATAGGCCTTTTCTCAATGGTGTCAGGCTGGTCCTGATGGTACCAGTGAGTTCGTGAATATGGAGACAGGCCTGGTGCCTGAGGACAAAGTCTTTGATCATGAGACCAGCATTCATTTAGGTCCAGAGTTATGGGAAAGTGGGGTGACTTGGTGAAAAACTTTGGCCAGAGGAGGCAGAGACCTGGGACCTTGCATGATGGTCAGAGGGAGAAGCGGGAACAGAGAGAAGAGGAAGAAAACACACACCTGATATGAGGGATGAACAGGTGTGGCAATGGGGGGAGGGATCTGTCCTCAGCCTGGGCTGGAGTGACAAGACCCTATACACATGAAACACTTTCAGCTTTCTCCCAGTTCATCTTCACACGAGCCTGAGTTGTGCAGACAAGGCAAGCGCCATCGTCTCTCTGCATTCAGATGGAGAATCTGAGACTCAAAGGCATTAAGATAACCTGCTTAAGGTCAGAAAGCACTAAAGTGGTCAGCCTGAGTCCAGAGCCAGACCTTCTGAATTATAAGCTCTTCTCTAGTGGCAAATGGAGGAGCGAAATGCCTGCTACTTGTCCCTCATGGTCCCAAAGATTTAAAAAAAGCCAGTCTAGGCTGGAGGTGGGAGGGAATTTATTTTTTTTTCAAATATGTATATAAGTACTTTCCATATGTGAAAACCTGGGCTATGAGTCATGGTGACACAGAGAATGTTGGAGACACTAAGAAGGAAGACCAGGGCAGAGAACAGGGGAGGTGACAGAGTAAGTAGGAACTTGTCTCAAATCTCAGAGCTGTGATGTTTGAGCCTGCACAGTTAAAACTTGGAGTCACAGAACATTCACTGCATTACACACTCACCCCAAGTTTCACAGTTGCCTTTTGGAAGGGCAGAAATGCTCTTCCGTCAGGAGGATAAGGTGAGAAGTCCAAGCCCATTCAGTAACCTGAGCTGAACAAGGAATATGCACATAGCTGAACATTATGAATGCCGTGTTAGGTAAAGAAAGGACCATTGCAGACTTGATTGATGGCTTCAAGATGAGAGCGTCCCTGACTACCCAAGTGAGAACAGAGGCAGAGATCAAAATGATGCAGCCGCAAGCCAAGGAATGCCTACCTATACAAGAAGCTGGAAGATACAATTGAGGATTCTCCCTAGAGTCTTTGAATAAGTTGATTTTGAATTTGAGTCCTCCTGCTCTGTGGTGAAGTATATGTCAGCCTTAATACTCGTAGTACATGACAAACCCAAGGTTCAAATCTATGATTCTACATCTCAACAGCTAGTTTTTATACATTGTCTGCTTTGTTCTTCAATATACTCTATGTACATGTATGTCTCCAGAGATACAGGGGACCCTTTAAAACTCCCATGTTGACATGTCATTTCTATTGTAGTCAAGACCCATGAGGCACTTTGAGAAAGGTTACAGAAGATACCATAGGCAAAGCTTTCTGGAAAGCACAGCAATTCAAAGTGACTTTAAGCCCCTGGGGGTGGCAGTCACAGTAGGAAACCTGGCTTTCCCTATGATTATTAGCTTGTGGTATCAGTGCTTGCTGGCAGCTAGTCAAATGCACCTCCCTCAGCCCTCTGCCTGTGGCATGGCTCCTGCTCAGTAGCTATGGCCATGTCATCATGTCATAACAACACAGAGCCTAGAGGTAGGGCCTGCTGGGTGTGCCTACAGCTGTGAGAAAGAGAAGTAGGAACTGTTACACCACGGGTCAGAGCACAGAATGCTAGAACTCATGAAGGCAGGAGGAAGAGGCAATGGTGGCCAGCAGAAGAGCAAGGCTGAGTTAACCTATCAGGACGAGATGCTGCCCAAGACATCAAGTTGTTGAGCATTGGAAGGCAGTCCCCCATGCTAAGCACACACCAGGCCCATCCCAAACCTCTTGCCATGCTTGCTGTTAAGGCAGAGACCAATCCCAGCCTTTGAGCAGCAAAAGCTGACTGCACACCAAACCCTAGAGGTCAATATAACAGTCACTCAACAGTCACTGCAGAATAACAAGGGCTCAGGATGATGCCCGAGCTTTTAAGGAGCATGACACAAACTGGTTGGTCGAAAGTAAGACACCACCTGACCACCTAATTCCCATCTGCAGAAACTGAGCCAGGATGACAGATGCCGAGAGGACTCGACGTGTCTGCTGTCAAAAATCAAGATGACAGAGTTATGCAACTTGGGCTCCCTGTGCCTAGAACCATGCAGAAGCTTTGGAACTCAGCAGTGCTGAAGTGTGAGCTGTGCATATTCAGGCACGGGGAGGAGGGGGGCTCATTGGGCTACACGCAGACTGTCTTGAACACCAGAACAGAAACAGAAGGATGGCAGACAGACACCTCCACACCAGTGAAGGAATTTATACCTATTCTGGTTTCAAGCCATTGTCATCTTTTCAATGAGAACAGAGGTGGATGGCTGATGCTCCAGAAGAGTTGAAGCTCTATCTCAACTTACTTGAAGTTCAGCAAAGTTGAGCTGATTGTGCCAAGTTGCATAGCTCATGAGTGCTGAGCTGAGAGTTGAGTCTATATGAGTTTCATGGGCAGTCTGCGTCTGTTTTCAGGGTCTAGCGTTATTGCCAAGAAATGTGTCCAGTGGTACTATCTTAGGGAAGAAGACTAGAAGAGGTAACTAGAAGCCATGGCAAAGTTCAAAGAATCTGGGACACGCCAAGACTAAGTCACACTCTAGAGTCACTCCCAGCACTATTATCCCATTTATAAACCGATCCTTGCACAATGTCAGCACGTAAGGGGCTGTGTATGGAAACACAAATAATCGCACTTTTCCGTTGTTGGATTAAAACACTAGCATAGTTAATAACTGATATCGGGCACCCAAGCAACCAGGCAACCAAGAACACAATCGGACATGGCAAATGAAGCAGGTTAGGTGGGCGTGGTTGCTAGCGAACAGGCAGAAAGAAGCAATGCTGTTGACTGGAGGGGGGCCTTCTATTTCTAGCAGGAAGAAAGAGGAAAAGATGGCTAGATTGAAAAGGTAGAGCCCTTCCTATGACATCAGAGACAAGGCAAACAGGCAATCACAGGGCTGATAGCTCCCCGTGAGGAGCAGATGAGCCCTCCCTGTGGCAGCTAGAGAAGACCTGTTGTGTTTGATGAAAAGAAGCCAGGGAGCCCCAAGGCTCTGCAGTGTAACCTGACTACCCACATCGCTCCCACCCAAGATGTCAGTCCTGTGCTCACTGGAGAGGTTTCACAGAAAGCTGTTGGCACAGGAGGAACCAAAATGTAAGGTTCTGGGTTCTATTACGTGAGCCTTCCCTCTTTGTCCTGGGCTCTTTCCATCTTCTTGAATGGTACAACAGCACAGGTTGGGGGTCTGCAGAGCTGCCCTCAGTACAGAAAACAGTGCCCAGAAGAAATGCCAGTTTAGAGTACTGCGGCAGGACTGAGGCTCTCAGCTTTCCGGGGTCAGTTAGTGACCCAGAACCAGAGCAGTGTTCTGAGTACTCCAGTGAGACCTACCCCATCTGTGTCCAACCCCTGAGTGTCTCAAAGGGGCCACACAGTGGACAGAGTGGGCAAGTACTTTGTCGCTGTGGGAAATGCCCAGCTATTGCTATTGAGCTGTTCGGAAGCCCACGTGGAGTATTTTGAAGGGATCAGCAGTTAATGCACGTCCGAGTGGTTTAAATAGAGCTGTGTCTGGCAAGGGTTCTAGAAGACAAATATAGGGACTCTGGCTCAGAGTCAAGATGGGAATTTCGTAGGCGTGGGCGTAATGAATTCTAGCCTAGCTCCTCTAACCACAAGAAAGAGGCCATTCCAGGCTGGCAGTACTCTATGCCCTGATGCCATTTGCTGCCCTAGTGACTTCAATGTCACACATCTTCACTTCAGGCTGAAGTCATGTTTCCACAGAAGGACAACCTTGCTAATTTCCTGTTGTCTCAAGGCTCTGGTTGGCAGTGTGTGTTTTATTTGCGTTTAAAAACCAAGAGGAGATAATTTATTATTTTTTTTCGGGAATGTGGTTTTTATTTTTTCCACACTATTTATTGGATATTGAATGTCGGGGCAAACCCTTAGGTACTGGAATAGCCACGGGTAAATTGAGAGTTGGAGGAAACCTGAGAATGGGAGGGCCTCTGGGAGTTCTGCTGGGGCTCTTCCAGCCTCTGGTGGGTCCACACAGAACCTGTGTCCTCAAGAAAGGAAGGGTGACGGCACCACCAAGGATGGACAAGAAGGACGTGCAGAGGGGACCTGGCTGACAACGGTTGCTGGCTTCAGGAACTGTCACTGTTGAATCACCCGTTGAATGCTTCCAAGGGCTCCAGCAAGAAGTGATGCCAGACCCATGGTCAAGAACTCCTAGAGAGCACACAGCAGACATTGGAAGGTGTGCTCCCAGGACACTTGCCCTGCTATCAGCAGAGCCCTGGAAACCCGAGTCTGCAAAGGCAAGATGGGGCTGGGGAGCCACAACCGGAAAACTTACAACCCCAAATAGTGTACTGTGATGGGACAGCTTGGACTATTTTTATTCCCAGTTCAATACATACAGAGAAATCACTGTCATTCAGGCGTGCTAGCTGGAGTGTGACCCAGACACAGGGTAAGGCCCTGGGGTCAAGGGCACTTGCAGGCATCTGGGTGTGTGGAGAACATGCATGGCTTCACTCCTAAGAGCAGCAACGCACATGTTCAGGCGTGTGCATGGTTCATCACATTTCCCAGTACACCTAGACATACCCCTTCATACATGGCTCCACACGACATTAATGTTACATGTCAGGAACACCTATCACAGAGACTCAGTCGCTCCTGAAATCTGCTACTTTGTCCTATCAGCATTTCCCTCTAGGACTGTTATCCCCTCCCCCTCACTTTATCTCATAGCTATAATCCTTTCACCCTTCCGGAGTCCTGCAATACAGGTACCAGACATCCATTTTCCAGGTGACCACCTGTGGGAGTGGCAAGGAACAAGCAAACAAGAAAATACCCTCCGCTGCCACTTTTTTAAAAGCTTTTTTTTTTTTTTTTTTAGCATTTAGACTTTTACATTCTAGTCCCAACAGGAAGAAGGGCTCCATAGAGATCTATGCGCCCACCCCCACACATATGTCCCTCCCACCCTAACCCCTACACACGCACATTGCCTCCTTGGCCTTCTCATCCAACAAAATCAAACCCAGTCATCTCTTCCTTCCATCACAGCTGGATGACCCCTCCTATGAGGTAGTCCTACTGTCTGAAGTTGGCTATGGAAGGCTGAGGAAATGAACAGATCTGAAGGGCAGAAGCCTGGCTGTGGCTGGCCTGATTCCACAAGGAAGGATCCAGGCCAGAAGGGTGTGGAACTGAGCACTGAGTTTCTGTGGATTGTTGGAGGATTGGGTCTCAAAGTCCTGGTCAAGTGGAACACAAAGACAGGATCTTTGTGTTTCAGGGAGAAAAACTATGGTTTTCTTTGGTGATGGTCTTGATCTTTCAATACCCAGGTAAACACTAAACCTAGAACCTTGTGCTTGGTTGACAGCCACTGAGCCACATCCTTAAGTCTCCATCCCTCTTGCTTGTTTTAAATATCAACCAACCCAGTTCCCTCCTACAAAGCAAATGTGGTTTATGAGGATGATTACTAAGACCTTAAGTTCACCTTTTCTTTTCTTTTCTTTTCTTTTCTTTTCTTTTCTTTTCTTTTCCTTTCCTTTCCTTCCTTCCTTTCTTTCTTTTTTTCTTTTCTTCTCTTTCTTTTTTTGCCAAATTGAAATCTAAATAGTCATCATCCATCCAAACAGAAGCAGAAGACACTCCACCTCCCAGTTTTCTTCCATCTTACCTGCAGAAAACACATTCCAAGAGGTTCCTTGGCTGTCTGGAACCCTCTATACACCATCCCCCACTTCCACACATGTATATTCTAGCTGAACTCTCTATACATCATGCCCCACTGCCATCCCTGCATACTTAGAATAAAGTAGAGGCTATACAGAAGGCACAATTAAAGACCAACAACAGTAATTATTAAATAAAACAATAATGACATCATATTGGTAAAAGTTACTTAAAAGTCCTGAGTTGCCTTTTTTTTTTTTTTTCTTATAAAAATTCCCAAGTAATGGATCTTGGGTAGCTGAGACAAAGGAAGGCAGAACCATGAACAAGGAGGCAATTGTGGTATGTCTGTTCAGCAATGTGCTAGGTATAGGTACCGTAGAGTCAAACTTCTTCAGAACATGGTATGCCCTGGATAAACATCCTATCTAGTTCAGTGAGACTGAGATTCCATTATAGCTTTGGGTCACTTAACTGGTACTGGCAGTGCGGACACATCGTTTGCAGCAAGGATGAAACCAAAGAACATCACACCAAGTAAAATAAGCCAGAAAAGCACGTGTGATTCCATTGCTAGATGAGGCACCTAACAAAGCCACATTCAGAGCAGAAAGCAGAGTGAGGGTTGTCAGTCTGGGGCAACGGCAATGAGGACTGGGTGTTTTAAGAGGTCCCTTGCCTCAAATCTGCAAGAGGAAAAGATTTCTTCATATTGCATAGACAGCATTGTCCACTTAAAATAATGGAAATGGTCATTTTCATGTTGATTACATTTTACTACAATTAAAAATTTTAAACTGAAAAAAAGAAATATTCAGCCTAATGAATTTTTCATAAATGTGTAGATTTGGGGCTGGAAGAGAGAAGCAGAAGTCACTTAACCCAATGATTCTCAACTATTTATTGACAGGAATCCACAATAAAGGCTAAATTTTATGTCATGATCCAGCATATGAATGCCACAGCATGAACACACATGTATATTTGGCTAGCAACACATATATACACAAATATATACCTGGGTAAAAATATAGAACTAAAAAGGCACAAGAAATACTAGCCATTATATGAGGTGTGTTCTTTCTTTTTCTTTTTCTTTTTCTTTTTACCTACTCTGTCCTGTTCTAATTTTATTTTTAAAATATCAATTACATTCTACAAAATTGATTTCATTATCTACTAGTTAAATTTCAGCCTGCAGTTCAAAAGCCCTGGTTTGGAATAACCTCCACACTAGCACAAAGATTAGGTCTAATGTCTCTTTGCTGGGTGGTCATCCAGCCTCCCCCCAAATGCCATCAGTGATGGAGATCTCACTTCCCACAAGGTAGCAGGCTCTTTGATGGATCCAACTAGCAGGTAAAGCTCCCAAGTACTTCCCAGTTGTTCCAGATGTGGCTGGGTGGAGCTGGGGAAAAGAAGCCTGGGACCAGCCAGAGGCATCTCTGCAGCTTGCAAGGGACCAAGAACATAGCTCCATCCGCAAGCAGGAGCAAGGTGGGCTGGAGGCAAGGGCAGAGGGCTGGGAGTCTGTGGCCACCTTGTGGCTCTATGCATTGACCTGCCCCCTGCCTTTGCTTCCCTCAAATCGCTATCATTATTTCCACATCTGGTGCATGATCTCATCACCCAAGCACCCATGTGAAGAGCTCTCCTCCCCGAGGGACCTTAGGGGAGGCAGATTCCCCCATACTCCATCTCCACCCTTCACCCCTCAGAACTCCAGCAGACCATCACTCGGTCATCCCATCTGCTGCCCTGTTGGTGTTGGGACATGGGGTATCCCTGCCTGGGGTCTTCAGTCAGGGTGACCGACCCATCCTCTAAGGCATTCCCAGGAACTGTCCAGGTTGGGGACAATGAGGTTCCTCCACACCTGACTGTTCCTGGGAGACGTAAAACAAAGACAGCACTGCCACGTGGGCACACAGGTATCCACTGGACAGCAAAGCTCTGGGCCTCTGGATGAAAAAAAAATGCTAAAACTCCTGACTGGGGCGGTGGGCTGAGCATGAAGGGGGCTAGCTGTGACTGGTCAAGGATCGGAGAACCTGGGTGTGGCAGTCCTGAAAGCTTGCATCCTCTGCCTTAAGCCACAGAGCCAGTTAGAATTAGGCTGACCTCAGGGTGGGGCGGGGCAAGTGAGAGGGGATGATCTCACTGTATCCTTAGGGCCGGGAGAAAAAGTAAGACTGCACAGAGCTAGAGGAGGAAGAAAAGACCGTGCCGAGAAACAAAAACAACCACAGGAAGAATAAATGAAAATGTCAGAAACAGAGCTTCTTCAGCTAGAATGGGGTCTTCAGTCAAAGTAGCCCCCAGAGGAAGCTGAGCTCCAGTAAACCTTTCTTTCTCAAAAGCAGAACATTTTTTTTAAATGCAGAAATAACTCAGCATGAACCTCCAACATGTCCCCCTCATTTGAAACAAAAATGATGCCCCGAGCCCACCAACACCCCTCTTCAAGCGCCATCATTTTGCCTTACCCTGCTTCCCCCCAGGATTTGACAAAGTTTAATCTGCTGAGCGAAACCAAAGGCTACACAATAGACACCAGACCCTTCGTTCCTCCCTCCGCTGTGGCTGCTGTTTTGTTTCTTCCTTTTGTCTGAAAAGCCCTCCGATTGTCCGCATCTCAGTTCCACTTACCTGCAGTCCGGATTCCAAAGCGAGCTGTTCTCTTCTCACTCCTTCAATTAGTGGTACCCTGGGCTTCTCTCAACATCAGCACCACTGCTGGGCTCTCGCCATGACATCACCTCCGAGCTCCCTGATTGGCTAACAGTGGGTTGCTTGGCAATTGGACAGTCTCCTCTGGTGGAGCAGGGATTGCCTGAGTGAGTAACTCTTAGCAGGCTGGGGAGTGGAGGATGATGTAAGACAAAGAACCTGCTCCCCCCTCCCACACCCTGTTGCCTGTGGGGCTGGGGAAGCAGAGGGGAGCGAGCAGGGCCAGGAGGCAAGAGAGGGTGTGGTAGGTGGAGGTGTAGGCACAGCTTTCTAGCTAGGGGAAGAATGAATGATTCGAAGAATCATTAGCTCCTCGGATCTGGGGGAGAGAGAATGTGGAATCTAGAAGAGCAATAGGAAAAGCATATGAACCCTAAAAATAGCCCCCTGAGGACTTGGTGCCTGTTCCCAGCTCTGGTCAGAAGAGCTGGCACATGCAGGGCATGGTTTAGATGGCAGGGGAAAGCTGCAGAAACCCCAGGTCGAGGCGCTGGGGCGGCACCTCACATAGGCATCCCAGGAATGCAGGGTTTCCCTCCAGCCTCCCTCAAAAACGTGTTGCACAGTCTCTCTTGCAGAATCTACCTAGCACTAACGTGTCTTCACAGCCCACTCGGTGAGCCTGAGCCAATCAGAGGGAGCCACAGGTAGGAAATCAAACTGGAGAACATTTCACCAGGGGCACTCCTAAATGTGGTGGAGTCCCGTGGGGCGGAGATGGGTCCCTAGCGGTAGCATTCCTCAGGGACTGAGAGGACCCTCTGTATGGATTCATCAGCTGTCCACACATTGCCTGTCAGCTGCAGACAGCAGGCACAGTGGGAAGGAAAAATGCCCTGTGGAGCAAGACATATTCTCCGAGTGCCTCTCCTCCAGAAGCCCCTTTCGGTGCATTCTCTGTCCTCTGAACTACCTCCCAGCTTTGCATCGCCCCCTTTTCTTAGAAGCCGTGTAGCATTTGTAAAATATGCAAAATGTAAAGATCACTCTTGACTACTGGAAAGGATATAGCTTAGTAGTGTCATGCAGCCACCCTGTAAAGGTGGCCACCACGCAGCTTCATGAGAGAGGGATCTTTCATCCCTCCTAACTTTCATCCATAACTTCAAACCATAAATCCACTTTCCCTCAACCTCTGTCTCCTGCACCGCTCAATAAAGATGCCTGTCCTGCATGCTCAGTGTAAGTGAACCGTGTTCCTCCAGCCACATGTTTTAAGATTTTTGAGGCTCATCTTTTCTAAGGAAGGTTTGGAAGGTTTGATTGACTTCGGGCGGTGGGGGAGGGGGTGCTCATTCGCTACTAGACTGAGAACACACATATCACCTTGAATCCAGCCCAGGCTTTGAAATGAGGATTTCTTTTTTCCTTTTTGATTGTTGTTGTTTGAGACATGGTCTTGCAGCATAGCCCTGGTTAGCCTATGTAGACCAGGCTGTAGACCAGGCTGGCCTTGAACTCATAGAGATCCACCTGCCTCTTCCCCCCTCTTATAAGTGCTAAGATGAAAGGCATGCGCTACCACACCCAATTTTGAGGTGAGTTTTTAACAGCAAGAGAATTTCATGATGTGGTGGCTGTCACGTACATGTCACATGTTCTCTGCATAGAGGGTCTTGGAGACTCAGCAGAGACATTCACCCTTCATCTGCACACTCCCCACACACACACACACAGCCATAATACATGGATTGGTTTCTCTCTGTCCAGCACCCTCTGTTATTCAGCAAGAGTCTCTTGTGGACAGACATTTCCAAACCCCCAACTTCACACCAGGAGAAGCCAGCCTTAGGATGCTCGGGAGTGTCACGGTTGAGAAGGACTTAGCCTGCCTTTTGGTTTCAGAACACATCTGGCTGTCCTTTCAGACATCATCCTCAGCAGTGCGGCTGGGGAGGGATGCCATTCTGACTGAAATACGGTGAGTGCTGCCACATGGCCACCAGCTGAGGACCCGCCGGTGTTTCCAGCCCGGACTCAGAGGACTGGGGTCCAAATTTCAGCAAAGCCCCAAAATGAGGCTGCGCGGCTATCGAGAGCGTGCACGCCCCTCCCCCAGCCTGCCCTTACCAGCCTGAGGAGTCTGGAACTTCACACACAGATTGGCTAGCTCTGGAAAGGGAGGGAGGGAAAGCAAAGAGAGTGGGTTGCCATGACGATGGCAGCCAATCAGCTATCTACCGCTGTTAAGAGAGGGAAGGGTAGTCTGACCCGCCCTGCCTTGTGAAAAAGGGTGGAGCGGAGGAAAGGATAGGATGAAAAGAGACAGGCCAGCAGTACCCAAGGCAGAAAATAGTGGTGGAGAAGGGAAGTTGGTGGAGAAAGGAGAAGAGTTGTTCCTTCTCTAGAATTACCTAGCTATTGCTTGAGTGACAGACTATGATGACCACACACACACACACACACACACACACACACACACACACCGCAGTCACTCTGCAAGGGACTTACTCACACCATTTATAACAAAGACACTTCAAGGCCCCCCCGATCTGAATTTTGAGGCACAAAATAGGAAGAGAGAAAGGTAAGCCAGGCAGGGCCACTGTTGGCAGGCTTGGGAGTCTTAGCGAATGGCTGAGTCCCATGGTTTCTTTGAGGTGATACAGAAGGATAAACAAGTGGAAAGGCACGACTACTCTGGGAAAATATACTACGCATCAAGCCCCCGAAAAAGCCAAGGTCACAAAAGAGATCAGCAAGGTCGGAGCTAGGAGGTCAGCAGGGAGAGACTGAGGCCAGGGACAGATGCAGAGGGCCAGGTGGAGACTGTGCCATCTAACACCTTTCCAGCAGGTCGCGAGAGGCTGGCACCATCTTGCCAAGCCAGCTTCAGAGTGGGCCAAGGTGATAGTGACCAGCGCTCAGATGTGGCCCCTGGAGCCCAGACCAGAGTTCCTGGGGCCCACGAGGTATACACCTGCACCATGGCCTCTGCGGTGGTACAGCTCAGGCTGTACAGTAACAAGGACACTCAGCCCTCAGATCTCCCTCACCTGCTGCCTGACCGTACCACGGACAGCCAGGTAATTTATTTCTAATCAGGAATCCCGGGCAAGACGGCTCTTAGTGAAATTACTCACAGCCCTCGGGGTGGAAGAAGAATGGCCAGTCACCTCTGTCTGTACCTGGGGCAGTCCTGCTGAGGGTCAACCTCTGGAGCGTCACAGAAACTCGAACCTCTTTTGACCCTCAGGAAATAGGATCTTAGCTTGCCATGAGAATTCCCTAAGTGCAAAAACCTTGTGTTCACCTGGCTTGGACCAATGCGATATCTAAAACCCCACCTTGGAAGTGGGTGGTCCCTTTCTTTCTTTGCTTATGAGGAGGCTGAGGTCTGAGGGTTTCTTTGTGTAGACTTCGTGGGGCTGAATGTTGTCAGTGAGTTTCACGGTGTGAATAACAACATGTACATATGATGTCATTGTTAAATGTGAACGATTGTCTCACTGCTCTGACTCACCAGCCCTTGTGACACTCAAAATTCTTTCCCAGCCGGCAGACACATGGATAAACTCAGCTCATTCACCTTTAAGCTTCATGGGGTGGCGGGAGCCATTGGTTTGTGCTGACTGTTGGATTTGTAAACTAAGTCAGGAGAGCCGTTCGGGTTTGTAACAGAAGCAGATTGTGTTTATAAGATCTGCTCTTCACATGGAAGCTAAGACCCGCGTGTCACTGAGAACAGCACCTGGCACAGAGAACGGCCTCAGCAAGGGACAGCTCTTGGAGTGTCCTTACATGTAGAGCACACAAGTGAGCACAGGTGTCCATGGAGGCTGGGAGAAAGTATTGGATCCCTTGAAGCTGGAGTTAAGGATGGTTGTCAACTGCCTGATGTGGGTGCTAGGAATCGAGCCATGATACTCTGTAACAGAAAATTTCTTAACTGGTGAGCAATCTCTCCAACCCTTCATTGTAACCGTAATGAAACAGCTAAAGCTGATGAGCATTTTGCTACATGCCTGTAACTCCAGCTAGGATGGAGGAGGCTGAGACAGTAAGATGTTCAGCTTGAGGATGACCTGGGCTAAGCAGAGAGACTCTGCCTCAAAGCAAACAAACTAACCAATAAAATAAGTAAATAACAGCTTAAAGATACCAAATGCAGCTGGGCTTGGTGGCACACACCTCTAATCCCAGCACTCAGGGAAGCAGAAGCAGGTGGATCACTGAGAGTTCAAGGCCAGCCTGGTCTACAAGGCTACACAGAGAAACCCTGTCTCAAAAAACAAAACAAAACAAAAACAAGCAAACAAACAAAAGAATCAAGCCCAGGTAAGAACGCAGAGACTAAATCACTCATGCACTGCTACCGGAAAAGTAAAACTATACAACTGATTCAGAAAACAGTTTGGTTGTTTCTTAAATAAACATACGTTAGCCAGAGGTTCAAACAATTGCACTCTTGAACATTATTCCCAGAGGACGGAAAGTCATAGTCTTGCAAAAATCTGTGTACAATATGCTTGGAAGTTTGCTGTCTGTTTGTCTTGTAACAGTGGAAATAAGATGTCTCTCAATAGGTGAATGGGGAAAGTGTGGCCTAGTCATCCCTTGGAATACTATTCAGCAATAAACATGAATAGACTCTTGGTACAGCTTGAGTGGATCTTTAGAGAATGATTCTGAGTGAGAGGAAAAAGCAACCTCAAAAGGTCACAAACTGTATGATTCCATTTATAAAACAGTCACAAAACGACAAGATTGAGGAAGTAGAAATAAAAGATTGGCAGGTAGGAATGGTGATGGTGGAAAAAGAAATCTTTATGGATCCAGCAACTTTTCGTCTTGATGGTGGTGATCATTTTGAAAGCTGACACAGACGGTAAATGGCAAGAACTGCGAGTACACCCTAAAATGATGTCAGTTTCCTGGTTTTGACACGGTGCTGCCGAAACAGAAGTTGTAGTTATTGGAACTGAGGGCAGGCAAGGTGGACCTTCCTCTGCTTTATCTGAACATTTTTCTGAATCTGTGTCCCAGAATTTAAAGTTACTAAAGAAAGAGATAGTAAAGGAGAGAAAAGGAAAGAAAATGACTCAGAACTGTTTCATAGAACCAGCAGAGGGATCCACTCAAGAAATCAGTCAGGGACTGGGATGCGGCTCAGTGGGCTGGACGTGCGTGAGGCCCTGGGCACCATTCTGAGCATGGCATACACCAGCTTATTGGTGGCATAGGCCTGCAATCCCAGCCAGCACTCAGGAGGTGGAGGCAGGAGAATCGGAAGCTCAAGGTGATCCTTAGCTACACAGAATGTTTGAAGCCAGCCTGGGCTATGTGAGAGCCTATCTCAAGGAAGGAAGGAAGGAAAGAAGGAAAGAGGAAGGGAGGGAGGAAAGAGAAATAACAGACATCTCTTTCTCTCCCCCAAGTTGCTGGCATTCTTTTTTCTTCCTGCAGATCATCCTCTCTGCTGCCTAATGTTCTAGGCTGCTTTGGCGCTGACAGCCTCAGTGTTGGACCACAGAGAGAAATCTTCCAATCCAGTTTAAACTCAGGAAAAGCAAGTCAACGGGTCCCGCCCAGCCCAGGAGTCCACATCTCACCCGTGGCTATATGGCCACCTGTACAAACACACCTGTGTAATTCCGTCACCAGCTCCCATTACAGAAGAGTGCTCCTAGCTAGCTGCTTTTCCATCGCTGCATGCGACAAAATGCCAGGGCCAAAGCAGCTGGCAGAAGAATGTGCTTATTTAGGCTGATGGTTCCAGAAGAATAAGAGTCCATCCTGATGGAGAATCATGGCAGCAAGCAGCAGGAGCAGGAAGCTGAGGGCACACGTCTTGAAAGCGCAAAGAGCAGAGAGCAGACTTGGAACCTTCAAAGTCTGGCCCTAGTGGTGTGTTTCTTCAGACAAGACAACTCCCACACCTCCCCAGACAGTGGCACTAACTGGGAACTAAGTGTTCAAACATCTAAGGCATGGGCGTGGGGGGTGGGGGTCACATTTCTCATTCACTCCACCGTGAGAGGCTCCACCGTGAGAGGTGAGGCCCTGATCTCAGTTTCTGGGGAAATGGCAATGGCCCACGGCCTGGCGCCCACCGGGAGCAGACCAGTGGGGAAAAGCCTGGGCATAGCTACAGGGATGGCACACAGGAACCTGAAGCTAGGATAGTGAGGGTTGGTCCTCCTGGAAGCGCAAACCACGTCAGGCTCAACCCTTGACAGAGCTCAGAGCATAATGACGAACCCCACCGGACCTGGAGCTGTTTCCTTGGTTGGCCAGTAGCATCATTCAGGGTTAATGCAGGGATCTCTTCTTGCCCGTGGTCCCCCGGGGCCATCGTGGGAGGACCTTGGGAAGATTGACTGTGTTCACAGAAGCCTTCTGAGGGAAGATGGCAGCCTCCAGGCTTCGGCCTACATCTTGCCTGTGGGCATTAGCCTACCTTAAAAAAAAAAATCCTGTTCTCCAGGCTAACGTTTTTCTCACAGCACAATGCCTAGAAAAATCTTACTTGGCAGTCCATCAATTTAACTTAGAGAGGCCACCTTAGCTGAAAGGAATCTCTCCATGGCTGTTTAAGCTGTGCTTGTGGGTCTCAGCTTTTTGACAGAAAGCCGGAGGGCTGGGTCCATGTCTGCATAATGCGTTTTGCCCTAGGGCAGCAGTGGAGAGGTTCTCTGTCAATCTTGTTAGTGACGTGGAGCACCCCAAGCTGACTTGAAGTGTGCTGAAGTCTTGGCTGGGTGTCAGGCCCCACCCTCACCCAGCACCAAAGACGAAACTGAAGAAACTGGGAAGGCACAGGTTTCCCCAGCTCCGCTGCCCCTGCCCCTATGTCCTTGTTCCAGTTGCTAGAGCCTCACTGTTTCGTAAGTGGTATGCCAAATTTAGTTCTCGATGTAGGTTGCTGCAAGGTGTCACTGCCGCAGTTCAGCCGGTCCTGTGATTAACTTCCAGAACAGACTCCGAGTGGTCCCCCATCCTATACCTTCAGTAGGAGGAGCATCAGGAGCAGGCTTGCATAACCGACCTGATTTTCCTATCCATTTTAGCCTGTCAGCCTCAGACTAGATACCTCTCTTGAGCACCTTGCTGGAGCCCCAGGGAGACTCCAGCAGAGCCTGACTTCTCTGTCGCAGCTGCAAAGTAGCCTAGGTTCTAAAGCCAGCAGGCACCACTGCAGCAGCTGTGTGTCATTGGCAGACACCTTCCGTTGCCGCCATGATGGGATCCTGCCGTCCCCGAACCCCTGACATGGGTCAGCTGTGAGGTTATGTGCAGCTTGATTTCCTGACGGCAGGCTGGGTCTCATTTGGAGCTCATTCTGCTATCAGTGAGCCAGAAGCTACTCCAAACCACTGGAAACTAAAGCAAGAAATTCATTTAAGTTTAGAGAAGTGTCACCAAACAGAACGTGGAGATCTACCCCGCCCCTCCCTCTTCAGTCTCTTGCTTGTGTAACCCCTCCCCCATTCTGCATTTGCCCCATCCTGGAACTACATTTAAAAGGCCCCTCTATCCCAATTGCAAAATTTCTAGGCTAGAGAACCTGCCCAGCTTAGTTCAGGACAAGGATATGTTTTGGTGAGAGAATGTCCTGGCTCTGCGGGGATGGGGGGAGGGGTGCGTGTGATGAAGAGCTGCTGAATTCCCAGGAGTGTGCTCCGTCAGTGCTCATTCACAGAAGGTCATCGAACACAAGGCCATTGCTGTGGGCACAGCACTTGACTTCAGCTGGGCCAAACAGAGCAAGACAGGTAGACACAAGAGTGACGGCTTTCGCTGTCTGCTGGTTAAACAGAGAGTTGCTTCTGGCCCACAGCAAGGCCTCCGGGAAATGGCACCCTGAGAAATGCCAGAACTGGCAACTGACATGTGGTTGGGGTAGGACGTGAGGGGAAGCCTTTCTCGGCCATCTATTTCTATGTGCTGTATGCTTCTCTTTGAGGGGAACATTCTAGAACTCATGAGCTGGAGTCATTTCTGGGGTGACCTTGGTGCATTCCCTCCCTGACTTGCTCAGAACCTCAGAGAGATCAGTGGGTAAGAGGCCATCTTGAAACCCTTCCTGGCAGGTGTGTACAATCCAGGGAGCATGAACTACACACATCCCAAGGTAGCTACGGATGTGGCCCAGTACATTCGTAGACGACAACATCACATTGCAATGTTAAAAGGTTAGAAGACGCTGCTAGCGTAAAGGTTTACAGACAGTAGGACCCAGAAGAACATGAAGATAGACTGCAAATAAGTATGCAAGAGAAATGCACACAACCCTCCTGGTGGTTATTGAAAAGCCACTTTGATCTCCTTCCATCTTCCTGTTCTTCAGTTTAGGGTCTTTCCCACTCTGCTCAAAGGGTGCGAAACCAGTTTAGAGCAATGATGCCAACCCGGTGATTAAGCATGATCATCTTAAAAATGCTTATGCTGCTTATGAAAAACTAATTTGTACCTAAAACCCAAAGGAAATTAGAAACGTCTGCATGCAGAAAGCCGATGCATTTTCATAAGCTAGCAAAATAAATAAGGCATTAACAGAAAACCAGAGACAGGGACGTTAGAGATGGGATGAGAGAGGAGCCTACATGGGTGTGCATTGGATCCTCTGCATATATGTTATGGCTGTATAGTTTGGTGTACTTGTGGTACTCCCAACTGTGGGAGAGGGGGGGGTGTCTGTGACTCTTTTGCCTACTCCTGGGACCCTTTTTCTCCTATTGGGTTACCTTGTCCAGCCTCAAGGCAACCCAGACTAGGGTTTATGCCTAGTGTTATTGTATCTTCTTGTTGTGCTGTGTTCAGCTGCTAGCCCTGGGAGGCCTGCTTTTTTTTTTTTTTTCCTTAAGGGAAATGGAAGAGGAGTGGATCTTGGGGAGAGAGGAGTGGAGTGGAGGAAGCTGGGAGAGTGTGGTGGGGATGTATTTTATGAGAGAAGGATAGATAGATAGATAGATAGATAGATAGATAGATAGATAGATAGATAATTATATAAACAGAACACAAAGTTCTGACAGCTGAGGGGTCCGCAGTGTGCAAGCCGGAAGATCAGTCTTTAGGGAGGCCAGAGAACCAGGGAAGGGGAGGAGAAGTCCCACTCTGAGTCAGTATGTAAATCCGAGGCCAGAGAGGGAAAGCTCCAATGTCCACAGACAGGAAAAGATGGATGTCCTAGCTCAAGGAGAGAGAAGGAATCCACTGTCCTCACCTTGGGCTCTCAACACACTGGCAAGAGCAGGTCTTCTCCACTCAATCTACACTCGCTGCTCTGCCCGCCCTATGTACCGAGAGCCTACAACCTGTCTGCAGAGAGATCCTGTGCCCCCCAAAGGTGCCTCAGTGCTTCCTGCTGCCCACATCCAAGCACACCGCCACTCCTCGTGACCAGGCTGATGTCCTCTGCCTCTCTAGCCAGCTCCGGCTCCTCCTTGAATTCCCAGAGCACAATGTCATCTCCTGGGAGACACCTCCTCTCACGCAGTAAACAGTCGTCTCACCCATTTCCCAAAGCTCATGAGGGCGATAGGGATAAACAACCTGTAAAGGTGGCACCTTTTAAAATGGAACCCACAGGGAAGTCAGGGTTCCTAAACGTCAGGACTCTCAGTGATAAAGCACTGATGTGACAGATGAGAGCAGAGCAAGACTTTGAATAAGAAGAGGGGGTCACTATTGTATGCACTTTGCAAAATTGTGCAGCTTTGCACATTTTCATAAAAAATATGAATTATTCTTATTTATCTAAGGGCAGTGATACACTGCTTGGGGGGGGTTAAGGAAGGTAGGTTTCCATGAGTTCAAGTCCAGCCTGGGCTACATAGTGAGACCCTGTCTCAAAACCAGACAATCAAAAGACTGTTGATTTTGCTTTCTGGTTTTTTGTTTGTTTGTTTGTTTGTTTTGTTTTTTAAGTGACATATATTTGTCACAAAATCTTCTAATTTTGTTACCAAATTAGAAGATTAAAGTCATTCACAATTCCAGTTCTCAGTGATCTGCCCACAAGCAGAAAGCAAGGGTCAACAAAGAGAAAGCTGGCACAAGGGGTCACCAGCCCCAGATTGTTCCTGATAGGACAGAGGCACACAGAAGAATGACATCTGGGTGCAGACATACAACTCCCTGCTGTGACTAAGAATCTGGCTCCCTCCTAAGCTTCCTCCCCACCACTTTCTGGCTTTTGTGCATATTTGTGGGGGGCGCACACATGTATGTGTGGGTACATATGAGTGTCTGTGTGTTTGGAGGCCAGTGGACAACCTTGGGTGTCATTGTTTCCTTGAGACAGGGTCTCTTTTTTTATCAGGAACTTGCCAAGTAGGCTTTACTGGTTGGTCAAGGAGCCCCCAGTGATCTTTATTCACCTCCCTAGCACTGGGATTATAATATATAACAACAGCCATCTTTTTTTTGATGTGAATTCTGGGTAGCCAACTGGGCTCCATGTGCATTCAAGGTAAGTACTGCGCTGTCTCTCCAGTCTTGATGGCTTTTCGGATATTAAAAGCAATATCTAAAGTAAACTCTGAAATAAACTCAAACCTAGTTGCTGATTTTTGTTGTTTTGTGGTGTGTGTGTGTGTGTGTGTGTGTGTGTGTGTGTTTCGAGACAGGGTTTCTCTGTGTAGACCTGGTTGTCCTGGAGCTTACTCTGTAGACCAGGCTGGCCTTGAGTTGAGTAATCCACCTGCCTCTGCCTCCTGAGCGCTTGCTTCCACCTCCCACCTGGCCCTGGTTGCTGTTTTTAAACAGTGCAGAATCTGCTTCACTATTCACTGTTTTCAGCTAGGAATGAAATTAGCTCATAATTGCCTTTTCTTACTACAACCCTCACAGGTATTGCTCTGTAATGAAAGTTTCATGGAGCTGGAGAGTGCTGCTTATGTTTTCCACTAAAAATAAAGACAACAATCCCAAAGCCACAAAGAATATAAATGCTGTCCAAATTTCTAGAAGGGAAGGAAGCATGAAAAAACTGTTGTTTCAGTGGAGTGGGGGTGGGGGTGGGGAATGAGACAAAGGTACATGAGCATGACAGCAAGGTACGGTTTACATTTACCTACTTAAGAAGTCTGTTTGGGGCTGGGCAGGAAGCTCAGGAGCTCAGGGCCCTCACTGCAGAGAAGGGGGGTTCAGTTCCCAGCATTCACACAGCAGGTAGGCCACAGCTGTCTATAGTTACTACAGTTCCAGGGGACCTGATGTCCTCTTCTGGCCTCCACAGGCACCTCACATACACGTGGTGCAGACATACGCATGCGGGTAAAACACTCATGCACATAAACACGAGTCTTTAAAACTCTTCCGCTGGCCAAGGTGTCACACGCCTGTAACCACAAGTTAAGTTCAAGGTCGATCTGAGCAACTTCACAGACACTATCTCAAAATGACACAGAAAAGGGCTGGCAGTGGTACAGCATTTGCCCCGCTCGCTATTTGGAAGGCCCTGCACTCTCCTTCCTTCCCTGGACCTCCACTCCCACCCCCCACCCAATTCCAAACAAGGAAAACAGGTTAGATGGAATTCCACAAAGAAACTGCAACAATTACAGCAAGCAGAAATTACATAAGATGACATTTTCTACTTCAATGAAAACAACAAAATACTGCTTAACTAGAAGATTACAGTCATAAAGGAAAAACAAAACAAAACGAAACAAAACCCACAGACCAAAACTTAGAAGAAACAGCCAGCTAGGAATAAAACAGACACACCCAGCAAACTATGAAAGGTCAGAAGGAGCCATACAAGCAGAAGCTGAGATAGGAATCTGACACAGTATGATGTCACCGAGCTTATCTGCTGTGACTGTTATGACAGAGAGCCCAAAGTGACTCGATGAAAAGAAACAACTCCCAGATTTGATTGATATGTGCGGGACAGATACTTGTAGCTTTATTTGTAATAATAAGTAAGTATTAGAAGTCGTTTCTCTCAAAGACAAAGTGACCACAGAAGCGAGGACAGGATCATTCCATCCACTGGGATAGCAAATGGGCTTTGAAAAAGAACATAGTAGCTATATATGTATTGAGACATAATCTCTAAGAGACGCTGTGTTGTTCTTTTTAAGCAAAATAAAAATATTTATAATCTTTGCTATTTTGTGGATTACAAAAATGGATGTGTTTATTTTCAGGTCTTACTTAGGCTCTATATCGTGATAAAACAGCACAACCATAATAACCATAAGGAGAGAAGAGTTTATTTTGCTTACACTTCCACATCACAGTTTGCCTTGAAAGGAAGTCAGGGCAGGAACTCAAGACAGAAATCTGGAGGTAGGAAGTGAAGCAGAGACTATGGAGAGGTGTTGCTTTCTGGCTTGCTGTCATGGCTTGCTCACCAACCTGCTTTCTTGTAGTACCCAGGACACCAGGCCAAGAGTGGCACCCGACAGACACAGCTCAGAGTGCGCTGGGCCCTCCCACATCAATCACAGACCAACGAAATGCATCATAAGCTTGCCCACAGGCCAATCTACTGGGAGTATTTTCTAAACTGAGGTTCTCTCTTCCAAAATGACTCTAGCTTGTGCCAAGTTGACATAAAACTTAACAGCACAGTATCTCTGGAAAAATCTGCAATAAACCAGTAGTAATGGTTGTTATTGTCAGAATAAGCAACTAAACATGCAGGAGCCAGGGGGCTCTTCCCACCGTTCTCCTCTTTAATATTCTCTTTGTACACAGTAATACTAATTTAAAATTTTTGTTAAGGAGATTTAATAAGCTCTTAACTCAAACCTTAGTTACTTTAACAAAAAAAAATTAAATAAAACTTAAAATTGTAGTAAGAAACTAATTGAATTGATTAATAACCACGGAGGATATTTTAAAAGTGTCTGCAGAGTAACAGCAAGGATGGCTATGGTCCTTTAAATGTCCCAGGAACAGGCTACATGTGCTGTGTGACACAGAGAAAAATAGAAGAGACTGCTTAGGTGCCCTGTAACGACACGGGACATTGGAACAAAAGCCTGAGAGCAAGGACAGCCTAACAGAAATCAACCCAGCAACTTAGGTACACATGAAAAAAATAAAGACTCAAGAAAAGATTAGTAAGTTACAGCCACCCTGACTGATAAAAAAGTGGGCAAAGGGTGAAGATAATCCAGAGAATTATTAGGAGGCTGACAGATCCTCAAAAACATACACGAGATTATCAAAGATAATTTTAAATTTGATTATAATGGAGAGAATTAGAGGTGCCCATAAATTGTAAAATTTTGCAAAGCAATCTGGTAACAAGTGCTTCTTTTTTTTTTCTTTCTCTCTCTTTCTCTCTCTCTCTCTCTCTCTCTCTTTCTTTCTTATGCCTGGGATCTAACTTAGGACCTTGCTTAACTTAAAACTTGCCCATGCTGGGTAAGCGCTGGGTTCCCAGCTCATGGCAACAAGAATTTCCGTCTTTGGCAAGTTTGTCTTCTAGGAATTTATTCTAAAGGAGTAACTGGATATGTGTCCTACAGTGCAATGCACACACAACTGTGTTCACTGCAGCCTACTTTATAACACTCACCCTGACATGTAAAAATAAATCATCACATACATGGCTCAGTTCTTTGCAGCAAGTAACATGGACACATTGACAGTGCATTTTTATATGCTGGGAAGTGGTGTGTGAACCCACGGAATGTCCATTTTGCATCCACTAACTACTATGGTTAATAATATTACTCTGGATTATCCTTTCTACAATCTTCTGAATAAACATACTTTTATGCCTTCACATACACACACACACAAACACACACCCTGCCAAACTTTGGCACTGTGCTGGTCTCCTCTGCAAGAAGAGTTAATTAACTCCTAACTAATTCCAGCCTGGGAGGGGCACTGACTTCAGATTGGGTGATGATGACATCATGACAGTAGCTGTAGCCAATAATGGCGTCCCTGCTCACTAAGCCCTCATCCCGGGGTGAGGCCTCTGGGCCCCATCAATAGCTGTAAACGTGACCCGAGGCGGTTCCGCTCGCTCTCCTGGCCTCGGATTCTTGAACGTCAGCTCAGCGGGGCTGCCTCGAGTTTTTTTCAGGTGCATCCGTCCTGGGGCTGCTTCTTTTGTTTTCCCTCCTAGCCCGATCTGGGGAGCTCTGCAGTGGACCCGCCCCTCTGGCTGGTGTCCAGGCTGTTCCCTCACAGCTGTCTCAAGGCCACCTGCCACCCTCCAATCTCCGAGTCCCACACTCTAGTTTTTAGTTCTGGTTTCTTTTTCCGGCCCAAAGTGTAATGATTTCTCAGCTTAGAACACAATGGCCAAGCAAAGTAGAGGAAGAGGAGAGAACCTGGATCCAACAGATCCAGGATGTCCGTGTGTGGCAATGCTACAGTGAGCTCATTGCTGGGTATGCTAAATAAATAGATAATTAAATCGAAAAAAATAAAAAAAAGCAAAAATCTATTACAACAGTTTTCTCTATCCCCTTCAATCCCAATTTATCTCGTAGCCCACGGACTATTGTACATTTACTTCAATCAAACAACCAATTTTTCTTGACTTGAAATGTTCTTAGTTTTTATAAGTGGTCTCATAATATTCCAGAATAAGGAATAATTTAACAATTCTTCTGCTCTTGGATATTTCATTATTTTTGACTCTTCCCTGTTTTAAATCTGTAATGAACAAGAATGCATCTTTTGTGCAAAGCTAAATGTTCCCTTTGATACAATCATAACGAAGTGACCATTTTCCTAAAATATTTTGTGGACCTTTTCATATTATTTCCAGTTAAATTAAAATCACCCTTTTGGTTTCAAAACCTCTAGGCATTTAGCACTATGTCTACTTGTTCTAAAAATACGTTGTTTTAAATCATTCCAGTAAGGTTTTGTAGTTGCTTTAGAATTAAATCCAGCAAGGCATGGTGGGGCTCCCCTGTGATACTAGCTTCCTGGGAGATTGGCAGGGAGATTGTAAGTTCAAGGCCAGCCTGGGAAATGTTGGAGACTCTTACCCAAAGTAAAAAAAAAAAAAAAAAAAATAAAGACAAGGGCTGAGGATATAGTTTGGGGATGCAGCCCTCCACAGTGTGCATGAGGCTTTAAGCGAAGTGGTTACTGTTTTGCTGCTGGGATGAAACACAATGACCAATAGCAACTTAGAGAAGACAGTTTCTTTTTGTCTTATGACGCCAGAGGAAGAGTCCACAGGAGCTGGGAGGCATGGCATCAGGCGGGCATGGTGGCAAGAGCAGGAAGCTTGCTGATCATACTGTCTGCACACAGGAAGGAGAGGGGGAAAACAGGACACTGGACAAGGCTATAAACCCGCAAAGCCTTCCTCCAGCGATGCAAGGCTCCATCTCCTAAAGTTTCCATACCCTTCCCAAGCAGCATCATCAACACTGGCTGGTGGGGGATGGGGTTGGGGGGATGGCAGTTTTTTTATTCAAACCATCACACTAAGTTTAATCCTCAGTAACACACACACACACACACGTTTAAGGAAAACTTAAGATACTGTTCATTTTTAGTTGCTATTTTCATATGCTCTTACTTCTATTATATTTTCTGATAGAAAAGGTGTTGACAGTTTTTGGAATAAGCTAGTAAGGGTGATGTCATCCCATGAGCCTTCAGGACACTGAGATCATCAAGGTCCCTGAAAATGGTGACAGTGAACTTGAACGATGGACAGCACTGCTATTAGAGACGGTGGTTACAGAAGCCTCACTGTAACCTGTGCCAGCACCTAGCGAGAGCTGAAGGCCAATCAGGAACCGCACACAGCTGTTTACAGGAGAATGACGGAGAGTCTCGGGCCATGGGCGTCATCAGGGCACTGCAAATGCAAGCCCTGAACAAATGAGACACCTGACCAGAAGAAAGGCCAGGTGTTTACAAATGGAAGCCATTTGGCTCCCTTTCCCAGTCCTGAGGTAGGTGGCTCTCTTCAGGTGAGTCTCAGGATTGGAGGGAATTACCATACAAGCAAACTCGTGGTAGATGTCTGGGCTTGCCATGTATGTTTTGGTGTTTTTCAATAAAAACTAATTTCGTATTTCATTTCATCCTTATTTCTTGTCTGAAATTATTTTGTTTCTTGTTTCTTGGGTGTTTTTTTTTGTTTTGTTTTGTTTTTGTTTTTTTTTTTTTTTTTTTTTGGTTTGTTGTTGTTTTTTCAAGACAAGGTTTCTCTGTGTAGCCGTGGCTGTTCTGGATTTGCTTTGTAGATCAGACCGGCCTTGAACTCACAGAGATCCTCCTGCCTCTGCCTCCATGAATGCTGGAATTACAGGTGTGCATCTCTCTCTCTCTCTCTCTCTCTCTCTCTCTCTCTCTCTCTCTCTCTCTCTTTGCTTGGGTCTGTATTATGAAGAACCAGACTTCTCGCTATGGTGGTTCATCAATCATTTATTTTGAAAATGAAACTTAAAGCAAATGGTTATAGTACTTTTATATCTAATATAAGAATCTTTAAAAAATATTTTCTTTCAAGTGTCTGAGTGTTTGCCTGAATACATGTATATACATGCCATTTGTACCTTGTACCCACAGAAGCCAAAGAGGGTGCTGCATCTCACTGGAAATGGAGTAGGAAATAATTGTGAGCCACCCTGCGTATGCTGGAAGTCAGATCTGGGTCCTCTGCAAGAGCACTAAGAACTCTTAACCCCTAAGCCCCATCTCTCCAGCCCCAAGTATAAGTTTTTAACTAAGAAGTTGGCCCAGAAGCTGGATGGATGGCTCAGGGGTTAAGAGCACTTATTGCTCGTGCAGAGAGAAGATCTACAGTCTTGTTCCCAGCCCCCGACACAGTGGCTCACAGTCACCTGGAACTCCTATTCCAAAGGATCTCCCCCCAGCAGGCTTTGCATGTTTACGGCACACAGACAAACAAAAACAAAATGCATGTAGATAAAAATGAAAAACAGAATTCTGTCTTATTTCTTGGGCAGGATCTCATACTGTAACCCAGGCTAGCTCGGAACCCATGGCAACATTCTTGCCTCAGTCTCCCAAGCACTGGGATTACCAGCATGAGCCACGAACATGTTTAATCTATGTGCTGGCATTTTAGTTTGTGATCCTGTATTAGCTTTAGGTCTTGGTGTATGGATTTTCTCTTCTATTTTTTCCCCCTATTTTGGAAGCTGTGTTTTAAAGAAATAAAACAAACCTAAGGGACTTGCTTGATTTTTTCTCCCCCCCCCCCACCTTGTTTGCTGTTGTTTTGAGATGGACGTCTGTTCTGTATCCCAGGCTGGCCCTTGAATTCAAGAGCCTTCTTCAGCCTCCTGAATTCTGGGACAAGCAGTAAGCAACACCATGCCCAGCTTCCAGGTGCCCTATTATTCCCGTGAAATAACCTTTCAAGGGCCAGAGGAGCGGCTCAGTGGGTACATATACTTGAGTAGAACGGATGACCTGTGGGTCCAAAGGGTGGCAGGGGAGAACTGACTCCTGGGATTGTCCTCTGACTTCCCCAAGTCTTGTGGCAGGCGCCCAGGCAGACACATGCTCAGTAAATAAACGCTAATTTTTTTAAACTCCAGACTCAGAACCTTGACATTTATGCTTGTTTTTCTGCCATTGCCCCTCTGGGAAACCAAACTGGTTTGCATTCATTTTCATGTAAATAATTTTCATCCCCGTGTTTCTCTTGAAATGCTGTTCTAGATGTTGGTAGAATTTGTTTTGTGGCCTAAAATTCAAAATACATGCCCTGGTCTGTTGGAATGTGATAAGCAACCTGCAATGTGTCATTTTAGTTCCAAGTCCTTTTCTTTCTTTCCTTTTTTTTTTTTTTTTTTTTTTTGTGGGTTCTAAATTAAACTTCCATTTTCCACTCTCCATTTTATCCTATGTTTGGTTTCTTTCCCTCTCTCTGGCCATGTTACTGGAGCTGCCTTCGACATTTCTTCCTCAGTTTCCCCTAGTCTTCTGCCTGTCTATTCTGGAGGTCTTTTGTGGGTGTCAGGGACGTAGGGGTTCGTTCTTATGTTTTCTTACCGATTTCACTGGCTTCCTTCCCATTGTAGCCTCCGGTCCTTTGCTCTCTCTGCTCTTGCTTATGGAGGACACCCAAGCTGCCTCAGGGTGCTTCTGGGCCTCCCAGACAGACACCTGAGGTCTCCCTTAGCTGAGGCTTCACTCTGCTGTAGCTAACAGAGGTAAGGCATTTTGAGAGGCTAGGGACTGGAACATCAGTCAGCTTTAAGTGTCCAGCTCATTAGTTTTTCAGGAAGGGTAGCCTATAGCAATGCCTAGGCATATATTGGGGAGGCAGTCAGTACTGACTCAGCCCCGTATGTGCCATGCTTTGGTTTCTTGTGGGGACATTGTTCATGTTTCACCTCTCTTCATGGGGCTCCACTGCCACAGGCTGAGAGGTGGTGAGAGTACAGAATCATTGTGTACTCCTAAAAAATGAGTCAGGTGGAGCCCAGCTACCCAGCCCTGTCTCTTCCCTATGTACCTTCATGTTCCTCTGGGTCCCCATTGTTCCCAGACTGTCTGTTCTCCAAACTGAATTATGCAAATACCAGCCAGCCCGGTATCCATGGAAACCACATCTCCTGCATTCCTCAGCCTGTTCTCTGGCAGAGGAGACCCACCCAAGTGACAACCACAAACAAGGACAAATGGCAGGAAGGCTTCCCTAAGCCCTGGGCTGTAGGTCTCAGTCATCTTCACAGCCCTCTGTGTGGCTGCTGAGAGCGAGTGACAAGGCACAGCAGGTGAGGGTTTTTCTTCTGGAAACTTGGGAGACTTTGTGATCCTAGTGTCTCCTCACTAACAATGGTCTTTGTCCAATCCGAACAGCCCCACTACTGTGAAGACAGCCCCCTCAGTGGGCAGGAGGCAGCGTCTGGTGTTATCAGTCAGCTCACGCGCTCACAAGCCATCGCAGAAATGACAGCACAACCTTATCCCACATGACCCACCAACTTTGTGCACAGATGGTCAAGCTCTGCTCCCCTTTCTCCTTTTGCTATGCCTGAAACACGGTACAGTCTTTCCCCTCTGGGTACAGAACAAAAGCCAAGCCTCCAGTGAGTGAGTGCCACGCCCAGGTTCTTGAATTAGCGGTCTCTTCTGCTGGAAGGACACAGGTTCTTGGTGGTGACAGCTACGGGTCATAAGGCATTAGCACTAGAAATTACCTGGTTTTTAAAAAAATAAAAATAAAAATGATACAAGTGTCCCAAGTTTGCCTGAGATTATGGCTGCAGCCAAGTCAGATAACAGCAAATTTAACTGCTCCGTATGCAGCAAACTCTTCAGTGCCGCACACATTTGTTCACCTTCAATCTCATAACCAGGGGCTAGAAAGCCTGCTTGGGAGAATGCTCGCCACCAAAGCACAAGGACCTGGGTCAATCCCCAGCACAGGCATAAAAAGCAAGGCTTGGGAGGTGAGCTCCTAATCCCAGTGCTGGGAAGAGACAGCCAGGTCCCTGGGGCTCACTGGCCAGGCAGCTTCCACTAACCAGTAAGCCCCAGGTCCCAGTGAGACTTGTCTCCAAAACCAAGATGGACAGCCTCTGAGGAATGGCACTTGGGCATGCTGTACACACACACACCAGCTCAGACCTGCCATAAATCCTGGGGGTGAAGGAATGCTACCCCTTTTTTACTTGACCAAACTGAGGCAAAGAGAAATCATTCTCCTGCGGTCTGACAGCAGTTGAGGCAGAACCTGAACCCAGTCATCCAGCCCAATTCCATATCCTAGTCTCTGGACTCCTTTGTGGGGACTGGAATTGAAACCCATTTTTGAAGGTCTCAGGTTCAAAAGGCTTTAGCTTTTTAAAACTCTTAAGGTGTGTTATTGAGGCAAAAGGGTGGAATCTACTAGTTGAATTTTGTATGAAACCATATAGAACAAACCTTCCCTACAGAGAAGGAATATACCCACTTATCTTAGTAGCATTCTTCACTTTGAGCTTTCTGCTCCTGGTTGGATTCAGGGCAGGACAATCTTCTCTTGGCACTCTTTAAGTTACAGGGCATGCTATGTGCCTACAGAAGACAGTAATCAACAGAGCATGAGCCACACAGAAAACCTCTGGGAAGACTTAGGAGAAAATGGATACTAGGGATTGCCTGGGAGAATCAGTATGCTGTGAGACAGTTGTAGCATCCTGTACCTTTGAAGTTACAGCCCTGTAACCACATAGACACATCCTTGAGAGGCTTGTGTTTTCATACGCTGCGCCGCATGGCTGGATGTTTAACTTTGGACCCTGTATTTATTAGAACCTAACAGCTTCTGCAGTTCCTGAAGTGTTGTGAACTTCCTGTGGCAGTAGGGCTTACATGTGGGGCGCCATCCTAACGAGGCACTGACTCTCCACCTCCACGCTACATCCGCCATCTGCCTGTCTCTGCGTCCTGAATGCTGAGTCCAAAGGCATCAGCCACCACAACAGGCTTGATGCCAGGTGACATGTCTGAAGGTTACACCAAGTTTTACCCAGCTAGAGTCACAAAACCTTGGTTACGCAGGCAGGGTCCAGGCAATGGGACCTCCGAACACAGCACTGTGAAATTCACCCAGGATTGGGTATGGAGCCGCTTAGGGTGACCAATGGGACACGGAAGGATGGCTCCTCTAGCAACCACACAGGATGAGTTCACAAGGGGAGAGTGAACAGGTGCCGCCTTTAGCATTAATGAAAAAGAGAACAAGAAGGTAGGAGAGCGTTGGAAAGAATTTAGTTTTGGACAAGGGCTTGTCAACAGGACAACTGCCCCAACCCTGAACCAAAATACAGGTGTTGTATGGGCTTTAGGGCAACGCCCAAGATCTTGAGGATAAGCAATAAAAGGAAAAACACAAATGTGCTGGATATCACAATTTTAAACTTCTACACTCTAAGGGCCATGAAGACACTACATGGAGCTGGAGAGACCCTTCCAAAAAGCAACCTAGTTCATTTCCTAGCACCCACATTAGGCAGCTCCAGGGGACTGGCTACCCTCTTCTGGCCTCTATACACATACACACAGAAATATGCATATAAATACATTTTAAAAATTACTTATTTATGCTTCTGTATGGGGGTACAGGCACACATGCATGCAGGTACCAGAGTCAAATCCCCTAGATCTGGAATTACAAGTGGTTGTGAGGCACCCAACAGAGGTGCTGGGAATTGACTTCTCATTCCTGGAAGAGCAGCAAGTGCTCTTAACCTCTGACCCATCTCTATCCAATTAAAAAAAAAAAGGCAATAAAAAGACAATTCAATGAATTAGGAGGAAAGTTTTTATAAGTCATTTATCTGACAAAGGAACTTTTATCTAGAATGCATAATGAACTTGTAAAACTTCATAATAAAAGGACACACAACCCAATGGGCAAGGACTCTGAAGTCTCTGAGGCAGATACACAGCAAACATGAGAAAAGATGCTCCACTATCAGCTGTCAGCGAGGGCAACTAAGGCCACATGAGACACGCTCCATCCTTGCCAGGATGGCCATCAGAGGGCAGACAGTGCTGACAAGAATGCATTACAGCCCAGCCTCACCTGCTGCCAGTAGGAGTAGCAGCAGTACATTCTTAGAAACAGCTTGGCCAGTCCCCAAAGGGTTTAAAATAATTATCATATGACCTGGAAAAGAGACTGCAAGGTATATGACAATCAAAAAAGAAGAGTCCACACAAAACTTGCACACAAATTTCATAGCAGCAGTACTCAGAATAGCTAAAAAGAAGCTGCAACAAGCCAAATTTCCATCAACTAACAAATTAAACAGTACATTCACTGCACACAATGAAATCTTACAGTGGGAAGGAGCGAGTCAGGTACAAGTTACAACAGGAATTTGTGTTTACAAAAGCAATGAAAGAAACATAGCAATTGTGAGTTAAGTAAAATTTTCCTAAAAGAATCTAGGTCATTGAAATGACCCTATTTAAAAAGAATTAAGATGAAAATAAAAAATATTTTAAAAGTTTCTTACAGAGAATCTGAACATGCCACACCGGGCATAGCCTTTTGCACCTGCTTGGAAACCATGGTGCCCAACCATCTGACCCATGCTGGCTTGCCAACACTGTCCCCGCTCCCAGCCTGGCCTGCACCAGTGTTCCTTTCATGTCCTCACTTGCTAGATAATCAATGCATATGACCCATTTATATGTAATTAGTGGGCAAGTGGCATGATTTAAAACAACAATCTTATGTAATGAGGGGTGCAGGCTGAAATTGGGATGCCAGGTCCCAGCTCAGTAATGTGTCCCTGATTATGACAATGCACTTGGGACTTGGCTAGCTGGCAGTCAGCTCCATCTATAGGCATGACTGAGAAAGAAAAGGTGGAGGCGTACACAAAGGGTAAAACCTGGCAAACAGAACAAAAACAAGTGGGCTGAGGCCAATGAGGACGAGGGCAGCAAGGGAGGGGCTCTCCCGTCCCAGGATGCCAGGTTCCAACCTGGGGCCTCCCGGACCAACAGTTCTGGCTGACACAGCATACCCTGTGAGGCCCCTTCTTGTAACTTCTTGTGACTTTCAAGGACTACTGTCAATTCACAGAAGTGGAAAAAGAAGCCCAGAGAAGGGGCAAAAACTTTTTTAAAAAACTATTCTAGAACCTTTGGACGGAGTCAGAGGAAACTTTCAAAGCATGAATTGACCAAGCAGGGCCAATGCCATGCCAACAGGAAGCTTTCCTTCAGAATGAGAAGCAGAGCTTGGGCTCCTGCCTGAGCCCAGCCATCTTCTCACTCACTGCATTCTGCTGCTTTGGCCTCTTTGCCACAGACTTGAAACTTGCCAATCCTTAGCCACTAACGAAAGCCCTAGACTGCTTTTTCTGTGACACCCACTAACTCTGAGCTGTATTCCAGAGCACCCCACACCCTAGTTTCTAGTCAGTGCTGGAATAACTGGGGAACTCTTGGGGCGTCAGACCAACTGCCAAAGACATGCTGCTCAGTTAGGCCAGCCAATCCCTTGCTTGTCCCACTGGGATAGGAGAGTCTGGGTAAAGGCTTTGCCCACTCCTATCTCAACTAATCCTAGGGCTTCCCTGTATGGCCTAACAAGGCCCTCTTCTGGGAAACATAAACAACAAAATGACTCAACAAGAGGCATCTCCTGATAGGCTGGCCTAAAAGTCTCTAAAAATAGTTACAACTATATTATAATGTCCATCCTACAAGAAAACATTATCACCAGCAATTCCAGGACAAAGGAAAACAGGAAACCCATATCCTGAAGGTGCCTTGACTCTAGACAGAGCCGAGGCTCAGCCAAACATCTCCTGGGTGGCTCTTAACTTTGGGCAGAAAAAGGACCAAAAAACAAAGCCAGAGGCATAGGAGGACTTGGAGCTACAGAAAAGGTAAGACAGGATGGAGGACGCTGCGTGAGTGTCAGTGGTGGGCTACAGAAAGATTCTGGGACAGAACAGGCCCGCAGCCCAGTGTCCAGCAGACTCCAGCAGCTCAGATGTCCAGCTCTTCCTTGATGGAGACACGCAGGTGGCAGATGCGCATAGGCTCTGGGGGACCATCGCCCCGAGAGGCCCCCAGGTAGAAGTAGGGCCTCACCTCCCCGAAGTGGGCATGGAAGGTGTACAGGTGGCAGTGGCGCTCCGAGTCATAGAAGGACAGCTCACCCTCCTCACACTCCAGCTCCACACGCAGGCGGCGCGGCATAGCCTGCACCAGAGGGGCTGTGGCTGTGTCTGAAGTCATGCAGTGGTCTCCATCCACACCCTGCGTGCGGCACAGGTACCAGAAGCCCGAGCGTGTGTCATGGTAGCAGCTGTGTGAGTGGCCTTCACCACCGACATCAGCCTGAGCCTGCGCCTGCGCGTGGGCCTGCACCCGCACCACACCCACTCGCCAGCTCGGCAGGCCACCCACATCCACCTCCCAAGAGTGGGAGCCCTTCGAGAAAACTTGAGAGCCCAGCAGGCAGGGTGCTGAGGAGAAGCGCTCTGGATTCTCCACCTGCACACGGTAGCCATGGTTGATGACACTCGTGAGGTCATCAGCCACTTTGAGCCAGCCGGCAGCTGTATTGGGATCCAAGCTGAAGGGCACTAGGGACAGAGAAAGAAGGAGAGAGTCAGCAAACTGGACATACCTCTTCTGCCAGGCTGGCTGAGGTCCCACCTGCCCCAGTGCATGCAGGGAGCTGCCGTGGACTGCTGGGGTAATATGGGTCAAACTACTCCACTACCTTCCCCGGGAAAAGCTACATGTAAGACCCAAGCCCCAGTACCTCGGGATGTAACCTTATTTAGAAATGGATTAGATACAGAGACATGTGGGAGAGAAACGTCACATGACCAACCAAGGCAGAGGCCAGTTTGGCAGTCACAAGCCAAGGGTACCCAAGCAATGCCAGCAAATACCAGAATCTATGTCTGAGGGACATGGTTTTACACATTTCTTGGCAAAGAGGTTTTAGCCTCCAAAATGGTGGGAACAGCATTTGGTCATTTAAGCCAATTTGTGGTCCTCTGTTACAGTAGCCAGGGGAGACTAACACAGGCAGGGACTAGGAAGCTGGAAGGTTCACACACTCCCACGACACCTAAGAAGATCAAGTAACATTCCCCTGGGCCACTGCCATTTCTGGGTATAAAACCAGGGCACACTGGCAGGAGAGAGTTGGAGTGACCTTGGGGAAGGTGACCTGAAGTGGGTCTTCCATCATGAATGCTGGTTATGAATACAGAAAGAGTGTTAGCCTCTGTCAAGTAGGGCAGAACAGGGAGGACCAGCGGCCTTGGGCCTGCCTGGGAGGGCTTGCAGGGAGACCAGGTGAGAAGCTTGGCCGGATTTCTGCAGCACAGAACAGTCTGCATTTGCCTGGAGCATCTTCCAGCAGGTCCTTACCAGACTCAACAGACCCAAGCATCTTCTTCCAGACACGGTACTGCAGGGACTCCAGATACTTGCATGCATCCATAAGCAGGCCAGGCTGGAGAGGAGCGGGCTCCACGGTACAAAAGAGCCTGGGAAAGGAAGACTGGGCATCAGATGGGGCTGGGGCCAGGGTCCCCTGGCCAAGTTTACTACAAATAGGCAACAGGACTTGTTCCCTTCCTTCAGACCTAAGCTTCCTGGCTGTCTGTCCCAAGGCAAACCTGGATGGGGCCAGAAGCCACTGGGCTGCCACAGCCCTTCAGGGTTCAGCAGGAAGAAGTCTCAACCCTGAACAACTGGGAGGTTCTCCAACCTTAGCTGCCATTCTCAGGCATAGAAATCACACTTAAAGTCATGTGGTCCAAGCTGGAAGGGCCCTAACGGTGCTCTGACCTTTGCCCAGTGCCTGCAAACTGGGAACTCATCACAGCCCGGAGCACATACTCCCATCTTCAGGCAGGACACACTCTTCCTTACCCATCCTGGAAAAGCCCAACAAGCATCCACCACAGCAGTGTATGCCAAGGCTCTCAGAGGCAGGAAGCTGGCCAAAAACTGAGCCTGCTGATGACTGAGAAACACGGAGGTATGTGTTCGGTGCTGTAAATCCCCATGGAGAGTATCGACCCTCTATGTTCCAAAACAACTCTGTCTCCATGCCAACCAGAACTGAAACGCCTGTAAAGAGCTCCCTTGGCTGGCCTCTCCCACTCCCTCTGGAATGCACCCAGCTGGAAGCAATACCTGTCCAGCCTTCAGCCACTGGAGAGTATAGCCCTGACTTTCTGTCTGCTCACCCCCACCCTACCCCATCAGGTCTGGTAACTTACCGGCGTTTTCGGCTCTTGTGTTTCTGGGGAAAAAAAAAAAAAGCATAGACACAGATTAAGAGAAGGCCACTAAGAAATATAGGACATTTCTGACCAGCAGTTGTCAGGTGCCCCACATTCAAGGATGAGCAGACCTGACATGACTCCGCTGTCATACACCCCATGAGGATCTCGAGATTCGGTGTCACCCTTGTCCCAGGTGCCAGGGTGAGGATGCAACAGTGAGAGACCTTGCTCAGTATATAGGAAGCTCAGGGCCACCTTTGCTACAATGTAGAAATGACCCTCAAGTTCATATGGAGTTTTAGGAAGCGATGAATAGCAAAGGCAACTCTGAAAAACAACCACGTTGGAGGACTCATACTCCCCAATTTCAAACTTGCTACAAAAGCTACAGTGATGGACATGATGGTCCAATGAGGATAGAACTGACTATCTAGATAATGTCTGAGTTTCTACAGGGGACCAAGGTCAATTGATAAAACAAACTATCTTCTCAGCAAATGATGTAGGTATAACCAAACAGCAACACAGCAAAGAAGCCTCTGCCTTGTGAGATTAAAAAACAAAAAATTAGGTCTTATTTAAGAGCTAAGACTTATACTGCGAGAAGATAAAACGGAACAGACCAAGGCCCCGTACCTTCTCCACAGAACCCTCCTCCTCAAAAAAACACACCACAAAAAAAGAAAAGATAAAGGATAAAGGGTTGGGCATGTGCTTCAGTAAGAGTACAGCCTGGCACATTCCCATTACAAAGCCAAGGCTATGTATCCAGCATCACAAACAGAGGGAGGGAGTGAGGGAGGTGGGGAAAGACTGGGAGAGACAGGGAGGGGAGAAAAAGAATACCAAGATAAAAAACCAAAAAAGACAAAAAAACAGGGACCAGCAGCTAAATGGCTCAGAAGGTTAAGGCGCTTTCTGTCAAGCCTAACTCTGGGACCCACATACTAAAGACTGACTGCCATAAACTGTTCTTTGACTTCCACACAGGCTTTGCAACGTGGACCAGAGTGGTGGTTTAAATGAAAATGACGCCCATAGGCCCACTGGGAGGGGCATCATTGCAGGTGTGGCCATGTTGGAGTAGGAGTGGCATGCTGGAGGAAGTGTGTCACAGGGGCTAGGCTTTGAGGTTTCAGAAGTTCAAGTCAGACCCACTTGTTTACTCTCTCTCCGCTGCCTGTAGATGCAGACAGAGAACTCTCAGCTACCTCTCCAGCACTATGTCTGTGCGCTGGCCTGCTTCCTGCCACAAAGGCAAGGAACTAAAGCTCTGAACTATAAGCTAGCCCCAACTGGATGTTTTCCTTTATAAGAGTTGCCATGGTCATGGTGTCTCTCATTGCAATAGAAACCCTAACTAACTCACCTATCTACAATAAATAAATAAAAAATGTAATATATTTTTAAAGTTTAAATTATTACAAAATTTCATTTAGGGGTAGGGAGAGAACCAAGCAACCACCAACCAAAAAGCAGCAAGAGCTAGTAAAGGGTGGCGGTGGGGATGGAAGGATATCCAGTTGCCAAGCTGTGCTCTGGCACAAACCATGCCAGTGAGGTCCTCCTCCATCACAGAAGACTGCTAGATGGGGCCAGTGGTCTGAGCTTCTGGCCCCTGACCCTGACCCACCCTCAGTTCAGAGGCTGGGCCTCTTACCATGAGGAAGGTCATGTCATCTTCCTTCATCTCCATCTGCAGACGCTCAATCTCACGAGCCAGCGCCTCGGTCTGCTCTGCCAGCTGTTTCATCTTCTCCTCAGCCAGCAGGTGCTTCTTTCTGCTCTCTTCCTTCATGGCATCCAGGGTGGCCTGTTCCTCCACCCTCAGGAAATCTCGGAGCTTGTCAAACTCATCCCGGATGCGGCCCTCCAGCCAAGTTGTCTGCACCTGCACCCCAGGGAGAAGCCAGCAAGGTCAGGTGTGCGTGGGGGTTCAGGTTGCCCTTAGCTGGGGACCACTTTCAGCACAGCAACTCAACACTCTAGGTGTGATATGAGGAACCTTAAAGGTAAAGATCAGGGTACCTCTACAAGTCCAGACTCAAATGGGGACATGAACAGTTGTTTGATAATTTCAAAGATGCAATTACTGCATATAAATGGCAGCCTATCCTCCCCCATCAGCGTTCTCTTTTTCAGGTGCCCCAGAAGTCCTAAAACAGAAGCGAATGATAAATTTCTACAAGTTATCTGCCTTCAAAGCCCAAGGCCTTGAATGTGTCTAAGTGAGAGGCAGAAGGCCAGGTGAGTTTCACCTGTGGAGTGGGGATACTGACAGACACGGTGCATTCTGGAGATCAGACAGGATAGCTGATGAGTGTACAGGGGTTGGAGGGATGGCGTGATCTCTAACGAGCCCTAGGTCACCACTGCTTTGACTGTGAGCTGGAGATGTGTGACAGAAGTTATCTTTACCTCAGCGCAGATGATGGTGGCAGCTTCTTGGTCCACTCCTGTGCCTACTGTCCTGGCCATGCCCTTCACCAGTGTCAGAGCAGCCCCACTGATACCCATGAAACCCCAGCTGAGGCCAGGTCTGAGCTGGCCAAAGCCAGGGACTCATCCTCCCTCACCTCAGTCCTCCCATACTTCCTACCTGGCCCAGCACCCACTCACCTCATTGTGCTTGGCGATGGCCTCATAGGTGCGTCTCAGGGCCCAGAAAGACTTGGCTTTCTCTCGCAGCACATGCTCCATGTTCTTGCACTTGGCCTAATGTAGGAAACACAGACACAAGTTAGCACTGGGGGCCAGGCAGTGAAACCAGCACACCCGCTCACTGTGGAGTCCAATCACGAGCCAGGGAAACCAGTATGTTCCAAGTGCTGTGGGCACAGCTGGAAGCTCAGCATAGCCTCAACCTTGAACTGCACGTTTCCTACTTTGGAAGGCACCTGGTACAGGTGGGGAACAAGGCTCAGGGGTTCTGGAGATGGACCTGTTAAGGTGTTATTTTTATAAAAATTGTGTTTGTTTCACAGTTTCTCTCTTAACTTGGCTATCACACAAATAATTGAGACTCTATTATTTTAACAAGTTTCACAGCACAAGAACTGAACAGTTATTAATCTATTTTTAACCCCAAAAGGTTATCTGCTTTTCTCCCAGCATACATCTCAAAGATCTTACACTTTGTAGCTTTTCTTGCTCCAGCTCCTCTCTTGATGTCTCTTGGACCTCTGCCTGTGGCTGAATCCCTTACTTCCTCTTCTAACTCCGCTTCCATGGCTAGCAGGAAGTACAGCCCCCCCCCACTAAAGTATGGGCTGTAAGCTGCTTTATTAGCATATGAGAGGACAATTTGGGAGCAGTGTTTACACAACATTGAGACAGGAGATTCTCAGAACAAGGACTGCAACAAGGTATGAGGGGTACAGAAATCAGCATTTGAATTACACACTAATTTTTTGCCTACACGGATCTCTGCCCAGCTGGTCACAGTATAGCAAAGAACAGACAGCGCTGCTTACAGCTGCTCCTGGAACCCCAAAGCTGTGAGGATACCATCAAGACGGCATGGCCATCTCGCTCTGGAATTTTCCAAACTGGGCTTGTCTACGGCCACTATGAAAAGGGTTGACAATGTGGATGGTTCCAGTCATTTCCTAAGAGGCAAAATATTCAAATGAGGTTTCACTTAAACATGCCTCCACAACCCAGCTTCTTCTTTACTGTTTCTGGGACCCCAGGAAACACCTCCATTAGCAAACTCATGCCTTTTTTTCCCCATTTGTTTTATTTCCTGACACAAGGTCTTACTCCAGAGCACAGGCTGGGCTAAACTCACTGTGCAACCAAGCTGTCCAGAACTCACAGTGATCCTTCTGCCAAGTGGTAAGGTCACAGGCATAGGCAATCACACCCAAGTAGTCCTTCCTACTTTTAATATTTTCAAGTGTTCTTCTTTTGAGGGTACAGATGTATGCGGTGGCAGGGGTACGCCCACATGCTCTTGAAGGCTGGGAAAATAGGTAGTGTCCCAACGGATCACTCCCTACAACAATCTGTCATTTTTTTCTTCTATTTTCAAGATTATAGTTATCATCTCCCCCACTTCCCTTTCTTCTCTCCAAACCTTTCTTGCTTGCCTTCAGATTCATAGTCTTTTTGTTACCCCATGCATTTATTATTTATATAAATGTAACATTCCTAAATAAACCTGCTCAGTCTGTGTTTGTGGCTGTGTTTTTCATGAGTGAACACTGGTGCGCTCTTTCCTCAGGAAGAATTACTCCCATCCCCACCTGCATTGGTTGCCTGTAGTTTTTGTATGGGGTTGAGGCTTCGTGTCTTTCCTCCATCCATTTGGAGTCTCCATTGCTGTTGCCCCATTCAGTTCATGTTTAGGCAGTCATGTTGGTGAGGCATGGGGGTCACTCTGACATTCCAAAATGGATGGGGTGAAGACATGAAGGTGATGTCAGGAGACAGGCTCACTGCAAATTCACTGATCATCTGACTCTTCCTCAATGTCTCCTAAATATTGTCTACCGTAGTCTCGAGACAAAGTCTCTCACTGAATCTAAGGCTAGGCCAGTGCCAGAAAATCCTAAGGATCTCTCTATTTCTGGCCCCCAACAGAGATAAAGTTCAGATAATCATGTGGTCTCACTTTTTATGTGGGTTCTGGGGATTTAAACTTGAGGCAAACACCTACCCACTGAGCCATCTCCCTAGCGTCCTGCTTAATTTTTAAAAATAAAACCACTTTATTCTAATTAACACAAACATACACAATATTAGTTTAAGAAAGGTGCTCAAACATTTGACAGTGTCAATGCTTTCTTTCTGAGATTTCTATTTTATGTGTGGGGGGTTTTGTCTGTACGTGTGTCTGTGAACTGCATGTATGCCTGGTGCCCAGTGGCTGGCAGAAGATGTCAGATCCCTTGGAACTGGAGTTACAGATTGTTGTAGTTGCCATGCAGGTACTGGGAACCAGAACTCAGTTGCGCTACAAGGGCAGCTACTGATGCATATCTCTATCCTTTCAATGCTTTTAAATTTTTAATTGTTGCTGCTAAGATGGAATTCTGAGAAGCAGAAGTTGGGTTCCTTCTGCTTTTTGTATCCAAGGCCTATTAATTTCTCTCCATTTTTATCTTTTTCTTTCCACATTCCATGAACGTGCTATAGACTCCTTCAGAAAAATCTACCAGTAACAATCCTAATATTAATTACAAATGGCTACTGTCATTTACTTTGAGTCAGCACTAATCAACAAACTATGCGTCACTTAATCATCATGACATTAGCTCTTATCAGATAAGTATATTACAGTACATTTTTGAGAAGGGACTCTGAAGTGCACAGGGAAAGGACCCTGTTCTCTCCAAGTGTATGAACCTGTATCTGGATGGCTAACTAGGTTGTTGCTCAAAAGAAAACAAAAGAAGAAGTCATATAACAGATCTTTGTCAAGGACATGGATTTAATTTCCACAATGTAAAAACCCCAAAACTAATCTCCCAGCCAGAATTACATTGGTCTCAGTTTTCCTGAGACAGTTGGTCAAATTCTTTTGGTTACTGCTTGTACAAGGAACTTTGTCCATATGCACATAGGCATAGCATAGCTAAGCCATATTCCTAGGATAGTTTTTCTTTGAGAGGAAATCTGGGGCGTGGAGAGGAGTCGGCCAGTAAAGTGGATGTCTGTTGGGAAACCCTGCTGCTAAGGTTGTAGTCCACCATGACCAGAAAGGCCTGAACTTAGCAATAAATGGAGGACTCCCTTTTGTCAGTGGGGCTTTTTCTTCTCTGCCTGCACTCATCTGCAGAGTGTCCCTAGGCACAGATGTCTCTAACCACATCTGGAATATGACCTTTGACATAGTTCCCTGCAAAAAATGTTCTCCCCGCTGCTACCCACAAGGTAATTAGGTACCCCTTTATATGATAGGACCATGTTGTCAATTGCAAATAAAGCATTCCTGGCACTTCAAGCTGCAGCCAATGGTGCCCATCTACCCTGGGAACCCTCCAACCATTCCTCAAGAACAACACAGCCTTTGTTTACCCTGAATAAAGTTAAGCAGCCTCACTCAAGCTGATCCCAGAAGGTCATTTCCATCCTACTCCTGGCCTTCTGAACCCTAGGCCCCACCCCACACCTCTGTTCCCTTTGTCTTCCAGGGACCTGTGGCCAAGGGTCCTGGGGTGGGGATACAAGAACCTCAGTTCTGATCCCCAGCATCCACACACCTGTAACCACAGCCCTAGATCCCTGGAGTTCAATGGCCAACAGATCCAGCTCAATCAACGAGTTCCAGATCTAGTGTGTCCTGTTGTCAAAATGTAAAGGCAAAGAGATCAAGGAAAGACTACCATCTACCTCTGCCAACCCCAGCCCAGAACACATACATACACCAAATCCCCACCCCCACACACCGAAGAGTTGTGTACTCTATCCAAACCTGAGAACACTGTACTTGAGGACTTCCTAACGTCCCTCTGATTTGATCAGCTATGACATGTTCCAAAATGTTGTTGGCCCTTCCATCAGGTCCCACTATGTTAGGACGAAGTCCCAGCTCATTAACATCCCTGACTGTCCACGAATGGGTCTGCATGGCAGCAGTGACAGAAGACCCAACACACACAGCCTTTATTGCTTTTGCTGGGCCGTGACCCACATCACAACTAAAGGAAAGAGTTCTTCATTTTGCTCAGTTTCAGAAGTATCAGTTGGGTCCATCACAGGGTTGGGGATGGCAGCGCAAAGGTGGGCAAGAAGCAGAAAAAGGGGGATACAAGACACAGCTCCCAAGGGCACTTCCCACAAACTCCTTTTTGGGCCCCACCTAATTTACCACATCCAAAAGAGGCCATCAGATGATGACCCTGTGAAAGGATTCACTCACTGACCAGGTCAGGGTCTCCCTTTTGGAACACTTTCAGACACTCCAGGAGTTGTACTTTACTGTCACAGTTAAGATTAACCACCATACTGCTTCAAGGTTTCTGTGAATGTCAAATTTTGTGAACACTTCCGGGCATCTAGCACAGAGTAAATCCTCAAAGACTGTTGCCACTGGATTATCACACGGTGGCCAAAAGGTCTTTCTAAGCACCCATCTCTGGGATGCTGGAGGGTCCCCAGGGGACCAAGCTTAGTATGACAATCTCACAACCCTTACCTAGTCTTCCTATTATGCCTGTTCCCTTAACAACCCACACCCGCACCCAACCACACAGAACCTGCTTATCTAACTGCCTCACCAACTCCTCTGAAATGTCAAATCCGGAGAAGTGTTCTAGTTTGCTGTTGCCATGACGATCAAAATGCAACTCTAGTTAGAAACGGTTTATTATAGCTTATACTTCCAGGTCACACTCAATCACTGAGGATCGTCAGGGCAGGAAATCAAGCGAGAACGAACGCAGAATTATGGAAATCAGGGAGGTGTGCTGTTTTCCGGCTCGCTCCAAGGCTCATGCTCAGTTAGCTTTCTTATACTAGCCAGGACCTGTAATGGGCCCTCCCACACTGATCTCCAAACTAGACAATCTCTCAGACTGGCTGATCTATTCTGGTCAGCCCCTCAATTCAGATTCCCTGAGATGACCCTAGGTTGTGTCAAAATGAAATTAAGTAAGAAGAGGGGCTGTCTCATAGAGCCAAGTAGCCACAATACCTAGAACAGTCTAGGTATTATACAAAGGAGCATACAAAGGAGTCTGAATAGGCCGTACTGCATCAGGCTGAGCACAGCTCGTGCACTCCTGGGATCTTTCAGACCAGCCCACTCCCTGCTCTTTAAGATTCACACCAAGCACCCAGTGGCCTCACACCACCATTCTAAAATGAGAATAAGACGTGGGCCTCCATATCTAAGCTTTCTCTCTTCTAGAACCTTCTATATGCTGCTGCATCTTCTTGCAAAAACCTCCCCTAGGCTCCTTCACCTGGTTAATGCCTCTACATCCTTCAGATTTTTGCTATAAGCTCCCTGAGAGTAGGAATTATTATTACCATCGATCTCATGTCCCCACTGTCCCTGGAACCTCCCAGTACAAGGCACCCAGCAAGAACAGAAGGCTGTCTTCAGCTGATGCTTTACCCCATTCTGGGGACTCTACTGGAGCTAATCTGTACCTTTGCCAGCCCTGGGGAATTCATTCGAACCAGCACCAAGCCTTCAGGCTGTCGACTTCAGCTATGCCAAACAGAGACCTAGAACTTTGCTAGCGGAAGTGGGAACAAGCACTGCTTTGGACCACTGCTGAGAAAATGTGATGAGGAACAGGCAGGAAGATGGCATCCGGCCTACACCCCCGCCCCCACGCGAAGATGCAAAGACGCCGGCCGATTCTCTATAAAGACGTTTCATAAACTGGAGAAGGGGCGTCTTGGGGAGCAGCCCGCTGAAGATGAACTCTTGCAGTACCTCCTCGTCATCACTATGTCAGGCTTCCTGGCAGCTAACCTCGGCCCTCCCAACTGTAGGCCTGACCCCATGTATTATGAAACAAATTTAGCTGTTTCACAGCTTTGAAAAGCAAGTCGCCAGAGAGTAACGCGGACATTTCAGAAACCCGTTTAAAAAGTCAGCTGAAACGCCAGTCTGAGTGCTTTGTAAAGCAATGAAGCATGCACATCTAAGCAAGTGGCTCAAATTGTTTTCCAAAAGCCTGACCTTGTTTACTTAAGAAAATTTTTTTCTTGTTTTAGAACAAAGACTTTTCACTGGGCCTGGTGACACAGACCTGAAGTCTTGGCCACTCACAAGGCCGAGGCAAACAGAAGGCAAGTTCAAGGCTGGCATGGCTAATTTAAGCGGTTGGCGCAAAATCAAAACTAGGCTGGGGAAGCAGCTGCGTGGTAAAGTCCTTGCCTGGAATGTACGAAGGCCTAGCTGGATCTCCTGCGGCACCGACACCCACCCTTCCCCGCTACTTTTGCTGTGTCAGCTGCTCTCGGTTTAATTATAGTCACTGGAAGTCCAGATGTTACAAAAAGAGAAATCGGAGTAAGGCAGCAGGCCGGCGCCATAGACCTTTCCTAAGCCGCGGGGGCCCGCTGGGCTGGGGAAAAAGCTCAAGGCCTCAGAACACTAGCTAGCCTGGCCTTCTCTGCTAAACCAACCGTACGGCACACTCTAGCATTGTTCGGACGGGCCTGGACCGCGCGCGGGCGGGCAAGATGGTGTCTAGGCCAGGGAAAAGGGAAGAGGGGAGGGGGAGAGGGAGGGGCGAAGGGGAAAGAAAGGAGGGGCAACCCCGGGGGTCCCCAGGGCGGGCAGGCGCGGCGCTCACCCGAAAGTCCTGCGCAGTGTCCTTGATGGGCTGCACGCGATGCTCCTGGTGCCGGGCGTCGGCCTGGCAGGCACAGCACAGCAGCTCCTTGTCCTCCAGGCAAAAGAGCGTGAGCGGGGCGCGGTGCGCACGGCAGGGGCGCGGGGACCGGCGACCCGTCCAGCGCGCGCCCTCGGCCTCCTCGCGCAGCAGGGTCTCCACCAGGTTGTTGAGCGTGTGGTTGGTGCGCAACTCCCCGGGCGCCGCTCGTTCCTTGCACACCGGGCACGAGGGCGTCGTCTGCACCTCCCAGCAGCTGCTCACACACCGGCGGCAGAAGTTGTGGCCACAGCGCAGCGTCACCGCGTCGCGGAACGGGTCGTAGCACACGGCGCACAGCAGCTCCTCTTTGAAGGAGCGCGAAGGCCCCGGCGACACGGAAGGGCCCGGCTCCATCGCAGGAGCAGCCGCCGCCGTGGTCACCACGGACGCCTTCATGCCTACCCCGCGGGCGTTGTCCCCGCTCATCGCCGCGGAAAGCGACTACGGCTCGGACCAGTCACGACGGGGCTTTGAGCTGGCCGGCCCGCCCACTTCCGGCATGCGCGGGGTCTCCCGGAAGAGGCGTGGTCCGCAATCTCGGCTCCGCTCCCAGGCGACCCACGTAGGTCCCCGCGCGGAAGGATCTCTCGGTGGGGTTCCCGTTGTGAAAGGAGCGGCGAAGCCGGGGGCCGCCATCCTTACGCAGTTCCCCAAGTCGCAGGCTCCCGGTAGAGATGGGGGTGGACCTCGTTTTTCACCTCCTTAGGCCCCCAGATGGCATCCGAACCGGGGTTCAAAGCAGTGGCTGTGTCATGGAGCCCTAGGGAGGGTTTCTCAAAAACCTTCGCACCGTTCGTCCGCTGACTTTGGCCGGCCTAACTGCGGCGTCGAGGTGGCAGGAAGACCGGACAAGTCGTGCATCCTGCCTAGTGTGGATAAATGGGTTCAGTGTGTAAAATGGTGGTCTCCGTTCTAAGGGGGTGTGGCATGCTCCTGGCATCAGGCAGAACTCCATTAAAGCCAGGATCAGAAAGTCGTGGTGCTTATGCTTGTAATCTCAACACTTGTGGGAGGCCCAAAAGGGAGGCTCAGGAGTTCGAGGCCAGCCTGGGTTACACAGGGACACTTAAAAAAAAAAAATCCATGCTGGATTCTTGCCAAGAATGGCAGGCTGCATGTTCCAACTGCGCCTGCCTGTTTCAGTGTGATATTTGTAGCCTTCCGCTGTTGAATATCTTTCACGGGATGAGCTGCCATTCCGGCTTCTGTAGAAAAATGACACCTATGTGGAGGTAGTGTCGACGGCCTTTTTCTGACAGTTTCTTTTCGAGACGCTGCTGAACATCCTTGAATAGCTAAAAGAGGCAGAAACAATGTCTTTTCCGGTGAAAGTCTGGCCAGCTACTCCCCGTTATCAAAGATTACGGTTCGCTGAGCTCAGGCTTTCTCTCCTGAGGAGGACACTGATCTCTGCTAGTGAATATGGTCCTTGCCCCGACCCTAGTCATTCGCGTGCAAGGAGGGGAAAATGTCAAGTACTTAACAGCCCTTACACGTTTCTTTCCACACTCTGCAATAGTCCTTTCTCCTGGGATTGACACCGTTAACTGGTATTGTCTTCAGCCCTTTCTCCCGGGGCCCGACACCATTAATTCGTATTGTCTTCAGAAAGTCTGTTGGAGACCCACAAACCCCTCCTGCTCTTCCACAGTCAGTTACCCAGGAGCCGGTTTTAGTTTGTTCTAGTCCGGTTCTTTTCGGTGCTGGGGATGGAGCCCAGAGGATTTGGGTGAGTGCTGTTCCCCTCAGACTACATTCTTCAGCCCTTGATTTGCTAAAACAAGATCACTGGCATTTGTAATCCTCTGGTTTTAGCCTCTGGGTGCCAAGATTATAGACATTTATTTCCCAAAGGTTTCTAGATAAGCTTACTCCCCTGGGGAGGCAGAGTTGTGGGGACAACAGACAGACACCAACACTTTTGTATATTCACAGGATGGGGGGGAGGGGGTTGTCTCAAGTACCACTCAAGTTTGTGAGCCACTGTTCTGTAGCCACTCACCTGACAAGCTGTCAGCTGTTCAAAATTAACGTTAGAACTTGAAAAAGCCCTGTACAGCAAGCACCTCTTGAGAAATCTTTGATTTTTCTTGCAATTATTTTGTTATTTATTGGGGACAAGGTGGGGTACACTCATGCTACAGCATTTCTGTAGAGCTCAGAGGACTTGTAGGATCTGGTTCTCTCTTTTCACCATGTGGGCCCTAAGAATCAAGCTCAGGTCCTTAGGCTTAGTGGCAAATGCCACCTGCTGAGCCAACTCAACAGCCTTAATTTCTTTCTTTTTAGTGCCCCTAAAGGTACAGATTTCTGTTTATTTTCTGTTGCCTTATGATGCATTTATAAAGGCAATGGGAAGATTTTTAAAAAAATCTTAATAAAGTATCTTCAAACAATTAAGGTACTTTTTATTATTTCATTTCATGTGTAGAGGTGTTTTGTTTCCTGTATGTGTGTGCAACGCCTGTGTGCCTCATGCCTGGAAGGGCATCAGATCCCCTGGAACTGGAATCACACATGATTATGAGTTGTTGTGGGTGCTGGGAATCAAATCTCAGGTCTTCTGGAAGAGCAGCCGGTGATTTTAACTACTGAGCAATCTCCTCAGCCCCCAAAACATTCTCATTATCTCTCATTTCTCTAGGGGTGACTTAAACCCACAGTCTCTGGCTTAGGAAGCCAGTGTCTTGCCTTAGCTATTAGGCCATTGCGGCAGACCCTCATTTTCATATCTATGAGTGCCAGTTGTAATGCTCTATGAATTATGTTTGTGCTTATCTCATTTTCTTTATTTTGTTGTATATTCCCCACCACCAACTCTGAGGAGAGTCACAAATCAACACAGAGTGAAAAATTGCTTATGTAGCCCTGGCTTGGTGTGAATTCACTGTAGACCAGGCTGCCTGAAACTAACAGATATGCACCTATCTCTGCCTCCCAGGAGCTGGGATGAAAAGCATGCACTACCACAGCAAGCTAACAGAGCTGACTTCACTGTAACACAAAAGTGAACATCAAGCCCAAGAGGTCTGTCGTCCTTTTGGAACTATGAAGGGGCCTGGTTCTAAGCTGTGGAATGAGCAGGGGTACACCGTGGAGTGTGTGGTTTTACTTTCCTTGTCTTACTTTTTCTCCACTGTATTAAGAAAGATGGAATTGATTGCTTCAAGTTCCTACCAAGCCAAACATTCTGGAATTGTCTTATTCTTTGCAAGATTTCAGGAAGAGAATGGTTCATATTGATCTAGAGAAAAATAAGTCTTGCTTAACTATAAGCCAAGGAGGCACCAATTTTCTACGTATTTGATTCTGAGGCACTTGCTGAATGTCCTGTCCTCCATTCTAGCTAAGCTACTGACATAGTTCCCACTGCTTCTGTCTTCTCCCTGCATAAACACCAAGCTAGGCACTGCAGATTGCCAAACCCCACGGGATCATAGAAAGCGTTCTTTGTAAATGTTGGGCTAGATAAACAGTGACTAGGCGCTAAAACAAAAAGGCAGTGTTTGGGTCTGTTTCCTATTCCTCTTGCTAGAACCGCAGACAAGATGGTGTTTATAAAGAATAGTGTTTCTGGAGGTGGGGAAGTTCAAGAGTCGGGTTCCAGACTTCCTGCTGCGTCATGGTGAGACAGAGAGCATCACGCGGCCATACAGGCAAGTGTGCCAGCTCAGTCCTCCCTTCCTCTTATAAAGCCACTGGTGTTGTTATAGGAGCTTGATGCTGGTTAACTTTGTCATCTTGACACAAGCTGGAGTCATGTGGAAAGAGGGAACCTGAATGGAGAGAACATCTCCATGAGGTTGTCCTGTGGGCAGCTTTGTGGGAGCATCTTCCTGATTAATGATTGATACGTGAGGGCCCACTGCATTGTTTGCTGTGCGGCCCTGAGCAGGTGGCCCTGGATTGTGTAAACAAGCAATCTGAGCAAGCCAGTACGCAGCACCCTCCATGATACCTTTTTCAGTTCTTGCCTCCAGGTTCCTGCCTTGAATTCTCCGGCCTTGGCTTCCCTCAATAGACATTGACCCAGGAGATATAACCTAAATAAACCCTTTCCTCACCAGATTGCCTTTGGCCGTGGTCTTTATCAGAGGAATAGAAAGTAAATAAGGACAGGGCTCCACTCTCGGGACCTCATTCTAAGAACCTCCTAAAAGCCTCATTTCAAATATGAAATTCGGGAAGGAGTTTCCAAGGCATAAACTTTTGGATATTCGCTGAAACCCTACCAAGAAGGAATGCACGCCTCCCTCCCTCTTTCTCTCTTTCTTTCTGTTTAAGGCAGTGAACAAGAAATAAAGGCAAGGACTGTTCTATTGCTGTCTACCAGGACAGCACTTTACATACTAGTGTTTAAGTAGCACAAGTAAATAAAGAGAAAAGGCTAATGCTGATCACTGGTGTGGCTCTGTTGATATCAAGTGACAAAGTATAACAGGCAGGAGAAGGTCAGTTCGGCAGGAGAGTCACTTATAGTATCTTTAGACACGAGCAGCCAGAGCTGCAGGCCCAAAAGAGCTTGTTTATCAGTTGCCAGGGAAACCTGAAAGGAAAGCAGAGTGGCCCAAGGCTTTCAGTGAAAGCTCCATGGCTTAGACCTTCTTCTCTAAAGCCTAGAGCCTGGATAGGTGCGTGAAGGGTAATGCAGGGAGGTTGTCCCTAACAAGTAATGTGCAAAGCAAGTGACCAAGGGTAGGAAACCACCTGTCTCTGGGTTGATTGGGCTGCAGACATCTTTGATGAACCCTGTCATGTGTATCACTTATGACACTTTAAACCGTAAAGAGACACAAGCCCCCAAGGCTACTTATGAAGTTGGCCTCAGACTATCTTTCTGATCTTCCTTGTGGCTTTGAAAAGTGGCTGGGCCAGCATCACACTTCGTGCCCGGTAGAAGTCAATATTGAGACACGGCCCAAACACATGCTAAGAAACCCTTCTTAAAACCTTCCAGTAGACTTCCTCAAAGCTTATGGATCTGTGAGGCATGGTAACACAACCTTTTAATCCCAACACTCAGAGACAGGTAGATCTCTGTGAGCTGAAGTCCAGCCAGGACTATAGAGTAAGACCCTGTCTCAAAAACAAAGACATGAACAACAACAACAAAAACAAAACAAAAAAAACCCTAATTTGTCTATGATGGAACGAAGCCAATCAGAACTGATCCAACTGATCCAACTGATCCAATTCACATAGTAGGGAGGAATCGTCTCCAGATACATTTCAACCTCTGCTTTTTCTACAAGAGGGGAAATCTCACCACTGGACCAGTTAAGTACAGATTCAGGACAACCGTCACCATTTACAAACTTAGAGATTTCACATAAAACATTAGATTCCTACCTCTGCCTTTTGCACTAGAAAGTTGTAATTGTATACTGCACATAATGTCAAAAGAATTAGCGATGCATTTGGGCGTGTTTAGTATTTTTCATTGCTGTGCAAGCACTGTGCTGAACCCATTACCCATACCGCTTTTCATCTACACGTTAACCAAGACTCCACATTCTGCTTCCTGGAAACCCCACTGCACTTTTGTCTCTGTGTACTTGAGTACTCTAGATACCTTTCGTACACGGATGGATGCACACCAGGTTTGCCTTTCTGTTGTTGACTTTTTTTCAGCTACCGTGAAACAGCTCACACACTGAGATGGATGATGACCGAGCAGGGCACCTGGAAGAGCAGCCCCCAAGGACACCTCAAGGTCTGTCCCTGCTGTGGTCCGTTTCATCGTTTCCTCTTTTTAATATTAAGTCCCCACACACACTTTCTGTTAATCCTCTTGTCCATCACTGAAAGTTATGTTGCTTCCACTTCCTAGCTGCTCCTATCGATGTTACTGGGAGTGCAAATGTCCAGAGACCTCTTTGAGACACTGTTTTGTGTTCCTCTGAGTACATGCCCAGGAGTGGAATTATTAGCTCATTTACTAGCACATATCTTATATTTCTGAGTGGTCACCACACTGTTTTCTCATGGCTACCATATTATTTTCCCTTCTTAAGAACAGCACAAAAGTATTCTGATTGGTCATACCCATTCCATGTCAGCACTTTTAGTTCCTAGGTTATTTTTATTTATTTTTATATGTCACCATAGGCATCCTAATGGGTACCAGATGGGGGATTGTTTGGTTTTCCTAACCATCAGTGATGCTGTCCATCTTTCTGTGTTTGTTACTATTTAAATATTTCCTTTATAGAGAATTCAAACCTTTTGCTCTTTTTGGGGGGATAACACCTGATAATGTAGCTCAAACTAGTATGTAAAGTGCTGTCCTGGTTTTGTAGTGTAGCCTAAACTGGCCTCATGCTCCTAATCCTCCTATCCCATAAGTGCTAGATAACAGGAACACGTCATCACACCCGGTCTGCCCATTTGTCAGCTGGATTATTGGGCTTTTAGTTCATTTATAAGAGTTCATTATATATTTTAGATATTAGCCCCCTTTTATCAGGTATATGCCTTGCAAATACTTCCTCCTACTCTCTGGGCCATCATTTTACTCTATTGATTTTGTCCTTTGGCTCACACGCAGTATTAAGTTTGTTTAGCCCAAATACTTTTTTACTTTTATTGCTTCTGTACTCAGTATTGTGACCAACCCAATGCCAGGAAATGTTTGCTCTTTTCTTCCCTCGTAGTTCTCTGTTTATTTGTTTTGAGTTACATATGATATAAGGAAGTACACTAATTCATGCTTTTATGTGTGGCTATTGAATTTCTTCAACATTATTTGTCAAAGTTATGAGCCTATCTTCATTGTGTAGTTTTACCACACTTGTTAAAACTCATTTGACTGTACACGCATGGATTAATTTCTGGATGCCATCTTTGTAGTAAGTCTTAAAATCTGGAAGTGGAAAGTTTAGACCTTGTTCTTTTTTAAATTGTTTTGACTATTTGAGATCCCTTGTGATTCTACATACGCGTTTGGTTGGGCTTTTAAAAATTGTGCATAAATGTTACCAGGATTAAATCTTTGCTGAATATTTGACATTGCATCTTCGATGTTTTTCAAAGTTTGTCAATATTCCTATTTTACAAAGAAATCAAAGCTGAGAATGTTGCTTCTCATGAATACACAGAACGAAATGGCAGAGGTATGTTCAGGTCACTTCAAAATTTGCTGGAAATTCTGTCCTAGTCTCAAGCCAAAATTAATTTAATGATTTTTCTCAAAATGAAACTCAAGTCAACAGCTCAAATGGAAATTTTAAAAATCAAAATTCTATCAATACAATTCAACTATCATATCTCCAAAAGAGAATAAAACCATGTACAGTGAAATACTACCATTCATGACCTATATTAATCTTGAACTTAAGCACAGACAGCATGCACAATGCAAAGTTGTATGTTCAGAATCAAGGTTGCAATAAAGCACGTGGTGTAACGGTGAATGCTGCTAGAAACATGCCTGATTTGTTACATGTTTAATCTGAGGTTTTAGTCACTGATTATTATTGCCATTTTTTTTTTGTGACCCCGTATTTCATTAAGCAATGTCATATAGAGTCATGGCCCACAGTTTAAGAAGCTGAGCACCAGAATACCCCAGTCATGCCCATGGTTTCAAACACAGCCCAAAGTTTATTGCCAAAAGGGGAGCCAGGGGTTCCAAAGAAGTATGAGTGCCAGCAAGTGCTAAAGGGAGAATACGGGGTGTGTGGGGGAGCTGCTGGGTAAGAGCAAGCACCACCTGCTTCAGGCTGGGATGCTTAGACAGTTGCAGCTATTCCAAGATGATCAAGACAGCTCAGAGACTTCCAAGGACATTTGTGGGTGAGAAGCCTCATCTGTGACATCCTTGGAATACAATTATCAGGATAACAAAGGAGGAACTCTGTTCTGGGAGGAAAAAAAAAAAAAAAACACCAAAAAGCAAAACAAAACGAAGAGCTTGAGAACTCAGGAGAGGGTTGATGACACAGCTGGGTGTGGGGGGGGGAGCAAAGAGAAGCAAAGAGGCACACAAAAAATCATCCCAGGTCCCCAGCATGGAAATCACCTACACTAGACAGCCTTGGTAATCCCAATCTTGCACATCTCTGAGTACACTGGGGGATTTGTCTTGAAGGTGACACTCAGGACAGGCTAGCATTAGATAAGAAATCTTTTCAGTCACACATCATATCTCTGATAGCAAACCCAGGGGTGGGTTTCGGGGGACATCTTGAAAGAGAGCCTTTTGTTGAAGACTGAGCCACCCTGCATGTGTGAAAACAAGGAACAGTCAGTCACACATCTTAGAATTTGGGGATACTTGTCTCTGGGTGGGCAGTGACTGTGTGAAACAGTTATGGATAGCAGAGAGCCTGCCGTGGACTGAGAAGTCCAGGTGGCAGGAGACTCACTGCTGTGAAGGGCGTGGTGGTTGGTGGCTCGTCGTGAGAAACGCCATCATCTGAAGATTGTGATGGAGATAGACAGCCTTACTCCATGGCCAGTGGATGGCTCGGCCTCCAAAGTTGCCTCTCTGCTGGTGATTTTCTGTGAGCACCCAGAACCTGGAAACACTGGTCTACAGGAGTGTCTGACTTCTGCATCCTCCTTTTTCCTGTGAGATGTTAATTGCAGGTTCTGCTGAGCCTGGACCTCCATGTCAGGTATTGATACAATTTGCTTCCTCTAGTCTCCATTAAACTCAAGGGAAATTCCTGGATTGCTAGTTACCGCAGCGAGGTACAGTAAATGGGGACTCTGGAGCAAGAGTGAGCCTGCCAAATCCACAAAACTAACTGTGTCCAGGAACAGCTTCTGATATGTGTCTATTCAAACATATAACTCTCACCTCAAAAGAGAGAAGAGTGGCCATAGCTCAGGAACACGTATCAAATTTACCATAATAACAGTTCTGTGAAGGTTTCGTAATAGCAGAACAACAGCAACAACAAAAGAAGTCATTAATCAAAGCGCTTTTCAAATACGCTTCAAGCATCAAGTTTGAGGGGTTAAAGTGGAATTGTCAGCTGTCAGCCTTATACAGTATCTGACAGTATGCATAGCCTTTTGCTTGGTGAGAGCTTGTGCTCTGTTAAATGAATACATTTGAAAAGGTTCCACCTGTTAGTAACGAGCATGTTCCATCAGACATAGAGAGGGTAGGAAATGGACATTTAGGGGCCTAAAGGTAGCATAAGATGAAATTGTAAGGAGGCAACGTTCCAGTCCCTCCATGGTCACTGAAGCTCTAGTCAGTCAATCAACCTTGCAGGAAGGAGGTTCAATATAAACTGTGGTTTCCCCTAGGAACCTTTCTTCACGTGTGCCTAGAATGGACTATCCTTACGTGAAGGGACAGACAGACCTTTGACAAGAGGCCTCAGCCCAAACCAGACGCAGCAGAAAAGACAAGAGACTCCAACTTCAACTCACCATCCCCTCCACCTCACAGATGCCAAAATCAAAGGACTCAAAAGGAAAACACACTAATTATTGTCATTAAAAAAAAAACAACCTTTATTTCTTTTCCTCAGTTTTTTGTCTTTACTGAGCAGACTTTTAGTATCTTTTATTTTTATAAGCATGTGTTTTTAGTTTTCCTCCTTCTGTTGAGCTAATTTGCATAATTTGTATTATTTTGAATCTGCTTATCTCTTGCTCTTTTCATTTCCTCTTGCTGACTTGATTTTTCTTACTCCTCCCCAATCCCCTTTTCTGGTTCCTTTCTCTCTCTCTCTCTCTTATTCCTGTTGTGTTCCTCTAAATTAGTTTGCCATTTTATTTTCTGACATTTTTGGTGATATGGTAATTGGCAACAATCAAGTACAATCATTTTTCTAAGCCTTGGTTGGGTTGACACTGTGGCTTTCACAGCATTTTCTCCCCTTTAAGCGTCTAAGTGGTCTTGAAGATTGAGCCTCAGTAGAAAGTTGCTTACTAAGCAGACCTTCAAAATAAAACAAAAAAAAAACCCACAACACCCCAAACTGGAAGATATCCATCCTAGCTGATGCACAAATCACAGCACAGAAACACAAGCATGTAAAATCAATGCAATAAACGCCTCCAAAAGATCACAGTTCCTTAATAACTCTGTCTAAAGAGACTGAGATGATTAAAGCAATGTACAAAGGATTCTAAAGTCTAATGATAAGGGACCAGAAAGATGGCTCAGTTTTTAAGATTGATAATGTTTTTGCAGAGGACCTGAGTTCAGTTCCCAGCACCCACAGCAGATGGCTCATACCTGCTTATAACTCTAGTTCCAGCGGATCTAATGCCCCTCCACAGGCACTACATGCACTTATACATATCACATACATACAGATACATATAATTTTAAAAATTAAAGCTTCTAAAACAATCTAATTAACTGTAAAACAATGCTTTCAAAGAAGATACAAAAGAAAAGAGAATGAAGTAAAATGTCAGTTCAGGCTTGGATAAGAAAGTCAACAGCACCGATAAAAACAAAACACTTGAAACATGTTGGAAAATTTAAAAGTTCAATAAATCAAATTCAAAACAAACTGGATATAATCAATATGTAAAATCAAGTAAAAAAGTTATCAAGGACTGAAGAAATAGTCAGGGATATATTATAATCAAATATCAGTGAAGAGAAGATAGCAAGAATGTGTTGTCACATTCAAGAACTCTGGGCATCATCAAATATACCAACCCCTAGAGACTGAGAAGGAGTCATAAACTGAAGGCATAGAATATTTATTTCATGAAAGTTTATGCTAAAGTCTAAGGAAAAGGTGGGGGGCATTTAAGCAAAAAAGGCATTTAGGACCCTAATAGACATGACTAGAAAGGAAGCCGTTCCTGATAAAATGCTAGGACTAAAGATCAAAGAAACAATATCACAAGATGCTACAGAGAATTTAAAAAGCAACTTCATCAGACTATCTAACCTCTTAGCAGAAACCCTAAAAGCCAGGAAAATATGGAATGATATACTTCAAGCCCTAAAAGTAAATAACTGTCAACAAAGATCAATTAAATTCAGAAAAAATGATCTTTAAAAATTGATGGGGAAACAAAGATGTCCCAAGCTAAGCATAAAGTGAAGTGATTTGTGACCACTGAGCCAACACTTCAGAAGACATGAAAGAGTCCCATATCCAGAGAAAGAAGAATTGTAAACACAAGAGTCATGAAGGAGTAGGCTTTGTATAGAAAGAGATGAGCAATTGAGAACTAGGAAAAGATCAGCCATTTCCAGTTCAGCAAATCAGCAAATCCCTAGAGTGAATAGTGGAGAAAGAAAAGAACAAACAATATTTGAACTAACTAGGAAAACTGCCAATAAAATTATAAGAACGAGAAAGTTCCTTTTAATAATAGCCCTAATATAAATGATCTTAACTCTTCAAGTAAAGGACACCGAAAAGCTTAGTGGACTGAAAACAAGAACCAACTGTTTGCTGTCTGCAAGAAACACACCTGACTGTCAAAGACAAAACAACACAAAACAGAATAAAACAAAACTAATACCAAGTGAGCGGAACACAAGACCAAAACGAAGCAGGAGTGGGTTTATCTGTATCTCATGTAGTTTGTTTCAAGATAAAATTGGACATATGAAGGTGGCTGCATATTAATAAAGGAGATAATAAACATTGGCATACTTAATTTCGCAAGCCAAACACTGCCCCACATAAAATAACAGGTCTGTATGCAATAATAGTCTATCTTCAATCCCCCACTCTGGTCAGTTGATAGGTCTTCCAAACAAAAGATTGTCAAAGAAACGTCAGGGTTAATCTGCTCTATTGATCAAGAATGCTCCATGTAGCCCATCTTCTCAGTATTCCACGGAGTTTACTTTCAAACGCATCATATTTTTTGCCATAAAACCAGTTAACAAGTAAGGAAAAAGTCTGGCATCTTATCAGATCTTAGTGAAATGTAAGAGAAATGAGTAGAAAAACTACAGGAACTACGTAAAGTCGTAAAGCAAGATCAATGCATCATTGGTGTGGCTGACTGGAGGAATTGTAGGGGAAGGTAAACAATTCCTAAAATAGAATGAAGCCGAAACACAGTTTGACAAAACTTTTGCGATGTAGTGAAGGTAGTTCCAAGGCGGGAGTTTAGAGCTCTGAGTGTGTAAATTTGGAAGAAAATCAGAAAGAAGAGTCTAGAGAGTTGGGTCAGCAGTTAAGAATACATAATACTCTTCCAGAGTATTGAAGTTCAGTTCCCATCACCCATGTCAGGTGGCTTGCAACCGCCTGAAACTCTTATCTCCAAGGGGGTCCTACTCCTCTGGTGCCTTGGGACACCTGCATTCACAGATATAGACCACTAAATGTAACTAAAAATAATAAAAATAAATCATAAAAACTATAAAGAATGCAAATAAATAATGCTTCACTTCCAGGTCTTAAAAAATAAAAAAATTTTCTAAACTCCAAATTAGTAGATGGAAAGTGATAAAGATAAGACACAAATTAGTGAAATGGTAATTAAAAGAATAATACAAAGAATGAATGAAGCAAACAGTTGTTTTCTGAAGACACAATAACAATGACACTTTAGCCAAACCAAAGCAAATTAATAAAGTTAGAGATGACAATGGGGTTGTTACAGCAGATAACAATGAAATTTAGAGGATCTTTAGTAGCACACTTTGAAAAACTTCCAGGAAATTAGAAAATAGAGAAGAAATGCTTAAATTCATAGTGATGTCCAGGTCATCCTGGGCTTTAGAATGAGGAAGGAAGGAATGAAGGGAGGGAGGGAGGGAGGGAGGGAGGGAGGGAGGGAGGGAGGGAGGAACCAAAAGAGAAAGAGGAGGGAGAGGAGGAGGAAGAAGGCAGGGGATAGAGAGAGTGAGTGAACCCAGGTGGATTCACAGTCAAATTCTAGCAGACCTTTAATGGAAATTTAACACCAATGTCTCTCAAATTTTTGCATAAAAAAAGGGAAATAATCCTGACAAACTCAGTCTATAAAGGTAGTATTTCTTTGATACCAAAACTGAAAAAGAATGCAACACTAAGAGTAAGAAGAAAATTACAGATCCGTTTCCTTTCTGAAGAACATTCTCAATAAAATGTTTGCAAATGAAATTCAACAACGTATAAAAGATCTCAAAGAATGACAGAATTGGTTTTATCCCATAGATGCAAGGATGATTTGATTTTTGCAAATCAAGTAAATATTACAGCACATAAACAGACCCAGGGACAAAAGTCATATGATCTCACCAGCTCCAGAAGAGCCCTTTCTCAGGTTCAACATCTCTCCACAATAAAAGTCTTACGGAAAATAATCAAAGGAACATACTTCAGTCCAATGAAGGCTACATATGATAAACCTATCATCAATAATCTACCAAGATTTCCTCTACCATTAGGAATGAAACATGCTGTCTTGTCTACCTGCTCTTACTAACGTAATGCTTGAATTGCTTACCTAGAGTAATAAGGCTAGAAAAAAGAAACACAGAGGCCACAAACACAAAAGATTCCTATTTGTGAGTGTTACGATCCTAGAGCTAGGGCTTGTAAGACCCTAAAGATTCTACTAGGAAACTTACACATAAGCTCTTTCGGCAAAATAGCAGTACACAAAATTAGCATACAAAATACAATAGCTTTTCTAAATGCCAACAACAAAAATCACCAAATAGAAATTACGACAAGAACTCATTTATAACAGTTTCAAAAAAATAAATACTCAAGAATCAGGTGTGGTGGCACATGCCTTTTATTCTATCTGTGGTGAGGCAGGGACATTTGGTTCTGGGAGTTTGAGGCCAGTCTGGTCCACATAGTGCATTCCAGGGCAGTTGGGGCTACCTAGAGGGACCATGTCTCAAAAACAAAACAAAGCAAGCAAGCAAACAAACAAAAACCTGTAAATAAACATAACCAAGGGAGTGGAAGATATCTACAGTAAAAACTTTAAAGCACTGGTGAAAGAAACTGAAGATGGCATTTGATGGTAGACAGAATTCTCAAGTGCATGGATTCATGGGTACACAGGAACAATTTGGCAAAATGTCTCTATTTCCAGAAGCTAAATACAAATTAACTGCAATTCCCATCAAAATCTCAACGACATTCTTCACAGAACTAGAAAAAAAAAAATCCTGAAATCAAATAGGAGCCTACAACCATTCAAGATAGCAATAGAAATCCTTAGGGGTATCAAAATAGCTGATCTCAAGTGGTATTGCAGAACTAGGGTAATAAAAACCATGAAATACTAGCCCAAAACAGATGGACAGGACTCTGAAATAAACACACAGGTACATCCACCTTGTTTTTTGACAGATTGGTCAGAAACATGCTTTAGAAAAATGACAAGCACCTCAAGTAGTGTTGGGAAACCCCCCAATTTCCACATGTAGAATGAAACCAGATTCAAAAACCAATTCAAATGGACCAAAGGCTGTAATTTAAGACCTGGAACTTTGAAAATGCTAGAGATATGGCTGTAGTTCATGCATATGACCACACAGAGGCAGCACACACAAACCCAGCTTTTCTTCAACAGTCGCGGCTGCCGGTCCCTCAGGTGGATCTCCCCTCCGCACCACTAGACTGTCACCCATCCGTTCCCAGGTGCAAGAATTCAGAAAGCCACCGTTTGCTGACACCTTCGGCCACCCCACTACGGACACCCTCTGACAGTTCTTTTTGCGTTGCGGTCATTTACCCCAGACACCGTTCCCACGTCTTCTCTGCTCCCACGGCTTTACCCCTTCACGTGTCTTTTTCTCTCCAAGCTCTAGCAGAAGAATCCCACCCGGCTACCTCCGACACGTCATTTCCATCAGCATCCCCTCCAAGCTTGCATGTCAGTGCAGAGATGGTTGACAAACGGGACAGTTCAGGATGAAAGAGAGGGTCCAGCTGGTCCAGCTGGTAGGGTATGCTGTGGAGATGGGGCATTTGAGAGTGGGTGATGCTAGCTTCAGATTAGGGTTTTCAGTAGACATGAAGAATATAGCTAAAATCTACATTTTGTTACATCTTAAGAAACATGAACTTTATAGCATTATTATTATTTTATTATTATTATTATTATTGGTTTTTGGGGGACAAGGCTTTTCTATGTAGCCCTGGCTATGTTGGAACTCTCTCTGTAGACCAGGCTGGCCTTGAACTCAGATTTTCACTTGCCTCTGCCTCCTGAGTGCTTAATTAATTAATTAGCTAATTAATTAATTAAATTCTGTTTTCTCTTGGGAAGCCATCACCACCGCTCTGGAAGGTAGGAGAAAGTGAATGGTCTCCTGGGACAGCAGGCCTGGTCGATTTAGGGGTGGGGTGGGGTGGGGTGAAGAAGTCATGGAGATGTGGCTTTCACAGGTGGTTGGGCAGCTTGAAGTTCATGCCGCCATCTCAGGATTGCTATCATCAGAGACCAAACTGTGACCAGACCCCAAACCCCGCAGGACACAGGATAAAGATGGCTGGGGGAGGGTTTTCTGCTAAGCCCAGCTCACTGACTTCCACTTACGGGAAAGTCAGAATCTTTCCGGGGCTAGAGAAGTGATGTGACCAACTGCCTTTGATCTGCCTCAAGTCCTACAGGAAAGAGGTGGCCATCCTCTTCAGAGGGCCAGCGACACCCGCTGGTGTAGGAAGAGGATCCCAGAAGAAAAACGTGCATCTTCTCTCTTCTTTCCTGGTTTTGTTTTTGAGACATGGCCTCCTACAGCCTAGCCTCACTTTGAACTCCCCACTGCACAGCCAAGGATAATATAGAACTTTTTTTTTTTTTAATTCAGTTTACATCCCGGTCGTAGCCCCATCTCTCCTTCCCTCCCAATCTTCTTATCCTAATTACAGAGATCCACCGCTGCACTCTGTCGTATGCCTTTGGTTCTGGGGATGAAACCCAGGCTGGACACTGTTCAGCCCCTTCCTGGACTATTCTTGAGGTGTGCTCTGGTCCTGTCTGGGCTCAGAAAGACAGTCCTAAGTCTTTCCGACCTTGTGAACTTGTACCAGTCATATCGGTGTCCCTAATATTCCTCTGCCCTGGTGGTGGTGGGGGACACCTCAAGCTCTGGGTCCACTGGGCCACTGCTGAGAACATGAGACAGGTCTGGCGCCCAAAGGCTGCCGAGAGGGGTGCCCGGAAGGAGAAGGCAGGGGTGGTAGGAATTGGGGTGGGGGGTCAACCCAAGGACCCTCCGTGGGGCCCTCAGGCAGCGCTGTCCCCCGGGTCAGCGGGCAGCTCCAGGAATTGCAGGCGGCGTCTATTTCAGAGTTTATGGTAAGAGGCTGGCTCCGGCACACACACAGACAGCACACCCCACCCTTTAAGGAAGTAGGGAGGAGAGCAGCAGGGGTGTGGTTAACGACCGAGAGGAGGAGGGGGGAAACAACCTGTCAGCCTCTTACTCAGCCCTCTGCGGGCAGAGCCTCGCGTCCTACCTGGCGGCCGCTCTCACCTGGCCCAGCCCGGAGCCCTGGCCCTAGTCAGCGCATCGCCCGAGGGTGAGTCCTGCGTGTCGCTTCCCCTCGCCGGGGTCCGGGACAGTCGAACGCTCGACTTAGATGGGAGGCTGGAGGGCGTGTGGGGGGTGGGGGTGGGCTACAGTTTGGGTCCTTCGGGGAACCTGGACCCGGCTGGAATTCCTGGAAAGGGAGCCAGGGACCCTGAAAGTCGCGGAGCAGGTGCGCTCACCGCTGCTAGCTTGCCGCCCTGAGCTGGGGGAGAAGGGATCTATTTTTGGAGTTCTTTTGAGACTAAAGGGTGTTTCCCCCGTTTTGTCCAGTTAGCTTATTCAGACAGGGGAAGGTAGGGGCACGGTTGAAGAAGGCTCAGCGAAGCTGCTGGTCTCTAAAGGCTGGATTTGGGAACCCCAAACTCAACCGGGGGGGGGATTCAGAACCCAACTTCCTAGCGCAGACGTCTGCCCAGGCACTAAGAACTCTTCTCAGTGCCCTTCGTCACCCCAGGTGGCTACATCCCCACACCTGCACCACCCCTATCTCCAGCCTCTGGGACTTCCCCCCACCCCAACCCGGAGCTTTAAGACAAGCGGGGGTTCTCCAAGAGGAACCATACCATAACTCGTGTGCGTGTGTGCGCAAGCGTGTGTGTGTGTGTGTGTGTGTGTGTGTGTGTGTGTGTGTGTGTGTGTGTTGAAGTTCTAAAGTTCACACCAGCCACCCTGGCTCATTCTGAAGCTGCTTTCGCCGTGCCACTCAAGGGTTAAGTTCTGGGCTGCTGTTCCTGCTGCCAGGCTGTGCGTGGGCAAAGCTTTGGGTGGGTGAAGAGTGAGCATATGGGTGATGTTCTGAGGCCCACCAAGCCCTGCCACCTGCCCTCACCCTCAGCCATATGATAATGGCATCTCCCAAACTGGAAGCAAGATTCAGCTGGGCTCCTTGAAGGAACCAAGCTGGAACCCCGGGGGTTGGAGGGTGGCTTTGCAGAAGGACAGGAACAGAGCTTGAGCCGGTCTGGAGACCGCTGAGGGTGGGGGTGCCAGGCAGCCCCTATATGCTCAGGTTAGTAAGCCCTTGTCTTTCACAACTGCTGTGGGTGGGGGGCAGAGGTGCAAGAAAGATGTAGAGCAGGAAAAAAAAAGTGACTCACGACAATAAGGGGGGAGGAAGGAGTCACACTGGTAAGAAAGACCTAACTTTGGCAGGACAGTCTGCTTCCTTCCACTCACTTACCAGCTTCCTACCTGTATCCAGGTGCTGCTTCTTGGTGAGGGGAGGCTTGGAGGAGCCTGTGAGTCCAGCTGGCCAGGGCCGAGCCAGGAGGGGCGGGGCTGCCGTGGGAAGAAGCAGAGTTCCACCAATACAGTGCCAGAGGGTGCGCAGGGCTGGTCAGGGACAGATCATGAATCTCTCTGGCCAAAGCAGCTGTGAGAACTGAGGATCAATAGGGATCAACCAACCAAGAGGCCAGAGCCCAGGAAGTACAAACCCAAAGCTAAGAGCAGCAAAAGAAGATAGTGGGCACTCAAAAGTATCCGAGAAGCCAGGCTTGCTGGGAGCCTAGAGTGCAGAGTTGAAGGGGAGCTGTCACCTTAAGTGGAGGAGGATCCCCAAGGCCTGGGAAGGCGTTCTCAGGCTGCCATGGCAACTCCTCTGGGAGCAAAGCTTGGAACCTTGAGCTGCTTGAAACTTCCCAGCGTGCCTCCAGGGTGGAGGTGCCAGATTTAGCAAATGAAAACACGGGGCATTCAAATTTGAATTTTAAATGAGCAAGTTTGTCGAAGATTTTGTTCTCATCGTAAGCATGTTTCATGCAGTATTTGGGATATACCCAACACTCAGGCATTACTCACAGTTTATCTGAAACTTAGCTGGGTGTCCTCAGACTGTCTGGGATGTGGAGGTTGGTGCTCTTCTGAGAAGTCTAGACTGAGAATTAACTCAAACTCAGCGCTCTGACAACATGCTTAACGCATATTTATTTTGTGACAAGTCCTGATAGAAATGGTTGGTAGCTCATTTCATGATTGGTCATGATATTACTATTCAGAAAAAAAAAATCAGTTCCCCTGTCAATTTATTCATCTGCACAGCCAAGGGAGGGTTTAAAATTTGTAAAAGCAGCTAGGCTATTTGGTGGTACCTTGGAAGGAAACTGGACCAATGGTCCTAGAATCCAACCTATGTAAAGCTGTTGGATTCTCTGTTTGTCTAGGTTTAGGGTATAAGGTATGAAAGTCTCTGGCAATACATGAAAATCCACACTTGGGTGCTACATATTACCTTTAAATAACACATTCACAGTGACCAAAAGAGCATCCACAAAATGCTTGGGGTGCCTCCTTTTCTGTTTGCCGTTATAGAATGCCTAGAGGTCTCCGGGGACCTGAGTTGGTTGATTCCTGTTTCTAGTGAGAAAAGTTAGCTTCTGGACAGAAGTGGGAGTGGGGGTGAGGCGAAGCTCTTTCCTCGGGGTTCCTAACCCATCCACTAGCCTGCTGCAAAGGCAGAGGAGACCAGCAGCTCTCTTTCTGGAGGGTGGCAGGTGGGAAGAGAGGAGTGGCTCCAACTCTAATGAACGGAAGAGAAATGTGAATGGATGAAAAGACACTCTGCACAGAACACCCACAAATGTGCCAGAGAATTGGGTTTTCATTAGCCTTCGTTTTATAGTAAGTTCCTTATTAGAAAACTCGAGCTGGGGCTAGAAGGAAGGGCACCTTGTGAAATCCTTCCTAACGTTAATGAGAACATTCCTAAGGAGTTAAGAGACCTCCTCGAAGGAGAGTTTGGGGGTGGGGGGAGTTGAGTTAAAGAGAGAGAGAGAGAGAGAGAGAGAGAGAGAGAGAGAGAGAGGGTGGAGGTGTTTCTCTGTCCCCAGTCCCTTAGGGTGCCATTCGAGATAGAAATAATTAGAGATATCCTGTCAATGAAACATTCAAATGCTGTGCTGTTTATGTTTGCATGTCCTAAGATCTGCAGAAAAGCCAGGTGTGTCCCTGGATTAGCCTAGCCACTCCCTGAATGTGGCTTTTCAAGCCCTTCAGGGTTTCCTGGGAAATAAGCATTCCACACGCAGAGAACGTGGATGCAGGGATGCGGTGCAAAGCAATGTTACAAGTCATTGTTCCCCCATAATTCTAACTGGGACATATGCAATATTCAGTTCATCCTAGAGTTGGCATGCCCAACTCAGGCGTTTAGGAAATGAGCTCTCGTGAGCACCATTGCAGCCCCACCATTCTTCAGGGATAGAAATCACCCTTGTCTGTGCTGCCTAGCCCTTCCCCTCACAGACCCGGGAGAGCTCTAAGTCCAGCCCTTACTCCACATGGAGGTGACGGTAGTTCCATGTGGCCAAACACTGCTGAGACAAGTACAACTGCTAGAGAAGAGAGGGGAAGGGACAGAGGCTCCCCTGAGGCGGGCCCTCATGAGTGGGGTCCTCAGTCTCTAGTTTTCTCACAGCCCAGGATCTACTCATCTCAGAGTACCTAGCCTGTCAGGAGAATGAGAACTTCAGATATTTAATCAAAAGGCAGTCAGACCAGAGAGGCACAGCTGGGATGGTTTGGGAGCCCAAACAAGGGGGGAGAGGGAGTTTGATAGTCATATGATTCTCATATCTTTCAGGCTGGTCCCAAGCCAAGGGAGAAACAGTGGGAGCCTGGTAGCACTAACACCCAACTTATATAAAAGCAGTTGAATGGTCAGGAGGCCAGAATAATAGTGACTCCAACTGGACCTTCTATGGACCTTCGGAAGGTCATTTATCAGTGGCCTCTTTATCTGTAAGATGTGGGTGGTAGCAGGGCTTTTGAGGGTGAGCTGAGTTCATCTGCATTAGCCAGGACACAGATAAAACAGAGACGAGAGCAGCCATTACCCATAGCAGGATAGAGAGCGTCCATTCTGACTCCCATGCTGTGCTGGATGCCCCTGTGAATGTCAGAGCACTGGCTGTCTGCTGGAGAAGCCAGGCCTCCAGAGCACCGGGGCTATGGCATCAAGAAGGACAGACTATCATTTCAATATCAACATCCCGGGAGGGAGGTTTTGTGCATGCATGGCTTAGGCCAGAGGTCAGCCTCAGGCATTATTTCCCAGAATGCCATCCACCTTGACTTTGCAGATGTGTCCGTCTTCGTTTCTTTCCCTGTTGCTGTGATAAAATCCTCTGACAAAAGCAACTTAAGGGAGAAAGCACTGTCAGTCATGGCAGGGAAGTCAAGGCAAGGGGAGCTTGAGGACGCTGACCCCATTATATCTTCAGTCAGTAAATGGTGCCTCCCACAGGGAGGCCTTCCCACCTCAGTTAGTGCCATCAAGACAGTCCTCCACAGGAATCCCACACTCTAGATTCTGTGAGCTGACAACACCAATAACCTCAGGATCTCTTACCATTTAGGTTCTGCTTGGCCAGTGGCTACCTAGCAAGTCCCAGGGATAGGCCTGTTTAAGTCTTCCCAGTGCAAACATTTTATCGCCTCCTGCTTGCTTTTGTTCTGTTTAAGTTTTTTGAGGTAGGGATTATGCTAAGCAGCCCATCTTAGCCTCAAATAACACCCCCATTGCCCTCCTCCCCAGCCTTCTGAGTGCTGAGATTTCAGAAACGTACTGCCGTGCCCAGGAAATTATTTCTTTTTTTCTGGTATTGGGGAGGAAACTCAGGGTCTCACAAATGGCAGGCAGTCTGACTCTACCAAGGAATTCCACCTCAGTCTTCTCTATTCCTGAAGTCACAGACCACCTCTGACCTAAGAAGAAGAAGGTTCCCCAGCTGACACCTCAGAGATGCCCGAGACAGGCACCCAACAGTTTTTACTTCAGCCGCCCTACTCCCAATCCAGCATGCTCTGCGCTAGAAAACATGGTGTCCACTGATACCCATCAGGCTCTGGAGCTTGAAGGCCCATGTAACAGTGTAGGCAGCAGAACGTGGTGGCTCTTCTTTCTAGGCCTTGCTATAGCGTGCAGAGCTCTGAGCTGTGTGAGGGGGTGGGGGGGGGGGGAAGGGGCAGCCTTTTGAGTCACTCTGCTGTTTCTCAAGGTATAATTATTACTCACGATGACAGTTTGATTGGGAGAGCAGACTCCAGGCTGCACATTTTCATGCATTTCTACCTAGATGCAATGGGCAGATTGATACCGTGTAGAGTTCAGTGTCTGAGAGATAGATCCTCCAGACAGACTTCGGTGGGCTTACTGGTGGGCACCTCTCTGGGTTCTGGGTCTTTCCAGCTTTTCCTTTTGCCCAGTGCTAAAGGGACCAGGACTCTTACAAGGTACCTGGCAATGTGCATAACACTGGCACGAACCGTGGCCAAGCCCCAGGAAGGTCGGGCTTGGTCTATAACTCACTGAATGTTTTCTCCCCCCCCACTCCTCTAACATCTTAGGTGTAGTTCACCAACACCATCATGCTTTCATGTGCTGCTCCTCCCCCTTCCCCAATGTGGCCATCTTTCCTGTAGCCATGGGCCTGCTGGGAATTTCTTCCCAGTTTGGATTTGCCTCTCCCACACGGTTCCTTTCCACAGCAGCAGCAGCGGCCACAGCCGAGGTTCTGGCTACTTGAATCAGGCACACTGTGTCCTGGTTTCTAAAGTAGCTTTGTCCTCTTTCCACTTCCTCCAGGACCCAAAACTCTTTGTTCCTCAGCGGCGTGTGGTGATGGTGCATTTCAAGTCAGTCTTCTCAGTTCACCTCCATACCTTCCTACTCGGGGAGTTGCCTCTCTAAGCAGGCTCAATGCTGGCTCCCCAACATCCGTGCATCCGCTCTTGGAGACATCCGGTTCAGGTCCTTCCACAAATGACGTAGATGCGGGGCACTGACCTCCAGAGTCATCAACTGAGGTAGCTGTAAGGGGGTGGTAAGCCCTGATTCCCAAGCTTCAGGCTTAGTGCTTCCACCTGAGTGAGTAAAGAGAAGCCCTGGGCTCGGAGCCTGGGCCCTGGAGTCTTCGATGACTGGCTATACGGTTTTGAGAATCTCTCTACTGTTTTTCTTATCTGAAAAAGAAGTGGCACCATCTGTCTTACAGAATCCTTGAGAGAAATGCTTGAGGCCTGTCTTCATGCCCCATAAAATATCACAGGCATCATGCCAGGGAAAAGGGATGATTTGAGGGTCAGGAAGACGTGGAGTCTTGGAGAGGGAATACTGGAAGTCATGGAGATGGTGGACCGGTCACTCAAGCGGGGATGTTTCTCCTCAGCTTGGAAGAGGAGATGCGGGTGGAGAAAGATCTGCAGACCTTACTGCTGTGTGTTCAGAGATCACCCTGGGATGCTGTGGAGAGGCTTCACTTATTTTCTCTCTGCATGAGCTTCAGTTTCTCACTTGTAATCCATTTCCCACATTTGTCAAGTGTTGCTCTCCCTCCCCATCCCTCCCTACACACGGGGAAGTAGCCTTCCCTCCTCCCAATCTGAAGGCTCTTATCTACCTCAGCAAGATCACAGTCTATGGGATGGGGGTGGCTACCAGGCGGCAATAAATATCTCTTAAGAGAAGATGGAGATTTATGGTGCCATGGGAAAGGCACAGCATGCATAAGACTGGGGTGGAGAGACTGCTTGTGGTTAGGCTGTGGTCACAGAGCTTCCTCGGAAGGTTAGGTGCTAGGAAACACTCTTGAAGGGAAATGGAACGTTCATCTGTGGGAACTTGGCCTGTTGGTTGTGTCCAAAGAAAAGTGTAAATAGGAGCCTGAGGGTGGGTGGAGAGGCAGAGTGTGAGTGACTCACTGTAGGTGGAGCCAAGGGCAGCAGAAAGCAAGAGGCAATAAAGGTAAAGCGTGAGATAACACCTGGACACGGAAGCTGAAGACTGGACCTTGTTGGGAAAACCAGGGGGCCTTATTGGGAAGGCAGCAGCAGGGAGCTGTTGAAGACGCTGAGTTGGGTAAAGGGGCTGTGATTAGATTTGAGGAGCAGGGTACAAAGTAAATGGGTTAGCAGAAAACTTGAGCTTGTGTGGGGGGTAGACTTTTAACAGTCCAGCCCTTATGAGTTAGAATAAACTTGTGCAATGCAGGGTGATCTCAGAGAGTGGGAGCAGGGTCCGGCAGAGTGTCCAGGCATCAACTGAAGTTTCCATTTTCTTGCTGCTACAGTTGGGCTTTTGGTGAGTTTGAAAGCTGGAAAGAAGGCTTGTGGGAGTTGTATAGGTTGTCTGCATTCTTCTTGATTCCTTTTTTTGTTTGTTTATATTATGGATACACATGCTTGCGTGCACCTGCACACACACATTACACACGAATTCATACACACATGTTCCTTTTGATGGAACTAGCTGTTCTTAGGTCTGTGTTAACTATAGGCCTGTCTACAGTATCCCATGGCGCTTCTGAACACAAAGCATTTGGATCTGCAGATCCTCTTCCATCCACATCTCTAGGGACCACCTAGACAATTCTCTCCTAGCATCTGTGCCATCCTCTTGCTGCAGCCTGCTGCGTCCAACTCTAGAAGCATCCCCACCGGAGTGACTCACCTTAAACCGAAGGCCATTTCCTCTCACCAAAGCCTCCCCTCCCAGTAGCCTATCTCCAGGCCCTTGTTCTCCCAGGCGCTCAGGAGGGTGTCCCTGACCTCCTTCCCTTCCTCTGCGCCTTCACCTTTCCCTGCTCACATCCTGTCCATTTCTGTATCTTACAGATTCTCTCTTCATGCCTCTAATTCTTCCCTTCCCCCTTGTATGGCTCCTACTCAGAGCTCAGGCCTTATCCCCTCAAATTACTCAATATTATTAAAACCTCTCTCCTCCTGCCATCCCTAGGAGCTGTCCAGGATAGAATTCTGAATTTCTTAAATTTAGAATTCAGGGCCCTCCTTTTTAATTTTTGAGATCATTATTTAATTACAGTGTTTCTTACTTCTCTTTCCTCCCTCCAAAGCCTCTCGTATACCCCTGTCCACTCTGCTCCAAGTTATGACCTCGTTTTTAATTAATTGTTGTTGCATGTACATAGTTTATGCATAATGCATGTATATAGGCATAGGCATATCTTTCTAAGTATAACCTGAATGGTCCATATAATGCTATCTGTATGCCACCGAACCTTAATCCAACCTAACCCACCCTTCCTTATACTCCCCAGGCAAAGCCCTTGACCTCGGCCAAGCTGCCTTGCTCACCTGTCCCCACAAATCTCTATTCCTGTGGAAAGCACCAGTCTCATCCAGCTTTCCCAAACCAGGTCCTACCTATTCCTGTCCTAAAGCTTACTCCAATTGCAGCCTCCAGGCTTCTTGGCTGCCATGATCTGCAGAATTTATTGACACATCTTCACATTCAATTCTTCCTAAGCGGGGAGGTGCTTTTTCTTCTTCAGTCCAGCATACACCCTCAGATTCCATAGTCATGAGACTCTGTGTCCCCATCACTCCTTCCCTACACACTTGCGCCTGTCTGAACCTGGCTACAGACTAGCTCTTCCTCATTCCTGGCACTGGGCGTCACGACAGCCAGTTGCGACACAAGCCTCTTGAACTCTTCAGCATCCAGATGCCTTCCTTCGAGGCAGAGATTTCCCAAATCCCAGAGAGGAGCCAGGGATCAAGGCGAGGAGCCTTCAAATGCTTTACAAATCCACTCCTCAGTTCCCTCGGAGGCTGCAGACAGTGTTTTATTTACCACCTCCCTATATTCTTGCTCTGAGGCTGTGGGCCAGGATGAGGAAAGCCAGATGATGGAAACTGAGGTAACCTCAGGGTAGAGTTTCAAGTGCACAGGGGAGAGACTCACAAGGCAGAGATTGGCAGGGATGCCAGGGAACAGCGAGGGTCATCGGTGTACGCACAGTCGCCTGGACTTCACCCTCACAGTGTATACAAGCCTATCTCCTGTGCTCGTGGACTCCGGTGTACATTAACTATTTCCAGAGTCGTCCCTAGCCGGCACCTGACTTGATAGAAAGACATCTATGCCGAGCACTCACATGCTAACCTGTGTTCACACCTACAGGCGCCTGAAAGATTGCAGAACCTTGCTGGGTTGGTGAGCTTAGGTTAGCGGTACACACAGTTGGGAGTTCTTGACACAAGCTCTCTGAAAGGTGTGTGCTTTTCACCTCCAAGTTCACACACAGGTTTACGGGGAGAAAGTTCATAGCTTTCACTTGATGCTCCATGAAACCTGGAGCTCAGAAGGTTAAGACAGGGGGGCTGAGGAGATGGCTCAGTGGGTGAGAGAATTTGCTGGGCACGCACATGGGCCTGAGTCCACACAAATAAAAAGGCCGGGCATGGCTGAAAGTGCCTGTAATTGTAGCTCTGCGGTTGGGGTAGAGACAGGTGGGTCCTGGAGATGGCCAGCTAGTCTGGCTGAAGTGAGGATTTTCAGTTCCGTCAGACCATGTCTTCAAGGACTAAGATAGAGACCAATCAAGGAGGACACATGTGGCCTTCTTCTAGCATACCCATGGGCCCTGCACATAGACACACAAGCTGCATACACACACACACACACCACACTTGAGCACACCCGCAACCCCCAAATCATTTTTAATAAAGATCAAGACAGATTCTCACTAGGTATTATTGTCAGCCTTACAGAATTCTCATAAACGTGATCTCAGGCTTTAGTTCTTCTCTAATTCAGATGAGAGACGCAGGGAGGACACGGTCTACCATTCTGAGAGCCATTGCTACGTTCCAAGGACACAACATGGCACTACCACATGGCTGGCATTTGTGCACCGGGCCGGCTATGTACGAATATGTGTCTGAGAATTCCCATTATCCCAGTAAGGAGGGCCTTTTCTGTTTTACTAAAGCTACTTTGAATATGTCAGACTTTAGGGCAATAGTTAATATTTCATTTTAGTGACACATTTTGTCACTAACAAACTATGTGACGTAGTAGGCTAACTTAAAAATACAGCCTTCCCCAGCTCTTTCATCTGTCTCCGTCATTAGAGACTTCCTACATCAGCCGTGGCTTGTAAATATCACCCCCCGTTGGCCAGGCGAGGTGGCTACTCCTTATTAGCTCACAACATGTTCGTTTCTACAATGACATTTTGAACTATATTTTAATGCCATAAAATGTACCTTTTAAAACACACAATTCATTTTTTAAAAAAAGTTTGTATTCACAGGTTTATATAGCCATCACCGCTGCCAATCACGGTTTCATTATTTTAGAAAGAAACCCGGAACCATGAGCCTTCATTCCCCACCATCCGCCTGACATTGCTAGCATGCTCTTTATTGGTGTGGACTTTGTCTTTCAGACAGAACGCGAGTGGAATTATGACTGTGTGATTGGCTTCCTTCTCATAGCATAATGTTTTCAAGGTCTGTGCATGTTGTCGTATCTCTTAGCCCTTCGTTCAAGTTTCATCGACAAATAGCATTCTATGGTATGGACACACACATTACAAAAAGGTTTTGAGAACTTCCATATGTGCATCCACTGTAGTTACAGCATTTATGTTCATACCTCTAACTCCTCCAACACCTTCTAAGTACCTTGAGCCTTTGTCTTCTATAGTACACACACACACACAATCCAACTAGTGGTGCCTGTATTTACATGGGTACAGGACTGATCTCAGGGCTTTGGTATCAGGTCTCATCCTTGAAGAGAATTTTCTTTCCCCCAGAAGCTTTTGATTACCTGTAGTTCTTCAATTAGGGGTGGGACCTATTGAGCCCCCTCCCCTATGTTGGCAAGGCAGCTGGTGTGATCTTACACAGACAACTTTAGTGTATCCAGGAGACACTATTTCACAGCAATTGACCTGGTTCCCTGGATCTAACAATCCTTCTGGCCCCTCTTCCATGATGCTCCCTGAGTCATTGGAATAGATACATAGAGATGTTCCATTTGGGTCTGGGCACTCACTCCACTATCACTTGTTCTCTGTATTTTGACTATTTGTCGTTCTCTGTATAAGTCCCCAAAGAAACCGTGTAAGTCCCCACGGACTTTGTTGGTGATATTTTATGTCGTAGCCATAAAATATCAAAGCAGTTTTAATTTGAGTTTCCATAATTGCTAAGGATGTTGAATATTTTAAAAGATGTTTTGTAGCCATTTTTATTTCCGCTTTTGAGAACTCTTTGTTCAAACATGTGCCGGTTTGAATAAGATGGCCCCCACAGGCTCATATGTGAATGTTTAGTTATCAGAGAGCCACACTGTTTGAAAGGATTAGGAGAAGAATTGGGCATGAGGTCTTGTTGGAGGACGTGTGTCACTGAAGGTGGGCTTTGAGGTTTCAAAAGCCCATGCCATCCTCAATCTCTCTTGTTCTGCTTGTGGATTGGGATGTAGCTCTCAGCCACTTTTTCAGCACTGCTCTTGCCTGTTGCCATGCTGTCTGCCTTGATGATAATGGACTAAGCTGTAAGCAAGTCCCCAGTAAAATGTTTTCTTTTATAAGAGTTGCCTTGGTCATGGTGTCTCTTTCTTCACACAACAGAATAGTGAGTAGGCAAAATCTGTAGCCCATCTTTTCAAATTAGGTCATTTGTTTTCTTGATTTTTTTTCTGAGTTCTCTGTATATTCTTGATATTAATCCTCTATCAGATACATGGCTGACAGATTTTCTCCCACCCTGTGAGCTTCCTTTTCACTCATTTGTTTCCCTTGCTACACTAAAACTTTTTAATTTTATGGGGTCACACAGTCAATTGTTAGCCTTGATGCCTGAGTAAATTCAGAAAGTCCTTTCCTACACTTGTGTCTGCCTGTGTTTTCTTCTAGTAGTCTCAGAGTTTCAGGTTTCACGTTGATGTCTTTGATCAATCTGGAGTTGATTTTTCTACAAGGTGACAGATAAGATCTGTTTTTATCTTTCTACACATGGACATCCAGTTTCCTCAGCACACTTTGTTAATGCTGTCTCTCCTATGCTGTGTATTTTGACACTTTGTTAAATATAAGATGATTATACTTAGCCGGGGGTGGTGGTACACACCTGTAATCCCAGCACTCAGGAAGACAGAGGCAGGTGGATCTCTGTGAGTTTAAGGCCACCCTGGTCTACAAAGTAGGTCCGGGACAGCTAAGTCTGTACAGAGAAACCCTGTCTCAAAAAAAAAAAAAAAATGACATGACTATAATTGTGTGTACTTAAGGCTACATTTTGTTTTCCTATTTCTTACTTGACAGACAGTTGTGCTTTCTACATTTTAACAAGTATAAATAATGCTGCTGTGAGTCTCATGTAAGTTTTTGTGTGGATATATATTTTCATTTCCCTTAATTATATACATCAGAGTGGAATAATGGGTCATATAGTAACTCTATGTTTAACATTTTAAAATATTTTATCACATTTATTTATTTGCATGAGTGTGTGTGTGTGTGTGTGTGTGTGTATACTCATACAAGGGCATGCCATATGTGTGGAGGTCAGAGAACAACATATAGGAGTCAGGTCTCTCCATCCTGAGCGTCAAACTCAGGTCATCTGGCTTGGCAGAATCATTTTTATCTGCTGAGACATCTTGCAAAGCCCTACATTCAACAATTTGAATGAAAATGGCCTCAACAGGCTCATAAATTTGAATGTTTGTTTCCCAGTTGGTGGAATTGTTTGGGAAGGAGGAAAAGGCGTGGCTTGTCGGAGGACATGTCACTGTGGGGTGGGCTTTGAGGCTTCAGTAGCCCACACCAGGCTCAGTCTCTCTTCCCCTCTTCCTGCCCATGAGTCAGGAATGAGTTTTCTTGTCCCAGAACCTGCCTGGTACCATGCTCCCCACCATGGACTTATCCTCTGAAACTGTAAGCAAGCCCCAGCTTAACTGCTTTCTGTTATAAGTTTCCTTGGTCATGGTGTTCTGTCACAGCAAAAGAACAGTAACTAAATCTCTATTTCTCCATGTTTTTGTCTGTACTTGTTACTTTTTGTAAATTTGACTTTCACCATCTTAGTGGCGAATGTGCTGTGACTTATTGCAAACTTCATTTTAATCTTTGTGATGACTAATGATCCTGCATCTTTGCACATTCTTGTGGACCCAAGATGTTTCCTTTGAAGAAGTATCTATTCAAATCCTCTGGAAATTATTTCTGAAAGTGCACAGTATAACCATCCAATTCACTGTTCTTTAAAAAGCTTTCTAAAACACTTGTTATATGGGGATATGCCTTTAATAAAAATTACTGAGCCTGAATCATTGCTTGAGAAAGAAAACAGTTCTGTCAAATGACCTTTACAAGCATGCCCTTACAGTAAGACCACTCAGGTAGCTTCAGACTCCTATTTTTACCAGTTGACTTTTGTTTGAAATATGGCAATTCAAAGAGAAATTTGTAATTTGAAAGATCTGCTATTACATTTCTCTTTTCTGATTTAGTTTGAGGGAGGAGAAACTTTCACCTTATAGTTACGCAGATGTGATATTTAAAAGTGGGTCAGTGGATGGCAGGATGGGTGGATGATGGAGAGATGATGGGTGGTGAGTGGATAAGCAAATAGATGGAGAGATGAGTAGATAGATAGGTAGACAGATGAAGAGGTAGAGAGGTGGATGAGTGATGCGTGAATAGAAGGGTGGAAAGAAGGAGGGGTATATCAATGGACAAATGAATGAATGAATGAATGAACCAGAAAAGGAATAAAATCCAGTGACCCAGTCAGCCAAGCAGCCAGACCGTTTTTTCCAACTTTCTGTAGGATCTTCTTGTTCCCACTCAGAAAAGTGATGTTGCGTTTTCAGTTTACACTCCACAGAGCTATATACAAGCAGCTTTTTTATTACAAGTTTGAAACAAGATACTATATATTTTTTTTTTTTTGTTGCTTGGAATATCGTTTCCATATTCTTTGAAAAGATGAGGGCTTGGTTCCTGGATGTGGCTGAGAAGCCCCAGATTTTATGCGACAGACATGTGCTTCAGGGACAGGACACAGTGCGAGGGCTTCTCATAGTTCATAATGTTCAGGCCCCTCCATTAGCACTTTTCCTACTGGTGGGAAGACTTCTGAGTCACTGTCACTCTCAAGGACATTTCCCTTCTCTGGTGTCCAGGTGGGACAGGCTATCCCACAGAGACCATAAGCCCCAGGATTCACCTTCAGCTTGCAAGAACAGAAAACACACTTGAGCTGAGAATGAAGCTCTTCATTCTTACTCTGTCTGAGAAATGGAAAGAGGAAGCGTGTCAGGAAAGAAGGTTCGGAAGGAAGCTGTGGCCAGAGACATGAAAAAGTGACAAACACAGGCCATAGCTGCACAGAAGACTTTTAAAGCTTCACAGCGCAGAGAGGGGAGAAGGAGCAGGTGCTCTGTGAATGGACCTTCATAGGAACATGAGGAGTGGGTGCCTGTAACACTCACACAAGAGCTGTACGGAGGGAGCTGGGTCCTGGGAGCGAGATTTAATAGGGAGCATTGTGGGTGGGGCTGGGACTTTTTTTTAAATTTCTCCCCTCTTCTCTCGTGTTCCCTTTCTTTCTTTCTTACTCCTTTCCCTCGTATCGCCCCCTCCATTTTCTTTTCCATCCTCTACTCTCCCCTTCCCATCCTCTGTCCTTTCTCAGGACACAATCAATACCATGTAGCTCAGGCTGACCTCTCATTCATTATGAAGCCAAGGATGACCAGGAACTTCTGATCCTCCTGCCTCACCTTCCTGATTGCTGGGATCACAACCATAAGGCACGATACCCAGTTGAGGTAGCACTGGGGATCAATTCCAGACCAATCATGCATGCTAGGCAAACACTCTAAATGAGCCCAAGCCCCAGCCCTGACTCCTCTTTTTGATGATCGTGATCAGTGGCTTTGGAATTAGGGGCTCAGATCTGTATCAGTCAAGGAAGGCTCCAGATTTGCTTTATGGACTCTTGGTATTTACTCGTGTGTGTGTGTGTGTGTGTGTGTGTGTGTGTGTGTAGGTGATTGTATTTATTGTGGGGGGGGAGTAACTGTACTTATTGTGGACCATGTGCTGTGCTAAACATGTGAATTCAGAGAAGAGCAAACAACTACCCTCCAGACTCCAGACAAGCTGACAGTGCACATATAAGGTGCCAGAGACAGGTACAAATGTCACTGAGTCTCTAAGGCCGGAGCTACCAAGGAAGCTAAAAGGACTTCACATGCGAAGTGGTTCAAGGATAGGTTTTCAGCGGTGGATGGGATCAAGCCAGAAGGGCGGCAAGGTTCTTCCCACACAGAAAGCACAGAAGACTGGCTGGTATGGGAAACTGAGCAGCTCAAAGCACCAAGATTTAGCAGAACTGTGGTGCGAGCAAGGCGAACAGGATGCAGAGAGGTGCCTCGGCACTCGGCGTTATTCTCAGGCAGCCAGAAGCCATTGCATATATAGGAACAGGACATTCAGTTGTACAGGTTTTTAAGCTGGAAAGACAGTCAGCATTTTGTTTTTCATAGGAGGGTTCTGGCCCTAGGCCAGAGCAACTCTATTGCCAAGCACAGAGAAGCTCCAGCTGGGAGATTTGCAGACAGGCATTCAGGGGTGTGGTCAAGGGCTAGGAACCAAGCTGTGCCGCTGATGTACAGCAGGGCACTGTGTAAATCCCTCAGGGACATAGACCTCAGTGCCTGTTATCCACTTGGGCACCTGTCATGTCACAGCTGCCCATCCTGCTGGCTGCCGGACACGGTGGTGGCATGGAACGGTCTCCCAAGGGCTGTTCCACAGGGAGCCCACATCCTGCTTTCTTCTTCAGTACCAGCATAGGCTGTGGGGGAGTGGGGCAGAGGGAACAGAGGGCTTGGCCAGGTTAGCAAGAATCAACCTGCCTCCAGCGGAGGTGCAGAGGGCGAGACAGGGCTTCTTCTCCAGGAATGGGAGACTCACGAAGAGCATGCCTAGCTGAAATGCATGGGTGGGCAGACAGATATGTGTTTTTGGCCCCACGGTTGGAACAGGAGAATAAAAGGATCCCCAGAGTGTCTGGGGTAGGCAGGGTGAGAGGCATCTGGCATAGGGAATGGGCTGGGTGCCGACAGAGGCTCACACCCCTCCTTCCCCCAGTGGCCTCTCCCAGAGCACGCGGCTGCTGCACTCCGCTTTGCCTGGCACATGTTTTCTTGAGATAAAATTATTTTTCACAAGTACATGCTTTGCTAAATGAAGCGGTGGGAAGGCCTTGTTTTGTGCCCTCGGTTTCCTGATCCTAATCCAGCAAAAGTCAGGCTTCACAGCTTGTACTTGGGGAACAACTTTGGTCTGATCTGGGGAGGCTCTAGAGAAAAGATCTGCAGGGAAGTTCAGGTTTCTGAGATGCTCTATGGCCCCTCCGGCAATGATGGACAGCAAAGAGAGCCGGGTTAAAACAAGACACACAGCACCTCACCAGCTGCTGCACAGTAGCTGAGCTCATGCATGGCTTCCCCAGCCCAGAGATATGGCTACTCCAGTGGAGAAGGAGCATAAGCAAAGAATGTGTGAGGACCTGGGGAAGCTGGTGGCAGCAATGGTCACCTCACTGACTACACAGTGAACTTAGATCCCCCAGCATAGCATGGAGTCATGCTTCTCAAGGCCATAGAATCTCCCAGAGACTCACTGAACCTTAAACTCCTGCTACCAGCTCCATGTTTTTTTGTGCTTGTCTGAGATACAGCCTTTCACACCTCTGAGAACCTTGCAAGGAGACCAGGGACACACTTTGGAAGCCTCTGGAATAAGGGACTGCAGAACAGGCCCCCAACAGTCCTTCAGTTGTGCTTCTTAAGGGTGTATCAGAAACCCCTTACCCAGAAACTTGGTGAACATTCCTGTGTCTGTCTACTCAGGCAGCCAGGCAGCAGTTGCTTCCTCTTTCTTGGTTCTGTTTGGGTTTATCCTCAGTGCTCCCTCTATGCAAAATGGTTCTAATGAACCCTGTTTACAACAACAATGCCGTGTCATCAAGATGGCCTTCCATCTGCTCAGGCTACACTGGCCAGTAGGCTGGTTTTGCCAGGCCTTGCCCTTGTTCCACCATACTGTCTTTTTCAGGACCACTTCTCCCGATGCCTACCTGTCCCCCAAATGCATCAGTCTCTGTGCTGTTTGTCACACAGGCCTCTCCTTCTTCTGCCTGATGGCATCCTTCATTGCACATACAGCTTCCTCAATGAGCTCATGAGTCCCCACAGCAGCCCACAGTGTGGAGATCTATCTACTGAGGACTGGACAATGGGAAAGAGGGGACAGCTACCGGGCCCACCAGAAGCTGAGCTGGCTGGGAGCCAGAGCCGGTGGGTTCCTGAGCCTTGAAAATTCTTTGGTTACCAGTTGTACCCAGGGAACTGCCACCCCTGGAGCTATATCAGAAATGTTTTCTTCAGCCAGAAAAAAAAAAAAAAAATACTGCCTTTGGCAATGAAATCTGTCTTAGGAATTTCATCTGTGTTCTATCCCTCTTTGTTAATTTTTAATTTCTTGGGCTCATTCCTTCATCTCTTCCAGATCTTTCCTGTTTACACCTGTGGACACAAAAATTGACTCTTCCCTTGTGCCCTGCAGCTCTCTGCCAGCTCCCTATTGGAGCTTCCCCCAACCCGACCCTGAGTCTTGCTCCTTGCCTCAGTCCACGCTCACAAAGCCCCTGGCATCCCTGAGGGTTATGGTGTCCCCGTGACCTGTGGATGCCACATAAATCCCAGAAGCTCTGCAAGGTTCCAGTCATGACTCTTGGAAGTTCTGCCCTTTGCTGTTTATTTATACCTGTCTAAGGATAGTCACCCTAGAAGGGACCCAGAGCTTCAGAATGCGTGCACCTTAACAGAAGCCAGCTAAACTTCTTGCTGTGCACTGCTGGTAACTACCCTTCAATATTTTATAAGTCATTAACCATTACCACACACACTGATTTCCAGAAAATGCTTGGAGAAAGAACCCCCAGGGCCAGTTCTGTGATGCCATTTTTTTTTTCAAGACACTGATAAGCATGCTCGCTCACCTCTCTGCCCCAAATGCTAAGGTCCTGATGGACCCCAGAGGTTTTGTTAGCAAGGTCTAAGGCAAAGAGCAAAACTCAGAGGCAGGGTTGGGGGAAGGGGCTCCAGTAAGGAGTTGGGGGGCTGAAGCTGATATTCTGGAATGTGTCCCACCAGAGGAGAGGGAGATTCTCCACTGTCAGAGACACAGGTCACAAGGATGAAAGCTGGGGCCTCAGTTTCCAGGCACACCCCCTCTACTTTCCAGTCATGTGACCACAAACACTTCGCATCTCCTCCAGCTCATCCTTCCTACACACTGCATCATGCCAACACTGACAGCCAATGTTTTCTTACTAGGCCATTGCAAAGATTAAACGGCACTGGATTCTCATATAGTTAATGCACTCTGTGTGGGACATTGTATGTCATAGATAATCAATGTTGAGTCATTCTGTGTATCAGCGGGAACACTTAGAGAAGACACAAGTGTGTGGAAGTGTAGCGGAAGGGCCAGCTGAACCCCATCCCTGGTCAGTCTGACTGCATTTACCCCAAATACCAGCTCTGCAGCTCAGAGCCTCAGCATAGTCTCAGTCACTTCCTGTGACTCTTAACCACCTCTACACTGCTGCTTCTTCTCTGCTACATCACTTCAAGACACAGCAGAGAACCGGGTCCCGCATTGACCCCAGGAACCCACGGACTATAGGAAGCAATGAGGACTTTGCAGGTTGCATCGAGACTTGGAGGGAGAAAGGAAAGGGGGAGACTAGAGGGTATAGTATTTGCTACCTCTTTGGTCTCCTCCCTACCCCCGTTCCCTTTGCAGACCAATAAGCAAACCCTAAGACCCCTGCCCCGGGTTCCCCGAGCCTCACCTTCCAGCTGCAATCATCAAATGGGACAGTTCCTACCTAGATAGTTTTCCCCCTAGAAGGATGTCTGTTTCCATCCCCTCTTCATCATTGACTTGCGTCTAAATAAAGGTGTCAAATCTTTGAGGCAGAGTACCCAGTGTTGAGATCTGAGTGAACTTGAGGCAATCACTGTCTCCACAGAGGGGGGGCTTCCCTGTCAGTGCAGAACTGGGGTGGTGCTACTCTGGCAGAGCAGCTTACTGTGAGACCTAATACTTCAGTTCCCCCAAAGGCAAAATAAACCAAGGGTAGGGTGGGGTGGGTTTTGTAGCTTGCGAAGGGGGAGTGTTTGTGTTTCACAGGCTGCAAGCCTGACATTCTGATGGTCGGACTGGATAACTTGTCTGGTCTAGGATTGCTCCATTGACTTTCTCATCAACTGAAGAGACAGGTGAAGGTAGATAGAGTCTGTTATGTACAAGGTGATTCCAGGCCTGCAAAAGAAATGAAACCTTTGACACACCTGTATTTTTCATGGAAGAGGTGAGTCAGAGAGGAGCTTATATGACAGCTGTCACAGAGAAGGCCAGGAGTCCAGGGCCCTGAAGGCCACATGAGGAATGCAGGAAGCAAGATACCCACAGGTTACAAAGAGAAGCTATGGTCTCCAAACTCTTGCTCATGCCTCCTTGCTTGTCCAGGGAGCTGTTTCTCCATACCAAATGGTCCTCACTGCCTCTTGCTTGTTCACCTGTAGATATCCTTGCCAGCTTGCTACCACATCATCTTCATGAAGCCCTCTTGGATCTCCTCTCACTTGGGTCAGAGAAGGGTCCTGGACCAACTGTAGAGGCCACGCTACCTTGAACAACAGCAAGCACTCTCCTCCCTCAGTCTCTGGGTGAGCCCTCAGACAGGCTTGCCTGTTTTTAAATCCGTTCTCAGCCCTGGCTGGTGACTTAGACAATATGATTTAGACTTTATGGTGTGCATAAAGTTCCCACGTGTCTCATAAAAACCCAACTCAACACAGAATTAAGCGTGGCGCACTGCCGCTCTGGAGCTGGGTGGGGCACGGTTCTGCTCTCAGTTTGGACACTCAGGAGTATGGCCTATGTTGGTGTATTTAAGTCTTGGTGCTCTATCTAGCATTTTGTTTATGGATGGGAAATGTCTCAAGAAAGAGATTATATGGAGCAATTCCAATAGAATTCTTTGCTTTCTACTTCAGGGTGATGTGGGGGAAAGCAATAGGTTCTTGTCATAGGGGAGAAAACAAAACAAAACAAAACAAAAAACAAAACAAGGCTAGGGCTGTCACCTTGGAACAAAGTTTTTAGGAGAGAGTGAAGTGGGCTGCTCTCAGCTCTGAAGTACAAACTCTTTCCTAATGGAGACTGTTTCTCTCCACCTCTGCAACTGTTGGAAGTGTCTCCTTCCAATGACGCCGTCCATTACTGGACATCTCTTATTGCTGTGCTGAATTCTCTGACACCGGGGCTAGAACAGCCATGCAGCATACAATGGCCCTCAGCGGCAGGGGATACCCGTCCTAATCAAAGCAGAACACAAAGAATCACTTCCCTTCCTCCTTTCATGAAGGGAGTCTTCAAATGTATGGCCTTTCTCATTCTCCCTGTTTTGGAGAAATAATTCTGTCTCTGTCTTGAAAGTCACGGCCAGCAGTAGACACAACACTGTGTGTGTGACATCAATCCCATTCCCCCCAGACAAGGTCTCACTATGTAGCCTTTGCTTGACTGGAACTCACTGTGTAGACAAGGCTGGCCTTGAACTCAGAGATCTCTCTCCTTCTGCCTCCCAAGTGCTGGGATTAAGGGAGTGCGCCGCCATACACAGGATCTCTTGCCGAGACTACCCCATCGAAGCAAAACCGACAGAGCCTTCTCCTCTTCCCACCTCACTTCCCAACTCTTCCCCAGCATGCAGCTCTCCGGCATGCACAACAGCTAGAACTTCAGCCTTGTGCATCATCTCTGTGCCGTCGCCTAGTAACGGTATGCTTAGCAACCAGTAAAGAAAGTGCGATCACACGATCACACCTCCCGGCATTGTACACGGAGCACTGCAGACAACACAAACAGTTCCTGATTTCTCTCTGCAGCTCCAGGAAGGTAACTTTTAGAGGTGGCCAGCATTCTGCTCCTGGGATACAGTGCTCATCATCCAGAGGCCCAAATTGGTTGCTGTTTGGCTTTCGCTTGGCATTGGGTAATATCTTTGCGGGGGCGGGTGGGTAGGTGGTTCTTGAAGGGCCGGATCTCTCTGCTTGCACTTGTTCTCAAGATGCCTCTGATGCAGTCAGAGAGGCTTGCAGAATCCTCTCTGCTCCCACGCAGCCCTCCTTGCACCGAGCCTGCATCCCCTGCCCCCAGCCACCGTGTCCCCCACATCCTCTTCCATTTGGAGATGATTCTCCACACCCTACCATTTACCCATCAGCTGTTGCTCGCCCTGTGCCTACAGCAGTTGGTTCTCAGCCTTCCTAACGCTACGATCCTTTATTACGGCTCCTCGTGCGTGCTGTGGTGACCCTCTCAACCATAAAGTTATTTTGTTGCTACTTCATAACTGTAATTTTGCTACTGTTATGAATCATCATGTAAATATATGATATGCAAGATATCTGATATTTGACCCCCCAAAAGAGGTTGTGACCTACAGGCTGAGGAACCACTGGCCTAGAGTATCTGTCTTTCACATACTCCTGTGTTGCTGAACTGTCTCAGCTCCCCATGATTTGTATGTCCTCTCTCTCTCTCTCTCTCTCTCTCTCTCTCTCTCTTCTTCCATTTATGTGCATCCCAACCTTCAACCTCTGGATGGGACATCACACAAGGTGCGCACGGGACTGGTAGCTCCCTGTTCAGTCTCCGACTCTCTGGCTGGCCGTATGGCTTCATGACACCCGGAGTCTCCAGTGAAGTCCTAACAATCCAGCTTCTGATCAGGACACCAAGAGACTACCTCCTTGTTCTTCCTTTAGCCCTGCTGCCTCTTAAGTCAAGTTTGCCTTCTGGTTGAAGTCTCAGGACTCAACGACCCGCAGTAGCCACAGAGCAGAGCCAAGCTAATGCCACTTGTTACCTGGGAAAGCAGGCTCGGTTCTCAGCAGCCATGGCATTCCATTCTTTACCTCGGAAATGCTCCCTTAAATCTAGAACTTGTCCTGTGCTGGCAAGACCCGAAGAAGAAAAATGCTCCAATGTTCTTTGTACACTTTGATCCTCTCTACAGTTTGTTTCTGAGAGAAGACGTTTCTTGCACAAATCCGGTCTTGTTTTTGCCGTGAGATGGAAGGAGATTCTTAGCTACCTGAGGCTCAAATAGAGATATGAGAGCCACCCATTCTGTGATGACCTTGGCTGGGACATCAAATCCTGCCAAGACGCTTTATCTCTAAACTGTCAGAGTACATTATAGCAACAGTTCCACCTTTTGTTCCCTGGGGCCCCGTGATTAAGGTGGCTAGGCGGCAGCTGGTTCAGAATTCAGTCTAAGAACATCTTACAAGCCTCTTCTCATTCTAGCTTGGGAATAAAACCAAAAACCAAAAACAAGTGAGTCAGAGCATGACCAAGGCCTAAGAGAGGTGCTGAGAGAGCAGTCCCTGAGGTAGGTGTTTGGGGTTTATGTCACCTGTCCTGCCACGGCAATTATGTGTCGAGTGAGCGGTAGCTGAGTGAAAGGCAGATTTGCAAATGGAGCCTTCTGGAAGCAAGAGGTATCAAAGCACACAACATAGGAGGTTTAGAGTAAGTCAGATAGAATTTGAGTGTTACTGAATCTTGAAGGTTTGGAGTCTGGCCAAGGATAAATAGACATTCCAGAGGCATGAGCACTTACCCCCAACACCTACTCTTAGGCAGTTGGAGGGTTTTCTTATAAAAGAAGATCTCAACAGGAAAGGTGGGAACAAGGCAAGTTCTCAAGGCTCTTGCCTTTCCTTTTCAAAGCCCTTAGAAAGAGGCATGCAGCTTCCCCGAGAGACTTTGCCAACCCCCACCTCGCAAGCCCGTGACCCCATCGGGGACCTAAGCGGGGGCTTCTTGTTAACATTCCTGCTTTTTAATAATAATAAAAAAATCCTCTTAGTCTCTAGAGGTTAGGTATAGTGAAGAGGTCAACCACGGACCGCATTAGAGCTGGCTTTGGAAAGGAAGGGGTATAAGATGAAGTTCTGTGGGGAGGCAGATTGATCAACTTTCTGCCCAGACAGCCCATTTTACTCATCAGTCACAGCTTAGGAAATAGTTCCCAAGATGTGAGTGGGGGTTAATTGCGTTTATTTTTCTCAAAATGTTCCTTTGACTTGCAAATAAAAATACCCAGGTAAGACAATAGGAAAGCATTTCATACCTCTGCTTGTTCCAGTGAGACTCCAGGCAAGACTGGAGCTGGATCTCCAAAGAAGACCTTTTACACTCCCAGTGCAGTCTTTGCCATTTTAAACGTTAAACTGCCGACACTTCACAAGTCACAGGATCGTTTCAGACACATTATCTTTTGAATAAAACATAGACATAATTCTGTGGGGAGATGTTAATCATAAAATATCGGTAGTGAGCCACTCTCTCGAAACACACGTGCAGCCATGGGGTTAAAAGCACTCGCCCAGGGCCCATGTGAAAGTGGAACGCGTGTGTTTGGTTTCTGTAAGCCGCATCCCACGTAGCAGGCAGGGAAACAGTGCTTATGGGGTGGGTAAAAGCACTCTGAACGCCATCCCCCGCACAGGCTCCTGTCTACACCTTTTGTTCCCAGCATCTCTTCAATAAATATGACTCAGTCTGATGCTCAGGTTCCACTTCCTCTGGGCAGGGAACTGACTCTGCGATGCCTATCCTGGCTGACTCAGGGGCCCATGGGCAGGACTGCCTCGTCTTTGCCCAGCCAACCCAGCTCCTTTCTGCCGTGGGATCTCTGCTCTCCCTTGCCTTCTCCAGATTTCTGTATGTTCACTGAAGAACTAGGATGACGTCTCTCCCTACCGCACCGTGCATAGATGTTGGTCCGCTGCCAAAGTGCTTTTTTACACCCACTCACTCCTCTACGTGCGGTGTGGAAGGCCAAGTGAGAGTCACAATGGATTCCTGTGAGAAACAAAAACAAAAACCAAGAGCTGGAGAGGTGGCTCAGTGGTTAAGAACACCGACTACTCTTCCAGAGGACACAGGCTTGCTTCCTAGCACCCACACAGCAACTCAGTATCCTGAAACTTCAGTGCCAGGACTCTATAGACACAAGACCATGGAGCAAATACATTCGTGAGGGTATAGCACTCATGCATATAAAGCAACAATAAAAATAAAGAAAAAAATGTTGTAAAGAAACTCCCCAAACCAAGAGAAGCATCTTAGCCTCTCTTCTCTTCTCTAAATGTCCAATAAGATAAGCAAGGACTTCATTTTTGGTGGGCAGGGGTATGGGAGTGCAATAGTGAGAGGTCCCCACACTTGTAAACCTCTGTTTTGCAATAAGAGTCAGCCAGAGGCTGAGATGGCTCCATGAGCAAAGTGACCGTCTTGTACCCTGAGTTCAATTTCCAAGTATCCGTGTAAAAGAAAGCCAGGCTTGGTGCTAGGCACTTATAACCTAAGCACTGGGGAGATGGAGACAGGTGGATTCTTAGAGGTGACTGTTGAGCAAGCAAGCCTACTCGGCAGGTTTCAAGCTACTGAGAAATCCTGTCCAAAGAAAAACAGGTGGAGGTACCTAGGGAACAATACCTAGAGTTGTTCTCCCTTCTCCCACTTTCATCCATGTGCATACACACACACACACACACACACACACACACACAACCACACACACACACACACATACACATTAAACATAAGAACGGCTTTATCTATTTTGGATGAACATTTTTTTTTCTAAACTCAAATGAGACGGCTTTTGTACCAAAACCAGCAACATTTTCTTCAAGAACCATAAAAGGCAGTGAATGCAGAAGCAGGGTCTTCTCCCCTGGGCCAGCTGAGGGTAATCACCTCAAGGATGTGGAGAAGCGGAGCGATACATGTTCACAAGACTGCCTGCTAGTCTAGTCTCAGGATAATAAAAAAGGACTTAATTAAAATATTTATTCAGCAAATGAAACATGTCTGCTACGTTATATACAAGATTTATTTAGCATTCACTATGAGGGAGCACTAGAAATTGACAATACAATTTTTTCATTGATACAGCTTGTGATGGGTTGAATAGTATGTCTCCATAGTCTTGGGTATTTGAACATTTGTTTCCCAGTTGGTGACGCTGTTTGGGAGGTTTAGGAGGTGTGGTCTTGTTGAAGAAAGTGTGCCACTACAGATGGGCTTTGAGAACCTAAAGACACAGACCACTCCTAGCTTAATGTCTCTGCTTTGTGCTTGGGGTTCAAGATGTGAGCCCTCAGCTTCCTGCTCTCACTACCACCCATTCGCTTTGCACCATAGACTCTCTTCCTATTGAACTGTAAGCCCAAATAAGCTCTTTCTTCTGTGAGTTTCCCTAGTCATGGTATTTCACTGCAGCAACAGAAAAATAACCAATGCGGGACTATTAATTTTGTAGGCTGTGGGTTCTGAGAGACTTTGATAAGGGTGGTATGGCAGAAGGGAGTGACAGTGGCAAGCTGTGAGTCATTCTTGGCTTTGGGAGAAGGTCCAAGCTATTCATGAGGGTACCCCTAATTTCCAGGGCATCTTGCAGCTTGTCAGTCATAGACTTCTCTACCATTGAATTTACTATCATGAGATCATGATAGTATCATGAGATCAGAAGGGCTCAGCTTTCTAATCAACCCCTCGCAAACTGCCCTGTGTGTGAGAGAACACAGATCCTCAAGCACTCTCATTTACACATGCCTCTCTCTCTCTCTCTCTCTCTCTCTCTCTCTCTCTCTCTCTCGTGTGCCCACATATCCTTTAGTTATTATGGCACATCCCTTGATCTACTGAGTAATGGAGGACCAGTGCTTGAACAACTAGGGCACATTTTCAGAGTCATACAGAAAAGAATCCATTAAAAGGCAGGGTTTCCCGCAGTTTAATGAACTTCTCGGCTGCTTAATTTAGTTCTCAGCTGCTAGGGGGTATTTACTCAGGGTACTCAAATGTGCTCTTTCTTGGCCACCTAGACCTGGCTGCAGGAGGCTGATTCTTGACCTTAATGCTCAGCTTAATTAGACTAAGAGTCACCTAGGAGATTAGTAAGGTAAAGCTCTAGGGATGTCTCTGAGCACATTTCCAAAAGCATCACCTCACGATGACTCTGAGCTAACAAAAGATTTAATCCACTGATGGATTCAAATTCTGAATAGAAATTGGTAGGACTGTAGAAAGTGGGACCTGGTTGGAGACCGTGGGTTGTTAGACAATATTGCTTTGAGGCAATACTGTGACCCCGACTCCTTCTGGTTCTTCCCCTTTTCTTCCTGGATGCTATGGAGTGAGACGCTTTCCTTCACTATGCCCTTCCTTCCAGATTTTTCTTCCTTGCCACGGTTGTAAAAGTAGTAGAGCCAGATGGCCCTGGACTGATTCCTCTGAAGCTGTGAGCGGAAATAAATCTTTCTTCCCGTGAGTGAGTTGTTTCCTCAGATATTTTGAAATATCAACCAAAAAAAAAAATCAATCCTGACTAAAAGCAGGGGGACATAGCATCGTCAAGAAAAGGCCTACTACAAAAGAAGAAAGATGAAAAGAAGGAAGACAGGCCCTGCTTATTGTCAGAGTACCTTTTAGTGGCAGATTTACAGACAACAGAAACCCAAAGGGGGATTTTTTGGTTCCCATATTCAAGATGTAGGGAAGACCCAGGAAGAGGCTGAGTTTAAAGAGGAACCAGGGCCTTACACGTAGCCACACATACCTGTGTCTCCCCTTCTATCTGCCCCTCATCCTGTGGCTCTTGCACATGTTGGCTTTATTTTTCTCAAAATAGTGTCTGCTGTGGTCCCAGCTCTGTTGCTCATATAAGAAAGCTGCTTTTCTTAAGCTAAAGTTGAAAACCTGTTAGGTTTGGCTAGGATTGAGCGTCTACTTCTGAATGATCCCCACAGCCAGGCGGGTGAAGAAGGATGTTGGTTGCACTTAGTTACTGTGTTCCATCCTGTGTGCAGAAGTAGGATGAGGCAGCTGAAGAGATGGCCCAACACGATGGGCAGCATCCACTTCACATGTGAAAGGGATGTAAGAGGTGGGGTTCCCACCAAGAAAGTGAGAGACATCTTTTGAAGGGGTGGGAGGAAGAATGGCAGGCAGATGAAAAAGGCGAGCCCCCTGTAAGCCCTGGTGGATTATGGAGTGGTTTGTGATCAGTGGCCACACATCGGTGTGACTGTGGCCATGACTATGAAATGTGAAAGACGATGGCATTGAAAGTGCTTGGAAATCGGTTATGTTATGATATTGCTGAGAGCTGAAACCTTGAAGAAAGAACAAGATAGCAGGGTTGAGAGGTAAGCATCAGGAAGTCTTTTATATAGGGCTGTGCAGCCTGGCCCCCTTCTGTGCAGTTCTATAACAGCTGCTGTAGGAAAAAGGCAGCAGAGTTTGCCTTCCCAGCTGCAGTGGCCTGCTGCCGGGCTGTTCAGAGCGATGAATGTCTTTGCTCATTGTTCTGTCTTCCTGGGCTTGAACCCAGGGTCAGCATTAGTGAGGATCCTGCCACAGAACCAATCCTGGTTTTCAAAGATGATATTTATATTGCACAGCTTATGTCTGAAACTGAAAAGCTACCTTGCCCTCCAGTCTGCATGGGTGATGTTTTTAAACAGCTATTTTTGGTTCTGCCTTTTGACTCTCCATACTGTGCTTTGCTCTTGTTCAAAAAGAGTCTTTGTGTTTTAGCACTCTGCTGGTTTGTATATAATAATGGCTTCCCAAAGATGTCCATATCTTAACTTCAGCATTTCTGAGTAGACTGTCCTGCATGGCAAAGGAAGCTGTGCAAGTGGAGTAAAGTTGAGGGTCTTCAAGGAGATGAGCATTCTGGATGATCATGTGGGTTTCCTGTGATGGAAAAGTGCTTATAAGAAGGAATAAGAGCTGGCTGTGGTGGTGCACACCTATAATTCCACCATTCAGGGAGGCAGAGGTAGGCAGGTCTTCGTGAGTTTGAGGCTGGCCTGATCTATAAATTGAGTCCAAGACTGCCAGGGCTACACAGAGAAACACTGTCTTGAAAAACTAAGAAGAGGAAGAAGAAAGAGAAAAGAAGAAGAAGAAGAAGAAGAAGAAGAAGAAGAAGAAGAAGAAGAAGAAGAAGAAGAAGAAGAAGAAGAAGAAGAAGAAGATCAGGGCTGATGGCTAGAGTAAGAGAAGGCAAAGTCACAGAACAATAGCCATAGAGATGGAGACAGAGAGACAGCAGCGGTGGGATTAGGGGGACAACTCTCCACTGAAGTATGCAAAAAGTCTCTAAAATCTCGAAAAGGAAAATGTTCTCCTCTAGTTTAGTTAACACCTTAATTTTAGGACTTTTGACTTCAAGGTTTATGAAATAAACATATGTCATTCTAAACCACTGAATCTTGTGGCAATACTTCATAGCACCAGTAAGAAATGTTCCTCTACGTTTCTGGACAGCAACTTGGCAGTATGGATTAGGAAGTAGAAAAGAACTTAATGCCTCCTCACTGAGTCATTCTACTTATCTATTACGTATGTATCAAGATGTTTTGTGTTACTGTGTAGGATATAAAAACCTTGGGACTACCGGCCTGAGGACTGTGGGCACGCTTCCTTGTTGCAGCATAACTTGCAACATGATCTTTATACAGATGGCCCTTGCCCTCCCGTAGTGGTTCTCAACCTTCCTAACGCTGCAACGTTTTAACACAGTTCTCCATGGTGCGGTTACCTCCAACCATGAATTCTTTTCACTGCCACTTCGGAACTGTAATTTTGCTCCTGTTATGAATTGTAATGTTTTCTGGTGGTCTTAGGCGGTTCCTGTGAAAGAGTTGTTCAGTTCCCCAGAGGGGTTGTGACCCATGGGTTGAAAACTGCTGCCCTAGAGAATATCGCTCTGAGCAGTATATTGTCATGGCATGTGGGGACTGATGGCTGTATGAAAGAGTGGTATGATGACAAGTCTGATCTATTGAGTCAGCAGCTGCTCACTGACCATGGCTGAGTACCAGGCCTGGGAAGGTGCATGAGGTTGATTACAGAGATGGTAACTGACACAAAAATTTCTCAGAAAAACAAAACAAAAACGACACTTCCCTTAAATTTTGAAGGATCGGTAGGAATGGGTGGTAGCTGTTTCACTAAGTTAGAGAAGACGTTTCTTTTTTCATCTGCACACATGTTAATGACAGCACATGCAAATGCTGCTTGCACACCAACAACTCTCAAGGCACTGTACCCTGAAGCAAATCAAGCACCCTTGAGTTACAGATAATAGAGGAAAATAAAATAAAATAAAGGAAACATCCCAAAGGTCCTCCAGTGGGTGAATGGCTCATCCATGCAATGATATACTGCCCAGTCATGAAAAAATGATTGAGTAATAGATACATGTCATAACTGAGGTGAATCTCCTCAGCATTAGATCGGATATATATATATATATATATATATATATATATATATAGCCAGTTTCAAAAGGTTGCATGCTGGTGGGGTCATTTATATAAAATTCTTTAAAAGACAGTTCCAGCCAGGCCTGTAAATTCAGTTCTCGGGAGACAGAGACAGTACACACAGTACCCTCGCTAGCTTTAACGGTCAGCTTTCTCCACTCTGGAGACATCTGAGAAGATAATCTCAATTGAGGGGTTTCCCAGATGAGATTGGCCTATGGTCAGGCATGTCTGCAGGGGGCTGTCTTAATTATTCATTCATTTTGGGGGGCTCAGCCCACTGTGGGGAGCACCATTCCCTGGACAGGTGACCCTTGATCGTGATAAGAATCCAGCTAAACACGAGTCTGTTTAAACCAGCAAGCACTGTCCTCCATGGTTTCTGCTCTACTTCCTTGGCTGTGAGGTGAGTTCCCTGGTTTGGACAGTGCTGTGTGGAATAGTAGACAGGCCTGGCGTCGGGTTTCTGCCTTGAGTTCCTGCTTTGACTTCCCTCAACGGACTGTAACCTAGAAGCATAACTCAAACAAACCCCTTTCCTTCCCTGGGTTGTTTTTGTCCACGTTGTTTGTTATAGCAACAGAGATGGCGTGCAGTAAGACCCCGTCTCAAAAACCAAACCAAAAGAGACAACCTTGTACAGACGAGAAACAAGTCAGTAGTTCTAGAGATAAAGAGGTTTGCTATAGTCTTGTGACTTTTAAAAGGCCACCGCACAGGGAAATTCCATTCACATTGATAGAACAGTGGAGATTGTGATGGTCATTGTATGACTGTACAGGTGAGACAAAATTACACACACCCACACACATTTGTGCAAACAAGGGAGCTAGTATTGCAGATGGTGAAAACAGGGCCTGGAGAGATGGCTCAGTCCATAAAGTTTCCTCTGCATGAGCATGAGGACCTGAGTTTGGGTCCCCAGAATCCACACCAAAAGCCAGGCACAGTAGCACACACAAGCTGTGACAGGTGGGTCCCTGGGTCTGGCTGGCAAGCCGGTATAACTGGATCAATGAGCTTCAAGTTCCATGGGAGACTTGCCTGAAAGGAAAAAAAAAAAAGGAGAGCCAAAGAGAAAGACACCTGACATTGATTTACAGCCTTATCACACACCTCTTGTACATGCATACACACATAAACACACACACACAAGGATGCACAGATGCAGGCATGCATTGACATACACATGCACACACCGAAACACGCATGCACATGGAAAATGGAGGAAGGACTGTAGCATCTCCCCAGCATTAGAGCAGTGCCTGTTTTCTGGCTTTGATAACGCACCGAGAGATGTCACCATTAGGGAAAGATGAAAGATGGGTCTTGAGTAACAGAACTCTGCTTCCTGTAATCTATAACCATTTCAAAATGGGAAAAAAATAGCTATAGGCTAAAATTTCTTTTGTTCCCAAGAATATCCTCAAAACCTGAAAATATCCAGGGCCATTTGAGTTAGTGTTTGAGCCCCTCGTTGTCCCCCTATGGTGTCCAGATGTTTGTTCATGGCCACATGGGACAGGGAGGTGATACTAGCAACTGAGAGCAGAGGGGACTGGAAGCTCATTCCCCCCCCCGCCCCCGACATCTGCAGGGCATTGGGCTGCTTCATGCCTGCCCATCCCATCACCCGCACCCGGGGTATCATACCCAGCTAAGGAAACAGGGAGATTCTGTGTATGTGAGACACTGTTGATGCCATCATGTGGTGTGAATCTAGCTTTCTGCCTTACCAGCTGTTGATGAGAGAAGGGACATAGCTGGGCAACAGGCTAGAGCAAAATGACCTCACTGGAGAGGCAATCCAGGCAAGGAGACAGATGGCTAAGATTTAGATAAGAAGACAGGCATTTGGTGTCGGCAATTATATGTAGTGAACGAGGAATAGCAGGTGAGATTATATCAGATGTTCTGAATTCTGACTTTAACACTTGAGTATCATGTGACCTCTGAAAAGTTATTTAGCAGCTTTGGAGCTCAGTTTCTTTTCTGGAGGTTGGCATCACAGAAGCCAGGTTGACTAATTTCTTTCCATATTTGCTGTTTGTTCGGTATTTAAACTCTATGTCTGGGTGCGTATACATCTTTGATCATAACTTAACAGTGAGATCTCCCACTTTAACATTACAGTTCCTCCATACAACCTCAGAGGAGCCCAAGGGGGGTGGTGCAACAAGCTGTTATCATGATGCCCTAAACAGTGCATGTTCCTTTGCCTCTGCTGGCCCCAACTTCTAATCTGTTTAGTATGTTTCTTTTCTTTTTAATGCTTATTTATTTATTTATTACACGTATGGGCGCTTTGCCTGCATGCATGTCTGTGCACAACAGAGTTTAGGAGAGGGCATCTGATCCCTTGAAACTGGAGTTACGGATGGTTGTAAGCCACTGTGCGGGTGCTGGGACCTAGGTCCTCTGTAAGAGCGACAGGTGCTCTTAACCACTGAGCAATCTGTCCCGCCCCTACTTAACATATTTCTATGACGTCATTTTATATTATGTTAGCCAAACTTCGTGTTCGCTTTTCCCATACCGTGACCTTTCATTGAGTCAGTTGTGTCTGTTGGAGTTCTAATGTCCTTACGGTCTTTGTAACTTTTGACATGTACTTGGATTCAACAGTCTTACAGTTTCCCCCTCAAAGCAGGAGGTGTTTATGACGAGCTGTCCCTAAACTATTGTCACCTGGTGTTCCAGTGGGACCATAAGTATCCTCGCTCTCCTGTTTAGTCCTTAAGATTATTATCTTGAACTTCGTGTGCCCTCCCTCTATTTGAATAATGCAGAAACACTATTAATGTAGTTTGAGGGACTTTTCGCCTTACACAAACACTCTACTGTTGTGTCCCTCTGCCCCTCTTTCTTCTCCTTCTCCTCTATCGAGTCCTCTGGCTCCCTGTGACCCTCCCAACTGCTCTGACTTTTTGAGTCCTTTGACTTCTGACTCCTGGGAGTCTCCACTCGGGTGTAATGGAGACTTCTGGTTTGGGGGATGAGGAAAGGATGTTCAAGTCCCTTCACTAGAGTACTGAGGATCATACATGCCTCTCTTTCGTTAATCCAGGCAGTATATGTCAATGAATTCACTCTATTCAGGGCTCCCTGCCCTCCCAGCTCTTCATACCCAGCAGGGCTCACAGGACCTGTAAGGAATACACACGAATTCACTGGCAAAGCTGTTATGGAAGGCAAAGGATGCTCTCAGGAAATCCCAGTCCCATCAGAGGCCTATAGGACCCGAGCTGACATGCTACCTGATAGGGCAGCAGGAGCCCAGGTCATTACAGCAGGGATTCCCCCAAGATAATGCTCCAAAATGCTGTGAACTCTCCAGTGACACCATAGATACTTAGAAGGGGGTGCAGAGGAAGAGAGGAAAGGAGAAAGATGAGGTGGAGGAGGAAAAAGAGGAGAGAAGAAGAGAGAGAAGAAAGGGAGGAGGAGGAAGAAGAGGGGAAGGAGAAGGAGGAATCTCCACTACCACTGATGTATTTGGATGAGTGAGATGGAGTGTGAGGAGCTAAAACTGCCTTCCTCCTGCCCTCTGATCTAGATTTAGGGATCCTCCCTCACGTGGATGGTAGCTAGGAGGAAGACTCTTCAGCTCTTCTCTAAATAAAACTTGATGGTCCTAGCCAGGTGTGGTGGCCCGCATCTGTAATCCCAGCACTTTGTAGACTGAAGTAGGAAGATCAGGAGTTCAAAATCACCCTCAGCTACATAGTGAGTTGGAAGCCAGCCTGGGCTACATAAGATTCTGCCTCACACAACAACTACAATACAACGACAAAGACCCTGTTGGTCCAGAGAGTTCTGAACTGGGGAAGGCACAACTCTGGGTCTCCTCAATCCCAAGACTGAAGCCACCGAGTGGGGTCTCATATACCCCATGTGCTTTTACTGTGGCATTGGAAGGTTATATATCCAAGGGCACTGGAAGGGCTTTTGCTACTGCATCTGAGATGGTCTGCCTGTCTCCCTAGGTGATGCTTAGAGATGCTAAGTAGACCCATGTTTTCAATGCTACCAGTGACACCAATTGGGCTTCTGTACCCCATTGAAGGGCACATAGGCCTGCGTGAGTGCACACACAGTGTGATCTAAACACCCTACTTTGGAATTTTTCTCACCCTTAAATCCATTTTTGCCACCGCCTCAGCTCAGTTTTGTCAAGAATGTGCAATTTTCATGATATGAAGGGACAGTCTGGGTCTCCATCGTGGCAGGAAGAGCAGCCTGAGTCTCACTTGAGACTTCTTTTTATTGATACACATCACTGGCAAGTCACTGGCAAGCTGGTACAAAGCCAGGTCTCACCCTCACCCTCTGATGACTCTGCTGACCCATTTGACACTCTGAAGGCAGGGCCAAGTTGAAGTCAGACCTCCGCCTGCACCTCCTGGGCCTACCTTTTCCCTTGGGCTAACGGGCTCCCTCTCTACTTCCGGGGTGTGAGTCACAAGTAGCTCCTGTCAGTGGAGCAGGTGTGTGTCATTTCCTTACTCTGAGGAGACCCAAGGTTGCACTATTTTCCACCCCCACAAACACCCTTATGGGGCTTGGATGCTTGCCATAGACACCCTTCATAAGCTGTTGGGGGGAGGGCTTCTTCCTCTCATTCTGCCATGCCCACCCCCTTCCTTTAGTAAATGAACCCCCCGCTTATACCTGTCTTCGAGCACTGGTTCCCATCCTCACCATGCTTCTCTGAGACCCGGTTCCCCTCTTGCAGAAGACTGGCCTGAAGAGACAAGGCCGGCTGATCTTCTGTCAGCGGACCTTCCCAGGATGAGAGGGTGTTGATAAGCTGAGAGCCCTCCTCAGAGAGAAGAGGTCTAGAACCGCTTGGTAGAAGGGAAGTTCAGCTCCTATTTCCTTGTCACATTCCTGAGACATTGTCTGTGGCAAAGCATTCCTGAGACAACTGTGTGGCCAGAGCAGGCTGAGAATTTTCACGGTACTGGCTCCCCCGGTGGGTCGGCTCCTGTTCTGCTCAGGGAAAACTGGGAAGAGCCTAACCTCACTAAAAAAGGGGCCACAGGAGGGCCAGCTCACTCTGTCAGGCCGTGGCCTGTGGTCTTGGGGCTGATGATGACGGAGCCTTCTGAGCCAACTGGAAAGCTCTCGGGGAATGAGAGATGAAGAAAAAGGCCTGAGGACACCGTCTTGTGAGATTCCCTTGAAGGAGTTGGCCTTTGTAGGTAGAGGGAGCTGAAGGAGCCATAGCTGTTATTCAACCATAAGAAGGGTCAATAAGTGCTGGCGAGATGTGATCTGCTCCACTGCATCCTTAAGCCAGACACAAGAAGTGACAGAAAATACACTTGAGCCTTCTCTTCCCTTCCCTTCCCTTCCCTCCCCTCCCCTCCCCTCCCCTTCCCTCCCCTTCCCTTCCCTTCCTTTCCCTTCTCTTCTCCTCTTTTCCCTTTCCTTCCTTCTTATTTCTTTTTTCCTCTCTTTTTTCTTTCTCCCTTCCTTCCCCCTTTTCTTCACCTTCCTTCCTTCCTTCCTTCCTTCCTTCCTTCCTTCCTTCCTTCCTTCCTTCCTTCCTTTCTTTCCTTCCTTCCTTCCTTCTTTCTTCCTCCCTTCCTCCCTCCCTCCCTTCCTTCCTTCCTTCCTTCCTTCCTTCCTTCCTTCCTTCCTTCCTTCCTTCCTTCCTTCCTTTCTTTCCTTCCTTCCTTCCTTCTTTCTTCCTCCCTTCCTCCCTCCCTCCCTTCCTTCCTTCCTTCCTTCCTTCCTTCCTTCCTTCCTTCCTTCCTTCCTTCTTTCCTATGATGTTTGTTTTGTGTGCATATGTGTATGTGTGCATACATGCACAGGCCTCAGCATATGGTGTTTTCTTCAACTGCTCTCTACTTTATTCTTTGGGAGATCATCTCTCACTGGGCCCAGCCTTGCCTTATTGGCTGGCCAGTGAGCTCCAGGAATCTTCCCATCACCTACACACAGCACTGACATTGAGGGGCATGCTGCTGTGCCCATTTTTTACATGGGTTCTGGGGTGCTGGACTCGGGTCCTCATAAAACAAGTACTTTACCCATTGAGCCAGCTCTCTAGCTGTGCCCTTGAACTTTCTAAGGAAGCCTTTTTCATTCCTCAAGCAATGGGGCAGGCTGCAAAGATGAAGTAACAAGCGTCTTATCTCTAAGAGTTTACAACAAGGGTGTTGCTCCTATGACCTGTACAGTTTCTTTTGTTGAGACCCTTTGTAGCTTGGATCAGAGTCCATCCTGGTCTCTTTCATCTCTGCGTGCTTTTGTAGCCAATCCCTACTCTGCCCAGACCTTGTCCTTTGAGTGATAGAGGCTACTGTATCCCCTGGGCCTGCATCTGGTAATGGGCTATATGATGACTCTTGGCTGTTACTCCAGAATTATCTGCCCTGAACCGAGTGGATTCCAGGTACTCAGTGTCTTTGGTGTGTGTGTGTGTGTGTGTGTGTGTGTGTGTGTGTGTGTGTGAACTCTTATGGGTCATTTTACCACCCCCAGGCTTATGAGTTCCAATTTTTCTCTCTAGAGCTGCAGAGGAGGAAGTGAGGAAACAGACTGGTCCCCGCAGGACTGATTAGAGTGCCTGGCCTCTTGCCCCCAACAGGCTTGTGCTTGCAGAGCATCCATTGGTTGGGTGTCTGCATCCTGCCAAAAGAGCCCCGGGCCTGGCTTTTCACATACCCCCAACCCCCACACAACCAACCCGGCTTTGCATTCTTATTAAATCCTGCAACATCTGCACTATCGTGTTTGTGTCACTGGGTCGGAAGCTGAGAACCAGGACAGTTGGCAATGCACGCGTGACATGGTTAAGAAGGGGTAGAGCTAGAGCTTGCCCCAAGACCTTTCTGCCCTTGGTACGAGGTGCCACCAAGAGCTGATTAGAGAAGGGCTATGCATCTTCAGAGGATGTCTCAGGAATGGATTGGGCTATTTGGTACCACACTCCTGGGTGGATGATGGCCTTCTCCTTGTATTTAGAATAGTCCAGATCCTATTCTAAATACAACTTCAGGAAAGGGGTGTTCCATCCTTTGCTTAGCTTACAAAAAGCCTGTGGGCCAGAGCTGGGGAAATAGCTCTGTTGGTAAAGTGCTACTGTGCAAGCATGAGAACCAGAATTTGATCTCCAGAGCTTGTACCAGAAGAGCTGGACTTGGCAGTGTGTGCCTGCAGTCTTAGCACTGGGGAAGTGGAGACAGATGGATCATGATGGTGTGCTCTCCAGCCAACCTTGCCTGCTAGGAGAGCTCCGGACCTATGAACGACTCTATCTCCAAAGCCAACCAACCAAATAAATGAATGTGGCTGGCTCCCGAGGAACAACACCCAAGGTAGACCTCTGGCCTCCGCAGACATGTTCAACACATGTGCAAGCACGCTCACACGCTCAGGCATGCACAAGAACTTGCAGTCAGGAAAGGAAACATAACAAATTTATAGTGAACAAGAAGTGACATGGAAGTAGAGAGCTCATCCTACTGGGGGCCTGGAGGAAGTTCTCGGGCAAAAATGGCATCTGAGGTGGCTTTGCACTAAGGAGGCTTGTATTTGCTGAGACATGGGATACGGGCTGGTGAGACTCTATTCTGCCCTAGACAGAATGTTACCGCAAATTCTCCAGCTGTTGAGAAACAAGTGTTAGTGACTTTCTCTTTCTCTGCTCTCCCACGATGGCCCCATGCCCAGACAGATTCCAGCCCAGCCTCTCCCCAGACTCCATGAAGCTCCCCACTATTCCCTCCATTGGTTGGTGGAGACAGCATCAGCTCTTCCAGTTGGCTGTGGGTGCTTTAGATTCTGCCTTGGAGTAACTCCCTTCGCCCACTCCTTCTTTATCTGTGGTGTTGTCTGTATCCTGGATGAAGTTAAGCTTGCCGAAAATCAGTGAACTGGCCACCAAATTGTCAACCTCAGGGTCTGTTCTTATGAACCTATCCCCTGACCAACTATGGGTTCAGCCACTTTTGTAAATCTTGGGGCTACTTCTGAACCCTGTAACTGACCCCAGATTTTCTTGCCATTCACTGGTAACCTTCTCATTCACATCTTCTTCACAAACCTTAAAGCTCCAGCTCAGGCCCCACCCTTCCCTTGAGATAAAATCAGCCCCTTTGCTTGCATTGCTCACTGTATGTAATTGCATTTGTACCTCTCTTGCATAAACCACACTGGCATTATTTAGTGTTTATGTTCCTCTCTCCAAATCTGCCTAAGTTCCTGATTCCTCCCTGGATTGTAGCATTTGTATCCTTTCCCTTGTTCTCCCACTGCGTGGGTACTCAGGCTGTCTGTTAAGTTTTTGGTAATCACAATCCTAGCAGTGTATTCCCAGTATAGCTGAGAAAGGCTGGAGACAGGGAGACCCATAACATGTAATTTAACCTTGGTATCTTTTCTATAGGATTTTTCTTTTAAAGTGAGAACAAGGACCTGCCCAAGCCCTCCTTCCTTTCCTAACAAAATACATTGCTCAAACATTTGGCCAGAGTAGGGGTGTGGCATAGCAGATAAAAGCGGAAAGCCCAGATCTGTCTTTTCTTTTTTAGCTCTACGATATTGAGTTATTTCAATCTCCCCACACCTCAGTTTCTCTAGAGGCAACACGGCGGAGGCATGAAGAGGCAGGACCGACATCTCCGGTTTGTTTAGAAATTTGTATGTATGACTGAAACATTCAATGTGCCCACTGGATGCTCATCATCCAAGGCTATTGTTACTCCTGGCTGTTCTTCCTCCTAGAAGACAAGATGTGCACATCAGGAAAACCTGAGAAAAGACCTGGCAATGCAGACTTGTTGCTCAGGGCTTGTTGGTAATTTACCTTTCAGCCACATCAACTGTCCTCAGAGGATAGAGATAGGGGACAATAAGGGTTGTCACACTAGCAGGCATGAGGAAGGATCCAGACACCACTCAGCTGACTGTATCTCTTACGTGGAGTGTTCCCATCCGTGCCGAGACCCAAGAGGCCTTCAGATCCATCCACACTGAGACCTAAGAGGCCTTCAGTCAGTCCTGTCAGCTGCCTTCTTCCCCAGACATGCTGCAGTCCACCTCAGCTTCATGTTGAATGGGGGCAGGACCTCCATCCACTTCCTGTGATCGACAGGAAGTCTGAAACCCAGAGAAATGAATCATGGTTCTTTGATCCTGAATGGCACAAGTCACAGCCTAGAAGATGTCCTGGCACCCGTTCTATGCCAGACCTAAGAACTGGTTTGATATTTTGAGAACAGACTCAACCGTCAGCACCTCAACTTCTTCAGTTTGTCCCCCAGGATGAGGGTAAGGGTTAATGCCCAAGTCCTGGGTTTTGTGTTGATCTAGTTTGTCTCCTATACATGTAGCAGAATCCAGCAGCCATGTCCAGTCTCAAGATCCGAGGCTCCCTGTTCTTGTGATGGCTCTGTCTTTGCCTAACTAACTTGAAAGAGTTCTTTTTAACACCCAGATCCTTGTCTGCTACAAATTCTACCTGCCCCATGTGTCCTTGGGAGCCCTGTCAGCAAAGAGATGGCCAATCTCCCTGGGGCAGTCCTGTAATCCTGTAAATCCCTGTAATCCTGAAAGAGGAACCAGGACTACCTTGGATAAGAGTTGGGAATGGCAGAGAATGCCCAGAAGTGTCCCCTTCTGCAGTTTTTGTGGTGATCCTGCCCCGTGCAGAGGGCTGTTTCGAGCTGGGATCCTGCAGAAGCCTCCTCTATCATTAGAGGCGTTTTTCAGCAAGTCTATTTTGGAGCTACAGCTGGGTGCTTCTCAGAATAAATAGAGCTGTGATATGGGGATAAAAGGAGAAAGAAACCATCTCTTTAGACTCACGCAGTCCCCAGTGTTCTGCAAGTTCCTATTCTCATGGAAGGGTCTCTTTCCCTGGGGCCTCTTCCTCTACAGCTCCAGCAGTGGATCTCCTATAAGCACAGGCTCCTGTCATAGGCAATGTTGGGCTTCCTGTGCTCTGGCCAAGTCTGTGCTGAACTCAGGGTCTCTACAAGTTACAAACTGTAGAGGGTCACAGAGTTCATATGAAGGTTGAATATCCCTTATCTAAAATGTTTGGAAGCAGAAATACCTTGGATTTTGCAGTATTTTGGATTTTGGAATATTTACACAGAAATGATGAGATATCTTGAAGACAGGCCCCATGTCATGTCTAAACATTTATTTCTCATGCACAACTCATATGAATAACCACAGGGTGGTTTCATACAATGTTTTAGTGTGCCTATTGAGATGGCACAGACATGGGATTTTCCATCTAAGTGTCATTGTGCCAAAAATATTCTATCAGTTGAGTATCACAGGCTTTGGATTTTCAGACTGGAAATACTCAGTGTAGTGGTTTGGTAGGAATGGCCCCCATAGACTCATGTGTTTGGAATGCTTGGCCATAGGGAGTGGCACTATTAGGAGGCGTGGCCTTGTTGGAGTAGGTATGGCCTTGTTGGAAAAAGTGTGTCATTGTGCAGGTGGGCTTTTGATGTCATATATGCTCAAGATACACCTAGTGTGGCACACAGTCTCCTTCTGTAACCTTCAGATCAAGATGCAGAACTCACAGATCTTTCTCCAGAACCACATCTGCCTGCTCTGTCAGCATGCAGCCATGCTCTCCACCATGATGATAACAGACTAAACCTCTGAAACTGTAAGCCAGCCCCGACTGTATGTTTTCCTTTATAAGAGTTGCCGTGGTCATGGTGTCTCTTCACAGCAATGAAATCCTAACTAAGACACTCAGCATGTGTGTCTTTGTCTTTCTCAACAAAGGATACAGGAGCTGGTCACCTTCCTCTTTTGAGATAACACAACTAAGATGACATCTTCTCTGGGGATTGCTGTGATGTAGATCCCTAACACTCTGACCACACAGCTTTTCTCCAACCTAACACCACCCTTATCCCAAAGCTGTGCTATATTGAAATCCTTGGAAATGAGCTAGGGCTGCAGGGGACAGAAGGTAAATCTGAGGGCATAGCTATTGACCAATGAGAACATGACGTGAGGTGGTCCCCACGGTAAGGCACCCAGTCCGATGCTTTATAAATACCCATTAAGCATGATTACTAAAGGGCAAAAAAGCAGAATGGCATGTGGCCTCATTTGAGGCCAAGTTATACTGTATCCCCTTGTGTGCCTCCCATGGCAAGCGGGTTTGACAAGGCATGGAGATCATGCAAGCCTCTGGATCACCCTTGGTCACAAGCCCTTGCTTCCTCCTTTTCTCTCTTCTGCTGAGGTGTGCTCAACTGCATTCAACCCCTGCCTCTCAGCTGATGCCAGCTGTATAGCTCAGCCCTTGGGGGGGGTGTTCTTGGGAGACTTCTAGAATCTCAGCATATGATAATCCTGAGAAATGGCGACAGGATGTCAAAACCTGCCACCTGCCCAAGGCCAGGAGTGCTCAGCCTCATCTGCTCTGTGGTCTCACTTCTCAGCTTAGGGAGCCAGGTCCACAGTGCTTTTCTACTTCCTGAAGCCATCTCCAAAGAAAGAGCTGGGGGCGGTAAGATGCTTGGCTTGGAAATGGACCCGTTCTTGGCTAAGTTTCTACATTAGTCTATAGAAATCTCAGGGGGCAGCTAAGTGGCACAGCTGTCAGTGTGGAGTATGGTCCACCTTGCTGAGCTGTGAGGGACATTGTAAGTACCCTTCCCAGTAGCTGAGGTGTGAATGCCAACACCACATCCTGGAGACGGGCCTGACTCTTCTGGCCATACAGCCAGGGTTGAGAATGTGGGTTTTGAACTCAACTTATCTTGGAAGTATATATCATTTCCCCTGTCTTAGCCTGGTGACTTTGGGCTGGTTCTTTAGTCTCTCTTTGAGTCTATTTCTCCACCTATTATTGGAGAATATGAACAGTATCTCTACCGAGGAATTCCTCACTCTTTAATTTACCACAGCATTTAGTGAGCCTACTCTGTACCAAGCATAATGCAGGAACGGACATAGTTTGGGAAAGGCTGACATGGCACCTGTACTGAGTTGCCTGGGCACTCTGCTAGGAGATGGAGTGTTATGTATATTCTACAAGAAAGTTTGCTTAATGCCATAGGAAATGCTTGGTGATGGCTGTTCTTTCATTCACCATTAGAAATATGGCAAAAATGAACCACCTTTTTAGAAAGCATGTTTTCATCTGGTTAAATCATTCTGCTCCTCATTTTGTGGAGATTTTTTATGAGTTGGGGTTTCCTGGGGGAAGAGACCAAAAGGAAGTATAGAAAGAGATTTAGTGTGAAGAGTTGGACAACATGATTCTAGAGGCTGATAAGACCCCAGCTCTACAGTTAGTAAGCTGGAGGCCTTGGAGGGCTGGTGGGTAAGCTCCAGTCTAAAAACTGGCTTAAGACCAAGGGGAGAACCCATGCTTTAGTTTGTTTTAAAAGACAGAATATCCCGAGTCCCATCTGGGAGGTCTTCTGGCAGGGGAATTCTCCCTTACCCTGGAAAGATTCAGTGTTTTGTTCTTCAGTTCTTCAACTTCTCGCACGGGGCCTATCCACCTTGAAGAGGGTGATCTGCTTTATACAGTTAACCATTCAAATACTGATTCCATCCAGAAACGGACTGGGAGATCCTCTCAGAGTGAGGTTTAACTAGATGTCTGATACCTCATGGCTGGCCTAGTCAAACTGAAAAAAAAAAATCATCATGAGGAACAATGGTCAGGGAGGTAGTAGCTGAGAATGACTTTGAGGACAGTGGGAGACCTCTGGGCTGTCCTGGACAGCTACCTGATCCTGCAGGGGAGGGAACCCTGCCTGCGGTCCAGGCAGGGAATCGTAGAGCTTGAGCTAATACAAGGGCCATGCTTTTATCACTTTATGGTTGTCCATTTTTGCCAACATTTAAAACAGTTCCCATTAAAAATCTTATTTGTACTTTCTCAGGAAAACCTTATATCGGGCAGATGTCTTCATATGTGGAAGATAACACACAGAGTTTGAACCCAGGCTGGCTCCTCTAGTCTGTAGACTGCTGTCCTGTTGCCTTGGCCTCTGGTAGTAATGCTCTGGCAACCCCTCTTAAGCTTCTCTGACCAGTTGCTGTCTAAAGTGACCCCACCCCAGGCACCACCAAGTCCTGTAGGGTCTTGGTAGGAAAACTGTCCTGTCCATCTAGGGGGTACTCAAACAGCTGGAGGGACCTGACTATGGCCAACCATATAGAAAGGTCCAGCAGTACACCCCCCTGCCCCGGGTGCTTGCAATGTTTTCTAAACTTGTGCCAACATTTACTATCTCACATATTATTCCTTATTACTGTTATTAAAGCTCTCAAGAGAAACTACTAGAAGAGGTCCTTTCTCCTTATTCTTTTAGAAGGTAAGGCCTAGAGAGATGGGCCTCCGGGTAGACTCTTCTAGAACCACTGAGTGACAAAAATAACATTGCTCTATTTCTGAGCACAGCGTGCAAAACAGACATGTGCAGGTCAAAGAAAGAAATTCTCCAGAAAGCCTAGGACTTCTACTTCTACAAAGCTGGAGGGGTAGCCCACTGAAGAGGGTTTGAGGCAATTCTAATATGTTGCTATTGGGCCATACAGTCCCATGCAGGGACAGCCACCTTCCACAAGGAAGGTTATCCAGGGGAAACTGTTCAAAGGTTCACAAGGCAGTGAGCTCTAGGTTGGGGGCTTCCAGGGGCGCAGAGACCCCATTCTTAGACTGCAGGTTTTTGATTTGGCATTGTAAATGCTTTTCACACAAAGGCAACCGAACCTTTTGCATAGCACATGTGACTCAGGCCGTAAGGGATTTGGAGCTCTAAAGATGACGTGATTTAAATCTGGAGGTTAGACGGTGGTGGGCCCATTTTGATGTGTTTGAATTTGGTGTGACAGTTTATACTGGTGAATAAATGACTGTGACGAAGGAAGACATTTGTTCTCATAGGTCCGCGGGAACTGAGAAAATTAAGTGAACAAGCTCAGGATTGGCTGCTGTGAATAATTTCCGCAGCCTTTAAGGAGTCAGGCCTTTCCTTGGTATCCTGGTCTTTGGCCCAAGGGTATGTAGGGCAGATAGGGATCAGTTCAGGATCTGAGAGTTCCTTAGAAAAGGTAGTTGGAGCTTAGGCTCCACGAGGTTGTTTTGCATGTGAAAAGTATGCTTTGGGCATCTGGCTGACCCCAGAAGCCCATCCCTTAAGGGCTTGACAAAAGCCCAAGTATCAGAGCATCAAGTTCATGGCCTGACAAGAGCACATAAGCAACTTATGCTCTGAGGACTGAAAAGATCAACTGCCCCAAGCGCCCTAGGAAAAACAAGTCAGGCTAGTTGACTTGTTTTCTTCTATCTCAGAGGTTCTGTAAATGGAACCAGAAGGGACCCAAGATTCCTGTCTTACTCCCTCTTTGTACAGAGGGCACTTCAACGCAAAGAGTTGAGCCACCTTTATCTGAGTCTCATGGTTGGTCGGGATGTGTGTAGCTCCTTTGTGAGAGTGCTTACCTAGCAAATGAAGCTCTGGTTTCATTTCCTAGCATCATGAAAACAGGACATTGTGTGCTTGCGGTCCAGAACTTGAGAACTGGAAGCAGGCAGAACATAAGTGAAGGGGGGCAGGGGGGAAGACAGCTCCAAGCTCAAAGGTGACAAAGGGTAGTTTATTCTGAAGCCAAAATAGGAGTGAATGTTCCCACAAACATAGGTTTAGGTCTCCCCAAATACAGTGTCCCAAGGTGGAAGCAGCTTCATGGAGTTTTTGTGGTATTAGAACAAAGTTATAAATCAAGGCATTTTAAAAATACATCAAGGAGATGGCTTACTTCAAGAGGAGAGAACCTCAGCTATAGGCCAGGGATGGTATCTGGTTCTTAGCCCTTCCATTGGTGGAAGAATAGAGTTTTGTTAATACATCCCAAATACATCTGTTCGTCAGGATATTAGGTCTGACACAGAGGCGGGGTCTGGCTCCTTGTGGGGCTAAAGATAGCCAAAGAGAATTTGTAATTAAGCTCTGGGGTTGCAATATTCCAAATGATCCATGGTGTTTGAAGAGTTAATTAGCCTTTGTAGATTCAGCCACATTTCAGGAATTCTTTTTTTTTTTTTTTTTTTTCAGAAATTCTCATTCATAAGTCCAAGGTCATTTTTTTTGCTACATAATAAATTAGAGGCTAGCCTGGGTTGTTTAAGATCCCATCTCAACAACAACAAAATAATGGTTAATTGTAGAGCAGAGCCTATAACTCAATGCTTTACCCATGTACCTTGGGGTTGGATAAGCCAGATGAAACATGCCTACCATCTCTGTCTATAACAGTCCTTAAACATTGGAGAACATAAGCTCAGAAATGCTTCCAGCAGCAACATAGACAGTTCTCTGGGACAGCCGGAAGATGGTAGCACTACCGAGGTCCCTGCCAACCCTAAACTCAGCCAAGACCCAAGATGTCAGAGCTGGGCTGCTGCTTGGGATGAGGAAACTTCAGTATGGTCCCAAGTTTGGTCTGGACCAAGTGCTGGGCAGTTATATTTCCCTCTCTGCCATCAGCCTACAGACTGTCACTCAGGCACACTCAAATAGCTGTGTCATCACTCCCGTTAAAGATGCTTTAGTGAGGCCAGCCAGTGAAGGCTGGGGAGGTCTCAGAAACAGAGAGACCAGATTGACCCCTCTACCCAGTGTTTAAAGAGAAAGAATTCAGAGACCAGACAAAGGAAGGAGCGGGGAAGAGATGTCATTATAGATTGAAGGTACAAGCTTAAATGGGGAGGGCAGCTTCCCCAGAGAGGTGCAAACCCTGGGTTTCTGGACAGGGTCTGGTGTACAAACTTTAATGGAAGGAGCATTATTCATAAGAAAGGAAGAAATATTCACGGGGAGGCGGCGGGCATGACTAAAGGCAGAGCAAAGGTAGGAAACTCAGGAACGGGTGGGGAATTATTTTCTGAATAGCGTTTACTCCCACTCCATGTCCTTATATGAGATTCTAGCATGTGTCATGGCATTAGGTGTGTGATGGGGACCGTGGATTCTGCAAGACGAAGCAGTTAGCAGTTGTTTGGTTCATGCCTGTTCCAGCTGGCTTTGGATGTTCTTGTGTCTGTATCCTTTGAGAGGTCACATGATGTCCTGCTGTGACACAGTCCTGAGGTTGTATCAACCTGTAGGTACTCTGAGACCCCTTCTAGTGCTGAATTGTGCAGTGTTCTGATTTAGTCAGGGATGGTCCAAGCCCAAATTGTTACCACTGCATCACAGAGGCAGAGGAGGGCAGGAGCAGGCAAATAAAGGAGCATTGGAAATTATTAGCTGTTTAAGGGTTGAGGACTGAAAGCTAGAACCCAGGCATCCTCTCTTCTGGAGCTGTCCTCTTTCTTCTGTTCCACAGGCTTCTCCTTCAGCAGGCCCTCCCTCCTCGTGCCATGCACCTGTGCCAGTGAACCTCGCGGTACCCAAGAGTTTCACAGTGTCCATTCATGTTTGGCTTAACGTTCTATCCATATTACCTGTTTGTTGCCAGAAGGGCTGTGGGATAGGCAGTGAACAGGGCAGCCTGTGTTCTAGATTCTTCCTTTCCTTACCTGGCACTCAGCCATGCAACGAGACACTTGACAAGTGATGACAATGTTGACAGCTGAGAATAGAACCCAAGAGTGGGAGGGGAACCTGCTCATCCAGTGCTGTGGAGGTAAAAAGAGTTGGGGTTGTCACCTTACCTGAGAATGAGCAGGGAACAGAATTCAGAATGAACTCGGTATCACACAGGAGCCAATGGATGAGCTACCAGGCCATGGGGAAGGTTGTATGACCCTCAGGGACTATTATGCTCTGAAATTCTAAGTATCCAAGACATAAACCCAGAGAGGAGGGACCTGCTGGTCAGCTTCACATGCAGAAAATATGGCAGGACCACTGGCTTGTCTTTCTAGGACTGGCTTTCAAAGTTCCTGTTCATGATACCTGGTTTTAACCTTGCTCATTTTGATTACTACAGAGTTTTTTTGAGCTGGGAGTGAAATGTAGTAGGTGATTAGTATAGGTGACCATGGTACGGAAGGATGTGTGAATACACCAGAACTTCACCCACAATGTTGTGTTCTGCAGTCCACAGACTGTAAAGACAGAGTGAGGGTCATGGCCAACACTTCCAGAGGGAGAGCTAGTATCTGAAGGCAGATGAAACCTTAATAAGTCCTAGGGAAGAGCTGTGGACAAGAAAGATCCCTTATCGCCAAACGTTTACAGAGATGCTTAAAGGAAGGATCTATGATCACAACCATGACTGATAGTCCATATTGGAGGCATCTACCTGGTGCTTTTGGAGAAAGAGTTCAGAAAGATGAGACAAATTAAGGAATTGGGAGGGTGATTCATTAAGGCAGTGGTTGTCAGCCTATGGGTTATGACCCCTTGGAGGTTAAACAACCCTTTCACAGGGGTTGTCCAAGACCATTAGAAAACACAGACATTTACATTATGGTTCATACCAGTAGCAAATTTATAGTTAGAAGTAGCAACAAAAATAATTTTAAGGTTGGGGGTCACTGCAGCATGAGGAACTGCATTGAAGGATTGTAGCACAGGAAGGTTGATACCAGTGAATTACCCTGAAAGGATATGCTCCAGAGGAGGCGTACTTCCCAAGACAGCAGCGTACCCTGGGATTTCGATAGCCTTATGGGCAGCTTTAATGGAGAGGAAATTATTCCTGGGAACGAGAGTATTATTCATGAATAATAATTTTTTTTCTATAACCGGGATCTTGGCTTGGGTCTTTGAGAGGTTAATGTCTCTGTCCTCAATTTTACTCTCTTCTGAAAAATAGAGGAACAAAAACCTAAAAACAAAAACCAAAACCCCAGAAACGACCAGCTGGGATTCCCAGTGGCAATCCCTCCGTCGCTGTCAAGTTTGTCCACACAGTTGCTTGTTTGCCCCTACCAGTGTCCCCAGTACCTGCCATCCTCTGAATAGGTCACAAGACTGACTGCCATCCTGTAGAAGGTCTCCCCTCTTCTTTATCATTTTCTTCCCTCTCACTTTCTATCCCCTCAGCTGTCATTTCCCCTTTCCACAAAGGGCTTTCCTTGTGGCCAGTGATTTTAACTCCCAGGGTCTACTTGGGAAAGCCTCAGGTCCAGACAAGGGAACTCACCCTTCTGTTTCACCAAGCTAGAACCCTCACAATGGGGTCTTGGGACTACCACAAACAGCTTAGAGAGGAGTGATGCTTTCAGTTTCTTGAGGAACTTTGCTCTAAGCAGCATGAACCTTCACACCCAAGATGCTGTTGGGAAATCATTCTTCTTAGCTAATCTTCTGGGGTTTTATATGACACAGGCTCGAGGGTGAGGGGGTTGCGCTATCTTTCTCAAGCGATCGGGGTCTCTCTCTGGATGTCAACTGAATGCGGTTACAGAGTATAAAATTTTGGTGTGTGTGTGTGAACTGGAAAGTTCTCAATCATCAAGAGAGAAGTGGAATGTGGTCCCTTTGAAGACCCTGAGCTCCCGGCGAGGGTCATAACCTCACACTTACTTCTGAGTGCCTTCCCCCCACCACACACACACATCTTATCTGCCAGAGAAGGTGGCCAGCACCAGTCCCCTGAGCCCTCTGCTACGTCCTTCCTGCCTCGAGTCTGCGGTGTGCCATAGAGAAGTGAGTTGCTATTCTTTTTCTGACTTCCTGTGATCTGAAACCTGAATGAAAGAGAGCCGATGAACCTGTAGAGCAAACACAGCAGCCTCCGTTCCACACAGGGAAGCTGGAGTCACAGTTTTTAGAGGTAAAACCCAGGACTCTGCCTCTGTTTCTGCTAGCATGGCTGCATGGGGTGTGTGAAAAGCTTGGGAGAGGGTGGAAGTAGAGGCAGGACCTTCACTGTTTTCCTATTTGGGTCAATATAGCTTAAGAGGTAGCCAAAACAATCTCAGAGAAGTATCCACTGCTGAACCAATCCACCGTGGGAAGGGAAAACTCCTGTCTCAAATAGCTGACTTCAGTGCTCCGTTTCTTCTCAGTTTACACTGTAGCTGTAAACATGGAGATGCATTTGTGTCAAAACTATACGTAAATTTGAGATCTTGTATTAATTTAACCGAGTCAGCTCACTGGTGTGGACAAGAGCTGACTCTGAATGAGGCTCTGTGTCCTGCTGGGATGGAAATACAATGGAAACACCTTGGTTTTCTTATCATTTTATGTTTCCTTTTTCTTCCTTCCTTTCTCCCCCCCCCCTTCATTTTTCTCCCCTCCCCTTCCTTTTTCTTTCTGTTTTCAGATAAATTGCTGGTCTTTCTTTCTCTCTCTCTCTCTCTCTCTCTCTCTCTCTCTCTCCACAAACTCCCATTCACAGGGCTTTGCTGTTCAAATTGTGGTCCCCAAGGGACTAGGAGATTGATTCTTCCCTTGCCCATCCCTGGCCACTTGGCTCTCCACTCCCTTTGCCTGGCTCTGGGTCCATGTGACCATTTTCTTTCATGGCTCCTCCTTTGCTACCTTTCATGCTATGGAGGTTTCCAGCTGGGTTTTTCCATGGCCTTTTATTTGAGTTTCTAACCAGGGAATGAACAGTCCTTTGGCAGCTGGAAGAGCAGCCAGGAAGCTGCTCTAGATGAGCTCACTCGGGAAGGGGAGGGCTTGCTCTGTGTTGGTATCTGGGTCCTCTCTACTTTGAATTCTCATAGCTAGGGTTTAGAAGACCAAAATTCCCCCAGAGAAACTACCTGTTTCTCTTCTAGTATCCATTTCTCAATAGAAGGCTTGAGTAATAAGACACTAAAAGAGAAAACGACCAGGGCACTCGGAAGTGAGGGCGTGAGACACCCAGGAAGGCCTGAGATCTGTCACAGCTCAGCCTTGATGAGTAACACACTGGCAAGGAAGGCCTTTGGACCGGGAACTTGGTGTTCTGGGATCCCACAGAGGGATGCATCACTTAGTTTCCTAAAGTCGAGTCTCACCAAGAAGATAAGGGCCGTGCCTTCCTAGGAGGTCAAGGGCTGGGAAACAGGGAGGTGTTGGGCACAGGAGACAAAGTGTCAGCAATACAGAACGAACAGGCTCGGGGGATCTAACAAGCTGTGGTCAGCCTTGTATCTTGTACTTGATAGTTGATGGGAGTATATGTCCCCCCACTGGGTCCCCTAAGTGGTAGCTGTGTGAAGAGATGGATATGTCGGTCAGCTCTGCCATAACATATCATACTGTCCACCTTAGGTGGACACAATTCCAATTAAAATCTTAAAAAGAGTCAGAGCTCTGATGCATGCCTTCAGCCAGTCAAAAGGAAGACCACTTGTACTTAAGCATTTGAGGTCTGCTTGGACAGCACAGCAACTCTGTCTCAAAACAATTGTTTTTTTTTTTTTTTAAGCAATCACTAGACAATCAAGGAAAAATACACATGGCTGGGCCCCGCTCCCAAAAGGTCTTCATTAAGGAGTTTAGGGTGAAAGCAGGAGAGATGTGGCCTAGTGATTGGTACCTGTGTGTACATGGACAGCGTGAAGGACCCAGGCATTATTTAAGGGTATATTATGGAGGTAGTGGGAACTGATCTCACTATTAGAATACAGAGCCCCTGGGTGTGTTTGGGGGTGGGCCCTCCTCCCTGGAAGGCCAGAAGATTGTTTACTGCTGTCTCTGCAGGATCTGGTGGCAAAGAGCCAAAGTCTGGGTCAATCCCATTCCATTGAAATCCTGGCCTTCTCTCCATCTTCATGAGATCTTTGTGGGGTAGTTAATTGCTCAGTGTGCGCTTCCATGCATGAGACTGGTGGTTATACGTGTTGTGTGTGCATGTGTGTGTGCGTGTGTGTGCGTGGGAGTACTTTTGGGTTGCTATTTCCTAATGCCAAGCCCAGTGGGATTTCCTGCTTGCCCGGGGGGGGGGGAGTAGAAGGGAAAGATTCTGTTACCTGCGCTGTTTTCAGAAATAACTCTTTCAGGAAGCATACAGCGACAGAAAGAAGGGATGGCTGAGAGCTCAGCGTCTCAAGGCTGGAGGGAACAGAAGGCACAGGATGGCAAAGAAGCCTGGGACATGATCTGAGACTAATCTCCCAGGACGTAGCTTAGACTCCGGTATGACTTTCCATGGTCCCTGGTCTCCCTTGCCAGGCTGCATCAATTGCCTGACAATACTGACAATACCCCAAACCTCAGTTTAGACTGGACCTGGAGATGCTGTTTGCTGCTTAGCCTGGCTTTGTGCTAAGAAGACTGGCCAGTCTTTGTGTGGTCTGTGTGGAGAACACAGGCGGTCAGACTGTAAGAAAAGGGGCTCAGGGAAGAGGCACAGCTTTATGCATGTGGGACAGATGGTACATGTCTTTAAATACACTGAACCAATATAGCAGCAAGAGAGCTTAAAATTGTGTAACTGCATGAAATTCTAAATGTGGGTGTGTTTTCATGGAGTTACAAATTCAGTATGCAAATTCCATTCTCTGTGGCTTAACATTTCTGTATATACCTTTTCATGTACTACTACTCTCGTATTTTCATCATGGTTCAACCGCTATGTTATTGCTATAGCTGAAATTTCCTTCTGAGACTCTTGTCATGATTCTTATCACTCCCTTGTGGTAAACAGCACAGCAGTGAACATCCCCGCACAAACGATCCACTTCCCTCACCCTAGACCCCATGGTGTGTCCAGGTTAGTGTTGATTGTCAACGGGACACAACCTAGAAAGACTGGGGAAGGGCATCTCACTTGAGGAATCACCCAGATCAGATGGGCTTGGGTCATATCCGGGGACGGCTTTAATTGCTAATTGATGTAGGAGGGCTCAGAACACCATGGGCAGCACCATTCCCCAGGCAGGTGGTGCTGGGCTAGATAAGGAGGCTGGCTGGGCGTGAGCCTACCTGCCAGCCAGCAGCAGTACCTTCCACTGTTGGTTCCTGCCACACTTCTTTGGCACTGAAGTTAGTCCCTTGTTTGGAGGCAATGCTCTGCAGAACAGCAAGCACTGCCTTCGAGTTCCTGCCTGGGCTTTGACGGGCAGTGACGCGAAAGCGATAGAAATGAAACTGGAACACGGGCTGCGTTTCTCACACCAGGTTAGCAGGTGTGAACTAGGCGGTATTTTAAAAAGCTTGCTCACCAGAAAGCCAGTTCTGAGTAACTTACCACCCATCAACATAAGTGTCTTTGGTTTTCCCTCTGGCTCTCTTGGCTCCTTGAAGGAGTTTGTAGTTGGTTTCTTAAAGTTGTTTTCATTAGCAGTTTTAACCACGAGGGTTTCTCCATCTATTTTTACTTTCCTGAGTCTTTTCGCACACAGGTGGCATCTTGTTTGCTTGACAGGGCATCTGGATTGTTGTTTTATTCAAGTCACGTTAGAATGAAGGTTGATGGCTGTAGGGTACAGATGGGGACAGCATGTTGTTTGAAGGTTTGGGGTGTGTGTTTACACAGTGCAGAACTTCAGTGTAGACTGGGTTTGCAGACTGGCAGATTGGAGCCTGGCAGGTGGAAGCTTGTCTGAGAGGATGTTTTTGTTGTTTTTAAGATGGTAGTGGGTAGGGAGGGTAGACATTGCCCTCCCTACTCACTACCATCTTTATAGTCGTCTTTTTTTTTTAAGTACTTGGGTTTTCTTTTTATTAGCACTTTTTTTGTTTATTAAATATATGAACCACATAAGGCCCCTTCAATAAAATTCTGTGGATTCATCTTACTACACACTTCACTCTGCTGAAATCCTGTCTTCCTTTCAGGGGTGCATAGCTAGCAACAGATGAAATTATGGGGGAGGAATTTTCGTTTAAGCAGCATTCCGGGAGCCATGTCAGAAAAAGCAATGTGCGACTGGGCTATGCTTCGACACACAGACACAGTCCAGACCTGCAGACCCCATAGTGGAGGTTAGGATGTGTATGGACAAGGTGTGTTGGTTAAAAAGAGAAATTAAGTTTTCATCTGTCTCTTAAGAAAGGAGAGTCTAGGGTGCCTGGCTCAGTCAGTTTTCCTTATCCTCGGAGTGGGAGAGACATCTGCCTTGAGGGGCGTCAGCAAAATAGTGGGAGCACAGACATAAAAAAGGGAACCATGTGTAGCCTAGAAAGCTCCTCATCTAAGTATTTACCAACCCAAGATTGAAAAATTCTATTTGTTCTGAACATTTATAGACTCATTATCATTTTTTCTAAAGTAATAGGGTAAATTATCATTTGCATATTAAGTGTATGAATGGTCTTGGGTTAAGTACAGTCACCTAGAGAGGATTTAGAATCTATCAGACGATGTGCATAGGTTAGACAGAAATGCCATGTCATTTATAGGAGGGCCAGGACTGTCCTTAGAAGCTGACACCTGTAAGGCCTGAGAATGAGTTCCTTGCAGACACTGAAGGATGCCTGCATGCCATAAAGACCCTTCTCCTCCTTCTTTCAGTCACTGTGTAAGTCTTGGCTGAAGGAATGAGTCCGTTTTTTTACATGCAGCCCTGTAACTTTCTGGAACCAGCACCTTACTTGTCTTCTCAACTCTTACTTCTCCCCTGGACCTCAGGGATCTAGACTCTTGTACCCTGGGTCAGGGAGTCCCTCACCCTAGAGCACAGACCCTTAAGCCCTGTGGTAAGCAGGACCTAGCTATATCCAGGGGGGCAAATTTGGGGGTTTTCTAGTTAGTACAACTACGCACTGACTTCTGATAGGCACATTACTTCGACTAACAGTGAGTTTCATTACATTTAGCATTAACCCAAGTTTCTAAACCAGAGAGCTGCTAAATCCAGTCTTCCCCTCCCACAAGGAGAAGACTCCACTTATTTATCGGTTTATGGGAGGGTATTTTATGTAGCACAGGATAGTCCCAACTTGATAATCTGTTGAGCTTGCTTCTGTTTCTTGAGTGCTGGGATTACAGCTGTGTGCGACTATGCCCAGCTTAATTTTTTTTTTTAACTGTAAGAAGGATTTGTCCTATTTCAGAAGTTAAACTTGCCTTGACTCAAAAGTCTGTGAAGATTTTGGGATTCGTGTGTGTGTGTGTGTTTGTGTGTGTGTGTCCACCTGCCTGTGGAGGTGGGAGTGGAAACTTGACCACCCCAGGTATCATTTTTTAGGCTCGGTCTACCCTTTTTTTCTGAGACAGAATCTCTCATTGGTTGGAACTCCACATCCTAGTTAGAGCATACCAGCCTGGTCTGCCTGGCTACCTCCTCAGCAATAGGATCATGGGACCATGCCACCATATCCGGATTGTTTTGTTTTTCCCTATTGGGTTCTGGGAAGTAAAATGGAATCCTCAGGCATGCAAGGCAAGTACTGCATTGGCTGATCCATTTTACCCCCAAGAATCCTTTCTGGTCGGGCATCTGGTCAGCCAGAGCTGTTTGAAAACTTGTGAATTTCCCTGCTTATCATCTGGCTTGTTCATTAACCTCTCCAGAAGATAGGCAGAGATCTCAGTCAAACGCCCAAACAAAGCTCTGGTTGGCCACGGCTCCAGGCCAAGCACCAATTTTGCATTCTACATGACTGGAAGTGGAGCAGTCGTGGGCTGAGGGATGACAGAGTGTGGTTTCCAAAAGGTCTTTCAGCTCAGAGAGTACCAAGCGCCTCTGAAGAAGGTACATGGCTTGCCTGGTGCTTCCACACACCTGGTGCTTTTTTTTTCTCTTGCAGGCCTGGGTGGGAAAACCACTGAGTGCCCAAGAGTGGGTGTCAAAGGTCAGAAGTGGGCTGAGGAAGCCAGTAACCCTGAAAACCGTCCTCCTCTGCCCAACTCTTACACTATCCAGACAGGGGAAGCCTGGAATGTCTTCTCATGAGCCAGTGACCATTTCTCCCTAACTCTGCGTTCAGAGAGATCATGCCGATAGCTGAAATTGGCCATGATGGAAATACTTACACCCGAGAAATGGGCAGATGCTATGAAACAAGGCATCCCCATGCACTGCCAGTAGCTAAACACTCACCAGGCTTTATCCTAACCGCTCCTGCTGCCTCTGAGGTCATACTGTGAGTCACCCTATTGCCAGGTTGTACTTATCAAAAATAAAAGCTTCCCCCCACCATACGAAGTTCAAATTCTTTAACAACATGTTGCCACATTTTGTTCTTGTTTCTCAGTGACCCCCCCCTTCCCCCACTCTTCTCCCCATTCCGGTATGTCATTTCATTTCCTGATCTTCTGGTTCATACTTTCCAGAGTCTCAAAGCCCATGGGCAGGTTTTGCTCAGAGCCAAGCAGTACACTTAAGGATGCTTTGTGGCTCATATCATGCTGTGACTGTTTTGTGTGTGTGTGTGTGTGTGTGTGTGTGAGAGAGAGAGAGAGAGAGAGAGAGAGAGAGAGAAAGAGAGAGAGAACGTGCGTGCGGGCACATGTGAACATGCACTAAATTCTTTCTTTTGGATTATGAATTTCTGTTGGATAGAAGTCCTCTTTTCTTGTCTGCTTGGCTTCTTATCACCAAGCTCTGGTATGGCTCCAGAGAAACAGAAAAATGGAGAGAAGAAGGAGAGGGAGAAAAGGAAGGAGGAGGAGGAAAGGAAGATGGGGAAAGAATGTGAAAAAAGAAAAGGAGAGAGGGAAGGAGAAATGCCATCTAAATATCACTCATACAATGGCAAATAAGGAATAGAAGAATCGTGATTTTTAAAAATTTAAGAGCGAAGACTGTCTCTGACATGGACTCTGTTGCCTGCTTTTGGATCACCTTCCCCCAGCTGGGCTGACTTGTCGGGCCTCAGGAAAAAAGGATGTGCTTAGTCCTGATGTAACTTGATGTGCCAGGGCTGATTGGTAGCAGGGACTCCCTTTTTCTGAGGAGAAAGGGAGGGGAGAAAGGGAGAAGAGAGTGAGAGGGAGGGACCAAGAGGAGAGGAGGGAAGGGGCTGTGATAAGGATGTAAAGTGAATAAATAACTAAATAAAAACAGTAATCTAAGGAGCCCTCTTGGGTTTGGAGGTGCTCAAGAGAAAGATAGATTGGCTACATAAGAGGACACAAATAGAGAGTTCTAAGGAGCTGGCAGTTTGGTTGCAGAATCAGGCTTGAGGGAGCTAAGTGGTGAGCCCAGGGATCCCACCCGGGATCTTCCCATCTCTGCCTTCCCAGCACTAGAATTGGAAGTGTGTATCTGGTAATTTTGTGAGGATGCTGGGGATTGAACTCATGCTGGTGCAGCAAGCACCAACAGGGCTCTCTGCAGCCCATGCTTGGCCGGAGAGAAAGTCTCAAGCCATAACTCGGGTTGGCCGGGAACTCATGCTCCTCCTGACTCAGCAAGCGGTGGGGTCAAGGGAGCCAGCCTGGGTGCTAGGGGCCATGGCAAGCAAAGGTCAAATGGGAGGGAGGTGAATCTGGCCCGCAGCAAGGACCATGCCCTGACCTAATGAGCGGGGAGAACAGAGGTTCCCTCAACAGAAAGGTAAAGCGCTGTGCCTCTGCTGCTCTTTGGGGAGCCTGCGGCGAAGCCAGCTGACCTGTAGGGAGGCAGGTGCTTCTAACAGAAGGCTCCAAGTAGGTAATGGGTGAGGGGGTGGAGAGAAAAAAATAATGTGGTGGAGTCTCAAATGCTTTTTGAATTACGCTGAATTATAGCTGGCAGTAATCACAAGCTTCCCGGCTCATTCCTTTGCCTGGAAAGAAGGGAAGAGATTAGGCAAATGGCTGGTTGTGGTCCAGGAGCTGCAGAATGCTGGCCCCACAGGAACCCGGGTGCTGAAAGGACCAAGTCCGTGTGTACAGCATGGAGCCTGGGGCACAGCCATGCACAGGAGCCCAGGAATGGCTCCTCAAGACTGCAAGGTCACTGCAATTAGTTAAGTGGCTGTGCCCAGCAGGCCCTGAGATAGGAAAGGCCTGCCTTCCCCATTTTGTTGATGTGGAAACGGCAGGGGAAGTGACTCAGAGACAGAGTGGAAACAAAGTGTGCCCCTCGTGACATTCTGACTTCTGCTGGTCTGAGTGGCTGGCGCTTGGACTGTCTCCCGTGGGGCTTCCTTTCACGGAACATGCTTCTCCTTTATCCTCAGGTCAGGCAGGGGAACCGGTGTGGGCAGAGCGGGAACTTGGAGTGGGGGTGGGGAGGCTTTCAAGGTGGACAGTTGGACCCAGGAAGGCAGTCTTTGAACTGGAGAGTCAGAGAGGGCTTCGAAAGCCACTGCATTTACTGCTGAGGCGGGTTTTGAATACTGGGCCTTGCCAATAAATTAGCTTTCCAGTTCTTTCTTTGGCTAATTCCCAGACATTAATTTAAAACAAACACGCATGTCCAGGGCTGTACTGCAATGACCCCTGCTTCTTCAGAAAGATTCTGTAAACAGATAGCATTAGCTTCATGTCTCAATAGAGGAAACAGGGGCCCAAAAAGATCAGCTGATCCAGATGGCCTAGCTGATAAGCTGCAGGGACCTCAGACCAAAACCACCAAAAAATTACGGCTGGCATTTCATAGAGGAATGGCCATTGTATGCACATAGGAGAGTGTGTAATGTGAGAATAAGGGGGTGTCTGTCGAACTGAATACATTCGGCCCTGGGAGTGCTAGCCAGTGCCAATCCCAAAAGGCCAAGCAGAAGACTGTGAAAGGTCAAGGCAGAAAATGGGCCATGCATACATTCCAGGACATGTCTCAAACCAGCTTACAAAAACGTGGTGACCCACACCCATACACCCAGCATTTGAGAGGTGGGGCCGGGAGGATCAAGGGTCCAAGGTCAGGAGCTAGGCGATGGCTCAGTGGGTAAGAGCGCTCGCTCTGTGTGTGAGGACCCAGCACCTCTGAAAAGCTGAGCGTATATCTGTCACCACAGCACTGAGGTGTCCCAAGAGCTCACTAGACAGCTAGCCTGGCTGAAGTGGTGAGTTTTTGATTTTGTGAGAGGCTTCACCTCAAGGCACTGAGGAGGAAGACATCTGATGTCCACTCTGGCTGCACGTACCCGAATAGATATGTTTACCTTCACAGTCATATGTAACTCCCACACAGAGACATGTATACACACAGTGTGTAACACTATAAAAGAATTCAAGGTTACCTGCAGCAGCCTAGCAACCTCAAGGCCAGCCTCGATACCCGAGACCCTGTCTCAAAAGAGCAAGAACAAAAACTCAATTCTCAAAACTGAATTCACTGGGCTACAGCATGAGTTCTCGGCACAGTCCTTATATTTCATATTTTGTGGTGGACACATGAAAACACTGCCAAGGATGCCATCTATCTACCAGCCACAATCTGGAAACTCTGACCCACGCAACCCCCATCTCTAACCATCAGAGCCGGTCAGTGGCAGAGGTTTAATATCAAGCCCTCACTAATGGCAGCGGAAGTTGGCACTGACCTGTCACCTTTAGCAACTGGTATGAGTCAGCGGCGCAGTTGGCATGATGTCAAAAAGATGACACCACTTGACTCATTCTGATGTAAGTTTCACATCCTCGTCCCCGGGGCTGCTGCGCCATATCACTGGGACATCTTGCACTGTGGACTTTGGAGTCAGGCATCATGGCAGCCTCAAGCCTCTGCCACTTGCTGGCTCTCTGACCTGGCAAAGCCGATCTCTGTAAGCCTCAGTTTCCTCTCAAAGTGCACGAGACCAGTTCCAATCTGCCGCATTGTTCTGGGAAATCAGACTGTTGGGAAAACTCCCCGTAGTATATGTAGGATGTGTTCCATATGAGATAACACTGCCTTGCAAATGTCCATCCAGCAAAGGACCTTCTTTCCCTGTGATGATCCCGAGAGCCTGGGGAAGGTTCTGGGAGCACAGAGCTTGGTACTAATGCTGAGTCATCTGGAAGAGATTTGAATCTGGCTTCAGTCCCTCCTCCTTTGGGCAGGTAGACAGACGGCTGGCCATTCAGGAAGAGCATAATTGAATTTCTTCCAGAAGATTAATCGGGGACTCTGAGACTGAATAACCCCCTGGAGTACCCTTTGGAAGTTTGGGCCGAGAAGTTCTTATAGCCAATCAAAATGTTTCCTGTTTTAATTTGGGCTGTTTCCTTGTGTTTGTTATTCTTTGCCTGTGGCCCCGGGCAGTTCTGGGAGGTCCGTTAAAGCCCAGGGCGGCTCAGAGCCAGGGTTTCACTGGTAGCATAGTATGGACATGTCTTTGACACCACTTGGAGGGCCAGGGCCAGACCAGGACACAGAGTGTTGTGGTTACCAGGGCTGAGAGAGCCCAAAGGTTCAGAGAAAGGGGTAGGACATTGGCTCATAAACTGAGGGTCAGATGACTTTGCAATCATTGAGAGCCAGAGACAGGCTAAGGCTACAGGCCAGACATTCAAACAATCAGGACTTGCAGGCACGTTCCGCTGCCAGCAATAGGAGCCATTGGGTTGCCTGTTCTCATCTCATCCTGACTTGGAATTCAGTGACGTATACTGGCAGCTTGAAATCAGCCACGATGGGAATATATACACCATAGGAGTGGGAAAGGCTGAAGGTGAATACTGTGTCCTGTAGAAAGTTACTGGCAGGGCAAACAAAACATGACAAAGTGGCAGTCACATTAGATTTTGGAATCTAGGCAAGCAATAGCCATGGAATGATTTCCTTTCGCTTCCTATTGCTAATGATGGGTTTTCATTGCTTCTCTTCCTTCATCTTCACAAGTCTTCTACAAGGTAAGCAGGGGGTTAGGAAAAGTTAACCCGTTTGCACAGGATTTCAGAATTATTGTTCTTACTAGTTTTAAGTTCTGGGACAGGGACGCAGGTAGAGTGAGCAGGAGAAACTGGAGAATCTAGAGTGAATCTCAGACCATGAGGACAGGCTTCCCATAGCACTACCTTCCAGCAACTCTGCTTCAGAGAGTTTAGGTAATTCCTTGCAGATTGCTGTCTGCAGAGGGTACTCTGGGCAACATTCCTGTGTTAATAGAGATATGGGCACTGCCTTGTGGGCTGGAGTCTTTGCACTCAAATCCTGTGTTTTCATTCTTAGTTCTTATAGGATCAGTAGAGAGAAAGTCTCCCAGGGAAGTCCAGGATTGTTTCTGGGCTGGCAAATACTGTCTGGCACATTTGTTGTTGCAGAGTTTATATCCCCCTTGGGGCAGTAATGCCTCTGTGTGTGCGTGAGTGTGTGCATGTGTGCATTTTAAGGTTTTTCCAGAACCTATGGCAGAATGACGATTCTGCCAGTTTCTACTGCAGTTTCCCAGGGACAAAATGCAGAACTGAGGGGCCCACATCAGGCCAAAGGTAAAAGCAGATTGTGGGTGACCGGAATGACTTTGCTAAAGTATTTCTGTCAGAGCCCTGTGGGCCGTGGGCCTGCTGGGCCAGGGGAAGCTGCTGAAGATAAGAAATCCACATCCTCTGGGCTCAGGCAACGTCTGACTTGTCAGCTGCTGTGGGCTGCTCTTGCTCAGAGGTAGGCCATTAGTATTTGGTCATGGTCAGGATAGGAAACAGGATGTTCACTGTGCTAGACAGTGGGTGGTCAGGTTGGAACATGGGAAGGCCCCCAGGTTTACCAGGTTGTGGTTTCATATATATATTCATATGTATATATGTGTATATATATATGTGCATGTATGTGTGTGATAGATGTATGTATTCTAAATACATAAACATTAAACTATTTGATATTTAATACATATTAATATTTATTAATATAGTTGATTTTTAAGAGTAGTTTTAGGCTTACAGCAAAATTGCAGGAAATGCAAAGAATTCCCATAATGCCACCCATCACCACACTCACAGCCTCTCCCGTTACCAATCCCACACCAAAGTGGAACACCTGTCACCTCTGCTGAAGAGTCACTGCTGCCATGTGGCCTCCTCTGCAGTGTAACATCAGAGTTTGTCCGTCACGCACCATCGACGGCATAGACAGGCGTGCGAAGAGACCAGCCCGCTGTTATGGAACCACAGTAAACATTTCCATTGTCCTAGCAGCTTCCGAGCTGTCCGTTCATCCCACCCCGCCACCTCACACCAGAAACCACTGGCTGAAAAACTATCTTTAAACTTTTGTTTTTTCTGCAATTGGAACCACCCAGGCTGTACACAGACTCTTCTCTTACTTAAAAAAAAAAAAAATCTTCATTTAGCAGTGTATAGGGCTCACACCTTTAATCTAGCACTCGGGAGGCTGAGGCAGGTCAATCTGTACATGTTTGAAGCCAGATTGGCATACACACTGAGACCCTGAGGAAAAAAATACTGAGAAAAATAAAATAAAATCACCTAAGAGTCTTCAGTGTATTTCATAGATTGACAACTGTTCTTGTTGTGTCTGTTTGTGTGTTTTGTGTGTGTATGTGTGTTTGCACACGTGTTCATATCTTTGAGGGTAGCACATCTGTGTGGGGGTGTTCATGCACCCATGTGCATGCGTGGATGGAGACTTGTGAACAGCCTTGGACCCTAACAATGCAGTACCATCCAGTTTCTTTGAAGCAGGGTCTCATTGACCTGGGACTCAACAAGTCTGGCTGGCCAGCGGGACCCCAGGGATCTTCCTGCCTTCCTTGACCCTGGGATGATCAATGCACCCCATCATGTGTGGCTTTTAAAACAACAGCCTGGGTTCTGGGGAGTGAGCTTAGATCCACACGCCTGCATGGCCACCACTGTGCCACGTCTTTACCCAGCCCCAACTCTCCTATTCCGAGTGAATGAGTTTCCATTGTGTGGATGCCAGTCCGCACATCCATTCATCTTGGCTGACCCCTCGTTCTGACAATTACGGATGAGAATGCCTCCCACCTCCACGAGCAGGTGCTGGCGTTGCTGTTACGGTTTCAAATTCTTTGGGTAAATACCGAGGGGCAGGACCCCGGATGGTGTGGTCAGAAGGTGTTTGCTTTTATCGGAGACTGCAGGACTGTCTCCTAAAACTGGATGCCACAATCAGGGGCCCCCACATTCTCGCTGCGGTTTTTCTCGCCCTCTCGGCTTTTTTGAATCGAAAGCATAGCTCTTGCTATGCGATGGCCGTAGCAGATTCAGGAGCATCCTCAGGTCCCTGATGCTTTGCCCTGGCCCTGTCTCCACCCAGGCTTCAACCCTCTGCTTTATCTTCTAGCAGTGATTTTTCCCTCCATCCCCTTCTCACCAGTGATACACGTGACATGTATCACGTGTTGGAGTGTTCCCCAGTTCTCACTATTGGCTATTGAATGTCACCATTACATTAGACCCACTTAAGTATTCTCTTACACTCTTCTCCAGCATTTCAGGGGTATCTGGCGTGTCTAGGATGTGCTCACTCAAGCTGTGGCCCTCTGGATGAGGATGCTACCCAGACTACGGAGACACCGGATGGGATTACCAAAGACTCAGACACACCCTGATCTCTTCATTACGGGTGCTGGGGGTTGTCTGTTGTAAACTGGATGCGGGCTTCATGTCCTTTCCAGTTGTGAGTCCGTGTTCCCTCCAGCATGACAGAGCAAAATTGTGGCGCCAGGTTTCCTGGTGGTCTCTTGAGTGTCTAGCCGTTGGCCTTCACTGTTAGAGCACTGGCATTTTGGTTCTGGTTGGCTTATACTACTGTAACAAAGGACCAGAGGCAGGGTAGCTTCCAAACAAAAAGCATCCAGAGGCCAAAAGGCAAGATCAGGGTGCCAGCACGGTCAGGTTTCGGTGAGGCTCCCTTTTCAGAAAGAGGGTGACAGAGCTCTCCTGGGTCCCTTTTCAAAAGACCCTAGCCCCACCCATTGGAGCTCTACATCTCAACATTCCTACCCTCTCGTGCCAGCACCTTGGCGGTTAGAATTTGAGTATAAGACTAGAAAGGGACTCAGGCATTCAGTTGATTGCAGATAAAGGCCAGTCCCTGGGGTCAAGAGTCATATGTCACTCCAATTGCTTGTTTTTATTCCTGGCTAGGACTATGCTATTTAGGGACAAAGCACCTCCTTCTTCTTCTCAGTCCTAGAGCAGCACTGCCATCATCCCTTCTGGATCCCCTCAGGCCTTGCCGCTTCAGTATTCTCCCCCATCTCCTGGCTGCCAGCTCTGCATCTTTGCCTAAAGGCTTTCTGACATCTCCCTTGTGCAGAACTGACGGGAAGTGCCAGGAACACTGAGCATAAGAAGTGGAGTATAAATACTCCCAGATCCCTCTCTCTCTCTCTCTTTCTCTCTCTCTCTGAGTGAGCTCAAGTACACCGCCCCCTTTTTGCCTGTCTTCCTTTCAATGCCAAGTTGTTCTCACACTCCTAGGGGTGCTTCTTGCAGACACCCTTCAAACAACTTCTGGATTCCTCATAGGTCAAGGAGGAGTCAGATAGATTGTTACGGCAGGGTAGAACGCTATGGCCCAGCATGCGTAGATAGAGCTATACAGACACAGATGAACTTGTAGAGCGTATATACATGTTCTCCCCCCTGTCTGTCTTGTCCCAAGATGTAGATGTCCTTGTGAACTCTGGGCCTGTGCTCCCACTTCCTGCCTGCCCTGACCTAAGGGACATGCCCTGTTTCTCCCTGTATTCTTACAATACCTCCTTTGTCCCTTCCTAAAACATGTCTCCTTTTCTGTTGTTGTTTCTGTGTGTGTTTTGTATGTGCATGTTTTTGTGGGTATGTACACATATACATGTGTGGTGTAAGTGCACATGCAGGTAAAGGTCAGAGGTAAACTTTGAATGTCTCTCTCATTCATTCTGCATCTTATTCTTGGAGACAGGATCTCCTGTTGAGCTGAGAGCTCATGGATTCAACTGGAAAGTCCAGCAAGTTCCTGTTTCTCTCTTGTAGGCCCCATGTTGGGCTTATAGGACCATGTCACCACACATAAGTCTTGCGAGGTTATGAGGATCTGAAATCGGGTCCTCCTGCTTGCAACAAGCTACTTAATTGATTGAGCCATCTTCATTATTTTGTTTTAAAGGAGTACTTCCTTAGAGTTAATGACTATTCAAATCTTTCCTGATACATGATTCAACATAAATAATTAATCATGGTCTGTATTCTGCTTCTAAAATACTCCACTCCATATTTGTATTGTAACACTGCAGCTCTATCATTTTCCCCTTGATTCCTGGTCTAGGCAATCATCCCCGAAAATCACACTCGTGTGAGAAGGGACACAAGCTGGAGGGTTTTTGTTTTGAGACAAGGTCTCATGCTGTAGCACAGGCTGGCCTTCACATTTATGGCAATCCTCTTGTCTCAGCTTCCCAGGTGCTGAAATGACAGAGGGGAGCATCACGCCCACCTTTAGATTGTTAAAAAAATTCTTGGACTCTAAGAAAATCTAGTCCTCACCACAAACACTCAATGACAGCACTGAGGACGGAACTTGAAAGGACATTGGTGACCCCAGTGTGAGCCTCGGCTGATGTCATCAATGAATAATTACAACTTCCCTCACTTCTTTTGGACATTCCCTGCTTTATAATTTTATTTATGCATTTTATCATGTGTGTGCATGTGTTTATTTGTGTGTGTGTGTCTGTCTGTGCATGTGTATGTGGTGTGCATGTGTGTGTGTCTGTGTGTGTGTGTCTGTGTGTGTCTGTGTGTGTGTGTGTGGTGTGCATGTGAATGTGTGTGTGAGAGAGTATGCCCACACACATGGGCATATTCAGGCACATGTATGGAATACACAGTACTGTCTGGAGTAAGCTCTCTCCTGCCACCTTCTGGGACCAAGGATGGTCCTTATGGGATGGTCAAGCCCCTCCCTGCTGAGACGTCTCACTGGCCCCCATCCCCTGCTTTAGGTCAGAAGGAAGTAAGGCCTTAATAGCTCTGTTGGATGCAATGGCTAGGTTAAGCACAGCCGAGATTCAGAGTGAATCACTGATTACCGAGATTCTTATAGTTTACTTCTGTGTCAAGCCAGGCTGCCGCAAGTACTGGCTGTACCATGTAGAAGCCCAGGCTAGCCCCATCTGTCATGCAAAACAACTTTTCACACTAAACAGTGCAGAATAGCCAAGGGCCTTTCTCTGCCCCCTCCCCCCCATGCCCCTTGACTCTCTTTCCTGTGATATCAGATACTCTACATGATGAGTACCTATGAGATCCAGGCCCCCTACATGAAAACTCTGGCTAGTGCTAAGGTTGTGGGCAGAGTAGGCAAGGTAGTGGTCCTGATCTGGGCACTCTGCTGTCTTCTTTGTTCATCTCTTGGGGCTACCTAGTCTGTTTCTTCTCAGATTTTCCTCCCCGTTCCTGTTTGCCTCCTCCTGTTTGCCACCATCTCCCTCCTTTTCCTGTTCTGCTGTGTCATGCTGCAGCCGCCTCCTCTCACAGCTGCTGCATGTGCTAAGTGTGGGCCTCTTGCCCAGGGAGCCAGTGTCAGAGGAGAATTGGGAGGGAGATTGGTCCCCTAGAAGATGGAGCTTGTGTGCTTGCAGGCCTTGAGCCTGGACAATACAGCTAGATGTTTTTGCAGCCAGCTCCCATGTGCTACGGCCTCCCCAGCAGAAACAGCTGGAGGCCTTTGCAGGGAGTTTTTGGGACTAGGACAGCGGGCTGTAGCATCAGTCCTAGAGCCTGGGGTTACACCAGCTGGGGGGATGAGGCATGTGGCTTGCAGAAGCTCACACTGTGGCGCTCTCTCTCTCTCTCTCTCTCTCTCTCTCTCTCTCTCTCTCTCTCTGTTGTCTCTGCAGGACTGAGATGTGCTGGTCCTAGCTGCTGTTTGAAAGGATGTCCGGGGTGTCTGAACCCCTGAGCCGGGTAAAAGTGGGCACTTTACGCCGGCCCGAGGGCCTCCCAGAGCCCATGGTGGTGGTACCGGTAGACGTGGAGAAGGAAGACGTGCGCATCCTCAAGGTCTGCTTCTACAGCAACAGCTTCAACCCGGGGAAGAACTTCAAGCTGGTCAAATGCACAGTGCAGACGGAGATCCAGGTAACGGTGGAGGACTCTGTTCCCTCGGCTAATCTGCCCCTCCTTCTACTTCCTGGACAGATGAGCAATCCTTCTGGAGCCTAGAAACCTCTTCTAGCACTGTCTGGCCAGGGCACAGGTTGGCATGAGGAGAGATGTTTTGAGCTTGCTGCATCAGCCTCCTCCAGCTGTGCGTGCTCTATTTTCCTAGGCAGGATTAGAATATACTGGCCTGTTTTAACCTGCATTTGTCGAACACTTAGTATGCAATTCCACACGGTCAGTCTCTCAGCGCACATGATATTGAATTGTCCCTAGAGTAGACACAATGAGGACACACCCATTCTCTTCCAGAATAGTCCTTCATGAGGACGGGAGGAGAAGAGGACTTGATCCTCAGAAGATTTTTCTGGAGGGCTCAGAATGTGAACAAGGCAACCTGGATACCTTGGGGAAAGTCTTCCCAGGTCCAAAGGAGCTAAATTGGCTCCCCATAACCAGCCCTTCTAAAGTCCCCTAAACCAATGTCCACCTGTGGCTCCTTTTATCAGTGATGTGGTGGTCCTGGCTTCCAGGTTGCCATGCTGTCTTTCACAGTGCACATCACGATTTGTACACCAGGGCAGAATGCAGGGACGAGTGTGCTGTCTCTTGCAGTCAGCATCCTTGCTGTGGCTTAGTGGACTCCAGTTTCCCGTAGCTGGTCTGGTTAGGGTCTTGCTTGCTCATCACATGGATTCTGATGAGAAAACGTGAGTGTGTGCAGAGAGTAAGACCCGGCCACCTTTCAGTATGCACTTTCCTCCCTCCTCTGCTGACTCTTGTGTCTTCCTTGGGTGTACCATTTTTTGCACATAGCTGATGCCATCCACTGCCAGCTCAACTCCTTCGATTCCCAGAAGTTAACATGATTTCCAAGTTGCGGGGCCACCATGCCGCCCGATTTTGATGATGGATGAAGAATCTTCAGTTATTCCCATCAGGATGCTCTCTGTGGAGACACCAGTGAGAGAGCGCTGGAGGACAGATGGGACAGAAGTAGGGGCACCACTTGCCATGAGGAGGAAATGGCGGAGAGCAGCTGGAAGGCTGTCTCGGGGAATAAACAGGCTTATAAACACTAGAGTTATAAGCATCCAAAGGAAAGATGGCTACAAATAATAGAAAGTATAGAACACTCACCTTGGGAATCTGGAGTTAGTGGGAGCTAAGGAGTAGCCTACAGTTGTTGTTTGGTTGGTTTGGTTTCTAGACAGGGCCTTGCTGCATGGCCCAGGTTGGCTTCACACTCAGTCTGCAGCCCAGACTAATCTTGAGCTCATGATAACTGTGCCTCAGCTTCCCAAGTGCTTGTATTACACACATGCAGGGTCCTGAACACAGTTCTTTAGCAAGGAGATCTTCCTGCAGCTGTGTGATGGCTCTGCAGTTATATGTACAACAGGCCTACAGAAGGGCAATGGATCCAAGCTCCGAGTATCTGAAGGATACTCTGGAGGGGTGCAGGGACACAGTGGATAATAAAAGAGTGAGATAACTCTCTTCTGGGAACTTATACCCAAGCCTTTTGATTTTCCCTGCTTATAGTTTTTCCTACTGATGAAACAGCACCTTCTAATGTCATCCCGTTGTTACAAGCTGTGACTTTAAAGCCACCTGGACTTCCAGTCAAGGGAAGCTCCATCTGGGATGCTTGTGTGGGCTTGGACCTGAATGTTTAACAAATCTGTGTGCATATTTTCCCCAAGGGGACCCTGCCCACCTGCTGCTTTGCTGTAGAGACTAGAGATGACAGGTGAAGCATACCTAGCACATAGTGGGTCCAAGGATGTGAAACTGTTGCTTGTGTGATAGATAAGAAGTACCTAGCACATAGTGGGTCCCAGGATTTGAAACTGTTGGTTGCCTGTTCCGTCATTGCCCTGCACAGCTATCTCTGAGAGCTCCTATTTTTCCACAAGGACTGAAAAAAAAACCTTCAGTTTTTTTTTTTTTTATCCACTTAGAGGCCTTCTTTTCAAACTGAGACAATGACTACATTTGTATTTTTTAAAAAGCACATAGTATTCTGCAAGGAGTATGCCCTGAGGCTAGGGATATGGAGATAGGGCATTATAGATCACTTGCCTGGTGTGTACTAGGTCCTGATTTCTATCTTTGGTACTGCAAGAAGGAAGGAGGGGAGGGGAGGGAGGAAAGAAGGAAGGAAGGAAGGAAGGAAGGAAGGAAGGAAGGAAGGAAGGAAGGAAGGAAGGAAAGAAAAAAAGGAAGGGAGGGACGTAGATAAGGAGGGAGGGGGAGATAAAGGAAAGAAAAGAGAAAAGGAAAGGAAAGACGCTGAGTATAAGAAGTAAAGAAGGGAAGGAGAAAGGGAGACAAGAAAAAAGTAAATGAAAGAAATGAATGAAAGACAAAATAAAGGAGGGAGGGAGGGAAGAATAAAGAGGAAATAGAACCAGAGGGAAGGGAAAGGAAGAATAAGGGCTTTAGAGAAAAGATTTATGCTCACAGAAGCTTGGGAAAGGCTTGGTACAATGCTGAGGACTGGGCTGTGTCTCAGCGGTAGGGCACTTGCCTATCATGGGGGAGGCCCTGGGTTCCATCCCTAGAGCACAGCTGCCTCAGCCCTGCTCTGAAAATCATGAACAGAGTCTTTCGCAGCAAGACTTCTCAGAACCTCCAGTGGGCTGTTTTACCTGATAAATTTCTAAGACATGGCCACAGTGTGGTAGTTTTCATTTGCCAACGGGAATTCTTAATTCTCTGGCAAGCCTTCTAAGGTGCGTTTCCCCCACCCCAATTCTGTAGAGCAGGAGAGATGGAGAGAGCAAGAGTAGTGGGAGCAGGGCTGGAAGGTGCTTGCTGTTAGTAGGAGGGAGATGTGGACTTGTACTAAGGGAGTGTTCTTGGGAACAGAGATAAGTCGATAGATTTGCATGTATCAATAAGGTAGAGTCAACAGAGACTGATGATTAACTAAACATGGGGAGGGAACAAAAGGAAAGAGACAGGATGACTCAAACTTTGGCTTGGGCAGCAGCATGGGTGCTGGCATCGTTCATTGTGATGAGAACAGAGGTACATGCTGAATCTACAGCTTCACATGGTTCTGTTTGAAGTATTTTTGAAACATCCCTATGGGGGAATGTGGGCCTGCAGCTCAGGAAGAAAACAGGACAGAGAAAAGAGGATTTGGGTGCCATCATGGAATGGGTGTCAGGCCAGAGAACCAGACCATCTATGAAGAATGAGTATAACAAGAGAAGGGTTCCAGTTAGGGTGATCAGGAAAGCCAGCTTTCAAAAAGTTGAGAGAGAAACAGCAGATTTGGTAATACCATGGATTTGATAATAGTGATGGTGACTCTAATGATGGTAGGGATGATGGCAATGGTGGTGGTGGTGATGGTTGTAATATTGGTGATGATAAGGTAGTACTGGTTATGATCGTGGTATTGATGATGGTGGTATTGTTATTGATGGTGGTGGCAGTAGTGATGGTAGTGATGATGATGATGGTGATGATGCTAACGGTGGTGATAGTAGTGATGATGTTGGCAGTAGTGGTGACAGATGATGGTGGTGGCAGTAGTAACAGAAGTTACTGGCAGTGACTATGCTGATGATTGTGGTGATGATGGTGATGGTGATAATGATGGTGATGGACAACGGTAATAGTGATGAAGGTAATGGTGATGATAAAATCTAACATTTTAAACCCCCTCATACATGTTATCTCACTGACTTCTCAAAAAACCCCTCTGAAACACATGGTGTTATTATCTCTACTTTCTATTTAAGGAAACTCGGTGCAGAGGAGTTAAGCAAATTGTTAGTTAAGTGGTGGGTTTTGTTTTCAAACCCAGACAGTCCTCCTCCAGAGTGTACACTCTTAACCAATTCAGTCTATGCAAAGAAGTGACTGTGAGTCAGAGAATCTAGGATTTGGAAATGAACAGCTCTGATAATGGTTCAGGAATGCGAGATAAAGGAGAAAGTATGAGGAACTGCAGCCTGACTAGAGAGACAGGACCCCAGTGCCTAAGACGAACACCGGAGGAAGGTGGCTCTGCTCTGTCTCTTTGAGTACACTTGAGATGCCTTCATATTTCCACGTGGCAACACTGAAACACCATCGGTAGGTGATTCTGGAGAGAGAGGCCATCTTGGCACAGACATTTGTATTAGCCAACCTCTGGATGGTGGCTGAATGAAATCCTGGCTGTGGATGAGACCATACAGAAGAGCAGCCTGAATAATTCTGTCTTCCACTCCACAAATATTGTTGTGTGGCTCCAGTATCGGCACCTGCATAGGATGTTGGCCTTCTCCAAACATGGTACAAGTCCCCATTCCTGTAGGGCTTCCAGACCAAGGCTATGATACCGACCCAGTCCTATGAATGAATCTTTAAAACGCAATGCAAGTGCTCTGATAGAAAGAAATAGAACCTGGGCAAGCATGCAACACAGAGAACAGGGTTGGTCTAGGCACCAAGGACCAGCTTTGCTTAATGCCTACTTGAGGATATAGTCCCTATGGTTTTAGGGATGGGGCCCAGGCCCACCATCCTTTCCTAAGACCCTCCTGAAGTTAGTGGCTGCTTCCTAACCGCCAAACTCTCCTCCTCATCACTTGGTCTTGACTTCAGTGAATTTTTCTGTTTCATTCTATGTCCCTTTATCATCCTGCCAGTTCTCAAACTGCTGTGAGCCCTTTCAGACTTCCAAACATACATCCCTTTGTAGAAACACTGCTGTAACTTCAACTCACTCTCTTAGCTATGTGTAACAAAACAGAAGCAATGGAGACTGGCCCACATTAGTGTCACAGTTCCACAGCATCCTTATCTGGGCACATTGCCAATTTCAAGGTTTTGTTTTGTTTTGTTTTTTATCTTGACTCAACTTCTCTCTGTGTAAATGTGAATACCCCCATCATGCTTCCTCTGTGATGAAACAGTTATGGCAAAAGCAGGCATGGCAGCACTTACCTATGATCCCAGCTTCCTAGAGGCTGAGGCAAGAGGATGGTAAGTTCCAAGGCTACAAAGTGAGACCCTGTCTCCAGAACAGAACAGCTCTGAAAATAATCACTAGCTTTGGAGGCTAAGTCCTTGCAGGAAGCAGGCAGATGCTAAAGAGACCAGCAGTGCCCAGATGAGAAATATGTGCTACCCTTCTTGAATTCCCACTCTCCTTTGCGTTGGTACTCATGGGAAACCGTGTTTGCTGGGAGCTCTGACTCTCCGTGACAGGTGGAGGCTTATGTCATCACGTTTTCCTCTAACGTGCTAGTTTGCTAGTCTGGGAAAGGGATTAAGACAACATCTTACAAAACAGCAGGAGGATGTCAACAGACGGTACTGCCAGGAGCCTCCATGTTTTCTTCCTATCCTCTAGTACCTCTTTCTTTTCTTTCCCCTCTTTTGCAGGTGGGGGTTACCATAGGTCCTGGGTTATAGCCCAGTTTGTATGCACTGTCCAGGGCTGATCAGCAGTGCCCTGCTAATGTCAATCCAGTCCTGAGCCGGAGGATACATTTTACGATCACCCAGGTCTAAGTGTCGTGCTCCTATCTTATCAGGACACTGAGGGGCTAGCTGTCTTCTCCTCTGGCTGACTCTTGCTGATCTATTCTGTGCAGGACTCCACCCATCATTAGAACCTTCTGCTTCTCCTATGGGAAAGCATCAAGCAAAGGGTCTGCTTTGCCTGTGATACAATGTATCTCAAGAGTTGTTCCCATCAGTGTGATGATATATTGTACCCCAGGAGTTGCTCTCATCTGTATGATGATATAATGTACCTCAAGAGTTGCCACAGCCCAGGGCCACCTCCATCCTAGGTTTGTTTTTCTCAGCCCCTGCCATGAACAGGTGCATGGTCAAGGTTTATTCTTACCAAGTGTAGTGACTCATATCTGCAATTTCAACATTTGGAAAGCTGAAGCAGGGGGATTTCTGGGAATTTGAGACCAGCCTGAACCACAGAATAAGTTCTGGGCTAGCCAGAGCTACTAGCAAAACCCTGTCTTTAAAGGGGACAAGGCTAGAGATAAGGCTCTTTAAGAGCACTTCTTCTTGCAGAGGACCCAGATTTGATACCAAGCACTTAAATGGAGGCTCACAAGTCTGCCACACAACTTGTAAGGGATCTAATGCCCTCTTCTGGCCTCTGTGGGCATCAGCTATTCCTGTGGTACACATTTATGCATGCAAGCAAAATAGTCAGACAAAAAAATATATCTTACTACAACCAAGGACCATTCATGTATAAAACCTAGAACCCTTGCTCAGATGTAGCCCATGGCAGTTCAGTATCTAAGTAGGTTCCCTAGTAAGGGGAACATGGACTGTCTCTGACATGAACTCAGTGGCTGGCTCTTTGATCACCTCCCCCTGATGGCGGAGCAGCCTTACCAGGCCACAGAGAAGGACAATGCAACCAGTCCTGATAAGCTAGTGTCAGATGGAAGGGGAGGAGGGCCTCCCCTATCAGTGGACTTGGAGAGGGGCATAGGAGGAGATGAGGGAGGGAGGGTAAGATTGGGAGGGAATGAAGGAGGGGGCTACAGCTGGGATACAAAGTGAATAAACTGTAATTAATATTAAAAATTAAAAATTAAAAAAAATCTTAAAAGAAAATAAAAGAAGGAAAGACCTCATCTTGGGTTTGTCCTGAACTGAACCCTTCTGGAGCTTCTCTCCACCCTGTCCAGATGCATCTCTTCTACCCTCAGTGGGCACTCTGGGTTGCAGGTGTCCTTTGGATGCTGCTTGCCTGTCAGGTAAAGAGGGTATAGTCCATCTCCCCAAAGCAGTCTGTTCTGCACCCGCTTCTTCTCACTATGATCTCCCGTGAATCCCCACAAGCCTCCCAGAATCCCCAGAGGGGGAAGATTCGGGTACTGTGACACACAGCTCTTCCCTATACTTATCAAGCTTCCCAGAATCCCCCGAGGGGGAAGATTCAGGTACAGTGACACACAGTCCAGACCTATACTTATCAAGACACTTACCCCAAGGCCTTCCTTCAAGTTTAGACCCGTCACCTAACTAGATACAGGGTATCACGGGATGAATGTTTTGGTACCCCCTAATTCATACGTTGAAGTCATAACCCCTACCTAATATGATGGATATAGGGGTGAGAACCTTTAGGAAGTGCTAGCACTGACCAAAAGACCTGTGTTGGAGACTACTACTTCCTGTGATAACATGGAAAGGTGAGGCCCTTGGGAATGTGATTAAATCAGGAATGGCTTGAGGAAGTGCTTAAGAAGAGGTTGAGAGCCTAGTGAGCTGGCTCAGTAGATATGATTGCATTTGCTCTTGCTGAAGACTGAAATTTGGCTTCCAGCACCCACATCAGGTAGCCCACCACTACCTGTGACTCCAGGGTCATGTACACAGCTCCTACTCCCATATACACATAGTGAAAAAATATTAAACATCATTTTAAAAAAGATGTCAATGAGAACACCCCTGCCCACCCCCTTCTACTGTGTGAGGACTTAGCACGGGCCCCATCTTGAAACCCTTGCCGGATACCAGGTCTGATAGAGCTTTGATCCTGGACTTCCCAGAACTGTGAGCAACATATTTTTCACTGTTTATAACTGTCCAGTGAGGTGCTTCATGATGGAAGAAGGAACAGATTAATACCAGGGTCAGGGCAGCAGCCCCCAATGGTTGACAGGCAAAGTCCTTGGCCCACAGGCCAGGTTCTTTTTCACCTAAGCATTCCTCACTTCCTTCAGTCAGAGGCACAAAGGCAAAGCCTCAAGGTTGGAGATGTGACTGGAAGAAAAGGGTGGGGGTCTCCATGCCTGAGGAAGCTAGTCCTAAGAGAAGGCTTGGCCTACATCAGGCTAACCCCCTCCATGAGAATAGCCCAGAGACAAGCAGGAAGGATTCAGTCAGGAAACCACAAACTAGCACCACACAGCGGCATAAAAAGAGGCACATTGACACACACTTCCTCTTTTCTGCACCCTTCTCATTTCCTGTGTGTGGTTCCAGCCCCTCACACATGCAGACACTCACTGTGGTGAGGGCAAAGATGTGAAGCCTGTAGCTCTCTCTTCATTTATCTGTGCACATAGGCCCGTGACGTCCACAAACGAGGAGTCAGGTGTCTGTGCGGTTGTTCTATTTTTGATCAGATGGGTTCATGGTTGAATATCCTCCTTAGAGCTCTTATCACCTCAGAACGAATGCTTTCAGAGTGATAAGTTATGCAAACTTTAGTATTTTGCTCTGCAACCACTATTCAAAATTGATCTGTTATATGAGTCGAGGACTTGGGGCTTATACAGCTTTTGTCTTCATTTCCTAAGTCTGCTTTAACAAGTTACTAGAAACCAATGGTTAAAACAACAGAAATGTTTCTTTCATAGCTCTGAAGACTAGAAGCCCCAAGGGCGGGGTCAGGACCTCACACACTCTTCCCCTCCCTTCCAGTGTCTAATGATGAACTCCTAGTGCTTTTGGGCTTTGGTAGCATCTCCCTGCTCCACCTCTCTATTCCTATTGTCCCCTCCCCCATAGCTCTTGTAAAGACACCCTTGATTAAGAGCCACACAGAGAGTCTGGAAAGACTGGAAACTGAGCTGTTTAGCTTAATTACATCCACATAGAGTCTCTTTTCAAATGTGATCTCCACCTGAGAACATGGGAATGTCTTCCTGGAATTTCAATTCCCTAGTAGCCATCTGTTTGGATCACTGGTATCACATCCAGGCATGTGTGGCGAGAGCACACGGATGTGCAGAGATGAATGTAAGTCTGTTTTGCTTTGACATCCAGCTGGGGTCAGGGAACCGAGCCCAGATGATATGTCTACTACTGTCCCCACAGCCAACGAGGCTGTGGGATGTGTGCCACTTTTTAAGAGATTTGCTTTTATTTATGCGTGTGTGTTTTTGCCTGTGTGAATGTATGCTTGGCGTATGTGTGGTGGCCTGCAGAAGCCAGAAGAAAGCATTGGATCCCTTGGAGCTGGAGTTACAAGTGGATATGAGCCACCTGACATAAGAGCAGGAAGCACGTTTCACCATTGAACGATTCCTCCAGCGCAACTTTGTCACTTCTTAAATAATCTCCTCCTATCCCCTAGCTTGTGATCCTGACTTCAGTGGTACCCAGTTTTTTCAGTGTGGTTTACAGTCTTCCGTAACACTCATCCACTCACCTGTCTGCTCTCTGTCTCCACTGGGTGTCCACACCTTAGGCGAGGACCCAGAACTCATCACCATTTCCTGAAGCGCTCTTTCTAGAGACTAGTTGGAATTCTACTGTGTCATTGTCACCATGACTAGGACATGAAGCTTGGCTGTCAGGTGGATGTAGCCCTGGATGTTAAACAGCTCCCACAACAAAGAATATTTTTACCCCGTTCTAGTTAGTGTTATTATCGATATGACAAAACACCATGATCCAAAGCAAGTTGAGAAGGAGAGGGTTTGTTTGGCTTATGCTCCCACATCGTAGCCCATCATGTAGGAAGTCAGGGCAGGAACCTAGCCACAAGAGCTGATGCAGAGGCCATGGAGGGTTGCTGCTTACAGGCTTGCTCATTATGGCTTGCTCAGCCTGCTTCTTTTTTTTATAGAACCCAAAAACACTAGCTTAGGAACAGTAATAGTCCGGGTCCTCCCACATCAATCACTAATTTAGCCATGCCCTACAGGCTAGCCTACAACCTGGTCTTATAGAAGCATTATCTCAATTGAGGTTTCTTCCCCTCCAGTGACTCTAGCTTGTGTCAAGTGGACATCAAACTAGCCAGCACCTGCCCCAAATGTCAACAGCACCCTGTTGAGACTCTCTAATGCAGATTAAGCACCATAGCAAATGGGAACACTGTAGATCCATCCCCCAGAGCAAACAGCACTCTTCAACTGTTCATTCGGAAGCAAGCCATGTGACCAATTCCCCAAAGCCAACTTCCCAATGAATTATAAAGTCATTATTTAATACGGTATCTTATTAGAGGGAAACTTTTTTTTTAAAGAGACACATTAACCAGCCCAGTACTTTCCTGTTTGCCTTTTTTTATTCTTTCTTCCTCTTGAAGCTCATCTTAGCATTAAGAGCTTTTTTTTTGTGTGTGGCATATTAACAATCAGAATTTTGAATAAAGCAGGTCTATATTTAACAGAGTTTTTTTCCCTAATTTTTGAAGACAACCCTTATGCTTTAAGTCAATTAAAGATAAGATGCTTGTTACTGTCTCAGCCTTTTTATTCTCTCTCTCTCTCTTTTTTTTTTTTTTTGAGTTCTACCTCCCATCTCCATGTATAACAAAAGAGAAAAATGAAGACACTGTTGTATTGAGCTTGATGCTCAGGCCCTAAAACTTGTACAGGTCTTTGCTCTGAGCAGAATGAAGTCATTTTCCTCTGCACTGTTTCTTCCAGAGCGCAAGTTTATAGCCAGATCAGCTCTGGGTGTGGCCTGATCGTCTTGGGCCTAATTTTATTATTCATAATCTTCCTTCTGCCTCTGCTAGCATCCACATATGCTCATGTTATCTCGTCATGGCTTATGGCCCCATCACGATAACTGCTATTTGTTGAGTGGCTAATGTGTACCAAGCACTGTCTGAGCTCTTTACGGAGTCAACATAAGGCAGGCCAGTCATAGTTATGTACCACATGTCAAAACACATTAGCCTGTCATCTAAAGAGAACTGAAAAGAAATTTAAACCTGCACTCTGTTTTCTTAGAAAGTTATCACCGGAAGATTCTTTCTGAGACAGGACATATATATATATATATATATATATATATATATATATATATATACTCCTCAACCAATTACCAGTTAGAACTCAAAGAAGGTCCATATCCATCTGATCCAAGAACAGACACGGGCAATTGCTTTAGTCCTAGTGTGTCAATGTCTTTATTAGATTCATAGGAGTCTTCTAACAAAATACCATCTCTAAGTTCTGAGGTCTAGAGAAGCCAAGATCAAGGTGTTGGTAGGACTGTGCCCTCTGAAGCCTGTGGGAGAATCCTTCCTTGCCTCTTCTCCAGGCGTGGTGATTTGCCTTCATCTTTGGTGTTCTTGGCTTACAGATAGGTCACTGGAAACTTGACTCTTCACCTATCACTTGCATTCTTGTGTGCACGTCTCTCTTGGTGACTTAATGTCCCCCTTTATAAGAACATCAGTCAGATGAGAGTAGAGCCTACCTAATGACCTCATTTTAATTTGACTAGTCTGCACAGACTCTATTTCTCAAAAAGGTTGCAGTGAAAAAAAAAAAAAAGTAGAGGGTGTGGCTCCATCATGCCTTTCTGGAGAAACAAAATTCAGCTCCTAACAATATGTTTCTGGATGTACATTTGAAGTTCTTTGGAGTCCATAGAGGAACCCAAACCCCCGTCAACCCAGGGAAGTAAGGAATGGATTTCCAGAGGCCCTCACAATGCTGCCCAAGGAATCCAGGGGGAGGAATCAAAACCTCTATCAGCTCAGGGGAATCAGGAGCATTCAGGATAGAGGTCTGCATGAAATGACATTGACAAAGACTCTCCTAAAATATGGCAGAGAGAGAAGAACCTGGAACCAAAGGGGCAGTTGGAACCAGGCTATCTTGGTGGAGGATGGGAAGGTACCAGGCTGTCTGGGAGGGCCTTGGTTATTATATTGTTTTTGTTTGCTTGTTTTAATAACCTGGCCACAAATACAAAAAAGCTTAAATAAACTTAAGGAAAAGTTAAGTGTGCCTTGAAGCAGATGAGCCTGAGGACGTAATGAAACAGAGAGGTCACTGGAAGTTCTGGAACGTGGCGGTCACTGGGAAGAAGAGGGAGAGGTCTGTTGCTCGGATGATCTTAGCAGGATCGTTTAATAATGGGAGGATTACGTCATTCTGCAATTTCAGACTTGTGTGAGGGAGATGGGGGGATGAGTCAGTAGGCCAAGTGCTTGCCACACAAGCGTGATGGCTGGAGCTCAGATTCTCAGCACCTACGTAAAAGCTGGTGGGTACGGCAGCCCACCTGCGATCCCTGTGCTCTGGAGAGCCGTGACACAGCAACCCCAGAGCAAGCTCTCTAGCTATTCTAGCAAAATCAGGGAGTCCTGGGTTCAAGGGAGAGACCCTGCCTCAGCATATGAAGTGGAGACTGTCTTTTGGAAGACATCTGGTATAATCCTCTGATCTCCACATGTACCTACACACATGTAGCCATGCAAACACACATGCATGCACACCACACATATACAAGTGAACATTAGAAAGTGGACAGACACAAACTGAGACAGCTATGACATCACTAGATGATGTCATCTCATGATGTCATCATGATGTCATCTCCTCTCCTAAATGTGGTCTACCACCAACTGAGGAGTCTTCATATGGTGCATGACCTTAAACCCTCTGGGTGAGGGGACAAGCTATCCGGATACATTTCTTCTTTGTTTCTGACCTACAAGTGGAAAAGTCAGAGATCAGGGAATCGGGGAAAGGCCTTCTAGTGTCTTCACACTATTTAGTACTTGAAGTAAATCAACATGATCCAAGAAGGAAGGAAAACCCTAGGAACACAAATGTTGCAAGAAAGTACCAGAAGTCTTTTATATTCTAGACTGTAACCCAAGGCAGCTAGAATGTGTGCCCTTGGGCACTGGAAGCCCAAGTACGGGATGAAGGCAAGATCTCTCTGAAGCAAAAGGAGCCCCGGGCTTATCTAAAAAGCCAGCACTTGTTTAAAACTCAGGTTACATATGGCAATTGAGCAAGTAGGGAAACACCATATACTGTCATTTTTAAGGAAGGCTTCATTAGCAGAGAAAGAAATATTGACTCGTTAAATGGCAGCTAATGAGCTGGGGGTCGGGCGCCAACACTGCTTCTCCTGTTGTTTTCGTGCGTGGGAGCACAAGGAAGGCAGGGCTGGAGGTAGCACAGCGCAGATGCGCCCCCTAAACGGAAGGCGTCCTCATCTTCCTACCTGTACTCACGAGCTTCTCCACGGCTGAGGGCTGTGTGCTCGCTGGAGCCATAGCTCCGGAGCTCTTCATAGTGTGCCCATGGCAGATGGCTGAATGCAGAACCATCTGCAGCTTGATAGGACAAGGATAGAAGATCACAGGGGACACTGTGGCCCAGAGAGCCTGCCATCCTGTCACAAGGTCTGTCTCCTCAGAACTAGATTCACAGCCTAGTTTGTTTTTTTTTTTTAATTGTATATCTTATTTTTTTTGAGATACTTAATATCATTTCCTAATTCTTTTCTTCCTTCCAAACCCTTCCATGGACCCCACCTTGCTCCCTTGCAAATTGATGGCCTCTGTTTCTTTAATTGTTGTTACGTGTGTATGTCGGGGGGAGGGGTGTTCTCAAATATATAAATGCAACCTGCTCAGACTGTATGATTTTACTTGCATGCATGTTTTCAGGGCTGACCATTTGTTTTGTCTAACCAGTTGGTGCGCCCTTCCCTGGGCAGGATTGTTTCTGCTGCTCTAAGCATTCCTCACTTGCTTATAGTTTGTTTGTTTGTTTGTTTGTCTAGAGTTTTTTTTTTCCCTCGTGAGATTTTTTCCCCATTTTATTTTGTTATGCTTATTGGTGTCATCTTTATTCAGATCATGTTTAGGCAGCCTTGCTGGTGAGACTTCACGAGCCTAGCTCCCGGCATTTCTAGGAGACATACTCTCACAGCATATCTCCTGTTCCTCTGGCTCTAAGGATCTTCTTGCACCCTCTTCCACAATGATCCCTGAGCCTTCGGTGCAGGATCTGTGTTGCAAGTGTATCAGTTTGATCCGTTAGAGTTATAGTTTTCTGTAATGGTTCCCATTTGTTGCAAAGAAGACCTTTCTCCATGACAAGCAAGAGCAACTATCTGTGGGTTCAGGGATCCATAGCCAGAATGTACTTGGGGATTAGTAAAGTGTCGATTATAGATTCTCCTCCAAGCTCCATGACTTTACTAACCCTGGGCACGCAGTTGTGAGCATCGCATTCATTTCTCCTGGTCATGTATGAAGGACGGACATAGATTACAATGAAGTTCTGCTACAATGTATCTCCACATTACAAAGTTAACTTCATAGGTTAAGGGCCCGTTCACCAGACACTCCTTTCCCCAGATCCTGAGCCACCCAAGCTTTTAGTATACACTGGTGGGTTCCCACTTTCTCAGCTTCAATGATTTACTAGAACAAGTCAAAGTACTGGGGGAAAGTACAATATTTCAAGCTGGAGTTTTACTCTAATGGAGACAGATTAACCCCAGCCAGCGAAGAGGTACACAGAACTTCTGAAAGACTCTGAAACAGGAGGCTTCTGTTCTCAGGCACAGAAATGCGCATCACCAAGTCTCTCAGGTGAACATCCTGATTCAGAGATCTATTAGGGCTTCGGATATAAGGTGTGGTTGATGACACGTGGACTCTTTAGCCACGTGATTCAACTTGATCCCCATTTACCCTCCCACCTTCCCTCCCGCTCTGGCTAACTCTCAGTCTCAAAGCTGCAGCTCTCCAAGAACATGGCCGGTCTTTACAGTCTGAAAAGCCAACACTTGGTTGGTCAGTGCCCCCTCCTCAACCCCGTGCCCCGTGCTCCTGAAACTGTGGGTCCACTGTATGTTAGGACCCAGCATGAATAACAAAGGCAGTCCTATCACATGGAAAATCCCAAGACTTGGAACTAAGGACAAAGACCAACCAAATCCTTTATAATCTAACTTCAGTAATCAGTCTGGTCAGGGGGTCAGAGGGTGGGGATGCCATTCAGTGAGACTGTCTGTCCCCAGCAACATCCACCCTCAGGAAAGACGTTGTACAGCTTGGGTTATGCCAGCCTTGCCTCACGTGAGCACTTCCAGATGGTCGTGTGCAACTGTTAGGAAGGCCCAACAGGCTCCGAACACTGTTTTTTTTTTTTTCTGATCCAAAGTGATATTTCAGATTCACCTTGTGTTCCCCATTTCCCCCCTCAGCCCTGGAATCATCTCTTTCAACAAGAGCCTTGGACCCTTTCCCTGAAGGATGGTGCTTGGAAACTAACTCTGAGGCTTGGTTTGAAATCCGATGTGGTGTGGCATTGCTCATTAAGCCCTCTTAGTAAGGACAACTCAAAGCTCTCCCCCGTCCCATTCAAAGCCAGTCAAACCACCATTTCAGGACAAGCCCTTATGACACAGTCATTTCTAGCTTCCACTCTCCATAGTTTGAGTACTTTTCCTAACTGTAAAAAATTTCCACTATTTTCATTATATTTCTCCTTTTGCTAAGCTCCTATGTAGGTGATCAATAGCACCATCATTCACCTCTCTCCAACCCTGGGCTGGCTGCTAATGCCAGCTCCTCAGCTTTGCTGTTTTGACCCCTGGCCATGTACACGCCACTTACAAGAGAAGGAAAAGGGTAAGGGGGTAGGGAGTAAAAAAGATAGAAGAATAAAACAAAATTTTGTTTTCATAATATAGTTTAAGCTGGATCTTGTAAGAGATTACTGCATTAAAATAATGTTCATTTTAAACAAAAAGTGTTGTGGGCTAGAGAGGTGGCTCAGCATTTAAGAGCACTGACTGTTCTTCCTAGGTTCAATTCCCAGCACTCACATGGCAGCTCACAACTGTCTGTAACTCCAACATGTAGGGATGTTCATTAGAACATAAAATAAAACACAATTTAAAAAAAAAAAAAAAAAAGTATTACTCTTGAGCCAAGCAACATTCCAAAGAGTTTTAGCTAATTTGATCTTCACAAAACTATTTAACTGGGGCTCTGGTTCTTCCTCCTTGTTCTAGATGAAAAGCCTAAATCTGGAGACCTGTATGCACAAATTTCTCAAAGAACTAACTTAAAAATGAAGGAAAAGAGATGGTGAGAACCAACTGTTCAAATTTGCCTTCAATATCCACTCTTAGTTGCTGAGCCACCTCTACAGCCTTCGCAAATTTTTTTTATAAAGCCCAAGACCTTTGGTCCAGAAATTCTACTCTTTTGAATTAATTGAAAGCAAATAGCAGTGTATCACTTTACACTGATTTTCAAAATTTCACAGTAGTTAAAAAAAAACAAAACAAAACAAAACAAAAAAACCCAGAAATGTTCTTGGATTTCCAGAAATAGAGGGCTGAATAAATATAGTTTGTTGATACAGTAGACTATATCACTCATCTCCAAAAAAGAACAACTAAGCTGACATGTGGGCCAGTGGAAGAGCACTTGCCTATCATATACAATGCCCTAGGTTTGGTTCCCAGCATAACAAAACAAGAGAAAAAGAAACATTTCCAGGGTGTGATGACATATCCCTGTAGTCCTAGTGCTGAGGAGGCTGAAGCAAGAGGATTGCAAGGTCAAAAACATCCTGAGCTAAATAATGCTTTGTGTCAAAAAGAGAAAGAGAGAGAGAGAGAGAGAGAGAGAGAGAGAGAGAGAAAGAAAGAAAGAGAGAAAGAGAGGAAGAAAGGAAGGAAGGAAAAAAGAAAGAAAGAAAAAAAGAAAGAAAGAGAGGAAGAAAGGAAGGAAGGAAGGAAGAAAGAAAGAAGGAAGGAAGGAAGGAAGAAAGAAAGAGGAAGGAAGGAAGGAAGGAAGGAAGGAAGGAAGGAAGAGAGAGAGAGAAGAAGGGAGAGGGAAAGAAAGAGTGAAGACAAGAAGAAAACTATGTACCACCATATCAACAATGTGGGCAAATCTTAGACATTATGCTAGGTGAAAAAAGTTGGGCAGAAAAAATGCCGCATGTAAATAATTCCATGCACGTGAAATCCTTTGAAACTGGGGGAGGGGATGGGTGCCTGATGTGGGAGCAAGAGTGGGAGTTAGCCACAAGGGTTGACCCAGAAAGAGAACTGTCTGAAGATGCGGAAAACATGTGTTTTTAATCAGTATGTAGGTCACATGAGTGTATTTATGAGGCAGTCCATGTATGGTTAAAATTTATATATTTTAACATGTTATATATGTATATACACATGTGTATGTGTGTGTCTGTGTGCATACATACCACCTTAAAGAAGAACTGAGAAGAACAATGGTCATGCTTGGGGTGTAAGAATGGCAGCCGCAGCTGGTGGTTGCTGAAGCTTGGCTGTGCGGGCAAGGAGGGCCCTTAGACTCCTGCACTTCTTTTGCATAACTTTGTGATGTTCAGTTCTACATAGGTTCCTAGCTATTGCAAATGAGGTGCTAAATTAATCAATTTCAGTTTGGTAAAGAGTAGGTCCTACCTTTCAGTACCAGAGGTGAGGGCTGCGTGTAGGACTCAGCAAAGATATGAGGGGTTCTGGGTAAAATGTCAGGGTGACCAAGTGGGCAGAGATGAGCAGGAGGTCGGTAGCAGAAGCAGGTGGAGATAGTGGCAGACCTTTGGCCTCATGTCTTCATCCACAGTGGCTCTCTCTCTCCGGAGCCACTGTGGATCGTGTCCTTCTCCTCCAGCCCCAGTGCTGATTTCAGAGCTAACGTCAGAGGGCTGGCATGTGCTCTGGTCCTCATGCCCCGCTCGCATGCGTCTCACAGAGCAGCAGTGAGCTTTTCTGATGGACATTGTCTTCCTTAGGAGGAAAGGTAGTTTTGTGGCTGAGGTCACATCCCATGGAGTTCAAGAGAAGTGGAAGGAGGCAGCTGGAACAAGACACACGGGTGTCCAGGCCCGTGTATGATTGAACATTATTTTAAACCAGCGCTGCTTAAATATTAGGCTTGACATTTTCCTAGAAGAGACAAAAAGAAACACACTTTCTTCTATTTCCAATAAAGGAATTAGTTGTACTTTGCTTACTGAATTAGACAACTTCTTGGTAGGCATGTTTAAAAAGAAAAAAACCACATACAGTCTAAACAACAACGTATCCCTCCTCTCCTTGGCCAGACTGTAGCCTCCAGGCTGGGGTAGGCTGATGTAGGCTGGGTATCCATGCATTTCAGAGTCTCAGCTCACATGGGTCAGTGTCTGTGATGTTTTAAATCTGCATCCAGGGAACTGCGTGCCATCAGGAGTGGTCAGCTCTACTCACTAGATATGGACGCACGGGATAAATGTGATTACCAATAGCTAAGCTTGTCTAGTCAGGGCCTTCTGATGGGCTTCCTGGCAGAAGCTGACACTACAGTTGACATTCGTGTTAATTGGGCTCTGTGTCTGGACCAGGAAGTGGTGGCATTGGTCTGTGGGCATGGGACCTGCTGAAACGGTGGGTAAAAGAACAAAAAGAAAACCCCCAAAGCAGAACAAGAATGTTAGTGGCTTCCTGTCCACTTTTCTGACATTGTATGGGCAGTGTGCCACTTAATTCTTTAATGTTTATCTCCTTCTGTCTCCTTCAGCTCTGCCATGCCCTAGGTCAGCTTGGCAAAGCAAAAACTAGAGTCCAGAGATCCAGGGCTGGGTTCACAAAGCCCAGCTTAGTCCTGGCATTGGTTTCTTTACCAGCTTTATGCATGGGGTAGTACCTGCTTGCTTCTCTGTGTCACGTGGACTCAGTGAAGTCACATGTGGAGAAGTCCTAGCAGGGCCTGGACTTGTACTGCATCCTGCTGGGCTAGACTGGAAGCCGACCAGAAGGGGCTTTTCCCGGGGCACGTGCTCAGCTGGTATTAATTGTTTTGATCTGTGATCTCAGCCTCTGCATCTTGCCCCCACTTCTGCTACGTCCTCCCACCTCCTCTGGGTCTGTCCCGTTTTGCCAAATTGTTCATTCATTGGGTAGAACACACTGTGCACCGAGGCTTGCACTAACGGTTAGAGAATCAGAAATAAATAATACCCAAGACAGATTGGCGCCCAGGGTTAGGGGATGCGCACAGGGAGCTCGTGAGAGCCCAGCAGGAGAGCATCCCTGAATCTTAGCCCTCTCATCTCCTCCCTAGGAGATCATCACCTCCATCCTGCTGAGTGGGCGAATAGGGCCCAACATCCAGCTGGCTGAATGCTATGGGCTGAGGCTGAAGCACATGAAATCAGATGAGATCCACTGGCTGCACCCGCAGATGACAGTGGGCGAAGTGCAGGACAAGTATGAATGTCTACACGTGGAAGCTGAGTGGAGGTAGGAATGGCACCCTCTCTCCGAGCGTCCCTCAGGCTCATAATCTTCTAGAAAATCTAGAGTGGCTTTCTAGATTAGTCATCCCCACAATGTCCTGATGCAAGTATTTTTGAGATCTACCCTGGGTTAGTAGTGAATCCCCATTTCAGGACAGGATCCAGGCACAGTTCCAGACCAGATGCTGCTGGTGCTATGGTGAAGGGGAGCAGAGGGTGGGAAGAAAGAAGAGCCAGGTCAAGGGTTGGTCTTTGAAATAAGGAAACTAGTATCTGTTGCCAGAAGCCTCATAGATATCCTTTGCATACTGAGGGGTAGAGTAGTTTTGACCCTGTGAGTCCTACTACTTTCTTGGTATTCCAGCCTCCCAGCATCATCCAGAATCTGTCTCATTGCAGGTATGACCTTCAAATCCGCTACTTGCCAGAAGACTTCATGGAGAGCCTGAAAGAAGATAGGACCACACTGCTGTACTTCTACCAACAGGTAAAACCACCCCCTTTGCCTTTCTTTTTTTCTTTCTTATAATACTAAAAGCTGAACCCAGGATATCATAACTGCTAAGCAAGTGTTCTTCCACTAAATGGAATCCTTAGCCATTTTTCCCCTGCAGTGTCTCTTGTTTGTTTGTTTGTTTGTTTTGTTTTGTTTTGTTTTGTTTTGTTTTGTTTTGTTTTGTGAGACAGGGTCTTGGTCTGTCTATGTAGCCCTGGCTGTCCTGGAGCTCACTGTGTGGACTAAGCTGGCCTGGAACTCACAGAGATCCATCTGCCTCTGTGTCCCAAGTACCGGGATTAAAGGCGTATGCCACCATGTTGGCTTCAGAAGAGTCTGGTTAAGCTGATAGAGATGGCCTTGACAAACTGGCATAGCCCATAGAGACCTTGAACCTATAATCCTCTGGCTTCAGCATTCAGAGTAGCTGAGATTACAGGCCTGAACCACTAAGCCTGGCTTCAGTTTTATTCAATCCAAAATGGCAATGGGAGAGGGGAATGGAGATGCTTGTCCATGGTGGAATACTTTCTTAGTTACTTTTCTGTTGCTGTAAAGAGGTGTCATAACCAAGGCTTATAGAGATTATTGGGCTTACAGTTTCAGAAGGTGAGTCCAATACTATTGTGAGGAACCTGGCAGTAGGTAGGCAGGCATGGTACTGGGGCAGTAGCTGAGGACCTACATCCTTATCTGCAGGTCAGAGGTAGAAAAAGACAGAGACAGAGACAGACAGAGACACAAAAAGACAAAGACAGAGAGACAGCAACAAAGAGAGACATACAAACACTGAGAATGACTGAGGTTCTAAAACATCAACCCTCGCCTCCAGTGACACACCTACCTCCACAAGGCCACACAATTTAATCCTTTCCAAACAGCTCCTCCAACTGGGGAGCAGGTATTCAAGTTTATAAGCCTCTGAGGGCCATTCTCATTCAAACTACCAACATGACCATGAGAGACACAGCCCAGGAGGCATCAGTTTGCTCCAGGAAGGAAAATGAGGGTGTGAGTCTGACCCTTGGCCTTTCTCTCTCCAGCTCCGGAATGACTACATGCAACGCTATGCCAGCAAGGTCAGCGAAGGCATGGCCCTACAGCTGGGCTGTCTGGAGCTCAGGTAGGTAACCGTGAGCCCTCTTCCAGGAGAGCACAGTGCTGGCTCTAGACTTGTTGGCTTGTCCCTCCTCTAGGAAGTAGAAGTAGGTATATGAAAGACAGAAAGAGAGGAAGAGGAGGCTCACGTCCTGAAGGACTCACCATCTAGTCTTCATGATAGACAAGGGAGAAGGGCAACTCCGACTCTCCCTGGTCCCCTCCCCTCCCGTGGCCTGCCCCTGTCCTTATCTCTAAGCTGCCCATTTGTCCTACACGTCCATCACTGCTGATGTCACTCAGGGATCCAGAAATGCTTCTACAACTGTGGTCTGGGTCTAAAAATACACCACACACGGATAGGAATCTCAGTCTGGGATACCCATTGCTGCATCCCAAGCTCCAGGAGGTAGGTACTCGATCTGTATGTGTGTTAGAGCACCATCCAACCACGGCTCCCAGTTGAGAGTGTATGGAGGTGGCATGTGTGCATGGTTAATTACAATTAGAGACAGAATGAGTAGGTCTCAAACAGTCTTCTACCAGGAGACAATAACCAGAAAGGAGAAAGTGGAGCTGTTCCTGGAAGGAAGCGAAAGATTTCAACTAGCAGGCAATGGATGAGATTGGGGCTGAGAACCGGGCATTCCAGACCCAGGGAATAGTGGAAGCAAAAGCCTTGGCTGGAGAACCACAGGGCATGCGACAGTGGAAGCAATGACCATCATGAGGGCAGGCTGATGACATCATTAGAGTGGGACAGAAGGACAGTCTAAGAAGGCAGGAATTACTCTTGGCTGTTGGGTCCCATTGCCATTTGGGGCAGAAGTGGACCCTGTGGCTAAACCTGTGCTTTTAGCCTGGTCTTGACCACGGCCACAACACCTAAGTTTGACCACCCATCTGCCATTTTTCCCTAGAGTCAACATCTGAGTAAACATTGTGGTTACCTGGGAGGCAGATGCAATAGAGTCCCAACCCCACCTTTGGCCCTGTGGGCTACAAGACCTAGGTGGGACCTTAGAAGATGAACCTTTAGCCAGTCTCCTAGGTTGTTTGGATGTAGTTAGCCTCATCAGAATTGCTGAAGGACTTTCATGACCCTTGCCAGGAAAACCATGACCAACTGTTACTTCTGTTTGGCCTATTGCATCATTCTGGGGGATTTCTGACTCTACCCATGATATTCAGGTTGACTGAAAATAAAACTCTGCTAGCAGTTCCATGGAACTGGGGCCTTAGAGAGAGGTTGATGGGGTCCATGGTAGGGACTGTGCAACAGGAAGGTGAGGGTCCATTTTGAATCGAGTATCTGAGATAGTTGGCCTTTTAAGGACTTAGGTTGGTGGCAGTTGGTGCCAGCAAGCAAGGACCCATTAGCACCCACCGTTAGACTCTGCCATCTTGCATGCCCAGGGCTGGTGCACCAGGGGACTTATGTGCCTTTGTCTTTCTTCTGTGCCTACTGGAGCCCTGGAGCCTGCACCGTGGGCTTCCTCTCAGAAATGAGACAATTCTGAAAAGCTGTTCTATTAATTTCTGTATTTGTGGGATGCTTGCTAGTCTGTGATGTCATTTTGAGATTCCAGTAAGCCACCTGCCCAGATCTGCTGGCCAGTGGCCTCATATTCTTACACCCTCCAATCACCCTTAAACTGTTATTGGTTAGGGCACAAATGCCAAGCATGGTATTCAAGGGCTAGAAAACCAAAGAAGTATCTGCACTGACCTCTAAAGACAGTCATCAAGAGGGTACAGTGTGCTGAGTCTGTTCTCTAACCACTTTAGGGTTGTCCCCAAATCCACATTTGTTTCATGATCCAAGATCCTGCCATATGTGTCCTGAGCCTCAGAAAGAATCAGGCTCTAACTCTGAGGGCCAAGTATGTGAAGTTTCAGTGGGTACATAGAAAACACCTATGTAAGACTGATAGGCTCCAGGCCCAGTGGTTTTCAAATGGAACAGGTAGAATGCACAGCTTATGTGACGATGAAGAGAATGGATGTTTAAAATCGGGTTACCACTGTTTCTCACCAAGAGGAGGACACATTTCTGAAAATCAGACCATATGTCAGAATCCTCTTGAACTATGGTTCTTTGCTGAAAATCACGGGCAATAGTGCCTCGTTCCACCAACACCAAGGATTGCATAACCTGCCTACAGATAAATGACATCACCAAAAAAAAAAAAGACATACCCTTTCCTGGCTTAAAGAAGCATGATATGTGCATATGAGAAGAGTCTAGTGACATCAAACCTCAGGCGACTGGGTTCCTGTTGAGAAGAATTGGGCTGATTGGGAAATAATTATACATATATAATGATTTCATGGATGCTAGGCAAATGCTCTCGCCTGAGACAGACCCCTGGCCCTCGCTTTACTCATTTTTATCCTTATTTAGAGAAGCTTTAGGTTCACAGCAAAAGTTAGCAGGAGACAGAGGGCTCCCACAGATTCCCGGGCCCTGCACACACACAATGTCCCCCATTGTGAGTGCCCCTCGAGACTGGTGTGATTCCTATGGTGGATGAACGCCCCGAATGCACCAGTGTTACCCAAAGTCCACAGCTCACCCCAGCGTCACCTTGGTGCCACACGTTCTGTGAGTGTGGACGAAGGCATGTGTCTGACTATTGAAATACCATGCAGAAGTTTCATTGCCTGGGACATCTGTTGTCTGTCTCTCCTTCCCTGGCCACCATCAATCATTTTATTGCCATCTCATGGTTTTGCCTTTCCCAGGATATCACATAGTCGAAAATGATATTCATTTATTATTTATCAAGGAGTGCTTCATAGATGCCAAACACATCACTTCCTGTAAGTAACCTACTACACATCGTAATATGAAGTTCATGGGCTATCTACTAGAAATTGGGCAGAAGGACCAAACAACTTACCTTCTTTGACCAGATAGAACCAGGAGTATTTCCCACACCAGTGCAACAACAGAACTTGCTGAACCAATCAGTGAATGTGTCTCCCAAAATTTGTTAAGTAGAGACTGACAAGATGAGGCTTAGAGAAAAAAATACGGTGCTTTGCTTCATAAATTCCACAAGGAATTTGACCCTGTGGTTAACCTGTGAATGTTGGCAGCAAGTTAACACTTTTTATCACTTCCAAGTGGATTTTGCAAGTCTTTATCTTGAGTCCTGGAGGTTGGGGGGCGAATCTGCCATGAGTGTGCACCAAGCATAGACTGCTGCCATCTGGTGTCTGTTTCTCAGATGTGCAGGCTCAGCCTGGGGAGAACCCTGGGTACCGGAGGCAGTCCAAGCAGGTGCGGCTTGACTCAGCAAGGCAACAGGGTGTTCCCTGACAGCCACCCAGACAGAAGGATCTCAGCACAGGGACTCTGGGGAGGGCAGATTCTCTAACTGCCCCACCAGGACCTCTCAGGGATGCATGATGGTCCCGAATGTTGGAAACACAGGCTGAGGCATAGTCGAGTTATTAGACACTTCTGTTGGTGGCGTTTCTATGACCAGTCTGCAGGGCGTGGAAGAGAGGGGTCATCAGGGATGGAGGGAATGTGCTATGAAAACTGCACGTCAGGAGACGGGCTATATGGGCCTCCTTTGCCTAATTCAATTCTACTCCATTCACCACTTCATGAAACATTCTAAAATTGCTGCTGGTTTTCTGTTTCACTTAGCAAAATGTCTTCATTTTTAATTTTTTTTTGTCATGGGGCCTCGTGTAGCTCAAGCCACCCCCAAACTCTGTATCTGAGGATAACCTTGAACTCCTGATCCTCTTCCCTATACCTCTGAAGTGCTGGGATGACAGGGTTGCAGTGCACCCTCATACCCAGCTCAAAATTCTTTTAAAAAGTATTGTTTAAGTATTTTGTAAGCATGATCCTTTTTTACAAATCTTAAATCCCACTCATTCTTTTACTCATTCATCCATTAATCCCACAAGGGCTGTGACCTGAAGGAACCACTCTCATCTGTTCTGGGGGAACAATCTCGGCTCCTCATAGGATTCCTCCCCTCTGGCTGGCCTACTCTTTTCATTTCCCTTCAGCCTGAGAAGGGCTCCATCTTAAAGTTTTAGTTTTGATTGACACATAGGGGTTGTAAGCATTCCTCAGCATACATGATTTCTTTATGGTAAGAATGTCCCAAATCCATCCCTCTTGCTTTTGAAATATGAAATTGTTATTAGCTTCAGTCATCCCACAGTGCAGGAGAGCACAGAGCATATTTCTCTTCCCACACTTGAACATTATGAGGTGGTCGGGGTTAGGGGGTAGACACTTCCATATTTGGGCAATTTCTTTACATTATATAAGACAGTGCTACCTCCCTCACTTGTCAGCACAGGGGAAATGAAGGCGGGTCTAGGAAACACTCATTTGGGGAATTGATCATCCACTCTTCCTGATGAACCAACCTGAGAGTCTCTCCATCTCGAAGCCTTTTCTACCCCCATTCCTTGTCTCACGCATCTTTCCCTTGACTTTAGGCTATTTCTGTTTACCTTGGCAAGTAAAAATGCCAATGAGATTTTGTTGCGTTTTGGAATCCCCAAGCCCACCCCAGTGACATACCTCATCCAGCAAAGCCATGCTTCCTAATTTTTCCCAATAGTCTTCCTGCTGGAGAACAAGTGTTCAAACATAATGAGCCTATGGGGGCTGTTCCACCACAATCCACTCCCTGTTCCCCATAGGCTTGTGGCCATATCATAATACAAAATGCACTTAGTCCAGCCGCAAAGAGCCTCCGTAGTCTTTCAGTCCCAACACAGCTTAGAAGTCTGAAGTCTTCGGAGACCGGAGGCAATCTCTCAACCGCAACTACCTATAAAATAGAAAAGCAAACTGCATCCTTCCAGCCTCCAAAGGAGCAGACTACATAGCCATTCTGAACAGGAGGGAAAGACGGGCGGTGAGGAAACACTGGGCCAAAGCAAGACTGAAAACTCTCAGGGCGATAGTTCAAACCGTGTTGCTCCATGTCTAATGTCAGAGGACTTAGGTGGCTCTGCCCCAGTGGTTCTCAAACTTCTTACTACTGTAACCACTAAATACAGTTCCTTGTGCTGTCGTGACCCAACCATAAAATTAGTTCATTGCTGCTTCATAACTGTAATTTTGCTTTTCTTATAAATTGTAGTGCAGATATCTAATATGCAGGGTATCTGATAAGCAACCCCAAAGGGGTCACAACTCACAGGTTGAGAGCCACTGCTCTACCCTTCCAGCTTTGCTGACCGAGACGTGCTTCCCTCTCTTGGGACGCTTCCACTCCCTGTATGCGGCTCTCCCTGGCAGATGCTCATGGCTCTGGCATCTCCAAGGCGTGGAAATCTCCAGAGCAACCCAGGCTTTTCCTTCACAGCTTTGTGTAGTGGCTTCTCGGTGGCTTTGTGCAGGGACTCCCTTGCCACACACCTGGCCTCAGCAGCTTTCCTGAGCCATGGAGCAAGACTCCGCAGCCCCTCTCCTCGTGTATCCTTCATGACTCAGTAACCCAGGAACACGTGGACAGCACTGACAAGTTTGAATGCCCAGTGGATAGCGCCTGGTCTGTTAATTCACACTTGCAAAAGATTTCCTTTGTGGTTGCTTTTTAGGAGAAAATTCTTCAGACTTTTTTTTTTTTTATGGGTTGAAAGCTGAGCTGAGTGATATCTTTCCAAAGAGCACCCTCTCTTTTTTCTATTTCATGTCAGGCCTCTCCTTATATCTTTCAGTACAAGCCTTGGCTCCAACATTAAATTTCTTGGTCCTCTTTTTTCTCCTTAAACTCTATTGTGCATTTCTTTTTGCCCTGTGTGGTCTTTTTGTTGTTGTTGGGCTGCATGAGAGTGCTTACTAATAGCTACACGACAGAGTCAACATAGGCTGTCTTGAAATCTCCTCCACCAAGGAAATTAATCCAATACTTTTTAATTTAGCCTCAGGCAGATTCTTAGGACTAGGGAGGAAAGCAGCCTCCTCTTCCTTCCTTCCTTCCTTCCTTCCTTCCTTCCTTCCTTCCTTCCTTCTTTTCTTCCCTTCTTTCTTTCTTTCTTTCTTTCTTTCTTTCTTTCTTTCTTTCTTTCTTTCTTTCTTTTTCTTTCTTTCTTGTCCAAATATCACAAGAATGCCTATCTCCACATTGTTCTCTTGAACACATTCTCCATAATCCCACTGTTCCACTCTTGTTTCTACTAAGATGGCCCATAAAGCATTCAACTGCTGTCCTAGCTAAAGGTCCAAAAGTCCTCATTCCTCCAAAACACACACACATACACACACACACACACACACACACACACACACACACACACGCAAAACCAAACCAGCATCATCAGGCCTATCTTAACAATAATTCATTCTGGGGCTGGAGAAATGGCTCAGGGGTTAAGAGCACTGGCTGTTCTTCTGAAGGTCCTGAGTTCAATTCCCAGCAACCACATGGTGGCTCATAACCATTTATAGTGAGATCTGGTACCCTCTTCTGGCATCCAGACACATGCAGGCAGCATACTATATAAATAACAAATAAGGTTGTTTTTTTTTAAGCAGGTTGTTTCAGATATAGATTTTTTTTTAACAAACAAACAAACAATACTCCACTCTGCAGGTTGTTTCAGATATAGATTTTTTAAACAAATAAACAATACTCCACTCTGGGTCCAACTTCTGTCTTTTTTTTTTTCTCTGATAAACACCATAATCAAGACAACTTATAAAAGAAAGCATTTAATTAGGTCTTACAGTTTCAGAGGCTCACAATTAAGTCCATGATGGCAAAATGAAGGAGCAGCTCACATTTTGATCTACAACTACAAGGCAGAGAGAGCACTGGGAATGTTGAATCTTTTGAAACCTCAAAGCCTGCCCCCACTGGCACACCTTCTCCAACAAAGCCACATCTCCCAATTCTTCCCAAACGTTTTCACCAAGTATTCAAACATATGAGCCATTCTCCTTCAAACCATCACACTTGATGGCTCAGAAAGCACTAAAATCTTCTTTTTCAGTTCCTTGTCAATATTTATGCTGTTAGAATGCAATTGTACAAAACAAGTGAGTGTGTACAGTCACCTAGGGCACATGTTACATAGCTCACTTGTTCTCACGTGTATGAACGATCTACATTCTCTAGAACAGTCCTGGGAAGGCTTGCTCTGAGGTTTGCTAGAAATGTGATGGGAAGCTGAAATTCAGGTCTCTGCACCCACACTGAGCCCCTCACAAAGACTGGACTCCAGCTGCAAGGGATTTGGCGCCTTCTTCTGGTCCCCATGGGCAGCAGTGTGCACACATGCATGTGTGAACACACACACACACAGACAGACAAAAAATACAATAAGTCTTATAATAAATATTCTTATATAAATATAATTTATATTAATATATAAATAAATATTGTCTAATATAATAAATATTAGACAAAGCGTGATGCTAGAACGTTTCCATGTCCTGGTTAGCAAAGTTCAGGTTCAGAATCCTGAGGACGGCCTGCCTGCTTGCAGTGTTAGTGCAGAACTATCCCCAGGTACTGTTTATAGTGTATTCCTTGTCACTTTATTTAGCCATAATACATAGTGTATATAGTATATGGCAAAATTTATTGCATATGCATGACTTAAAGTTGAGACGTTTTTGTACCGTCTGGCAGTAGGATTGCTAATTGTTTTCATTTTCTTCTGTAAATTCTGTAAGTTCTGTATGTACTAGAGTTAATCGCTTAGATGGAAATGCAACCATAGGCACCCGCATTGGGAGGTGATGTTCCTGAGCTGAGGGCTGGCTGCCCTAGATTATTTGCTTTTAGACATTTTATTATTTGCATACCTTCAATACGTGCGTGTGTGCATGTGTGTACAGGTGTGTTACAGTGTTTGTAGAGGTCAGAGGTTATCTTATGGGGGATCAGTTCTCGCCTTCTATCGTGTGTGTCCTGGGGATCAGACACAGGTCCTCAGGCCTGATGGCAAGCACCATCACCCTCTGAGCCCAAGGGTTGCTTGGTTTTGATGATGCCAATAGAACGACCTATTTTCTCTGCTATTAACTGTGAAAGTCAGAGCTGTAAAGCACATGGAGTTTCTGAGGGTTGCAGTCCATGAATTTTCTCTTTCCTCCCAGTTTCATAAATACCTGGTTTCATTTCTCTTCGAACCTTGTTCCCGCTGGTGGTCCCTGTATCTGATAGAGAAAGATGCTTGTAGGCCAATGCATGGACATTGGATGCCCTACTCTGAGCGTTCCACCCGCCAGCTATCAGCCCTCTTCCCCATGACATCTCTCCTTCTCTCCCCAGGAGATTCTTCAAGGACATGCCCCACAACGCGCTGGACAAAAAGTCTAACTTTGAACTGCTGGAGTAAGTTCTGCATCAGGCATGGCTGCCCCTCCCCTCCCCCAGTGTCCTGCTGTCCTATTCACTTGTCCCTCTCCCCAGCCAGGAGCTCCCAGGACCCAGTTCCCTGGTCTCCAGACCCTTTCACCTCCTTTTGGCTGGTCTGAAGTCCAGTGTGAGTGTGTCAAACGTGGCTTCTATGCTCCTTCTTTCAGAAAAGAAGTGGGTCTGGACCTGTTTTTCCCAAAGCAGATGCAGGAAAACTTAAAGGTGAGGGAAGCAGAGAACACAGAGTCCAGGGAGCCCTGTTCCATGTGTGTCCTGGGACGGGAGCTAGAGGGTCAGAAGAAGAGGACCTATGGCTGTAAGGCTACTCGGCTTAAGACAGCTGATGTGTGTGGTAGGCCCTCGAGGTCTGGGAATCAGGATGAGGTGCACCTGGCTCCATACTGCCCTGGAGGCGTGATTCGTTTCATGACCTGGGTCATGAGATTCCATGCCTCCCGCCTCGCCTTGCAGGGATAGGATGAGCTTCTGTGGAAGCAGCTGTGAGCTTTAGCAAACGCCTCTAAGCTTCTGTCATGGCGGGGCCCCCAGGAGCCATGTTGAGCAGTGGGCAGCCTTTCCACACAATCTAAGGCAGGAACCTTAACTGACTCAGCCCTCCTCACCCGCCTCCCAGCCTAAGCAGTTCCGGAAGATGATCCAGCAGACCTTCCAGCAATATGCATCACTCCGGGAGGAAGAATGTGTCATGAAGTTCTTCAATACCCTGGCGGGCTTTGCCAACATCGACCAAGAGACCTATCGCTGCGAACTCATTGTAATGGCCTGTTCTTCATACCGTCAGCCTACCTGACCTCCAGGCGGGGCATTGTGGGAAAAGAGGGAGGTGGGCAGGGAGAGAAAAGTGATGGGAGGGGGTGAGCTGTACGGTGGGGTTCAGGATGGAAAGGCTGCAGACATGGCGATGTTTGTTTATCCTTATGAGATTTCTTAAAATGTCTGAATATGGCTGGGACACATGGGAAACAGTCCCCTTTCTCCTTTCATTCCAGCAAGGATGGAACATTACTGTGGACCTGGTCATTGGCCCTAAAGGCATCCGCCAGCTGACAAGTCAAGACACAAAGGTAGAGAGAGCCCAAGAGTGAGCCTCAACCCAGCTCCAGTTCAGAGGCCTTTTCTTCCTCCCTGCTTCTTCTTCTGTCCCCACCCTACCCCCATCAGCTCTTCACCCCCATCCCCTTTTTTCCAGGAGAGAAACTTTATAAGGGCATGGCCTCGGTGTAGAATTGTTGAGAGGCTCTGGGGATAGCAGTGGGGTCAGACGGCTCATCATTTGCCGTGACACTGTGAGGAACGATAGAATGCCAATGCTGTTCCTGGGTTCACAAGGAAGAGCTTCTCCCTCACTGGCAGAAGAAGGCAGTGACTCCCTAGGAACCTGGGTCTAGTTCTGGCTCTCCCCCCAACTTGACATATGATCTTGACAATAGCACCTTCCTCCCTTTCTCTTCTGAAACCTGGGCATCTTGGGCTTCGGAGAAGTACCTTCCAGTTTGCTCTCCATCCTCAGAAAAGACTTCCCCACTCTTCACCATCCACCCTCACCCCCGTCTTGACCTTTGTCAGATCCCGGGGTCACATGTTCTTCCATCCTCCCTGCCCCTTTCACAGCCCACCTGTCTGGCGGAGTTTAAACAGATCAAGTCCATCAGGTGCCTTCCTCTGGAAGAGGGTCAGGCTGTCCTGCAGTTGGGCATTGAGGGAGCCCCCCAGGTGAGCACTGGGGAACCTGGGAGCTTTGTGGGTGGAATCTAGTCAAGCCAACCCGTCCAAAATCCAGCAGACACTAGGGGAATTTTTGTTGATCAAACTTGTTAAAAAAAAAAAAAGAAAAATAAAAAAAGAAACAGAACGGTACCCACGACTGGCAAGATAAAGAAGCCTAGAAGCCTACCACCAAACCCAATAATCTGAGTTCAATCTCCTCCCCCACCCCCAGCCTGTGTAATAGGAGACAAATGACTTAAGTGAATTGTCCTCTGACTGCCACATTCACACAGTGGCAACTTTGTGGCTTCTCTTCTTGGCCCCTAGATAGATAGAAAGATAGATAGATAGATAGATAGATAGATAGATAGATAGATAGATAGATAGAGATGGTAGATCGACAGATTCTAGATAGATAAATAAATAAAAACCAAAATAAAATCCTACTCAGTATCCAAACAAGGTTTTACGATAATAATGAGATTTAAGGAAATTTGGAGGAAAGTTGTTTATTTAATATCAGGAAAGAAATAGAAAAAGCTTTAGGGTAGGTAGAGGCAATTAGAAATAAGATACATAGCCAAAGTCTAATATTTAGCAAATAAGCAATGGTTTAAAAATCAAGACCCAAGAGACATGTATCTAGAGGTATGGGAGTGACCTCAGACCACCAAACATTTGTCTCTCTCCTCTAATCAGCATGCGCTGAGCTCCCAATCCCACCACCTCCCACTTTTCAGTTTCTACCTGTACATACCAAGCACTCACGAAATACAAGGCATTGTGCTGTGTCCATTGAGAGATGAGAGCAAGTGAGACCCAGAGCTGACCCTGCAATAAAGAGCAGTGGGGAGCCAGCAAAAGGGATGGCCAGTACGCCCCCTGGTGGCTGTCTCTAACAAAACACACACACACACACACACACACACACACACACACACAGACTACTTAGGAAAAGTGTGGCTGGAATCCCACAGAGGTGGGGCCCTGTCCTGCAGCCTCTTCTTCCTCCCTGTGGGATGGACTCTAGCAAGGCTCTGCTTTCTCACTGGTGGCTGGCCCCTTCTCTACAGTCCTTGTCCATCAAAACCTCGTCCCTGGCAGAGGCTGAGAACATGGCTGACCTCATAGATGGCTACTGCAGGCTGCAGGGAGAACATAAAGGCTCTCTCATCATGCATGCCAAGAAAGGTAGGTTTCTCTTTGGAAGCAGAATAGCCCAGAGGTGGATGGCAGAGGGAAGGTCAGACATTGGCCCTTAGGTAGAAGCAAGGGTTTTAGGAGCATGAGGAGGGCCTGAGTCTATTCTAGGTGGTCAGCTACTGGAAGCAATTGGGGGAGGGGGCGTTTATAACCTCTGGCATAACTGAGCTTTTACTAGCATGTGACCGTTATGTTCTGTGTGACCCTGATTGGGGACCAGTCAGGAAATGGGCGCGGCTGGAGCATGTGATTATCAGCAGGAGGAAGTTTACAAGGGTTCTAGTTCTGGTCCAAGCAGCGTCCTCGGTGGTGCTGACAGACAACCTCAGAAGCAGTGTTCCTTCTGCCACCAATTCGCCCACTCGGTCCTGGTTTCAACCCTCCTTTCCTCTACTTTCCCCTAGATGGTGAGAGAAGAAACAGCCTGCCTCAGATCCCCACCCTGTGAGTACGAGACTGAATCTCAGACTACCTGTGCTAGGGCTGGAAAAACACGCAGTGAACACCACCCCCCCCCCCTTGCTTCTGAGGGAATGCTTGAGTCTCATCATTTCAGCAGGGTGTGTGTCCCCTCCCAGTACACAACCATGGCAGTATTCCCTGCTTGGCCTGCCGCTCTCCTGAGGAAGAGGCTTCTGCCCTTTCTTCCGCCCTTGCCCCTTGGCGTCCTGGGCTATACTATCCCAGCTCACTGACAGCCAGCTTGGCTGCCAGGTGGGTGGACAGAGGTAGAGAGAAGCTGCCTGAGGGGACTGTTGCAGGGCTCTGAGGTCAGCCGTACCCTGCCCTCCCACCTTCTCCTACAGAAACCTGGAGGCTCGGCGGTCCCACCTCTCGGAGAGCTGCAGCATAGGTAAGCATGCTCACCGGACCCTCAGCCTCTGCCCCTCCCTCAGGCTTGCCCACCGCCTCTGCTTCGTCTCCTGATGGCACCAAGCCTTCTCTCCAAGTCACAGTGAAACACCTTTTCCACCGCTTCTCAGCAATGCCTCAGAAATATACCATTAGTTGTAATAGCAAGTGTGAGTAGTTCGCACCATGGAGCCATGATGGTCCTGGTCAGCTGTTACTGGCACAAACAATGCAGTAGATCGGATGAGCCAAACCCGGTCATTTATTCCTCCCAGTTCTGGAGGCTGGCAAGTCCAGTCTCTGCAGATCCTTGCTGGTGAGGGCTCTTTTCCTCACAGCCTCCTCGCTGTGTGGTCACGTGGTAGAGAGAGCACGCTCTAGTCTCTCCGTCCTCTTCTTTTAAGAACACTAGTTTTAATAGGAGTCCCCTCCTTTGGATGTCACCTAACTCTCACCACTTCCCAGAGACCCTCGCTGGTCATCAGACTGTAGGGTAGGGCTGCAGTACGTGAATTTGGGAGAGATGGAACCATCAAGCTAAATGAGTGATATGTTCCTTGGAACCAATGAAACCGAGCAAATAATCCCACACTCGAGCTTAAGTGTCTTCAGCTGTGCCCGCTATTTGAATCCTTGTGGAAGAGCCTAGACTCTCCCACATGACCTCACTCACTCCTTTGTCTGCCCTGGCTTCCGGGTAGGAGCCACGGCCTCATTCCTGGCTGTGCTTGGTGGTGACACCTAGCCCATGGGCTGGGCCCCTTTCTGTCATTGCAGAGTCAGACATCTATGCGGAGATTCCTGATGAGACCCTACGAAGGCCAGGAGGTACGTCTTGAAGAGGCTTGTCACCCCACCACCACCACCACTGTGGCCACAGTCAAGGCCCTGGGAAGCGGCCTCACGAGGACTCCTGGGACACCACAGGGGAACCTTCTGTCCTCCCTTCTTCCTCATTTACATGGGCTCAGACACAGAAAACCCGAGGGACCCTCGGTTTGAGAGCTGACATAGACAGATGACCTTCACTGGGTCTGTGTGGCTTCAGTGAGGACCTTAACGAGGTCCTCTGGAGGAGCCAGGGAGCTGGGAGCAGGGTGATAGAACTCCCCGGGTCTGAGACAATGAAACAATCTAGATGCCATTGCCCAGCCAACCCTGGGATCTTTGCTGTTAACCATTCAAGTTCCCCTGGGAAGAGCGTCTGGACTCTGGGCTCTGAGACGCCCCATGTTTTCTCCCTCTGTGCAGGTCCGCAGTATGGGGTTGCCCGTGAAGATGTAGTTCTTAATCGCATTCTGGGTGAAGGCTTCTTCGGGGAGGTCTATGAAGGTGTCTACACGAATCATGTGAGTCCCAGACTGTTACCTGGCATTCCTTTTCTTTGTCGGAGGGGTCAGAGAGGATGCTACCTGGATTGCATCATGGGTCTTCCTTCACACGGCCTAGGACTATTTCTGGAGCACCCAGGGAGTGAAGGGGATGAGAGCCATTCCTGAAATTGGAGGGATAGTGGACTAGGGTGGAAACACAGTGGACTCTGAGGCTCGTGGGAGAATGCAGAGGAGGAAGTAGGGTAGGATGCAGTGAGAGCAGGGTCTAAGTGGATCCAGCAGGAATTGGTGTCCAGGTCGCTGAAGCTGGGGTGAGCCTTGCCTATACGGTTATACTTCCAGCAGGCTGGAGAGGGCAGAGCCCAAGGAGAGGAGAATGGTGGGAAACCAACAGTAAAGACAGAGTAGGAAGCTTGCTCTCTTCTGATGGAGTGTGTGTGTGTGTGTGTGTGTGTGTGTGTGTGTGTGTGTGTGTGTGTGTGTTCTGCCACATGCCTGCTTGCCTTGTGCAGGTCAGGTGACTCTGTATTCTGGTCTGGACCCAGGGATTTAGCTTTCTAGTCTCTGAAGTCCTTTCTAGTTCTAACACAGGATGATCTGGAAGGAGAAAAGGAAGAAAACATGAAAAGAAATAGAAAAACGGGGAGTGGTGGCTTGAGGAGGGAGATGTGCCACATAGAAGCCACCCCATTTGCCTTCCCTTGGCTGGCAGCCAAGTCTGCAATGGCCTCGCTGAGGCTAGGGAAAGGACACTTTCTCCTGAAAAGCACTGGGGTCCCTGAAAACACACTCCTGTTTCAGAAAGGGGAAAAAATCAATGTGGCCGTCAAGACCTGCAAGAAAGACTGTACCCTGGACAACAAAGAGAAGTTCATGAGCGAGGCAGGTAGGCGTCCCCTGGGGAGGGGCCCCTGACATGCTCCAGGCCCTCAAAGATGAACGAGAGCTGAGAGTCTGGGAAGGAGAGAGGGTGAGAGCAGTAATGGGAACCCACCCCCACTCCCAATCGTAAAAGGTCTCTTTCCTTCAGATTTCACAGCTGGGGCAGGAAACTGCATTTGTCTTATGTGGCTGGGGTTGTCGTCTGGTGGTGGAACACTTGCCTGCAATGCATGGGGCCTGTTCATTCCTCAGGGAAAATTTGAGGGAAAAACAAAACAAAACGAAGCAAAAAGTTTTCTGTATCACCTTTGACCTGCTCCATCTCCTTCTCCCTCCCAAAGTGATCATGAAGAATCTTGACCACCCCCACATCGTGAAGCTGATTGGCATCATTGAAGAGGAGCCAACATGGATCATCATGGAACTGTATCCTTATGGGGAGGTGAGCTCGGGGGCTGATGGGGAACCCTGTGTGACAATCAGGCTGCAGTTAAAGAGGCCTGAGAGACATAGCAAGAGGTCTTTACAACTTCCTGCCTTATGTATTTAGCTGGTAGGTGGAGGAAATCACCAAAACACATTGCCATCTTTGAATTTGCCCCCATAGGAAATAAGGGGTCTTTGGCTGCTGGTAGCCTGGTATGTTGGTGGGGGGGGGGCATGCTGGGGCAAAATAAATGATTCTGACAACTTGACAACTTGTCTGTCTTCCTGCAGCTGGGCCACTACCTGGAGCGAAATAAAAACTCCCTGAAGATACCCACTCTGGTCCTGTACTCTCTGCAGATATGCAAAGCCATGGCCTATCTGGAGAGCATCAACTGTGTACACAGGTACATAGGAGCAGCGTGAGGCTCTTCCCTCCCTTGTCCCTGAGAAGAAGACAGTGCATAGAACTAGAGGAATGTGGTTCCCAAGACAGAACCCTTGCTGGTCTGTGGCGGGCAACTGAGAGTCAGCACTCAGTACTCAGGCAGTCTCCATGGAAACTCCTAGGGTACCGAGAGGAAGTCCGAAGTCTGAGGTTTCACTGTAGCTTTGTGCCTTCTGCTCAGTCCCGGCGAGTGCTAGGGGAGGGCTGCCCTCTTGCTCAGAGATTCATCACTTCCACTTTGCCCACTGGCTGGCATGCAGCTTAGGAAGAAGGCTAGAGAAATGTCCGGAGCATCCTAAGGTCTCCACGATAGTTCTCCAGGATCCCTGACCCACCATCTGCTTTAACTATGGCTGCATAGTTGGCCCTTTGCCACACTCCACTCCTCATTCCTTTGAGACCACACTGGGGTGCTCATCCCACCATGGGATGGGCATGGTCTGTGTGACTTGGAGCCTGATTCTGTGCAAAGCCATGTTGGAGATACACAACACCCCCTTGTTCATTCAGTAAGTGCTGTGGCACATCTACTCAGTATGGTCCATGTTGTAGGAGGTAGCACCAAGCCATGATCAAGAGAAACAAGAATCCTTTTCCTTAGAAAGCTCATATCCTAGCGTGAGGGTCAAATGGCTTGAGCCAAGGCAATGTGCTCATAGGCTTGTTTCCTTTATCTGTCTGAAGTTGGGTTTTAATAGCATCTTTTCAGTAGCAGAAACAGCAGGAAGTGGCATGGCCTGTGGGAAGTCGGTGGGCCCTTTGGGGATGGTAGTGATGCTAAGGATACAGGTCAGCGGGGCACTCTTCAAGGGGAGCCAGATGTTCCAGGAGTTACATCACCTTGGTGGTGTGCTCCTTCATGCTGGGGCCTGGCTCTCTTCACATGTACCAGGGTTCCAGGGCAGGTGCCTCATGCTAGTCTTTCATGCTTCTTCCAGGGATATTGCTGTTCGGAACATCCTGGTGGCCTCTCCGGAGTGTGTGAAGCTGGGAGACTTTGGGCTCTCCCGGTACATTGAAGATGAGGACTATTACAAAGGTGAGGGCCTCCCGGTTACTGAAACAGTTCGTAGAATTCAAAAATCCCAGAGCAAGGAAACCCGAGGTTCAGGCAGCCTCAGCCAGCAGTCTCCAGAGGGTAGGGATATAATTCTGGGTCCTGCCTCCCGAAGTGATTCCTGCAAACCTCTCTGTCCACACAAAGCCTCTGTGACTCGTCTCCCCATCAAATGGATGTCCCCAGAGTCCATCAACTTCCGCCGCTTCACAACTGCCAGTGACGTCTGGATGTTCGGTGAGTGGTGATTCAGGAGGGCCCGAGGAGGTGCTGGTTCTCACGTTTGTGGCCTGGGAAGGAGCATAGGGAGAAAGAGTCTCACATGTGCCCCTCAGGTGCCAGGGGCACTGAGAAGTCCCCAAGGCAGAGGGTCAGTGGGAGAACAGATGTAACATGGACGAGGGCCCGGTTGGGGATAAACTGGGCTCGTCTCCTTTGTGAAGACTCCTGTGACAAGCACGTGCTGAGTCACCCACCCTGCTATATGAGAAAGGCTTCGGGGGGGGGGGGGCTCAAAGGAAACTGACCAGCTTCTTTCAGCGAGGAGTTGAAAAGGAGAGACAGGCCCAGGTGGATCTGAAGGACGTATCACTCTGGACATCATCATTTTTCTTCCCATTTTCCACCTGAGGAAATTAAGGCTCGGATGAGTCAGGGCCTTGCCCAAGATCACACAGGCAACAAATGTCAGTACTAGTATTGTAGTATTACAACTCCCTTCTCCTCCCCCTGCCATGACGAGGAGCCTTTGATCCTCCCCTCCATGAAGAAGTCCTGACACCAAGATGATAGATAGTCTCCTCCTGATTAATCCTCACAGCTCCACGGGGAGGGCTCTAGGGAGTAGACTGTGGTTCATATACTATAGGAATAGGGCTGTCAGTGTCCTAGCTGAACCACTGTGGTGGGCGAGACCTCAGGGGAAAACGGCCAGTGGCCAGGGTTATCCCTGGGGACAGCGAGCTGGACAGTGAGCCCTCCCCCTCTGGTCTCAGCTGTGTGCATGTGGGAGATCCTCAGCTTTGGGAAGCAGCCTTTCTTCTGGCTTGAGAACAAGGATGTCATCGGGGTGCTGGAGAAAGGAGACCGGCTGCCCAAGCCCGACCTCTGCCCACCTGTCCTTTACACACTCATGACTCGCTGCTGGGACTATGACCCCAGTGACCGGCCCCGCTTCACCGAGCTTGTGTGCAGTCTCAGGTGAGCATATTGTGGGGAGCTCTGGGTAAAGGGTGAGGCTTTAGATATGACGGGGTATCCAGCCCTATGCAGCAGGGGTCTTTGTTCCCCTTTGTCCGACAGTAGGGTTCAGGTCAAGGTTGGCGACTTGATCCCCAGCAGTGACAGGTAAAATGGGACTTACATCAGAACTTCCTTCTGATCACCATTTGGAAGGTACCCCTCCCCCCCTTCCAATAGAAGTACAACAGTGCCATACAGTGTTAGAGGACAGAAAGCCGAGACCAATTTCACTGCAAGCTCAGGGGTGAAGGCAGCCAGAGGAAGCCCTGTTCACTCCGGTGCCTTGTGGAGCAGACTACTTATGCTTGTGACCTTTATCGCTCTCCCTCTCCATTTGATAGGCCTTTCCAGTTACGGAAGAAGGAGGTGTCTTGACCTGTTATCAAGACTTATGTGCCTGTTCTGTTTGGGGAGCAGTGGCCTGAGGCTTAGATCCTTCTCATTAACCCAGCTGCTGTTTCACCAGTGTCAGGGGGTCACTGGTGGGGAGGGGGATGTCACCTATCTTAGGGTTTCAGGGTTCCCCATCTTCCTGCCTACCACTCATGAGTGACCCAATGCCTTTTGCTTTTCTTTAGGCTAGGGATCAGCAAATTTCTGTTAAGGGCCCAGATAGTAAATATTTGGGACTTTGCAGTCAATGCAAATCTCTGTTGCAACTACTTGGCTCTTCCATGACAGCCAGAGGGAAGAGGCTGGCTGTGTTTAATAAAGTTCCTTCTGCATACACCAGAATTTGGCATTAGTTTTACATGTCATAAATTAAAAAAAAAAAGAAAAGAAAAATCAACCATGAAAAAAATCGTGGTGGCCATTCTTAACTTGAAACCATGAAAAAAATAGGTAGGAGGGTCAAGATTAGTGTGTGGCCACTGATCGCTGACCTCTGTCTTAAGGAATCTTGCTTAATGGCTAGATAATGGTGTGTGTGTGTGTGTGTGTGTGTGTGTGTGTGTGTGTGCGCGCGCGCACATGAGTGGGTGTACACCTAGGAACAAACCTAGGGTTTTGTGAATGTTAGGCAAGTGTGCTACCACTGACCTATACTCCCAGCTCTAGAGATTTTTTATTCGAGGGCAAGAAAATAGGCTCTAGACAAGACATGGAACCACAGGCTTATAAACCCAAAACTTAAAAGGTACAGACAGTAGGGTCATGTGTTCAAGATCATCCTCAGCACAAAATGAAAAAAAAAAAGTGAGTCTGATGGGAGGCCCAAGGGAGAGGCTAAGAAAGCCTGTGTGAAGATGACTACGTTTGTCTGTGGCTTGGAGTCTAAGCACACTGCAGAACTGTAGTCTTAGAATACCTGTCTGCTCCTGTCTTCCCTCCATGACCCTTCAGATTGAGTCTGCCCCATCTGTTGGTCCTTTGTAACGAAGGACCACATCTGTTGGTCTTTCATAAGGAAGACTTAGGAAGGTTCCAGGATAAAAAAAATAATAATAATAATAAGTGAAAGATATAGTCTAAAAGGTCAAAATATCTGGGGTGGAAAAGGTGAGGTCTTGAGAACCATGGGGAGCATTAGTAATTGCCTATCTCTGGGCTGACACCCACCTCCTACCCCTGGAAGAGACTCAGATCACAGAGGAACTTAGACACTTACTTCAGGCACAACCTGGCAGTCTTCTTCCTGGGTTAAGAAAGGGTCTAACTAACACTTCCCAACCTTGTGTCAAGCTTTGAGAGCTTGCACAAAATGCGAGTGAGCTCTCAGACTCCTCTGCTTGACGAAGCATAGTCGGTTATGGGTACCATGCTTGTGTGTGTGAATGTGTACATTTGGAGGCATAGTACCACATGGCATGAATTTGGCAATGCATCCTGCTTAGTGTTCCTTTGAATATGTGCACCTGAAGACCCTGCAGTAATTCCTGGGGCCTCTTGGCTGAGAAGCACTGCACTAGGAGAGAAAGGCAGGACCTCATCATAGCTGAGAGTAGACGGCAGCCCAGAGCATGCTACAGAGTGAGAATGGGGGGGAGGAAGCATCTAAAGTAATGGTCCCCTGATGTAGATGGAACTTTTTGCCAATAGCTGGTGCAGGAAGACTGGACGTGGTAGCGGTAGAGCCACCAGCCAGCTTCTGCCACCTGTTGGGCTGACTCTCTAAGAATCCATTTGAATCCATTTGTGTGACCCTCTCAAACCTTGATACAAGGACGGCCTCAGGATCCATATCCTAATCTGTCTCACAGACATCTCCTGCTGTAGGGAAGATGGAGGTGGAAATGAGATCTGGTAGCCCTCACCCAGGCCTCTCCTGACTTCAGTGTGTCCCCTTTGACCCGTTTTCTCTCTATATGTGACCTGACTCCTTGGCAGTGACATTTATCAGATGGAGAAGGACATTGCCATAGAGCAAGAAAGGAATGCTCGCTACCGACCCCCCAAAATATTGGAGCCCACTGCCTTTCAAGAACCCCCACCCAAGGTAAGTTGAAGCTGGGCCTCATTAGTCCCATGGGTCACAGCAGAGCCAGGTCTCTTTGTGGTCCACTGCCCTCTCAGAGCACAAGGAGGTTGCTCTCCTACAATCCTCTCTCTGTCCTGAATCCAAACCCCAACCATCCATCACAGGAGAAATCTGCCTGCTGGGAAGCTGGAGCAAGAACTGTTCTTCTAGGGATGGCAGATCAGGTGGCCATTATGATAAGAAAAGGGAAAGTCCTGAGCCCCTGAGACTCGGCTCCACATCCATGCCTGACCCTACCACCCCACCATCAGGTGGCTGAGTTTCCAGAAACCAGGGCTGTATTATCGAGAGCTGACAAAACAAAATACCACAGGCAGAATGACTTAAGCAACAGACATCTAACCATAACATTTGCAGGAATTAGGAAATCCACAGCCCAGAAAACCTCAAATTTAGTTTCTGGTGAGGGTCTATGTTCACTGTGATCAAACACCAGATGAAAACAGCTTAAAGAAGGAAGGGTTTATTTGAACTGTACATTTGAGAATACAGTCCATCACAGCAAGGAAGGCATGGCGGCTAGAGCCTGAGGTCACATGGCATCTACAGTCAAGAAGCAGAAAGGCGAATGCTTCTTCTAAGGTAGCTTTACCATTCTATATGGTCCAGGATCCATCCCAGCTCCTCCCAAAAAAATCATGATCCCCCCCACACATTATTTTTGGAGTGAATCTTCTGTCAGTTAATTTAATATAGAAAGCCCCCTAAAAGACATGCCTAGAGTCTTGTCTCGTTGGCGATCCTAGAGCTGTCAAACTGACAATCAATATTAACTGTCACAGGGCTCCTTCCTCGCTTTCAGATGGCTTCCTTCTCACCATACCCTCATTAATCAGGGGAAATGAGAAGGATTCTCTTAGCATCCTGTGTCTTTCTCATCGGGGGGCACTAATCCTATTGTGGGATGACCCCAGGCAACTCTAATCCTCTCTCAAAGACCACACCTCATAATACTGTCACATTGGGAGGTAGGGCAGCAATATATGAGCAGGTGTGGTTGGGACCGGGCACCAAGGATGAGTCCCTAGCGACGCCCAAACTGGTTCAAGGCCCTTTCTCACAGTCTGTCTCACAGGTGCTGTCTGCAGCCCTTCCCATCACCAACCACGTAACTAGCACTCAGTGCATGGCTGCAAAATGAATCCGATGACAATTTTGTTCCTATCTCTCTGCTGTAAACAAACAGAACTGTCTCTGACCTGACGGTTTCTTGGATGTGTTCTTTTTGATGAAGGGGAGAGCTAGACTGAGATGGGCCTGTGTTCTCTTTTTGTAGCCCAGCCGGCCCAAGTACAGACCCCCTCAGCAGACCAATCTGCTGGCTCCTAAGCTGCAGTTCCAGGTAAGTGTTTAACAAGATGGTGGGGAGGGTTGACTTCTTCCCTCATTAAGGACCTTCCTGAAATGTCATGCCTACACCTATGCAGCGCAGCAGCAAAGACCTGCTTAGGGGATGGAGAAGCCTGGGTCAGCTTTTTCTCAGCAGCCAGGAGAGAATTTTTAACTTATTTCAAAAGAACAGAAATTTGGTTCTTCCAGAAATTCTGCCTGTGGCCCAGTCCAGCCATCTTTGGTGTCTGCTGCTTCCTGTGCCTGCCTGCATCTGCCTTCCTGTATCCCTGGCTTCGCTGACCTCCTGTCCTGAGCAAAGCTTTCTGGGAAGGAATTCAAGGGTGCTGGGGATACATCCATATAGGATGGTCCTATAGACTTGATTGCCACCCAAAGCTCTATACAGAGGCTCTGGCCAGGACCTAGGCGGTCAGCACAAAGGGAGCAGGGGCCTATCTGAAGTGTCTGCGTCCTTGCCAGCCTTGAATCTCACCAAGGCTGTAGCCTGTGACTTATAATGTCCTGTGTCACTCTCTTGCATCTGGGTGAGAGATGACCCAGCCTCCTGCCTTTCCTTCCCCTACAGACCCTAGCACAGAGTTGTGGATTGCAAACAGAACATCTCAAATGACAAGTACCAATATTAGCCCAGCTGACACTCCACACAGGAAGACTGAGCCTTGCAACCAAGCTCACCTTGTCAGGGAGATGATCCTGTGTCAAAACAAGCCCAACCAAGAGTGGACACACAAATCCACTTTACATGAAGAAAATGTCTTGCAGGGGTTGATAATAATAACAGACTGGCAATAATAGTTCAATGTGTAAAGGCGCTTTCTGCCAAATGTGATGAACTGAATTCAATCCCTGGAACCTACATGGTGGAAAGAAAAAAGCAATGTCCAGAAATTGTCCTCTGACCTCCTCAATCACTATATAGCACGCATGTGCGCACACACACATACTATATAAGTTTTAAAAATGTTTAAGGTAATAATATTGTTAGACTGGTGGTTAAAGCACTTGCTGTGAAAGCATGAGGATTGGAGCTTGAAGCCCCAGAACCTTATAAATGCCAGGTGAGCATGGTGGCCATCTGTAATTAGAAGGCAGAGACAAGGAATCCCTAGAACAAACTGTCGAATTTTGAGACAAGCTCTGGGTTTAACCAAGAAACCATGCCTCAGTAAATAGCGTGAAATAGTGATCAAGGATGACCCCTGACATCAAGCCAGGGCCTCCATGTGTACTCACACACACTTCTACAACCACACACACACACACAGAGTAAATAAACTATTATTTTAGTCAAAATAATAGTTTTGCATATTAGTTTAGCATACCCCAGACACACATACACAAGAGAGAGAGAGAGAGGGAGGGAGAGAGAGAGATCTATATTTCTGGGTTTTTCTCCTGTGGATTCAGCCAACCAAGAATGGAAAATATGAAAAAAAAAAAAAAGAAAAGCCCATATCTGCATTGAATAGGTACACGTTTTATTATCGTTATTCCCTTAACAACGTACTATGCCACTGACATGGCCTTTACGATGTATTCAATATAAGTGATCTAGAGACGCTTGACAGTACATCAGAGGACAGCTGTAGGTACACAAACATAGCACCATTTTATGGAAGGGCTTCCACATCTACGGTGCATCCTGGAACCATGCACCCCCTAGGACCCTGAGGGATCTCTGTGTGTGTGTGTGTGTGTGTGTGTGTGTGTGTGTGTGTGCAGCCACTATCTGCAGGTTATCATCACAACCCATGTCACAACTGTGAACCGTAACCCTTTTCCAAAGGGTCCTAAGGTCCCGCCCTTGGTCTCAGGAGATGACCTGTCTGTGAGCACCCGTGTGAAAGGCGCTGTGCAGGAGGAGCGCCTGGCTGATGAGAGGCCACGTTGCTCCTCAGCCGGGCCGGGGAAACAGCGCATCCCATTCTTTGTCTGCGCCCCCGCGGTGTGTCCTCGTCCTTTTACTGTGTGCGTGCGCGCCCCCGTTCGTGGCAGCTAATTGTCCACCCTCTCGCCTTGTGCCCCTGTGCCTTGTGCTTCTCTGCTTCTCGTGAATAGGTCCCTGAGGGTCTGTGTGCCAGCTCTCCTACGCTTACCAGCCCTATGGAGTACCCATCTCCTGCTAACTCGCTGCACACCCCGCCTCTCCACCGGCACAATGTCTTCAAGCGCCACAGCATGCGGGTAAGAGGGCCCTGCATGCTGGGTGTCGGCCTCGCCACAGAGGCTGGTGGAGGGAGGTGGCCTGGGAAGGGTGCCAGTCAGACTACTGAGGGCCTCGGTGGCCCTCCTCAGCCGGACAGGACCTGCCTTTGTCCATACTGGTGCTATGGCCCATGCTGGCAGATTCTCTTCTTTCCTGAGTTCCCAGGAGTCAGGTAAAATAGGCTGTGTAGAGGCTTGTGGGCAGAGCAGAGCAGGGCCTAGGGTTGCCATGGAATAAAGGATCCTGGAGGTTCCCCCCCCCCATGCTGCCTTCCTAACTGATTGCTTAGGTTGCTAAATCTATCCCTGGAGGAAAGGCTTCCTCATAGTGGCTTTCCCTGCTGGTGTGGATATGGGCTCATGAGCCAGCTCCACCACTGCAGCCTCGTTCTCTTCAGTGACTGCTGAGGCCCCGAAGCATCCTGGACCAGATGCTCAGGTCTTCTGCACGAGGGCACTTTTGCTTGTGGGCGGATGTCCACAGCCACAGCCTCCCTTGTTGTCGGTTGCTGTGAGCGCTTGCTATATTTTCCCCAGCTACGGAACAGCCCAAAACACTTATCATTTTAGCTTGCATTGTATATGTATATACAGTCACAAACACATAACTCCAAAGATTTTGTGGAAAAGTGCATGTTTATTACAATATATTTGAGAAAGTATGTAGGCAATCACATTGATACGCTTCTGCGCTGTTATTCTTGATTTAGCAAAATTTGAAACGAGCATAATTTGAAATTCCGGGCAGCAAGATCTGTTATGAAATCAAATTTTCTCAAACTCGCTCTATTTTTCTCTGTGACATTAATTTAACCAATTTCTGTCTTCATATGGGCTTAGCCATAATCAACCCACGGGTTTTAAGCACGTGCTGTAATTTGGGCAATGCTCACCACCCCCCTGCCCTAGACCCTTTATTCGCAGCTAATTAAGTTTCAGGGAGCTTTGTTTGAAATGGTGGTTGTCTTGGAAAGAGGCTGTTTAGTGCCTGTGAGGGGCAGCCCTGCCTTTGCCTCTGCTGTGCGTCACTGCCAGGACTTTGTTCGCTTCCATAAAGACAACCTGGGCAGGTCTTTTGTGACAAGGGTTGAGAAGTGATTTTCATAAAGGAACTCTGCCTGAAAGAACATAATGAATACTTTTTAAATAAGTAAAAAAAAAAATAATAATAAGTATAAACCCCATTTTATGGTATCTATGAGACAGTTTCTTTCCAGCGGCATTCTGTCAGGAACGAACAGGTTTCCCACGAAGCATCTGAAAGCCATTAGGGAAGATTCAGAGGTGACAAAATGGTTTCCTCTACAGAATGGCTCCTCTGGGGTCTGAGGATTATCACATGGCAGTGATGGTAGCCCTCTCCCTCCAGGGGCATCACAATTCTGTAGTAAAGATCAGAACGGAGCACCAGAGTGCTGACCTGGGTACTGAAGGAAGAGCCAGGAGGCGCTGCCTTCAAGGCACAGGTGCACACTCACTGTACCACCTGTATGGCTCCCAGGGATGCTTTGGAATGGGGAAAATGGCAGTACAGAGATGGGCGAGAAGGAGGTGGCACCAGGAACCAGGACTAAGTGTTAAAAAGCTGTATGGTGAGGGGCAGGGGCACCTCTTCGCTAGAACAAGGAGAGTTTTATGTGGAGGTGTAGATGAGGTAGGAAGGATGAGCCACGGCAATTACAGGAAACAGCTCATGAACGGCATTCTGTAACACAAGTTCCTGATTCCTTCCAAGAAGTGTAGGTGTCTGCCACCGAGGAAAAATACCCAGAGTGTATTTTGCCCAAACTACAGTATAAAAAGGTTCAAGGTTTAGAAGTTATTATTAGAATTACTGGAGCTGGGAGAAGGCTCTGTGGATAAGGTACCTGCCAAGCAGGCACGAAGGAAGACCAAAGTTTGGATCCTCAAACTCACGTAAATGCCGGGTGGGTGTGCTTGTCCACCTGTAATTCCAGCCCTAGGAACACAGAGAATCCTGGGAGCAAGGTGGCCATGGAGATTAGCTGATTATCAGTGCGTTCTCAGTTCAACCAAGGGAGATAATATGCTTTAAGGATGTGAACAGCAATTAAGAAAGGTGACTGTCTCAACCTCCAGCCTCCATGCACACACATGCTCCAGCAACACATGCCAGCACGCGTATAAACACTTGTGCACATACACCCAGATAAAGAAAAAAGCAAAAAGCGCCTCCTTTCACCCTTTAGTTTTATTATGCAATTAGAAGGCATCAGAACAAGGTTTCCAGCATGTGTTTGCTAAAATATTTGCCAGGGTCAAGCCTGGAGCATACAGCACATATTACTTGTGGGAATCTCTTGGGGCCTATGAAATTGTTTAGTAGATTTCAGACCCCAGTAACTTATCCTATCAACATTTAATCTTCCTCAGACTATGTGTCTTCTTTTATATTCCTATTTAAAGATTCTGACAGTTAGGTTCACCACTTATTGAAAGTCCAGGGTAGCCATAGACCAGTATTGGATTTAACTGGGGATATTTTTAACATTAAAATGTTTACTTTTGTTTTTGGAGCACTGGTGTCTTAGGTTTTCTTTCTGCTCCCATAACAAAATACCTGAGGCTAGTACTTCACACAGAAAAGAGGCTTAGTTAACTCAGTTTTGAAGTGCTTAGAACATGGACAGCACCTGCTAGGCTCCACTGAGGATCTTCTGGCCACATCATAACATTGTAGATAGTGTCATGTTAGGGGAACAAATAACTTGTTCTATTATTCATTTATCCCGATGGGAACATAAACATGTTCTCCCAGAATCCAGGCCTGCGACACGTAGCTGCTTAACAGATGTGTTAAGCAGGATGTGTTGGATGAAGAATATTGTAAGAGGCACTGGAGAGATGGCTCAGCGGTTAAGACCTTCTTTTCCAGAGGTCCTGAGTTCAATTCCCAGCCGCCACACAGTGGCTCACAACCATCTATAGTGGATCTGGTGCCCTCTTCTGGCACGCAGGCACACAAGCAGATCAGGCATTCACATATACAAAATAAATGAATGAATATTAAAAAAAAAAAGAACGTTGTAAGAAATCAACACTAGTAATTGAATCTGTATGTGTGATGGGCAGGGTACCCCAGTAAACCATTTTAAAGCTATATTGTAACAATCAAGCCTTTTCTATAGGGTTAGTGGGGAACTCTTTTGAAGCCTGGGAGAGACGCTGCTTGTTAAAGTTATATATGATTTTTCACTTTAGCTTCTTCCTTAAGTGACCTATCAACTGGCCACTGCAAAGGGAAGGGACGGTTGATTCCTCATGAGGACACTTGAGACTGGGAGATTTATACTGAACAGAAATTTATCACTTCCAGTTTTGGAGACTTGGAAATCTAAGATCAAGGGCCACCTCTAGTGAGGGCCTCCTGCTGTTTTCTACCACGGCAGAAGAGATTATGTGGTTGAGGGAGCACAGAGCGAGGGCAAGAGGCAAACTCACCCTTCTGTCAGGAGTTCACATGTGTCTCAACTTGTTCATAAACTCAGTGCCTCCACAATCTTCAACTCGCCCCACCTCTCAACACTGTTGTCCTGGATATCTAATTACTGACGCATGAACTTTGGGGTGGGGAGGCACATTCCAGCCATAATAGGAACTTCTGGTGTTCATGTCACAAAAGGACCCCATCCCTGGCAAAGGGTTCTGCAGTCAAGAACACACACAACCTTCTTCCTCCAGGAGACCCTGGAGGCCAAGATACATACTCACAGTAGACGAAAAGCAAAATAGTTTGGAGGGACTGAGAAAATAACTGTTCAAATGCACCCTGGGAAGATTGAGGGGGAAAGAGGGGAACATCAGCACCCACCTAAGAAACAAAACTAAGAATAAGTCCAAGGCCCCACAGGCAAGCGAAGACAAGGATCAAGGCTAATGAGGAGGAGGAAGCGTTCATCTTGTGTCTGTGGCGTTATGCTTTTGGAAGTTCCGTTCTTCATCTCATCTCTTAGCTCATTCCTCTTGTCCTTCAGTTCTATCAGTCAAGCTGTTATCTTGGCCAAAGATAACAGGGTGCATGATGGTGGGCACAAGCAGTCCTGTACACCAGGAGCCCTAGCTAGCCTCACCATCTGTAGAAGCTTCCAGACCTGCCACCATAATGCTTAGGGTTTGGGGCAGGTTTTGTATTTCTGAGTCTGTTACATCTCTGCAGCCATCACAAATGCCAGCTGAGGAAATGGGCGGATGGTTGAAAATAGAACGTCGTTGGCAGAGCATGTGATAGTCGGAACCCAGTGCTCCGGGGTTTGGCACCCTGTTACAGTCAGGCATGTGGAAGAGGCTGAGACCAGAACAAAAGTGTCTGCCTTTGTGGCTACGGGATCAGGAATAGGCAAGAAAAGAGCAGCAGGCAATGCCAAGGTTTGGCTCCCCTGGGGCCCTGCAGCAGCTCCTCCCTGGGTCCAGCCTGAGGACGGGACTCATTGCAGCTGTTGCCCTCACAGGAGGAGGACTTCTTCCGGCCCAGCAGCAGAGAGGAGGCCCAGCAGCTCTGGGAGGCAGAGAAGATCAAGATAAGGCAGGTCCTCGACAAACAACAGAAGCAGATGGTGGAGGATTCCCAGTGGCTGAGGCGCGAGGAGAGAAGCTTGGTGAGTAGCCCCCCGCCCCACCCCTCGCCCTCTCTCTGTTCCTGCCCACTGAGGTGGATGCTCCCCTTGAACTGTTCATACTTTCTACTCTGGAACCTAAGTCCTTTGCTTTGGTCTCCTCCGCAGGACCCTATGGTTTATATGAATGACAAGTCCCCACTGGTAAGTCACCAGGCAAGGCCTCTTAGAGCCACAGCCTGAAAAGGCCTAATCTTCTCAGGACCCTGGGCCTGCCAGTTTCTGCCCTTCAGGCTGACCTCATGCCTCTCTCCACCCAAAAGCCCATGGGGACCCATACTGTTAGTGCTGCCTTGGCCTCTAGAAAGGTCACGTGGGATCAGGAGCTCTCAGATCCCCTCACTCATGGCTGTGATGTCGAAACTAGAAGTGGGGTGGGCAATGAGGGGCATAAGACGTTCCCTGGAGGCAGAATGGTGACACCTTTCTCTCTTCTGTTTCTTACAGACTCCAGAGAAGGAGGCTGGCTACAGTGAGTGTTTCCTTGGGGTAGCTTCTGCCTGGGGTGTATTAAGGGTGTGGTCCTATCCTTGTTCACTGTCCTGCCAGGAGCCGAGGGCTGTCTTTGATTTTAAGAAGGAAAAGGTACCCTCTGCCTTGTTTTGTCCTGAATGTGTGGACTCATTTGGATTTTTGAAAGGAGCCTCCCCTTCAACCCTACCCAGCCCCCACGCTGTCCATCTACCCCTGCCCATCTACTCTAACGGAGTTGGTGACTTCTTTGAGGCTCCTTTCTTTTTATCCCCCATTCGCATGCATTTCTTAAATGAATCTGGAACGCTCTCCGTTTCCGGTTCCTGAGCTAACGATCTCACTCTCCAAGATGAAAACTAAGACCGGGGGTGTAAGCGGCTGCCTTGGATGAGCGAGCTGCTCCTGCTTAGTGGTGGGATCAGAAGCGAGCCAGCTCACTAGCTCTCGAATCTTTGCTCACGATGACGGCAGCTCCGCCAGGCTGTGTGTGCTGTTGCTCATTAGAGTAGAGTCAATAGTATGACAAATCATCACGGGTCTTAAAATGTACCCCTCCCTCCCACTCCCACCGTGCCAGGGTGAGCTCCACAGGCTGTGGGACACTTTCCCATGGATGCTTGCTCAAAGGCAGCATTGCTGTACACCAAGGCTTGGAGTCTTCTACGCTCGCTGCAGTCATGTGTCCTTGCCTTGACCTTTTCTTTCTATGCCGTGGGCAGGTCTTAGCCCTGGCTATTGGGAAGGCATGAAGACCATAATCCTTGGTCTTGGGGTCTCCTGGGGTCTCCTGAGGGTAAAGATGGGGCATTGGCTTGATTATAAGGAGGTAGAACGAGAAAGCCCAGGTACCGAGAGCGTCACTACTCCCTTTCCTTCCTATTGTAGCGGAGTTCACAGGGCCCCCACAGAAGCCACCACGGCTCGGCGCACAGGTATGTATTGGGGTTACAACTGCCCAAAACTGAAATTCTCAGTGTCCCTTGGGATAATCCAGTCCAGTATCATAATTATAAAGATGAGTGTCAGAGAGCAGATGAATCTTGCCTAAGGCTTCACAGCTAATTCACAACAAAATGGGAGAAGAGCCAGGTTTTTTGTTGTTGTTGTTGTTGTTGTTGTTTTTAATCTCCTAGGCCTCTTCCCTTACTGGGGGAAAGGTCTCATTTGTTCAGCCTAGGATCAGGAGGTGTGGGCCTCTTCTCTTCCTGAGCTTTCCCCTAGATTCCAGCACCCTAATCTCTACTGGTTTCCTTGGTTCCAAAATGTGTATTCTCAGTATCAGCTTTGCACAAAACTTACCTGAGAAATGTTAAGACAATGTAGACCCCAATGCCAGATGACGTTCAGATTGAGCTAGTGTGATACTGGGTGCTTTATTGACACACCAACATTTTTGCTTGGGTCCCCCAATGGGTGGACTGTGACCCCAGAGACAGAAGGGGAGCCTCTACCCCTGGGACAGAGTGCTCTTGTTGCAAAGCAGAGGCCTTCTCACTGGTTGATATCTGTGCATTCCTGGGAAGGTATTACAGTGATAGAGGGGTCCTCCTGGCTCCCCATGATGTCTCTTTCAGTCCATTCAGCCCACAGCCAACCTGGACAGGACCGATGACCCTGTGTACCACAATGTCATGACTCTGGTGGAGGCCGTGCTGGAACTCAAGAACAGGCTCAGCCAGCTGCCCCCTGAGGACTATGTGGTGGTAGTGAAGGTAACTGACAGGGCGGAAGCGGATCAGGGTGGTAGGGGCTGCCCACCCGGAGCCTGGAAGGAAAACTACCCATGCCCTTCGCACTGGCCAGCCCGATAGACCCCAAGGAAACAAGGGAACCCCACAAGTCTAACCCCAGGTGGTCTCAGAGGGCAGACGCCTTCCTAAAGTGCAACTTCAGGGGGAGCAGCTTTTTCCAATAGCAAGTGGAACAGCTGTCCCGCTCTTGTTCTCTTAGAATGTGGGGCTGAACCTGAGGAAGCTTATCGGCAGTGTGGATGACCTGCTGCCCTCCTTGCCGTCCTCTTCTAGGACAGAGGTGAGTGTCCTCATTCCCTCAGCCTGGCCTGCTGTACCTCCTCCTGTCTCTGGCTGTAATTCCCATCAGAGGCTCACTGGGGCCACGTGGGCATCCTTAACTCTCCCAACAGATATCTGTGCAGAACATCGGGACAGTTAGCACCAATGAGCACTGAGCCTGCTCTGAGACCTAGTAAAAATCCCAATCCAGGTCTCATATAGTCTCAATGGGTATAAGCAAGGAGGAGAACATTCTCCTTCCATGCCCTTCCATGCCCCCCACCACATCCTTTACCTAGTAAAGTTCCACACTTAGATTAAGACAAATGTCTTAATCTATCACTGAGATAGCAAACTATTGCTGAAGTCCAGGGGCGTCCTGCTGTTCTGACGGAATGATGCAGAAGGATGTCCCCCAAAGATGTGACCCACACACAGAGTAACCTTACACTGCCAAAGGAACTTTATTGAGCTGATAAAGTTAAGGGTCCCAAGCAGGAGAGGATACAGTGGAGTGTCCAGGAGTCCAGGCTCAGATTCAGGGAATGTGAGGACAGCAGCTGATGTCAGAGGGATGCCTCTGCTGGAAGGGGCCATCAGGTAATAACCTCAGAGCTGGAGAAAGCAAGGGTCAGACTCCCCTCCCTGGACTCTCTAACAGGAGCACAGCTCTGGATGACCTTATGCCCCTCCCCCAGAATTCCAACCTCCAGTTCGTGAAAAGTTTGCACCCTTATGTCCCTGTGGGAAACAGACCTGTTTCTTGTCTGGAAAATGCAGTGTGTTGATGCCTTGCCTTCCAGTGGTCATCTATGTGGCCCGTCCTGTCACGTGATCTCCACCATCTCTGGTTGCCCAAGGCAAAACAGAACAAGGGCAGGGCTGCCTCCCCTCTAGGTGACAATGACCTGCTAAGGAGTCCCAGCTGGTCTGGTGCCAACAGAGAACTGAGATGCTGTGAGAACCTGGGCAGCTCACTGGGTGGATTTCCCATTGCAGGTCAACGGGAGTGTTTGGCATAACCGATTTATTTACCCATTCTTTTCATTGGACAGAGAGCTTTCATGCTATGTATTTATCATGCTAAGCACTAGTGATGCAATGGCTAAATAAATATGGGATCCGAACTCTGTAGACGAAAGCATAGGTGTGTTAGTTATTTTCTCATTGCTGTGGCAAAATACTCCAGGAAAATGCCCACAGAAAGGAAAGAGTTATTTTGGCTCCGTAGTTTGAAGGTATAGTCCACTGTGGCTGGGAAGGCACACTGGAAGGAGTGTGTGGTGACCGCTCACTTTGCGTCTGGAGCCAGGAAGTGGAGGAATGATGAATGCTGGCGCTCGGCTCACTTTCTCAGATTTATTCATCCCAAAACCTCAGCCAGTGGAATGCCATCACTTTTAGTGTGTCTTCCTGCCTCCGTTAACCCTAACTGGAGACTCCCTCACAGACATGCCCAGTGTCATCAGTGTGGCAATCAAGATGATCCATCAAAGTAGGTCAATGTGTTTGACCCCTGTGACCATAGCACGTGCAGGGATTGCCGCTGTGAAGGAGGGCGCTAGCCTGTTCAGGCAGGCTTGGACTAGGGTCTGGGAGGACTCCAGCCTGTGCAGAGGGGCGGACTAAGCCCTGGCTTGGAGTGATTTGCCCCCAGGGAACCTCTGGTGTCTCAGGCAATACCCTTTCTGAGCCACCCCTCACTCGACCTCTCTGTATGCTTGCCCGCCAGATCGAGGGGACCCAGAAACTGCTCAACAAAGACCTGGCAGAGCTCATCAACAAGATGAGGTTGGCTCAGCAGAACGCCGTGACGTCCCTGAGTGAGGACTGCAAGAGGCAAATGCTCACAGCATCCCACACCCTGGCTGTGGATGCCAAGAACCTGCTGGATGCCGTGGACCAAGCCAAGGTTCTGGCTAATCTGGCCCACCCGCCTGCGGAGTGACCAGAGGAAGGGCCACCTGCCTGCATCTTCTGCCCCTACCTGTCATGGTGTACCTTTCCTGCCTTGCCTTTGGTTATTGGTCTTCTAGGGAAGGCTGAGAAGAGTCCCCCCCTCACCACTTTGCACGACTCCCCCTTCCCCAACCACCCCAGGCTGTGCTCCTCGGACTACATCTGGACAGAGAGGACTCTGGGCACAGACACAGGGTGGGGTGACATAGTTCATAGGGGTACTGCTGCCAGCCGCTCCCTCTTACCCCAGCCTGGGTAGCTGCGGCATCATTGGGGTCATGGTTGTACCCCTACCAGCCAAAATGGCTATCTGCATGGACATTTGAGAGCCAGTATTTCCTTCCTCTTCAGCCCTCAGGGACCCCGATATGGAGGGGACAGGGAGGGGCTTTATTTGTAGAGAGGCCGGTGAGAGGAAGGCTGGGCCTAGCTCTCTTGTACAGTGTACATTGGAATTTATTTAATGTGAGTTTGGCCTGGATGGACAGCCATGGGCCGTAGTCCAGGAACAAACCAATCTGGCCATAGGGCTCTGTGTTTTTATCAAACTGAGTGCCACAGGGAAGAAGCAGAGAGTCGGAGGTCAGAATGGGACTTTGTGCCCTTCCTGCATTTCTCTTCTCCCTCTTTTCTTCTTCCCTCTTTTCTTACTCTTCTTCTTTTTTTTTTCTTTTTCTTTCTTTTTTTTTTTTTTTTGCTCTTCTCCCTTTTCACATCTGCTCCTTTCTCATATGTTTGTGGAGAACTTCCTTTTGCCTCCCTTCTTTTTGATCTGTGGTTGAATTAAAATCATTACCATTTACTTTGTGGCTAGCTTGACTGTATTGTTTATTTGATCTGCTCTTTGGCGGGGGGGGGAGTGCAGAGAAAGTTGACCTGGAGCTGCTGCCCTGGGAGAATCGGCTCTACCCCTGTCCAGTACAGAGCAGGAGCTGTGTGGTACTCTCCTGCCCTTTGCCCCAGGTGGGCGGTAGCAACACCTCATCTAAAAGGCAGCTTTCCAGGGAGATGCTGTGCAGTTCCCTCTGTGGAACACTTCGTCTCCTGACTCTCCCCGAACCTCCTAAGCTCTGGAGGAGACTAGATGATACCAGGGACAGCTGAGGTGGCTGACCTAAAATCATGGCACCCTCGACAGCAGCCGTCTCAGCTTTGTTCCACGGTTCTGCTCACGTGCCAGGAGGATGGGAGATGTAAATAATGCAGCAGGCAGCAGGAAATCGCATCTCAGGGCTTGGAACACTGGTGGGGGGGGGGTGCAGGCTGCATTCCCTGGAGCAAGTGGAAGCCAAGATCTGAATTGGTGACTGAGTCCAGTCTCATGAGAACTGGAAGGAGGGTGTCTGGGTAAGGCCTCTCATAAGCAAGCTCCCCTTCGGTCTGTGAAGGTGCAGTGTGTGGGGTTCAAAAGAAAAGCACCCTACAACCGAGAAACCAGAAGTTCACCCTACTCTGCTTCCTATCTTGGACTCTATATTGCTAAGCCATCCTGAATCTGATTGCTGTTAGCTTCTGGGGTCTGGCTCCTCAGAGACTGGGCAATGTCCTAAGAGGCCGATCCCCTGACTTTTGTGTTGTGAAGGGTCTTAGAATATTACACATTCAAGAACAAGTTGCATAGAACAGTTCAGAGCAGGTTAGCCACCTGATGGGGCCCTGGGAAGGCTGGGGAAGAGACCTCCCTTAAGCTTTTAGGGAATTATAGCAGTTCTGGAGCCCAAAGCAACCCAGCTTGTTCCTTTCCACTACTCAGAATGAATGATACAGTGAGTGGCTGAACTCTCTCACCCCGCATGAACTGGAGAGAATAAGAAAAGCAGAGAGCCTGCCCAGAAGGAGTACACAGTTGAAAGAGCTTAAAGCAAGGATCTCAGTTCCTATGCGAGGCATGCTGACGGAGCAGGGAATTGGGCCCAGGGCCTGTGGGTGGCAAGAGGGATGCCAACAGTGAATATTGCCTTCTCAGTTTGTCCACTTGGTGACTTTAAGGTGGCCATGGAGCCTGTAAGCAATTATTAGACCTCTCTGCAGCACGGAACAGTGAGACAGGATGCTGAGGGCAACCTGGGGACTCAAAGGTGCCCTTCAGATGAATGACAGCCCATGCGCTTATACTCAATATTGCCATTTCTCTGCCCCAAGCATCCACCAGGGCATCTCGAAGAGCGGTTCTCAACCCTCCTTAACCCTGCCACCCATTAATACAGTTCCTCACATTGGGGTGACCCTCAACCATAACTCCATCTTATTGCTACCTCAGAGCTGTAATTCTGCCACTGTCATGACCTGTAATGTAAATGTCTGATATGCAGGATATCTGATATGTGACCCATGTGAAAGGGTCTTTGAGAACCACCGATCCAGACCTTCCTTTGTGCCCCACTCCTTCCGGAAGTGGCCTTATCCCTGGTATTTCCTCACAAAGCACATGGAGACAGGTTCGGAGGAAAGTATGAACTTCCTCCTGCGCCTGGATTAAAGATACCCCAACCTGCCTCCCCAGCTTCCGCTCCCAAGTTGTCTGTCCTCTCTGATGCTCTGAATCCAACGTGTTGTTCAGAATTCTTCCGCGCCAGGCTTAGTCCCATGGGCCCACCTTTGGGCCTGTATTCTATTTCTCTTTGCCCTGGTCTGCCCCCCCCAATCCCTTTGTTTGACCTTTTGGTCACATGCAGTCCCTATTGCTCTTTCAGGAACACCTGCCTCATGTCCCCGTCAAGTCATTCCCCTTCTGCAGAGCAAATGGCTTCACCTTTCCTAGCTCCTCAGCATCCCTAAAGAGGTGTCACGTTGAGTGGCCTCAGCGCTGTCACAACAATGGTACCACGAGCTCTTCCAAGGAGGAGGTGAGGTCCAGGCTAGTCTGGGGGCCTCATAGAAGCACGGCAAGCAGATGGTATTGACGCCGAAAGAACATTCTAGAGACGGTTCCAGTTAGACAAGACCAGAAGTTAGTTGCCAAGGCCACCTTAGAGCCAACACGAGGGACGTGAGGTCAGATCATCCCAGCTAGGAAGGGAGGAAGGAAGAGTCCGATCGTCCCCAGGAAACAGACGATAATGAACAGCCAGAGGAATATCCGGTCTACCACCATGGCCACATACTTCCAGTCTTCCTTCACCTGAAGTAAGAATTGGGCTTACAGTGACAAGAGCCAGGCTTTGGGAAGAGCAAATGTCCCTCCCCCATCCAGACCCACGGAGGCAGCAGTCAGCAGACTACTGAAGGCTTGGGAAGCCACAGTTATCTCACGCATGGAGATGGGCGGAGAAGCAGGGGTTAGCTCAGGGCTGATGCATCTCTGGCAGTCTCACTCTCTCTTTCCCGTTTCCATGTGATCCCCGGTTCAGGAATCCAAGGGGGCATGAGGAGAAGCTGGGACCACCAAGAGAGCATGGAGCCTCAAAATCAGAAAACCTGAAATGTAGCTCACAGCAGGCATAGAGCTGCCATATATACTGTGCTGTCCCATGCTACCTCCACCCACACCTGAAGGGGACAGAAAGAGGCAGACTGTGGCTCAGAGACAAGTCAGTGTGGAAGAGCCGGGGCTGCTTTTTCATAGGCCAGGGCAGAAGATTTAAAATCTTTAGACATTGTCAAATTAACCGTCAATGTTCTTATCTATTCAATAAGGTCACCTCACAGTAACCTCAGGCCTCTCACTCCTCCATTGGATGCTAAGGGGATGACCAGGTTCTGGGGAGGGGAGCTACCCGGGCTCAGCGGAGAAACTGCAGGGTTTATGAGTGAACAGGGAAAGTCACAGAAAGCCCAGAGCCCAGGCGAAGGAGAACACAGGGTAATGCACTGATCACATTTGTACTTGGTTTTCATCCCTGCCAAGAGCAGCCTCTCTCTCTCTCTCTCTCTCTCTCTCTCTCTCTCTCTCTGCCATGCCCCCACCTTCTCATGAGAAAGGCTGGCCAGAAAAAGGCTGGCCAGAGGGAGGCCAACATCTGAGCACCCGGGTTTCTGCTCGCTCTCCCTCACTTAGGTTGAACAGAGTGGAAGAGGCTCTGTGATAGTTTGCCGTCGGCCTGGAGGTGACCAGAGAATTGCCAGCTAGTGTTCCCCTCTCATGACTGAGTCCAGACTCCTCGGACATGACAGAGGGAGGCTGGTCCTTACAGGAAGGGAAGGGGTTACCCAAGCTGATGCCCAGGGGTGGGATTATTCCCTGCTGAAGCCAGCAAGATCACCCATGGAGGGGCCCCTCCGTCAGCCCAACTCACCGAAGAGTCGGCGTCTTCAGACCTCAGGTGGTCAGCGATGTAGTGTACACCCTCTAGTGCTTTTTGTATCTGAGGAGACAGCAGGATCTCACTATCCTGGGATGGAGCCTTGGCCTTGGGCCCCAGAGCCTTCAGATGCAGGCTGCCATGGCCATAGAGGACTCCCATGGAAGAGTCTGGGAGGCCTGTACACATACATATGTTTTCCTCCTCCTCCTCCTCCTCCTCCTCTTCCTCTGTCTCCTCCATTTCCTCAGCATCCATGTTGGTCTCCAGCCAGCGGTACGTGGGGCCGAGCTTGAGACCCGGGGAGCCGTGGAGCGTCATAGGCGGCAGGGGTCGGTTCATCATCAGCCACCGGGGTATCCGGCCCAGCAGGGCCACCCTCACCCAGCCAGGCATGTTGTGGGTGCTGGGGGAACGGTGGTGGACGTTGAGCACGAAGACCGTGATGACAATGGAGAGGGTGACAAAGATCATGGTGAAGAGCAGGTACTCGCCGATGAGCGGGATGACCAGGGAGGTGGACGGGATGATCTCGGTGATGAGCAGCAGGAAGACGGTGAGCGAGAGCAGCACCGAGATGCACAGCGTGATCTTCTCGCCACACTCGGAGGGCAGGTAGAACACGAGCACCGTGAGGCAGGAGATGAGCAGGCACGGGATGATGAGGTTGATGGTGTAGAAGAGCGGCAGCCGGCGGATGACGAAGTAGTAGGTGACGTCCGGGTAGATCTCGGCACAGCAGTCGTATTTCTTGCTGTTGTAGGTCCCGGTGGCGTTGATGATGGCCCACTCGCCGCTCTCCCAGTAGTCCTTCAGGTCCACCGTCTGCTCCATCTGCTCCAGGTCGATCTTGGCCTTGTCGTACGTCCACGAGCCAAACTTCATCTTGCAGTTCTGCTGGTCAAAGGGGAAGAAGGTCACGTCGATGCTGCAGGAGCTCTTGTAGATGGCCGGGGGCGTCCAGTGCACAGTCCCCGTGAAGAAGAGGTGGGCCTTGGTCATGTGGGTCACCGCAAACTCCCCATCTGCGCTGGGAAAGAGGAGACAAGCTGGGGTCCCGAGGTACTTGCCTCCTCCAGGAAACTGGCAGCAGGGCAACTGGGTAAACAAAGTCACCACTGACTGGCCGGCGAGGGCCATTTGTGCAAGAGTGTGGATCTCTCCTACAGACAGATGTATCTGAGCTGTCTTTTCAAACACCAATTTTCAATCTTTTCAATTTTGTTTTAATTGCAGAAGTAAAAATTTTACAAAAACAAACAAAAAAAACCATATTATTGCCATTTTGATGTTATACTTACATATCTGACTACTGTAGACTGTGACTCACTTTTGCATATTCTTTTTTTTTTTCCTAGACAGGGGTTTCTCTGTGTAGCCCTGTCCTGGAACTCACTCTGTAGACCAGGCTGGCCCTGAACTCACAGAGATCTGCCTGCCTCTGCCCCGGGAGTGCTGGGATTAAAGGCGTGTGACACCACCACTCAAATTTTGCATATTTAAAAATCATGGGACGTTTATAGTCTGAGACTCCCCCTTTTTTTAAAGATTTATTTCTTATGCATACTGTGCTCTGCCTGCATGTACACCTGCATGCCAGAAGAGGGCACCAGATCTCATTATAGATGTTGTAAGCCACCATGTGGTTGCTAGGAATTGAACTCAGGACCTTTGGAAGAGCAGCCAGTGCTCTGAGCCATCTCTCCAGCCCTGGCCCCCTATTTTTATCCACTTAGCATATTGACGTTTTTGTGGAGTTTGTTGTTGTCTCACTATGTAGCCCAGGCTGGCCCACAACTTCCTGGCTGGATTTGAACTTGTGAGCCTCTTGCCTCGGTACCTTCAGTTCTGGGGTAACAGGCGTGCTCCACCATACCTGACTGTAATGATTTTTGAGCGTTTTGACTTCTCTCACTATGCAAATGGGGAGCTAGCTGCAGAAGGGGCGGATCCTGGATTCTGCGTCCAGATCTTCTGTTCCTTTCCAGAAGACACTAACATTTTGGCTGGCGAGGAAACTCCCTGTAGTCTGTGCCTTTAGCATGGTATTGGGGGCCAGTTTCATCTGCCAGGGCCTGTACCTGAGGGATGTGAGATGTGATCCCTGCCCTTGGGGAACTACATGAATTCAAGTGACACCACCATACCATAGGGCATTTGGAATGCTCCTGGAGGGGCTGAATGGGGTCAGTAAGGCCTTGACCTGGGAGACGAGGGCATAAAAGCATCAGGGTTCACAGAAATAAGGGAGAGACTGGCAGGTGGGATTTGTAGAAGACCGAGCCGTTTGCCGCCGCCGCTGCCCCCACCCCCCACCCCGGGAGTATATTCTAGTCTTTCAAGCTCCACCCCAAATTCCCACCTTCCACCCAAACCTACAGCGATGCTCTTGGTCATTTCACATAGCTACCACTAGATGGCAACAGGCTCCCATTTGGGGCAAGAGACCACGTGACCTCATTGACCCTTTGCCTACTAATCTGGAGGAGGGCGTGGGGAGCACTCGCTTTAAACGCCTGCAGCGCCCCGGATTAGCCTTTGTCCTCCCGGCAGATCTTCTGTGGCAGTCAGGTATCAGCGACCAACTCCCTGTCGACCCTCTTAAAACTCAAACCCGTCCGCTGCCGGGACTTTGCTCCCGATCTGTCAGGCAGAAGCAGAAACTAGAGGGATCCTTAGGTGCCTGCTAAGGGCCCTGAGATGGGGCTTGGGGCAGGGGTGGCCTGACTCCGGCCAACAGCAGGTGCTTAAGGCTTACGCCAGCAAGGGAGTTGACTATGCTATCCCAAATCATGTGACCCCCTCCCTCCCTCCACACACACCAAGGGCATTCTGTTCCTGTTCCTACCTCAAGAAAGGAGCACCGTGTCCCCCACTGGGCTGCTTTAGAAAGCGTGCTAGCAAGAGACACTGCCACCATCTAAGAGTTAGCATCCTTCCCCAAGCAAAAAGGAAAGAACAGCTTTCGGTTTATTTTACGAGAAACTCGTGTGTGTGTGTGTGTGTGTGTGTGTGTGTGTGTGTGTGATATGAACACGTGTGGGGGAATGCCAGTGCACATATGTGCATGTTCATGTGCCCTTGTTATGCATGCATGACTGTTGGTGTATGTACATATGAAGTGTGTGTGTATGTGTGTGCACACATGCTGGTACAACATGTGTGCATGTATGTGTATGCAGTGTGTGAGTATGTGTGCCTGCGAGTGTAGTGTATGACCACAGGTGAGGGGTGCTGGTGCGCATGTGAGTGAGTGTGTGTGTGCTAGTGTGCATGTGTGCATATATGTTTGTGCTTGTGTGTGCATATATGTTTGTGCTTGTGTGTGCATGTGTGAACATGGTGGCGTATACATGTGTGGGTGTGATGTTGCATGTTTGGGTGTGAATAGGCCTGAGGACGTCGTCCAGTGTCTTTCCTTAATCGTGTTCCATCTGTACTTCTTGAGACAGGTTCTCAAGAATCTTAAGTTTGCTGTCTTGGCTAAACTGACTAACCAGTGAGCTCCTAGGATCCCCTGCCCCCAGGGCTAAAGCCTGTCTGTCTGTCTGTCTGTCTCTGTCTCTGTCTCCGTCTCCGTCTCCCTCTCTCTCTCTCTCTCTCTCTCTCTCTCTCTCACACACACACACACACACACACACACACACACACAGTCATACCCAGCTTTTATGCGGCTGCTGAGGATTCAAACTCAGATCTTTTTGCTTGCACACCGAGGCTCTTACTCATGGAGCCATCTTCCCACCCAGGGTTCGTTTTAATCAATAATCGGCTCCTTACTTGTTGTAGAGGACAATGTCTGGGATCCAGATCATCTCTGAGGGGACCCGGAGGGAAGTGATGTTGCCAAACTCGTCTGGGTCCCAGCGCAGCTTGTAGTCATTCCATTCCTGCTCAGGGGAAGGGTCACATCAGGACACTGTCGCATGGGGACCTCAAGATGGTCTGAAATGAGCTATGGGACCCAGAGGTCCCCCAAGTCCCTCCCCACAGAATTCAAAGGGGGCCGTGATGCCAGGAAAGAGCTCAGCCATGGGAATCAGGCAAACCATCTCTGATAACCAGCCTGCTCTGCTCTGACTTTGGTAGCCGAAATCCCAGGCTGCCAGTCCAGCACACCTGTCGTTCCAGCCCTCGGGTGTCCTCCAGCCCTTGTTCTGACAGGAATCTGTTATGCAGTCACACGTTGACAGAGCAGGACCTGCCAGAACTAAAACTAGACAGGGAAGCCGGAACAGTTTCCTGGGACCTTCAAACTATGCTCTGGAGACCTCCCCATCCAGGAGTCCCAGCAGGAAGAGAAAGCTCTAGGTCCCAGCTACACTTCCACCAGAACAGATCCAAGTGGGTTTTAAGACCAGATTTTGTTTGTTTTCTTGTTGTTTGTTTGTTTGTTTGTTTGTTTTGTTTAATGGGGTTGCATGTAGCCCAAGCTTTCATCCAGCTTACAACGACCTTGAACTTCTCCTCCCCAGCACCCACCTCCTAAGTATGAGGGTTGCCTTCATGCCACCACACCCAATTTATGTGGTGCTGGGGAATCAAACCTAGGACTTCCCAGGCAAACAATGTACCAAACTAGGCTATATGCTTCAGTTCCCAAAACAGAGTTCTTATTATTTTGGGTTTAAACATTTGGGGATGCTAACATCAAATGGAGGGATCTGACTATCAGAGGCATAAGATAGCCGAGTCACCCCCATACAGATAAGGACTCCCAGAGGGTTGATAATTCTCTGGCATCTCAGGCTCGTCCCAAGCAGCAATGAAAGGCCTGGCTCCACCACAGTGTTCTTCCTTCTCCTCTTACACAAGCCCTGGCACAGGTGACCAGGACAATTGTGGTGACCTAGGTTCTAGACCTCCCCAACCCCTGACATGACTATTTGCCTTTCAAAACTTCCTCTTCACTCTGGTTCGATTGGTTCATCTATAGGGATGAGGGTGAGAACTTCCGCTGACTCCAGAGTGAATAGGGATTGGCTCAGAGTGACCTCTGACCCAAGTGTCTAATTTAGAAGCATCTATCACACAGCTCGACACCATCCAGGGCCCAGTGAGTCAGGGACTGTGTATAGGACACCCACATCAAAAAAGGGACCTATTCAAACGACTCTGATATGTCACCACCTTGGTCTTTGTGGGTTTCTGAGTGTTAGCTAGAGACAAGGTCAGTCAGGTACCCATGGGGCCAGAATAAGAAGCTAAGGGCAGGGGCTAGCTTCCCTTCCTGGTGTTCTTCTGTCATCCCCGTTTTAAGGCCTTGGGGTTAGCTGGGCAGAAGGATGGTAAGGTAAGATTCCAGCTCTAAGCAGCCCCTGAGTCTGCCCAACAGTGGCCCACCCGAGCTCCACACTCTTCAGTTCTTCTTCCACGGAGAGATGGTATTGTTGTCTCCTCCCGACTCCAGATATTTTTGTAGACAGAGGTTTGACAAAGAGAAGCCATTTTAGACAGAAACAGACTAACCACAGCCGGCCAAGGTCATCATTCAAAGCACAGAAAGCCATCTGACCACCAGGTCACAAACGCATGCAGTGTGGTAAACGGGTCATTGCTTTACGCCTGTGGGCTCTGGGGTCATCTGTCAGGCAGCACAGTCTCTGAGACACATGTAGAAAGAGATGGGTCTTGAAGCTGGGCATATCTGGGTGCCCTCTCGTCCTGTGATGTCAGGGTGCTGATTTAGTAAGCTGTCCTACAGGACCTAGAACTATGAAATGCTTGAATCTAGGAGAGGGTCCCTTGGTATTGTGGGTAGAAACAACAGCAGAATAAGACAATGGTCATACCAAAGCCAGCCTCAGGGAGAGCAGCCTACAGTACTTTAGGTGTGATTATGACTCATGAATTCAACATCTAGCTGCTCCTTGGTCCCTTGATAGTGAGGGTCCTAGAAGGGGCCAGAGACTATGCATGGCTGCCAACTCCTACCAGGGAAAGCTTACCTGCTTTAGCCAGACATTGGTTGTCATCATTTGATTCTTCTCATCCTGGAGTGGCAGAGATAGAAATTAAGAACAGTTGGGGTGACTGATGAATCAGCCCAGAAGACAGACACATCGGGGATCCATTCACAGGACACCCAAGCCCAGCCATCCCTCCTACCTTGGTCACCAGCACTTAAATTTCCCAGGGTCACCCAGGGTCACCCTGGGGATCTGAGGGGGTGACCATGGGTTTTAGAAAACTATCTTCTGACAGCCTGTGCTCTTGGGGCCTCCAAGGCTTGGGAAGGAAGGCAACCCAACAAGGTAGCTGCATGCTGTGGCCAGGGTGGGCCTTGAGGGCTGGTGGGAGAAGAGCTAAGCTGAATCCAGGGATGAACATGAGAGAAGAATCAGCTGGTCTGGGGATCGATCAAGGGCACTCAGTGTGAAAGGGCAGGCCTACCACATCGATGAGCTGGGCAATGGACAGTCCAAAGCGCACAATGACCACATCAGAGGTATTGGGCACTGGCCGTGCCCAGCGATTGTAGCCCCCAAACAGGTGTTTGAACAGGCGGTCCTCAGCCTGGGTGTGTGAGCCTTGCTGGGACACCACTGTGGAACAGGAACGAAAAAGAAGAGTCTGCATGAGGTCAAGGAGGCGAGCCTGTGGCCTTCTTTCCACCTCCCATGAAAGCAGAGGCACTCAGCATCGTATCCCCTCAGCATAGGGGTGGATAGAGAGGAAGGCCATCTCAAACCCCACTGAGAATTCCACAGATTAAGCCGTATCAGCACTTAGCAAGCAGCAATCACTCTAGGTGCCTTCCTGTAAAAGGTCAGGTAGTGTGGGCTGCCACAGCCTAGCAAGAAAGCTCAGACCTAGAAACCAGTCTCAGCGAGAGCCAAAGAGCCCCAAGGGGTATGGGGATGTGGGGGATGGGGGCGTGGGGGATGGTGGTACAGGGGATGGCTGAAGAGAGGCTCTACCCACTGCTGTGAGCCTGGCTGATGGTGAGATTTCTCCTTTCCTTCCACTTTTCCAGCAAGCTACTGACACCCATGAGAACATCTTCTCCCACACAGGGTACTACCCTGAGTTCTTAAATCGCCAGCTCTGACCAGTTCTCATCAGCTGGGCAAAGCTATGTGAAACTGTCTGCTGGAATTTATCACGCCTTTATCGTGTTTTGCATAATAGCTTCTCCATTCTGGGACTCTGCTGCCTTACAAAAATCCAAAAAAGCCACTAGGACAGAAATCACGGCAATAACCATAACTACTGCATGTGAACTTGCACACCGGCCCCAGCCCGTGTGCTGGGTGCCAGCTTCCTTCACCCCCACAGCAATCTTCAGTGGTCTACGATGTTGTTTGCATTTTGCCAACAAGATCACTGAAGCTTGGGACCTTTAAGGTGACAAAGCTCCTGGTACTAGTGTTGAGCTAGCCACCCATCTCTATCCTGTGGTACCGGCTACCCAGCTGATGGCTTTAAATGCCCCCTGTAGCCTTGAGGATGAAACAAGCTGGCCTTCCGGAGAGTCCACCATGTGGCCTGTAAGCGCACAGGGGGAAGATGAAGTCCTAGTGGTAGCGGTGGCATCCACTCACCTGCTGGCATCAGCAGGAGACATCGGAGACAAAGATGTATCCAGGACTGGAGAGCAGGATGGAAGGGGGCCATGGCTTCAGAGGATTCTGGTTTCTCTTGGACCTCCAGGAACTGGTTTCCACGAGGCCCCGTCTCTCCTCTGCAACTGAATAAGCCAAGGGAAGGACTCTTAGCGTCAAGGGGCATGACATGTACTGTCTTTGTCTTTCAGAAAGGTTTTAAAGCTGAGCAAAAGGCCATCAACAGGCCTGCCTGGAGTGTGGGGATTCTTGGCTGCTCTGCTTCTCGGAGGAGACAGACCTCTCTTTTCTGGAGTCACTTAACTGTTGACAAGCTAAGACACGACTGATCTTCACAGAGGAAGACGGTACTAGCATTCTTGCCCTAGTGCCCTCGGCTCCTTATCTGTAAACTGGGGATAACCATGTGGATATAGTGGCCAGCAGAAGAATATGGCTAACCAGTGACAATGACCCAAAGATTCTGATAATCAAATGCTTGTCAGTGATGAACAACTGGCCAAAGGTTGGCCTATCTAAACAACAGAATACAATGCAGGCATCAAAAGGGAATCAGGTGCTAACATGGCGTGTGTGATTGAAGGGATGAACTTCGCAAGCTCGCTTTGTGAAAGAAACCAGCCTCCTGGTGCACGAATCCGTTGGTACGTGCATTCCAGGCCTGTCGAATCTGGAAATACGTTGCAGATGAGAGTGAGTGGAAGGAATGGGGAATGACTGCTAATGATCAACGGGCTGTCTGCAGGGCATGGAGAAGGTTCTAGAAAGACTTAGTGGTGATGGTTGCACAGTTCTGTGAATGTAATAGCATGGACCAAAGAGCGCGTTTTAAATTAGAAATGAATATTTCAAAAAATGCTGTTACTTAAAAAAAATGTTCTTGGTGAGTGAGCTGTGGCCGTCCTCTGTAGACTAGGAAATGGTGAACCTGGAGCTGATGCAGGAAGGTCGTAGGGCTGAGAAGGAGAGATACTTACGATGGTTAAAAAATGTCCCACACGGGGGGGGGGGGATTTGGAGGGGAGGATCCTCCTAAGCTGATGAATTATTTTACATAGTCTAGGACTCAATCCCGTGACCACAGCAGTACCAAGTATTGCCCTTCAAAGCTTACATATCCAGGGCTGACGGGATGGTTAAGTTAGTAAAGGGCTTGCCTTGTAAGCACAAGGACCTGAGTTCGAGCCCCAGAATCTATCTAAAAAAGCAGGGTGTAGGGGCTTGTGCTTGTAATCCCAACACAAGGGGAGTAGAGACAGGTGACCTCTGGGACTTGCTGGCCACCCAGCCAAACCTATGTATGTATTCATGTCCACCTGCGCACAAAGTTCATATATCCAAACGTCCACACGGGGTACCTTGTGTCTCTCGATTAGAGCTGGAACACCGGCTCTTAGCACAGACATGGTATTTCCTTTTGACAGTGACGAGAATGTCCTGGGATGTTCCGGAATGTTTTGGAATGGCGATAGGCCCACACCATTCCCAAAGCCCCGAATGCCACTAACAGTTAATTTTCTGTTGTGTGTACTTAACCATGATTTCAAAAATAGGTGTCAGAGTACGTTTTAAACATAGAAGCGGCCACATCCCCGCAGGAATCGGGAATCAGAATTGTTACCGACGGAGCTGCGAAGCTGCCTTTCTCTGGTCCTTCCTCTCTAGTCTATCCTGCCCTGTCCCAGGCTGCCAGCGGAGAACCTAGCATCACCAGCCAGCTGCTGCCTCTCCATACTGCCATCGCTCTGCATCGCGCTCCTCGCCGCATCCAGAGTCTGCAAGCGTGACTTTGAGTCCCGGCCATGTCGCTAACACCACTGGGAGTTCAGCTTGTCTGTGGGGCAGCTGTGACCTCCTGGGACAGGTACACAGTCCAGTGGAGTCCCAGGAGTCCGTGTGTAAACTCCAGAACCCCGAGGAGAAGGGCCAGGCACTGGGCGGCAGTGTGGAGGTCAGTGCACCATGACCCAGTGACAGCACACAGAAGCAGTCCGAGCCAAGTAGGGAAAGAGTGAGCGGGGGAGTGCCAACAGGCTGCCGTTTATGGAACGTATTTGCTGCTACAATTGACGGCTCCAGGATGTGCTTAGGGGAAGGCTACGCCGGCCTCAATTTTCACAAAGTATTTCAAGTCAGGGGCTCGTTAAAATTTGCAATGTTCTGCCCCTAACCCACAGCCCCACCATTACTGAGTTCAACCTGTCACCCAGCCAGATCCTGCGTGCGCACCCCCCTCTGGGGTCTAGCCTGGGGTAGTTGTCCTCACACCATCAAGCACCCCACAGAGAGCGTCCAGGCCCCACTGACACCTTTACAGCGTAACGACTGCACCTTAGGCTTTGGAATCATTGCAAAAGAGTGTGCGGAGACTACAGGAGCTAGACCAACAGGGAGTTTGCTTGTGAGGCTGTGTCTCTTAGAAAGGTCAGCAGCTACACCCACCGAGCCTCACCAACATGGCTGCCTAAATATGAGCCGAACAAGGATGATAATAGATATACTCACATGGAAGGGGGAAACCCACGATGCCTCCCCCGCATGAGAAACTACAGATGGGGATGCTGAGAGCTGGAGAAATAGTCTTCCCCAGTGGAGAGTACACCAATTAGCTATCTACCACCAAATGGTCAGCCCTGAAACATACACACAAGTATCATTATACAGGTCAGGCAGGTTGTGTTTATGTATTATGTACATGGGAATATATATGTGTAAATATACATACATGTTATACAGATTATGCATACATATTAGATAGATTAAGCACAGAAATATATACATACATACATACACATAAATATATACAGACGGGCACACATGTATGTATGTATGTACAATTTTTAAAAAGTGGCCATGAGTTTGAAAAAGAGCAAGAGGGGAGATGCATGGGAGGGTCTAGAATGAGGAAAGAAAAAGCAGAAATGATGTGGTTACACTATAATCTCAAAAAAATATTAAAAAAAAAAAACAACAGTTTTGTTTATCACCTGTTCCTTTGGGAGAATACCAGCCTGGCCACTGGTTACTTTCATTCCTGTGCTATGCTGTACCCAACCTGACCTTGCCTTGCCCTGGTTCTCGTAGAGCTGCCTGGCTTTGTCCTGACCCTTCTCCAAATGTCCCAGGGAACAGATCTAAAAGACCAGTGATTTCCAAAAGGTGTCTGCTCTGGAAAGCTCTTCCAGAACAGCGCCCCCCTGAGGGGAGCAGCAGGAAGACCAGCCAGGGGAAGCAAACCTCACAGATGGCACCATGCTGAGCCACCTCTGGAGTGCCGGCACCCTAGTGCTGGGCCTGCTTCCCCAACCCCAGCTCCTTTACTTCCAGGGAACGTGATCAGGGCCAGCATGTTCTTTAACCTTGTCATCTTTCTTTCTCCTGTGAGCCTGCAGACACCTGCTGTCTCTGGGGGCTGGGATTAGAGGCATTTTAACTTTCTGACATTTTTTTCTATACTTTCCAAATTTCCTACCACAAGCATTAAGATTGAAACATCTTTTTAGTGTGCAGCAACACCCGTTGCGTGTTTTACATGGCCTCCTCCAGGCTCGAATATGGCTCTACTCAAAATTCACACAGAACTTAGATTCCCGTCCGCCATCAAAGTGAATTGTGTGATGGGAGGAGTCCCCAAGAGATGTGATAAACGAAGCATTGCCTGTGCGGACAGTGGATAGAGCCTTTAAAAGGAAGATCCTGAGCTAGTTGCTGTGGCACACGCCTTTAATCCCAGCCCTCGGGAAGGCAGAAGCAGGTGGAGCTCTGTGAGTTTGAGGCCAGCCTGGTCTACAAAGCGAGTCCAGGACAGCCAAGGCTACACAGAGAAACCCTGTCTCAAAGAAAGAAAGAAAGAAAGGAAGAAAGAAAGAAAGAAAGACAGAAAGAAAGAAGGAAGGAAGGAAGGAAGGAAGGAAGGAAGGAAGGAAGGAAGAAGATCCTGACCTTTGCTGTGACAGGGATGAACTTTGAATACATTATGCACAAACACAGTGTAACTTCACTTTCAGGAGAAAACACCTGGAGTCATCAGATTCCCAGAGACAGAACTTAGAGGTGGATGTGGGGTGAGAAATAATATTCAAATGTGGGGAGGATCTAATGGGTCTGGAGACAGACAGGATGGCAGGATACCGCATTGCCCTGCTTACCTTCGATGGACTGAGGACATGCATGGCGTTACCTCTATTCTATCACAATAGTGACAGTACACCTGAGTGCATCTGTAATCTCACTGTGTTTAAGGTATCTAAACTCGCAGGCCTCCAAAACTCGGGCAAAGGAGACAGAGGCTCCAAGAAGAGCAGAATCCTGCGGTGAACTTTCTCCTCAGGGGGAGGACTCAGAAGCCCTGTTGTGGAGTCACTTTTTGAAATGAAGGCCAAGGTCTCAGCTCACTCTGTGTCCCCTGCAAAAGGTGCCTAGGAAGAATGGGGGCTAGAAGAACTGATGGGAAAAAGCAGGGCTTGCCACTGGAGCTGGGAAATGTGACTAGGGGAACCAGCAGTTATAATCTGGTTACTTAATTTGTGTGTAATTTTGTGTATGTGTAGTGTGTGTGTGTGTGTGTGTACATGTGCAGGTCCCAAGTTGAAACTGAGTGTCTACCTCAATCAGTCTCCACTATGTTGAGGCAAGGTCTCTCACTGAACCTGAAGCATGACAGCTCCAGTTAATCTAGATCTCCAGCTTGCCCTTGGGGACCCTATGTCTCTGCTTCTGAAGTCCTGGGATTGTAAGCAGCCTCCACGTCTGCCTGGCTTTTTACCTGGGTCCTCAACTACAGTCCTTACACTCGTGTGCCAAGCTTTTTATCCATCAAGCCATCTCCCCAGATCCCCAGTTACCTATTCATTATTCATTTCCTTCTCCTACCCTGTAGGGCTGAGGTACCGTGGACAGGGGAAGAGCCAGTCCAGAGCAGGAGTGGGGTTGAATGTGTCCAACCCCAGAAATATCTAGAGAGTGGTAGGAGTGAGGACTGCTCTGTCCCCTGCCCCGGGGCCTGCATGTTCCAGCGCAGGCAGTCCTGCACACCCGCACCTTCGCCCATGCCAGAGGAGGTCCTGTAATCACAGCCGGGCTAAACTGCCTGCCCTGTAAGGTCGTGTCCAGCAAGCACCTGGAATTCCCCTTCATGCAAATGAGGCACTTCCAGCACCTCAGCCTCAGCCAATGATGTACACTCCCCCCAAATGCCTCTACTCCTCCCCGTTTGTCCCCCAGCTCCCTAATTACACAAGCTGCTCAGTGAAGACTGTCTCTGGAGAAGTCTGTTTCTCATCACACCTGCCGCCTGAGGTCTCCATCACACACCCTGGCCATTCTCACCTCTCCTACCCTCTCAGGCCACTGGTCTGATCACCTGGCAATCATGCCGTTAAGGGAGGGGGAGTGGAGTGGGGATGACACCACCTCACAGTTTGCCCACCAGGCCAGCAATGTGCACAGTGAGTAACAGGGACGGGGAAATGAAATCACTTGGATGACAGAGAGGAAGCATAGGAAAGAATAATTCTAGATAACTCGCTAGCTGTGCACACCCTGATGTGTGATACCTGACATACTCGGTTATCCCCCATTGTTGGTTCTGAGACATCGAGGGATGCCCCAGTCCCTCAGGCTTCTCTTCCAGGCTTTAAACAGCTAGCCTTTTGTGGAAGTCCTCCCTAAAGTTTGTTTCTGAGAAAGACTTTAGTTGGACTAAGCTGAGAGACCTGGAGTAGTGACTTGCCTTTTGCCTCTCTTTCTTTCTCTCATCCTCTTTATCCTGGGAAACCCTCAAGGCCACCAAGTCTTCAAATTTATTTGCATGTGTGAGTAATTTAAGCCTCATCCCCACTGCCGGAACCAGTCAGGGGTTACGAAGAGACCTTGGATGGCTCAGTTGGCTGATAGCTGGGCTAAGGCTCAGTTGGCTGATAGCTGGGTTAAGTTCCCAGAACCCACAGATTACAATGGCTTGTAACCCTAGTTTCAGGGACCTGGTGTTCCCTTCTGGCTTCCACAGGCACAAGACAGATACATGGTGCATAGACATACATGTTGTCTGTCTATGTATGCACAGTTGCACACACAAATTAATAGATAATTAAAAAATTAAAAACCTCAGTTCCTCATATGCACTGTCCCATGGACATAAAGACACACTGTTTAACAAGCTGGGTAAAGGCTGGAAAGGACCATGCCAGGACTGTCTCCATGCTAATTCCTAGATCTTTCTGAGTACAATTTGCATTGATATTCCCTCAAGCTTACAAAGCACTTTGGTACCCTTGCCCACATGAGAACATACATCCCCCCACCCCCCGGAGGGTCTGGAGGAAAAGTGCTAATGTCTCCTATGCGCAATTAAAAGGCTGCTGTTCAGAGAAGTTGAAAGAGTTACCCTACTTCACAGAGCTTAAAAATGACAAAACATTAGAAGCCCTCTGCTTCGAAATTATATGGGGTTAGCAGCAACCTTATGGGTGACTGTATGAGCTCAGCCAATACGTGGCAGTGTTCTAGAAACACTGACACTGTGGCCATCGTTGTCAAGCTGCCATCAAGACTGGGCTCTGGGAGAGATGAGGTGTTCATCCCCAAGCTGGACTCACATGGATCCAAAGCTCTAAAATGTTCCTCTGTGTGGAAGTCAGTGACTCTTCATTTCAACCAATACAGTGGCTGCAAATTCCCAGATCTGAGTGTATCACAAGGAATAAAGATTTGCTTGCTCCTGTGAATGAGGCCAGAGGTGCAGCAGGCATGTTGAAGTTGGACTGTTTAGAGACTCTGGGAGAGATGTCTGTTAAGGGCTGTCTGGAGGAACGTGCAAATGAAATGCAATTGGCTCCAGAGGATGTGCTTGAGTTGCTTCGGACCTCCACCTTTTGCAATTAGCCCACCGTGATCATGTCACTAATTTGTCACCAGAAACCAAAGGAGAAATTGCTCCCGGTAATCAGCAGTAATTAGCGTAACCTTCCACCGCCAGTTACAAAGATTTACAGTGAAAGGCTTTGGACTCGGAGCCCCAGCACCAATCAGATTAGCAGTTCTGGGATAAAGATGACAGTGGGATGATGGCACTGTTTGTTAAGCCTGAGTAAATGAGGTCCAGGCAAACGAACGCACAAACAAAAACTATTCTGAGTGTAAAGTGTGCATGTCCCCATCAGGATGATTCTCACCAGGGCCTTGCACACCCTCCGCAGACCCGGAGCTCATTAACAGCCTTGCTCCCTTACCTTGGTTCGATTCCACTGAAGCCGGTGTGTAACTCACACTGTCCACCTGTGTCGCACTGTCACACTGTCCTCTTCCCTGTCCACCTTCCTACTGCAGCTGCTCCATAGCTACTCACTCATCAGAACACAGTCTACCCTTGCCGGGAGCATTGCCTCTTCCCGTCAAACTGCCGTCCAGAAACCCCTCATCCCACACACCACAGGCAGCTCAGTCCTCCACCAAAGAGACCCCCCCAGATCAGAGGAAATGATGCTGGACTGTTTGTTTTCCCAAATAACACTCACTAACGTGCTCCTGGGATGAAGAGCCCATGCTTTGCTTCCATGGCTGCTCTGCTCAGCGACCTGCTCACCACGGGAGCTTAACCTCTCAAGGTCGGGTGGAATCCTGAAGATCACGTGCCTTCGTTAGCTGACTCGGTACCTTGTCTACTAACTCTAGCTTTGATCCACACAAGCCGTGGAGGTCTTGCTACCTTTCAAGTCAGTAAAATCCCATCTGTGCCTGTGAGTCTAATTCTTATAAGAGTGTAGAACGTTCACTGAATGAATACCTAAATGAACAAGGGAATGGTAGTGATAAGGATGCCGAAGTAGACGCTACTACAAGACAGAAGTAAACAAGCCACCCTGAAGTGATGCTTTCACAGCATTCTGAAGGGGGTCCCAGGAGCCTGAATTTTGGCCAGCAGCAGGTGACTTCCAGCATTCTGATATTGCCATTTCCTAAGTGCTCACAAACTAACTTCCTTCTGAAATCACATCCACAGTCTCCCCAACATGCTCAGCACCTCTAATCTAAGCCTCAGGAATCACTTGCTTACTTACCTGTGTTCATAGAAGAAGACAGGGCACTCAAGGGATGCAGGGAAGCAGCCGGCTTGGAGACGGGGGATAGCTGAGGTGGGTCCCTTGGAAGCAGAGTGGCAGGTGCAGAATGAAGCTCATTCTCCTCAGCTCATGGATGCACGGATGCAGAAACTGGAGGGTTTGGAAGGCACTTTTGGATGAGGGACTCAGGCTAGCTCCTAGGGGTGGGTGGCCGAGTTCAACAAAATGCTCAGTCTTCCTGGGGCTGTGCAGCTCCAGGAGACAGAGGTGGCTCCGTGTAGGTGCCACTGAAGAGGCTGTCTTGGAGAGCCACCAGCAATACGGCTTCTGCAGACGGTGCTCTCATACTGTGCACTCTCTCTCTTTCTTTCTCTTGTTCTCTCTCTCTCTCTCTCTCTCTCTCTCTCTCTCTTTCTGTCACACACACACACACACACACACACACACACACACACACACACACACACTGAAAGGGGAGGAGGAGTCTATGACTGACTGCTCACTTTGTGTCCAGCACAGACAGATGCGGCTCTGGCTTCTGTTCAACCAATTACTAGGATGGCTTGCTCCCCGCTCTGGAGTGTCCATAGATCCCTAAACACCCCCCTCCCAGATGAGGTCCTCTAGGACTGTGGTTCTATCTGTCATAACAATGTACCGTTGTCAGCAAAATATGAGTGAGCCATGGAACACCCAGCCGACAGTTGCCTCCATCCTTTCTCACCTGCTCCAACTACTATCTGAGGGGGTCAGAGACAGACCCTGCCTGCTTTGGCTTCAGGCCCGTCTTCTTCTTGCCCTTCTTGCAGGAGACCCCGATCTCTGTCTTCTAGAGATGCCAGGTTGTCATGCTCCAAATCTACAAGCTGACCTTTGGTGCTCTTATAATTTGCAGATTATCACAGCCAGGCTGGCACCTGCTTGTCCGCCTGTGTTTAGTGGTCCTAGGCTTTCTCATGACTTCACGTCTTCTCCCCTATGGCCCTTTCCCCTCGGCACCTCCCATTCCAGTAACTCCAAGCTTTGCCTCCCCATTGAACTGCTTATTCTCTCTGCTTTCTGACTTTGATGGACATGGGTTGCTGAGCGTGATTTCCAGTTCTTCTCAGTCACAGATTTGTGACCTCAGGCCAGACTCAAAAGGTGTTCTTGCCTCATTTTCCTCACAAGTAAAAGGAGGCTGTGAATGATGGTGACTATCCATAGGCCTTCTGTGAGGGGTCCATGAGCCCATATGCACTGTGAATAGTTTCCAACAGTAAGAGTGTGATGTTTGTACAAACACAAACATTTGTACTCATTACATTTATCGATGAGCATTTGATTGCTAAAATCATGAAACACTCATATTCTCATGAACCATGATTAAAAATGTTGCATCTTGGCATATGCAAAAAGGAAGCTAGCTATATGCATTATTCATCTGGAAACTGGAAGATAGGAAGGAGAGAGGGAAGAAAGAAGCAGAGATGGAGGGAAGAAGAAAAGAAGAAATGGAGAGAAGAAAGGAGGAGGGAGCAGGAAGGATGGAGGAAAAGAAAGTATCAGGTTATGTCTGATACTATGTCTGATAAGATTCTTGTCTATCAGCAATAGAAACAACCATCACTTCAGTAAAGCAGAGGATGAAGTCAATGGGCAGCTTGCAGCAGCACTTACAAAACTGGAGGGCCTGCTTGGAGGCCAGGTGGGAGAAGTTAGCTCTGCTTCAGCCCAGAGCAGCCCCATTGCCTATATGGTGGGACAGGCACCAGAAACCCCCCCCCCAAAAAAAAACATGGTTGGTACTGCTATAACCTGTCCCTGGAAACCAGCCATTGCCGCTGCTGCCTCCCCACAGTCAATTCTCCTCCCCCCTCTGGTTATTCATGCCACTGCCTCCTCACACAAAGGTCAAGATCAGCGCATCTGATTAACTGTGTGCTCGTGAACTGGCGGTGAGGGAGGCTGAAGAGGCAGGCGTCTGTGTTGGGGACTCCTGGGTGGGTGGTGGGCTTTGTACCTCCAGCAGTGGGGGAAGATTCCTCAACTCCGTAAAAGGTAGAATTCTGGGAAGGTCCTTCACCTCTGTTGAGCGCTTTTCCTCTGTGTGGAGACACACACAGCCTTCCACAGATGCACTTCCAAAATTGCTCCACTCTGCTTGTTCTAAGAACTCACACTCAGAATTTTGAGTGTGGTCAGACCCAGAGCATGGTTTGAGTCTGGTCAGATACAGATATGGGAATGGCCACCACAAGAGAGCAGTTTATAGTCACAGATCCCAGCTCACAGTGTACCACACACAGAACAGCACTGGGTGTGTGTGGGGGGGAAGGGGTTTGTCAGAGTGGGCAGGAGGAAGGAGGTACAAAGGGGCAGGCCCTTAATCTGAGGCCTCTCACCCTGTTCTGGACAGGTTTGGGTTTTGAGGGGTGGTTGTTTGCTTTTTTGTTTGTTTCTGTTTTATGAGACAGTATCTCACTATGCAGGGCACCCTGGAACCCACAGAGATCTGCCTGCCCTGGCCTCTGCAGTGCTGGGGTTAAAGGTGTGGGCCCAGTTTCCTAGACTGCCTTACCTTGACACACCTAGAATGATCTGGGAAGAGAGCCTCAATTGAGAGATTGCTTACATCAGATTGGCCCGTGGACATGTCTTGGAGTGCGTGCGTGTGTGTGTGTGTGTGTGTGTGTGTGTGTGTGTGTGACCTTCATACAGTGGGGTCCACCCCACTGTATGTGGCACCATATCTGAGTCAGGTAGTGAGTTCCTTAGTCCAAAGGTAATGAAGAAAATGCTGAGCTCTAACAAATATCCCTCAGAGAAACACAGCGCTCATTCTAACCTTGGGGGTGCATTTTAGGAGGCAGCAGCCACAATGGCCTCCACGGCACAGGGCAGTGTGCTCTGCTCAGGAGACACTGCTCAGGTAGGGTGTGATTTTGTCCATAGTTGCTGGCCAGTCATCTCTGCCCTGTGGAACTCAGTCAGGATGGCTGGTGTACAGGCCCGGAAAGTGACAGCGAGCTGCTGTGCAGGTAACTTTTAGTTACACAATCTCGGCCATGCAAACCAGGGCTATGCAGCCCAGGGCCATGCAGACCAGAACCTGTGCACATAAGAACAGCTGGAAAGCTCACAGCATTTCAAGGCTACATGCGTGGATGGCTAGGATTTGTTTATGTAAATTTCCCAATGGATACTGCCTTATTTTTCTAGATTTGTGTCAATGGCCTTCTCTCTACACAGCATTCACTCCCTCAGCGTTCCACACTGTCTTGGATGCGTTCTAAGGGACCTGGAACTGATTTTACTCACTGCACTGAGTGGGAAGGGAGCTCATACCAGGGTCTTCCATTAGCAGACTGATGACTATAGCCGGCCAAATATTGAGAAATTTCCTACCAGACTTCTGTTACTGCAATGAACTAACTACCTGAGAAAAGCAACTTATAAGGAAGAAAGGTTAATTTTGACTCACAGCCAGGCTGGTTGACTTTGTTGCTTTGGAGCCTGTGGTAGGAGAAACTGCTCACCTCACAGAGTCTGAGGGGCAAAGGGAGAAGCAGGAAGGGACCATGGTCCAATATCCCATCCAAAGGTACCCACCCCCACCCCAGTGACCTAACTCCCTTTACTAGGCTATACTTTTCAAAAGTTGCCACCACCTCTCAGGGATCCCCAGGCTGAGGACCACAGTATTAAACCATGGACCCTGAAGAAACACATACACAGAACATCGTGTTCCCCTAGCTCAAACCTAGATACCAAAGCGCTTCTCACAGCCCCAGAGATCAAGATGCCTCCGAGCCTTGGAAGAGGAAGCCCCTCCTGCTATCGAATCTTCACAAGAAAGCAAAAAGTCAACACCATGTGTGCACATGCCCATGGGCCACAGCACTCACATGAAGGTCAGAGGACAGTGTCCAGGAGTCTCCTTCACCGTGTGGGTCCCAGGTATTGGAGTGAGGCACCAGGCCTAGCAACAAGCCCGTTTATCAGCCGAGCCATCTATGTAGCTATTGGCTACATGCAGACTAACCCCAGACATGCCGTGTTTTCTAAACACCAGCCAAACCTCCCAGGTCAGAGAGCATAGGAATCTACGTACATACATACTCACCGTGGACAGAAGTGAGAGGAAGCTTGCAAATTTGGGGGCTATTTTGTGTCTCCTTAGACCCTGTCTGCTGGGGCATGTGGCGATCTGGAGGCAGGAAGGGACAATGGGTGGGAAGAAGGCCATGGGTAACCCTCAAGCAAGATGGTTATGGAGTTTGCAGCTAAGGCCGACAGAAGCAGCTTTCTGCGCCAAGCGCCATTCTTCACGAAAATCTTCCTAGTTCATGACGTCTCATTTCTCCTGGGCCAGAGCTGGAAACTCAACTAATGTTAAGAAGCGGGCAAATCACAGGATGGAAGGCAGTTGAAAGAAATGCAAGCCTGGACTGCAGCCACCTGGAGTGTCTCACTCTCATTTCCAAATGTCCCTTTGCTACATTTCTTGAAACATTTCCCTTTCAATGTTAAAGCTTCCAGAGGCTGAGGCAGGAGCTTTGTGGTTTCTGGCATGGTTATAGGGGTAAGGGTTGCCAGTCCCATAGAGAGGCAACTGAGAGGGCTGTCTGTGTGCCCCTGAGGGTGCCAGCTCCAGCACATCAGCAGATCTAACCTTGAACTTGAGTGCAGGTTACCCTCATTCTGTAGGAAGATAAAGGAGGAGATCAGTGATGGTGGAAGTGTGTCGCTTGGTGAGCCCTGAGAGCCAGTGGCGTGTCAGTGCCCAAGGTTAAACAGCAAGGGGTAAGAGCAAGAGGGTTCTGGGAGATTGGGGAAGGGGGTAAATTAGAACAGCTGAATTGTTCAGCTGGGAGCAGCAGAGTCTGATGATGTGATATTAATGTCTGTGTCTTGGGGGGTCTAGGAGCAAGGGTGAGGATCCTGATCACCTGCTTATCCCCACTCCTTGGGGCCACACAGAGAGAGGAAAACAGCAGAGCACCCCAGGGAACCTCAGTGGAAGCAGGTTCCTTAAGTAAGAGCCACAAGCCAGGCAATAAGAGAAGAGGAGAGCAGGAGGGACAAGAGAAGAAGGGGAAAAAGGAAGGTCACCGCATGGTAGATTTTACTAATGATGTACCCAGATTTCCAAAAGGCATAGAGAGACCCAGAAGATACTGCAGAAAGGTTTAGAAGGCTGATAGTGAGCATTCAGAAGGAATAGACAGGTGGATCTCTGTGAGTTCTAGGCCAGCCTGCTTTACAAAGTGAGTCCAGGATAGCCAGTGCTACACAGAGAAGAAAAAAAAAGTGTCTCTGTTGGTGATGATAGAATATTTGTGTGGGTCTTTGGCAGCCTGGAGACCTGAGCTCAGAAAACCAAAAAGAGTAATAGCACAACCCAGATAGGAGCACAGGATCAGGCTCATGCGGTTGACTGCTGAAGCCCCGGGGTCTGCACCATCCCTGCCTGAACGGTAGCTATGAAACTGCCATTCAAGGCCCTTCTCTCAAGTCCTCTGGCTCACCAGCTCCCGCCTGAAGTCCACCAGAGCCAGTGAGCCAGGCTCACAGGTCTTTACCCTCGATTTACTTCTAGATGGGAAACAGAGTGGATGGAAATTGAATTCTGTGGTTCGAGCAGCTCTTCTATAAAAATCCACGGTTTGTATCTAAGCTGTAAGTGTCTAACAGTGTTCTTGTTTATAGGTCCGGAGTTTTGTTTTTGTTGTTTGTTGTTTTTCAGTCATATAAGCAGAATGAGGATTGGTAAGGATATTAATAATTCAAAGAAGCTTGGGGAGGATGAAAGAAGCCAGTATAGATAGAGATCCTGCTGCCAGGGGCCAGAGAGACAGCCACCACCAAGGCAGCTGCCACCAAGTCTGACAACCAGAATTCAATCTCAGGGACCCATATGGAGGAAGGTCTAGAAACAAAAACACCACTGTAAGAATGGGCCATGCCATGATACAGCTTCAACAAGGCTGTTGCCAGGCCTCTCCAAGGTACCATGTCCACCTTAGGACCAGATTGTAGATGCTCTGCCTCAGCCTCCCTAGAAAAACTAGATGATTCCACTCTAGCCATTACTGGGAGAAAATTCCAGCACAAACCTGTTTCCTCGGGTTGTCCATTGTCGTGCGCAGTCTCAGGTAAAGACTCTGGCGAGCCCAGGTCACATGACCAGTCTCAGGGGGCCTTTGTGGAGTCTACCACAAGAAAACAGCACACAGAATGTGAGCACTGTCCAAATACAGAGACGCTGTTGGAAGGACTGCGTGGCTCTGAATGACAAATACCACCACGGGATGGAGCTTCCTGTGTGTAGGAGACTACAGACACGGAGCAGCTGAAATAATGACTGGACAAAGGAAATGACAGGCAGCCAGCCTCAGTCCTCTGGAAGCAACTGGCCTCATTCGGAATTCAGCATTCCATTAAACTAAAACTCCCTGTGGCACTTAGCTTTTTGTCTGTCACCCAAATAGCTCGCTGGGACACAGTGAGTACTTTGTAAATATCTGTCGAGTGAGCTAAAGGAGCTTCCCACTAAAAATGGCGCACTTCAGACCAAGCGAGCATCAAATAGGACGTGAATTTAGCGCCCCTAAGAAGCAGCTTAAAGTTGAGCTCAGCGGAAATACCCACAGCAGGGAGACTGTTCTCCTGTAAAAGTAAACTCCTCAGCCAACCCCCAGGGGGATTAAAGGTATGCCTTCCCACCTCAAAAGGTCCAGATAAAAAGTGGGTCTTCCCACTTCAAATGATTTAAGCAAAAAAAAAAAAAAATTTTCCCTCACAGGTACACCCAGATACATATTATAATCAATCAGGTTGATGACCAAGAATATCCATCACACTGTCTTTGTGTGGGGGGGGTGGGGGGTGGGGGTGTGTGTGTTCCCCGCTCACTCTGTCTCTGTCTGCATGTGAGTTTCCTGTTTGTTTCTTTGTCTTGGGAGCCAGGATCTCCTGTAACCCATGTTGGTCTTGAACTTGGTATGTAGCTGTGGCTAACACTGAACACTGGGGGCTTCTGCTTCTGTGCCCGGAATGCTGGGATCTAAGACCATACCCAGCTCATATCCTCTTCTCTGTCACCTCACTTCTTTCTCCAACACTCCACAGCAAGTTCTTCCCAAAAGGAGAACTTTTCTCTTCTCAGGGCAACACACCACATTTTCAGCCACTTCCTGCTTCTCAGGTGTGAACCTCAGAGAATACAATCTGTCACAGACAAGACCCAAGGCAAGAAGAGGAAGTGTCCGAAAAGCTCACAGAAAAATAACCCACAGTAAGCCCATTTCCTACCACCTGACTGGCGGCAGCCAGAGCAAAGGCAGATGTCAATTACTGATTTCAGTAAGGGAGACAGTTTTCACAACAGCCTTGGAACTAAACGGTGGATTTGTTAATTGAACTCATTAATGGGTGAGGTTCTATTTTCCCTCTTAACCAGGGAGAGTACTGGGCCAAGGGGCAGGAAGGTTCCAGAAACCTCCAAGAAGCCCAGCTCACTTTTAAGCAGTGTTATTTCATAAACAGGGCACAGAGAGGAAACAGACTGGATTTATTTCGTCTAAGCTTCAAGAGAGAAAGTATTCTGGGCTGGCAAGCTCTGACTGGAGGGCTGTGTTGTATTACAGAAACACTGCTTGGAAAAGCAGGCAGATGGGAGAGGGATACCAAAATGTGTCCCACATTAGAGAAGATGGTCCACAGAGCCGGTCAAGGCCAAATGCTGAAGGAGGAAATGTTTAAAATGTCCCCTCTCCCTCCCTCCCTCTCTCTCCGCTCAAGATCAGCCCTCTCTCCTCATGCCCAGCCTGTTTACAAATGGTCAAAATGTGAGAATGCCGCAGCCTTCGCAGTTTTGCTGGGACTCTAGTCCTTGGGCTAGGCAGGAGGAAGCGGCCGAGATCAGGATTGACCCTTGGGCGGGACGCTCCAGGCTAGGCCGGGCTGTGTGGGTGGTGGGCGGAACGAGGCGGGGCGGGGCGGGGCTGAGCCTGGCAAGGCTCTAATCTTTGGTTTCTCCAGTCCAGGCCTCAGCCTTCCAGCTCTGTGTGTGTGCTGCCTGGCGCTGCAGCCGGGGCCGCCATGGCGCTGCGTGTGGCCGCGTTCGACCTTGACGGAGTGCTGGCCCTTCCCTCTATCGCCGGCGCCCTCCGCCGCACCGAGGAGGCCCTGGCGCTGCCCAGGTAAGGGGACCCGCGCTGGGTCGGTGTCCCGCCGGGTCACCCTGCCCACAGGTTCAGCCCAAGTTTCAAACTGCTTCCCGGGTGAGCCTGGGCAAGATGGAAATCATTGCCTGGTACTAAAATGACTGTGTGCACTAGCAGATCCATTGCGCTTCTAAACGCTAAGTAATCAAACCTTGCTAAAGATGCATAAATAAATAAACTTTGCAATTGCCCTTTGCGAAAGGAGGCGTTACAGGAGAACTAGCACAACAGCAGTTTACAGAAATGACCCACAGCCCCGGGATTGGGGGACTGGGGAACTGGGGGCCAGGGGCGGCGGGGGGGGGGGGGGGTAGTCACTGATACCAGAAAGTAGTAGCTCGGTTTCAGACGGGGGACGGGGGAAGCAGGGCAGTGTAGAAAGTGTCTGGAAGAAATAGATCAAAATAGTCAGACGTGGGGCTGGAGATAAGGCTGCATTTAAGAACCGTAAGGAATCCAACGCCCCCTCCTGGGCCTCTTAGGGCAATTGTACTCAAGCACACACACACACATTTTAAGTTTGGAGGGTTTTTTTGTTGTTGTTGTTTGGTTGGTTGGTTGGTTTTGTTGTTTTCTTGGTTTTGGATTTTGTTTGTTTGTTTCTGGTGTTAGGTTTTTGGAGACAGGATTTCTCTATGCAGCCTTGGCTGTCCTGGAACTCACTTATAAACTAGGCTGGCCTCTAACTCAGAGATCTGCCTGTTTCTACTTCTCAAGTGCTGAGATTAAAGGCAGATTAAAGGCACCACCTCCAGGCTACACATAATTTAAAAAGTAATAAAAATAAACATTTTTAGTATCCAGATGTTACTAATTGTATGTGAGCTCATGAATAATTTTCTTCTATTTTTTTCTCTTTATTTTCCATCCTTTCAGTTTAACAAACATGTTTTATAATAAGAAAGGAGGAAAGCATATTCATTAAAAAAATTGAAAGGTGAAAGGTTACCCTGGTAGAACCTGAGGAAAATAAGGAATGGGTATTTCCAAATTACCGCTGGAGGAAGAGGCATCATGGCAGCTTGGGTTCTCCAGATCTGCCACATTCAATGAGCCTGGAATTCTTATGACTCCAAAGGCCAACGGGGATTAACCTTTCTACCGTATCGACCGTGCATGCCAACTCGGCGGCTGCTCAGCACCTAGAACCACGCACCTCTTCAGATGTAGAGACTGGGGCTTGGCAGGGAGATTCCCCTGCTTCATCTCACAGCAGCTAGCCTCAGGGCGCTGCGATCCATGCCCTTCCACCCAGTGTGATTCCTCTCGCTCTGGCTCATTGTGACATGCACATAAGTAAATGCAATAAAAATTAAAGTTCATGTCTTCCAGCGGCAGGGACATTCTTGTTTATCCCAAATTGCTTTTACTTTAAAATAATCCCTGCCTGCCATCACTGTATAAATGTAGCAATGCCCTATTGCAGTCATGCTATTTCTGTTTGCTCATCTTTGATCAACCCCTCTTTTCCAGGCAGAAGCAAATAATTCCCTTAGTTTCCCCATCTTGTTTACACACTATCACTACCTGCTTACCTGTCACTGTGAGTTTCCTATGGATGGGATTGTTATTTTCCTGTCTTTTACGTCACAGGTTTTAGCATACAACCTTGCACACCTTAGGCGACTAATAAATGCTTGTGGCATCTGACTGCACTCTGATGCTTTAAAACTGCACGGCAACTGCTTAAGGGCCTGAGGACTCCCACTGAGGAGACGGCGGTGCTTCTGACCCTAGAGTGAGGTGGTATTTGCATTGCTCTGAGTTCACCATGAATTGTTGAATGACACATTGAAAATGTGCCGATGTCAACTGTACCTTAAAAAGATTGTTCAGAAAATACAGATGGCAGAAGTGTGACAGAGACGAGAAAGCTGGGTAAGGCCACAGATCTTAAGAGTTGATGATTCTACCTGAAAGAGGGTTTCCTCTGTAGACAGAAACAAAATTCCCAAGTAGGAGATAATTGTTCTCATAACTGAGGATGGAAAATAACTGCAATGGGTTTGGCGGTTGCAGCTAACAGCAGGCCAGCCATGTTCGTTTATCAGGGCTTCAAAGGAGCAGCACAGACGGGCTGGCTTAGCAAGAGAGTATCCCAGAGGGCAGAAGTCCAAGATGGAGGTTTCAGCAAAGTTGATGTCCTAGTTTGTCTTTTCTTTTTCCGTGATAAACACCATGGCAAAGAGCAACTTGGGGAGGAAAGGGTTTTCTGGCTTACAGATTATAGTCCATCATGGAGGCAAGCCAGGGCAAGAACTCAGAGCAGGAGGAACCTGGAGGCAGGAACTGGAGCAGAAACAATGGAGGAGTGCTGCTTACTGGCTTGCTATTCTTGGCTTTCTCAGCTACCTTAGTTATACAACCCAGATATGGCTCTGCCCGTAATAGGCTGGGCATAAATCGGTAATCAAGAAAATGCCTCACAGATGTGGCCGCAAGTCAGGCTGGTAGAGGCAGTTCCTCAACTAAAATGCTCTCTTCCCAGATGTGCGTAAATTTGTGCCAGTTTGACAAAAAGTAACTAGGACAGGACAGCCTCTCCCATGTCTACATGGACACACAAGCTTATCCCTTTAAGTAGTACCAATTTCCTTGCTTATACCCAAGATCTCCATGTTACTATTACAATATAAAATACTGTCTGACATTTAAAAGTCCCATCGTCTTTAAACATTTCAATAAAAGTTCAAGATCTCTTTAAAAATAGAAAGTCTCTTAACCGTGAGTTCCTGTAAGGTTAAAAACAAGTTACACCCCAATTCCAAGAGAATCGAACCAGAGTACAGTTACACTCAGATCAAAGAAAACCCACACTTGAGCACTTGAGTGTAAAGAGCTCAGTGTCTGACATCTGGGACTCTCACAATTTTCTGTTACTTCCCCAGAGCTGGCAGCTTCCACATAGCTTGTCTCAAAGGCTCAGACCGGCTCCCCTCTACACCTGTCACTGTCTTAGGTAGATGAACCTTGGTCCTGTTACTTCTAACATATTGGGGTCTCCACTTAAACTGAGGCTTGTGTCCCTGCTGACCCTGTCACACAGTGCTAAAGGTCAATTGCTTTCCCGGGCCTCTTTCATCCCACAGCTTTCCTGTCATCTAAACTAATACCATTGGGGAGACTCTTACACATTGCCAAGTTTGGCTGCCAGTGTGAGATATGGCCTTGCCCTCCCCCTGCCCCCAACCCTCTGCTGACCCTGATGAAATACCTCTCAGAGGATTTAATCACAGTGATTCTGGTCTCTTGTTAAGCATATATGATTCTTCATCCCCCGCTGGCCAGAAGCCATAGATTCTTACTACAAAATATCCCATTATATTTGTGACAGTTGGTTCCCTCCAGTGAATCTCTCCTTGGCTTGAGGTTAGCATCATCTCCGCTTGTCCAACCATGTTCTGTGCTCTGTGTGGGTCTGTGTCTAAATAGCTTCTTTTCATTATAATACCAATCATGTTAAATTAGGACCAGCCCCAAAGACCTCATTAACTTCATTATCACTTTAAAGATTCCATCTCCAAATATAGTTCCATTGTGAAGTACTGGAAGGTAGAAACTTCAGTGCAGGAATTCTGAAGGAGAGATATTTCAGTCCTTAACACACATGTTTTTTAGAAATTAGAGATTAAGATAAAATAGGAGCTATATGTGCATAATAGATACCAGGAAAAAAAATGTTCCTTTTGAAGAATGTGAACTAAGAATGGCTACATGTGAACAAACTTGACCTGGGACTATATCTTTCTGTCCTTTTGACAACAGTTTGTCTACAAATATAAATGGCAGCTGTCTGTCCCTGCTGTGGGACACGTGATGAAGCCAGCAGAGAGCTGGTGATGGTGCTGTTTCTTGTGTCTTCCAGAAACTTTCTGACTGATGCTTTCCAGAAGGAATGCCCAGAGGGACCCAGTGAGCAACTCATGAGAGGGAAGATCACATTTTCCCAGGTGAGAGGACGCTATGCGGACTGCTGGGTGGGGGGTGGGGTGGGAGGGGAGGATTCTCTGCTTCATTCCTTTTCCACCCTGACCTTCAACTCCCTGTGCACATGCTCAAGTCTCCTTGACTCCTGCAACCCCCATAACTCACAGAGCAGCAAGACACTGGAAGGTGTGTTTAGAACTGGGTGGCAGTCTGTCTTGGTCAACCTGAGGGACAATCCAAGCCTTGAGGAACTGTGACAGGAAACATGACCACCAGAGTAGCTATTTCAGGACAGGATCACTGGAACCATTAACAACTACAGAGTGGGGGGACTTTGGAGTCAGGTACTGGGGTTTGAGTCTACAGGCCCTACTTACAGGTCAAGACCACAGCAAGGTGCTTAACTTCCCAAAGCCTCCATTGTGCTATCAGTAAAATGGGGTGATGACACCACCCATGTCTGAGTGTGAAGCCTTGGTAAAAAAAAAAAAAAAAAAAAAGTTGTTCCTGGTACTAAATTCTCAATTATTTCTTATAAGATAGTCAGGATGTAATACCACTTAGATTCTCCATTGGTGTGTCTATAAAGAATCTGCAAGCACACAGATTTTTTTTCAAATCTACCTTTTGAAAAATTGTACTATTATAGACACTTACTACTCTATCAGAGAAATTGGGGACCCCCTTGGTAAAACGAAAGATTGTAAAGAGACCGAGGATCAGGGTTTCTGCTGCAGGATGGTGTCGTCTATATATGACAGTGAAGCTGCCGCCTAGACAAAACCATCACGATGATATCAGCAGATGACAAGCCAATGTGGATGGGGTAGATTTCACAGGGCCCTGTCCCTAGGTGAGGAGCTATAGACAAGGAATGACTTCTAAGAGAGGGAGAATCGGTCTTCTTCAGGGATGAGCCATCCAATCGATTATCCAGTCCCTGGTGGTCAGCCCTAAACATACATGCATACATACATACACACACGTACATGTATACACATAGATGTACACATGTGCTCACATACATATAAACAAACAGGCTACACCGGATTAGAGGGAATAGAGGAAACACGGGATGACTTGGAGGAGTGAGGGAGGTGGGCATGCTGTAAATACAGTACTTGTGTATGAAAATTTTGAACAATAATTGAATTTAAAAACACACACGAAGCATTATGAAAATCCCATAATAAAATCCATTACTTTTTGTGCTAACTTCAAAATTAATAATAATAATAAGATGATGAAAGAAAGAAAGGAAGGAAGAAAAGGCCTACATGTATGGGATATTCTGAGAACATTGCAGTCACTTTATCATGCATGTACACACACATGCACACACACTCATGTACATACACACACACATACAGTGACAGTACAGGACAGTTGTGCCAGTGTTTTGGGGAGCAACTTTTCTGGAGCTTTAACCAATAAAAACATCCACAGCAGCACTGTTGAGGATAGGGAGGGGCTACTGTGTGTTTTCAGTGCCACAGGGAGGGGTTTAGAGTGAATTTCCAATAAGCAGTGTCATGATCTGCATCTGATTTAGACTCCCTGAGCAGTTTCTGTTAATCTAGAAATTCACTGGGTTAGAAGAAGAAGCCTGAGAAATTGACTTGTACCAGAATAAAAATGCCTAAAAAAAAAATTAAATGTCTTTTTAAAAAATTATATCTGGAAGTTGGCCTCGTTTGCATTCTCTTACATGGCGATAAACACCATGACTCAAAGCAGCCTGGGGAGGAAGGGGTTGATTTGGCTGACAGGTCACTGTCCATCACTGGGGAAAGTCAAACACCTGGAGGTAGAAACTGAAGCAGAGGGCTGGAGAGAGGCTCGGCCATTAAAGGCTAGGCTCACAACCCAAAATATAAGGAACGCAAGCAGAGACCATGAAGGCGAGCTGCTTACTGGCCGGCTCTCGGGCTTATCCAGCTACCTTTCCTGTAGCACCCAGGACCTCCTGCTCAGAGCTGCTGCAGTGGGCAGGATCCTCTCACGTCAATCATTAACTTAAAAAAAAATGCCCCATAGATGTGCACACAAGACTATACACCCTGATGGGAGGATTTTCTTATGGATGACCCAGTTTGTCTCAATTTGACAAAAACTAGGCAGCCCAGGAGTGAACTAGCTTAGCTCTCTTTATGTGCAGTAGGAAACAGAGGGTGCACACGGGCTATAGCTGAGACAGATCTCCAAACTGAACACACTCGTGTCTTTAGCACCAGATCAGAAAACATGCTGAGCGTGGTGGGATCCTCTCTCATCGCCCTTCCCATGAGCGACTGCTGGTTCATTCCTAACCCTCACCATTCCTGCCTCTGTTAGCATTTGTGCAAGCGGAACTTGGCTGCTGGGCGTCTTCTGCTCAGCCTTGTGCCAGGGCTCCACTGCACGGATGCACTCCACTCTGTGCACCTGTCCTGAGGCTGAGGGGATTCTGGGTAGCTGTGAGTTTGAGATACTCACGCATAGTGTTGCTGTGGGACGTATGTGCGGTGATCCGTTCTGTAGTGAGCTTGCTAGGACTCTGTCACGGCTGTCATAGCTGCTAATGTAATTATGCTACAGAAGACTGGGTGGCTCAAATATCAGGTGTTCATTTCTCACTGTTCGGGAGGTCAGAGAACCCAAGGCATCTGAGGAGGGTGCTCTTCCTGGATTCCAGTCAGCTCTCTTCTTGCTGTAGCCATAGAGGAGAAAAAAAAACAAGCCCCCATGTCTTTTTATACAGGCACTAGCTCCATGCACGGTGGAGACTCCACTCATGACTCGGTCACCTCTGAAAGCCCCCACCTCCAGAGAATATACCCTGAGGGTTAGGGCTTCAGCGTATGCATTTCCAGTGGGATGCAGACATTTAGTCCATCGTAAGCTGCCATGGTAAAGCGCCGCAGACTGGATAGCTCAAACAGAAACGGAAAGTTCTAGATTGGAGTGTCAGAAAGATTGGTTTCTTTTTACAGACAGCCAGTTTCTCACTGGATCGTTACATGGCTTTCCCTCTGTGTGTGTGTGTGTGTGTGTGTTAGCTTTAGGTTGCTAGAATAAAATGTCTAAGGCAATTAACTTATAAAGGGGAAATATTAATGTAGCTCACAGATAAGAGCCCAGTCCAAGATTGGACAGCTCCATAGTGTTGGGCATCTGGTATGGACAGCACAACTTATGCTATGGACCAGTTAGAAGAAGAGAGAGGATAGGAAGCTAACATCCCACAGTCCCCTCTGAGCACGCACTCCCAAGGACCTAAGCATCTTCCACCCTCTATGTCTTCCAAAGGCTCCACCCTCCAACAACAGTGCAGCCATTTGGATCAAACTTGGAGGATGGCATCCCTGTTTAATCGTAGCACCAGGCTATGTTCTGATCTTGTCCCCTGAGGATGCCCATATTACTGAATTAGAATTCATCCTAATGGCCTCATTTTACCTGAATCTCATCTATAAAGTCCTTCTCTCCAAAAGTCATATTCTGAGGTGCAGGGGATGAGGACTTCAACGTTCCAGTTTTGAGAGGACCTTATCATTCAGCCCATAGCGGTAATCATTTGTGTAGTTTCTCTTTGAAGTCTGGCTGTTATCTTAATGTCTGTGACCATTTCCCCAATGTGTATGTTAAGATTCTGGCCTATGGCCTTAGGCTGTGGAGCCTTCAGAAAGTAAGTAAGTCAGGAGAGTACAGCCCTTCAGAACGAGGTTAGAGTCTTTGGAGAAGGGACTATAGAGAATTAGCTAGACCTTTCTCCTTGGAGAAAAGTGAGCGGCATCCTCTGTGAAACAGACCCCATTCTGTCTGCATCTTGACTTTGGCCTTCACACACTTCAGAATTGCGGGAAAGGAATTTAAACTACTGCCTAGATACCCAGCTGCTGTTATTGTATTGCAGCTCAGAGCACTTTCATCCGTTTCTCCCAGGGACCGCGTTCCCGGGGTTGGAAGACACCCATCTGAACTTAGTGGGGCTGCCGAACCTTCTCCAAGGTTGCAACCACTGACCCCGCTGCCCTCCCACATCTGTTTGCTCTACAGTGGGCACCGATCGTGGATGAAAGCTACAGGAAGCGCTCCGAAGCCTGTGGAGCCAGTCTCCCTGAGAATTTCTCCATAAGTCAGATATTCAGCCAAGCCATGGCGAAAAGGAGCATCAACCGGCCCATGCTCCAGGCAGCTCTTGCTCTCAAAAAGAAAGGTAAACGTCTCCATCCTGCCCGTCCCGTGGCTCAGCTCCACCAGAGCCCCATTGGGAAACTGAGGTCAGAATACAATTAAGCGTGTTTCAAGGTCACAGGTCTGACACACTCTTAAAGCAAACCACCAGAGCCAAGTTCACTACATTAGACAACTCTCCACCATTAGGATCCCTAAGGAAATGACATAATTTTTTTTTTTATAATAAGGCAGTCACCAGTAACTGCTTTATGAACAAAAGTCTGCCCTTTTGTTGGTACTACTTAGTTTCAATAATTACTTAAGTTACCAAATTTTTGTTACAGATTTTAAAGCATGGCTCTTAAGCAACTCTGATTTTTCCAGTTTTGAGTGTCAGAGTGTCAGTCTTAGGGTGTCAGAGTGGCATGATGAGCTGGTGTGAGTAGAGAGGATGTCAAGTGGTCTAAGGTATGAGGTCATATCCATTTGTTGCTAGGTATTTTATTTTAGTGTCTGCCTCTTCTTCATAAGTATCAATGAAACCATCCCCATCAGACTTACGTCACTGTGGTCCAGGCATCTGCCTCAGTCCATATGTGCTGCTGTAACAAAAGACCTGAGACTAGAAGGTTTACGAAGGGCAGATACTGCTTCCTATACTTCTGGAGGCTGGGAAGTACAAGGTCAGGAGGCCTATGTTGGTGAGGGTCTTCATGCTATATCCCACCATGTTGGAAAAGGGAAGGGTAGAATGTGTGAATGCTGGAGAGACAAGATATCCAGCCTGCGGCCCCAGTTATTCTACAATAAGCATTGACGTCCTTCACGAAGACAGAGCTTTGATGGTCTGGTCATTTTGTTAGACCTCTGCCCACTAACATTACGACAGTAGGAATTAAATTTCCAGCACAAGCTTTTAGGAGACATAGTCAAGCCACAGCCTGTCCCATGTCCATAGCTCTTCCCTCGTCGTCAGCTCATCTGTGTCTTGTTTCCAGTATCTCCTGTTTCTTACTGTGGCTCACTGGGTAGATAGAACCAGGAGATGATGCTGTCTCGATTTGGATTTCTCCAGTTTTGAAATGGGAATGCCATTTCTGATGGTCAAGGCAAGTGTTTATTTTTAGAGGGCGTGAGGTCCTTGTACTCACAGATAAGCACTAGAAAAACCAGAAATGTTAAACAGGTAAGGTTGTCTCTTCAAAGGAAGAAGATGTATACCTGTTTTCTGCCAGGGAAGCTGGGAGTGAATATAGTTAATAGTCTGGTGTCTTGTGCTTTCTGTAGGATTAGGCCACATTTGAATCCCCTAAAGTGTTATGTTTATCTCAGTCATTCTCCCATTGTTCTGAGTCAATAGAACTGAGTCAATAGTCATTTTATATGGAAGAGGTCATATGTACTTTGTACAGCGTTTCTATGGAAACATGTCTTAAACTTTGTTGTACACACAGGATTGAGTTAATTATCATCAGGAAACTTTTTTTCCAAAATGGTGCTGTGCTTAAATATGCCTAAACAAATGGCTTGGTGTCAGACTCTAGAACCAACATGGGCTACTGAATCGTATTGAACCTGATTTCCTTCTTTCCTCACAATACTCTTCCCACCCTGGTCACAGAGACCCTCGCAGTCCTTAAGCACAGGCAGAGTTATAATATAGACTACATAGGCCCACTGAACTTCACTGTGGGCTCTGAGCAGTGTGTGCCATGGTCATCTGTCAATATAAGATAGGTAGATCTTCCCTGCCTGCCACAGAAGTGGAGAAAACCACATGAGCTGATGAAACTTAAGACACCCTTGTAAAATGGGGCAGTAGTGTCAAAATGCTGATGTTCAAGTGGTAAGGAATGGAGACCGCTCTTCAGAGAGCTTCATGCTTTGCTTGCTCTCAGGACTGTGCCAGGAGGCGCTCATGGGTAAGGATGATTCTTTCTCAATCTCTCTAATGAAATCTGTGTGTATGGATTGGAGTAAGTGAGCAGGATCCACAGTAGGGACCTCCCCAACCTCAGGGGCCCCTTTCAGGCACCCAGAGTATTGCTGGACAGAGCTCTTTCTGAGCCTGAGCTGACCCACTCTCTGGTAACTTCCTGCTCAGGATTCACGACGTGCATCGTCACCAACAACTGGCTGGATGACAGTGACGAGAGGGGCAGCCTGGCCCAGATGATGTGTGAGCTGAGCCAACACTTTGACTTCCTGATAGAGTCCTGTCAGGTCGGCATGATCAAGCCTGAGCGACAGATGTACAAGTTTGTACTGGACACCCTGAAGGCAGAACCCAATGAGGTCAGTAGACACTCCTTTTCTGGGGAAAAGGGTGTCCCAGAAGTCTTACAACAAGAGAATGATTGATTTACAGACTGGGGTGAACTTGGGGCCTGGCATCACGGTCCTAGCCCATTCTTCCCGTGTTAGGAGGGATGTTCTTGACCTGTAGCTCTGTCTAGAATGTTCCATTGGTGTGTGGCTGTACGTTTCATCAGATTCTGTTAGAGCAGCTACCCAAGTTTACTCATGAAGAAACAGAGACCCTGGGAGACTCTGCCAAGAACACAAAGCTAGTGAGAGTCAGCCCACCAAAGGGTGGTCAGCTGTGGGTCTCCTTCTGCCACAGCCTCCCTAACCAATCCCTGTCCAAGCATCACGTCCCACCTGAATCCTGTCTCTGAATGAAGTGTCCTGGGCGTCACTTTGCTGAGACACTGTATTATGATCTACTCTTATCTTAAAGGGTAACTGGACTGAGGTCCCTTTCCTTCATGCACTGTCCCTTCCTTCTGCTGGACCGTCTCATCACAAGATGCTCAGGACAGAAATAGACCCCTCTCCATCCCCAAGAATCCGTGCTCTTCATTTCCTCACCATAGATCTGCCCCTGGTCCTGTTCTCCTGTGTTTCCTTTTGAGAATCTCCTCTCACAAGACGCTTCCTCTGGCTGACACCCCTATTGTTCGGGTCCAGGTGGTTTTCCTGGATGACTTTGGGAGTAATCTGAAGCCAGCCCGTGACATGGGGATGGTCACCATTCTGGTCCGCAACACAGACTCGGCTCTGAGAGAACTGGAGAAGGTCACAGGAACACAGGTAACTTCAGGTCTGGGCAGAGAGTTTGGCTTCTTGTCACACCTCTGCAGTGTGTGAAGAGAAGGTGGCAAGGAGACCAAGGTGTGCCCTGCTCTGTGGGTGATTCTGGGGAAAAGAGAGTCCATTGCCCATGATTCAGGAAATCCACACCCCTGACCAACATCCATCCATTTCCTTCTGTGCAGCCAGTAAGTGAGAGTTTAAGCCAACCTTTGGCAAGTCAGGACACTAAGACAGGAGAAAGGCATGGAAGGGCTGGAAGCTAGATCAGTTGGCAAGTGTCTGCCACATAAGCAGGATCTCTGGCACTCCTGTGGCACATGTGTGTAATCCAAGCACTGGGGACACAGAGACAGATAGATCTTTGGAGCTCTAGCCAGAGTCTAGCCAGTCAATACACTCATATTTGGAGAGGCCAGGATTTAGAAATTCATCGTATGCATTTCAGGGAAAGACACAATTCAGTTTATAACGCAACAGCTTACATCTTTAAATTAAAATATGTAGAATAAACAACCACACGACCTGAAGTGTCTTGCCCACGCTCGGCTTGTTCCCTCTAGCCCCAGAACTCTTAGAAGCAGAGGGAAAACCGAGGGCAACTTGAATCCAAGCATCCGCTCTCTTTGTTGCTAAGTTTGTCTCCTCTTCCTAAACACCTGCCCTACACCCTTCCTTTCTTCCCATGGGTATGGGGAAGTGTGCTCTATGGTCCAGAGAAGGACTATACTTTGGGTTTGGAATGAGTGAGTTTGTTAAATATGTAGCAAGCCAAAGTAAAAGGATAAGTAGCAAGAGACAAACAGATGATAGATTAGATAGATAATAGTTAGATAGATAGATAAGATAGATAGATAGATAGATAGATAGATAGATAGATGATAGATAGTAGATAGATACATAGATAGATACATAGATTTTAAACATCACCAAATTGGGTGCTCAAAACTTCTGGCAGAAAGAAATCTTCTGGTGTACAGAGTGTCCCTTGAGGTGAGGCTTCCCAGTGAAAGAACAAATGGCAGGAAGGTGACACCATCAAATCAGGTGCTCATAATCACCCAGCAGAGAGCAGCTGGGGAAGATGAGGATGTGGGCTGGAGTTCTCTGCTGAGCTTTCTCTCCCTGGCTGAGCCTCCCACAGCAGGCACTGTTACATCATGGCGTACACAATAGTAACCCTGTGTTGGAAGCGGTTCACTTTCTCACTGTTGAAGGACGTGGGGCTTTTGCTTTTGGGCTGTTTTGCACTTCTTTGCCCTCCATGTCACAGAATCAGGGACACAGCCCAACCCCAGATGAGGCGCCTTGGAGGACACTTAGAGACAAACATGCTTGTGTCTGAAATGGGGTTGGGGCAACCCTGCTTCCAGAGCCAGCGTCTCAGTGAGCTCAAACAGTATCTGACAATTTCCCAGCGTACTGTGCACCACAGGAAGCTGCAGGAGAGGATCACTATCATGTCCTCGTCTCCAGTACTTTAAAGTTGGGGTAAGATACACTTAACAGAAAGCTTACCATCTTGGTCATTATCAACTGAGCAGTTCTGTGGTATTAGGTACATTCAGAACACTTTGGAGTCAACTCCATCCTCCTCCAGGGTCTTCCATTAAAAAAAAAAAAAGCCAAAACCTTGTCCCCATTAAATAATGACTCACACTGTCCCCCAACCTACACTCTACTTTCTGTCTCTGCGAATCTGACTTCTTGCCTCATATGAGTGGAATTACACACTGTTTGTTTTACTTGATATGATGTCCTGAAGGTTCCTCCGTGTTGTGGCATGACCTGGGTGGGACCCACTTTCTGATCTGGGAAGCCTCTTCTGTCTTTAAAGGGGGAATAAATTTCAGAACCTGTGCCCCCATTTTAGAGGGTAGGCAGCAGAGTCACGACGGGCAGCTTTCTTAGGTGGCCCCATCTGAACTAGAGATGGCGGATGTAGCAGTGAAGAATGGGTAGCCTGCACAGTCAAGGCTCAGGCAGTAGGAGACCTGTGTGTGTGCAGCAGCACAGCCTCTGATATTGATACTTGGGGAACTGACGCCAGTAAGGTAAAGAAGAGAGTGTTCCGGAACTTTCCTCCTCACCTAGATGTTTTCCCTTTAAAGACAAGTCAGGAGAAGCCTCAGACAAGGACAAGGGCCAAGATATAGGCTGTTAAGGGCTGGGCTCTCTGAAACTCACATACTAAAATGGCGATGACCAGATTGACTACAGGGCCTTGGAATAGGTGATTAAGGACATAGGAGACAGGAAGGGGGAACCACAGCCTAATGTGACTGGTCTCCATGTAGGAAGTAGAAACTATGCCATAGGCACACAGAGGGACACATAAGGACACAGAGGGAAATGGCGATCTATAAACATAGAGCAGGGTCTCAGGAGAAACTGGCTCTGCCAACACCTTCCTCTCGGACTTTTGTCCTCCCAGACTGAGGAACTAGCTGTCTGTGGTTGAAAGCATGCAGCCTGTGGAACTCTATGGTAAGAACTCGGACAGTCTAAGACGACAAGCACAGAGTCGGGCTGCAGAAGATTGAAAGGCACAGACTGTAGGACTGCAGCTGACTGAAGGGAGACCCCTTCCTACAGAGGCCTCACAGAGAGGCAGTAGCCACGCCTGGCCTGAGTCGGGTGGCCATCTGCGGACTTCTGTGGAAGATGGTCTGAAATCACAGAGAAGTACAGGTCGTGTGCTTTGCTCATTCATATAATGTTGGCAGCCCCAGGGCCTTTGTGGAACACTGTCAGTCATTCAGGGACTTGGGATGACAGACAACCTACTGTCATCCACTGAGGGCTTCCAAAATCACATAGGACTTCCAGCTGAAAGATGGGAGATTAGCAACGGTAGAGAGTCATGTGTGGGATCTTTTGGTTTGGGGTCTTTTTTTGGCTTGACCAGGGACCTGTGCACTCCTGTCTGCATTCCATTGGCCAGAACTCAGTCACAGGACTCCATTGGACCGAGACAGCTGATGGAGTCCAGCCGTGCCTGAACTGGAGGGGCGTGATCCATGAGGACTCACTGAGAAGGGGTGGCAAAGGTCATGTCTGGGGTCTCACATTTGTCTTTCACTGTACCCATCATGCTTTCAGTTCCCTGAGGCCCCTCTGCCAATCCCCTGCAATCCAAATGACGTCAGCCATGGCTATGTGACAGTGAAGGTAAGTCAGCCAAGTTCCCTCTGACCACAGGACATAGAATGATATGTGAAATAACAAGGGCCATTGAGTTGTCAGTGCACAAAGGTGCAGACAGGAAAACAAAAGGGAACAAAGCATGGTGAGTGACTAGAGCCCTTGGCGGAGCATATATTTCTTGTGATGGGCTAGGACCCAGTCATGTGACTACATCAACTGTTAGCAGGACGAGGCATGTCTGGAAACGCCAGCATATGCTAGGAAGAAGGGATAATGCAGATATTAGAAAGCTTAATGGGTTGTCTTGCCAATAGAGCCACCCAAAAGGTCTATACAAACAATCATATTTAAATGGCAAACAGCTAAGGAGTGGAGACAGCTCGGCCAGTAAACCACTCACTGTGAGCCTGAGGGCCTGCACTCCATGTGAAAAATAAAGCTAGGTATGGTGGTGTGTGTTTACAATCACAATTGGGAGGCAGAAACAAATAGATCTCTGGGGCTTGCTGACCAGCAAGAATGGCTTACTTTGTGAGTTCCAGGCCAGTGAGAAGTTCTATCTATTAACTAATTAATAACTAATAACTAATTAATTAAATTGACAGCTCTTAGGGGATGTGTCTTAATTCCTTTTCTGTTGCTGTAATAAAATACCATGGTCTAGGCAACTTATGGAATAAAGAGTTTTAATAGGGCTTACGATTTCAGAGGATTAGAGTTTATGATAGTTGGGCAAAGGCATGGCAGCCAGTGGCTGGAACATCAGGTGAGAGCTCACATCTTGATCCCCAAGCAGGAGATGGAGAAAGCACGCCTAGAAGAGCACAGACCCATCCATAAGGCCACACCTCCTAATCCTTCCCAAGCAGTTCCGCCTGCTGGAAACCAATTAGTCAAACACATGGGCCTGTGTTTAACACATAGGGTTATTCTCACTCAGCCCAGCACAGACTGATACCCAAAGTTGACCTCTGGCTGTCACTAATGCATACATGCACATATACCCTCAAATACATCACACAGACACACACACATACAAAGTAAACAGTTTTTTCACAAAACAGGCATACGATTCTACACATCACCATTTATTTTCTACAAAATCAGCTCCGAGTTGAAAATCATGAGACGTTCCCAGTACCAAGTCACTTTGGAGAAGAAGCTAAATCGTTTTCATTCTGTTTGCTCCCAACTGTATAATCTTTTCACATCGTAATGAAAACCACCTGGGGTGTTACCCACGCTGGCTACTGGCAGTTCCCAACCATTGTTACCTAGCCTTTGGGTCTTGAGCCAAGGCGGTTGGGTCAGACAAGGTCTGGTTATGCCCTGCAATGGCTATGGAATGCCATCAAGGAACCCAGTTCTGCCCGCCCTGGCACCAAGAACACTGTCACAGCCCTCTCTCTTCCACAGCCGGGGATCCGCCTGCATTTTGTGGAGATGGGCTCTGGCCCTGCCATATGCCTCTGCCATGGGTTTCCTGAGAGCTGGTTTTCTTGGAGGTACCAGGTAAGGGAAACTGATGAAAGTGCTCCCCAAAACAAGGGTGACAAGAGGGGGGGGCATTTAGATGGTGTGGACCAGCCTGAGACCTTATGGACAAATCACCTCCAAACTGGGACCACAAGTCCTGGGCGTAGGAAGTACCTTGGGGCTGTACTGATCCTGAAGACACCCTGCACAGATTAGAAGGAGGTCCTCGAGGGCATTCTGCAACTCTTGCTGGGAAATCGTAGTAATGAGCACAGAGATGCACAAAGGTTTTGCCAAACAAGATGTTCTGTTGAGTGTGTTTTTATGCACGGTACAACCCTCGCCACTGTCCATGGCAGTCTTATGAGATGGACCCCTTCTATCTCCACGGGAATGAGACCAACGAGTGCCTTGTGGTACTCTAGGTGAAGCCATTTACAAGACAACGGGAGGACGGGATACAAAAAGGAACATGGCTAGGGACGGGGGAGACATACCGCCATGCCCTTGAACTGTTTTGTTTTCAGATCCCTGCTCTGGCCCAGGCGGGCTTTCGGGTTATAGCTTTAGACATGAAAGGCTATGGAGAGTCGTCTTCTCCTCCCGGTGAGTTGGCGGACCTGTAGGTGTCCTGTATGGCTTCTTTCTCTCCAGCCCCCTTGAGCTTGCCCTGTACAGCTTGAGGACATCTGATGAAGCCCTGATCCTTTCCCACCCATAGTGTCCCGTATCTGTGGGCCTGGGTTGCTCCTCCTTTGTACACTCTGAGTGATGCAGGAGGCCCACTGGCTTGTACCAGAAGGTCATCTGCTGGTCATCAGGGGTGCAGAATGTTGGATACATCCTATAGGATCTGTTTCTAGAGAGGTTTTTATATACGTAGCTGAAAGACTGAATTTAACTCCTTAGCTTTCCCTACCCTGTGCCCTTGGCCACACCTAGTCTGCATACTCTCTGTGAAGGTGGCTGCTCTTGCTGCCTCATGCCAGTAGGCTCATACAATAGCTAACCTTTTATGACTGGCTGATCTCACCTAGTATCTTGCCTCTGTGTTTATCTTTGTTGGATTGCAGTGTCTCTTTCAGGATGAATGTTTTCAGTGTTCAAACCACTACAACATTCCTTCACCAAAAACCACTCAGTGGCCCCCATCTTTTGGCTACTTTGATTAACACTGCTCTAAATATGGGCACACACGCACACACACACCTGTGCCTGCCTGCCTTTAGAACTGCTGGATTCTGCAACAATTGTAGGTCAGATCTAAGCCCTGTGGCTACAGACCCAAGAGTAAGCATTAAATAGCCTCTCAATCCTGAGGCCATTTGCATGTTTATGAGCATTTTCCAGATAGGAAGAGCTCTTCACTCTTCATTTGTCTCAGGTTCTAGTGAGTTCTTAGTCCAATGGTTCCCCAGTGCCCAGGTGTGGAAACAGGAGCATGATACAGCCAGGCATTAACACAGCTCCTCCAAAGGGCAGTGATACTGTTGACAGCTGGGCTCTCTAAACTGCTTCCCACTCCCTTACACAATGATCACAGCTGTCACATCTGGCTCATGTCTGAAACCTGCTGACCCAGACTGGGGCTTTGTCCACTCACAGGACCTCCTTGACATGTCATGCTGGAGGGTGTGGTAGGTTGTTCCTTAACTGTGGCAGTGTCTGCTCAGTGCCTCCTGCCTTCCGAATGACACGAAACTGAGCTTTAGACTAAAGGGAAGCTTTCCTCTTCAGAGCCCAGGGAAGTCAGATTTCCAGTTTCAGTTAGAGAACATTTGCATTGTATTTACCTAAGGACAGTCTGCTGGGAAGCGTGATATAGTGACGGAGCAACATTCTTAATAGAATTGATGGGAAGTGAAGGATTAGAACTGTTACTGAATGATTTTGTTACTTTTCTTATATTTCCACCATTTGTTTTTGTTGTTGTTGTCATTTGGTTATTTTTTTTTACACTTCTTTTTTTTTTTTTTTTTTTTTTTTTGTGCTCACTGGAATGGCTATTATTGGTTTTTAAAAAAAAATCCTTACTCCCCAAAGCAATCTTCTTCAGGTATCATGTAGCCCTTATCAAAACTGCAACAGTTTCTTTTCCCCCTGAGGGTTTACTCTTCATCTTGGCTTCAAATTTGCTTCCTTGCCCTCCCTCCAGAGTGCTCAATGGCATATTTTTAGACAGAAATAGAGAAATTCTATAATTCATGAAGCACAACACGTACCCACAAAAAGTTGGACGCGTTTTGAGAAAAAGCACAAAGCTGTAGGGATTTGAAATTAAATGTTGTGATTTCAAATGTTATTCCAGGTTCTCAGTAGTTAAGTGGTATGGTACCAGTATGAAGACTACGATAGCAGTATGAAAAGTGGAGCAGATGAGAGAGCTCAGAAGTAAAACACACACAGAGTTAACTGGCCTTTGATGGGTCCCAGGAACACACCTCAAGGAGGAGCTGGCTCTTCAATACATGACAGAAACAAAAACAAAAAACAAGCCCAAACAAAATCAAATTGGACTTTTATCTTATATTCAAAACCCAACTGAAAATAGACTTAAAAAGTAAACAGAATCAACATAGTGAAAAGTTTTTTTTTTTAAATAAAGGGGACTTCTTATTTATAAAGTTAAAATCACATTCTCTTTCTCTGCACGTCTCTCTTCCTCTTCCTTTCCCCCCTCCTCCCTTTCTCTGTGTGAGGGTCTCATTATGTAGACCGGGATAGTCTTGAATTTGCAGAGATCTGCCTATCTCTGCCTCCTAGATGCTGGGGATTGAAGGCGTGTACCAACATGCCTGGCATTTATTTACTTATTTTTTTTATCCACTCAGTCATTCATTTCTAATTGCAGAAATAGAAGAATATGCCATGGAAGTGTTGTGCAAGGTAAGAAGCCTCTCCCGTGACATCTGCCCTGTCGTTTCTCTTCAACATAAGCCAGAAACGTGGGTGTCCATTTAAACCTTGAGAGAGCACAGGGCCCAGCATTTGGGTGTTGATTCTCACCGGACAAGGAGGTGAGAGTTGTAAGTGACAGCCAGCCCTTGCGAAGCAGAGCATGTTGCAGCCTGAGGCTGCTGCTCCTGGGTGACAAGGGGTAGGTCCAGAGTTGAAGTCTTCCGTCCTCCACTCTTCCCTCCCTGCCCTGAGCATCACCAGCCACCAGTGTTGGGTGTAAACTTCCAGGCGGAGCTGTTCTTCTGCCTCAGTTTCCCAGCTGTGACTCTCCTATTCCCTGTCTTGTTCAGATCTCCCAGAAAGTCACTGGAGGTGCTTCTCCCACCTCATCGCCATCCACTCACCCGGCCTCCCACTTATTTCAGTCAGAATCTGTTCTCAGGATGGGTGTGCTGGGTTCCTCCAAAAAAACAAAAACAAAACCCTCACACCTGCAGGGGGTCCCAGGGCCAGAACAAACAAGATGAAGAGAAAAATCCCTCCCCTCCTGTCTTTGAGGTATCAATAGTACACTCACTACCAGGAACTAGCCCAAGAGAACTGAAAAACTGGTGATGTTCAAAGAAGCCCCATGCCTAGTAGCTGCAAGTGGAAACAGCCCACACACCACCAGTTGATGGGTGGGAGGGTACTACGCCATAATTTGTGCCCTGGAAGGGTACTCAGTCGTGAAGAGTAGTGAAGCAGTGGAGTGTGTCCCCGCAAGAGTGAATCCGGAAGCTACAAAATTAAGCAGAAGCCACTTACAAAAGCCACATACCATGGAACTCCATTACATGAAATGCTGAAAACAGGCAATCCAGAGGGAGCTTAGATTAACGGCTGCCAAGACACAAGGGAACGGGAACGGAAAGGGAAGCCTGCTGGGTACAGAGCTTCCCTTCAGGGCCGTGAACGCTTTCTGATGCTGGATGGTGACAACAGTGTCACAGCTCTGATTATGCCAAACCCACTCAAGCGTGGACTTTAAACGGGCTAATTATATGGCGTGTGACTTACGTTTATAGCACTCTTTTTAAAAGCCAACACGATAACTTCAATGTAAGGTTGCGTTTTAAAAGCTGAAATTGGTTTCAAGTACAAGGTGGGAGAAAATGCAGTGAAGGCCCTTATCGCTGCTTGTCTTCAGGTGCCTATAATGCGTTCTCACCATAGTTTTCTAGGTATCCCGTAAAGCCATTTCCCTCAACTAAATTTGTGTGGCAGTTCATCAAATAGCTCTTAGTTTTTGTAAAGCTGGGCTCTCCTTTCATTTGTTGTTGTTGTTTTTTTTTAATCTTCAATTGACAGGTAATGTGTTCTGTCATCATAACAAGGTGTTTAATATCCATTGTGGAGCGGTCACGTCTAGGTAACTGACAGATGTGTCGCCTCACATAGTCATCATTTTTTGGTGGCAGCACATGACAGTTACCTGACATCCTGCACGAGTCTATCATCACTAGTTTATAGTCACTTTTCTGTACAGTAGGTCTCTTGAAACTTCTCTCTTTCTCTGAGCTTGTGTCATTTCAGCATCACGCTCCCCATGTTGCTACAAATAAGCCGATTTCACCCTGTTGTGTCTGACTAGTATTCCTTTGTGTGTGTGTCCCTAATTTTCAACTGATGAACACTTAGGTTGCTGCCATCTTTTGGCTTCTGTAAAAATCCTGCAAGATGCCTATGTGATTTTTATTTTGGGATGGGAGCCTTTATTCTACCCGAAAGCCTTCTGTATGTTGATAGCCTTGGGATTCCAAATTTAAAATGCCGGGTAGCAATAATATCTTTTAAAGTTCTGTAGTATTTGGGGGTGTGTCTACACCCAGCCGGCCCCTCCGCTGTGTGTGGCTTTTGGTGTAAGGCTTTGACCTTTGCAGCTCACACTCTCAGGTGTAAGTTGCAGTGAATGGCTGGGGCTGCATGTTTTACAAGGTTCTTAGGACCCAAATATGATTTTGAGCTTGTGGAGTCTGAAGAAGACACTGAACTCACTCTACCTTCTGTGATGAACTAGAATGTGGAAAGGTGTACAATGAGAATTTGAGAACTTTGACTTCTGTAAAAAATATATATATATATATATATATATATATATATATATATATATTATAAGAACATGTTTCCATTTGAATCCCTAGTGTCAGGATTTGGGGCTGCTTCAGATTGTCCACAATCAGCTGACTGATTTGCCTCATGCTCTAGCCAAGACACGATTTTGCCAGCTGCAGATAGTTTCTGTGATGGTGTGACGTTTGGAATTCTGGGGACTTTTCAGAGGGTATATAAATGCTAGGGCCCCAAGAGGCGGGGTGGGTTGTTGGTTAGTTGTTGGTTGTTGGTCATAATTTGTTAAGTAGTTGTGCGCAAAGAAGAAACAGCAAGAAGAAATTAGATGGTGGTGAAGGTCAAACTTGTCCCCAGGAACTTGATGCCCCTAGTCAGCAGGAAGTAGTCTAATGATAACATCACCCCCTTCTGATCCCTGGCTTTGTTCAGGGATCTCTTTCCTTTCCTCTCTCTCCTTTTTTTCTCTTTTATCTAGTGTTAGGGGATGGAAAGGGTGGGGGGAAAAGGGTGGAGAAGAGTAGGAGAAAGAAGAACCCACAAAGCAGCAAAAGAGCAGCTACAAAGGTACTTTCTTGTACTTTAGCAGGGTGTGTGGCCCATGCTGTTACCATTTTTTGGGGTCTGCGGGCTCCCAGAATTGATGGCAGAATATGAAGTAAAGTTGTTCATGTGTGGTTCCCCAGGCCAGAACCCAGGGTTCCTATCAGAGACTGTGAAGGTCTCAGGAGACAGGGGGAGCACTGTGGTTCAGGGCAGGGGTAAGGCTCTCATCACAGAACTTTCCCCACTGACCTCCTATTTCTTTGTTTTAATGGAGTTTCCCTGAGAGTATGTGGCAGGTGTGAGGCTAAGTTTCTGTCCACCTTACCTGTCTAATGCCATATCTGTGTGCCCCCACGTTTTTTATTTTAGGAGATGGTGACATTCCTGGATAAGCTGGTGAGTCATTCCTTTGAGCTCTTTGGAGGATTCTGTGTGGATCTTGCTAACAAAAGACAAGCTGGATGCCTTAGGAGGGTTGGCTGTTAGTGACCATGAGCAGAGAGAACTAAGGCAGGAGAGACAGGCAGTGGTTGTGGATAGGGGAGAGTTCCAAAATTAAAAATATATATCCAAGAATGAAGATGGAGTAGGTGTTTTGCTCTTCATTCAAGAAAGGGGAAGTAAATCCCTCTTGTTTGCTTCCTACCTTGGGGGAGAAACCATGAGCATCAGGTAAAGATGTGGGGAAATAATCTAAAAGCTAATATTTCACAACTCATTAAAACTTGAGTCGCTCCTGACGAATTTCAGATCCTTACTCGGTGATGACATTGTTGGCAATGTCAAGCTGGGCCACAGGAATAAAAGCTAGTGGCCATGGTAACCTGAAGAGTGTATGTACTATTCCCCAGACTACTCTGCCATGCCCTCTGCCTCACAGCATTAGGCTGGAATAGAATACAGATGTTCTAGGCCAATAGCAATGGAGGGAGAGAATAGAGAGCCACAGAGCAGAGGGGTCTAGTTTACTAACTGAATATAAGATCGAGAGACAGCTGGGGTGACGGACTGCTGGTTCAAGAGTAGGCACTGTGCCAGAAACAGGAGAGGACGAAGGCTGCCTCCACTCAGGGGAATTGGGTCTGAAGTGTCATGTGTGTGCCCCTGTGTGTGTGTGGCTATGCTGTATGTGTGTGATGGAGTCTAAATGAGCATGGCCCAGTCTTTACTCTGTGGTCTCCTTAATGCACAACTTTTATCTGGCTGAGTATATTTCCAACTGGAAAGAGGGACTCGTGGTTTCAGGTCAGGATGGTCACGTATCCATCCCCAGACAGATATGGTAGGACACAGAAAGGAACCTGGGCCAGCTGTGCACCTGCCCCCAGGGGTAGAAGTTGAAGCAGCTGGGACAGATGTATTCCCCGTGGACAGTGTCCATTCAAGCAGAAAGTCCCTAAGGTCTGAGTTGTAATAAACAAAGGAGATCAAAATTAGAAATATCAGCTTGGGAACCCTAGGCTCACTGAAACTATAGGAAAAATATGGCGAAGGAAATGCCTGCTGTTGAGAACCATCAGAATGATGAGAGCTAAGGGAACCACACAAGGCTACTCCTGATGAGTACTGGCCTCAAACAGGAAGGCAGGATAGAGCCTGCTGGGACTTAGTGAAGCTACATAGTAGGGAGGTGACTGTGCATAGACCACCATGGGAAGCTTGATAGTAGCTATGAAGGAACCGAGCATGGCAGGGACTGAGACAGTGATCCTCCTTCAGAGGGGTGGAAAGGCTGAAGGCATCTGAAAGGCCTCAGATGGCCAACTGGGCAGGATGATGGAGAAGAGAAGAGAGCCTGATTTAGTCTGTGCCGGGAGACCTGTGTCACAATTGTGACTATCACTTGCCACGTGTGTGGTACCAGGCAGATCATTTCCCAGCTGTATAACAGGCGTTCTGACTGCTGGAAGGACTCCAGATGTGGATACGACACCTCCACAGCTCCTGGATATAGTAGGTGCTCAGTCAAGGGGAGCTGTTGTCATTAGCAACAGCGGCAGAAAGGGAAGAAGAGATGAAAGGTGGACTTCTTGTGGCTAATTAAGGGAGAAAGGCCCTCAAAAGAGTAAGGGTAGAATTGTAATCATGCAGTGAGTGATTGACCTTGGAGCATTTTTAGGGGACAAGTGCGGGTGAAACAAAAATTGATTTGGGAGGAGGGAGAGAGAGAAAGAACTCAGGCTAATGTCTTCCAAGCACATTCATTCAAAGCCTAGTCGTTTGCAGAGATGGAGGGAAGATGGGGATGTGTGAGAGGTGGGGTAAGAATGATGCGTGCCTTAGAGGAGTTTCTGGGCGTTCCTGGTAGCCTCACTGGGCTCCTCCTTCCCCATTCCAGAAATCCATCCTCAGCGCGTCTCTTCTTGTTTCTCTAGGGAATCCCTCAAGCAGTGTTCATTGGCCATGACTGGGCTGGTGTGCTGGTGTGGAGCATGGCTTTCTTCCACCCCGAGCGAGTGAGGTAAGCATCCAGATGCGGGAAGGATTTTCCAGGCTGGACCCTGAGAATTACAGGCTCCTCTGCTCTGCAAACCTTCTAGAAAACAAGTATGTGACAGGGAAGGTGGACTTACTGAGCTCCTGGGAACAGCCTCTAACCCAATGACTGACAACAAGGCGAGTAACTTGGAGCCAGAATGTCTTGTGAGAGCCCAGGGCTGACTCCGTGCGCAGTGGATAAAGAGGCTATAGAGGGTTTATAGAGTCGTGCCATTAAGCAGCAGGCGAGAGTTCACCCTGAATCAAAAGTCAGAAATGTGGCCTTTAAGTGGTATTGTGTCACATGCCTTAAATGCTTAAATCCCAGCATTTAGGAGGCTGAAGCAGGGGGATGGTGAGTTCAAGGTTACCGTGGGCTACAGAGAAAGAGAGAGAGAGGGAGGGAGAAGCGACCATGTGACAAACTGTGTCACCTCTAGGCCTTGGTTCCTTCAACCACAAAGCTGCAGCTGGAACTTGCAGCCAGCCAGGCCCACATCCGGAAATGCTGTGCGTCGTGCAGCTGCCACGGCTTGTCATGGTCACCGCCACAGTGTCCACAGTCATTATTATCCAGGTTCTGTCGGGAGCTTCTGGGTGACCCAGAACTGAGCAGGGGCAGTGGACCTCGTGGTCCCCCACAAGTGAGCTGGGAAGCTGCGGTTAGCACCTCTGTCTCAGCAGGTGCGAGGAATGGAGGCAACGGCAGCCCGTGTCCCCAGCTGCTGCATCGCCGTTTACGTGGTGATGTTTTTGAAGAGCAGACCCAGGGAGGGCTTCATTTGGTCAGCCTCAGCCCCCTTCACATGGTGGGATTACATCAAAGACAGAAATGACTCCGTTTTTTAAGATATATTTTATTCATATTTATTTTTAAACACATTTTTATTCTGTGTGTGTGTGTGTGTACAGTGTATGTTTTTTTATATATATTGTGCATACATGCCAGTATATGGGATACAGCGCCCTTGTGTGGAGGCCAGCACAATCCATCAGGCCTTTTTCTCTGTCTCTCTGGTTTATTACCTTGAGATGGTATCTCTCCCTGAACCCTGGCTTTTTTGACTAGGCTGGCTGGGAAGTTCTCTCAGGATCTGCCTCTCTCTGCTTCCACAATGCAGGAGGCTGTAGGCACTTGTAGCCATACCTGGATTTTTACATGGGTGCTGAGAATTTGAACTCACATCCCCAGGTCCTTGTGTTTGTTTTTGAAGAGCAGACCCAGAGAGGGCTTCATTTGGTCAAGTGTTTTTACCCACTGAGCTACCTCTCCTGATCCCTCCTCAAACACTTCTAAAGTGTATGTTGTACTGCTCCTCTCCCTGACCCCCCCCCCACTCACACACACTCCTTCCTTCCCTCTTTCTCCTCTTTCATTTCAACTGGAAATATGATTGATTCTTAAAGAATCAGATTTACCAAAAAGTTACTGTATAAGCAATTACAATGCTGCTGAAAACAAGCCAATGGAAATAAGCATGCTCTATAGCTTAGAGAAGGCCATATGTGTTATTTTATTCAATTTAATCTCTTCCCAGAAAAAAAAAATTAGAAACATTTCACTGGCCAAAAGGAGGTTTTGCCCAAATAGCATCAGACATGAGTGAGACATCCCAGAATGCCCTGGACTCCAGTTCCTCCCTCATTCCATCTCAGGCTCCCTAACCCTTAGTTCTGTGGTGATCGATTCCAGCACTTCCCGAAAGGGGTATGCGTGTGTGTGTGTGTGTGTGTGTGTGTGTGTGTCCACATATGTATGTGTGTGTCTAAGGCAGGTAGGTTTTTTAAAGAATAGAGTGGGGGAAACCCCCACAGGTCAGGAACCTAATCCCGCCCTCCACTCACTGCCAGACTGAGACCTCACTTCAGCTTCTGTTTCAACCTGAAATGTTGTTTCTGAGTCCTGTCCGTCTCCTCACCAGGTCCTCTGCGTTAATGTTGCTTCTTCCTGCAGGGCCGTGGCCAGTCTGAACACTCCATTCTCGCCACCAAATCCTGAGGTTTCCCCTATGAAAGCGATCAAGTCTCTCTCAATTTTAAATTATCAGCTGTACTTTCAAGAACCGGTAGGTGTGGGGAGCACCAAGAGCAATGATACCAATGTTGTTGCTCTTCTCTTCTCTTCTCTTCTCTTCTCTTCTCTTCTCTTCTCTTCTCTTCTCTTCTCTTCTCTTCTCTCCTCTCCCCTCCTCTCCTTCCCTCCCCTCCCTTCCCTCCCCTCCCTTCCCTCCCTCCTTTCCCCTCCCCTCCCCTCTGTTCCCCTCCCTTGCCCTCCTCTTCTCTTCCCTTCTCTTCTCTTTCTCTTCCTCCTTCTGTTCTGCTCTCCTTCCCTCCCTCTCCCCACTCCACCCTTCCTCCCTCTTTCAGCTTCTCTCTGTCTCTTAAATATTCTGAAGCATTAGTTAGAAATGACTTTGCAGACAGACTCAGGCATGCCGACCACAGATCCAGTGGGTTCTTTTTGAGTAGGTGAACATTTCTCTGTGTCTGTCTGGGAGGCCACAGGCTGAGGAGCAGGTGATGGTGCCAGGCTGGCTTCTGCTGCCTCTGTGACGTGTGGGGCAGGGGCTGAGTGCTCACTTGAAGGTGTTAGTCTCAGGCTCTTGCTTAGGGACCTTGTACTCTGCTCACTGACAATTGAGCCTTGTGAAATGGCACCAACAGCCAAAGGGCCCTGCAGCAGGCACTCGAGGGTGCTGAAAGAGGTTTTTCTAGGTAGCAGCACAAGTTCCACAAAGATGACTTTCTAAAACAGCCCTGGACTGTGGTGATCCTTGTGATGGGGTCTGACAACGCCTCTGACAGGGGCTCTCTGAGAATGCCGTGAGTCGCCTGGTCAGAAAGCGCTAGAGTCTGTCCTCGATGCTAACCAGTGAACTGAGCTGGACCGTGGGAAGACTTCTGAACCAAGCAGGCAGAAGCCACGCCTCCTTCAGGAATCCCCACCTCCTCAGGAAGCCCTGCTCCTCCCACCACCATCCAAGAGCTCTACCTGCTCAGTCCCACATTGCTATGTGTGTGCTCCTCTCTCGCCTTGAGGGCCAGGGTTCACCTTGCTCTTGCAACGTCTGTGGATGGCCCTGGGTTACAGCAGGGCTGAGCCAATGTTCTCAAAAAGGAGACTCCTACAGCCACATGCACAAAGCCACGTGGTGACCACAGTCCTGGGCCTGGAAGAGGTCACCTTGTTTGGTTCTGAACATGGTGCCCCTTGAGGCGGACTGACCCTGGATCTGTGCCCATGGTAGGGAAGAAGTGTGGACATTGGTCATCCCCACGTGCTGACTTTGCAGTTGGAGATGTTTGATGAAAGCCATGTTGGCTTGTTAATTATGAGCCCGCTAGTTTGTAAGATTCAATTACAATGGAGAATCAATGGACGCCTTCTGCAAGGTGATGAATGCCAGGCGAGAAACGGCAACGGGAGGCTGCAGATTGGCAGTGATGGATGAGAGCCTGCCCAGCCTGCAGATCGACCTCGGTCAGGGTTCTTATTTATAGAGAGCCAGCTTTTCCCCAGCAGCTGCTGCTGAGGATGAGGTCAGGGGCATATGTCAGTATCTGGGGCCCTGCAGAGGCCCCCACAGGGCTCTGACCTGGTGCCTAGAAAAGTAAACAGATACCAAGGGGTGATGAGACTCAGAAAGCACATACATAAGTGGTTCTGCTCATCCATAGCAGAGTCCATCTTGCTGACAGGGAGAGGGGACAAAGGTGAAGGCCAGAACAGGAGAAGATCTGAGAGCGCTTTTGCTCCTGAATATGTGAGGAAGGCTGCATTTTCACCATGACAAATGTTTTGTCAGCCCTGCAAGGAAGGGACAGCTCCTTCTGACCCGAGGGCCAGCATTAAAGGATGGCCTTTAGAGTCTAACACACAGGGCTCCAGCTGCAGTACTGACGCTCATGAACTGAATTGATTTACTCCTTTCTCTTATTCTTAAGAATTTTCTTCTGTCAGTGACACTGTGAGGTGGTTTGTGCAGTGCATAGCTCACGTTTGAGAATGACAGACACCGATGAGGTAAAACTCAAAGACTACACACACTCAGGCCTTAAGCAGGGAGTGTCCATGAGCTGCTCTGATGCTCTTGTCTTTGAGAAAAGGGAGCATCTTCACAGTTGGGATGGCAGGTTTTCATTGTTATCTCAGGTGACATTCTTATTCTCAGCCAAAGAGAAATTGAAATCAGGGCCTGGAGTGAACGTCTCTTTCCTCTTCCTTTCCCCTCCCCCTATGTTTTATTTCATTTTATGTTATTTTTACAATTTATTCAAGTTATATTCCAATTGTAACTACCTCCCTTATCTCCTCCCAGTCCCACCCTCCCTCCTTCTTCTCCCCATCTACCTTCACTAGTCCACTGAAAAGGGGAGATCTCCTCTCTAGCCTAACAGCTCTCATCCGGACTGCCTGAATCCTTTTCCTCTGTGGGCTGGCAAGGTTGCCCTGTCAGAGGGAAGTGATCAAAGAGCAGGACATCAAGTTCATGTCAGAGACAGCCCCTGTTCCCCTTACTAGGAAACCCACATGGAGACTGAGCTGCCATGGGCTACATCTGAGCAGGGGGTGTAGGTCCTCTCCATGCATGGTCCTTGGTTGATGCATCAGTCTCTGCTGGCCCCTCTGGACCCAGAGTTTTTAGCTTTTTTTTTTTTTTTGTGGAGCTTCTGTCCCTTCCACATCCTTCTATCCCCCTTCTTCCATAAGACTCCCTGCACTCTTTCCAAAGTTTGGCTGTGAGTCTCTGCATCTGCTCTGATTCCCTGCTGGGTGGATTCTTTCCGAGGACGTCTATGGTAGACTCTCATCCTGTTTCCTGTCTTCTGCTGCTTCTGGTGCCTATCCTGTTTGCCTTCTGAATGAGAATTAAACATCCTCCCTAGGGTCCTCCTTGTTGTTTAGCTTCTTTAGGTCTGTAGATTTTGGTATGTGTATCCTAGAGCATCTTCAACAAATGGTGCCTAGCCAGACGTCTACAAGTAGAAAAATCGAAATAGATCCTCATTTATCACCCTGCACAAAATTAAAGTCCAAGTGGATCAAACAAAGACTTCAACGTAAAACCAGACACACTAAACCTGTTAGAAGAAAAAGTGGGGGAAAGTCTTGAACTCATTGGCACAGGAGACAACTTCTTGAACAGAACACCAACAGCCCAGACTCTAAGGTCAACAATCAATAAATGGGACCTCATGAAACTGAAAAACTTCTGTAAAGCAAAGGACACTTTTGTCAGAGAAAAACAACAACCTACAGATTGGGAAAGGATCTTTACTATCCCTATATCTGACAGAGGGCTAATATCCAGAATATATAAAGAACTCGAGAAATTAAACACCAACCAATCAAATAATCCAATTTAAAAATGGGTTACAGAACTAAACAGAGAATTTTCAACAGAAGAATATTGAATGGCAGAGAAACACTTAAAAATATGCTCAACATCCTTAGGTGTCAGAAAAATGCAAATCAAAATGACTCTGAGATTGCATCCTACACCCATCAGAATGGCTAAGATAAAAAATTCAAGTGACAACACATGCTGTCGAGGATGTGGAGAAAGGGTAATCCTCCTCCATTGCTGGTGGGAATGTAAACTTGTACAACCTCTCTGGAAATCAATCTGGCGCTTTCTCAGAATAACCATACTTCAAGATCCAGCTATACCACTCCTGGGCATATATCTGAAAGATGCTCCACCATACAGCAAGGACATTTGCTCAACTGTGTTCATAGCAGCTTTATTCCTAATAGCCAAAATCTGGAAACAACCTAGATGTCCCTCAACCAAAGAATGGATACAGAAATTGTGGTACATTTACACAATGAAATATTACTCAGCTATTAAAAACAAGGAAATCATGAAATTTGCAGGCAAATGGATGGAACTAGAAAAGATCATCCTGAGTGAAGTGTCCCAGCACCAGAAAGACACTGATGGTATATCCTCAATTATTAGTGGATGTTAGCCATATAATACCAAAGGGCAATAATACCAAAGGGCAAATTCTACAGATAACTTGTGAGTGATACGTTGTGTGCCACCCTGAGAAGTGTGATGAAATCTCACATCATCCTGCTGCTGTGAATCTGCTCCGCGTTGACAGGCGGGGCGGGGTGGGTGGAGTCTATTCCAGGGTTGCTGTCATTAATTATTCTATTAATTGTTCTATTTTGGTAAACATACTAAAATGTCTTCCCTCTTCCTTATTCCACTAATTTTCTTTATCTTGTCCTGCCTTGGGCTGCTTCTCAACCCCATAAACACCTTGCCTTACTTCATTCTTATTTTTCCTTCCTATTGACAAAGCAAAACATACTTGGATGCCCAGAAAAGGCTCAATGGATGGGAAACGGGACAGGTAGGCATGGAAACATACAAGGAAGGAACATGAGTGAAGTGCTGACTCCAGCTGGGCTTTCAAAATCTTGTTTTCTGTTGTGCCCTGGTGTATCTGGTGGGGAAAACCTTCAGCCATTGAAGGGTCCTCGGTGTTGGTCCCCTTTTGTGCTAGTTTTATTCCTTGGCAGCTGTAGGAACTGTACGATGCCATCAGCTGTGGTCAGTGCTGGCTAGTACTCTCTATGCCTCTGTGACCCAGACTGACCTTTGGCTTCTGTTCTGCATCAGGTGTAGGCTTCATGTTGGTCTGAAGCTCATGGGTATATGGAGGGAAAGGTGGCTAGTGTCTGCTAGGTGCTGTGTGACCTCCATTGCGCTGGACATCAGAACCTGGGGTGCAGGTCCACTGGGGGAATGTTGCTAAAATGAAGTCTGGTTCTGTGGAGCTGCTGGGAATCTACATTCTAAACACCCACCCAAGTGAGGAGATGTTCCCAAATCCCAAGCCTGGAGCAGCTAGGCCCAGGATTGAGTCTCCAATGAATTATTGGGGAGTTAGGAAAAGTTACACTCTCTTGCCCAGAGAAGGTCATGCACATGCCCAATTCTGTGTTAATTCCAAGATATTCTAGAACTTCTGAAGGCTACCCTAAGCATACCCAGCTGTTTTGTCAGGAGACCACCCTCTCTTTTCTCACTGGCCTGGGGCTTGCTTGCCTAGACCTGACTGGCTAGCCAGCAAGCTCTCAGGATCCACCTGCTCTCACCTTGCAGTAGCTGGGCTTGCAAATGGGTGCCACCTCACTCAGCTTCTTCACCTGGGCATTAGACATCACACACATCCCCATTCTTACAGGACAAGTAGTCACCAGCTGAGCTGTCTCTCTAGCCCTCCCGGTCAGGGAGGCATTTCAGACACATTAGCATGGTATTCATCCCCTAGTCCAGCAAGTCTGTGCCTCCAGACCCTTCCTCCATCTGCACAGGCAAGCCCCACTCATCCTCTCCAGTCCAGCTCCAGTGTTCTCTCCTTCAGTAAAAGCAACCTGTTGCCTTTTGGGTAAGCGGGGTAAACTGTCACTTGCTTTACAGTCCTTGCTGCTGCTTTATTCTCGAGGTGTTTGCCACCTGCCTAACTCCCCAAGAACCCTTTCTTTGGCACAACAGGGAATTAAACAGCATTCACGGGATGAGTTAATGAACATGAGTACTTCCCAAGAAATACCAGTCATAGTATTTCTGACATTTTGACTGTATTTGCAATGACCAGTCCCCCTCCACATTACAAGGCCATCTCTGTTTTGCCATAAGTAGCTCATAATTATATATGTTAAATTTTAAAGGATGATATAGAAGAAATGTAAGAAGAGAGGGTATTGGGAGGTGTGGACCTCTGTGCTTCCTCTACCTAGTTATTCCTCCTTCCTGCAGCCTGGCATCTGGACCAGAAGGCGTTTGAGAGCTTGTCATGGCCCATAATAGATAAGCAATTATCTGTAATAACACTCTCACGAGACAGAAGGACCTGGTAATTTGTCACCACCAAGGACTGAATTTCCTAACAAAGGAAATTTGCTGCCCTGTCCGTAGGAAGATAGCCCTGATAGCACTCTAAAGGTCTGACCGATTTAGGACCAAATTAAAGAAGGTGGTTGATGTTCCTCCAGTCAAATGGAGAAGCATGAGCGGAAGCTGTGAACAGAGATGTCTCACCACGTATCTTCTCAGAGCCTGGCCGCCAGCTTAAATCTGTAGCAACCTCCTTGCAAGTCATACCTCATTGTGGGAATCCAGGCAATATAAAAATAGCATTATCCACAAACCCACCTCTCTGAAAGCATCCCTGGTAGCATCTTCTATTCTAGTTTAACCTTTTTCTAACATACAGCTAAGAATAAAAAATTCAAGGAGTGTCATTCTAACAAAACGTGGGCTGGATGGGACAGAAGGTAGGGGCTCCTGGCCATTTGTCAGATGAGAGAAGGCCACGGTTTCCAGGGCGTCCTGACGGGATCTTTTTTTTTTTTTTTTTTTGCCTTCTTGACTGTTCTAGGGAGTGGCCGAGGCTGAACTGGAAAAGGACTTGAGTCGGACTTTCAAAAGCTTCTTCCGAGCACATGATGAGCGGGTAAGGTGCATGTGTGTGTGTTCTAATGTGTGTGCATGCATGTGCCTGTGTGTATGTGTGTTTGTGTGTGCACGCGCACTTTCTGTTGGTTTATGAGCTCATCTTTAGTGACATTTAACCGGTACCAGCCTGTTTGTTATGCACTCTGGACCCACTCTCATAGGTGGTTCAGCATTACTTGTCCCACATTCTGGTGGCAGTGCCAACCAGGCTCACTTCTCCGTTTGCATCACACTTCCGGAGTTTCCAGATCACACGACCGGTGGAAATTCAAATGCACGCACGTGTGAAGGCAGGCCTCTGATGATGAAATTGTAGGGACGCCTTTCGGTTTGCTCTTAGTACCAAGCTGAGGCAAATAAACTTTCCCTCTGCCTGGCATGGGAAGACCTTTTCATCGTACCCTTCTGCGGATGCTTCTGCATATTGAGGAGCCCTGGCCTGCCAGCTTTCCTCTGTGGCAGGGCAGGGAGCTGCTCATTCCCAGTCCCTACCTTCTGCAAGGCTGAGCTCTCACCTCATTGCTGCCAGTGGCTGGCAAGACCAAGCCATTGCTTAGATCTTCAAGTGACTGCAGCAACTGTGGATGGGAGCTTCAGCTCCGTCATCTCTGACCCTGAGAGGCTCCTCTGCTGCCTTCCAAGTTTAGCGTGTGTGTTATAGCACAGGCCCATTTACTGTTTCAGTTTCTATGAATTCAGTTATTCTTGGCCAGCCATGATCCAATAACACCAAAGGGCAAATTCTACAGATAACATGTGACTGATACGTTGTGTGACACACTGAGAAGTGTGATGAAATCTCACATCATCCTGCTGCTGTGAATCTGCTCCTCGTTGACAGGCGGGGCGGGGTGGGTGGAGTCTATTCCAGGGTTGCTGTCATTAATTATTCTATTTTGGTATTGGCTGTCATTCCTAGTTATCTCATGGTAGTGCCTCATCTATGAGTCGTAGGTGTCATGCACAGGACAGGCCTGGAGCACACAGTGCCCAGTGTTCTGTGCTATCCTCGGTTTCTGGCTTGCATTCCTGTATACTTTAACACAGAGCACCCCCCCCCCCCATGCAAGAGTTCTGCTGTGATGGGTTTTGAGTTACAGTCTTCTTATTTGACCTCACTCACGACGCCCTCCCTGACTTCTCTTCCCACAGGGTTTCCTCGCTTTGCATAAAGCCACTGAATTGGGTAAGAGGTATCCCTTGGGGGGGGGGGCAGCAGCCGCAGCAGAATGCTAATGCATCCCTCTCCCTTCTGCCCCAGAAGGAGCCCCAAGCTTGCCCTGCTGTTCTGAGCTTTGACTTGCCAAACAAAGATCCGCTAATGACTAATGATACTACCCTAAGTCTTCCCAATAGGGTGCTGAGTGTCAGAGCCCTGAGACGCTTTGAGGAGTTGTGGAGAGTATCTGGGGCAATCCGTCCCTTTCTCATGAGGACCCCCTCCCAGGATGGAGAGGTGGTTGCTGTAATGCCACCAGCGTGTGCGAGGCAGATGGCATTAGACCCCACCTAAATTTCCACGGGCCCTTCCACCCCATGGTCCTCTTCCGATCACTCCTGTTCCCACTCACGAGGACCATCTTGGTCACCCTGCTGAGCAGGATTTAGCTAAAATCAGATCTGGGCTCACCTCCAAGGCCTCAGCATCCAGCACTGATCCCACAGATGCTTGCTTGGCTCCCAGCACTGCCTCCTCACCACTGTCCATTCGTATCTAAGTAGTGATGGTCACTGACACTATTAATGCTGTCTCTCTTGATTACAAATGGAGGAAGCGGGCCTTAGGAGGTTGACCTGTGTCAAGAGGCCAAGCTGGGGCCTGACCCTAGAGTCCTTCTCCTCTGCGGATAACTGCTTCCTTGCCTCTATTCTTCTCAGTCCCTTGCTAGTCTGTCGACTCTGTGTCCTGAGTACCTGGCTGGGAGGCCTGGGTGGGGTGCTGCCCACAGAGTTCTCAGGGTTGAACAGAGAGGCAGACTCCTACTCCTCTGACATTTAGCATCAAAGCCTGGAGTGGTTGCCTCCTTTGCTTCTAGGGTTGTAGCGTGAAACACTATGTCTGTCCCTGAGGTGCCTTTAAGGGCACTTCCAGGACCCTGCCTACCTCCAAAGACAACATGGCACTCTATACTGAGAACCCCACAGTTGGGAGGATCCCCGAGGAAGTCAGTGAAGAGAAGGCAGATGGACAGGCATTAAAGGCACATGTGACCTTTCACCCCACGTTCAGATGGGAGCAATATCCGCTGGGAAAGGCAGCTTTAGAACCACTTGGCCTGCAGTGGGAGACCTGCAGTGGGAGACCTGCAGTGGGAGAGGACACAGCTGTCTTTTTGCAGGAGTCCTTGCTGACACTCCAGAAAATATCAGCCCTAGCAGGATTATTACTGAGGAGGAAATCGAGTTTTATGCACAGCAGTTCAAGAAGACTGGCTTCAGGTAAAAAGAAGGGAACCCCAGACAGGGTGGAAGGGTGCTCAGCTGTTGGAAGAGGGAGGCAGTTACTCCCACGACAGCTCCCGTGAGTATCAGAGTGACCTGCCCTACAATTGAATGCCCCCAGTGCCAGGAGGCTCACTACCTGTCGTGCGCAGCTTCCTCTGGGGTATCTAGTTTGTTCCTTCTTATGTTTGTGGGTCCCCCCAAAGGCAGAGGTTTTTAGTTGGCTCACCTCCTCCAAGAACTGAGACATGCCTATGCTATGTCTCCAGAGAAGCAAAAACCGTGTGAACCCAAATGTGCATTCCTTATGGCCTTTGTACTATCTCCCATCTGCAATGTCCCTTCTCACTGAGCTTCCTGGGGCAGGAATGTGGCTTCTGTGTGAGCATGGGCCGACCCAGGTTCCCACTCTCTGGTACATACCTTGAAGATGAGGATAACTCATAGGGTCAGCTGCTGGTGGCCCCCAAATCCTCTCAGAGGTACCAGCCTGGTGGAAGAGTTCCTGTCCTTGGCCTCGCTGAGGAAGCAGCAGGTGGGAAGAGGCAGTGTGGGGGGGACCCCACTCTTGTGTGCTGCAGCATGATTGTCCGAGGGTCACTGTGAGCCAACGGTGCTCGGCTCCTGGAAGCTCACCTGCATTGCCATCTGATCCCCTCCGCAGAGGTCCCCTGAACTGGTATCGGAACGTAGAAAGAAACTGGAAGTGGAACTGTACCGGGTTGGGACGGAAGGTGAGCACGTGAGCACTGCTACACACACACACACACACACACGCACACACACACACACACACACACACTTAGATATACCACACACACAGACACCAGATACGCACATATATAACACACACACCAGACATACACACAAATGTGCACACACTCACACACCTCACACTGAGACACCACACACACACGCACGCACACACACACGATCCCAGAGCTGCCTTTACTGTGCTCCCACCTGGCAAGACCTGGGTTCTGCACAGGGATCTTGGCTTCTTCCTTGCCTCTGGGGTTGGGGTGGACCCCACTCAGGGTTTCCGGTTAGGGCCTCTTGCTGGTGAGAGCCCTGGACTAGCTTCTGGTGCTAAGGATGAGTAGGACCCTGGCCAGGCAATGACACTATTGTATGGGATGTTCGAGTCTCCGGGTGGCAACCCTGGTCAGGGCTGCAGACTGGCCAGGGTCACTTGTAGGGATGACAGGGACAATGGCACCGATCCACAGAGGCATGCTAGGCTCGTAAACAGAGGTGGCTTTTGCCTCTGATTATGTTACCTCTTGATTTTATCTTGAATCTCAGTTTCCTCATTTGTCTGCCAGATGATGATGGTTTTCAATCTCTCGGTCTATAAAGATAATAGTTTTGCATCTTAAATGTTAAAACACAAAACTTGTATTTTTTTTTAACCAGTACATCAGTTTAGAAGCCAGGCCTTCATAGGCTCCTCTAGGGGTCCAGTTACCTCCTTTTTTCAGTACTTGTAATGGGGTGCTTATAAACAGGCTAGATCTAATCCCTGCATGACACTGGGAAGACCAAGATCATGTTACCAGCAGTGCCTGCCTCAGAGCTGTGCCGCTGAGAAATGGGTCGGCGCACAAGAAGCTTTGAGGGAGGGCCCTGGCACAAAGTAGCTCCTCAGCTAATACTCACCGTCATTGTCCTCACGGTCATCTGTGACTGACACGTATGGCCAGGCTGCAGTCCCACAGAACAGAGGGGTCCAGGGGTGGAGGGAAGCACGGACGACTCTGAAGGGTGGGCAGGGTGGTGCTCAGGCTGGAATCACTGTCAGCAGCAGCAGCACTTTTGAACTTCACGGGTCCCTGAGGGAGAGTGATGAGGAGCAAGGCGCTCTGCAGAGTCCTCAGCCAAGTCGGCCTGAGGCTGCTTAGAAGCGACTTAAAAAGATATGTCAGACGTCCGGTGCATGCACGTAATCCCGGGTACTTCAGTGTGAGTCAGCAGGATCGCTACCCAGCAACACCCTGACTCAGACTAAAGTTAACAGGGTAGAGGCCACAGCTCCATGGCAGAACACTGGCTGGGTGTGTGTGAGGCTCTGGGTTCCACCCTTAGCACTGAAAGGAGAAAGACAGGAAGAGATAAACCAAATAACCGCAGAGTGAGAAGAGAGTCTGTGACTCTCAGCATCCCTGGAACTCCTAGGGATGTGTCATATCTGCCCCTTCTGGTAGTACTCGGGTAACTGTCATGGCTGCCCCACTCATGCTCTTGAATCTTGACTTGGTGGTGGTGGTGGTGGGGAAGGTTTGTTCATTCATGTTTCTATGTGCAACAAATGTACGCAATGCCCGCAGCGGCCAGAAGAGGGCATCAGATCGGCTGGTGGCTGCCAGCTGCCATGTGGGTTGCTGGGAACCAAATCCTGTCTTTGGCACAGAACCTGAATCTTTCACAGGAACAGCAAGCGCTCTTAACCACTGAGGCATCTCTCCAGCTCCTGGCATTATCTTATTAAATCAAAAGGAGTCTTGTCCTTTAAGAATATCTATTTTTCCTTCCTGATGCCACTGATTTGGTTCTGTGAGCTAACTGAGATAAGACAAGGTCAGCTGCACTGACCCTTCTAACACACACCACACACACACACACACACACACACACACCACACACACCCCACTGCACTGATAGATCCAAATTCTGATGAGCCTTCCCTGAAAAGCTTGGTGGGAGCAGAGCCAGCGCAGGGCAAACGCCTTCTCATGAGATGGGTTTTCCCCAGATCCTGGTCCCAGCTCTGATGGTCACAGCTGAGAAGGACGTCGTACTCCGTCCTCAACTGACCAAGAACATGGAAAAGTGGGTAAGGGAGTAGCCCGGTACAGTGGGTATCAGAGCGTCCATCGAAGAGAGCACTGGTGCCAGAAGGGAGGCAGCAGAGGTGGACATCCCCGAGGGGCTGGTTGGGGGTCAGCGAAAGTCCTGCCCTGACCCAGCTTCATTGCTGACCTCACTGGATCCTCCCTCGATGCTCCCTTTCCCTGCACTGATGAGGTCTCTTTGTCATTCCTCATTCCTGTCCTGAATGACACAAGGGTCTTCCAAAGGCGGTCTGTGGAAATCATAGAGGAAAGGGTCTCCTCGCAGATGGCCCTGCTGGGCATAGCACGGGCCCCAAACCAGCCCTTTTAAGCATTCTGCTGCTCATCTGCCTGTGTGGCGTTTTCTTTCAGATCCCTTACCTGAAAAGGGGACACATCAAGGACTGTGCTCACTGGACACAGATAGAGAAGTAAGGAGCCTGGGGTCTCTGGGGGGGGGGGGGGAGGGGAGCGTGATTCCATGGTCACCTGATCTATGAGCTGTCCAGCTTCGTTCTGCCCAGCTCAGGTCTGCCGGGTTAGGACAGTGAGTTCAGACAGGTTGACCTGCCCTTTGCTTCTCTTCCAGACCTGCTGAGGTGAACCAGATTCTCATCAAGTGGCTGGAGACAGAAGTCAAGAACCCATCATTGACCTCTAAGATTTAGCCAGAGGCATGTCCTCTTCTGGGGATGCATGTTAGTGGCCTTATTCAGAACTAGCTGCATCATTCTTTGGCCAGCCAGTGATTATCTTTAAGTGAAAGTGATCAGATGTGATGTAATTTTAGGTCTAGGAGAAAGTGTGCGTTTAGTTCTTTGAGGATGCCCACACCATCAGATGAAGGATCACACCTTGACCGGAAGGAGTAGGACAGCCAAACCCAAAACTGTTCCTTTGCAGCCAAACCCAAAATTGCTCCTTTCGAAACAGCTGATCCAAGATTAGGGACCTTCATTCATTAGAGCTGAGACCTTGGTGCTCTTGGGAAGCCAGGCAACTGCTCAGAGTGGGCATTGCTTTCTGATGGACAGAAGCCTCACATGGGCCTCCATGGTGTTGTGTGTGACCTAGACCAGCCCTGTCCAGGAAGCCTTCCTGAAGGATGCTGTGGGTGGTCCATAATCTGTTTCTAAGCAGTATGTACTCGGGTATTGATCCAGATAGTATTTGAAACTTGCTATAGAGTCAGAGGAAGTAAATTTCAGCCATCACTCTGCCAGGCTTGGGCTGACCTAGCTTTGTGCCTCTCCTCCCCACACACCCTCCTCCTTTCCCTTGTCACATCTAGGGAGACGCCGGTTCTTACTGATTTGTCTTCTGCACTTGTCTGCCCTCTGTCCTGCTTTGAACAACAGAGTCTTATAGAGGTAGCCTTCTAGCTGCCATTGGATCCTAAAAGCTTTGCCCTGGGTACAGTCCATGCTCTGAGACCCACCCAGCCCTGCCCCATCATCCCATGATTTCTATCAATAGCTGCTCTCCAGCTTTTCTCTCCTTGAACCTTGCACTCACACCAGCCAAGCTCTCCTGACCTCCACCCAAGCTGTGCACGCTCTGCTATGGAATCTTCCAGCTCCCTCCTCCACCAAGCCCCAGTCTGGATGATGTACATATCCTCTCTCCTTCCTGCCCAAGCTGGGTATCTTCACATCCACTCAAATGCACATAAACCCTCATCACAGGTGGAGTCCCTCATTCTCTCTCTCTCTCTCTCTTTTTTTTTTTTTTTTTTTTTTTGGTTTTCCAAGAGAGGGTTTTTCTGTGTAGCCTTGACTGTCTGGGACTCCCTTTATAGACCAGGCTGGCCTCAAACTCACAAAGATGCGCCTGGCTCTGCCTCCTGAGTCCCTCATTCTTATAACGAGCCTGTCCAGGGGAACCTGACCGGGTGGGGGCCTTTGTCCCAGTGATTGAGCTTTTTGTGTTGAGAATGTGCGTCCTAAGTCTGGAACCAAGCAAGCCAGTATAGACAGCTGATCTGCTCCGTCCTTGCTGTGATCTTGAGAAAGGGTTCCTGTGCCTTAGTTCCCTCAGCTTTAAAGAGAACATCAATAGTAACTAACACTCAGGTGGGGGGGTTGTCACTGTGTGATACATATATATATATATATATGAGGGGCAGCTATAGACAGCTGGTTCTGAGGACTCTTGTCACAAGACCTCAGAGGGCTTTAGATCCCAGTGACACCAGGATCACCATCACCCTTTTGGACCTTAGAAGTGAAGGGCTTGTTTGCCAGGCAAACATGTGACCCTGTGGAATGCCTATATGAGCCAGAAAACATTATTTTCCTGGCTAGATGTATGCAAGCTCATCTGTAAGGAAGATTCCTCTGAGAAGGTCCCCCTAAACCAATGGAACGCCTCACATATTCCTGAGCCCAATGAATTGGCTCCAAAGCATTGCAAAAGTAAAACAAACACAACCAGACTTGCAAGGTTGAAGGTCATAAGTGATGCTAGGTGGGCAAAGGTCTCTGGGTTACATAAGAAAATACCATAATACCTAGAGGGTCAGCTCTGGGGATCTTTGGGCCGGGGTTCAATTGCTGCCGCTTTGGCAGCCAAGGGGTTAACTGGAGCAGAGAGTCATTCAGGTGATATTTTAAAGTAGACTTACTTGGAGTCGTTCCAAAGTTATTTTACTGTAAATTACTCTCAATGAGTGTAAATAGCCAAGGCAGTCTTCTCTCCTTTGTTTTATTTTTTTATTTTTTAAAGAGGCGAGGCAGCCCTGTATTTATCTGAGGGAGGGGGATGGCCTGCCGTCAGCGATCTGAGCTGCTTCATGCCATCTGACTTCCAAAAGAAGTCCTCCCCAAAGCCAGTCGGCTAGACTGACTTGCTGTTCTTCTTAAGGTGTGATGAACCCATGGCCTTGAGACTTGATAAGCTAATTTGCATATTGCCCATACCGATATTATCAGCAGCACTTTGAGAGAGAGAGAGAGAGAGAGAGAGAGAGAGAGTATGTACTGAAACCTAAGTGTTCCAGTGCTTAAATGCTTAAGCATCTTAAGAATAGCTATATATGAGAGTCGGGGGGGGGGGTAGGCTGGAGAGATGGATCAGTGGTTAAGAGCACTGTCTGTTTTTCCAAAGGACCTGGGTTCAATTCTCAGCACCCACATGGCAGCTCACAACAGTCCAGGGCATCCGACCCCCTTACACATGCAGTTAAAACACTAATGTACATTAAAAAAAAAAAAAAAGTCTGTGGGACAGCCTCTGAAAGACGCTACTGGATCAAGGTATTAAAGCAGAGGCTGAGACTCATAGCCAAACTTTGGGCAGAGTGCAGGGAATCTTATGAAAGAAGGGGGAGATAGAAAGACCCAGAGGGGACAGGACCTACAAAAGGAGACCAACAGAGCTAAAAGAACTGAGCCCTGGGGCCCCTGAAGAGGCTTGATTCCGCAACCAAGGACCAAGCATGGAGAGGACCTAAAACCCTGGCTCCGGTGTAGCCCATAGATTCAGTGGGTTCCCTAGGAAAGGGGACAGGAGCTGTCTCTGGCATGAACTCAGTGGCAGGCTCTCTGATCACCTCCCCCTAGGGAGTGCAGCCTTGCCAGGCCACAGAGGAAGACAAGGCAACCAGTCCTGATGAGACCTGATAGGCTAGGGTCAAATAGAAGGGGAGGAGGACCTCCCCTATCAGTGGACTAGGGGAGGGGCATAGGGGGAGAAGAGGGAGGGAGGGTGGGATTGGGAGGAGACAAGGGAGGGGGCCACAGCTGGTATACAAATTGAATAAATTGTAATAAATAATAATATTTTTTAAAAGAGTCGTCTGTAGATTTGAAGTTATACTGGCCAAAAGATAGAACTACACAGGTTCAAAGATTAAAGTTTAATACTTGAAAAAAAACTGAGGACTTAAAAAACACACATACAATGGATCAAAAAACAAAAGTTGGCTTTTGGTGAAACATGAAATTGAAAAACTCTTAGTTAAAATAAGAGGAAAGACAAAAGAGTGCTCAGGACAACTCGGGGACACCCCCCCCCAAAAAAAATCAAGTGACTGATCACCCAGAACCAGAAGAGCACCGAGGGACTGCTAATAACAGCTGTGTACCAACAAGCCTGTCAGCCTCGGAAGACGCGAATAGACTAGTCACAGCAGCCACCCAGAATGAACCCTGGAGAGACAGAACACTGAACAGGCCTAACAACAATCAATGGTTTCAAATCAATAGTAAGAAAAGGCCAGGACCAAGTAGCTTCGGTACTGACATCTGGCCCAACTTCTAAAAAACTAATCAAACATTAAACTATTAAACATGAGGGATGTGAGAAGATTCTCCATACTCATCCAATGAAACCAGCATTTACTGCCCTGATACCATAAACCAACAAAGACACAACAAAATCTAAAAACTAATCACCCTAAGTGAACACAAATACTAAAAGAGAAAAACTTCTCAATAAAATGCTAGCAAAAAAAAAAAAAAAAATCCACATTAAGAAGTTTCTACAGCATGATCAAGTGTGATTCAGGACAGGTCAGTGTGTGCAAGCCAAACACATGAGGCAAGGAAGAAATCATGATGAAAATTAAACTCTAAGGACTTGATGTTAATGAAATAAAGCCTATCCAATATACAATGAAATACAGAACATGCAATGTATAATACTTAATGAAGCTAAAGCAGCAGTTGGGTGGAAACTGATACATTTAAATAGACACAGGGAAAAGAGAAGTTTTAAATAATATATAAACTTCCATTTTTAGCAGCTAGGAAAAAAAGGACAAATTGCAACCAATGAAAACAAGGATCAAGTCAACAAAAATTGGGAAAATATTAACATATGAGTGAAAACTGGGTCCTTTTTATAAATTTTCAATTCAATAACAACTGACCACATGAAAAGAGAAAATTTATGTTATCAATACTATTTTTTTAAAGTCATCTATCTAGAGGCCACAGCCTTTTAAAGGATGACATAGGAGGGGGGTACTTAAATAATTTTTGCAAAAATACTTAAAAATTTCAGAAAATAAATGAACAAAACCTTTCAGAAATAAACTGCCTCACACTAGCACAAGTGGAAAGAGGCTTGGATATTTTTTAAAAAATTAGATTCACAGTAAAACTAGTCCTCTGACAAGGAAAGTCCCAGCTTTCATCCCTTCTGTTCACAAATGCTTGGGGAGCAGGGAAGAAAAACACAGGATTACACTAAATTCTGAAGAGATTACAGAATGAGGCTGCCCCTCCAGAGCCTTCCAAGGGGCCAGCATGCCTCTGATGCAAAAAAACTTGGGTGAGTTCACTGAGGCAAAAGAAAACTGAAAGGGTCTCATTAATTTGGAGACAAAGATTCCAAAACGGATGTAGGTAAGTCAATCCAAAATACATGAAATGTTCAAAACTTAGCACGATGCATTTCAAGGACACGAGTCTGCTTCAGTAGTTTAACTCCGAACATGGACTGAAAAATGAACGAAGCCTTGTGACCAGTGTACTTACGCAGAAAAGGGATTTCAATAAATTGACTATCCATGATAAAACTCATATGAAAATTCCATCTGGCTGAGATAAAAGAAAACTGCTGATCATGACTAATAGTAACAATAAAACTCCTGAAAGCAAACAGTGTGCACAGATTTTTACAGTCATTACTTCCAACAAAGCGATCCTATCTAGGATGTATTTCCAGGTTCCGCGTACAAGAAAAGAGAGGCAAAGCTGCCTCTTTAGAAAGCAGGGGGGACAGCATCTCAAGGAGGCAAATGCCCAAGAGGCTATCTATAATAGATAACAGTATATAATGAAATATTATATATGGTAATATGTTAATAAAATATTGTCATATATATTGTCCATAGACACAGAAAAAAAGTATGTGAGAGGCTAAACATTCGTTAGCCATCAGGGAAAACAAATTCAAACCAAAATGAAATAGAGAAAGTGAGGGCAGACATTTGTTCTAGCTGCAGTCTGTTGCAGTGAGGAGCACCGTGGCCAGCAGGAACTTAAGGGAGGAAGGGATTTATTTGGCTTACACTTCCAGGTCACAGTTCACGGAGGGATGTCAGGCAGGAACTCAATCGGGCACTTGAAGCAGAAACCAGGAAGAAAAAATGGTGTTCGCTGGCTGAGCCCATGTTTAGTCAACTCTCCTACACAGCTCAGGACCACCAGCCCAGGGAGGAAATTCACCCCCTAGACACACCCAGAGGCCAATCTGACCTGAGCAATGCCTTAGTTGAGGCTCCCTTCTCAGGTGACTCTAGGCTGTATCAAGCTGACGGAGCTAACTAGGAGAGCGCTGACCAAGAATCTAGAGTCTCCATACACTTCTGGCGGGATGTAAATTAGTAACCCAGTCTTGAAGGATTCCTCAGGAGTATTTCCAAAACACACTCTCTGATCTGGCAACTCCCCTCTGGGAATAAACTCAGTATTAAACCAAATCCACACGTAGAGATGCTCATAGACAAATACCGAATACGCGGTATAAGTTCAACGTGCACTCCGCACCAATGGGAACCACCCCGGGACCTTATGTGAAGGAATACAAGCGTTTCACCGTCTCGAGGAAAAGTTCAAGGCAGACAAAGCTGGCCTGTAGCTGTGGGCACCGTCAGGGAACAAGCTGGAGCTTTGGTGGTGCTGGCTCAGCTGCTCATCTGGGAGGTAGTTACACTGGTTTGGTCCCTTGAATACTGTTAGTCAGACTGTCCACCTATGCTTGACACTGTCCAGATATATGTAAAGCACTGTTACATATCACAACATAATATTGTTATTAAGAAGTAAAAGTTCACGTATGAACCTCCCTGCTCCTCAGCCGCTCCAAGGATTCTGTCTCTCCCTAGTAACTTTTTGGCTCCCTCCACCGCCCATCCTCCCCTTCTCCTCCTCTGGTCTCACATAGAATTCAAACCCAACCAGTCTTTCAAAATCCGCCTGCTTTCACGGAGCAGGAGCGAGCAGCACCCAAGCCTCCCAGCGCAGAGCTGTGCGGCCCACAGCCCTCACCTCGCGCTCCCAACTGCCGCGGGCCAACTGCCATTCCCCGGGCTGGGGTCCAGGACGCCAGGCCATGTGGCTCGTCTTGATTCTGCTGAGTGGCCTTGGCAGGCTTAGCGAACCCCTAACAAAAGGCAGTAAGTAACAATCCGCCCTGGGGCCTTTGGGTGCCCGCTCTGCTTGCCTTTCCCTTCCAGATGGCCTTGGGCGCCCCAGGCTCGCACCTAAACTTGGATCGCACCTGCACAAGCCCAGGCCACCAACTCACCACAGCTGAAAAGCGAACCGGATGCGTGGGGCTTTACCATAGGCCCAAGGACCCTAAGAAACCAGAAACTGGGGGATGGGGTGATCCCAGGCTTGGCCCCTACAATCCTCCGGTTTTAGATCCTTTTTCTTGTTAATGATGCTTCATGGGATAAGCATGAAGGCTCTCCGCGTGCAAGGAGTGTGGCTCTGAGAAATGCCTTTTGCACCTTTGCAGCTCACAAGAGATTACACGTGCAAGTCACGGTACCAGAGAAAATCCGGTCCGTCACAAGCGGAGGCTACGAATCACACGTAATTAACTTTCAATTTGCTTATGGATTAGAAGTTACACAAATACTTTCTTTTTCCGTGCTCATCCGCTGGAGTGTGCATTTAAGCCAACATTACCAACGCTTGGAGACACTGTTGGTTACATTGGGTTTCTCAGCCCGGTTCTTTTCTGGTGTTGAACGCTCACTTATAGATCTGATCCACCAAAGGCTCTCTTCCCATCCCTGTGTTTGGAGGACTATTTCCACGAGAGGTGATGGTTGTCATTTGACACCACGGCGTATTTAGAACTATTTTTCCACTTTGTAAATATGATTCTCATTAAGATTTTTCTTTTCAGAGCCTGGCGGTGGTGGTGCATGCCTTTAAGCCTAGCACTCAAGAGGCAGAGCCAGGCAGATCTCTGTGAGTTTGAGGCCAGCCCGGTGTATGGTCTGAGTCCCAGGAGAGCCAGCCTGGTCTATGACCTGAGTTCCAGGACAGCCAGCCTGGTCTATAGCGTGAGTCTCAGAACAGCCAAGGCTACACAGAGAAACCCTGTCTCGAAACACGAAAAAAAAAAAAAAAGGATTTGTTTCAAACTGTTTTTGCTTCTCTTTAAGATTATTATTGTCCTTTTTTGTTTTGTTTTTTGTTTTTTGTTTTTTTTTTGTTTTTTTTTTTCAGTAAGTTCTAGACTTGTTTGTAAGCTGTGTTACTAAAAACAGCAACCTTTGAGGCTGGGTCACGGACAGCCTGGTCTTTAAATGCTCATGTGTCCTCAGTGCTTCTCCAAGTGCCGCTCTGAAAGGTGAAGCTTGTAGATTTTTATACATCTTTTTATACATCTTTTTTTTTTTTAAAAAAAAAAAAGGGAATGTGTGTGTTTATGAAACTTTGATCATTCAGTTTAAGAGGGGCAGTTTTAAAAAGTGGTCGTTTCCTTTTTAACTGGAAAACAAACAAGGATGCTACGCGGAGGGCACTAACTTCCAGAGGAACTCGCTGGAATTGATCTGCAGTGAGCAGAGAGGAGGATATAGAAAGCAGTGGTTTTTAAAATGGAGTCCATGGATCGGGTTTACAAACCGACAGCGGGGGGTGTGAGGACCTAAAGCTCTGATGTATCTTGAATGCCAAGGGAAGAAGTTGTCTTAAAGACAGAATAACTGGAGAGACAGGGGTGCTTGCTCGGTCTTGAGAACCAGCAACAATGCTGACCGTGCCTGCAGCCATGTTTTACGTACTTATGGGGGAATAAAATTTACCATAAGTCAAAAATTATGGAAAATAACCACTGTTTAAATAATATTCATAACGAATGGCGAACAGGAGATTTGTCATACTAGCTAGCTGGGCTGTCAGCAAGGGCTATGCTCTCCTGAGTGGACCTGACACTAGTTTCAATTGGTATCGGTGTTTTGGTTATTAGTATGATTTTTGGTGACTTGGAATCTTCCCTCTTTTTAAATCTAGTATAGCTAAAGTACATGACAATTAAAAACTAGTATCAAAGCAGCTTACAGAGAAGTCAAAATGCCCCTTAAAAACAACATAAAGTTGAACTATTAGAAGTATCCTGTAAGAGATCTAGAAAGAAGTAGAACTGCCTACCGTTATTTCTCTATTTACTATTGCCCTGAAAGTACTTACCAAGCCATGCAAGAAGGAAAGAAAACAACAGAAAGAATGGCTAGGCATAACAGTTGGGAAGGAAAAAAAAAGCCTATCATTTTTTTACAGATGAGATAATTATAAACAAAATAAAATCTGTGCTAAGTCAGAACAAAACCCAACAGCAGGAAATTGTATAAGCATGATAGAAATACAAAAATGCACCACCGCATTTTTATTTTGGCAAAAGAAAAAGTATAAAGCAGGATTTTTAAAAAGGATCTGTCTTACACTACCTAAAAATCTAATTTCAAGTCAATCTGACTGAAGACAAAAAAAGGGAGAAAGCAAAGACCTTAATACATGCTGAGCTATGTTATCATTTCACACTTATGGATTAAAAGGCACCAGGTCTCTGCAGACATACAGAGCCAGGACTGGTAGCCGCAGGGAGCATTTCTAAACCTTCATAACACTCGTGAGCTCTGTGTCCAAACCATGAGCAGATTCCGTAGAATCCACAAACACCACAACACTGTGCTCCTGGCATCTTGCTCTCCTGTATGCGGAATTTCTACGAAGCAATTTTGTTAGATTCTGCCCAGTTATGAATCATGAGTGTCAGGGTGATCTGAGTCTTTATTGAGGTAGCACAGTTACTGGATGAAAACTAAAATTTTAGAAAAAAAGCTATCTAAAATTTATTTGTTGTGTTAATATGATTTGGGGGTGCATTCATGTTTTTTTTTAAATATTTCTAACTCCAGCATCCTGTTTCCTTGTAATTTAAAATATTTTCTCCTTTCAGGTGGTCTACAATCTCACAATTGAGGGGAAAACATACACTCTGAACCTAACGCAAAAGTAGGTGACTTCACATGTTGTCATTGTTGGTAATTACCTAAAACGTAATGATTTTATGTCTCAAATTTTCCTAGTTAGGGGCTGTTCTTTTTTTCCCCTTTTGGCTGTTTTTTGGTTGTTTGTTTTGTTTTTTATTTTTTGAGACAGAATCTTTCCATGTAGCCAAGGCTGGCCAAGTACTCATTGCTCTTTCCCCAACACATTTTTCCCCTTTGTTTTTTGTTTGTTTGTTTTGTGTTGTTTTTTTTTTTCTTTTGAGACAGAATCTTTCCAGGTAGCCAAGGCTGGCCAAGTACTCACTACTCCTCAGTCTCCCAAGTGCTGGGGTCACAGACAAACACACCACCACTCCTTGATTTGTGCTTCGTCTTTCTGCATCATCTTCAGCTTTGCGTTTAAAAGACTATGAAGTTTCTGTAACCGATTCCTAGACCCGGTGCCCCTAGGGGCTGGAGCCATCAGCAGCCAGCACCTCTGGTCTCTTCCAGCCCTCCTGGCTTCTCTCCAGTTATCTTTGCAGCTGGTTTGTTTCGGAACTGACCACCAGCTTATGCCTGACTAGGCTGGCGCCATGCCCATCCTTCCCAGCATGGGACACTTGTGCTGTGAACAGAGCTAGTACCAAAGTACCCTGTGAGGCTACAGCACAATCCCAGGGCTTTGCTCTCACCCCACCCAGCTCTCCAGGATGCCGTGGGGGCATGCCTGGGGCCTTCGCTTGACAAGAGTTTGGGTGACTGGCTCATCCACTTGCTCACTGAAGCCATTACATGCTCACCAATCTATTGCATGGATTTATCCATACCCTTCCATCTTCCCTTCCCATAACACTCTGTGCACGGTGATTTCTTCGGATTTTGACTTTCGCTCTTACTGATTTGTTTTGGGCCAGTTTTAAGGATTGTTTTCTATGAGCATCTGACTACTTTTCATGTTTAAAAGCTTCTGTACAAGTACACATGTTAGTTTTCTGCAAATGTCTTTCATGGCTTCTCTTTCCGTCGTTTAATTTTTATTTTTTAAAGTTCTCAAAAGATTTTTCACTTATGCCTGTGTTTTCTTTTTTCTGTGTGTATGCATGCACACCGCATGTACACAGTCCCTGCAGAGACCAGGTGAGGGCATCCGAGCACCCAAATTTAGAGTTGTAGAGGTCTGTGAGCTACCACCTGGCTGCTTAGAGTGGACAGTGTTCCAAACCACAGAGCTGTCTCTCCAGCCTGTATTCCACTTTTTCCCTCAACAGAACTTTCCCTTACACTGCATTGTTTACCTAACTGTTGTTACCTCTCTTCCTAAGATTCAGGCTTTGGACCCACCTTTCTATATACGTGTGTAGCCACTGTTCTAAACTCCGTTTTGTGACCGTTACCTCCTATGACCCTTTCCTACCTCTCTCAGGGACATGGCAGCCTCTCTTTGGAGATGGCTCCTTTTCCATGCCATGTCTTTGGGCCGTGGAGGCTTTGGGAATGACTTAGCAGATGCTTTTGTCTGATCCCTTCTGCATCTTTCAGCTGGGCTCAGCATTTACTCTTATCCTTATCCCTTATCCCGGTGTCTCAGCAATGCTGGGGATGCTTGGGATTCATTCTGCCTGTAGGCTACAAACGTGGCCCGGAGAAGGCAGCTTCCCTTCAGTCCACGGTCTGTGCATAGCAGGCATCTTTATCTATATGGTTTCTGGTAGGGCGATGCTATTGTTTGGGTGGCTTACAAAGAACAGCTTTGATTTTAGCACCTAACAGAGCTAAAGGGTCTGGACACTGGACTGGAGAGATGGTTCAAGGTCCCGAGTTCAATTCCCAGCAACCACATGGTGGCTTATAACCGTCTATGGTGAGATCTGGTGTTCTCTTCTGGGCACAGACTGAATGATGTATAAATAACAAATAAATGTTTAAAAATATGTGGACACTGAAAAGTTTTTTTTTTCATAAATTTACCTAGAGATGATGTATGATGATGAACTTCAAGTTAAATGTGGGAAACAAGTTTCTATTTAAACGCATTTTATCTTGGCTTTTGCAGAGCGTTCTTGCCTCCCAACTTTAGAGTTTACAGTTATGACAACGCAGGAATCATGAAGCCTCTTGATCAGCATTTTAAGGTATGGTTCCATCTCCCTCTGCCTCGGTGGTATGTGTGGTCCTAGAGTTCACAGTGTAGACACCCTCTTTAGTTCTGACATGAGCTTAATAATTTCCTTCTGTTGATATGTGCTTAGCCCATGAAGCAGGTGATTATTAAAGCAAGTCAGACTACAGTGTTTCCAAACTATTGGGTTCACACGTATACAAATGTGCACGTGTGAAAAGCCTCGATTTCAGTCAGGGGAGCGATATCAAGGACAGCAAGGGAACCCCTAAGTGTTCTCTGAAGTTTGCCCAAGGATCAAATGAGAACACAGGAAACAATGAGAGAATATTACATTTTCACACCTTTGAAGCAGCTGGAACTGTGTTTAACGGTATCTACATTGGGGGATGGGAGCAACTGAGGGATGTGGACGGAGCTGCAGAACTGCCCCGTGCCTGAAGTACACTTTCTTATCATTGCATTGTCCTGTCTTGTGCTTGCTGCTTCCCCTCCCCACCTTCTCTTCCTTCTTTCTTGTTTTTTTCTCTTTTGCATCTTCATTTTCTAGATAATGATGCCATCATTTTTAGAGGCTTCGATTTTAACAAAACCAATAGGCATGGTCTTTGTGTCTTGTTTTCTTTTCCTGTCGCTGTGATAAGAACACCCTGGCAAAGGCAACTTAAGAGAGAGAGGTTTTGTTCTGGCTCCTAGTTTAAGTTCATCGTGGTTGGGGAAGGAAGGCGGCTAGAGCTTGAAGCAGCTGTCCACATGGCACCCATGGTTAGGAGCAGAGAGTGATGGTTGCATCCTACTGCTCAGCTGTCTTCATTTATAAAGTCCTGTATTCCAGGCAGGATTAACTCACAGTGGATGGGTATTCCCAACTCAATGAACAAAATCATGTTAATTCCCAGTGACCCACCTCCCAGGTGACTCTAGATTCTGTCAAATTGACAATTAACACTGTCACACTTTAGCAAACACACGAGGCTATATGGATATAGAAATAATGCATATTCTCCAATGGTGTTGTGTGCTACACAGAAAGAGATTTACATGAGAGAAAGACAGACAGACACAAGGCCACAATAACCCACACTTGAACATGAAGACATAAGCCTTTAATCTCAGCACATAGGAAGTAGAAAGATGAGGAGTTCAAGGTCACCCTCAGCAACATGGGGAGTTCACCAGCCTGGACTATACCAAGAAATAAACAGAACAAAAACAAAAATCTTATGAAGCAAAAGCCTACATGATAACAGATATCAAACTCAGGGTTTAGACAGGAAGTTTGGAGCCCAGGGCAGCTAGGTACAGTGAGTATAAGGCTGCTTGTATAAATGGTTAGATTCTGTCTCCTTGTCTTCCCCTTAGTCCCCCGATTATAACTTTGTATAACCCAAGTATAACTTTGAGAAAAGGCTGAGGAAAGAGTGCTTTATTTAAAACTTAAAACTGCTGGTATCCAATGCAACAAACATAGGGGTTTGAGTAGATAGTCTGGGTCTCTGGCACTGCCTTCAGCCTGTGTCTAGCCTAGGAAAACCCAAGTCCATCAAGTAGGTAAAAACAGGAAAAATTACAGAGCTGTTTTTATGATTTTTCAAAAACTATTTTCATCCCTAAAAGCAAACTCTCCTAGAAATAACAACATATGCCAAAGAACAAATCAACCTCTTAGACAACCATGCTCCATGTCTTGATCCTATCACACTGGGAATCAGCGGCTCAACAAATGCATTTTCGGGGAATCCAAGCATGCAGCCTCCAGAAAATGGGGAGAGTCTGTTAAATTCCTCCTTTCCCCAATCATTTTGTGCTTGCTTGTTTCTTTACAAGCCTTGCGGTGTTTTGTTTGAAATTAGACATTCTGCATAGCGTCATGTAAGCAATCTGAGTTTTGTCTCCTTCACCCCTTGACACTTGTAATTGTTACTAGTTTTATTAATTGTCCGGTAACTGTCTGGATTATCCTGGCAAAGTCTGTCCTCTCTCTCTGTCCACCATGTGCTAAGTCTGTGCTGTCATTTTATAAGAAGTCAAAGGTTAAGGTTATGCCCTTGGTCAGCCTGGAAGAAAGTGGCCATTCAGGCTTCTCTTTGTCTTTTCCTTCTTACCACAGCAGTATCAGACTGTTCCCAGTTGGCTGGTTGCTGCCCTGTTTTAAACCCCGGGGCGCACATTCTTCCACAGCTTCCTCCAGTTCAGTGTGTCTGCCTTGGCGGGACAGCTGCGTGGGTCAAGGTCCCCTGTCTTCTTCGACCCAGGACACTCCTCCTCTCCATCTTCTTCCCGCCTGGCCCTCACAGGTTAACCAGCTACTTGGAGGCTGAACATGGAGAGAGTTCACCAATCTAGCACAGCCTTCTCCCTACAACTTGTTCCTTTCTGTCTGTTTTTAATATGCCTGTAGGCACGAGCTCCTCCTTGTTCTGTTGCAAGTAACATGCCAAAATAGACTGGTTACTACCCACTTGAGAGCCTCTCAGTCAGTTCTGGCAAACAGAAAGTGCAACTGTGTCCACTTCTGGCAGATTCAGCATCCTCATCTTCGCTCTTTCGGGCATCTTTCTAGCTCACTCTTGGTCTTTGCTAAAAGCTGCTGCTGATGAAAGGGTTTCCTAGGCACAAGTTGGACCAGTTCCTTTGGGTTTTTCTCGATCAGAGTTGGATGGATACACCAAGGCTGACCTTGACTTCTGATTAAGTGAAGCAAATCCAAACGTGGAGACTTCAGAGGATTTGTGTGTAGTGTCCCTCTCAACAGGTCAGGTCATCCTGTAACTCCACCTCCCTATGCTCTGCTAGCTTCTTTACTTCCTGTTAACACCCTCCTCTGCAGAGCAAGGCCTTCTTGGCAATTCTCGGTGGACTGATTTGGAAGGGTTTCTTTACCCTTGCTTCTGCAGTGAAACAAACCTACCTGGTGTCCTAACTGGCTTTTTATGCTTCACAGTTCTCCAGACTTCCTAGTTGATCCTCCATTGTGCCCAGTTTTCCCTTGGCATTCTTGGTCATGGTTTTAGAATCTCTTGGTATTTAGTATTTCAAAATTTAGTATTTTCAGATTGAACTCTCATTCTGGTTTTCCCCTTCACTCTGTGATACTTTCCCCTTTATTTAAGTATCTCTCTCTTTTTCTCTTTCTATGTGAGTGTATGTGTGTGTATGTGTCTGGTGTACTTTGGGGGTTTTGTTTTTGTTTTTTCTTTGAGACAGGATCTAATTATGTAACCTTGTCTATCCTAGAACTTGCTTGGATTGACCTTAAACTCCCAGAAATCTGCCTGCCTCTGACTCCAGATGGCTAGGCTTAAAGGTGTGCACTATCACAGCTGCTAATATATTTTTAATCATATTCAATGATGCAATCAAAATACTTACTAATCTTTGACAAGTTTCCAGTCTTGGACTGGAGATAGGGTGATAGAGTTCTTGCCGAGGATGCATGAGGTCTTGGGTTCAATCCCCAGCACTAAAGGAAATCAACTTTAAGTGTTCCCTGTCTTGTTCCAGGAACTCCTCTGGAGCCAGCACCTGGCTTGCAAGCTTTACGGGGCTTAGTTTCTGCCAAATTCCCATGTTAGGATCAGAATATTGTCCCCACCCTGGAGAGATCACTGTGCAGTGCCTCAAAGCCAAAGAGGGATTCTTGGGCTGAATTTCAACAGCACAGTTCAACGGGTAATCAGAGTAGGCCACTGGGACCCTCACAATTCTCAGCTCACCTGCTCAGGAGAGGTCACAAGTATCGGCACAGCAAAGAAGTGTTCTCCTGGGACCCGGGTCCTGCCTCTCTTTGCCTCTCCAGTAGTTCTCTTACTGCTTTGATGGGAAAGCCACTTAGAATAGAAACTAAGGCTAGATGTTGTCACATGGTCGGGCTGGCATCCATCTCGGATCCAAGTGGGTTCTGCCCGCCCTTCCTGAAGAGGAGCTTGCATTCTGTAAGTGTCCTGTCCTCAAAGACAGACGAGAAGAGAGAGATGGAAATACTCCTCCGGGGATTTGGCTGGGTGGGTGGAGTCAGCCACTGGAAAGCCCTTGGGTCTCTCTGCGGTGCCACAACCTCAGTCCAAGGGCTGACACAGGAGCTGTGCCTGAGCAAGCATCTTGGGACCTCCTTCTGTGTCTCTCCTCTTCCAAGGCTTTGCGTCTCATTTCCAGAACCCCGGAAACCCTGGCCACCCTCCAGAACCTGAAGACTGAACCATTAGCAGCCCCTTGCTCCCTTGCCTGTCTCCCTTGCAGAAGACACGTGGGAGTAACGAGGAGCTCGGCGAACGTAATGGCCCTGTTTCTGGGGTTATTATTGGCCTCTGTGAGAGGGCTCTGTGCAAGCCAATCGAGCGACTCAAAATAGTCTTGAAAATTAATTTCCCTTTTGGATTCATTTTTCTGCTCTAACAAGCAGAATTAAGTCAGAAGAATTCGAAAACAAAACAAAACGAGTTTTTGTTGCTCTTTACCTTATCCTGATTATTGATAAAGAAAATAAAAAGACAGAGGCGGACAGACTTCCGGGAGATGGAGACAAGCCTGATGTACATAGTGAGGTCCAGGCAGCCAGAGCTACAGAGTGAGACCCTGTCGAGGGGGCCGGGGGAAATGGAACTGTAAAAGATGTATGTGGTTGTTTGTTTACAAAGAGCCAGAAGAATACTTTGGAAAGTTGCGGAGTGGAGCTTTGGGAACCACTGTTATTTGGTTCACACACAAAATAGCCGGCGATTGGAGGTATTTGATAATGTTATCTTTACCACAAGGGATATATTGTGTATTTTATCTTTGTGTTTCAGAATATCTGCTACTTCCAGGGATCCGTCGAAGGCTATCCAAATTCTCTGGTGATTGTTAGCACGTGTACTGGACTCAGGTTGTAATACGTAATTGTATATAAAATGGTGTGTGGTTTTTAAATTGGTGTATGTATGTGTGTGAGTGTATGGAACACAAAATGGGTCATACATGGAAATTATTTTAGATGCTAGCTTCTATCCTCATACTGAATTTAAGTTTTTCTTAAATTTGGAGCTCATAAAAAATTTCTCGGGATTTATTTGTTATTTTTACGTGTAGATGTGTGCGCCCACATGAGTACTAGAGGAAGACCCTGGAGCAGGTGGTTCTGAGCTGCCGTGTGGAGCTGAGAACCACACGTGGTCCTCCACGAGAGCAGGAAGTGCTCTTATCCCCTCGGCATTCCTCCAGCCCCACAGAGCCACGAAACATGAATAGCTGGACAATCCCAGCCACATCACTATTCCATGCCACTCAGTGTGTGGCTCCTCAGTAACTCAGTAGGAATTAGTGACCTTACGAAAATGTGATAGTTACGTGGCAATTGGCTGACACTTTCCCAAGCGTTGTTTCATTTATAGCTTGTATTTTTGTTGTCGTCTTGTTTTCCGTCAGGGGCTTTCTTCAGTTTGGAAATGCTAGCTATGGAATCGAACCCCTGGAGTCTTCCATTGGCTTTGAGCACGTGATCTATCAAGTGGAACCTAGGAAAGGGGACTCATTACTCTACACTGAGAAGGGTGATGACCTAAGGAGCCTTCAGTATAAGATACGAAGCGTCAAGGTGGGCCATCAACTAGGCCACAGCAAGTCATTTTCTGCTAAGCAAATTATTTATCTACATAGATACCGCAGGGATATGCTGATCAGAAAGCTCATCCGGCACGATCTTTAAAACTGGTTTTGCAATTCCCCCCACTGTTTCTTCACTGCCCTTTGTTTCTGATGTCATCAATTTACATAGTTTTGGTCCTTAAATAATTGCTTTTCTTCTTGAACAATTCCATACATGTTTATAATGTACGTGGATCGTGTCCACCCTGTCCCCCTGTCTCATCCCACTCCCACTCTGCCTGCAGCTCTGCTCCAAGTATGTTCCCACCCACTCTCACGGGTGTGTGTGTGTGTGTGTGTGTGTGTGTGTGTGTGTGTCACTGAATTTTATTACACTGGCTTGCATAGGTGTGAGTATTTTAAAGACGCAGATGTCTCAGTGAAACTCTGCTTCTTCCAAACGGCGTGTTGTTTCCTTGTGTAGCGGCTTAGTTTTATTCAATCATTCGTGGCCTCAGTTGCACAGGTGTAGACTATCATGGATTAAGTCATTTCTCAGTCATGTCATTGTTCCTCCTCTTACACTGTTTTTATTAATCAACTATTCCAAAATGGCTTTATTTTTATCCTCTAAGAAACTTTAAACTGTTTCATGCTGTTTTGTGTATTTTGTAGTAGAGATTACACTGTCATAGTGCACAGTAAGTACAAAGCTTGCGTGAATGCTACACCTGTGAGTGATAAGCCCCTATACACATCTGTAAGGACTTACTGAGACACACACCCATCGCTGCTGTCCTGTATCTTGTTGGTATCTGCTTTGACAGTTAAATACAGTGACAGATCTGCAAGCACAGTCCCTCTTTTTCCATTTTGACCTCCTTTTCTTGGAAACTACTTACACATTTTTGCATTTTTAGGATTACCAACTCAGGACACTATGTACAAATGGAATTATCCAATGTGTCTCTTTTGTGATTTTTTTTAACCCACCAATGTGCTCATAGTTGTAGTATTTTGAAATGTTAATTCTTTTTTACGTTTGCATAATATTCCATTTCAGGAGTATACCGCATTTAACTGATTATCAGGTTGGAGCAATTGGGTGGTCCTCACTATTTAAATAATACAGTGCTGCCTGGAACAAATGTTTGTGCTGACATGAGCTTTCATTTCCCTCAGGTATATGCTAGGAACTGAGTTGCTAGGTCACCTGCTAAGTGTATTTCACACTTTAGCGAGCTCCCAGATTATTCTCCAGAATGAAGGTATCTTCTGCATTCCCAGAACTCAGCCTCTGTCATGATCTAGTTACATGTGAAGTAGGAGCTCATCAGCCGTGAACGTCAAACTCTTTAAGGCCTACAAATCTACCTTGTGCTGCTATGATTATTCTACTTCCGTGTATATTACATTCCTCACTTCATGGGTCATCACCATGGCTGTTCCTGCCACCAATGTTTGCAATAGGCAACGTCCTTTCTCCTTTTTACTCACCTGCTTTGGGTCTATCATCATCTTTGGAAATATAAGTCATAACGTTTTAAGGATGATTTCTACTCTGGTTAGAAATCTGGTTAACTCATTCTATAACCACTAAAAGATTCATGCAATCCCTCCATCCCGGATATGCTTGAGTGCTTTTAACAGGACATGTTTACAAGTGTAGGATGTTCATTTGGAAGGTGGAACAAAGAAGGATATCCAGAGAGGTGTGTGACAGCGAAGGTGACAGGGACCAGAGGTCCCCGCCTGACATGAAAACAGCTGATTGGCAGATACAACACTACTTCGACAGAAATAACCATGCAGACAGGGCCGTGTGGTCAGAAAGGAAACCCGAAAGGTCTGGGGATGGCTGGGTCCTCATTTATTGAATGATAAAATTATATAAACTCTTAAGTAGAGCAGAGATCCATTATCTAAAAGCAGCTGTGAAAACTCACAAGCAAGATATGTGTGAATACGGAGAATACGGAGAAAGGGAGAGGTGAGTTGTTTTCTGGATAAAATAAATGTTTGGTGAGGTGCAGAGAGGTGACTGGGGATACAGGTGAGAGGGCTCTGGGAAGCTTGCTTTGCTAGTGTCTCCGGTTCTATTTCTGAATATGAAAGTCTCACCACGTTGATCTCATCATCAGTCGTATAAAACTAAAGAGAGATTGAGGTCGTTCTTGAATGCTGAATAGAGCTTGTGGATTTTTTTTTTCAGCCACTGAAAGTTTTCACTCACTATCTGGAAATACATGTTATAGTTGAGAAGCAAATGGTAAGTACATTCCAACTGTATCTGTCTTGTTAGTTACTATTATCATCATCATCATCATCATCATCATTATGATTAGCAATGAATCATTAGAAAAGCAATTCTCCCGTGTCTCACAATCGATTTTTGACAGAGGAGAGTTGATAACTCCACATTACTGGCTTTTAATAAACTATCAATTCCTTGCACTCTTTTGCTGCTGTTGTTGTTGTTCCTTCATTATTCCTTTTGCCACAAGTGGAGGTTTGGGGTCTTTTATTACAACAGTTCCTTGGGTTTTACTTTACCTACTTGTCTGAGGATAGGCACGTATTCACACATACTTGCAAGAACCCGTGCACATCCTGTCATCTCTCTTCACAGACTCTCTTTCTCTGCCAATGCTGCAGCTGCCAGCAACTGCCACCAACGCGGTCAGGATTCTCGAGCCACTACATTCTGCTTCCTAGCTACACACCTCCCTCAACCCAGTCTCACTGGCTTTCATGATCCACTAATGTGTTCTTCATTTCCACACCTTTTTTTCTTTTTCTCCCAAAATGTTGTGTAAATAGGATCACTCGGTATGTAACATTTTGGGAGCTTTTCACACACAGATCCTGGAGATCTTCCCAGCCTTAAGTTACTTCCTGGGGCTGGAGAGGTGACTCTGCGGTTAAGAGCACTTGCTGACCTTTCAGACGACCTGAGTTCAGTCCCCAGCACCCACGTGGGAGCTCACAACAGCCTGTTAAGTCCAGCCCCTGTGATCTAGTGCCCTCTTCTGGCCTCCTTGAGCACTGCATGCATGAGGTGCACAGGTACACACACAGGCAAAACTCTGAGGTAGTCACATCTAAATCATTTAAAACTAACATTTTCTGTCTGGAACTATTATTCTTAATTTATTTTTCTTTATTACATTTTTATATTAATTAGTTTATTTACTTTGTATCCCAGCTGTAGCCCCCTCTCTCATTCCCTTCCAATCCCACCCTCTCTCTCGTCTCCTCCCTGCCCCTCTCTAAGTCCATTGATAGGGGAAGTCCTCTGCCCCTTCCATCTGACCCTAGCTTATCAGGTCTCACCAGGACTGGCTGCAATGTCCTCCTCTGTGTCCTAGCTAGGCTGCTCCTCCCACGGGGTGGTGGGAAGGTCAAAGAGATAGCCTCAGAATTCATGCCAGAGACAGTCCCTGTTCCCCTTACTACGGAAGCCACTTGGATACTGAGCTGCCATGGGCTATGTCCAAGCAGGGGTTCTAGGTTATATCCATGCATGGTCTTTGGTTGGAGAATCAGTCTCAGAAAAGACCCCTGTGCCCAGATATATTTGGTCCTTGTGAAGCTCCTATTCTCTCCAGGTCATATTAACTCTCTCTTCTTTCATATGATTCCCTATACTCTGCCCAAAGTTTGGCCATGAGTCTCAGCATCTGCTTTGCTACACTGCTATGTAGAGTCTTTCAGAGGCCCTCTGTGTTAGGCTCCTATCCTGCTTCTCATTTTCTCTTACTTCCAATGTCCATCCCATTTGTCTTTCTGAGTGAGGATTGATCTTCTTACCCAGGGTCCTCCTTCTTGTTTAGTTTCTTTAGGAGTACAGATTTTAGTATGTTTATCCTATCTTATAAGTCTAGTATCCACTTATAAGTGAGTATATACCATGTGTGTCTTTCTGTTTCTGGGATACCTCACTCAGGATGATCTTTTCTAGGTTCCACCTGCAGATTTCATGATTTCCTTGTTTTTAGTTGCTGAGTAGTATTCCATTGTGTAAATGTACCACAATTTCTATATCCATTCCTTATTCTTAATTTATTAATAGTGGAATTATATCTGTGTATTTTTCAGGTCTTTTTATTTTCCATTTTTTACACTATGTATCATGGTACAACTAAAATAATGTTAATTAAAACATGTTAGTGATTTAAACAGTTTATTACTTTGCTATATTAAAGTTCTAACAGAATTGCAGCCATCACTGTTAAGCAAATATGTGTATGTATAAACATATGTATATGTATTTGGCAATTTTATTTTATAGTATGATCATATCGGGGCTGATTCAACCATTGTCACTCAAAAGATTTTCCAGTTGGTTGGACTGGCAAATGCTGTAAGTATTTTCATTTTTGTCTTTTTAAAAATGCTTTTACACTTGTGGTCTTAGTTGCTTTTATATCACTGTGATAAAACACCTAGTAAGGAGAGCAGGGGCTGTCTCTGACATGGACCCTGTTGGCTGCTTTTGATCACTTCCCTCTGGTGGGGCTGCCTGGCCTGGCCTCAGTGGACGTGAGTAACCTCAATCTTGATGTGGTTTGATGTGCCAGGATGGGTTGGTGGGGGGGCCTCCCCTTTACTGAGGAGTAGGAGAAAAGGGGGTGAGGGAAAGAGAGAGGGAGGAAGGGGAGGCTGGGAAGAGGGGGGGAGGGGGCTGCAATTGGGATGTAAAGTGAATTTAAACAAAAAAAAAAGAGTGATAAACATAACAAAGGCAACTTACAGAAGGAGGGGTGTCTTTGGTCTCATCGCGTCAGAGGGTTAGAGTTCTTAATGGTGGAGAGAGCATGGCTGCAGGCAGCAGGCATGGCAGCTAGAGCTGGAACGGAAAGCAGGAAGCAGGGAGAGTGCATGGGGAGCGGTGTGCAGCTTTGGAACCTCCAACCCCACCTCCAGGGAAATAGTTCATCCCACCAGGCCACACCTCCTAAACCTCCCCAAACGGTGCCACTGAGTGGTGGCCAGCATCCACATGCCAGCGCCTCTGAGGGACACTACCCCAGAAACTACCATGTTTGCTGCTGTTCTAACAACCCCCATACCTCCTTTGGGGGCGCTGCATTAAGATTCATGCTGAGTGGTGTGAGGACCACCAAGTTGAGTTTGAAGTTTCTGCCCTCCTACCTTGTACAGTAGGTCATTGTAAGGGTCACACACGAAGAGACATCCCTCGAGGGGGCTTAGTTCTAGAAACACAAGCGTTTCCAAGTACCCAAGGGGCTAAAGAGATGTCTCAGTGGTGAAGAGCACTTGTTGCTCTTGCGGAGGACCTGGCTTCAATTCCCAGAACCCACATGGTATTTCCCAACCGTCTTTAACTACAGTTTTAGGAGATCTGACAACTTCTTCTGACTTCCTTGGTGCCCATACTTACATTCAGTCAAAATACAAAGAAAATAAAATGGATGAATCTAATTTCAAAGATCCAGTATGACTTTTATGACCAGGACACTTACCACTGAGTAACTAACACTTTTAAATAGCGACCTACACTGCAGGTTTAAGTGCATGACTTGAGCTCGTTTTTCAAAGCTCTTTTGCCCAGTCCCTTTAGATCATGTTGCTTGAACAGGTTTTCTGTCTGTGTTCTATTTTAGATCTTTGCCCCCTTTAATCTTACAGTAATTCTGACTTCCCTGGAGTTTTGGATGGATGAAAACAAAATCTCGACCACTGGCGATGCTAACCAGTTGCTCCACAGGTTCCTGAAGTGGAAGAAGGCTTACCTTGTTCTGCGTCCCCATGACATGGCCTTCTTACTCGTGTATGTGCATTTGCAAGCTATGACAGGTCATGCCAAGAAAAACTGGCATGTATGGCCCCCCTTCCCACAATACACAGGCGTTTTAGAGAGAAAACAAGTTCTCTGTGATTTCTCCCCTCTGTCTATACACGCAACCCTTATCATAACACCTTACTTACCATGGTTAGGGTGATTGGGGTCCCTCGCTTGTCGGTCTGTAGTTGAGCTCACCTCTTCAGTCCTGCTTCCAAGAGCCTGCTTACCAAAGTACACACATCACTCCAGCAAGGGCCCCTAGTTGTGCATTACAAGTTCATGACTGCTTGGAAGGCCTGTCTGGGTTCTACGAATGCAGCCATTTTGCTTTGCTTTAAAATAATATTATTAACAACATTATAATTATATATATATATAGCATAGTTTATTATTATTATAACAACAACAAGGAGAAACTGAACAGATGGCTCAGTGGGTATAGTGGGTACTGTGCATTTGTGAGGACCCAAGTTCAGAGTCCCAGCACCCGTGTGAAAGGCAGGTGGCCTGTGCTTTTGTGACCCCAGGGCAGAGAGTGTAGCGCAGACAGATCCCTGGAGTTTTCTGACCAGCCAGTCTAGCCCAAGCAGCAAGCAGCAAGCTCCAGGTCAGTTAGAGACCATGTCTCAAAAACTAAGGTAAAGAGGAGTAGCTGTGGCCCTTTAATACAGTTCCTCATGTTGTGGTGACCCTCAACCTAAAATTATTTTCATTGCTACTTCATAACTGTATTTTTGCTACAGATATGAATTGTAATGTAAGTATTTTTGGCAATGGAGGTTTGTCAAAGGGGTCTCAGCCCACAAGTGAAGAAACACTCTCCTAATTACCGTCAAGGTAATGCAGCCATACTGGGCTGAAATTTTTAGTATGCAAGCCTCTCCTATTTAATTGACACTTTTTTTTTCTACCATTGGTAATTTCAGAACATGGAGGAAATGCAGAGCTTTTAGTGTTCTGTAGCACGCATGCCTGCAGTCTGGCAGGCTAACTCCCCCAGGGTGTGAGGAGACTTCTCTTCCCTGACTGTGCCCCGTGCCAGGTTCATTGCCTTTTACTTTGTCGTTTTTTAAGGAATTTTATTTATTTTTATCGTATTTATTTCAGAGAATATATCCATTTTATTCTAAAATAGTCACTGCATTAAATTCATAGAAATCTATATGAAAATGCACCTTCTGGGCTGAAGAGATGGCTCAGTGGTTAAGAGCACCAGCTGCTCTTCCAGAGGTCCTGAGTTTAATTCCCAGCAGCCACATGGTGGCTCACAACCATCTATAGTGAGATCTTGTGCCCTCTTTTGGCATGTAGGTGTACATGCAGATAAAGCAATCATATAAATAAATAAATAAATCTTTAAAAGAAGAAAAGAAAATGCACTTTCTGAATTTTAACTGATTTTATCATTTTTAGAAAAAGCAGAAACATTGGGCACACCCTAACCCATGTCACAAAAATGTTAGTGGAAATTTTAAGGGTTTGAATCAGTGGGCAAAACTAAAATTTGTCCTATGAAAATAGAGCATTAACTGTGCATACTTTTGCAAAAGTCTGTGATAATAATCTGTTTTCAATTTAGCTACAGAGAGAATTCTGATTACGTCGGCGCCACCTTTCAAGGGAAGATGTGTGACAAGAGCTATGCAGGGGCCGTTGCTCTGGTATGCGATGCTTTAATCTGCTTGACTAAACGCTTAGTGGGAGGAGGACCTTTTGCTGGAGAGTACTCGCTCCTCTGTAGAGGACCCAGTTCAGTTCCCAGCACCTACTACACCCTTTAGCTCATAACTAGCTGGGACTCGAGCTCCAAGGGATCTGATGCTCTCTTGTGGCCTCCAGAAGCACTGCTCTCTCTCTAATCACTCACAATTTTTAAAAAGAAATTGATTGCTTTCTTGTTTTATTTTTTATTCCACATGTATGAGTGTTTTTGCATGCATGCATCCTTGTACACCACAAGCATGCAGTGCTCTCAAAGGCCAGAAAAGGGTGCCAGATCTCCTGAAACTGGAGCTGTAGACAGCTGTGAGCATCTATGTGGGTGCTTGGAATCAAACCTAGGTCCTCTGGAAGAGCAGCAAATGCTCTGAGGCACCGAGCCATCTCTCCAGACCTTGCACCTTGCAGTTTATTTTTATTCTGCACCTCAATATTCTAACTGGAATGGGTCCCACTTAAACTTATTTAAATTATTTTTTCTGAGGGTCTCCCTTGACTCACATTATCAAAAGACACGTTTTTGGCTCACTCCTGTGTTTGCGCTGTCGCCTGTAGCACACTGTTGCAAGGTGGACGGTACTTCTGTGGCTAGTACGGCGCATGCTTCCACGGCACTACGGTGGCTATCGTTAATAATTAATTGCCTCTCCCTAGCCGCAGGTGGAATGCCTCCCACAGTGTGTACACGCGCATTTGTGGTCTGGTGTGTTTTCTTTTCAGCACCCCAAAGCCGTAACTCTGGAATCACTTGCAATTGTTTTAGTTCAGCTACTGAGCCTGAGCATGGGGGTAGCGTACGACGACCCGAGCAAGTGCAAGTGCGGAGCAGGCGTCTGCGTGATGAACCCGGAAGCGATGTAAGAGCCTGGGCTTTGGCGCCTCCCCTCTATAGAGTTCACGTTAAGCCACTCCCTGCGTGTTCATTTAAAGGAAACGAACCTGTTAGAAGCTGGGCGTCTTGGGTAGGTTTCTATCGCTGTGATAAGACACCACGACCAAAAGCAAGTGGAGGAGGAAAGGCTTGGTTTCATCTTGGCAGAGTCCATCACTGGAGGAATCAGGGACTAGAACAGAAGCAGAGTCCTGGAGAGGCACCGGGAAAGCTGTTGACTGGCTAGCTCCTCATGCCTTCCTCAGCCAGCTTCCTTAGTCAACTCGGGACACCCTACCCACAGTGAGCTGAGCAGTCTTGCATCTGTTGATCAGTAAAATGCCCCACAGACATGCCCTCAGGCCGACCTGATGGAAACATCTTCTCAGTTGAGGCTCCCTCTTCCCAGAGGACTCCGGCTTGTGCCGGCTGAGCCTCAGCCCCAGTCCCTCTGCAGTGTTTAACCACTGAGTGGCCTCACTGCGAACTCCCCTAAGCCAATTAGTGGAGAAAGAAAAACAAATCTTTTTATGTTTGTTTGTTTGTCGTAATACAATTGTAATACAATTCTGTTTAGAACCAAAGACGGGGGGGGGGGGGGGGATGAATGTCCCGGTGAGTAGACTTCAAACAATCCCTCTGACCTTGCGCCTTTTGTGAGAGACGTGCCAGGGATCCTGGCTGTCACAGATTCCAGCGCTGTCACACTGACTCAGGCCTCTGGTCAGGATGTAGGTGCTGCAACGCTGTGCGTGCAGAGACAAGCAGATGTGGAGAAGAAGCATGTGGAGCCCTGCAGACTGAGCACAAAACACAGCTCTGGGTCCCTGAGTTTCACCCCCACCGAATCAATCAACACAACTGGATAAAAATTACTGGGGTTGGGTGGGGGGAGGTTGTAATCTGGTTTCTTAGTCCCTACTTCCTGAAGCACTGCATAAAAAGGGTATGTGCCCAGCATTGGCTTGAAGCCTTGAACACCATCTAGAGGGTGTGTGTGTGGGGGGGTGTACACAGAAGGATGTTCACCATCCACTTTCCTCTCTGTCATCCTCTGTGTGGGACCAGCACCTGACGGTTTGAATAGCCATGGAGTATCTCAGAACACTGCCCCCTAGGGACGTGAAGGGATAACTGCATGTGTGGGGGGGTCTATTTCCTTTTCATTTCCTACCAGAAAATACATACTTCAGAAGCAGCGCTCCGAATGCCTGCTAACCTTTTGACAACCAGCCTCTTCATCAGGCCACCCACAAAACAAGCCCCAAGATGAAAGGCTCCCACTGTCCACAGGGGCCTATCTTCAGGGACAGTAGCAGGATACGTACTGGCTCATGAGCGTAGTGTCCAGCCAGTGTGCCAGGATTCTCTCTCTTTGCTCTGGACTGTGAGTGTGGTGTGACCGGCTGCTTGAGTTTCACGGATAGATGGTGGCCTGGAATTGTAAACGGGATTAACCCCTTACTACCCGAAGTTGCTTTTGGTCAAGGCATTTTCTCAAAGCAGTAGAAATGAGAGCAGGTGGGTGGCACCCTTCAGAATGTAGGATTTCCTCATCTTCCATCATTGTTGAAGTGAATAGTTTGGTTTGCAGCTGTGGTCTATTGTGGTGTTTCTGGCACTGTGAAGGTCACAGGGTTTTACAACGTTGGTGTTGCTGCTTTCTAGCTTATTCGATAGAGCTGAGCAATGAGACCACCTAGGATTGGATTGTTCGTTTTTAGGAAGGGGCTTGTTTATTTTTAAATTACAAAAGTTGGGGGCTACTCTTTTGCCACTGTGCGTCCATCATCCATCATATCAAAATCAATTAGCTAAAAGTAATAAACTTCTTACTATAGTCTTCATTTGTTGCCCTTTGAGAGCAGATCTGTTCAAGGAACTCAAGTCTCTAACTAAATTCAGGAGATGTTGAATGGAGGAAAGAGAAAGAGAGCACCTATGGAGTCGGTGCAATGATTGGAGCTGTAAGCCCACTCACTACCTGGACGACCTGTCATTCACACTGTGCCCGAAGCAGCAGCCATTCCGTCCTCACAGAACGGTCACAGACGTGACAGCACCTCAGTGGGAAGCCTCGCTGCCATGGCCTGCTCCTTAGCCTTTGCAAGTCCTATTGAACATCCTTGAAAATGTTTTATAGCTGGGAACGGTGGTACACGCCTATAATCCCGGCACTCAGGAGGCAGAGGCAGGTGGATCTCTGAGTTCAAGGCCAGCCTGGTTTACAAAGCAAGTCCAGGACAGCAATGGTTACAAAGAGAAACCCTGTCTTGAAAAACAAAAACAAAAACAAAGTGTTATTTAGAGTGGTGTGTGTGCGTGTGTGTGTGTGTGTGTGTGTGTGTGTTCGAACATAATGTATGGGAGGGGTGCACATGCCACAGCATGTATGTGGAGGTCAAAGGACAGGTCTGAGTTGTCTTCTTCTACCTTTATGTGGGTTTCTAGGACTGAACTCAGGCTGCCAGGCTTGTGCAGTAAGCGACGTTAGCCATGGAGCTAACCTGCCAACTCTATTGCTTTGTCTCTACTTGTTCTCTGGTACTTAGATATAAACAATGCTGGTGAGATGGCGCAGTTGTCATGGCACTAGCTGCCATACCTGATAACCCAAGTTCAATTCCTGGATCCACTTGGTCAAAAAGATCCAACTCCTGCAAGTTGCCTTCTAACCTCCGCTTGCATGCTGTGACCCACGCATGCCCACACGCATACGTGAATAGGAATCACGTGACAGTGGTTGGAAATGTATAATCAATCCTTTTATGTGTAGCTAATATCACCGAAAGCTATGTTCAACTAGGTTGTGCCCACCCACAAACACACACACAATTGCAACCATGGGGATTTGTTTGTTCAAAAATCTCTGTTGGTCAGCCTTGTCTCAGTAACATCTTCACACAGCAATACAATACATGAGGCTCTGAGACCATCATGCTCATTATCTCACACCTGAGCAGCTTCATATAAGCCATGCCCACCATGGGAACATGTAAGCTTATGATCATAAGAGTGCTATGTGGTGTTATGGTTGAGAATAATAAAAACCATAATAAAATGACTTAAAAAAAATCTATTATTTAAGCAGGTGGCTTCAATCATATAGTCCTATTCTGGTTTTCCCTTTGGCTTATCTAATTATTTATTTGTTTGCGACAGTCAATGCTACCTCCCTGGAATTTACTATGTAGACCAGGATGATCTTGAACTTGGTGTAATACCTCCGCCTCTGCTTCCCAAGGGTTAGGATAACAGAGAGGTGATACCATGCCTGGATCACTGCTTCAATTTTAAGCAAACAAATAACCCTCCTGTGCTGTGCTGGAAGGAAACCAGCTAAATCAAGAGTGTTCTGGTTGACAAGTGCCTTAAAGGAAACATCAGTGAAGGGATTAAAGACTCGTGAAGGGGTGATGTTTTCAGTGTGTGCTGAGAAGCCATCCCTGTGGGGTGAACAGTTAGGAAGAGGGAGAACTGTCCGAGTGGATTGAGCAAACACTTCCTGGGCAGAGAAATTGGCCTTAGATCTAAGACAGGCAGGGAGGCCAGAAGGAGGGTGTCCAGCAGCATGAACGTGAGTGAGGAGAGGAAGGTGACTCGAGAGACACGGGCCGAGATCTCGTAGGCTTTGCTTTGGTGAGAAACTACAAGCGATCTGCACAAGAGGTCAGACAAGATGGATGGCGTTCCGAGCAAGGCACTGAGGGCAAGGACCGAAACGCCTGCTCAGCTGGGCTCCCTGCTTAACTCCTAAAACACGGTGAAGTCTGGAAAGCTGTCCTGGAGAACATGCTAGGAATGTAATTTGCAGGTGGACCCGAAAGTATTTCGTTATAGCCCTGGGGTTGGTGAGCTACAGAAGATACTTGGACATTTTGTCCTGGTCAACTCGAAGTTGGGACCTCTGTCCTTTTCCTGAGTTTTCGGTGCTTTGAGTGAATCCTCTTCTCAGCTCTAGGAGACACACTGTGCCTTTGTCTCTGTGTTAGAAAGAAGGAGCTGAAGTTGCTATGAGCTCTTACAAGAACACTGTCTCACTGGTGCTTCTGTTGCTGTGATAAAACACCTGACCAAAGCAACTTACAGGAGAAGGGTTTTTTTTTTTTTCAGGCTCACACTTCAGGCAGCCGTCTGTCGTGGTAGGGGAGTGACAGGAGCCAGAGCTCCAGACAGCTGAGCATCCACAGTCAAGAGCAGAGAGAGAGGAAGGAAGCAAGGCTTGTGTCGGTGCTCAGATACACTCTCCATTTCACACAGGCCAGGAGCCCCTTGCCCAGGGACTGGCCCTGTCCACAATTAAGCTGTCTTCCCACATCAGTTAATTGAAGGCAGTGCTCACGGGGTCCTAAAATCCTCAGCCGTGCAGGTCCCTCAGAGATGCATGTAATCACATACATCCTTCTGTGTACTTCACATCTCCTCTAGCGGATGTACACGCACGGCCCTGTTGTGATGTGTTCAGGGGGCAGGGCCAAGGGAAACCGCCTGTTCTCCCTGAGCAGATACAAGTTCTCCCCAGGACTTTTGATCCATAGTTGGCTGAATCTCGTAAGGCTGAAACTCAGTAACTCCTAGTGCCAAGTGTGTTTTGTGCTAGGACTGAATAACTCCACAGGATCCTTCCCCACACTTGCTGGTCTCTTGAGTATGCAGTACGACAGCACCTACCTCCTCGGTGTTATAGCCAAGGAGTGTGTCAAGCTGGATCCCTGCCCCGCCTGGCCCCACATAAACCCAAGGCTGGCCACTGTCCTCCACGCATGCGAGCATGCCTGTGCTACTTAGTCCTTGCACAGTTGGCTCCCTGGGCAGACGGAGATCTGCACGGCCCTCGGGAGTACTTGCTTCCTGCCTAATGTTGTATTCTGAGGGTAGAGGGTCCACAGGAACTCCAACACTTGACATCTGGGCTCTTTTCAGTCATTCCAGCGGTGTAAGGACCTTCAGTGACTGCAGCATAGAGGATTTTTCTAAGTTTATCTCAAGTCCAAACTCCCATTGTCTTCAGAACCAGCCGAAGCTACAGCCATCTTACAAGGCGCCCGTCTGTGGGAACGGAAAGTTGGAAGGAGATGAAGTTTGCGACTGTGGAGGAGACAAGGTCAGTGCCGATTCAGGAGGATATGGCCAGAACCTCCCAAGTATTAACACCTACACACCTACATCATCCTTCTGTCCATTTGCTTCATTTCTCATAGTCACCCTTCTTCAAGGGCCTTTGCAAGGAACACACTGACAGACTCAAGGGTGAACTAATGTCTTGGCATATTACTGATTGGTGGATTATCCATACAAATACACTTGCTTTTTATCCCATCCTAAAGAAATGGTACACAGTGAGCATTTGCAAGCTGACGACTTGATGATTGATGCATGTGTACCATAAGAAAGCCACCACAACTAAGCCTGTCCACTCACATCATCAGCATGCTTTTTTCTTTTCTTTTTTCCTACCAAAGAACCTCTCTGTGTAGCCCATGCTGGCCTCAAACTCAAAACCAATCTTTGGTTCCAGCTTCTTGAGTGCTGGGTTTGCAAGCTTAAGCCAATGATCTCTGACTTATGGGCTCACCATCTTCCTCCTGCCTCTCCTCTCCTCTTTTTCCTCTTTCTCCTCTCACTCCTATTTTTCTCTTTCCTCCTCCCCTCTCATTCTTGTCCTTTCCATCCTCTCCTTCTCTTCTCCCTCCTGCCCTGTCCTTCTCCTCATTCCTCCTCCTCTCCCTCCCCTCCTCTTCTCTCCTCTTCCTCTCCTACTCTCTCTCCTCTCCACTCTCCCTCCTCTTTCCCGTTCTTTCCCTCCAGTCTCCTCTACTTCCCTTGCCCTCCTCTCCTGTTAAGAGTTAGGATGCAATCACTTAGCGATTTGCAAGTGCTTTGCTTGGATATATTTTCTTGCAACTGTCCGAGATGAGCAATCTTTTTATCTCCATATTGGAAAGCAAGAACTAAACTTGATGTCATTAAGTAACTCTCACAAGGATATTGTCTTAATTTCATTTCTTTTGCTTTGATAAAATGCCCTGACAAACGCAACTTAGGGTGAGCTGACATAAACCATTTATCCCCAAATTCTTGTAGAGTGCTAATAATTGATGGCAAGCAATCTCTCATTTCTCTCTCTTATGTCAGGATTAGGACACAACCTCTTAGCAAACAAAAAATATACAATGCAGTCTGTTCACTGCAGTCACTACCGAACATTAGACCTCCACAGCGTATTCATGCCACTTATCCACATGTAACATCTCTGGACACCTGTGTCCATCCTTCCCTGCTATGTGCCTTCCATTCTAATTTTTCAAACAAGCCATTTTGAAGGTTATTAAGTCCTCTCCCAGCTTCCTTCTCTTCCTCTCAGGCACACTCTTGCCCAGCCTTTCGAGTAGAGTTATTTGCCATTCAGAGAGGCAGATGTGAAGTTCTTGCTGTGGACTAAGAAAATGCAGATGGCATATTTGTAGTTTGGTAATGAAACTTTATTGGCTTTTACCAACATTTAATCACCAAGTTAAATTCAATATTTATGTCAAAATTATTTGAAATATACCTATAACCATAGGGAGTTTTTTTTTCCCCCAAACCAGGTAAGTCTTATGTAAAACTGTGGGGTTGGAGGGAGGAGGGATGATAGGATGAAGGTAAATGAGATAATAGGATAAAATGAAGTGGAAACAAGCTGTTATCATAACTGCTGCGAGTACTGTGTCCCTGGGGAACCAGGGGGCAAGTGGTCATCAGGATTCTCTATGGCTGGGGACACTGATAATGTACCCCTCACAACAGAAAAAGTGCGTTTCTGTTACTTAAATGGCGTCCGGTTTCCTTTCCTGCTGCTTTGATAATCTACACGGACAAAGTGGTTTGGAAGAGCAAGTGTATATTTTAGCTCCCAGCTCCCAGGTGTAGCCAGTCCATCACTGCAGAGAAGTCCAGGCTGCAGGAACTTGAAGCAACTAGTCACATCCACGGTTGACAGCAGAGAGAGAACAGTGCCTGCATATTTCCTCAAGCTCAGTAACTCTTCTACTCTCACACAGCCCAGGACCCAATCCTAGGGAATGGTGCTGCCCACAATGAGCAGGCCCTCCCGGCCACTGATGTAGCCGAGACATTCCTCTACAGACATGTCCCCAGGCCAGCCTGATTTAGACGGTCCCTCACCGAGACTCCTCTCCAGCTGATTCTAGACTGTAGCAAGCTGACAAAACAACCAGAAATTAATAGTGTGTTTTTAAGAAATTGCTGCCCATCACCCTGGAGGTTTTGCTTGCTTTGGCTTGAGTGGAAACACACTGAATCTTCCCACTCAAAGTTGACAACAGTGTGTTTTAGCTTCATCCCATGCCACCGAATTGAGTTCTAACCGCTGCAATATCCCTTCCCTGTAGATGCCCATGTGGGGAGCAACAGCTGTGATGTTCACTGAGCAGAACAGTTGTGTAAAATGCAGAAACCTTCCCGTGCCCTCATGAGAGTCTTGCTGGAAATCACACTAAGAAAACTGACCTCCACAGCTAAGTCTGGTCTGCTTACAGCATGTTTTCCCAACTTACCATTTGAAATCTCTGGGGATTAAAAATGTGTGTAAGAGGCTAGAGAGATGGCTCAGAGGTTAAGAGCACTGGCTGCCCTTCCAGAGGACTTGGGTTCAATTCCCAGCACCTACAATTCCCACATCAAAACTGCAACTCCAGTTCCAGGGGACCTGACATGTCCACACTGATGTACATTCAGGCAAAACACCAATTCACATGAAATAAAAATAAGAAAAAATTATTTTCAAAACACGTATGTATGTGTGTGTGTAAATGTAGGTTCCAGTTTTATTAACCCTAATAGTTAAAGCTAGTAAAGCAGATCGCACTCCTTTACTAGTGATGCCAAAGCAGCAACCTCAGTCACGTTCAAATCCTGCTTCATCTTCCAGCCCTTCATTACAAAATTAAAAATGACTGCTATATGTGGCAGTATTATGCCTGCAGCCCAAGTACGCTAGGAGCAGGGATGGAAGCAGAAGAATCAGGTATTCGAGGCCAGCTTTGGCGGAATGCCTTTGAGGCCAGCATGGACTAATGAGACCAAGTCTCAAAAGAAAAAGGGATGGGGTTGGAGAGAGGGCTCGGCAGAGGACTTGAGTTCAGTTCCCAGCACCCACACGGCGTCTCACAACCATCTGTGATTTCAGATCTGGGGATCTGCTGCCCTCTTCTGACCCCAGTGGGCACCTACAGTCATGTATTCCATGCACACACACATGCACTCTCACACACAGAAAGAATTTTTAAGGAAAAAAAAATCTTTAAAATGCCCATAAACTATTATTGAGAGTTATATTACTGAGGCTCCAAAGTGTCTCATAAATCCTGACTGTAGCTTCTCTTTATCCCACATCCTATATTTATTCAGCCTTTGTCTACCAGGGACCACCTCAGTGTCTCCACTGGGACGGATACTGTGGTATCAGAGGAGTCTAATGCTGACCCAGCAAGCTCTGTCCTAGGAATAGAGACTAGGAGGTTAATGCTTAGTAGTAGATCAATGTCTGTAGGTGGAAAAGAAGTGACTCCGTTTCTTTCCCTGTTTGCCAGCATGAAAGGCAAGTGCCCGTCTGTAGGCTATGTAACATGTGGCCATTAAAATGTCGATGCAGTGTGAATGGATTCAGAAAGACACTTCAGGCGTGTGGTCTGCCTTTCAGGGCTGTGAACAGAACCCATGCTGTAACCCTACCACCTGTGGGCTGTCCGTCGGTTCAGACTGTGCTTCGGGGCCATGCTGTCAGGACTGTAAAGTAAGAGCCTTTTCTTTCTTTTTTTTAATTTTTTCCCACTTTTTTAAAAGATTTTTTTTCTTAATTATTTTTATGTGTATGGGTGTTTTGTCTGAGTACCATGTGCATGTCCGGTGCCCACAGAGACCAGAAGAGACCGTCAGATCCCTTAAGACCAGAGTTACAGATGGTTGGCAGGTGCCGCAGGTGCCATGTGGGTGCGGGGCACTAAACTTGGGTTCTCTGGACAAACAGCCAGTGCTCTTAACCACAACCATTGAGCCATCTCTTCAGACTCAAGCTTTTTCTTTTAAAGAATATTAACATTTCTATTTTTTTTTTTTTTGCATTTGTGGGTGATTTATCTTTATATCACAGTTATTACTATATGGACCTTTTCAAAATTAACTTATAATTCCTTTTTCCAAGTTTACCATTTTTTTTTTAAATTCTCCTTTCATATAATATATCCCAACTGCAGTTTCCACTCCTCCCAGCCCTGCCCCCTCCCTGCCCTCACACATAAGCTCCCTCTCCCCCAGATCCATTCCTTCTCCATTTCCCTTCAGAAAAGACCAGACCTTCCAGGGATATCAACCAAATACAAACCCTCATATCAAAAGGCTGGGTGAGGCAACCCAGCAGGAGGAAAAGGGTCCCATGAGCAGGCAAAAGAGTCGGAGACACCTCCCCCATTCCCACTGGCAGGAGTCCCAAACAAACCCAAACACCAAGCTAACACAGACATAGAGGACCTAGTACACACCCTTGCTGCTTCAGTCTCTGGGAGTCCCTGTGAGCGCTGTTCAGTTGATTCCATGGGCTGTGTTTTCCTGGTGTCCTCCTGGTATCCTCAACCCCTCTGGCTTCTGCAATCCCCCCACACCCCACTTCCACAGGACTTCGTGAGCTACAAGTAGAGGGACCCCATGAAGGTCGCCAGGCATTTCTATTTTTTTTCTTTTCATTTTTTGTGTACAGGGTTTCTCTGTGTAACCCTGGCTGTCCAGGACTCACTTTGTAGATCAGCCCGCCTCTGCCTCCCTGAGTGCCGGGATCACAGGCATGCACCGCCACACCCAGCTGACATTTCTATTCTTAAGAAAAATAATTTTAAATATTTTATTCTGTTTGTATAAATTTTCCACCTGAAATGTCAAGATTATTGTTGACAAGTCTTTCAATTATGAAATTAATTTTATTTAGCATTTGTATAATATTTGAAAACTAAAAACTAAAACAAAGTACGGGTTGTATGAAATGGCTGAAATGGAAATATCGCTCCTATTACGTGACATCTATAATTAAACCTGTACTGCAAGCAGCACATGTTTTAACTTAATAGTGTATTATTATTATTATGATGTTTCAGTTTTTTATATGTGTGATATATTTACATCATTTCCCCTCCCTCCTTCCCCCTCCAACTCTTCCCACAACCCTTTCACTCTTTTTTCTTAAATCCATGGCTTCTTTTTAGTTATTTTTGTTACATACATATTTACATATGTAAATGTAACGCACTGAGTTCGTTCGCCATTGCCTATGCGTGTGTAGAGCTGACGGCTTGGGGTTGGATGATGAGTGCGGTGGCTTGCCCCTGGGGAAGACTCATTCTCCCTCTCCCAACAGTCACTGGTTGCCCGTCTCTTCATCTGGGGTGGAGCCTTGTGAGAGTGCCTGTCCACCCCCGGGGTGTGTGTGTGTGTGTGTGTGTGTGTGTGTGTGTGTGTGTGTCGGTAAGAGCCTTTATTTCCACATGACCTACACAATCTCTCCGCTTCTCTGCCGCCTCGTTCTCCGTGACCCGCCTCACCCGTCAGTTCAAGAACAAAGGGGAGGACTGCAGACCTACCAGCGACGAGTGCGACGTCCCGGAGTACTGCAACGGCACGTCCGCAGTGTGTGAGGAGGACTTCTTCGTCCAGAACGGGCATCCGTGTGGAAACAATAAGTGGCTTTGCATTAACGGCACGTGTCAGAGTGGAGCGAAACAATGCCGGGAATTATTTGGCAGCGGTACTTTTACTCATTTGATTTTTTTTTCCACTTAAGCATTTTCTGGGTGCTGAAAGGAAATGGACGGGTCTGTTTCGTTTTGTCTGTGGCACTGAGAATTGATCCAAGGCCACACCTGCCACAGGAGCTCAGCATTCCCTACCGCCAATATCCCCAGCCCCCACCCACTTTTCCACTCTTTATTTTTGAGCTGGTGTCTTGCTAAGCTTCCCGGGCTAGCCTTTAACTCGCTCTCCATCCCAGTCAGGCCTTGACTTTGTGATTCTCCTGCCTCAGCTTCCTAAGTAGCTGAAGTTACAACCTGAGCCACCAGACCCGGTTAAGAAATAGATGATATCAAAATGGGTGATATCAAAATCCAAGGAAGAACATTGGGCAGTTCATTCAAGGAATGCCCTCCCTGGACCCAGAATAAAAACAGTAACTTGAAAGGATTCTGAGTAGGGAAAAAGAGTGATTTTTGTTGCCAGTTACTAGTTACGCCGTTATCATGGGATTTCCATGTTTTCTGAGAAATCATAACCCACAGTGCTCTGCTTTTCTCTTTCTTTCCTCAGGATTTTCTTTGTTGTTGTTGTTTTGATGTTTTTCTGTCATCATGATATGGTGTGTGTGTGTGTGTGTGTGTGTGTGTGTACACTTGTGCGTGTGGGTTGCTCTTCATTGTTGTAACACATATTTGACATAAAGGCACTTAGAAAAGTTGGGTTGGAGTAACAGCTTAGTTGGTAAAGTGCTTATCGTGTGCAATGACCAGGCTTTGGTCCCCAGACTCCATGGAGAAAGGCCTGGCACGTTGCATGGCGCTTGCAGTTTCAGCAATGGGAGGGCAGAGACAAATGGGTCTCCGCCTTGGCCCCTGAGGCTAGGTGGCCAATCAGTCCAGCCAAATCTGTGAGTTCTGGGTAAACTGAGTTCCTGCCTCAAAGAGCAAGATGGAGAGCAGCTGAGGAAGACACATGAAGTTAAGCTCTGGCCCACACAACTAGACACAAACGCACACAAAGACAAAGGAGGGAGGAGGAGAAAGAGTGATGGAAAGTAGAGAGAAGGAAGAGAGGACACTGTTTGGCTCAGTCTCGGGCCTTGGTGTCCTTGGCCCACTACTTTCAGCGTACTCTGTGTTGGTGAAACGGCACATCATGGCAAGGGCCTGTGGAGGAAACTTAACGCTGGCCAGGAAGCAGAGGAACGAGTGTCTGCTGGGGGTCTGAGCCTCCCCTTGAAGAACACCTCCCCCCCCACTGTGGCTTACCTTCCACCAAATGTTCCAGCACCGCGCATTTAACACTGAGTCTGTGGGAACATTCAGAATCCAAACTACAGCTCTGTGTGTTTCTTCTTTATTTTTTAAGTGTATTTATTGTTGTTACTGGTGTGTGTGTGTGTGTGTGTGTGTGTGTGTGTGTGTGTGTGTGTGTATGATGCATCATGCAGATGTGCACACCTGTGGAGGTCAGAGGACAACTTTCAGGATCCAATTCCCTCCTCCCACTGTAGGTTCTCGAGATGGAAATCTGGTCTGGTTTGCATGGCAATTACTTTTAACTGCTGAGCCATCATGCTGGCCCAGCTGCGAACGTCTGCTTAGCGGTCTCCAAGTGTCGTGGAACTAAGTGTTACATTATCACACACACCTCAGAAATCAAGCATGTGCTTCTATTTAATCATCTAGAATGTCTTCCATTTCTATTTTTTGATACTTGGGGTGGGGGGGAAGACTCTGAAGGAGCAGTTAGAATTTTTAACCATCTCTCCACTCCACCTAGTTCAGTTCAGCTGCTTTTTTCTTTCTTGTGGATTGTATCCTTGTGATATTTTCCCTTGTATATGTCAAGATACTTTCTCAGTCATTTTCACGCAGCTAGCTGTCTTTGTTCTGTTTATTCCTGAGTGACATTTCAGGTGAAGACATATCTTTAGCTAAGAGTTGTTGGCCCAGCTTTCCTCTTCCGCAGCTGGTGTTGGAAGGGTCTGTCTGGGGACTGCATGTCCTGCAGATGGGGCGCCCATCTTTTTACTCTGCTATGACCTGAAAGGTGAGGCCACTCTTCTGGATTCACTGGATATTGGTTGATAATTGCTCTTCATCTGACATCATGCCTCATTCATAGATCTCCAGGGTTTTCAGCTGAGCTCTGGTACACACACAGGCAGGTGTAAACCCATGCTGCAATCAAAGCCAGTTCTCCAGACTCCAGTTCCTCTCTTGCCCTTCTTTCCTCTCCGGAGGAAGCTGGAAAGGAGCCAATGGGGTGTGAAGGGTCGAATATTGTCCCCGTGGCTATGAACTGCTTTGAGTCTGCCTGCTTTCTGGTCCACAAACAATCTACTGCCTTAACCAAGCTCAAAAATCTTTATTTCTTATCCACAACCAACTTGGCAAATGATTTCTGAGACCAAATGACCCATTAGCTTTGCGTTCACTAACTGAGCACCCAGTGACTGTACAGGGATACGGTTGTGGCTGGTCACCTTCCTCCAGCCCAGCAACGTAGTGGTCAAAGGTCCCCGTCAGTGGTTTCAACAAGAGTAGAATGGATGGAGGTTGAAAACAGAAACTGTTCTCTAAGTAGTTTGGATCTTGGGAGAATTGAAGCTAGAAAAATCAGAGACAAAATAATTGGTGAGTGGTTTGGTTGAAAAGCTGTTTATGCAAAAAAAAAAAAAAAAAGAAGTCTACCTTTGTTCACCAGTGAGTCTGTTATTTGTTTAGAAGACTAGCTTTCTCTTTTACGTGTATGGGGTTATTAACATTACACATTAGGCACTGTGTAGACCATGTCACATCTCAAGTACTTCACTGAAGCGGGTTTGTGCCATCCCCCATCTGCCTTCCATTCAGTTCTATGTGACGGTTGTATTCTGTGTGGTGCGTCCTGAACCACTTCAGGGCGTGAAAGCGTTCGCTCCTTATTTTAATGCCGCACACTAAACCTCCAGAACGACCAACACCTTTTTGCCTGTCTACCCAATTTCCAGATGCCGACTTTGGTACAGATGAATGCTACAAAGAGCTGAATTCCAAGACTGACATATCTGGGAACTGTGGGATCAGCACTACCGGGTACACGGCCTGCAGACCTACGTACGTCTCCTGAAATGCGCCCAGACTCTGTCACCTCACACACGTCAGAGGTGCAGAGAGAGGCTCCGTGTTGTTTCCCACACACCCAGGCTGCTGTCCCGGTTGATTGGGACTTTGGCTGGGCCTGAGTTATTCTCTGTCTTTTGCCACTCTGTTTTATTTCTGCAGAGGTCCTCTGGTCAGCCGTAAGCATTCAGTTTTTTAAAAGTTTATATGCTGTCTCCGTAATTTTACGAAGAGCGAACAATCCTGGCTTGGGGAGATGGCTCAGTGCATGAAGCGCATCCTACTCAATCATAAGGGCTGGAGTTCAGATCCCCAGTGCCCACGTAAGAGCCAGGTGTGACGGTACACATTTGTCAGTCTGCTGTTGGAGAACAGTGGACTCGCTGCCAGCCAGTCTAGCTGTAATGGTGAGCTCCAGGTTTGTCAGGCCGCCCTGCCTTAAAAAAAAAAAAAAAAAAATTGAGGCAGATCTGGATGGATAAAGACCTGTCATTGACCTATGGTCTCCACACAGATGCGCATAGGGAAGTGCATGCACAGACACACAACGCATACACATTACACACACAGATGCACACACACAAAGCTTGTTTTTTCTGTAAATTTTTGTTTTATGTGTATGGACATATGTCTGTGCGTGACTTGCATGCCTGACACCCAAGGAGGCTAGAAGAGGGTGTCACATCTCATGGAAGAGGGGGTATGGTTGTGAGTTAACCCATTGGGTGATGGGAATCAAACTTAGGTCTTCAGGAAGAGCAGCCAGTGCTCTTAACCACTGAGCCATCTCAGCCAAGGATCGGGCATTCTTTATACAGGTAAGGTAGAAGAAAAGGAAACATGCTAATGAAGAGCCTGTAAGGCCATGACCAGGGGCATGTGCAGGAACAGGACAAACACATGGTGTTTCTGACATACGGTGACATCCCCCAGGGCCACCTGCAAGCACCGAAGTTTTGGCGCCCTAGAGACATCCCCTAGAATTTGGCCTGTGTTGGGGGCTTTTTTTCAAGGGTGTCAGAAGGAAATGTTTGCTGTAAAAATGTTTTCATGAAGCTGGGGCAATTCCATGTCTGTGTGTTCTAATACGTATGTGAGGAGGGAAGATTAGGGTGTTAAGGCAAGGCTGTGGTTGCTCTGTCATACTGGCTGGGTGATGGGATGACTGCTGAATGTGAGGGTCACACAGTACGCATGCTCTCGCTCTCTCTCCCCGCCTCTCTGTCTGTCTCTCCTTTTCTCTCTCTCATGTGTATGTGCGTGCATGTATGCTTACATATACACGCGTGTGTCTTGTATGCAGATATGATTTGCTGAAGGTGCCAGTGTCCTGGCTCCATCTTTTGTGGTTGTGTATCTCCTCTGTACACCCATGTTGTACTGAGAATTTTGCAATTTTTTAAAAGAAAACAAAGATTATAAAAATGTGGTTTTGTATTAAATCACAATTTTATTGTGAGTAAGGTTCAAATACAAGTGAAAAAAAAATCACAAACAGTAGCCCAAATAACCGCTGAGTTCACAATGAAGCTGTTAGCAATGTGGGAAGGACTCTGAGCATGTCCCTCATAACTAATTGCCTACATCTTCTTGCCAACCCCAGTGCTTAATTTAAGTCTATTTGTTTTTGACATCACATTCAAGTATCTCTCTGTTAAAATTATGGCTTATGTTTATCTGTAAATTACAGTGACCTGAGGTGTGGGAAATTAATATGTAGATATGGAAGTGAAAATATCATTAAAATAAGATCTGCCACTGTTATTTATGCCAATATAAGTGGGGCAATCTGCATCTCCCTGGAATATACCAAAGGTCATGAAGAGAGTCCGATGATGTGGGTGAGAGATGGAACTGTCTGCAGCGCAAAAAAGGTAGGCAGCCAACCTCTCCCAGTAACTCCCAGTGTTCCGTTGCATGTCTTTATTGGTATATATGCCTAGTAACATGTTCTCTTGGGGCTGGAGAGGTGGCTCAGAGGTTAAGAACACTGGCTGTTCCTTCCAAGGTCCTGAGTTCAATTCCCAGCAACCATATGATGGCTCACAACCATCTATAGTGAGATCTGGTGCCCTCTTCTGGCATGTAGGTGTACATGCAGGCAGAACACTAAAGTCTTAAAAACAACAAAACAAACAAACATGTTCTCTCAAAATGTAAGTGTGCAGTCAACATAGAAGTTTGGAAAATAAGAACAAATTTCAAAGAATAAAATGAAATGAAGCCATTGAACTTGCACAGCTGATACTGCTGTGGATACCTCATTGGCTGCTTCACGCTCTCGGTGGAAGTCACACAAACTCCCAGAAGAGACAATCTCATGGTTCACCCATTGCATTTTGTTGTATTTTCAAAACGTTGCAGAAAGAGAGCACTTCTGATGTGGATTATCTTTTGGTGTGGTTATTCTTAAATAATAAAGGGTTCACAAAGTAAAGCAAAAAAAAAAATCAATTTAGCTAGCATGTGATGGTTGGTTTTAACTCGCAATTTGCTGCCTGGAAAGAGAGTCTCAGCTGAGGAAATATCTAGATCAGATTGGTCCAAGAGCATCTGTAAGGGATTGTTAATTGATGGAGGAAGACACAGCCCTTGCGGGCAGCAGCATTCCCTAGGCAGGAGATCCTGAACAGTATTAGTGAGAAATCCAGCTGAGAGCAGAGGAGCAATTAAGCATGTAAGCCTGCACGTATTCAGTTCTCCCTGTTCTTGATTATGGATGGGAGGTGACTGGCTGCTTGAGTTCCTGCCCTCAGTGATGGAGCACAGCGAGGAACTGTAAACCTGACAAGTTCTTTCCTCTCCGAAGTTGTTTTTGATCGGGACGCTTTATCACAACAGAAATGAAACTAGTGTATCACGTGTCTGACAGATGCTTGTGATTTCCACTTTCACATGTATTACCCTGTGCATGTGGTGTGTTAAGACCCCCCTCAGGCCTTTTCTCCCCCAACACTTCAGGCACCCAATATCGACCGGAGTTCTCATGCTATTCATTATGTTCCTAGACTTATTCATCCTCCATCATCCTTCACTTTAAGTTGTAGTACTGCAAGATCACATGACTTCTCTGAATCTTTGTCTCATCACTGCCGGCTTTCTGTCGGTTTCTGCGCTCCTCCTAGTTTCCATACATAAGTAATGTCACGAAGTATATGTTGTTCTGCATCTGTGTGATGTCACTTATCATTAGAGTTCTTCCATATCGCCAAAGTCAGATTTGATTTCCTTTTAAAAACTAAGTAATATTTTATGGGTAGAAGGAAGATAGACACATGCAAAGGTAGAGCCACAATTTTGTTTTCCAAATGAAATATTTTAAATTTCATTAGTATATCAAACAGTGTATTGTGCAACATCTGTATACAAGATCAAAATTAAACCATTAACTCTGAATGAAATACAAGAGAAACAAATCAAGCAGAAATCACGTGGTGGGGGCACAGTTTGCCTGTGGAAACAGGCTGTTGTAACTGCTGTTGCCCTGATCGTGACCAGCAGGTGGATTGCCCAGTTGGAATCATTAGGTTTGGGTGATAATTTGTGTGTGTGTGTGACAGTAACTGAGGGTATGAGAGGTCAAAATGTCAAAACAGGGTTTTCTCTGTTTGTGGCTATATTAACACCAGTCAGTGGGTCAGAGGCCCCTCGTATAATGGCAAGGATGACAAAATTAATAATAATAATAATAATAATAATAACAATAACAATAATAATAGTCATAGTGTACAGTTATGGCCTAAACAGCGGCCAGCTTGATGGCTCTCCTTCCGTTCCTTAGGCTCTGGTAGCTCTTCTGGCTCTTCTCCATCCCACAGACTCAGACACTCAGTCTTCGGCTTCATCTGTACCTCATGCCCTGCCCACACCTGCTGCTCAGCCCATGCAGTGAAGTGTTCAACTCTCTTAGTGTGTTCTCTAGAGCTAGACTTTCTGCGTAGTCCCTTTACAATTGATATCTTTGTGTATATCCTTTTTTTGTTTTTTATGTCATTGTCCTCATTTTATATATATATATATATATGTATATATGTATATATATATATATATTATGTGTAGTGTTCTGCCTGCATGTATGCCTGCACACCAGAAGAGGGCACCAGATCTCACTCTAGATGGTTATGAGCCACCAAACGGTTGCTGGGAATTGAACTCAGGACCTTTGGAAGAGGCGGCCAGTGCTCTTGACCTCTGAGCCATCTCTCCAGACCTACTCTAGTTCTTCATCTGTATTTTCCTCTAGGGATTGATCAGACTGTTAACAACAGCCATTTAAAATTAAATTCCAGTTTTGCTAATCGTCATTTTGTCAGTAGCCAGTGTAACTGGACTGAGGTGGTATTTCAAGGTAGTTTTTTTGTTTGTTTGTTTGTTTGTTTTCTTAAGAGAGTATGGAATGCTTTTAATTAAGGGCTGAGTCTGGCCGGCATATCACTTACCTTTCCATTCTAGGTTTGCATGAATAAAGAATGTATAGAGGACACGTTCTTGCAATATGATTGCACCCCAGAAAAATGCAACAATCACGGTGTAAGTAAGGAAAACGCACCAATCGCCCTGTACGTAGCAGAACTGTGAATGAGAAAGGGAAACCTGGGAAACTGCACAGGAGAGCAAGGCCTAAGCCCTTCTCCTTCCTCGTCCACCTCCTCCTCCTTCCTCTCTCCCTCCCTCACTTCTTCCCTCCTTCCCAACAAGGAAGCCACATAGGAAAGTGCTTGTTATCTTAACGTAACCACTAGTTGACAGATTTCCTGGGTGTAAATGAACCTGGCCGCCTGTCTTACTTAGCCTGTGACTTTATGGTGTCTTCAGGTGTGTAATAACAAGAAAAACTGCCACTGTAACCCCACATACTTACCGCCAGACTGTACAAAAACGCAAGATTCCTGGCCCGGTGGAAGCGTTGATAGTGGCAATCAAGAGCGAGCCCAGCCAATCCCCGGTGAGTCTCACCGACAAGTAGGGAACATAGTTAGAGCGTTGTGGGACCAGGGAATTAAAGTGCTTGCCTCACAAGCTTGAGGACCTGAGTTTGATCCCCAGAGCCCACATAAAGATGTGATGGTGGCTCAGACTTGGAATCCATGGATAAGAGTTGGGAAAACGAGAAAGGTGCTTACCACCCAGCTCTGGAGCACACGTACATGCTCGAGCTTGAGAACACACGCTCGAACACACAGACACATGCACACACACACACACATACACTGAGGAGCCTACTAGGAGCGTTATGTAAGTCAGCCTACAGTAGTTGTAGCAAGGTCCAAAGTTTTGAGATACTCTTTAGAGTAAATCCAGAAGAATGATGATTTTTTTTCCTATTGCTCCTGCCTTCCCTGTGAAGAGTGTGGCATCCTTCCCATTAAACTGTGTGCTCGTGAAAGTTGTACAACAGAACTCTCCGTCAGCTTTCCCCCCTTGTTTTTCAGTTTGTTTACCTCCGCTCCCACAAGCAACCTTGTTTTACTGTGAGTTCTCAGTTAGAGAAGCACGGCTGCCCCAGCTTGCTAGAACTCTTAACTCTCTGGAAAGTGAGGGCTTGGTCCTGATGATTTCGTGGAGCTACATAGAAACCAACAGACTTGGAGAAGTTTCTGGAAGTGTGCAAAGCCACTTTTAGAAGGACACAGCACCACACACTGGCCATATGAAGATGAAAGAAACACTATCATGTAAAGCACAAAGCTTTAAGACCAAATTGTTTCCCCGTAGGGCCAGTTATCTGACCAGGCTTATCACGCCATTCTGTCTTTTAATACGGATTCCAAGACTTGTATGGCTGACACAGGAAGGCTTCTTCCTATGACCACACTAACCTAACCTGGAGAAATTAGCATAATTACTGCACCTACAATGGCCTCCTGGCAGCCGGTGCCAGCCTTTCGCATGAGGACAAGAGAGCACAGGATTCCAAGATCTTCGTTATTCTTAATCATGTTACTCCATCAACAGTACCTGGTTACGGATGCTATCAATGAGGACCAGAGAAGCCTGGCTGTGGCCCTTTGGTCGCAGACCTCAGCCTCTCAGACTAAGGACCCCTATCAGCAATGAGGATCCACAAAATAAGGTTAATACCCCACCCCAATGCCTGGATCATTGACCACCAACAAAGACCAGAGGGGTTTGCCACCTCCAAGACAGCCACCACCGACTCTGTCGGAGTTCAGGTTCCCAGAGTCACGTGTGGATCAGCAGCTGGATCAGAAACAAGGAAGAATCAGAATCCCTGACTCTGGTTGTACAGACAGCTGGTACCATTCCATGGGTCCTGAGGAGACTATAGCTTCTCGAGAGGAAGGGACAAGGAAGGGGAAGGACCCTGTCTCTGTAGGCACCTGAGGGCAAGAGCAGGGAACCCAGGCTGTCTGCCCTCCACCCAGTCATCAGAAAAGGAATCGCCTCATCTTGTGTGCTCTGACCTGGAAAGGCAAAAAGAAAGCTTGAAGAGGTCAGTCCTATTGGAAGAGTTGTGTGGCTTGGCTGGAACTCCCAGCTTTCTGCCTTTCTCCTAGTGCTAGGTTACAGATGTTCTCCACCATCAATCAGCCCACGAGATGTTCTTAAAGCAGAAACTAGTACAATCCTTGGTGCTGAAAAAAAAAAATCAAGGGAGCATTAAATTGAGATTGAGATTCCTTGCCTGCCACAAAGCAATCAATAGACTAACAGAATTATCTGGCCAGTTTGATAAAGGACATCCAAAAAATTGAAACCAACACATTATGTGATGAGCAATATCTATTTCCCCATAAAATTAGGAGCAAAGCAATGAAGTCTGCTCTCACTATATGTATTCCGTATTCCGTATATTTCCTATGTCCTGGGCCTTGAACTAAGGAAAGAACAAGACAGGAACAAAAGAACAGAAAACAGAAAAGAGGAAACGATGTTGCTTTTATGATACAATTAACCAGAGAGAAAGTCCTAACAGATTAAAAAACAAAAACAAAAACAAAAAACAATTCTCAAAGGCCTCTCTATATAACCTGGGCTGTCCTGGAACTCACAGTATGTCCAGGTTTTTAAAATGATGTGTATGTGGTGTGTGTGTGTGTGTGTGTGTGTGTGTGTGTGTGTGTGTGTGTGTCTGTACACATGAGTACGGATGTTCTCAGAGACCAGAGATGTTGGGTCCCCCTAGCTGTTATGAACCAACTGAAGTTAATGCTGTATGAAGCAGATCATTGATCTAAATATGAAAACTAAAACTACAAATATTCTGAAAGGAATTGTTGAAAGAAGAGTTTGTAGGAAAGGATATGAAGACTTGACTGAATAAGACAATTTAGACCTAAAATATTATGTAAAGCAATTTTTTTTTTACTAGAAATAAGAGTTTGAGACCACCTCACTGGTAACTGGGACGACGCGCGAATTCCTTTTGTCTATATGATCAAACAGAGACTCCCTGGAACAGAAAAGTCTCTGGTGAAAAGCAAGGAATGTGAGCTGGAGAGATAGCTCAGCTGTTGACTGCACTTCTTGCTCTTGTCGGGGACCTAACTTTGGCTCCCATGACCCACATGGTGGCTCACAACCATCTATAATTCCAGTTCCAGAAGATTCAACATCCTCTCCTGGTCTTCTCAGCCACTGGTCACACACATGGTGTCCATACATACATGTAGACAAACACTCATGCACATGAAAAAAAAGACTTTAATCCTTTCAAAAGATAGACACGAGGAACTGGAGAGACAGCTCAGCAGTTAAGAGCACTGGCTGCTTTCCAAAGGACAGGGGCTCAATTCCCAGCACCCACATAGCACCTCACAACTGTCTGTAACTCCGACACCCTCGTAAAGACAGACATACGGGTAAACACCAATGCACATAAACAAAATGAACAAAAAGATATAGACAAAAAGCAAAGCAGGGACAAGACTCTTAGCCAAGGAGCTGAAGAGCTCGGGGGTGGGGGATCTGACGCCACCGTGTCATCTACATCAGATACAAATGCGCTACTGATAAAGTTTGCAATGGGGTAAGATGTTTGTCACTGCAGCACACAGTGTCATCAGTGTTCTTGTCCTGGTGACCGCGTTCTAATCCCCGGTACGTTTCTTTGCCAGTACGGCCCTCCATCGCAAGTGCTTACAGCTCCAAATCTACACGGTGGCCATTTTTCTTGATCATCCCCTTCTACGTCTTGATCTGCGTCCTGATCGCCATGCTGATAAAACTTCATTCCCAAAGGAAAAAATGGAGAACCGATGACTTCTCGAGCGATGAGTGGGTGGATTTCACACCTGTTTTCCTACTTTCATAGTTAGTTGGCATAATGGGGTATCAACATCAAGGCAGCTATAGCTAGCAACTCAGATTTAACGTTTTTCTTCGTGTGGAAACTGAGTACTTAACACATTAATGATTAATATGATGAATATTCAGGGTTTTTTTAACCATCAGGTTTTAATCTTATAAAAAATTAGTGGGAACCGGGTGGTGGTGGTGGTGGTGTATGCCTTTAATCCCAGCACTTGGGAGGCAGAGGCAGGCGGATCTCTGTGAGTTCAAGGCCAGCCTGGTCTACAAAGTGAGTCCAGGACAGCCAAGGCTACACAGAGAAATCCCGTCTCGAAAAACAAAGCAAAAGAATTTGGGAATGAGCTCACTCTAGCAACCTTGCATCACTGTCCCTCAGAAACTGTCTCTGTCTCTAACTATATAGGCAATTTGAAAGTGAAACTGAATCCAAAGAGTAGTCTGGACAGCAAAGATTCCAGTGTCAAGGTGAGCCTCCAGCATTCCAAGGGAAGGAGAGGAGGAGGAGTAAAAATGCATGACATAAAGGGTGATGATCATATAGTTCTAGATCATGCAACAGTGCATAATTTGCAGTATTATCATTTATATCCATAACACAAGAGTGTTATAAATGATATTACAATTTATCATTGAACTATGTCAGACTCCACCACACACCAAAAAAATCATTATGCTTCCAATTACATCCTTTAGAATTCTTGAGTTCAAATGGTGAACAAAGCTAAATAAGAGACTTAAATTTCTGTTCCTCATGAGGCCCTCCTGGGGCCTTGGTTGCACCCTGCATGGTTTAACCTGGTTAGACCTATGACAGACTCTTCTCCTTTATGTTTTCTTTCAGAGTAATTCGTTTCAGTGGACAGAAAAACAGTGGAAAAGAAAAAAATATGCATTACCTGATTGCCTTGGAAGTCAAGCCTGCATATTGTGGTTTCCATCTGGCCAGAAATCGTATCTCTCCATACACATGTATGATACATATATGTGCATATAATTCCATAAATGATTTGCTTGTAAGAAATGTATGATTATGAATTTTGTACTATACTTTGATATTTTACCTATTTCTGGTAGCCAGAAGGCATGAATTGTATTATCTAGTAGGCACATTACACAAAAGGTTATAAAATAAAGGTGGTACCATGACTCATATACCATGGATATGCTGTCATGTTGTAGTTCATAACCAGCACAAAAACGGTGACCCCAGGACTCAGAGGCCACTCTAAACATGGTGTCATAACACATGGCGTTTATAGAAGATGCGTGTTGAAGTGCTCGCAGATTCAAAATGAGGGATGAAAACACACAGACGGGCGCCTACACAAGAGAAGAGCGTGGGCTTGAACCCTGGGAATCCTCGCGGAGATGAAAGGCATCAGGAGTCAAAGGGTCAGTTTAAGGGGACAAAAAAATGAAAAGTATAATATTTTCTGGCTGTTCCTGAAATCCTGGGAGTGGAGCTCAAGCCAACCTGTGCCACCCAGACCCTGTGAGCTTTCATGTACCGTTTTCACCATACACGAAGCAAACTTTAGCCAGACAAGTAGGAAAATCATTAAATCTAACGAGGAATTCAAACAATGTAGTTAACAAAAGTAATCTGCTTGACTTATAGGGCTCTGACAACAACAGGAAATTCTATACTGCAAATTATGTGTGTATGTATGTATGCATGCATAACAAAGAAGTAAGGTTTGATGTACCATGTAGAATATTTCAGATCATGCTTTTTCACTAAACTTCAGGTGAATTCCTGGGAATGCCAGTCAACTGGTAGGAGCTTGTCCAGCATGCCCTGTGGTTCGATCCCAGGACTGAAATAACTGGTCGTAGGGGAACACACCCATGGTTCCAGCCCCAGGAAGGTGGAGGCAGCAAGATGAGAAGCTCTTAGTCATTTTTTGTGAGCTCAAGGCTAGCCTGGGCTACATGAGATTCTGTCCCCCACCAGAGAGAGAGAGAGAGAGAGAGAGAGAGAGATTTAAGGTAAATATATGATGAAATGTTCAAGCCCTCGTAGTATTTGAGGCAGGCCAGACCTTCACTAAGAACACTTAGTGGGACTTTATATGTATTTTGAACTGTGTCTTTTAAATATTATTGGGAAAAAAAGGGGGCGGTGTAGTTAGGTCTTGAGCTTAGAAGATATCTAAGCTATTTGAAGATGCTAAAAGAAAAAAACTTAAGGAGTTTGCTATTTTGTTCACATATAATGCATATCATCCACTCATACATGCACGTGTGCTCACCTGTTTGGACATGTGTGTTCAGGTGCACACGCACATGTGTGCACATGTGTATAGAAGTTAGAGTTTGACATAGGTAGGCGTGTTTTTGATCTCTTTCTGCTTTATTCTAAGAGGCAGAATCTCATCATCAAAACCAGAATTACAGCTGAGCTGTCACATTCATCTGTCTTTGGTGTCCCCCACCCAGACAAACCTTAGGAAAGCCCATGGAATGTGCTAAGTCCTCCTCCCCCTTACTTCAGCCTAACTTGCAGGTCAGCCTAACCTAACAGGGCTATCCCAGGGGTCAGGGGGACCCAGGAGCTGGTCTGCGCGCTTACACAGCAGGTGCTCTGCCCGCAGGAACTCACTGCTCATCCCTAATCTACTGTTTTTTACAGGGAACAATGTAGAAATTAACAAAAAAGATTTAACAAGGAACAAAGAAAACCACAGTACTGAAAGTAAAGCCAAAATGACTTACTTAAAAAAAAAAAAAGATAAAAATAATTATCTTATTTTTCTGAAGATAGAAGAAGATTATTAAGGCAGATGTGACCATTGTGTCAAATAAGATTCATGCAGTCATAACAAATAAGAAAGTTGAATTTTTTTCTTTTTGTTTCATTTTTTGTTACAGTTTATTCACTTTGTATCCTGGATGTAGTTCCCTCCCTGGTCCTCTCCCAATCCTGCCCTCCCTTCCACTCCCCACCCCATGTTCCTCCCCTAGTCCCCTGATAGCGAAGGAGGTCCTATGTGACCCTAGGCTCTCTCTGACCCTAACCTGTCAGGACTGGCTGCATCATCTTCCTCTGTGGCCTGGCAAGGCTGCCTCACCCCTCAGGAGTAGGTGATCAAAGAACCAGCCACTGAGTTCATGCCAGAGACAGTCCCTGTTCCCCTTACTAGGGAACCCACATGGAGACTGAGCTGCCATGGGCTACATCTGTGCAGGGGTTCTAGGTTATCTCCATGCATGGTCCCTGGTTGGAGTATTGGTTTCTGCAGGACCCCCTGGGTCCAGGATTTTAGGTTCTGTTGCTCTCCTTGTGGAGCTCCTGTCCCCTCCAGGTCAGAAAGTTGGGTTTTATTAGGTGAAGTTGAGAGGTTCAAAAACTTAGAGTTAATTCCTAGGACTGGGGCAAAATCACCAGATCACAGTCCTTTCAGAGCAGAGGTCCAGCAGCAGTCCCCAACCCAGATAAACCTTAGGAAAGCCCATGGAATGTGCTAAGTCCCTTACTTCAGCCTAACCTGCAGGTCAGCCTAACCTAACAGGGAAGTCCCAGGGGTCAGTTGTCTCCCAGGTAGCCAGGCCTGACCATTTGCAGTCTTGGTGCCCAAAAACAGATCAATCATTTTAAAGGTCAGCTCCCCTAGAAGCCTTCTTACCCAATCCTGTAATGCCAAGACTTGTACTTCCCTGCTTGTGTTTTGTCCCTCTAAAAACCTTGTTCTCCTGGAGTTGAGGGTCACTTGCCCTTTTGTCTTTGTATTGTGCTTTGCATCAGACTCAAATCCTGTTGGTCGTTTGGGGACTCGCAATCTGGGTATTACAAAGTAAAAGTATTTTAGTAAAAATGACACTTTGCAAAACTAATCAAAACACAATTTTAATATCTGCAAAGGACTGTCATGTTTTTTTTGAAGCAATCATTAATCATACTTCACGAAAAGAAACATGAAGTCTCAGGTCTAGACAGCTTCCTCAGAAGCCTCAGATATTTTGGTTGCTTTCAGGAGGTCAGCAAACACTGATAGCAAAATTTGGCAAGAATCAGTCAAACTGTGGAATCGTCTGCTTAGCCGAGCCAATAGGCTCTGAGCTACATGAGGAAGGGCAGGTGGGTATCGACCCAAGTTTATTTGACTCCAAAGCCCACTGGATGGAGCCGAGCCATGCTAAGAGGAAGTGTGTGCTTTATCCTGAGCACAACCAAGGAGAAAATGGAGGCAATTAAGACTAGCTCCCAGCCCTCTTGGAAAAGTGACCTTAGAGGAAAGGTGCTTACTAATAATGGCCCTGGAAGGACAAAGGTTCTGTCTTGGAGGTTGTTACAGTCCGTGTGAAAGAGAGAGTGTCTATTGTCCTGGCGCAGTCACTGGGCTTATCTGTAATGAGAACTAGGAGATGGCTTTGTTCTCCAGCACAATGCTTCGCGGCAGGGACTCTTTGTTAGAACAAGACTGGATTGAGTCCAGTCCCCAGCTGAGAATGGTCCTCCTTGACTCAGAGCTGTCTGGGGAAAGCCCAGCCACAAGGCTGACTGCTGGCCTACCCACTATCCCATCACTGGGGAGGCCAAGGGTTAAAGAGACTTCTTACCCACAGTTCTCTTTCCTTACCTGCAAAAGGATGATGTCTGAGGAGAGTCTCCAACAGGTAGTAAGCATCAACTCTCAACTGAGCTGGCATCACCAAATAACCCCTCCTTCCTGCCTCCCCCCTCCCAGCCAGGTCCCCACAGCTCTCCCCTCTGGGTCGTTCTGAGCTCAAAGGCAGTCTCCATCTGGAGAGCCTTCTGTCATTTGCTGGGACAAGAGGTAAGAGCAGTCTTGGGCCCAGCTCAGTAATGGCTTTGAAGTCCTTCACCGGAATTTACACTGTGTTGGACTCCAGATTTGCTTCATTTGATAAACACAAAAATGGGACTGCTTTTCTTCTCAAGAGGAAAAACCTTTCTACACATACAGTGTCAGGAAGGGAAGCAGCAGCGAGGTCTCTGGCTGCAAAGCAGGAATAATGCTCGCTGCTGTCACTTTTAGCAAAGCAGGTTCCACTGCTTAAATGTCAGGATGCTTAATGTCCTTGCGTGGGGATAGCTCCATGTCCCTTAGAACCCGCCCTCTTCTACCTCCCAACACTAGCTCCTCTTTTACACTTACTTAACAATGTGTGTGCGTGTGTGTGTGTGTGTGTGTGTGTGTGCGCACGCGTGCATACATTCATACATGTGCGTATATTCGTGTGTGTGAAGTCACTTAGCACTTAAAGCAGATTTCAAGCCTTGTAAGCCCACTTTTGTTTTAAAATTTAACCAGAAACTAAAGACTAGAGAAACAAGGTTTGAAAAGGATGTAGGCAGTGTTCATGAGAGAAGGTTCTACCTCACTGATGGGGATCCCAATATCTGAAAGTGAGTCCTTCTGTCTTGAAATGGTAAACCTTTCCTAACCTCTGGAGCACAACAGCTCCTTCAGGCTGCAGGGACAGAGCAGGGCATTAGAGACCCAGCTTGTGGCTCATTTTGTAAAGAAAGAAATGAAGGGGGTCGGGGGAGGAAAGAAGTGAGGAAGCTGAGCTTTTTTTTTTTTTTTTTTTTTCCCTCCTGAGACAGGGTTTCTCTGGGTAGCCTTGGCTGTCCTGGATTCACTTTGTAGACCAGGCTGGCCTTAAGCTTACAGAGATCTGCTTGCCTCTGCCTCCCTGAGTGCTGGGATCACAGGCTTGTGCCACTGCGCCCATCTGGAAGCTGAGCTTTCAAAGGGATGAAACTAAATCTCTTTCCACCTCTTAGGGGCTCCTCATAGCTAGCTGCTAGCAATAGTTGGGTGTTTTCCAGCATTTTCTCAAATTTGCTTTTAATTGAATGTGTGTGCCAACAGGAATGTGGATCTCCTTGACTATAATGCAAATTGGCTCATGCTGCATTTTCATTTGATGGCTCTTGAGTAAACTTCCCGATAGGAGAACAAATTTATCTCATTCTTTTTAAAAGCTCCATGGCATTTAAGGACAGAGGTGTGGACCATGACTTGGTGTGTGTGTGTGTGCTGATCTTCTGCCAAGGGTCAGGTATTTCTATTGCATTGTCCAGCTAAGAACACATAAAGTGCTTCTCTGCGCTTCCCTGCCCATCAGGCTGTCGTCTTATTTCATGTCCGTCTTTTTTTTTTAAATTCTTAACTGGTACAGATTCATTACGGGGAAAAGAACCGAAGACGGTGAGTTTTAAACCTGGCATGTTCACACCCAGTTAGTTACCACTCATAATCTACCTGACCTCAGTTTGAAAGGTTCTGCTTAGGACGTGGTCTGGTCAACTCTTTGCTGCTGTGATGGGCAAGAGACAAAGCAGTCCTGCAACGGTGGTGGTACCTGAGCACCTTGGGTCCTTTCAGAGCCACCCTGAGCCTGACCCTCCACGCCTCAGCCTCTGAAGGGTGTCTGAACAGCAGACACCTCAGCTGTACCAGAGGAGCTCCAGAAAAGCAGTGCCACAGAGGGGGGAGGGCACGCTCCTTGTGGGCAGCCCCATTTTCTGAGTTTTAGTGCTGCACTGCATAGGAGTGGAAAAGTCCAACTGAGCACTAGGAAGCATGCAAGTTTTTTTTGGTTTTTTGTTTGTTTGTTTGTTTGTTTGTTTTTTCCAGTACAAACAGGTTTATTTGAAAGAGGGAAAGGAGTTAGGGCCTGAATGAACCCTGAGAGAGAAAGAGAGGGAGAGACAGACAGTAGGAGAATGTAAGAGAGAGAAAATGGTGGTACCCCTAGAGAGAGATTGGGGGAGGGGGAACACGGGCCAGTAGGATTTGCTGAAAGAGGAAGAGGCAGGAGGATATAGAGTTCGAGGCCAGCCTGGGATACACCTTTTTCCCTTTTCTCTCTCCTATATTCTCTCCGTCTCCTCTTAAGCTCTCCCACTGTGTGTCTGCGTCTTTCTAAGGCACGCCCCTTCTCTCTCTCCCCTCTTCCTTTCCACAATAAAGTTAACCAGCCTGCCACCCCCTGTCGCTCCTTCTGTCTGCTCCTGACTGTAATGTGATCACTTATTTCAAGTTTCTGTAGCCCTGACTTGCCTGCAGTGACGGGCCTGGAATTGTGAGTCAAATAAACTTTTCTCCACTCCGCTGCTTTTGCCAGGGTATTTTATCACAACAATGAGGAACAAAACTTGACGTTTCCTTCTGAAGCAAGAAGAGGGTTGGTTAGAAAGGACACCCATCCTTCTGAGTCCTGTTGAGGGTCCCCTTCATGTCACCTTCACTAGAGTTGTATCTTACGGATCTCATTCCTCTAACACTTCAGAGAACACTTTGAGGTAAAGCCCCATCAGTCTTGAAATCCTTCCACTCACCCCCGGGGGATAGCTTTGGGTACAGCTGAGCAGATTTGTTCTGTGGGCTTTTCACCAAAGCTCACTTCTCAGCTCATTTCAGAAATGAATCTTCTGGGCTGTAGAGTATGCCTTCATTGTGGGCAGAAAAACAAAGTTTCCAAAACCATGTGCAGCATGACAACCTTAAAGACAGTGATGCTGTTGATGACACCAGGTGTTTGCAAGCCTAATGCCACTCATGAATGAGTGAGCCATGCAAGAAACATACAGAAGCCCTCACAAACCCCCATGTGACAGATGATGAATCAAGCCAGGTCATGGAGTGCAAAGGACATGAATTAGTGCTGGGGCTTGAGCTGAGTGCTGTTAGGCTCTAAAGGCCATCCTTTAGCTCTGGCTCAGGAGCACAGAAGGAGCAGGCAGGCCACTTGTGAAATGTTGTGAAATGCAGCCTTTGACAGCTAGAGTCAGATAACTCCACTGGCACAAACCCAGGAGCACAAGCCCTTTTATGGTCTCCTGTTCTGACCCTCACCTTTGCACCCTTTCCCTGTCGGCATGATGGACTTGCATGTGAGTGGGCTGAACTATTTACCTGTGCGCACTCTCTGAGTCTTACTGTTTACTCTTCTAAATGCCACGTGCTACCAGAGCCCTGTGGGGGCCTCTGCAGGGCCCCAGACACTGACACATGCCCCTGTCCTCATTCTCAGCAGCTACTGCTGGGGCAAAGCTGGCTCTCTATAAATAAGAACCCTGACCGAGGTCGATCTGCAGGCTGAGCAGGCTCTCATCCATCACTGCTGATCTGCAGCCTCCCGTTGCCGTTTCTCGCCTGGCATTCATCACCTTGCAGAAGGCGTCCATTGATTTTCCGTTGTAACTGAATCTTACAAACGAGCGGGCTCGTAATTAACAAGCCAACATGGCTTTCATCAAACCTCTCCAACTGCAGGCCCAGCAGGGGCAATGATCAATGCCCCTACCCTTTCCCTGCTCCCATGACACCAGTCCAGAGCTCCCAAGAGGCACAAGGAACAGAACTAAACAAGGTGACCCCTCTAGGTGCCCAAGGGCTCAGTCATTGTCACTGACCACTTTGTGCGTGGGGCTATGGTTTGGGTTTTAAATGTCTCCACATGTGTATTAAAGGCTTAGTCTCTAAGTTGGTGTCATTCGGAGGTGGTGGGAAATTAAGACGTGGGCCCTAGAGGAAGGTCTTCTGGTCACAAAGGGCAGGCCGTTAATGGCAGCCTACCTCCAGCAGCACTGTGTTGAGTCACCACCATCCCCGAAGCAAAGGGACCAATTGGCAATGAAGCAAGGCTTACAACTTCCAAAGCTGTGAGCTGGAATGAACCTTTGCTCTTTTGAAACTGATTGCCTGGTGTATTTGTTGTAGCGGTGGAAAGCCAACACAATGTGGCTTTAGGATCCCCCTGTCTATCCCAGGGCCGGCTGAGAGACTTGCCTTAAAATCCACCGCCCTCTGAGAACATAATGATTTTTTTTTTTTTCTCAGCTCCCATCGGTAGCATGGCTTGAGCACCTATAACAAAGGGCAGCCTAATAAGAGAGACAGAAACAACATGGCGGGTTTGTTTTGTAAATTGTCAGCGCAACAAGAGCACACTGTCACCTGAAAGAGAATAGGAGATGGTTTATTCGGAAGTTAACTATGAGTGACCCTAGCCCGGAAACACAAATTCAAGTTACTTCAAAAGCCAAATCCCAGATGTTCACAGTTTTGTTTTGGTTTTGGGTTGGGGTTGTTTTGTTTTGGATTTCTTGTTTGTTTGTTTCTTTTTGACAAGGTCTGGCTATGTAACTTTGGATGGCCTGGAACTTACCATGTAGACCAAGCTGGCCTAGAACTCATAGATACTTATCTGCCTCTACCTCCTGAGTGCTGGAATTAAAGGTAGGCGCCATTGTGCTCAGCTTAATTTTGTAAAGCATTTAGGGTGTGAGGGATTTTTGTTTTGGTTTGTTTTTTGTTTTGGTTTTCGAGACAGGGTTTTCCTCTGTGTAGCCCTGGCTGTCCTGGATTCACTTTGTTGACTAGGCTGGCCTCAAACTCACTGCCTCTGACTCCGTGAGTGCTGGGCGTGTGCCACCACATCCAGAGAGTTTTATGAAGCTTCAGTAGTAACGGAATTAAGAAAATCATAGATTAGGGCACATTCTAAATTCATGAGTGGTAAGATGGGGGGGAGGTTACAGCAAAGGCAGGCTCCAGGCTTTCGATGACCGACGATGCTTTTAGCCTTTCACTTGCTAGAAACTGGGGGTCTGTTTGTACATTTCAAAATAATTAACCTAAATAGCCACAAGGATGCTAGGTCATTTACAGAGGTAGACGCCAAAATGGCTATTTGGAGGGCCCAAAACAGTCCAAGATCTAGAGAAATGGCTGAGTAAGTAAAGGGTTTGCCTTGCAAACGTGAACACCTGAATTTGGTCCCTGATGCCCACTGTTAAAAAAAAAAAGCCAGAAAGCCAGACATGGTGGTGTGTTCTTGTAATCCCAGCCCAGGGGATGTGTAAATAGGCAGATCCCTAGGGCTCACTGACTAGCCAGCCTTAGTGAGCATCAGACCGTGAGAGATCCTGTCAGAGGAGGCAGACAGCATTCTCAGGATGACATCCAGCTTGTCTTCTGGGTTCAACATGCATGTGTGTACATGTATACACACACAAACACACACACTAAATTGTAATTTTCTAACTCTCTGCCATCAGTTACTAGGCCTCGTAGAACGTTTTAACACAGGAATTACTTCTGGGAATGTCAATTCATGGTAATGGGGGTCGGGGGGCTTAAGAGACACTTGAAAACCCAGAGGAGACCCACTCATGAAGCTTAGGCTCAACACGGAAAAAGCAATGTGGTAGACCTACAGCTGAACAGAAGGGACTGTGCAGAGGGCACAGACTGGGTGAGGGCCTTGTACTCACAGAGAAGCGCTAAGAGAACAAGGAATGTTAATAAGTGGAGGAGATAAAAATCAAACACCTGCATTCCATCCAGAAAGCTGAGGGCAGAGGTTGCTAACAACCTGGTGACCTTTTTGCTATCTGAAAAGTCGGACCTCACCCTAATTCTTCATAAAGGTTATTCCGGACTCTTCCCTCCCCAGATTATTAGCTGTCCTTAAAGGAGATGTCACGTATACTTTATGGCCTTCTGAACTCTATCCTCTCAGTCAGAGCCCACATCAGGTTCCAGGCCTTTTAGCTGTAGGACCCACCCTCATGGTCACATGTACTTTGTAAAAGAGTTGCTATGCAATTATAACCTTAAGCTTTTTTGTGCATATGGAATTGGAATTATGAGAATTATTGCTGCCTGGAGACCCTTTTCCCAATCCTATTGTGTTAAGTATGCCTACAATAAGCCCCCTGGAATCAGATTCTCGAGGTCTGATCCAGGTTGACAAAGTCAATCTGCATTGAGTTTTAATCTCTTCACAGTTTTTTCTCTGCCTAGATATCTGCAGAGACCCACTCAGGACTGATCTCAGGTAATAGACTGAGTGTGTTTCTTCAGTCTTCTGAGCCATCTACCCAGGTATGGCGATGGCTTCTCTGGAGTGGAGGTTTTCCAGGGCTAACACGGAAGACAATGCCTTTCTTAGGGCTTGCTTTGGGATAATAAGGGTTTCTGTGACAGGCTTGGAGAAGGAAACTCTGTCTTTTTTTTTGACTCAGTATGAGGCAGGAACAGGTGAGGGAGCCTTTATATTTGAACTGTTTGTTGTCTATCAGTTCAAAAGTCTCAGTATGCCAAGGATGGTACTTTGGGGTTCTGTGTCCTGATCCTCAAGAGCAGTAAATTCATTTTTCTAATTAACTAAAAACTAACGTCTTGTTTTTAGACTAACTGGGTTAGGATTCAGATCCTTTTTCTGAAGGAGCCCTGTTTCCCTGATACTGCTGGCAAAGTGGAAGGGCAAAATCCATCAGCTTGTGGTGTGGCTATTTTAGAATTCTCAACATTTCAAAGTCAGAAGCAATTCTTTGTCCCTGAAATTTACAGAAAGAGCTTTTCTGGGAAGTCCCATGTGTGTTCAGTACAATTTGGTGGCTTTAAGGGGACATGGATGCTCGTGGACTTAATCTGGTGTCCTAGATTCAGATGGAAATCAACTCTGAGTGGCATGGAACACTGTAAGAAAATCTTTTCCTACTTTAGCCAGAGATCCGGGCAACTGGGGGCCTTATGGCATGCTGTAAAGAGGATGAGCTCGCTGATTGGGACAAGGAAGCAATAATCATACAATGCCAGATTTGTTGGGGTCAAGGCCCAGGTTCTGGAAGATAAAACAAGCTAGACTGTGCCACTTGTCCTCAAGAATGGCGGGTGAAAGGGCAATTAAGGAGACAGGTAAAAGGCTAGGGAACGAGATTTATTTAATATGCCCACACTGGGACAAAGAACAAATAGAGAGGTTCAGTGACCCCCCCCCAAGCCCATCTTCTGGGTACTGACACAAGATGTAGGTTTAAATAGAAGGCAAGAAGCTGCCCTAGTCCAAGCGTAGCCCTGTTCATTACTAACCTATTGCATAGCCTGATCTCCTACAAGGCTGTCTTGAACGCACTACACCGGAAGCATACACACAGATGTGTTAGTGTCTTTCCACAATGTCAGAACACACTGAGTAACAGTCACAGGGGACATCAATTTGGTTGGCAGTAACTTCTTTCTCTTAGTTACAAATGCTAACTCTCCCATCACATATTTTATATCACACAGTAAATACATAAAATATGTGAGTGTGTTTAGAGAGAGAGAGATACAGTATCTATAGCTATGAATACACATGTGTTTAGTCTAAGCTATAGATACAGAGCACGAAAGAGGCCCCAGCAGAGGCCAAGAAGTTTTGAAGAGGCTTGTGGATGCAGACACTGATGGGGATGCCTGGAGAATATCTTTAGGGGGAAGGGAACAGGTCAGACTTCAGACTTCCTGCCACCTCTGCCAGGACCTTAGAGCCAGGCTGCAAGATCAAAGGTGATCTGCAGAAGCAGTGTGTGCTAGAGGTTGTAGAATTGGCAAGCAGGATTGGGGCCCAGGGAATGAACGGACAGCAAAGCAAGTTGACCATATCATGGTGGGTACTGGTCCAGGCTGAAGGCCCTAGGACAGATGGGAGTTGTCTTCCCGTTGGTCCCATGATGCATGCGCCAGAGGTCAGACGACAAGTCACCGGGGTTTGTCACCATGTCCGTGTTAGGTGTCCACTTCTTTATGAGGTCTGGGGAAGCCGCACTCTTTTGTCTGGTGTGTTCAAAAGGTTCTTGGGCTTGGTCTTACTATGATTTTAACACACCTATGTGCCCAATCTACTTGGGGAAAAAAAAATGTATAAGATGGCAGTATTTCTGCTTTTAGGGCTTAAGTCACCAGTCTCTGATGCTCGGCTGGACCTGGACCATGGCATTGTTTGTGTGTCTGCCATGGTGCTGCCAATCTCCATTCTCAAAACGGCACCAACTGCTACTTACAAAATGGAGTCACCGAGGGCAGGGCACAACCTGAAAAACTATGTCAGAACATATGGACTGACAGCTTGATTTCAAGAAAGGTGGACTGAGAAGCCAACAGAACTGTGTGAAGTATTATTCTGGGAGACAATTTCCCCCTTGCTGGTACCTGACCTTCAGCTTTTTCTCCCTCCACCCCACCCCCACCAGCATGAGATTCCTAGGGGAATTCTACTTTCTTGGGTCCATTGTTCTAATAGCTTGATTGTCAATGAAAGGGTACAAGGGCTTTTCTTTAAAATAGCTTCATTCCTGCTACACACAGACCCCCAAAGCACTAAACCCCCTTCAAAATGTGCACTGTGTAAGCAGGGCTGTTCCAACAAGATGTGTTTGGTTACAGAGTGCCCAGGGAATGAAAGATTTCTTTCTCCTTGGTAAGCAAGTCTGAGAAAGAGTGATCATGACCCCAGCCATTTGGTGAACTCTGGACCTTTGACTTTCTTGTCAATGAATGTTTGGGGGGGGGGGGAGACTCAAAAAACTAAGACTCAGCAGTTATTTAAAAAGCTGAGTCTTTTGTACTGGAGGAAATAAAGAATAAACCTGATCCTCAATCATACACTGAGGACAACACAGATCGAATTAAGTAATGTACACCATTTTTTTTTTTTGCTGATTTTTATTTTTTTCAGTGTATTTCTATTTCATTTTTCAATAAAGGAAATTTATGCCCGTTGATGTGACTGGCTTCAGTTAGGAAGGGAGTGTCTCCCTGGAGGACAATAGCCAGAGAGCCTCTACACAGAGCCAGCTTCTGAGAACCTGGGCAGAGGAGGCAGGGAGCCCACAAACATGTCTACGCTGTGGGATTTCCCAGGCCTGGGCCACCATGACTCAGAAAGCCCACAATTCATCTGGAGGAGGACATTTAGACCTAGCTCCAGCTGAAGGGAGAGTGTGGGAGAGGAAGCAGGATGAAGCTGGCTTGAAGTTGGAAGGTCTTGGTTGGGGGGATAAATGACGTAACAGGGGCTTTCAGGAGCAAGGTCACAACCTGGGATTGTCTATCCTGCCTCAGGATTCCCTCTTCCTCATCAGCAACCTGTAAAAACTGCAGGACTTTGATAACTGATCAAAAGAATGAAACATGAGTGTCTCTCTGGCTCTGGATGGAAAGGCAATATTCTGAACTGCCTAAAAGGTCAGGAGATGCCTGTCTAGGCAGGAATTTCTAGTAGAGAACAAAGGTGTACTATTCCCTCTGCCCTTTAGAGTTGGTCCAAATGGGACCACCAATCACCCAGGCAGAAAACCTTCTCTCAGGAAAGCTGTCTATCCCAGAAATGTTAAGAAATAATATCAACTACCTAAATCCGGTGGTCAGTAAATGGTGCCTTTCGCCACTGTCCATCACCTTAAGAGTATTTTCCTCAGCTGCAGTGGTTCCTTGGCCATTGCTTCGTCTCACCCAAGAATTCATCACGTTTTTTCTGCCTATCTTCTGCATTACGTTCTGCAGGTCTTGTCTGAATTCACTTAACAGAAATCATGAATAGTGGGGATCCCCAGGCTAGAGTGAGGTCTTGGTGTCACAGGAGTCCCAATTCTGTCTTCCAGGTAACCTTGAAAACAAACATACATAGAAGGCCAAAGCTTGCCTTTTTAAATGAATCACGTTTGTACTTAGTATGACTACAAACTCAGTTTTGAGCACATTAGGGAATTTGATTATTTACAATGTGATTGACCATTAATGTGCATGTCTTAATTGTCTTTAACAGTTTACAGCAAGTTAGTAGACTTTAGAAAGTTAGGATTTTACAGCATTAGACAAACATCTCTAAGTTAAGTTTTATCAACCTGAGCATACCTTTATAACCTTGGGAATTTAGCATACCAAATTCATTCTAATACGAAATATCTTGGAAACCTGCCATTGTCTCCTTAGTCTTAAAAAAAAAAAAAGAGAGATATAAATAATAAGCAGAGGGTTCCTCAGGACTAAGAAATGTGTCACTTTTTACTAATAACAGCCACAGATGTTCCTGGCTTTCCTCCCGGGCAGATTTTTCCTGCTGGTGTCTTCAGACAGAGATGCCAGCAGTTTAGTGTTACTGTCCTGTTTCAATAAGATTGGATTTATTTATTTATTCTTATCTTTTTTTTTTTTTAACGCAAGGAAACTGAGCCGAAGGAGCACATTAAGCCTTTCCCCCATTTTTGTCTTCCTTCCATTTATTTCTCCAAGCTGCTCCTGTCCCTTCCACCCCATCTGTTTACTGGGCTCCATCTTTAAGTGCCTCATCCCTAATGCTTCCTTTCATTGTCTGTCCGTTCTACACTCATGACCAAGAAAGGACGCGACATCCTTTCTCTCTCAAGTTAGGCTGATTTCCATCCTCAATGCATCTCTATCCTTCGTGTGCTGATTCATATATGAGGTCAATTAATATTGCGCCCCAGTCTTCCTTAAGGAAGGGGCGTGCAAACTGGGGCTCCATCATGACTGGAAGACTCTGATTCTTCCTAGCCCATCCAATAAACTACCATCCAAATTTAAATAAAGAGCGGAGTCAGTTAAAATATTCAGTGGCTGAGAGGCAGCTAATCAAAGTTAATTGATCATAGCAAGTTTGAGCTGTATCACCTGGAATGGGTCTAATCTTTGTGGACCATTCTATATCTGTAAATAGAATATATGCTCCTTGTCCTTTTAAAGAATCATCTGTAAAAGCCCTAAAAGCAATCTCTATTTAATGTTAAAATTCTAAATCTATAGGATCTTTAGGTGTAATTTAAGGCAGTGTCCATAGGGTATCTTTATTTTTTTCTCACTTTTTAAATTCACTTTGTATCCACTCTGTAGCGCCCTCTCTTATCCCCTCCCAGTCCCACCCTCCTTCTCTCATCTTTTCCCATGCCCCTCTCCAAGTCCACTGATAGGGGAGGTCCTCCTCCCCTTCCATCTGACCCTAGTCTATCAGGTCTCAGCAGGACTGGCTGCATTGTTTTCCTCTGTGGCCTGGTAAGGCTGTCCTCTCTCAGGGGGAAGTGATCAAAGAGTCAACCATTGAGTTCATGTCCGAGACAGCCCCTGTTCCCCTTACTAGAGAACCCACTTTGGAGACTGAGCTGCCTTGGGCAGGGGTTCTAGGGGTTCTAGGTTATCTCCATACATGGTCCTTGGTTGGAGTATCAGTCTCAGAAAAGACCCCTGTGCCCAGAATTTTTTGCTCTGTTTCTCTCTACATGGAGCTCCATAGGGTGTCATTTGTTTTTAGAGACAGGGTTTCTCTGTGTAGCCCTGTCTGTCCTGGAATCACTTTGTAGACCAGGCCAGGCTCTAACTCAGAGACCTGCCTGCCTCTCCCTCTTAAATGCTAGGATTACAGGCATGTGCTACCAAGCCTGGCTCATCTTTTAAAATCTTAAGAGAGAATATTTTGGATAATTATCTATAGATCCAAAGTAACTTTCGTTTTGTTTTTTGTTTTGTTTCAAGGCAGGGTTTCTCTGTGTAACAGCCCTCCCTGGCTGTCCTGGAACTCACTTGTAGACCAGGCTGTCCTCAAACTCACAGAGATCCTCCTGCCTCTGCCTCCCTAGTGCCACCACATCCAGTTGTAAACATGTTTGAAACTTTGTTGTATTCATTGGGCTGAGTTAATTGTTATCTGAACATTTTTTCCCCCAAAATTGAGCTGTGCTTAAATAAAATGTGCTAAAGTAAAATGATCTGGGCCAGACTCTAGAAGTCCTGGTCCGTCACCAGCTACAATACTATCAGGCTGAGCAGAGTCTCAGCCTTGCCTCACCCTAATTGTTCCCCCCCCACACACACACTTTCTGTAAAGCCAGCAGGGGAATCACCACTGTGGTCACTGAAAGGTGGGACACATGACCTTTGGAGAAGGTAAACAAATTAGGGGTTTAGGAAACACAGTTCTCTCACCTCAGGGGCCATGACCATGAAAGAGTGGAAATTAACATGGGTTCTTCTCAATTCTTTGAGACAAAGTATTTTGAGATATTTGTTAAATTCCAAAGGAGCAAAATACTCAGAACTACAGCTCTTCAACTTTAGAAGCATAGCCCATCACTGTCAAAGGCAAGAACAAATCCCTGTTGATTATTTTACAAGCTAGGATGCAATAATGTATTTGCTTGGGACTTCTCGGGAGGAGAAAAAGAGAAGAGAACAAAAGAGAGGGAGAAAGAGAGAGAGAGAGAGAAATTCTCTGCCGCACATCTTGGCAGGTCTTGGCAGGCTAGGCCAAATGGGACTCCAGTGGCTCAGGTTTCCCAGTGGTCATAGAGCCACTTTGAGGCTCTAGGACAAAGTGAGCCCTGTACAGCTAGGACTACACACAAAGAAAGCCTCCCTTGAAAAACCAAAACAAACAAACTTGTTTGCATTGAAGCTCTTTGCAAAGGACTTATGACTTCATCTGTAAGGTGGGTTCTTGTTGACTTAGAAACAATGCTCAAGATAAAGGTCAAGAGATATTGCCTGAGGCAAACATAACACCTGTGGGAGTCAGGATTGGCCTTGCCTGAAGAGAACAAGTCACTTCTGATACTGTACAGTACAAGTGACATCATTCATGAGAATGAGTTTTATGGTCTAAATGCAATGCTCACAATGTAGGGGTAAAGGGTCTGGGATAAGTAAAAACACTAATTCTGGAAGGTATGAGCAGAGTCATCTCATTGGACAGCAAAGGATCACCACATCAGAAAAATACAGCATGCCTGGCATTCCAGGAAGAGCAGCTACACTCCTCATTCAATTGAAGAGGTAAGCTTTCCAGTGCTTATCTGTGTGCACAAGGCCTTTTTCTTTTTAATATTCATTTTTATTCTTTTTAATATTTATGAGTGCTCTATCTGCATGTACACCTGCATACCAGAAGAGGGCATCAGATGCCAGTGTAGATGGTTGTGAGCCACCGTGTGGTTGCTGGGAATTGAACTCAGGACCTCTGGAAGAGCAGGCAGTGCTCTGAACCTCTGAGCCTTCTCTCCAGCCCAGAACAGGCCTTTCTGATCTCTACACAAGAGCATACAGTTCTCAAGAGATGAATCCTTGGGCTCCAGGGCATAGCCTCACCTTCTTGGATAACTACACTAATTTGGAGGGTGGTCTGTACCTTGAGGTTTTGTTCTTAAAATGCAGGTTAGCTGGGAGTGGTGGCCCAAAACCTTTAATCCCATCACTCTGAAGATCCCAGCACTTGGGAGCCAGAGGCAGTTGGATTTGTAAATTCAAGGCCAGTGTGACTTACAGAGTGAGTTCCAAGACAGCCAGAGCTACACAGGGAAACTCTGTCTCGGAAAAAGAAACAAACAAACAAGAAAGCAAAACGACAACGAAAAGAATCCAAGGTGACTCTATAGACAATGACTTATTTCCATGCCTTCAGTAAAGGACATAAAATGAAGGCAGAGGTGTCAGGCTCCCTTCCTGCTTTTACATACCTTATGGACCCAAGTGAGGACTCTGTGACTTTCAACCAAAACAGCCTCTAAGTGTCTGCTTCAGTAGGATACCAGTTACTGATCTTAGTGTCGTTCGGCTGCCCCGTCCTACAAACACCATAGGTCAGTGTGGAAGTGAAGCTGTCTGGATGGCTTAGTATAAGGGGCCGCAGAGGTACCAGGCTTTGAAGGGCCCCTGAGGCAGGCTGTGCCAAAGCCAGACACCTAGGCAGTCAACCTAGTTCTGAACCTGGGAGCTGGACTGGTGTCCTTTGGCTCCAGACAACCAAGGCTGGGCTCAGATCTCAGGCAGAGGATTTTAGGAGCACAGCAGCTGCAGTTAAACCTCCATCTTTCAACCTTCCTCTGAGCTCCCAGGAAAGGGGCAGGGGGCAGGGCTCAGCTTCTATTTGCAGGGATTGCCTGGGTCTCGCAGGGGGAGGAGCCTGTTGAGCACTGATTTCCTGCCTTTGCCCCAAAGCCTTGGTATGCCTGGCTAAACATCCAGTCCCATTCTGCCTGAGGAAACTCAGAGCTGAGGTTGCCTGACCACTGCAGCTGCTGCCCAGGGCTTTGTTCTACTTTCTGTGGGAACGCTTCAAGTCAAGTCATCACATCCCACCGCTGGAACCATGGTAGGAATGGAAGGGGTCCATGACACCGCCAGTAGATCCAGCCAGCTGCGTCCAGGCTGCACCTGTGAGCCTGGTGTGGGAGGGAAAAGTCAGGCTGAAGCTGGGGCCCTGGGAGGAGCCATGGGGACCCTCCATGTGGACTTGGGGAACTGCTGTGGTATTAGAAGAGGTAACAGCCTAACAGGAAGGCTTGGGCTAGACTCTTACCACCTTCATTGGGCTCTGTGCAAGCTTGGGGAAGAGCCTTTGCCTCTCTGAGACTTGATTTTGGCAGCTGAAAGAAAACTAATCTCCTCTATTTCGTGACATTATTGTAAGCTCTAATAAGAAGTGATGCACAGGAGATCCAGCTTTGTCTTGCTATACAGAGGTGTGCAACAAACACAATTCCAATTTTCAGGCTGGAGCCCTAAGGCTTCCCCTCCCCTGCTAGAGAAGCCAAACCCCCGCCTTTGCCCAAACAGCCCAGTTGAGCTTATCTTGCTGGGCCATCGGCAATGTGCCTGGAGCAAGGATTGACCTGAGTCCTGGTTTATCAGGATCCATCCTTGCCTTTGATCTCATCCATGCCCTTGGCCAAGGCATGGGCAGAATTTCCATCAGTCTGACCAGGAGAGGGATCCCAGGATAACAGCAGGACGCTCCATGTGGGCTGCCAGCATTGGAGCAGCCGGTACTGATTGATCTCCGCAGTGGCCCTGACCTACGGTGGCCAAAGGGAGCTGGGGCTCTGTGCTCTGGTCACGTCCTCTCCTCTTGGCAACGGCGGGGTGTGGGGTTGGTGATGCGACAGATCTCGCCTGTTGAGATCTAGCTTTCCTCCTGGAACAGGTCCATGGGCACAAAGGGGTCCGGTTTCAAAACTGGGCGAAGACCTATGGCTGCAGTCCAGAGATGTACTACCAGCCCACGTCAGTGGAGGAGGTCAGAGAGGTGAGCGTCCATCAACCCCTGGGCTGCCCAGCCTGCAGCCACAGCCCTGGCCCTGGAAGAGGCTGGGTATGGGGCTTCCTGGGCTAAGAGCCCAACCCAGTCCAAAACTGGTGGAGTAAATGGACCGCTCCCCTTCCTGCTGTCCCCAGCTCCAGGCCGGCTCCGCAGCAGCCTGTGTGGTCTTCTGTGTCCACCCCAAGCCTGCGCAGCAGTGTGCCAAGGGCATCCGTGTCTTCACTCACCTCTCAGACCTCTGCAATGAACTCCATACCTGCCCACACATATTCGAGCATGCTTGTGCAGGTGCAGGTGCATGCAGACCTATGCACATGCGCACGCATGTACACATCCATGAACATAGGCACACATATACACACATGCACACACACGTAAACTGGTGTGCACAGATACCTGTGCAAATAGACATTTACGCACAATGTATGCATTTAAGCCTGTGCACTTACTTGCTCACTTAGGCCTGTGCACAAACATATATGGACACAGGCTTGTGCACACACATAAGCGCACATGCAGAGACACACTTAAACATCACGTATGAGATGACTTTCTGAGAATTATCAGGGTTGCTGGGGAAGGGCACCGTGGAGTGTAGGGCTTGAGGACTCTACCCTAAAAGATGAGAAAGAAGCATCCAGAGTGAGAAACTGGAAAGCAAAGTGTCTTTGATGGTGCTGGGGCAGTTAGGGCATGATGGAGGAAGTCAGGCATGTGCTTCTGGCACAGCTACCTAGGAAGATGGGTTTTTTTCCCCCAATGATTTATTTTTATTTTATGTACGTTGGTGTTCTGCTTGTATGTGTGTGTGAGGGCATCAGCTCCCCTGGAACTAGAGTTACAGGCAGTTGTGAGCTGCCATGTGGGTGCTCGGAATCGAACCCATGTCCTTTGGAAGAGCAGCCGGTGCTCTTAACCACTGAGCCAACTCTCCAGTGCCAAGAAGACGGTTTCTGAGATGTGTTGGCAGCCCACATGACGGTGCGGTACTAACAGGATGAGGGGTAGTGTTTCCATGGAGGAGGACCAGCAGAATCCCAGCGAAAATTAAAAAATAAAAAATGTGTGTAATGGAGGAACTCCAGGATAGCGGTGTGCCGCACTGCTCAGCCTCAGCCTAAGATATACAGTGGGAGGAGTGGGTGGTGCAGCCAGCATGTGAGTCACTTTCCACCTGCCAATGGAAAGCTTTGTGATACGGTTTGTGAAATGCGGGTCCCAAGGCACCTGGATGAATATGTTTGAGTAAAAAAAACACAGAGGAAAGAAAAATGGATGCATCGATATAGCATCGTAGATCTGCGTGCTTTTTCCACCAACTATCTCCAGACGCAAGCCACCTGTGTCAGCCCCGGCATCGGTCACTGTCAGCCATGGTTTCTCTAAGAGCCTTTATTGCAGCACAGGGTCCTTGTAGCCAGGGTGAGGCATTTGGGTCTTATCCTTAGTCACTAGGATGCCTTTGGAAGGTTTTGTATTGTTGAGGCATGTGCTGGGATTTGTCTTTTTAAAGCTTTTAGCTGGGGTTGGAGTTATATCTCAGTTGGTAGAGTGCTTGCTGTAGAGAAATTTTAATTCAGACATGGCTGCTCTAGAAAAAGATCACGTCCAAAGACCTTCTAGGTCTGTGTGATCAGGCTGGAATACAGACACACCTTTAATCCCAGGAGACAGAAGCAAGCAGATATCTGAGTTCAAGGCCACCCTGGTATAGAGCAGGTTTCAGGTGAAGAAAAGCTTAGGTCCAGGTGTGGCAATGCATTCCTTTAATCCCAGCACTCGGGAGACAGAGATGCAGAACTCTGTTCAGGCAGTTCAGTTGAGATTGAGTTGAGAGGTAATCCATGGAAGTTGAGTTTGTAGCAGTTCAGATTGTGGAATTCAGATGCAGTTTTACAGGGACAGTTGTACAGAGAGAGAACAAGCTAGACACAGGTAAAGACAGAACAAGCCGGAGAATGAGGAGCCAGAAAATTAGAACATATTGCCAAATTTAGTGTGAGGCCGAGCAGAGCAATTCAGTCAGAGGCCGAAAGAGAAGCCAGATTGAATCAGTCAGCTAGGAGAGGAGTTTGAGCCAGAGTTTGAGCCAGAACAGCTGAGTCAAGCCAGCCAGCAAGAGTTCAGAAAGATCTAGAAAGGACAGTAGGTCTCAGCAGTAAGTCTCAGAGACTGAAAACATCCTAGGCCTAGATTAGCTTGTGTGGAAGCTAGAAGCTTCCAGGACTAGGCCTAGGTTAGCAGACAGAGGCAGTAAGCCTCCAAGATGGCAATTAAGTCAGGGAAATAAAAGTTACTTTTACAGCTTGCCTAACATGCATGACAGCCCTGGGCTCCGTCCTGAGCACTGCACATCCTGGTGTGTGGTGATATACACGCTAGTCTCAGCGCTGAGGAGGCAGGAAGACCAGCAGTTCAAGGCCAGCTTTGGCCACACAGAGAGTTTGAGGCTAGCCTAGGCTACGTGATTCTCAAGAGGGAGGAGCCTTCAAACTGGCCCATTTGGTGGCTCAGAGCTGTAATTCCAGCCTTAGGGAGGTAGAAAGATCACAAACTAGAGGACAGGCTTTGGCTAAGTAGCAAGACCTTGTCTTAAAACACCAGAACATTTTCAAAATGGAAAGAATGCCTGGACCTGCAGCAGGAGGAGGAACAAGAGCCACAGACTAGCAAGACTAGGGTTTTCTGTCCCAGCTTACCTTAAAGCCCATCTCTCTGGCTCTCCTTCCGGAGCAGGGCATGGTTCACTACTGCTAAAGGTACTTCCTCCCACCTTCTACCCATACTATGACCAGCAGCTCCAGCAGGCTATGGCAGGTGTTGTGGGCTTCTCTCTGAGATGAGCCTGAGCAGCATTGTCTTGGCAGGTGCTGGCCCTGGCTCGGCAGCAGAACAAGAGAGTGAAGGTGGTGGGTGGTGGCCACTCGCCTTCAGACATCGCCTGCACTGATGGCTTCATGATCCACATGGGCAAGATGAACCGGGTTCTCCAGGTACTGGGCTCCTTGCCTCCCCTCTTCAGTCTGTTTCCATGCTGAAGAGCTTCAGTCTCTGTTCCAGACTCCACGCATGGAATCTCCAGCCTTTGCCTCAGTACCCAGCCTCTCCCTGTTCTGGGTCCTCAGGGTGACACCCTGGCCCCTGGCTACTTGTCAAGTGTACCTGTGCCATGGCCACCCCATCTCCTGTGATAGCTTCCATTCCACCTCATTTAAAGAGCTCTGGAGAAACAGGCTCCCAAAGAGTAGACTTAAAGGGACAAATCCAGAAGACCCCGAAGTGACACTGAGCTAGGCTTACAAATAGAGAAATGAAGATCAGAGACAGGCAGTGACTTGCCTGCGGTCACACAGCAAACAACAGAAAAGCTAGACCCAGACTCAACTGCCACTAGCTCCCTGCTGGAATATTATCTATATAGTTCTTCCAACACCAACTTGCCTACCAGGCACTTGGGATCCCAGAAGGACTGTGGGGGCTGGCTCCCCTAACCAGAGTTCCACAGGCTGCTCTCCCCTCCCTGCAACGAGCTAGCGATGAGCTGGGTTTCTCTACTGTGCTGATATTGACTCAGGTCGACAGGCTGTGCTTCTTAGCAAACATCAGTCATGGCGGTAATTAACTCTGATTGCTAATTAGTGAGAACTGGGCTCCAGCAATTGATTTTCCGAGCCCGTTGCCCTGGGTCGCTCGCTGGATGAGCAAGTACTTTGTAGTTGGGCAGGTGTGGATTCTCGTCCCAGCTCTGCCACCGACTGCTCTGTTTGCATGACCTTGGATCTTGGTGTCGGCCATACCAGGAGGCCAGAACTCAGGTTGCAGTATCCTGACCTGATTGATGTGTATGTCCAGCGGGAGGTTGTGTTTAGACATTTCTCTTCCCTTCCCAGTTCTTAGCCATCCCCCGGGTCTTTGGGTGAGAGCAAGCAGAGACTTTATAGCAAGGCTGGGCCTCTCATTTCTTTCCCCTGTGAAAAGAGAAGTTGCGTGGAATATTCCAAAAGAGCTCTGCCTTTCCTAAGAGCGGCACTCAGTAGAGAGTGTTTGGGCAAAGCCCGGGTTCCATTTACAAAATACCAAACAAAGAGCTAACTATGCTTCTTAGCAAACAGCAAGCACCAAAGAGCTAAGGCATACTTCTGTAATCCCTCCACTTGGAAGGTGGGTGCAGGAGGATTGTATGTTTGAGGCCAGCCTGGCTCACATAGTAAGACTCTGTTTTAAAGACAAATTTTTCTCCCACCATCCCAGCATTCTTGGGCTCAGTACCCTTCGCCCCCCCCAACCTGTTAGATTGAAAAGTGGCTCAAGCTGACCACAGGCTGAGGTGGCCATAGTCATATCCTCTGGGGCAGGTGTCTGTCTGGGAAGCAAGGGTCCAAGTGTGTCCCAGCTCCTCCCAGCCTATGCTGGCTCTTCCAGGTGGACAAGGAGAAGAAGCAGGTGACGGTGGAAGCTGGTATCCTCCTGGTGGACCTGCACCCACAGCTGGACAAGCATGGCCTAGCCCTGTCTAAGTAAGGGTCCCTGCTCCAGCCCTACCTGGGCCAGGGCTGTCTCTTCCCTGCTTGCCCTGGGCCCAGGATCTGGCATTGAGAGAGTCACGCTTCTTGGGGTGTGCCTCTTCCTCAGAGCTCTGCCTTTCCTACTCAGGCTGCCTTACTGGTCAGGCTCCATGGTCTAGGGGGAAACAGATCCATGTTTGGCAGAGTTTTGAGCAATGGTCTCGGACCAGGATGACACAGTTAGGGATTGAGTCTTTCTGAAAGGACTCTATATACAATGGGTAATATACAATATACGATTACAGAGCCCAACACCCAAAGAGAGGCAAAAACAGCACTGGAGGGCGGAAGGGCAGGGCGATCCTTCCTGAGATGGCTTTCTTGTCCCTCCATTCAAGTGTAGTTGTCATTGCTCACCTTAGTGCTATGCGTTGCCACCGACACAGCAGTCAAATGCAGCTAACAAGGTGACTCTGTGACTGTGGATTTTACCCAAGAGAAAGCACTGCCAGGGGTTTGAACACTGGTAGAGAAGTTTCACTGCGTCTGGAATTAACCCTGTAGATATCTGTGGCTGATCTTCAAGTGTTGGTGTCAGCTTGCCTCAGCCCTTCCTAGCTCAGTCCCCACAACTCTGCATTATGGAAACCATTATCCCCACCTCTCCAAAGGTCAGGATGACTGACATTTATAAACGTTGCTCGGGCTCTAGAGAACTAAATACAGATAAAACCTAGACCCCCTGCCTTCAAGGAGCTCCAGCAAGGAACAGGTGGATGCAGAAACTGACCAGCACCGAATAGGAAATAGGTTCAATGTCAGTGACGTGGTAAGACTTCAGAGGACCTTAAGTTCAGCATTACTCATTCTGAGCCTAGAGCCCAGTCTAAGGAGCTTAGCTTTCTCCTAGGATCCCAAGGAAGCTGTGTAGGTTTCCAGATAGGACAAGTGACTGGTCTCTCTCCCCCTCCTTCCTTTCCAGCTCAGGGATGCTCACCTGCACAGACCTGATGGGTTATCTGTGTGTTGAGAATGAGGGCAGTACCGTGAGCCTTGGTGGGGTAGGAGCAGTGGAGTCTCAGCCAGATCATGTGGCTGTGCTTGGAGAAGATGCCTTTGGTAGACAGGGAAAAGGGGCCTATTAAGCTGCAGAGGCCTCAAAGACTAAACATATAGGCCTCCCTGCAAAGTGGCCCATGTCCCAACCAGCTAATCTGATGGTCCATGGAAATCATGCAAACAGGGGTCCCCGAGAGATGGACTGATTACAAGCTGGCCCTCAAAGGCGAAGGGGGAATTTTCAGGAAGAAAGAGAGTCATCTACACCAAGGAGCTTCCATTGTCCAAGCCTAACTGATCTGTGGTGTCCCTCTTGCTCCACCTGCCCAACCCAGCCTGGGAGCGGTGTCTGATGTGACGGTCGCCGGCGTCATTGGGTCTGGAACACACAACACAGGGATCAAGCATGGCATCCTGGCCACTCAGGTGAGTCTCCCGTGTCCATGGCAGGGTAGGTTACAGCTCCACATGGGCCTCAGAGACTTGACAGGTGCCCCCAGAAATACCACCCCGTTTCCCAAACCTTCTCAGTCCTGAAGGAGCCCCAGGTTTGTCAAAGCTGTAGCCGTCCCAAATGACACCCTCATCCCCAGCCCCGCATATCCTCACCTGCAGCACAAGGCAAGGGGTGGGCAGAGCAGGGGGCGGCAACTCCATTGGAACCAGGAACCAGGCGGGGGATGGAATTACCCCACGACAGCAGTGGAGGTAGAGCCTGGGGAAGGCACAGGGCAACCTGTGGCCAAGTCTGCTTGTCCTTCACCAAAATCACAGCTTAAACTTCACTTGATGAAAATCCAGTTTGGGGAAGTAGTTGAGAGTACTAGTTTGGACATTCAAGCCTGAATCTTAACCTTTGTCCACCACTCCCCGGGTATGTTCACACTGGTAGACCCTAGCTTCTGGGTTCTGGATTCATTTCGGTTAAATTCAGCTAAAATGAAGATAGCCCAACCCACAGGGAGAAGACAGAGGTAAGGCCATAAATGAATGAGCATGGGACCTTCATCAGGAGCAGCCTTTCTGAAACGTAACAGCTTCAGCTTTCCACACTGACAACCTGGAGTCCTTCGTGGCTTTTGCCATCTTAAAGCTGGGCTTACTGGCCAAGGGGCCCAGTGGTAATTGGGGGTAGAGACAGCCAGACAGGACCCACAGGATATGAGCCCAGCTCTTTCCACTCTCCAGGACTGATGTCAAGCTGGTCATATCAGTTGCTATACACTAGTCATTAGGGTATAAAATTAATTTAAAGTGGTCACCCATAAGAACACACATAGGATTACTCTTCCTTGGAAGTCCCACTGAGCAGGCCTGGAATTGCAGGGGAGGGCTTGTTCTATGTTACAGTCATACCAATGGCAACTATATTTATGGGTCTTTTTTTTTTTTGGCACTATAACAAAATATCTGAAGAAAATCAGCTTCAAGAAGGAAAATTCTATTTTTGCTCATGGTTTTGGTGGAAGGGTGTGGCCCAGGAAAGTTACTTACCCACAGCAGCCAGGACCCAGAGTCAGCAAAACAAGAAGAAACTAGGGACAGGAAAGCTCCTTCCAGGGCATGCCCCCAATACTGTATTTCTTCCAGTTGGACCCCAAAACTTGATTTTTCACAAATTCCATCAAATTAGAGCCCACCCCTAAATTGCTCTGAGGTTAGATCTGTCATGAGCTAATGGCTTTCCCCAAACCTCTCAGCAACAAAGATTTTTATGTATGTACCCTTTAGGGACAGTTCAGATTCAAGCAAAACTGCAGAGGCAAGGCGAAGGGGGTGGATAGCTTTCAAATCAGGAGGAGGATAATCACAGACCTCACGCTTGATCCTTCTGCCAACATCACGTGAACAGTTAATGAAGAGGCCACCCTTCACAGGCCTCTTCGATGCTTACGAAGCATCTCACAGGCATACTGTCTCTCCAGGCTCTGAATCTTCAACAGAGCCCAGGCTTCTGTAACAAGCACCGAGACGCCCCCTCTTGCCACATCTGGTCACCATGTCCCATTTCTGTCAGTTCCTCCTCTCTGCTCTCTGGTCACTGTTAATCAGGATTAGTTCGGCTGTAGCTGTCCTCTCTCCCAGAGCAACCAACCACCAACCACATGTGCCAGAAGCAATTTCCATCCAAATTAGCAGGTAGCAGAGTACAGAGAAGGACCTCAATAGCCATGAGAGAGAGAGAGAGAGAGAGAGAGACCATCTAGAAATGGTGACTGCAGGGGCCGCTATTAGTTTGCAACCAAATACCTCACTACTAAAAAAAAAAAAAAAACAAAACCTAAGTTTCTGGTCAGGTGAGGGTAGACAGAAGGATTATTTCCTTGAATTGGGGGTGTCCCCTATTAAAGAAGAAGATTCCACATAGCTGGGGAAGGCTGTTGGGACCACATGCCCCTGTCCCATCTCAGGGTATATATGTGCTCTCTTCGCCTTGTCAAGCATCTTCCCTGAGGATCTGTGCCCTGAGAGAACCCCCGGCCAGAGGAAGCTAGCTGCTTCTTGACTGTGAAGACACAGAACGAGGAAGGAGAAGCCAAGCCTGCAGGGTCCCATGTGATGCTGCATGATGGCGGACTCTGCTCTACTGAGAGCTGAGGCCAAACATGGCTTCCTCTTCTCTCCTGATTCCCAGAATCCCCTCTCAGGAAGTAACAGTAGACCTGGCTAGGAAGTTGTGTGGCTGACCGTGGTGGCCCCTGGGCATAGGTGCTCTCTGGCCTCTGTTGGAAGGACAGGCCAGGAAGTGGGGCGGTGACTAGCAGGTTCTTGAGTGTGACACCTTCTCCGGCCACCAGGTGGTAGCCCTGACCCTGATGACGGCTGATGGGGCAGTTCTGGAGTGCTCCGAGTCAAGCAATGCAGATGTGTTCCAGGCTGCTCGGGTGCATCTGGGCTGTCTGGGCGTCATCCTCACCGTCACCCTGCAGTGCGTGCCACAGTTCCACCTGCAGGAGACATCCTTCCCTTCAACCCTCAAAGAGGTACTTGGCTTTTGCTCTCCATCGCCCAGCCTCAGAAAACAAACAGAGGTCCTGACAAAGGGTCCCAGCCCTCAGACAGTTCCCATGGACTTCTGGTACCCTGAAGAGAGAGGGATCTTATTTCACCAGACTTTTCTTGACCCAAAAGAGACTGTGGTCAGAACCCTGGTGGGCTGTAACTGACACGTGGATGTGGAAACTGTTTGGGCAGAAAGCTGCCTCAGGAAAAGTGGGGACAGGCTGTTCTGAAGGGCATTGACTCCTGCCTGTCCTGCAGAGGACATTCCAGGGCTCCCTTACCATGGAAGACACACAGGCTTAGATCTGGGTCTAATCTCTAAACAGGATCACATCCTAAGGAACAGTGACAGAGATTTTCAACCCCCTGGGCAGTTGATCAAGAGAGGTTCCATCACCCAAAAATAGTGGGGCTTTTGCAAAAGAAAGGGGACTTTGAAAACAGGGCATTTGGCTGATGAAAGAGCACAGAGAGGCCACAAAGGAGACAGAGAGGTTAGCCAGACAGGAATGAAGATGGTGAGGAGAAGGTGCTGTCCTAAAAGCAGTAGGTAATGGGCATCCACGGGATGCTGCCGGGAGGCAGAGATCAATAAATTGCCGGGTCAGATCAATCCCAGGAGAACATTGCTGAAATCCATGAGGACAGCCGCAAAATAAGTCTTAGAGGTTAAGAGAGAAGGGCTATCACAGTCCAGGAAGGAGTGGGCAGCTAAGACCATGTTCCATCAGAAGGAGGTCATGCTCTTGCACTCTTCATTGTTGGATGGTTTGTCTTACCTCTCGGTTCAGCTAGAATGTATGGATGTATAAGCTGGAGCTTTTGGCCAACAAATAAAGGGCTAGATTCTCCCTGCCAGACAATGGGCTTTAGCCTCCACCTTTTCATCAGACAGATCTGGGTGAATGGACCGTCTCCTGACAGCTGCTTGTCCTGCCTCCTTTGACCTAGTTCAGTAGCGCTGAAATCAGTTGCAGACAAGTCTTGGGTCCCTTAGGGCTTCCTCTTAGGCTGCCTCGCCCACTCCAACATACACATAGGCCCACTCATGTGCACATGCACACGGATAGACATGTACATGTGAATGTCCACCCCTGCATGCATAATGTACACTCACACATGTGCTATGTGTATACGTGTGCAATCATACAGAAGCACAAACGTGCATACTCATGTTCTCATGAACAAATACACACAAATCAAGCCATGATACACCTTATAAGAATAGCTTGTGAGCCTGGTGGGAGGAGGGTTGTCTTCATGATGGTGGGATCAGGCATGGTTCCATTCAGCAACTACTCAGGGCACTGTTGCCTGTGAATCACTGTAGTGGCCCCAGGAAGGAAGATGGGTGGACAAGTGAGACTCTCAAGATCTGGAGCCTAGAAAATGGCCCCATTACATTGCTGCTGGGTTCCTAGAGTTCAATCCAGGCACCACCTAGTCCAAGACCACGACTCTTCCTCAAACCACTGCTTGTCAACTCCAAGACATCTATACTCTGGTTCTAAATTTTTCCTGCACCTGCCTGGTGGATTCCATGGAGACATGATTTGTGCTGTGATATCATCTCCAAGGAGGCCATAATGAGTGCTATAAGACTCCACTGTGGCTCAGAGATAAGAAGTGATGAAGATGATGGTGATGAACACGAGGCTGATAGTGATGGTAATGATGAAGAAAAAGATGATGATGAAGCTGGTGATGGTGATGACTAGGATGATGGTGATGAAGATGGTGGTGGTGGACTTGATGATGGCGGTGGTGATGATGATGATGAAGGCGATGATGAGAAAGATGGGATGATGACAGTGATGGCAATTAGCATAAAAGCAGTAGTACTAGATACAAGACTTGGAGCCTATGTAGTGGCTCCTTGTGCCTGCTACATTTTAAGTACTTTCTGGTCATAGTTTCTTATTTGGTCTTCATAACAATCCCACTTGCTGCTGACATTGGCTCCAGTTTAGACACACCACTAATAATAATTCCTTAATCCTCGATAAAATGTCACTCGTCTCTTCTAAGCTACTTGGGAAAGTTAATACATATGTGAATGATTTTAATACCCGTCATATTTTAAGACCTATACCATACTATTGGTAATATTAAGACAACTTAAGTATTTTCTCCTATTGGAAATAAGCCAAGACATAACTAAGTTTTGACTTTCAGACTTTTCCTGACTTCTTCCTGGGACTAACAGCCCCTCCCAGGACTAGTTCCTTTTGCACGACTGTCACCAGTCCATGACAGAAGCATCTTAAAAGAGAAAGGGTTTCTTTGAGCTCACAGTGTCAGGGCATTCTGCCAGTCATGGCAGGGAGAGCCCAGGAGACAGAGCAGAAAGCAGAGGAGGAGTACAGAGAGGGACCAGGGCAAGTTACCCACCTCCTCCAACTATGCCGTACCTTTGACCCATTGCCACTTCCCACAATGCCCTCCCATTTTGAGTCCACCAAGAGATTGGTTCATTGATCCAGCCCTCATGATCTAATCATCTCTGGTAACCACCCCCACACACAGCCCCACCCAGGTGGGCTTCACTGCTCTAGGTGTTTCTCAATCAAGTGGACAGACAAGATCATCTGTCCTACTTTCCTTTCGTCTCGTGCCAGGTCCTCGACAACCTGGACAGCCACCTGAAGAAGTCAGAGTACTTCCGCTTCCTCTGGTTTCCTCACAGTGAGAACGTCAGCATCATCTACCAAGACCACACCAACAAGGTAGCCGCAGTGTGGGCCCAACCTTGCCCAGTATGCTAGGGCAGGGGGCTGCCAGTCACCAGCGCACACACACTCTCCATCCTCACCACACCCATCGCCTGCACACCCTCCTCATTAAGGGTGGCTGACATTTGTGGTCCTGATGGCCAGGGAAATGGGCTTGTCCACAAAATTGCAGTTATGAAGTAGCAACATTTTGTGGTTGGAGTCACCACCTGAGGAATTGTATCAAGGGGTCAGCAGCATTCGAAAGGTTGAGAGCCACTGCTGTAGGATAACAGTGTAGGGTTGTGGCTGATAGACTCCTAGACCAGGAGGAGGGACATCTTTGTCTTATGAAAAATAAATGCAGGCTGGAGAGATAGCTCATGTGGAAAAGGCATTTACTGCCAAGCTTGCTCACCTTAGTTCAATTCCTGGGACCCACATGGTGTAAATTAGCTCTGCTTTGGAGAAATAAGGCTTCCCAGTTGTCCTGGTATGTGAGTCATCTCACTTTCCTCCCTCCCCCTCTAACATGAGGTCACTCCTGGGATGAGTCTTATAATCGGACATTATAATAAAGAAGTCTGTAGAGATGCTCAGAGGTTAAGAGCACTGGCTGGCCTTCCAAAGGTCCCGAGTTTAATTCTCAACAACCACATGGTGGCTCACAACCATCTGCAATGAGATCTGGTGCCCTCTTCTGGCCTTCAGGCGTACATGCAGGCAGAATACTGTTATAAATAATAAATCTTAAAAAAAAAAGAAATCAGAAGGCAGATGAGCCCCTGATGCCTAACTCATAATAATTATCTCTGCCAGGCCCCCTCCTCTGCATCCAACTGGTTTTGGGACTATGCCATTGGGTTCTACCTGCTGGAGTTCTTGCTCTGGATCAGGTAGGAATGCCATGAGACCTTTGTTTCATCTTCTGTTCCCTGTGGAGGGTGCTATTCATTAGATGAGCCCGCCTTTACTCCAGCAAGCTGGGTCTGTCTCCTGGGTCTAGCCCTGGCTGCACAGTGGAATCACCCCAGGGTTCATTCTGAGGGCAAGGAAGGTCATTAGAAGGACTGGAAGGAATATGTTTAGTAAGGCACCCCAGGGGCTGTGAGCCAGTGGATGGGAGAGGCAAGGGGAATTGAATGTATGTGTCTAGGGAGAGAGGGTAGATTCATGTGTGCAATGGCTGAACTGAGTCAGAGGAGAGGTAGGAAAAGCAGTGGATGGGTGTTGCTGGAGATGTGGATGGATTCTAAATGTTAGTTGGTTGTTTTTTGTTGTTGTTTTTGTTGAGGTTTTGTTTTGTTTTTTGAGACAGGGTTTCTCTGTAGCCTTGGCTATCCTGGACTCACTTTGTAGACCAGGCTGGCCTCGAACTCACAGAGGTCCACCTGCCCCTGCCTCCCTGAGTGCTGGGATTACAGGCATGCGCCACCCCGCCCACCTTGTTAGTCAGTTTTTTGTTGCTGTGACAAAACCCATGAGGAAGTCATTTTAAAGGAAGAAAGGGTTATTTTGGCTCCTGAGTTCAGAGGTTCTGGGCTTTGGAGGGTACACTACACCCAAACCACTGACTATCTCTGAGAAGTGGAAGTGTCAGGCCAATAAGGAATATCAGGAGAGCCCAGACACAGATGGAAAAGTCTCAGGACAACTGAGGCTGGTCTTGTTGGTCACTGTCAGAGACTGTAGATGTATTCAGTGGTACATTGTTAGAAGCAGGAAGGAATGTTGTCTTTGACACGGAGTCACTTGAAGCACATGGACGTCCAGGTACTTTGTCCTGGGTCGGCTTCCCAATGGAAGGAGATGAGGAAACAGGACTCCTCCCTTCTGGAATTTTATTTGTTACCACTATGATCTCCTCCTATAAGCTTTGCTTTTTGGGTCAGCTGGAGAGTTTGTTCTCTGGCAAGCTTGGTAACGTCTCCATGCCTCAGTTTCCCTGTCTGAAGAGAGAAGGCAGTGATAGCGTCCCATCTCAGGACAGGCTGAGACAGCTTAAGCCTTCACCGAACCACTGGAAGGAGGACAGCATGTAAGGCAGGCCATCACCCCTTGCCTTTCACACATGTCTCACTCTGCAGGCTTTTAACACTCCAAGTCTCCTATCCAGAGGGAAGGGGCTGCAGGCCCAGGGTGGGCCTGGCAGAAATGCCGCTTGGTGCTGGTTAAGTCAGGTCCAGCCTGCTCACTAGACCAACCTCAGCTACAGGCATTTCTCATCCCCTCCCCCCCGTTTCACGATGACACCACACCCTCAGCCCCATGGCAGCCAAGTCCGTCCACAACCCTGCAACCCTCCGCCCTCCACCCAGCAGCCAAGCTTATCACTCCAAGAGATAAAAACCGGTGTTACTTCTAACCAGGGGCAAAGGAGACTTTCTTTAAGATGTGATCACATGTCACGCAGCCCACTGTTAATTGAACCACCCGCTGGCTCCTGTGTATTCTCTCCTGCCTGAACCAGGAAAGCCAGCCATCTGTTGGAGCCTTATTGCTGTGGGCCTTCAGTGGGACATGTTAAGAGCCAGCTCAGCTGTGGAAGACCCTGAGTTGTTCTTTGCCTTGGTGACTGACATGGCCTGGACCCCCAGACCTTCAGGAGATGAATTCACAGTAAATGGGGGGGGCCTCCCTGTCATGGTCCCCACCAAAAGCTTTGGGACTTCAGCCCCCAGGTCTGACTCCAGCCAGTCCTCTGGGGCTACCCTTGCTAGTGCTGTCTGCTCCTGCAGCCAAGGTTCCTGCAGGCCACGACTTTGTATCCCTCACCCACTGGGATGACTTCCCAGCCTTTCCAGGTCCTGAGCCTTTGGTGAAGTGTCACGGTGGGAAGGCTCTGGGGCCTCAGACAGATCCAGATGGTGATGAATGCCCCGGAGGCCCAGTGGACAGATAGGGATGTTAGCACCAGTGGACAGATAGGGATGTTAGCACGTGACCTGAGCCCCTCCCAGGCAGGGGCCGCGAGTGCCAGGTCCCATTTTGTACCACCCTGGGCAATGCTGTACCACGCTGGGCCCATGCCTATGGTGTTCTTGGCTTTGCCGCATAGGTTCAATGAACACTTAGGGTTTTCATAAAGAAAAAGAAAAGGGGAGACTGTGCCCTACTTGAGTGTATACACGTGTGTATGAGCGTGTCTTTGCATTTTTTTGTGTGGGTGTCTTTGCACTTGCATGTGTGTCTCTGTGTGTGTGCACATGTGTACATGTATGTCTGTGTATGTTTCTCTGTATGTGTGTTTGTGTGGTGTATATTCATGTGTGTGTGTGTGTGTGTGTTTTGGAAATGATAGTATGGTGAGCTTTCTAGAGCCAAATGCTAGAAGGCAGGTGTGTCTTCACCCAAAGAGCACTGAGCTCTTCTTATAGTTGCCCAGGGAACGTCCAGCATTGTTTCTAGGGGCAAAAGTCTAACCCAGGACCCTCTCCTGGGACACTGGCCACTTTTAGCTGCTTACTCTTGGCAGAGCTGGACCAAGGCTCCCAGGGGGTAGAAGGGGAGTGAACGGCACATTCCTTAGGGAGCTGAGCCTGGTAGGTACCTGCTGAAGTTAAAACTCCACTCAGCCCTGTCTTAGCGGGCCAGGAGCCCAGCTAGGCTCTGAGACATGGACATTTGTTCTCCTGTGGCTTAAAGCGACAAGACACTGCACACAGTCCTTAGGGGTGTTGGTAAGTGAAAGGAGAGGAAGTGGGCGCTACCGCTACCCAGACCAACACCATACGGGCCCAGGCCGGGTACAACAAGGCCGCTAGTGGACGAGGAGTGAGGGTCTGGTTTGAAAAGGACTCACTCCGTGCCTGCACACGGCTAACACGCAGTAAATACCGGTCCCGGCCCCTCCGCCCTGTCCCCGCAGCACCTTCCTGCCATGCCTGGTGGGCTGGATCAACCGCTTCTTCTTCTGGCTGCTCTTCCGCCGCAAGAAGGAGAGCTGCAACCTCAGCCACAAGATCTTCACCTACGAGTGTCGCTTCAAGCAGCACGTCCAAGACTGGGCCATCCCCAGGTACAGCCATTCCCGGATAGGGCCATCCCCAAGGAAGACATTCCCCAGACAGTTCACCCCACCTCGGGCCTACCATGAAGAAATGAGCCCCCCCTCGAGAGCTGGGAGTCCCTGTTGTCATGAGCATCCCGGGCTCAGGTCCCACGGGGCCCGGAGCCCTGTGTAGAGCCGTGGAGGAGGACTGGGGTGGCCCCTTCTTAATCGGAAGCCTCTCCTGGGCTGATGGCAGGGAGAAGACCAAGGAGGCCCTGCTGGAGCTAAAGGCCATGCTGGAAGCCCACCCCAAGGTGGTGGCCCACTACCCCGTGGAGGTGCGCTTCACCCGAGGTGACGAGATCCTGCTGAGCCCCTGCTTCCGGAGGGACAGCTGCTACATGAACATCATCATGTACAGGTGATAGCTCGCCAGAGGGTGTGTCCTGGGGGAGGGGAACCGCCCCTCGTGTGTAAAGGGGTTCCTCTCCTTCTCCAATCTCCGAGTGCGTTTTCTGAGGCCGCCTTCTCTACCGGTCAGCTGGAGACGGTGCCTCACTCTGCTGCGTCTTATAATGTCCTCTCCCTGGAGACTCTTGTGACACATGCCACATAGAGGCTGTGCACGTGGCTAGGGTGGGGCTCACGCGTCGCCTGTACGCATGTCTCCTCACCTTCAGCGGTGAGAGCTGACACGGGATGCATTTGAAGGTGTTTGCCTGAAATCGCAGCACCAAAGTCAGTTTGGGGGCTGAGCCACTTTGGGGCTGAGGAGCTGGGCTTCACAGCCTTGCTTCCCAGACTCAAACGACGTCATCTGGGGATTCCAAGGCACTGGCCAAAGTACTGTGTGTGATAGGTGTGAGTATTGTGTGTGACTAGCATGTGTGGGCGCTGGGCAACCATCGTGTGTATTGTGCATGAATATCATGTGTGAATATAGCTAACTATTGTGTGTGTGTGTGTATGATCTGTGAGGATTTTTGTTATATGTATTGTGTGAATACCGCATGTATGAACAGAATGTGGTACGTATTGTCACTGCAAGTGGCAATACAGGGGGGACCGGTTCTGACAGACACACTGTTAGCAATTTCGTCACAGTGAACATCACCCTGTGCGAACTTCTATGGCACTCTCTCCTGCACACTCCTAGGCTGCACACCCCTGCTACTTCTAGGCTGCATGCCTTTACAGTACCTGGTATCTGTTGTATACTGTTGTATGCTATTGTAGCTCAGCTGTGTAAATCAATGATCCGGGCAAGAGGACTTTTCAGCCCCATTCCCTTAGGGGTCTGTCTTTGGTCAAGATCAAACTCACAGTAATGTCCAGGTACCCACCGGTGACTATAAGAAGGGACAAAGTCTCGGGGAATGCTTGGGGATGTGTAATGAGCAGAAGCCCTTGGGTGCCTGAGCGGCTGTGCTGTCCTTCAGGGAGAGCCAGCCTGATCTCCAGTCACCCACCAGATTAGGGACAGGTCAGAGGCAATGGTGGTGCATCATGGGACAGGGCCAGATAACCACTTTCTTCCCGTCCACTCTAGGCCCTATGGCAAGGATGTGCCTCGGCTGGACTACTGGCTGGCCTATGAGACCATCATGAAGAAGTTTGGAGGCCGGCCCCACTGGGCAAAGGTAAACCGCTCAGAGGCTGTGGGTGCAGCGGCTATGTGCTCTACATCCACCCGAGGGCGCCCTCCTCCCGGTCATTCTGAGGCACTCTGCCCAGCCTCTTAACCAGCTAGTTAAAGGGCACTTGAATATAGTTCTCCTGCCCTCTGGCTCTGGAAGCCCAGACATTGCTGGGCCCTTAGGGTCTTCATAGACACTTCCTTCACTTTATCAGACTTTCCTGTGGAGCTTGTGAACAAGATAAGGTAGGCATCAGGGTGCCCATTTAACAACTAGAAAAGCGAAGGCCTTTGTATTTGGTGGGACCAGAGCCCAGCCATCCATGGTATCATGGGATGGCAGATACCAGTGATGCATTCTAAGCCCTTCCAGATTTGCTTTCCAAGCCCCTTCCTTTCTGCTTGGGGTGGGGGAGGGACTGTACTGTGAGTAAGCAGGGGGCCGGGGACACCCAGTGTCATTGATGGAGGCTCAGGGCCTCTGGGTAGCTGGTCTGCAGCCTCGCTGAACCTGTCAGCTCTGTGAGGGCAAAGCCTGCTGCTTCCGGTTGCTCCCACAGGCCCACAACTGCACCAGGAAGGACTTTGAAAAGATGTACCCCGCCTTTCGCAAGTTCTGTGACATCCGTGAGAAGCTGGACCCCACTGGGATGTTCTTGAATTCGTACCTGGAGAAGGTGTTCTACTAAAGCAGGGGTGGAAACAAGCTGCCCCGACTCCCACACTTCTGCTGCCTTTGAGAGGTTGGTCAGAGCCATGTCCCATAGGCACAATGGGCCGGCCTCCCCTCCTGACCACAGAGAGGGGCTCTCTGTGCCTTCTCTAACATCTTCCTAACACCCCAGGCAAGATGTGGCTGCTCACCCAAATTCCTGTTTGCATTTCCACGAGTCACGCGTACATTAAAATCATCCTAGAAGAAGGGAACTCCTGGACATGTCATATCTCTCCAGAGTAGGGATTTGGTCATTTCTAGGTTCTGCCTGTCCATCAGGTATAGAGAGATTGCTGGGGCCTACAGTTCTCCATCCCTCTTCAGAAGGGATCTCTTGGCAAGAGTCTCTGCATGAGCGTGCTCTGCTTTCTCTTATCCTTAAAGGTCCTTTAGATGCCTAGACACTGTTTGTCGGGGGAGCAGTCTTCCAGGTGGGTTCACGTGGCCTCCTGACTGCCATGGCCTGACCCTCACAGCATCTCTTTCAGGAGGTGTTTAGAGTGGAACTTGCCTCCTCTTTCTAATAAAGACCAGTGGTTGGTCCCTGTCTTTCTCTCCCTTCACCTCAGAGACAGTTCTTTGGAGTGGGGTTCCTGCCTCGTCCCTGCCCTTCCCCGGGTATCGTTCTCGTTGTCCTCTTCACAGATGTTATTTCAGTTTGCTTTGTGGCCTTTCTGGAGTGTCCCTTGGAGAACCAAGATGCTCCATGTGCTTTGTAAGAATTAAAAGACCCAGAAGATATTTTTCTGCACTTGAGAAAGTCATCTTTTAATTCTGTATCTCATAAAAAGGTTGAAAGGCGAAATGCACTTACCAACCAAACTGCCAGATCAACAGAGGGTCTTGGATACACAAAGGCCAAGGAGCACATAAAAGTGCATTCAACATCATTGCATCTTAGGGAAGTGCAAATGAAGCCACACTGACATGCCCTTATTAGCAGACATTTAAAGGTAGAAGCTTACTTAAAATGTTTTTGAATTAGCTTCATAACTTGACTGCCTGTTTCTCGTGTGTGGACTTGGTGGCAATGTCACGTCGACAAATTGAAAAGTTCAACATGCTCATTGGGGGAAGCTTTGGGGCCATTACAGTCCACTTTAGGGACATAAGAGTCCACACTAACCTTAGCCTAGCAGTAAGTCCCTTGCTATAGATGTATCCATCGGTAGTTTTCCCCTGGCGGGCTTGGAAATGGATTGGTGCAGCTGACGAGAGTAAATGTGGGGCCGGGGAGATGGCTCCGAGTTTAAGAGCATGCACGGCTCTTGTTGAGGACCCTGGTTTGATTCCTAGCCCATGATCAGGAGGCCACCTAGAGCTCTCCAGCTCCCTCTTCTGGACTCTGTGAGCGCCTGCATTTCTGTGCACAAACCCACACACAGACACGCATGCACACACACAAGTAAAAATAAATCTTGGGGATGGGGCAGAAATAATAGCCAACGAAACCCGGGGGCATTGGGAATCTCCAGGTCTAAACCAGCCTACTCTTATCCTTCCACATAAGAGGAAGCTAAGGCTGAGGCAAGTGGAGAAACTCGTCAGCATCTCAGAGCAAGCTGCAAAAGGCAGCGCCTTTAAACTCTTCAACCAAAGGGAAGGGCAAAGAAACGGACTGCAGAGGCAAATACTTGTTTAACGGCAACCACAGGGCCGTCTGATAGCAAGACGTCATGTATCACTCAACCAGTGAAGAACACGGCCACCCAACCCCGCTGGGGCTAGCGGGCATGACCAACATGTCTACTGACCAGCCTTGGCTTCACTGTAATGGCAGCTTGCCATCACTGGGCTTGCAAGATTGCCTGTCCCATTATTCATCTGATTCTATGGCACATCTGGAAAACCCCATGAAAGGACGAGAAGAGGTTGAACCCTATTCTGGGAAAAATCCACACATGGAATCTCCCACCCCACTTTAACTCATAAACAACCCCCCTTCTCTTAAGCTTCCTCAGAAAGGGTGCCATCCAAACCCCAGTGGCTCCACTCTCTAGGGAAGCCTTCACTTCCTCACACGGCCTTCTGTCCTTCTCTTTGGTGTGTGTCTCTCTCCATGCCCACACCTAAATAATCATGGATTGTCTTTTCCTAGTCCTAAACTTTATTTACTCAACTCCAACTTTGCTTCATCCTGACTCATTCTAAAAAATGATAGGTTTGCAGCCAAAGGTTGACACCCAGGCAGGAGACTGGGGAGAGCATCCTCACTGCTGGAGATGGGAGTGTGCTTTACAGTGTATACAGGCAGGATACAGACAGTGAAGGACTCGGTCCAATGACTTAGATCTGAAATCCCAGTAGTTGGCTTAATTCTCCAATTCCCAGATTGCTCAGCCAACCCAATGGTCTGGAAATTTCCGTTCTGATTGCCAGAACACCTGTGAGCCCTGAGGGACTTTGGCCTCTGATGAATGCAATTTATTCTTTCCCGGTGTCTTCTGGTGACTGATTGCTGTCTGTCCTACAGATTCTCATAGCACCATCCATTTGATGCTGAGTGCTGGGTGCTATGTGCTGAGCCTCTACACTGGGCTCCTGAGGGCATCGCTGATCCCCCTTTTCTTCCTCCTTCTGTTTTCCTCCTGTTACTTCTGTTCCAAGTTCCCATTGGCTGGGTTCTGTCTTGGAGCCTCTTCCCCATCAGCAGAACCTGAAGCATCATGGGCCAGCTCCTCTGCCCACTGGTGGCAAACACTAGACCCCTCTCTGGCTGTGGGAACTCCTGGGTACTGAGGTGTGCACCTGCCTGCCAAGCCCAGACTCTGATAAGTGGGCAGTAATCATTAGAGCATCCAAGAATTTAAAATGGAGTTGAACGATGAGGACCAGGGCTCTCCTGACCAGCGTATGCTTGTGCCTTGGATGGGGACGGGAAGGGGGAGGGAGCTAGTTAAATCATAGCACACCATCAGCTCTCCAAGCTGGATTTGGGGCAAGAGGTGACCAACCACACTTCTCCTCTCCACATGCCCAGTTGTCCCCACACCCCTCAGGTAGGCAGATGAGAAAAGGAGGGGCCCAGGTGAGTACCGAGGCTCCCATGGGAGGAGCCACCAGCTCATCACTCTGAGGTTCTTGCCAAACCTAAATGCATGGGACACTTAAGGCTGAAGACAAGTGGCCCTTGTGCCCTGGGGACTCTGGCTCAGAACGGGACAAACTTAGACAAGTTGACCAGGCCACCTGCGTGGCCGTCCGAATTTGTGATGTTCCCACAGGCTCACATGTCTGAGCACTTGATCTCCATCTGGTGGAGATGTGCGGGGGAGGTTGTGGGTTGTGGAACAATTAGGAGATGAAGCTTCACAGTGTCTGGAACTGTCAGCCAGAATAAGCTCTTTCTCCCGAGAGTCGCTGTTATTTGGATAATTTTTGTCACAGCCATAGGAACTAACCCAAACTGGAGAATGGATAAACTGCTACCTTGGAGCCTTAGCTAAGACATGGTGACCTGCCAGGATAGCATACTGGTAGAGGGGACTGGGGAGAGTCACTGAAACTCACCAACAGGGGACCACAGAGCTCAGGGGAACAGACCTCTCTAGTCATTCCATGGGAGTCTTCTGTAGGTCTCTGGACTGGGCTTCGTGCTGTCCCCAGTGGCTGTACCCAGGAGGAAATCTAAACCTAAACTGACCTTGAGTGTGTCAGAGGAGGGAGAAGACACCAAACTCTGTATACTGCGCTGGCTTTAGATTTATAAGTGAGGTCTCAAGGCTAGAGAAATGGCTCCGTGGTTAAGAGCACTGACTGTCTGCTCTTCCAAAAGACCCAGTTCAATTCCCAGCACCCACATGGGAGCTCACAACTGCCTGTAACTCCAGTTTCAGGGATTCTGACACCCTCACACAAATGCACATAAAATTAAATTAATTATTTAATGTAAAAGGAGAAGTGAGGTCCCTGTAAGTAAGCTCCCTGTCTACAGTCTTGCCCAGGATGAATTCTCTATCATACAAATGGCAGAGAGGAAGCCAGAAAAATCCTCCCAAAGAGCCTAGTCACACAGGCCAAGGGGGTCTTGAAATAGGAATCCACAAAGAGGGCTAGCATCACCAGGCATCAGGTCACTAAAAGTCTAAGCGGCTGCCACCAGCTTTGCCTTGATGGCTTCTTTATGAGACAGGGCCTTTCAGAGATCAAGAAAAACCCAGACAATTCCGAAAGGTGGTCATCCATGTGTGTGGCTGGGTTCGTGTTCTTGGCATGTGTTTATAGACACGGATGTCTTTACACAGCCAGAGAAAGGCAATAGCATATTGTGTCGGGGACCATCGTGTTCACCATGTGACAGTTTCGAAGAACTAACTCTATCTTTAGGACCTGTTGGCTGCTGCTCTGAAAAAAAAACAAAACAAAACAAAACAAAAAAAAAACGCCCCTCACCTGGGACGATGTCAGTGTGTCATTGTGGTGGAGGTAAAGATGAGGTCTCAGAGAGTGCCTAGTGCCACTTAGGTCTCCCGGGTACCTGTACAAGTGAGGGTAGGCAGATCATGGTAGCCCAACCTATAAGGTCTCCGTTCCAGGCCTCCATCTATGCTAGAGATGGTCAGAGCCACTGCTGTACTGAGCTGGGGCAAGAAGAACTGTGCAAACACCGACGCTGCCCGGCCATCACGAAGCAATGCCCCAGTCGGCGAGAACTACAACAGAGATATTGGGGTCAGAGGTGAAACTAGATTGGAGTGTGGACAGCGTAGGGGCAAACAGTCTATTACGAACCCTGTGAGCTTGCCCTTCATAGTGTGCCATTTGTTCTCTCACTGACGAACCAGTGAGGTGGGTGCTCACTGGTTCTAAGACAACACTGATGATCCAAGCCCCTTCTGTACTCTCTTCATTTTCTTTGTGCCTGCTACATTGACCAGGCTCTTTTAGAAAACGCCTAGGTCCGAGGAGGACACTGAGCCAGAAGCCTTGGAGGCTCTAAGGACACAGGGAAGCCCCTTGGTCCCCAAACCTGCTGTTTACTAGCTTCAGGGCTGCAGATAAACGGCCCCTGTCATTTCTACAGCGTCGATCACAATGGCTGCTCTCAAACCCTGCAAGTAACGAACTAAAGGCTCTCAATGGAGGTGCAGGGTACGGCTGGTCAGCGTCACCTTCTGGCGGCACCTGGTATTGCAGCTAACTCTACAGTTCAGCCTGAGCAGCGGATGAACTCAAAACCAAGAGAAGAGAGAAATAAAGGCCCAATAAAGAGGTAAAGATCGTATGGAGGGTCAGGGATCGGAGACCCCATGGTGCAGAAGGTGCCCCAGAGTTCCAAATTCTTACAAATAAAAAGAAAACTGCCTTAGTTTGGCCTCCTGCGGGCCAGTTTCCAAGGAAATTGTCAGTTACACATGAAAACACCCACGTGTCCCATCCTTTCTCTGCCTTGATTTTTCTGTGCATTCTCTGGGAGTGCTGAAATGGGAAGGGGGAAAAAAGTCCCTGGCCTCGGGAATTCACCTTGGTGGCTTATTGGGACATCCCTGTCCCTCTCAAAGCTAGACGGTCCCCCAATTGTGATGATGTCATTACTCTCCATTGCATGGCGAGTCCTACACAATGTCAGCTGTTACTTTTGAAGTTTACTCAGTGTGTGTGACCTTGTGTGCCGTTCCTCAGTCTTTTTTTACCCGTGCGTTCTGAGGCAAGATCTCTCATTGGGACCTGAGGTCCACAGATCACCAACAACCCCCCGGGACTCCCTTATACAGGAAAACCGAGTATAAAAACAGGCCAGGGGTACGCAGATCACAAGCCGGCTTTATTGGATTAGTTGCGTGGGGGGAAACGGCTCTTCCCGTGAGCAGCAAGTGCAGGCGTTAAAGAGTGCAGAATCCAGAGGAAGGGGGAGCTGCTGGAACCCCGAGGCCCACTGGCCTGGAGACATGCGGAACACTCTGGGGGGGTCTGTGGCGACCTCGGGGAGCAGGCGGGTTCACCCCTTGAGGCCCCTGCATCTGGGAGGGGAATGCTTCCATCTCATTCCGCTCTGAAAAGGAAGGAGAGTGGAGAAGAGAATCAATATTCCCCCCATCCCCAAGAAGCAGTCACCAGCACCCACATTCTTCCCACCAGGGACAAACATTTCCCAGAGCCAAGAAAATCAAGTTCCCCAGGGTTTTCCCAGTTTGCCGGTGTGCTCCTGCCACAGGGATAGGCACTGTGCCCAGAATGCATTCTGCTCCTGGTCTGGACTCCTGAGGACTTTCCGGCCCTCCCATCCCCACCCGCCACCCTCAGGGTCACAGAAAGGCTGCCTGCTTACTGGCTTTTCCTGCGGTACTCCTGCAGCGCTTTCTCCGCCACTGTGTCCATGAACTTGGGGTTGTCCCTAGAGACGTCTTCAGGTAGCACCACTGTGATGGGGTCAGAGTCAAACAGCTTCACCACCACCTCAGTGACACGGGAGGGAACCTCCGAGTCAGAAGAATGGGTCGTCACCTGGAAGAAGGAGGGAGAGGGCTCTATACCATGCCCACAGAGCGTGCCCTCCTTTGTCAAAGGATACGAAATTTCCCTTTGCCCCCTCAAGCAAATATGGCTCTTCTTGGTATACGTTACTACTCAAGATGTCTAGACAATTCCAAGGAAAAATATCCCCATTTGAAGGGACAAACGGTATTTGAAAAAGCTGACCAGAAATTCCAAATGATTTTTCACATGTTTCCTTGTTGTCTTATTTTCTTGCTTTTGCTTTGTTTGAGAGAGGGTCTCGCTGTGTTGTCTAGCCTGGCCTCAGTTTCCTCACTTTCCTGCCTCAGTTTCCTCAGTGCCAACTTACAGGCATGTGCCACCATGCCTGGCCCCAACATCTGCTTTACACACATGTTAGCTGGTCCGGGTTGACAGGGGTAGAGAGCTGTCCTCACTGGCTGACAATGAACCAATCCGTGTGCCGCTCGGCAGAGAGGCAGGAAAGCAACTCTACAGCCAGGCTGACAGGCCAACGACCCAAGGAAGTTACCCAATGTTCCCCATTCTTAGCAAGAGCCACAGAACCTCTTTCCTTCTTCGCCTTGGATGTTTGACCTCAAGGATCACGAAGGCATTTCAATACTACAATGTGCCTACGGTTTTCCTCGTCCCTGCTGACGGAAACTCATGTGGTAACGTTTGTCCCACTGCCTCTCTAAAAGGCACACGTCTCCTCTAGACCACCACATGGGCCTCGGCCTCATTGGGTGGAGACTCACGGTGGAGACGCGCAGGTAGTACTGGTCTTCGCCCTGGGTGAGGTTGGCCAGCTGGGACACCCAGTTGAACTGCCTGTTGAGCTGCTCCAGCAGGGATGAGGTGTTGAGCATCTTGCTCTGGAGGGAATGAAGAAGGTCGTTGTAGTGCTGGGTCAGCCTCTCGGCCATCTGGAGGGAGTCGTTCAGCTCCTGGCGAAGGTGAGCCTGGGCAGGGTTGTTGGTCGAGCAGTCTGCCGGGAGAAGAAACAGACAGAAGGCGGACGCGTGAAGGGAGAGTTGGAAGGGGAGGACAGTGTCCTTGGGAACCTGCAGCCGGAATCTGAAGCGGAGCTACTTCAGAGGAGGTCTGCAAACCGGTTCAACACAGTTCCCCCCACCCCGGAAACGAGCATCAAAGCACTGCTCCCTCCGTGCTTGGGGAAATAACGGCGGATGTGCTGAGCTGTGTCGGAACAGCATGGCCCAGCCCTTGTTGGGTGGTGGACATGACCAGTCTCGATTACTTTGGGGATGTCATCACCCTGATGACGACTACTCCATCTTTTCAGACTTGGAGTTACTCTCACTGCCTGAGTGGCTCCCAGGAATATTTTCCAAATGGGAGGAAGCTGTTGTGCCCTGGGCACCCCGCAGAGAAGAGGAGGAGTGTTTACTTAGGTGCACCTACTGTGTGCCACACACCAGGTGCCCCAGGTGTCCTGTTCTCTCAGAGTATGCTTGGTTTGACCTAAGCATCAAATCTCCCGCTTTCCCAATAACGAAAGGTTTTGGAAGTTGAGAGATTTGCCCAGGTCTATAGGGGAAATAATCTGTGAAACCAGGATTGAACCCACGTCTTCAGCTCCTCAGCCTGCGCCCTTCCTCCTCTGAGACTATGGTTCTAGAATATCGTTAAGTCCAAGCTTTTTTTTTTTTTTTTAATGTATTTGAGAGATTTGGCAGTTCTGGTTTCCCAGAACCCAAGATGCAGAAGCGGCAGGCAGGTCCTTAGGCTACAAAACACAAGAGGTGTGGTGCCCGCGCTTATGGGCCCACACCTGGCCAGAGGGCTCTTGCAGACAATCGGAAAACTGCTATCTTCCCTTCCGGGCCTTGAGTGCCCTGCAGACATCAGGCTTCTGGGACCTAAGTGATGTTCATGGTTTCTAAAAACCAGTTCTTACCCCTCTCCCCCATTCTTTTTAAAACATCTAGGAGAGGCTATATCAAAACTAAGCAAGACAAAAGGAAAAAAAATAAAGAATACCAAAACTATACAAGACAAGAGAGAAAAGAGCCTTCTGGATCCTACATGGCAGCTGCAATCATTCACACTAAAATGAGATAAAATTGTTGCACGGGACAAAAAAAAAAAAAAAAAAAAACAGGATTCAGACACAGGAAGCCAGGCTGAGGAAAAAAAAAAAAGAAATCTTCGAGGAATAACCTGAACGCTCTTACTACTAAATAGCCCAAACAAGGAAAAGTCCTTGAGGGGCTGGAAGATATAGAATGGTGATTCTCAACCTGGGACTGTCCACTAGGGGACATTCCAGAAGTTCTGAAGGTGTTTCTGACTGTCACAGTGGTGGGAGGGTTGCTCTTAGCAAACGGCAGGTGGAAGTCAAAGGTGCTGTATTCAATGTTCAGCAACGCTCAGGTCCTTCCCTCAGGCCTGAATCAAGGCGTGCTGGGCCAGGGGTCCCTGGTAGAGCCTATCCATATGATTGTAAGCATCGTAAATAAGAGCCAATGGGTGACAGAAGCCATGACTTTTGAGAGTGCAGTCCAGGGTCACTAAGTGTGAAGTAAGAGATCCAGCCTATCCGGTGTCCGGCTTCTCTGCGCTCAGGCGCTCCGTCATTCAGCTATCCTGACAGTTTCCTGGGGAAAGCCTGCAGGTGTGGCCACCTGTTTGTCTATAATTTCACGCCATCACCTTTGAAAACACTCATGTTTGTTTGCATGGGCTCCTGACATCGCAGGAGTGAGGCTGGGAATAATTAACCAGGCTCCGAAGGTCTGTCCTGGCCAACCACCAGTCTGAAGTAACAGCAAAGAGGGAGATTAACTCTTTGTGATCTGAGCGGGGAGTACTCATACCGTGAGCCAAATGTGAAGACTGGGCTCAGGGCAGGAGCAATAGGTTGATAGCCAGACCTGACAAAACTGCGGGCAACAGTTTTGGGTTTGCTTGTGTTTTCTTTGAGACAGAATAGCGTTACGTAGCCAAGACTGGCCTTGGATTCAGCATCTTCCTACCTCAGCCTCCCAAAGGCTGGGATTATAGGGATGTACCACCATACCCAGGTTGTCTGGGGAACCGTTGAAGGGAAATGGTTCATCTTCTGAAGGACTAATCCACCAAAAAAAACGTGGCCAGGATACCAAGGACCACCATCGCAAGGGCATAGCCCCACAGAGAAACCCCAGGATGCAGTTCACAAGCACAGCCTAAGCGAGACGCCTCATGTCTTGCAATATTAGATAAGCCGCCTAACCATTCTGCAAAGTGGAAAGAGCTGTACCAAGTTCACGAGGTCATTCTGAGAGGTGGACAAGCACCTGTGATGTGTTTACAGCAGTGCCCAGCAAAGGGTGAGTGCTTGTTCAAGTGCATGCTGTATGTGACTTTATAAATCTGAAATTCAAAAGCAGGGTTTACTGTTCTTGGCATTGTGGGACAGAGGGACCAGTTGAGGATTGCTGGCAGCCATAGTCAAATTCCAGGAAGATACAGGACATGGATTGCAGGTTTACCATGGGCCACTAGGGTGGTGGGAGCTTTCCATACCTCATCTACTTTAGAACAGTCTGCACCTGAATTTGAGTCTAAGCGAAGTGGGCATGGCTCAGTGGTAGAACACTCGCCCAGCATGCATGAGGCCCGTGAGTTCCACCCCAGCTCCCAAGTCCTGAACCCTAGATGTGAGGACAGCAGGCCATACGCCAGGGTGAGGAATCTCCCAGGGACTACAGCTCACAGACAGGGAGCTAGTCTCTGAAGAAGGACAGTGCCAGTGAAGTCACTGGTAACCCAAAGTCGGAGGACCACAGTGCCAGATTACAGCCTGGCCCCCAACTCACCCACAGACAAGATCTCCTGGCACTTCTCACACTGATCCTTCATCTTCAGGCATCCTGTGGAGTTGTGGCGGATCTCCTTGCACACTGTGCGGTCATCTTCACCTTCTGGACACATGGAGGGAGGAAGGAGCAGGCTGAGGCACGTGGCGCTTTGGGAGGGAGCCCATCCAATGCTCCTCCGAGCCTCTGCTCAGCCCCCATTGTCAGGGAAAGATACAGCTTGGTAGGCTTATGGACATGGGACTTCCCTGTGGCTGCTTGAGGATGTCCGCATAGCTCCTCAGCAGCCCTGCCACCATCTCCATCTGAGGAGATCTCTCCCGCCACAGTCCCTCAGCTGTGTGCCTTCTGGCCTCACACTCTTCTTCCTTCTCCTTGGCTGATGGTGCTCCCTAACTGACCATCAAGCAGGAGTGTGTCCTGACAACACAAACCATCCGTGATGGAGCTACAGGAGAGGTGTGTTGGGTGCCAGGCCTTCTGGTACTTCTAATGCAAACTATGCCATGGAGGGCATGGTGTTAGACACAAGGCACAGACGAAGAAAATCGCTTCTCAGACTCTGGTTTCTTGTGTCCACATGAGATTTCATCCTTACTGACATTGCATGCTAAGGTCATGGCTGTGAAGGATGACACAAACTGAGATACAATTCATGGCCTCCCACACCACACCCTCAAGAGTTCTCGAGAAAGAAAAGCGTGGTCCTACACAACCCGGAGAGCACCCTGAGCTGGCTGCAAAGAATTGGGGCTCTGATCTCTACGGGGGCTAAATTGAACTGGGCTGCAATTGCGTTCCTTTACCCCTCTCCTAGCTCCTTTATCCTGTAAATGGAGAGAATACCAGCCTCAGGGGCTGCTGGGAACACGAAAAATGGCTCATGCCAAGCCCTGGAAGAGCCTTAACATCTGGGAGATTCCCGTTCCTTCTTGGAAAACAAGCAATTGTTTTCTGACCTCCTAAGGACTCCACATCCGGGAACTTGATGACTGGGCTGTGGAGCTGGACGTCCATAGCCTGTTGAGCCTGGTGGATCATCTCAAAGAACGGCTGGAACATATCGTGGAAGCCCAGGCCTCCAAAGTGTGGGAAAGGCATGAGGCTGCGGACCAAGCGGGACTTGGGATATAAGAAGTGAGGCCTTCTGTGCGGAAAGCCAAAGTGTGAGAAATAGTGGGTGTCCTGAGGCTCGTGGGTGAAGAACCGGTCCTGGAAGAGTGTGTCCATGATGCCAGATGCCCGGGAAAAGCTGTCCTGCATGGCATCCAGGATTTGGCTCTGCTGCCGGTCACTCTCCATCAGGGAGTCAATGCGGTCGCCGTTCATCCAGAAGTAGAAGGGCGAGCTCTGGTTCAGAAACTCCTCCAGCTGGGACCCGGAGAAGCAGGGTGAGGAGGTGTGCGCTCCAGCCTGCGCCCGTCCTCCCCCACTGCGGAGCTCACGTCAGGCTGGTGCCCCTCCCTCTACCTCTCACTGCAAACCTCAGAGACTCAGAGATGCTGCAAACCTCATCCCTTCAGAGGAGTCCCCTGTCACCTTTGGCCACTGAGGACAGCCACTCTCAATTAGTGACTTTTACTGAGTCCCAACCAAGCGAAGCTCACAGGCAGGGATAGAACCAGTGCTAGTATATTAAATATTCTTAATTCCTAAATGAGCTCAGGATACTACCATACCACGAGGCCATTTTAGCCAGCTAGTTAGCCTCCTAAGAGACGGTACCTGGTCAAGCATACCTCTGGTGATCGCTTACATCTGCACTCATGTCAAACATGACCAGTTGACCATGACACTAGGAAGGCGTGCGGTCAAGCACTTCGAATCCACTGTACCCAGCAGACAAATGAGGCCTATTTCGTGGATTCTCCACATTCCCCATCCAGAACCCAGGCCGTGTACCTGGTCTCCTTCTCACCTGGCGGCCAACCAGACCCGAGCCGCTTCTGCAGACGCGTGCGTAGAACTTCATGCAGGTCTGCTTCAGGCAGGGCTTACACTCTTCCCAGAGGGCCATCATGGTCTCATTGCACACTTCCGGGAATGCCTTCAGTTTCATTTCAGTGTCCCTGGTGTTATCCAGAGCATCCTTCGGGAGGACAGCAAGGCCAGGTGAGCCACACGGAGACCCGGGCAGTCCTCCCTGATCTGTGCCACTGCAGCCCACATCTTCGCTCTAGCCCACCTGCCAGGCTGTACCCACCAGGCCCTCAGGAGCTTCTCATCCTTCGAGGCCAAGCTGTTCCCTAAGTTTTCCTTGACCGCTCTGACTTACTGTTCCAACAGTCTCTTCCTCAGGCTCCACCTCTTCCTCATGCCCCACTTCCTCTTTTCATCCCCCAGTCTCATCTTTCTCTTATAACAGTGGTGCCTGACATGTAAATCGAAGCTATCAAAACAGAATTCACATCAGCCATCCAACTTGTTATCGTTTCTTTGACTCTGTCGTCGGCTCCAAGGTTCGTCAAAATAAAAAGTTTAAGTCCTGTGCCTGACGAGATATTAGTTTACTGCAAATGTGTAGGTATATATATAAATATAAATAAATGGATGGGTGGATGGATATGTGTATAAAATCTAATGTATATATGTGTGTGTGTATGTGTGTGTGCTCACGCACACACCAGAGTCAACTTAGATGTTCAAATGTAAAAGACAAGGTGAACAAATGGTAACAGGGATGCCCCCAGTTATCAGTGTTCTTAGCTACCCATGGTCAACCACGGTCTAAAAATAGTTATTGTGGAGGAGGAGGATCTGAGGTATTTTGAGAGTGAGAGAAATCACATCTACATAACTTCCTCTACAGTAGCATTATACTTATATCTATAACATTTATTTATATTAATAATATAATAATTATAACATTATGATTGTCCTATTTTATCTTTGGTGTTCCTATCTTGCCGTCTGTAATTTATAAATTAAGCACTGTCATAGATTGGGGCACACACACAGGAAAACACACACTGTCTAGAGGGCCTACTACTATCCACAACTTCAGGCTTCTACTAAGGATCTTGAAACCTGTCCTCCCGTGGCTAGGTGCGGATGAATGGATGTCTAAGGGGAGATTACAAGGATTTTACATTAATTTTAAAATATTACGGTGAGCGCTTCGGTGTTAAAAGTAATTACGAATACAGAAGAAAAGAGTAATGGGTTGTTGTGAAGTGCTCCATGACACCCCTCTCTACCCCAACTCCCTACCCCCACCCCAAGTCCTGCACCAAGCCCTATCCACAGAAAGGATTAGAAACACCTATTGAAATGTATCTGGGCTTCGGGCCCTGGGCCAGACTTGCAAGGAAACCAGATCCAAGCCCTCAGCTCAGAGGCTTTCACAAGCAAATGTGCTTTCAGTGTTTCCTCAGTGTAGCTCAGCATTAGCAACACCCTCCAAGGACTGTGCTAGGACACCAGGGCAGCCCAGCAAGGCATCTGCCCACCAGGTCCCCTCCTCCCCTCCAGCAGGCAGAGCCAGGAGGGCTCAGTCAAGGCCTGGCCCTACCTCTTTCTTCTTCTTGGCTTCCTCTAAACTGTTGAGCAGTGAGTTGCGTTCCGCGTTGGTTTTCTCTATGAGGGTCTTTATATGCTTCACTCCCTGGACGGCATTTTGAATTTCCTTATTAACATACCTACTCCCTTGATTGGACATTTCTGTGGGAGAGAGGAAGGCAGGATGAGCTGAGAGGGAAAAAAATGGCTGGAGAAATAGCCCAGGAGCCAGTGGGACTGTGAGAATGCCATGATCTGATGCTGGGTGTTAGGTTCTGTCAGGCTGAGAGACCATCACTGCCACTCCAAGGCAGAGGTGGCCCTTATGGTCCCGACCCTGCCACCATGTCTCATCACAGGGGCTGCGGGAGACTCCGCCCCACAGGAGCAGAATAGAGAAGGGAGTCATATTAAGTCTGACCCCTGCCAAGACACCCCGGGGAGGCAACAGCCACAGAGGATATTTCAAGGAAAACAGAAAAAAGAAAAAACAAAACAAAACAAAAAGATAGTAATCCTCTTAAGCATCAAAATACAATAGAAGTCTGCTGTTTTAGATACAGATCTTTCTGGAGTTCCGGTTAACCCCAGCCTTTGCACTTCTTTGTTCCACTGCACAGTGACAGGGGATAGGGACAGGAAGATGAGTGAAGGAGCACCTGACACCGTGGAGACCGGAAGATGAGTGAAGGGCCGCATTCACCGTGGAGACCATAACCAAGGCACAGCACGTCACAGCGGTACCACTGACTGCTTACTTATCCTGCCTTAAGCCCCATTTCTCACACCTCACTGTGCTCTATCTACTACTCCTGATTCCACTGTCAAACACACCCACTGAGAAGGGGAGGTAGGGTCGGGGAGCTGTTGAGCCGAGGGTAAGCCTGGAGAACCAGGGTCCAACCGGCGCTCATGGTTCATAATATTGTGTTATACCCTTGAAGCGTGCTAAGAGAATATATTTTAAGTGTCCGAACCTCAACAATAAGGTGAGGGAGGTGGTGGACAGCTAATAGCTTGACGATGGTAATCATTTCACCATGCATGTCCATATCCAAAGCAGAGCATCGGATTGTACTGTTTTTAACGAAGACCCCCACAAAACTGCTCAGCTATGAGCAAGACGTTAGGGGAGGAGGGAGGAAAGGTAGGTTCCCAGGAAAGCCTTGGAAGACTGGAGGAGGGGGGAGAGCAGTCTCAGATGACCGCTTCATGTTGAATTTTACAGCTCTGAGAGAAAACTAAGAGAGCCAGGTGAGGGGAGCAGGAAGGAACAAATGAGTGACTGCAGCCAACAGAGGGGCTTGAGGCAGAAGACAATGTCTAGAAGGTACCTGACCACAAAAAAAAAAAAAAAAAAAAATCGAAGAAGCAGGAGCTAGAACTCAGAGACTCAGAACAGAGAACGCAACGGGGTCAGGGACAGACCCAGGGTACAGCATGAAAACAGGCCTCAGCACTTGGGGACTGAGCTTTGGGAGGTGACCCTGCCCCAGGCCCCACCATCTGTCCCCACCCAGGGACAGCTGGCTTAGTCTACTTGCCTTGGAGCTCATTGTCAGAGACTTGTCCCTGGACCACGCCATTGTCTGAGGTCAGCAGCAGGCCCACGCACAGCAGGAGAATCTTCATGGTGGGGCCCCCTCCGAGTCTGGAGTCCCGGAATGTCTGTTTGGGAAGAACAGCAGAATGTCATGGCAACAGCTGGACAGCTTGCGGTGTTCCTGCAGCCTGGCGCGGCTCCCTGAGAGGAGGTGGGGTGGCACTGGAACACGTGGCCTTCCTCTGTCCCCTCAGCTGGCATTGCCGCAGTGCCCCGCTGAAGAACGTGGGAAGGAAAACAAGATTCAGTTGACACCTTCAAAAGACATTGGGGGCAGAGAGGCTCTGGGGAGAAGAACCGTGGCTCGGCCACAGAGAGGACACAGGCTAGCTGGAGTTGGAGGGGCCAAGCTCTTTTCTCCCCTTAAGTGCTCTAGGTGGGTAGATGACTTTCCTGAGTCCAGGCCTCTTTGTCTCTGAAGCATACTAAACGTGCCAAGTAATGAAGATTCCTCTCTGGGACCATGCGCACATCCCTCTTCTATCCCCTTCAATGGGACCGCACCCTCCCTCACAGCGAGGTCCTGTGCCCCCCTCAGGGGGGGTTCTCAGACTGCCAGGGCTATCTCAGTGTGCTTGTCAGGATCCAGAGGTGATATGTGTCCCCTTCCATCAGCACAGGAAGTTCAATCCATTTGATCATTTCTAAGCGAGGCTTGTGCCAAGCTGAGTATGGATTGTGGCAAGGGGGCAAGGGGCGTAAAAGAGCAACTTGAGGAGGGAAGGTCTGTTTAGGGAGCAGAGAAGGCAGAGCTAGGGAAGGGGAAGACGAAGCCAGAGATTAGCAGTGAACTCCCATGAAAGCCCCTTCAGGAGCCCATTGGCTCCAGGAAATCCCTTTCACATGCCTGTTCCCTCTAAGCCTGGACCAGCAAGGTCTGCCAAGGTTCCCCGGCCACCACTGGGCTGGCTGCCCTGAGCCAGGGGACACAGGCCGAAGCCCCAGTCTTACACAATGGATCTTTTCCCAGAAGCTGGATTGGTTACATAAAACACACACACACACACACACACACACACACACACACACACACTCACTCACTCCTTGGATTTTCAACCCTGCCCAGAATGGCTTATCTGGGCTCAACTTGCTATAACACAGGAACAGGAAAAGGGGAGGGAGCTCTCTTCCCGAAGTGGCTTACTCTTAAAACCTGCTCTCAGCTAGGCAGGCCCATCAGCACACTGGGCAGATCACTAACAGGGAAGACCTCACTGAGGTGTAATTGTGCACACAGAGAACAGGGGTGGTGGGGGAGAGGAGGCAAGCACTTTCCCAGTGATGGGTGGGTGCCAGAGCCAGCCTGGTTTCAGATCCGCTAGGAAGGCCCCGATCTCATAGGTCATCCAGATGCTCCTCAAGAAGACTCGTGAAGACTCCGGGTCAGAATCTCCTAGTCATATAAGCTTTCAGGTGCCTTGGTGTTGCTGGCCCAAGGACAATGTGACCTTTTGCCACGTCAGAGATGAAGCCACAGAAATACCTGTGGGTGGGAGAAGCCTACCGGTGGCTACTTTTGGAAAATCCATTCAACAGCCTTGGAAATGGCTTCTGACCAGAGGACAGTATTGTGCCCAGAAGAGACGACAGGACAGCCAAGGAAGACCACGGAATGAAAAGTGAAGCAGGATCAAGAGGCGATGCAGTGAGCTTGGGGCCTGCCAAAGGAGACCTGGAGTCTGGAGAGCCACCAAGCCTCCGGATAGGAAAGGGAGGTTCTACCATTGAGGTTCCCAAGACACACGGCAAGCCTGTAGTCACCCCAAGAGAAGAACCCAGCCCTCTAAAACCTCATCTTAATATTCATTCCTTGGCAGCAAAAGTCTCAAATCTCTCAGCCTTGGTTGCCTTATCTGTAAAATGGACGTGATGCAGACCTCAAAAAGCGATCCTCTGTTCTGTAAAGCTCCTAAGAACAGACTCGCCTGAGGTCTGGTGGTAACGAAGACTCCGGGTCAGAATCTGCTTGTCATACAAGCTTTCAGGTGCCGTGGGGCTGCTGGCCCGAGGACAATGCCACACAGCCCGCTGCCCTCCCTCTACACTGACTCACTTCCTCTCATCATTCGGAGGCTGGCCTACCGCCTGGCTGCCAACTGCCCTGTGGGCATGAGCCCCACCAGGGCCAAGGACCTCCTTATCTAGTAGAAAAACACAGCCTCCTCCCTTGTGCTATATTTTCTCCATTTTTTTTTAAGGCGTTTTTATAAACCATCACTTTCCGGGTTCTGTTTTCAAATACCCTTTAAAGTCATTCATTTGTGGCTCCTATCCCATTGGCTAGCGCTTGCCCTTTGTTTTTTTATTCTCACAAGGTTTTGTACTAAACTGTACCCTCGTGAGCTTCCTGCCACAGAACCCAGCATAAACTCTTGAATTCTTAACTTCTCCCTCTAAAAGCAGCATCAACACCAGCAGGTTTGTTTGTTTGTTTGTTTGTTTGTTTAACTGGGTCCAGGAATTCTGGAAAGCCGAAGGGGCTCCAAGTTCTCTTATAACGTTGGAGGCTAGAGCTCTAACCCTCAGCAGGTCTCAGATTACCATCTATAAAACGATCTGGTGGGATCAGACACGTCGGGCCTGATGGAGCATGTCTCTGAAGGACTGAATGCATGCGTTTAAGCCAGCGTAAAGCAGGACGGAAGGGCTGCAGCAGCGTGTCCTTAAATACGCGACATCTTATTTATCATGCGCTGTCGCAGGAGCTGGAAGGGAGGCGCAAACGCAATGACTCATGCATGTAAGACATTAGCCGCCGCGGAGATCCGCACCTCCACGCAGCGCGCAGCCGCTCCCGCCCCTGCTCCTCCCGCATCTCACCGCAGGCTTCAAACCTCAGTTTCCCCATTTTTTTTTTTTTTCTTTTCAAAAGGAAGATCTTTCTTTGCATGTGGCCTATTGAACAGCCTTGAAATTGTGATCCGGACTAAATGAAACAACGGGACTCGCTCCTGACTGTGAACCAGCGCGCAGCACCTCCGTGCAATTGGACTCCTGGCTGGGCTTGCCTGGTGATGGGGCTCTGGCCACCTCCCACTTCCCCACGGCTCCGCCATCCCTCCACCTGGCTACTGCCCCCTGCGCTCCCGTCCCTCCCGGTGGGGCTTCGGCGCTGGGGTAGGAAAGGTGCGGCTGTCTCACCGGTCCGCGGCGCGGCTCCAGTGCGCTCCTCCTGGTGACGCTTGGTGAGCACCGGAGAAGCGCCCTATTTATAGTGCTCGGCTCAAGCACACCCCCTTTGGGGCTGGCTGCAAACCTGCGTAACTCACGCCCAGAGAATGCCGGGGAATGCACCGGGAGCTTTCTGGAAGCCTAGAGGTGGGGGTGGGGGGTGCAGCACCCGGCAGGGGGCACCGGGGGGCGCATGGGCACCACAAATGACTGCGCTGGTGCCCTAGGGACCCTAGATTGGTGACTGCTCTATTTATTCCCTGTGAGCCGCCGAAGGTCTCACAGCTAGGCCCTAACAGAAAAACCTTAGAGGCACACCACACTGCTCTGGTCCGCTCCCAGCCCAAAATAGGCTCAGGATTCCACCACCCTATTGCAAGTTCATCTTTCACATTAACTCATTAATTGCACTCTTTTCCTTTTCTCCCATTTAAATGGGAGAGTAGCAGAAACACTGAAGATGACACAGGCGTGGTGCTAGGGAACAGTACACAAGACATCCTCGGCTCCCTAAACACTGCACTGGGCTGCTGGTCCCTTGGCGGACAGATGGAGGAAGCAGAAACCGGTTAAAAATGGGAAATCACACATCAGAAACCCAGAAGGCCTCCCCTGTCTCTGAGACGCACAGAGCTGTTTCTATGCACTTGGGGCCCAGTAAGGCAGGGAGGGCCTCATGGGCTCTGGACCTAGGAACCTCGCCCCTATTTTCAAGTACACTACCCCACTTTCTTCAGTGGTAAGGTGCCCACGTCCCCGTAAATAATCATTTACTCCATGCCCCTGTGTGGAACCCTGGTGAAACTCATGAGAGACATAAAGAGGAGAGAGACAGAGATAGAGAAACACACACACAGAGAGATTATGGGAAGGGGAGAGGAAAAGAGAGTAATGGAGGGGTGAATAGAATAAAAATGCATTTATATATGCATGAAAATGTCATTATTAAACTAATCATTGTGTACAATTAATATATACTAAAAGATTTTAAACCAAAGTTACTTTGTCTCAGACTTGGCCTTCACTTTGGCTTCTGAACAAGAAGCCTATGGTGGAGGTCCTCCACCGATCCCTGCTGATCAAGTAGCCGGGCCTGTGTCCTGAGGCGCTGAGAGGTTCCCTAGCTGTTTTCTGCTGAAATCAGGAACATCTGTTGCAGGCATCTCTAGAAATGAGGAAGGGTCTGGAAACCCCTACCATGTTGCTACTTCTAAGGGGGGTGGAAGGAGCCAAGCTTCCCACTCTGGACCCTGGAACATTTGTGTATCAGGAAACAGGGCAAGAACCTGGCATTTCTGTCAAGGTGGTGAGGAGACAGGGCAGGTAACAGTTTGGGGGGCAGGCTTTGAAAATCGTGTAAAAGAGAAACAGGCTTGAAGGAGAGATGTGTTTCCAGGAGCTGTATTTCCTTTTCATACCTATAAAGGAACAGCCAGAAGGCCAGGTTGCTACTTGGCCAAGGCCCAGACGCTATGGAGATCTAATCCTTTCCCAAAAGGCAGCCTACAGGAAACGTCTAGGCTTGGGCAGAAGTGGGCTAGGGCTGGCTCCAGTCCCAGCTGTGCCCCAAGGCACCCAGGGCCTTTGGATGAACCACTCTGCCCTCCAGCCTCAGCTTCTTCCGTCTGGGGAGGATGGATATGAACTGAGTCCTCTCTAAGAGTTTCTTTAGCCTAGGCTGGTCCGATGCCAAGTTTGAAGAAGATAACTAAACCAGGAAAACAGGGTCAACAGAAACTTGGAGGAATACTTCTCTCCCAGAAACTTGTCTTTGTTTTCTTTATAAGTAAAAAAAAGAAGAAGAAGAAGAAGAAGAAGAAGAAGAAGAAGAAGAAGAAGAAGAAGAAGAAGAAGAAGAAGAATTATCAGCAGCAGCTACATTTTCCATGGACACAGGGTGTCCTTGCAATGTTTTTGCTCGGCAGCTCCCTCCCAGTTGGAGGTAGTGGGCACAGACTACAATGGCCACGTCTGTACGAGCTGTGGTTTGGAGGTCAGGCAAGGGGATGTGCCTTAGTCAGCTGAAGTGGGAGATGCAGGGGGAGAGCGATAAGGAGTCCCCTGCCACGATTACAAGTAGCCACCTTCTCCAGTTCCCATGTACACAAGGTCTGGAGGTTCAGCTTTGAGAAAACCGGCACCAGTCTTGAAAGCACCACTTGAGTGATTTGTGTGTGTGTGTGTGTGTGTGTGTGTGTGTGTGTGTGTGCAGACACATGCGTGTGCAGGTGTGAGACCACAGGACAGCCTCAGGTGTTGCTTCTCAGGTGTTAGCCAACCGTTTGTAAGTTAGACAGGCTCTCTCACTGGCATGGAATTCACCAGCTGCCCGTCAAGCCCTGGGGTCCTGTTGCTACCTCCCCAGCCCTGGGGTTGTGAGTATGGGCTACTTTTTATAAATGTACTCGGGATTCAACTCAGGCCCTCATGCTTGTATTTTACCAACTAGGGATGGTTCATCTCCCCAACCCTGGACGTGCAGTATTCTAGGAAAATTGCAGTAGATTACTAGTCTGACCCTCCCACAAGATCCTCTTCCTAAGTGTATCTTGGCATCCACACCAGGTGCTCCCCTGCTTCTCCTTGGATGCCTCCAACCTGAAAACCGATGCCGAGCAAAGCAATTAGTTCTTTAGGAACGCCATCTTTGCTGAAGACCTGTAAGGCCTGGCCCTGGGCCCAATTCTATCCTCAGAACCACACGAAGAAATCCCACTTATATCTCCCAAAGGCCACCTGATGGTCGAAGGCAATTTGGTCTGCCTCCCTCAGAGGCCTGGAGCTGGAAGCATGCTTGCCATCATCTGCAGACTCTTCCAGGCTCTGACCTTCTGACTTTGCCACTCTTGAAACCCCAAAACCCAGCTCTGAGATTGCCAATGCCAGGAGCCACCTGACCACGCAGAGCAGAATAGGATCACCTGCTTCCTTGTCCTAAGTCCTCCGCATTAGCCTCCAGCTACGTGCTGAGTCATAGGCTGATTCACAGAGTTCATTTTCACCATTCTCCCATGGCGGACATGTACAGCTGTGACTGAGAGCTTCAGCTCGGTTTCTTTTCTCTGTGGTCATGGGCCAGAGTGCTGGAGTCAGTAAAGAACTTTGTGGTGATCTATTTTTTTCCTCTTTAAGCTTTGCTCAGCATCTCTGGCTGCCCAAATGTCTTTGCATCTGTTTTTCAGCTTGGTGCCCTTCCTATACATCCCACAGCCCTGCCATTAGCCAGCTCGGTGAGCTCAGCGTGCAGCCAGGAGGCTTCAGTTCCCAACAAAAACAAAGTAGAATTGGGCACAAGCAGAGTCCTGTGACCCACACTAAAAATCTGCTCTTTAGGCAGTAGTTATTTAAGGGCACATTAAGTCAATCACATCATGACATCATGGATAATAAAATTGTAAAGAGTTGAATCTACCAAGGGTTGGGGAATAAGTTTCCTCAGCATCTTTTCTGGGCATCCCTGAGGTCCAGAAACACTTCATCAGTTGGTCCTCCTTTTCTATCTTCCTATCTGGGATTTCCCAGAAGAAAGGGCTGTGGCTAGTCAGTCCTGAATTGCTTGTCACCCACCTGGAAATAGATCAGTGTTCCTTAAACCGGCTTTATCTTTCCTCATGCTGCAGCCAGGCTGTGCTGTCTGCATTTCACTTTATAATTTCTCAGTCCCAGCCTTTATCTCCAAATGTTAAGCTAATGAGCCTTGAAAAAAAAAATTGACCCACAGATGTACCTAAAATCAAGACTTTTCTTTATAATCACCTAGACACCAATTATTCATATCTGTGCATTTCTATAGAACCAGTCAATGTCTAACCCAAAGAATAACCTGACAACTCTGAAAATTACCAATGAGGACATGCTCAGTTGTTAGAAGACTTGCCTAGCATGCATGAGGATCTTGGTACAATTCCCAGAACCACATACTCTGTCCACAATGGCACATGAGTGGAATCTCAGCTCTCAGGAGGCAAAGGCAAGAGAACCCATACTTCAAGATCATCTTTAGTTATATAGCAAGCTTGAGGCCATCCTTAGAGATACAAGACCCTGCCCTTAAAACATGAATTAAATTATATTAAAACTACCAAACTGAGTCCTCCCCATCAGAGGTTATGATTGAACTCATCTGCCACAGCATCTGAATAACATATATAGCACATGCATAATATACTTTATATTAATAATATGTAATTTATGTTAATATATTATACGTTATATATGTACATACATAAACACACACATACAAACATGTATGTATCTATCCAAGTAAAAGCAGCCACAGTTTGGAAACACAATTTGAAAATTGCTGGCTTATGCTTTACTGTGTCTGACCTTCTCCTTGTCGTAGTTAGAGTGTGGTATTACTCTCTTTTCAGAAAGCATGGGGGGGACGAAGACTCTGAAGACCTCTACAGGGATCTGCTCACTCTGGCTGGAGGCCCTGCAGTTCTCTACTCACAACTGCCTCCTATGTCTTATTTCTAAGACAACATGTTAGTATGGTTATCTTATGCGCATGAGCGTTTGTCTGTGTGTCTGTATACGCACCACATGTGTGCAGTGCCCAAGGAGGCCAGAAGAGGGAGTTAGATCGCCTGGAACTGGAGTTACAGGCTGTGGGCCACCATGAGCACTGGAAACCGAACTTCTGCAAGCCAACTCTCCACACATCTGAAAACCCATAGGTGTCCGATCTTACCTATGCTCCTTCAACCTCCTTCTCACACAAGGTGTCAAATACTGCATTCTCTCCATCCCTACCCAGCACATGCTCCATTTTGCCTTTATGGGTGACTTTTAGACTAAACCCAGGATACCTGCTTGGGTGACCAGGTGGGACAGTAGCAAACACTATCTATTTTGACTTCATGGGCCCTGTCGCTACTCACTTATGCATCATGTTATATAATGCTGTGCACCTCACGCTGATGTAAGCTTACCTGTGGGGCAGGCTTGGAAGACACAAAGACACAGGCACTGCTGGCTCCACATTTCCTCAAAGATTTAAAGGAAAGGATGAATCCTAGTCAGTAAGCAATTTCCCTTTCTTTGGCTGTCTTATGAGCAGCTTCTCTCTGAACGTAGTAGTATTGAATTTTTATTTATATGCATATATTGATGGGTGGTAGCTGTGTTTATAAACGAATATGTCAGTGAAAAGATAGATTGGTGTTCTTTTTCTCTTCTTTTTAAAAATTAATGTTAAAGGTCCTAGAGAGATGGCTCAGCAGTTAACAGCAAGCTGCTGCTTTTGCAGGGGATCTGTGTTCAGTTTGCAGCACTCATGGTGGCTCCTAGACTGTAACCCCAGCTCCAGGAGATCCAACTTCTTCTTCTGGCCTTCTTGGGCACTGTACACATGGGGTACATAGACATACATGCAGACAAACACTCATGAGCTAAAAAACAAATATATTTATTAAATCAGATGCAACTTGCGCTCTTCTAACAAAATGACATCACTCTGAGTCAATAGATAGGAAGACTTAATCTATACTTCTGGGAGGCTACACAGCATCCCACGGTAAAGCTAAATATGTTTTACTCAACCATTCTCTTAATTCAACTTTGCAAACCTAAGCCAGTGGTTCTCAACCTTCCTAACACTGTGACCATTAAGTACAGTTCCTCATGTTGTGGTGACCCCCAACCATAAATTTATTTTTGTTGCTACTTCATAACTGTAATTTTGCTGTTGTTAAGAATCATAATGTAGGTGCTGGAGAAATGGCTCAGAGGATAAGAGCAATGATTGCTCTTCCCAAAGGTCCTGAGTTCAATTCCCAGCAACCACATGGTGGCTCACAACCATCTAAACATGAAATCTGGTTGGTTCCCTCTTCTGGCGTGCGGGTGTACATGCTAACACACATTGCATAAGTAATAAATAAATAAATCTTTAAAAAAAAAAGAATCATAATGTAAATATCTGATATAGGACCCCCAAAGGGGTTTTGACCCACAGGTTGAGAACCATTGGTCTAAGCAGTGTCACAGATCGTGACTTTCCAAGTGCTTTTGAATTTGTTTGTTTGGTTGGTTGGTTGTATTTTGTTTGTTTGTTTTTTATTTATTTTTTTTTTGAGACAGCGTTTCTCTATGTAGCTTTGGCTGTCCTGGACTCACTTTGTAGACCAGGCTGTCCTTGAACTCACAGAGATCCACCTGCCTCCTCAAATGCTGGGATTCCAGGTGTGTGCCACCTCTGAATTTCTTGATGCCCTTGTTGCTCCCAATAAGGTGAAGATGCTGACAGATATAGCAGACTGCTCATTCTTTTTTGGTTGTTTTGTTTATTAATCTGTGTGTGAAGTGTATACACGTATTCACATATGAGTGTATGAGCTGTTGTATGTGTGCCATGGCACGTGAGTGGAGGTCAGAGAACAAGTTTGAGTGTCAGTCGTCACCTACGACCTTGTTTGGGTCAGGATCCCTTGTTCCTTGCTGTGTGCACTGTACCCCAGGCTAGCCTCCCTCCCATCTCTCTGTGGGAGCACTGGGATCTCAGATGGGCATGATGACATCCACATGTGGGCTCTGGGCATTCAAACCCTGGTCCTTACGCTCAGGCAGCAAGCACTCCAGAGGTCTCATTCTTAATGCTCAGAGGCGTTGTCTGTTGACTTTCTCCCCAGGGTTTCTGGGATTTTAATTTTTATTTACTTGTCTGTACATGTTTGTGTGTCTGTGTGTCATGTACCTACAGAGGAGGGAGAGGGCGCCAGATACCCTGGAGCTGGATTCCTAGGTGGTTGTGGACGTGAGTGCTGGGGTGCACGCTTGAATCATCTGAAAGAGCAGCGAGTGTTCCTAACCCCAGAGCCATGTCTACAGCCCCCTTTTCTAGCAAGCTGTCATTCATTTGTTCCCCTACACACACACACACACACACACACACACACACACACACACACACATTTGGGTTGTGGAGGCTTTCTCAAATACACAAGTAAATGTGTTTATCTTTTTTCTTTCGTCTCTGAGTCTCCTGTTTTGTTTGAGAACTTCTTACTCTGGCTTAAAGAGACCCTCTTCATTCTCATTTAGCTTCTGTTGTGTTGCTTTTGTATCTGTATATCTAACCAGGATGAAATGGTTACGTGGGACTGTGTGTATGAGTGCGTGTTTGGGGGTGGTGGGTGGGGAAGTGGCGGTCTAGCTTCATTTTATTCTAAATTAGTAACCTGACATGTGACATTATCACCAGAGAAACTGTCGTTATCACTTTTTCATTTGCTATAGTAAAGTACCCTGGTAAAAGCAGCTTAAGGGAGAAAGGTCATGTTTTGGCTCACAGTTTGAGGATGCAGACCATTGTGGTCGGGACGCCACAGCAACAGGAGCTGAAAGCAATTTTATATCCACAGTCATGGAGCAGAGAGCTCTGAAGGCCAGTGTTCAGCTCGCTTTATTCTTTATTCTTTTTTTTATTTAACAGTATTATTATTGATTATTTGGTAATCTCAGATCATGTAACCCAATCTCACTCACCTCCCAGTCCTCCCATGTCTACCCTCCCATCCCCAGACTGCCTCCCCCACAAAATAAAAGAAAGGGGGAAAAAGTCCAATTTGTGTTGTCCATATACTCACTAAAGCACGGTCAAGCTCCTAGCAGCCAGCCCCTCCAGGGAAGCTGAGTCCTTCTCCAGACCTGCTCTCTTGCCAGAAGCCATCAGCTGTGGAGGGCCATGTCTCAGCATCCTCCATCACAGTTTTTTGTTTGTCTGTTTCTGTTTTTGTTTTTTAATTTCCCTTGGTTTCCTTCCTGGGCTATCTCTTTTTGGGGGGAGAAAGAATGGAGGTAGGGGTCATCACAGAATTCTTTTTTTCTTCCTCTTTCTCAATGTGCCTCTGAAGTCACTGTTAACACTTTCAGAGTAACTTCCTTGCCCTTCAGGCAAGGATCCTAGGCTTCTACATGGTTTCTGGCAATAGACTAGACCGAGAACATCCACTTGGTCTGCAGCTTCAAGACCCTCCAAGGACCTCCTCCTGGTCTCCGGTGACAGTACGGCCTGCGGACATCAACATGGTCCTCTGCCGAAACACAGGCCACTGACCAGCGTGGTCTCCAGGGAAAGGAAGGACCACGAAGGTCTTTTGAGGAGGTCCAGCCCAGTAAATGAAACATTCTTCATCTCAGTCATCCTGTCGCTGTTCAGAGCCAGGGCAGGGCAATCTTGTGGCTGGACAGCTTGTTCGTGGGCTGAGTCAGCACAAGTTCCAGGCCATTGCCACACCATCCTGATGACTGGGTAACTTAAAGACTGGATCCCCTGTCAATAGCAGCCGTCTCCCATACCCGTCACAACTGTCAAGTCTTCAATTCTGTCACGAACACACTGTCTTGCTCCTCCATCTTGTCTTTCCCGCCTGTCCACGTATTTGTGCTGCAGTGTGTCACACGATATACCCTTTTGCCCAGTCAGCTTTACATGCAAACATTCACCGCAATGAGTCATTGGTCTGGTTCAAGGCTTCTGGCTTCTGCTGCAAAATCAATACTGGACCCTTGCCTGGACTCCTCTGGGATATCCTGCTGTTGCCCAGAATCACGGAGATCCTGCGGCTGTGGCTCCGTAGGACCCGCCCCTTCACATGCTCCAGCAGCTCATAGATGGGGTAGATGTTGGGGTGTGCCAACTCAAAGTTCTGGATCTGGGCCTGGGTGGTAGCTGAGTTGGTCAACCTTGGCCTCTGCCGGGGCGCCCTGCTCCCATACCACTGGGAAGGAGGCCTCACTTTCTTCCTTTTATGCAGTCCAGGATCCAGCCTAGGGAATGATGTCACCCACAGCAGGCAGGTCTTTATATTTCAGTGACCTAATTAAGAAAATTCCCTGAAAACATACCCAGTTGACTGTCTACCAAGTGATTTTATATCTTATCAAGTTGACAACTAGGATTAACCATCACACTACCCAATCTAAGTTAATATGTCATTTCTACATATGTCATTTCTACATATTTTGTTTCTCAAACAAAATAGATCTGTATCAGAACTTACTAGCCTGTTCATCTTGTTGTTGTTTTGTTGTTGTTGTTTTGCTGTGTTTTTACTTGTATGAAATATAGTTTTAATTACATAGATTTTTCTTTAAAAGTTTTTCTGTTCTTGCATATGAAACTATATGAACTTAAAAATGGCATTGCACAGTTGAAAAAAGAGATATTATAATTGCATTAAATTTATACTTCATTTTGGAGATATTCACGTTTTTATACTCTCTTTCCCCACTTAGGTGTGTAATATGTCTGCAAGAAACTCAAACTATTATTGTTATTATTTGTTTTTAGTTAATAGACGGACTAGTGATCATTATGACAATTTTACACTCTGAGATCTTTGTTTAGCACATATGTAGTGTGTATTTTACATATCCATTAGTGCACACACAGTACAATCAGCTGTAGACCACACTCACATAACTTTAAACACAGCATCTTGCTAGTTGTTTCATTTTATTGTATTTACTATTAGTCTTTTACTATGTCTAGCTTATGAGTTAAACTGTATCGTAGATCTATGTATAGGAACAAACAATATATCTGTGGTTTGTGATGTCTATGGTGTCAGGCATTGTTGGGGCCTGGGGACCTATTCCCTGAGCATAAAAGCGAATAGGTAGATGTGTGTTCCATTGGTTCTGTTTCTCTGCAGAAGTCTGAGTAACAGCCATTTACAGTGGTCATTACACAAGGCTGAAGAGGCTGTGGGTGTGAAAACACTGATGTTTGGAACTCAGGAGGAAGGAAGAGACTTCTGAGCATTGAAGCTTCCTTGTCAGGCAGCAGCAAAAGTGAAAATGCTGCCAGCGGCCTCATCCCTCAGTTCAAGGTGGGAGGTGTATAAGAGAGGGGTGAGCACTGGGGAGGTGGTGAACCAGAGGTAGAGAGAGGAGGTACAGGGAAGCTTGCAGGATGTGGTGGTTTAAAAAGGTATGGTCCCCATAGACTCTTGTGTTTTAATGCTTGGCCCATGGGGAGTGGCACTATTAGGAAATGTGGCCTTACTGCATGCCTGTAATACCAGCACTCAGAGAAGCAGAGGTGGCATATCTCTGTGAGTTTGAGGCCAGTTTTGGTCTACAAATCAAGTCCAGGACAGCCAAGACTACACACACACACACACACACACACACACACACACACAAAGAAAAAAAAACTGTCTCAAAAACAAAACAAAACAAAACATGAAAACAGAAAGAAAGAACAAAAGAAAGAAAAAAGAAGGAAAGAAAGAAAGAAAGAAGAAAGTAAGGAAGGAAGGAAGAAAGGAAGGAAGGAAGAAAGAAAGAAAGAAAGAAAGAAAGAAAGAAAGAAAGAAAGAAAGGAAGGAAGGAAGGAAGGAAGAAAGAAAAGTAGGCATGGCCTTGTTGGAGTAGGTGTGGCCTTGTTGGAGGAAGCATGTCATTGTGAGGACAGGCTTTGAAGTCTTCCATGCTCAAGCTCTACCCAGTGTGGGATAGTTTCCTTTTCGCTGCCTGTAGATGCTAGGCTCGTTCTCCAGCACCATGTCTGCCTGTATGCTACAGGGCTTCCGACCATGATGATAATTAACTAAACCTCCGAAACTGTAAGCCAGACTCAATTAAATGTTTTCCTTTATATGAGTTGCCTTGATCATGGTGTCTCTTCAGAGCAATACAACCCAAACTAAGATGTTGTGTTAGGGGACATTAGACTCCGGAGGGCTTCTCTACCCCAGCTAGTTCCCAAATAATTGAGACAAATAATATGGTTTTATAAAAGCTTTAAGGCACAATAAATGGGCAGGCATCAACCCTCTAATTTATTTTGCTATTTCCCAGCTACACGTTCCGAATTACTTGCCACAATTGTTTCTGCCTGGGCTACTTCTGTTCTACCGGGCCAGCCCTCATGGTCATGTGGTCATGGTCCCTACTGCCGGATGGTGACTTCCTTCTTTTCCCACTTCTCCTTCTGCTACATCATCTGCTTCCTTTCTCTCCTTCTGGCCTCATGGTTCCTCTCCGACCCAAAGCCCCAGTACCCTCAGTTCTTCCTACTTCTTTTCTGCCCAGTTACAGGCTTCTAGCTATTTTATTAACCAATTAACTTTAAATTGTTGTGTAACTTTGCTCTAAAGTTTACACAACAAAGACCAGTGTAAGTGAGGATGTACTGCTCTGATATATTTTAAAATGTCACGTGTACAACAAATCTAATATGAAAGAGGTTTATTTGGGGGAAGGGAAAGGGAAGAGATTTAGGGCTTGAGTGGGCCATGTGGGTAAAGAGAGAAAAACACAGAGCAAGACAGAGAGAGAGAGAGAGAGAGACAGAGAGAGATGGGAGGGGGAGGGTGCTCTGACAGAGAAATGGAAGAGAAACTGAAGCAGCAAGGACAAGAAAGCAAAGAGGTGGCCAGTTGGTCCTTTTATATCTGGTGTGCAGCTGAACTGCCACACACCTGGTGTGGCTGCCACGCATCTGGCAGGCTCCACATGGTGACATCATAGGTTACTAGGTAACCCAAGAGCAGGCTGCTATAGACTAACAAATATTCCTGTCACTGCAATCAGATCAGGGACGGGGGGCAGTATTTAGCATTAGAATACATAGCACCAGACCAACTCCCAACACTAAGACACAGGAAAAATGAGAAAAGGCTTTTTTTTTTTTTCTCACCTAAAGCAGAGCTGGTGTTTGTGGAACTCCTTGGAAGAATTGAAAGTGGGGGGGTTGGCAACACTTGCCAGGAACACTGAGCTCCCCATCGTCATAAATCCCTAGCCTATCAACCATCAGTGGCCATATCTAGCTCTGGAACACATGACCTTTGCCTTTAGCTTTTTTCCTTTGAAACACTGCCTGCCACAGCTGGAGGTGAAAATGGTCCCAAGCCGTCTCCCCATCCCCTCTCTCAATGACCTTGTAGCCTCACCCTTCAGTGGGAGGTGTCTCGGGTGACCCAGGACCACCCCTCTGGTTGCAGGTAGAAAGTGCCTGAACTTGCAGGTGAAAGCAGTCACCCAAAGGCTAGTGTGGGTGCTTTAGATCCACGTGCTCCGCTTTTGCTTTGTGGCAAAGCTCGGCTCCTTCTGGGTCTCCTCTTTTTACCACTAAACCACCCAGATTTTCAGCTCCTGCTCTCTGGTGACTCCTCATCACTCCATAAAGACGAGTTCTTTCCCCCAGGGTCCTTTGCCTGCAATACCCTCCGTGTCCTCGGTGGGGCTGGCCCTTGTCCTTCTGTGCCCACCCAGGGTCCATCTGCAACCAGAAGTATCAGCTCTCAGGACAGATGATTGACTGGTGTACTTGTGTGATCCGAACAGGCAGGATGCAGATATCTTCAAGGCCAGAGGGGTCCTGGGAGAGGTACCCTAACCCCTCATCTGAGGGTGAGTCCCTCTCCCCGCCAGCTACAGAAAACATGGGTAAATTGAAGGGCTCTTTTAAAAACTCACAGGTCTCTAGAGTGCTTTTCACTGTATGTCAACAAGTATTGAATTTAACCTCTCCGGGGTTCAAGTCCTACTAGTTCCACTTGGTAGCAAGCCAAATATACCGTAGCTCAGTCTCTGTCTGAAAAATGGGGACAATGGTGATGTTTATTTCACAGGACTGCTGAGAGAGGGTGGTGGTTTACCTTGCAAACTTGATAGGACCTAGCATCATCAAGGCAACAAAGGTCTGTGGGTGTCTGTGAGGGCGCTTCCAGAGAGGGTTAACTGAGGTGAGAGGAGCCACCCCAAATGTGGGTGGCACCACCTCAGGGCCTGGGACCCTGAATGGACCCTCGCTCCTGGGGGAAGGAGCGAGAAAGCGAGCTAAGTACCAGCATAGGCTCTCCGTGCCTCTTCATTGTTTACACAAACGTTTGTACGTGATACCATGTTTGCAATGACCAGATGCCATGCCTTCCAGTGGCCACGGCGGAAGAAGCCGCTCTGTGGTAGACTGTATGCTCAAGCCGGAAGTCCGGATAACCCCCCTTTCCCTTCAGCTGTTTTGTCACTATGTCATCACAGCCGCAGGGAAAAGTAACTAAACCAGTGAATGACGTGTCCCTCATTTCCCCCCAGAACTTAGGGCAGGGTCTGGAAGTTGTACGTGACTGGTGAATGCGTGATTAACATACGCTCGCTCACTTAAAACGAAATGACACCACCACCAAAGCCAACCCCATGTCTGAGATGGCTTTCCCTTTAGTTCCCTTTACGCCAGTGGCCCAGCCACAGGTAGCAGGAGTTGGGAGTGCATAGTGCCTGGTTCTCCCTTGCAGACAAGGAGTTCAATGTTCCTGAGCTTGGCAGTGGCAAGAAGTGTCAACGACAGTCAAACAAGACTAAGGAGCTACTGGGAAGACGAGGCTTGGGATGTGTTGGTGTGGAGGGCACAGACCAAAGCAAAACCAACAGTTGCCAGAAGGAATTCTTGCTCCTCCCAGCCCCTCCAACTTTATAGATGTGCAAGGGGACTGTGCAGGGCTGAATTTCAGGGTCCCGGTCCCCGCCCACCACAATGATAACAACGGCGCGATCCCCTTGCTCAGCGAACCCTCCTCCGGCCCACCCATCGCCGCGCACCTCGTGCACAAAGGGACCCGGCAGCGGCAGTTTTGAAAATATCAAGGAAGTTGATCTGGGCCGGGGCCCAAGCGGTGACGACGAGAGAGGGCGGGGAGGCGGAGGGAGGGAGGGAGGGATGCGCGCGAGGCCAGGACTGCGGGCGCGGGGCAGCACAGCTCGCCCGGCTCCGGCGGGCAGCGCGGCGGCCCCAGCCTGCGACCCCCGGGATCCTCCACCGGCCAAGCCGCCTGAGCAGCGGCTCAGCTCCGCATGTGTGCTCACTCGAACCCCAGGATCGCGAGCCGCGCCTAGGGGCGGCCGTCGGTGCCTGAGGAGGACCCCGGCTTCCAGCTCCATCCAGGACTACTCGAGCGCCGCGGGGGCCCTGCAGAGGCCCGCGCAGAAGGGACCATGAAAGGTAAGCGGACTCCCTGGGAGCATAGAGATCACCCATCTTTTCCCCTAGACACGGGCTGGGGTACCCTGGCGCCTGAGCTGCAGGAGGGCTGAGAGTCCCCAGAGCTGGGGAAGATATTCCAGGTTCGGGGGGAGGGGGCCCTGTCGTTTTTTTACTATCCCTGAAGAGGTAGTGGGGCAGGAGGTGAGGGGGAGAGAGTGGGGGGGGCACAAGAAGAGCCCTAACTTCTAAATTCGGGGAAAAGAAAATATGAGGGTGAACCATCATCACACGTGGTCCTTGCTGGCGGTGCTGGCCTCACCGCCATTGCTCGCCCCTCAAAACGAATTTAAAGTCCAGAGAAGATCCTGATCCAGTCCCCCAGTGAGCACAGAAAGATGCTCGGTGTGGATCACAGCAGAGGTCCAATCCCAGAGGCTCCTGTAGACCCCACCCAGACTTAAGCTGCTCTCTGCCACTCACTCCATCCCCTTCTCAAGACAGTCATGCCAGTCAGAGCCCCAACTGCCCTTCCTGATATCTGCACCCTGTCTAACCCTCCCTGACCTCTGACCTGGGGACAGGGCAACTGAGCAAGCCCTGAGGGCCAGTCAGACTTGGAATTAAAAATCCTTCTTGATTCCAAGCTGCTCCTCCTGGGTCCTGGAGAGCTACAGTGAGAACTTCACCACCTCCGACTTCCTAAGGATCGTTGGGATGGTGTCAGGGATCCCAAACCACGATCCTGGGTGTTGCTGAGAAGTTACAGTTGTGACAGGAGGGCAGGCCCCACCTGTCAAGCCTGTGTCATTTGGAGCAGAGGTGTTGTCTCTTTGGTAGTCGATGATTGGGTATTCAAGTGCGAAAAGGGCCTCCCAGACAAATCTCTGTGGATCCTGCCTCCCTGCATTCCGGAATAACTTCTCTCCACAAGGCATAACTTTCTCACAAGGATAAAGTCTCTACCTCAAGGCAGCTCTTTAGAAACCCTCAGTAAGATTTCCTGTGACACCCCAGGCCCTCAAGGAGTGCAGAGCTGTCAGGGAGAAAATTATTGACTCCCAGCAAGCCCCTCTTCCCAGCACCACCATGATGGAAAGGGCAGGGTAGATTGAAACAACAAATATTTGGCCTTTGGGATCTTCGGAGTGAAGCTTTTTCTCACTAGAGAAAAAGCACGGTGCCCTTGGAGGAGGGTGGGTAGAAGTGGGATACGCTTTCCAAAGAGGCCCTTCCCCAAGGGAAGCTGGCTTTTCTGGCTCCTCCAAGGCCCCACCAATCTTCCAATTACATCTGCTGGCAAAAAAAACCATAGTCCCCTGCTCAAAGCAAACACAGTGATTTGATGTCTTGTAGAGGAAGGGAGCATTGCTGGGGATAGTATTTAAACCAGAAAACAAGCCTGTTGAGCTCACCCATGTGAGGGCCAGATGCTGGCAGCCAAGATGTTTCTGATGAAGATGGGTGCATGGGGGCAGGTAGGGGGCTCCTGCTTGACAGCAGCTGGCCAGGCCTCCCAGGTAGCCATGTCTTTTATGTAAGCTGGCACCTGGCCTCTCTCACACATAAGCCTAGAAGCAAACAGCTGCCACCAGCCTGTTGGTGACAAGCCCACCTCAGAGTTTCCCACTGACTTATGAGCCATTAACAGCCACCTGTGACAGGGGCTTGACAGGAAAGCACTCCCACAGCCTCCAGAAGTAGCCTGTTTGTTTGGCTGTAAAGGCGGAAACTTGGAACTTCAGAGCTGCCAAATTTGCAACTCAGATGTGTTCCCCAGTCCTGGTTCTGCCATTTCCATCTCTGGGTCCTTTTTCTCTTGCTAAAGACTGGGCCCCAGTACCGGCTGGTGAGCAGAAGTGATGTCTTGGTGTGTGTGTGGGGGGGTTGTCCTCAGCCCCTGAGAGACTGGTGTGCTCAGCTGCCTGCCTGTGCAGGGCAGAGCTAGGCTCCACCACTCCTCAGTGCTAGAGGAACAAGCCATTCCCCCAAACGGAGAGGATCCTGAAACACAGAGCAAGGGCAGGTAGGGAGGAAAGAAGGAGGCAGAAAACACAGCCCTATGGGGCCTGAGAGATGGTCCAGCAGATAAGGATGCTGGCTGCTCTTCCAGAGTACTGGGGTATGATTCCTAGCACTTACATGCTGTCTCACGGCTGTCCGTAACTCCAGTTCCAGAGGGATATGATGCGCTTTTTTGGGCTCTGCATGCAAACAAGCACATACATGGCACACAGACAACCTACATGTGGGCTATTTTGCCTAGATGTATAAAATAAAAAAAAAAAAATAGTAAGGCAAAAACACAGCCATGTGCTTGACATTTGATTTTGGCTGAAAGGCCAAGAAACCATCCCCACTGTGAAGAAGGCCACTCCTCAACTGGCCTTGCAGAAAGTCATGTTCATTCACGAGGCAGCAGGCTAAACTTTCCATCCCCAGAAGCCTGGGCCCAAACAGAGTCAAAACCAAGGAGCTAATGGCACAAAGGTGAAAAGAGCCACCAACTAATTCAGGATCCACAGAGGTTATAGGAACTTGGATGTTAGAGATTAGCTCCAAACCATCAGAAGTTGTTACCCTGCTATCCATCTGGGGTAACTTTAAGGCTGGAAGGCTCGTATCTCCGAGCTAATTTGTGAGAGAGGAAAAAACATGTTACTTTGCAACAGATGCTGGTAGACAGCTTGGCAGTTTCCATGGAGGCACAGCTGGTCTGGGTGTTAGAATTGGCACCCGGGATAGTATGATGGGTACTGAACTCTTACATTCCTCTTGCATTCAATTATGTTGTGCCGTGTGTGTGTGTGTGTGTGTGTGTGTGTGTGTGTGTGTGTGTGTGTTGAGGTCATCCGAGTCTGGCACACACCAGCTTTATTACTGTGCTCCATAGACTCAGTCCCCTCATCAAGTAGCCTGAATGATGCCCCAGAGACGTATCAGAATATGGAGTTTCACAAGCATTTCTGTCTGCCCATTCCGTGGCGCGCAAGAGCGCTCTCCACATTTGTTTATTGTATATGTGTTAACCCTCAATGCACATGGGGATGAGGCCTTTTAAGTCAAGAATCACACCGCCTCATCCTCAGAACCGAGCCCAGGAAGTTGATAAAAATGAGTGCCTCTGCTTAGGGAACATGTATGGACTGCATGGGAGATGCCAGGGTTCTTGTGGTTTTGAGACTGGCATCCAAGAAAGATACAGAGAACCGCTTACACACCGCTTTCTCTCAAGGAGCTTTCCTTTTTCTCGGACACAAGGTTTGAACCCTGGAATTATGAAAGAGGCTGCAAGTGGCCGGTGTTACAAAAGAGGTGTCAAGGAGAAAGTGTGTGACAGTAGCTTCCTCTGGCTGTTTTATTTGTCATTTTGTTTTGTTGTTTTTGATACTCCGGGCCTTGAGTGTGAATTCCTGCAGTCCCGCCGGGCACCTTTCCAAATGGACCTAGAATGATTGTGGCCGGACCTTAAGGTCCTAGCCTGCGTTTCCGGTAATGTCAACAGCTCTACTGGAGACTACAGACCTTTCTTCACAGTTCGAGGAAAGTACCTTTACCCCCGTCTGAGCCTAAGCGGGACAGGTGTGCATTCTGAGATGTCACCCTACCCCTTTCCAGACAGTCCGTATGTATGGGAGACTTGCTTTAGAGATGAGGCATGGCTGCTGAGAGGCAAGCAGCTTGGCAGACGGGAAACATGTTCACCCAAGGGCAGAGCTGGATAATCAGGACAGATGGCAGAGAAAAGCAAACGGGTGACATGGACGGTGGACTCAGTCAGACTCCCAAAGAGCAAGGAAATGAATGTTCAGAAAGGGCTTCAGCTACAAGTCAAAGGTAGGGCGACTTGGACCAGGTAGCTGGGGAGAGTCTGGATGTGGCTCCAGTGAGTGCTGAGTCCTTCGGGAAGCATGCTGGTGGGCAGAGAGATTTGCGTAGAGTTAAGAACTTGCTGAGAAGCTGAGGGCCATAGGCCAAGGCAGCCTTGCGCCCTGGTGTCTCCTGCTGTCGTTGGAGAACCCGAAGGGCTTGTCAGAAAAAGTCACATTTGATACCCCTCACTAGGCTCATCCTCTTATAGTTTATCCTGTGTTGGGAAATCTCTACTTTTCGAGGGCGAGGGGAAGAAAACAAGAGCCAAGAGGCAAGGTTTAGAACTCAAAGAACGAGGCATGGAAAGTGAGAGGAGGAAGCATGCCATGCTGTTGGTGGCGATCAGAGTTGAGAGGGGGTTAGTAGGCCGAGAGGAAGCTGTGCGTGAGGGAGACTGAGGCACAGGTGCAGGGACCTTGCAGGTGAGAGTTTCAGGAAAAAGGAAGTAGGTTCTTAGAGTGAGAACTGAAGCTGGGCCTGAAGAGACAGCCAGCACTCATTGGAAGACAAAGGAAGAGAAGGAAAAGGGAAAGTAGGAACAAGGTCCTGGAGCAAGAGTCGGGGACCGTGTCCAAGATGTGAGGAAGCATCCTTAAGACTTGGACAGAAGCATTCCTAGATTGCTATTCCACAAATCCAAACACTTCAGAAGGGGGGAAATTCAGCACTTACGAAACCCCACACCCCAGAGCTGACAGATGACAAGACATAGCTGGACAGATTCCTTAAAATTTTATATGCACACATCGACCTTTCCCCTACAAAGATAAAAAGATACTCTCCATATTACTCCTCCTTGTTGTTTTTACATTTATAGTGTTGTTATGTTTACACTGTAAACTTTACTCTTTTGGTGGGGTTGGCAGTGTATTTTATGGTATGCATACCACAGCTCACATGCAGAGGCCAGAGGATAACTTCTGGGAGTCCTCTCTTTCCGTCATGTGGGATCCAGAGGTTGAACTCAGATTATCAGGAGTGGCAGCAAGTACCTTTACCTACTGAGCCATCTCACCAGCCCTATATGTAGTTTGTTAAATTAACAAAAGGTAATTGGGGTGTAGACTCGTGATAGGACTTGTGTTCGGCATATGCAAAGCTCTGGGTTCAATCTCTGACATTAAAGTATTTTTACAGAATTTTTCGAAAGGATGCCTACACTTTTCCCCAGGTAATAAACCTAAATCTACGCTTTGTATGGTTCTTAATGTTTCATAGTATAATTTTACAATAGTCTAATCAACATCGTATTCGTGGGTGTTGAAGGCATCCACATTTCCGCTCAGGTTTGTTATAACACATGGCGGACAACCCTAGGCACGTTTGCTAGCTGCAGAGTTCTCCTCTCAGGAAAGTTCCTAAAGGGACACTTAGTGGGGATGCTCATTTGCATGTGGTTCACTGAGCACTGGTACACTCTAAAGATACCTGGGTCCCCTCCCACAGCTGTTCACTTGTGCTTGAGTGGATGCAGGTGTCTTAAGGGAGCCAGTGAGAGAAGATCAAGGAGTTGGAACTCAGTGTTGTTGGTCTTTTCAGAATGTCTCTTGCCTGTGGCAATCATGCTCCAAAGAGCAGACAGGCTGAGCGGCAGCCATGATGGACCAGAGAGCAGTTCAGATTTCACCTAAGCAGCTTCAAGCTCAGCGTTGCTGCATGCTCACGCATGGCAGGGGAGGATGAAGGAATAACCCAACCCAATGCTGGTGTTATGCAGAACAGAGTTCTGAACCTCTGCTCCATGGGATCAATCAATGCATATTTTTCCAGATTGGCCGGAAGATCTGAGGTCAAGTCAGCCTGAGAAACACAGAATTAAACATGCATTTAAATCTTCTTTTTTTTTTTCCTCAAGACTTTTTGAAATATTTACTAAGAGGTTCCCCCCACACACAAAGGATGTTTTGGAACCATGCTCTGCGGACACACTTTGTAAAAAGGATTTCTTGGAAGTTGGAAGTTGGTCCTGAGGGTGCTGGGGGTTGGGATGTGGTAATAGATGGCAGCTGTGATTGGGTTTGGGAGAGGAAAACAGCACTACCCAAAGTGCCTGCTGCCCTTAATCTACACTGCAGTGTGCGTCAAGCTACCCATCGCCTTCATGTCGAATTCACGGCATCCCTGGTACACAGAGGGCACCGCCACTGTCTTACACAAGTGACAAAAAGACTCTGAGAAGGAGGGCATTGTGGGAAAGGCAGCAAGGATCTATGAAATGGTAGCATTTCATAGATCAGAGAGGCAACAAGAAATAAGCAGACTGCTTGCTCCCAATTCTCCTATCCCATTAAATTCTTGGGGCTCCCGGGAGTGAAAGAGGAGCCCCAAGAAGAGACAAGTGTGGGTGCAAAAGGGATGGCTGCAGCCCGGGTTCTCTCTCAAATAGATGTGAGATCCCCCATTGAGGAGCTACTTAGACGTGAGGCAGATATTTGGGGTTATCTGAGGGCTAGAGTTAGGTTAGGTTAGGGTTAGGATTTCAGTGAAAATCTGTGTGACCCAAAATGCCAATAGTGGGTAACAAGGGAGAAGGGAGGGAATATACTGCTTAGAGAAAGGAAGGCTTAGGTAGGATAAAATGAGAAGGAACTCATAACCTCTGTAGTCACCAAGGGATGGCGAGTGATCACAGAACAGCTGCAGGAAACCAGATGCTCTCAGCGCTAACCCACTGAGCTGAGCATGAGGATCTGAATGAGAGGCCTGGCTTCCTTGGAGCTAAGAGGGACAGAAGATTCCCACCAGGCTTCAGAGGAACCACAAAGCCATGGAGAGGGGCAGTAGCAGGAGGCTTTTGAGGAAAACAACCCTGAGACCTTAATTATAGCATTCCCTAACCTTAAACTATAGCTGTCCTGAAACTTTAAATATAGCATTGGCTCCTAGGAAGGCTCTCCAGATCTTTATTTTTCCCAACCCAATTGGCTGTTTGGAAAACCCACTCTGAACTTGGCTGAAGATAATCATCAAAATATGTCCCTTGGAGTGCCCAAAGAAAGACCTTTTATTCAGTTCCTCGAATCTCCCCCTTCTGACTTGTGTGGAAGAACGCAGTCTCAGGGAAAAAAAAAAAAAAAAAAAAAAGGATGAATCAATCACACATTTCCTGGTCAACCAGAAAAAAAAGCCCATGTCAGTAATGGTGGCTGAGTTAGCAGTTGGTTAGCATATCCGGGCTGGTTTCTACCCACAGAGGGAAAGGTTGAACCAGGTTCGACCCCAAGAAAGTCAGCAGCTGCTGCAACCAGGTGCCAAGACATGAACCTATCAGTCCAGTGTTCTCCCTGGCTCTTGCAAGCAAAATCTGAAAAACAAGGAATCCCTCCTCTCTGGCTTTCCTTCTGGCCTTTAAGTTGGAGATTACACCCTCAGAGGAACAGAGACCCTTTCACCCTGTAGTATTTGCTCTTACCTTTTGAAGCTGGCTGGCAGCACCGGCCTTTAAAGGCTGTTGGGTGGTTTTCCTCTTCTCCCAGTATGTGGCCTGGAGGGTGGGCCACATGAAGAGTGGCACCTGGCTACATCTTCTCTAGCTAAAAGCACTCTGTGGTCAGAGCTCAGATTCCTTGTGGCCTCAGGGCAAGGGAGGCCGTGACTGGTTCCCAGAGCCTTAGATTTTTTGCTCCTCCATGATTCCCAGAGCATCACGCTGTCCTAGTTATCCCACAGAGGGGCTTCTCAGAAGTTTTCAGATCTAGACCTGTCTAGTCCGATCCCGTGTCCTCTTCCAAGCTCAGCTCACCATGTGCACCTGCAATGGAGGCTACCTTCCTGGAGGCCTTGCCTGCTCCATCAGAACAAGGCTCTCCTTGCTGTTCCAGACATCCAGCAACATCTACATTTTACATAGTTACATTACCATAACTTTGGGCAAATCCAAAGTCATAAATGTTACAGAAACTCATGTCCCCACCCTTCCCTGTCCACCCCTGACACACCTCACCCAAGAAGAAGCCTTCTAGTTTTAAGAAGAGAATGTCCTAGCCCGTGTCTAGCTAGCTCTGGTGGAAGGGAGGGAAGCCCCACCTAAACTCTGCTGCCTCCCTCAGCCGATCCTCCCCACTCCCCACCTTCCATTTTCTAGCAGTTCAAGCCTGAAGTCACCCCCGAGCCCCGGCCCCATCCCAAAGCGTCTCTGCTGCCTTAAGTTTTTGGAACCCCCAATGTGTCAACACTCTCTTGGCCATAGAGAATACCAAAAATAAACAGATTAAAACCATGCTTTTAATGATTGATCTTCATTTGTTTTTAAATTGAGACGAGCTTATGATTAAAACAGCAGAGACTATTCAGGCCTTCATCTGGAGCCTGCAAGCTACCTTTACTGACACATGCTACATCATCAGTCCTGGGCAGGAGCCCAGGGGAAGGTGTACCTACCTGAAGGAAGTAATAAAGTGACACAGTGCTGGGAGGTCTGATGAGGAAAGAGATGGCAGGCCTGCCTGGAAGGGTCCCATCCCAGTTCTCATGTGCAATTCTGTGTGCTCCAGATTCCTAATAACTCAGGAGCCATTATTACCTTTGGGCCTTTGTAATGGGATAGCAAGGACCCTGACTTCTAAGTCCCCTTCTGAGAGCTAAGATCCCCAACACTAAGCCAGCAGGGCCCAGAAAGAATACTCCCCTGCCACAGGGGAGCACGTTTGGCCCAGCACAAAGGGTGTGTCCTGGTTCCCATCCAATTTCCATTCATCATCTTCTCACCAGTCCCAACCCTCTTCCTCCAGGCTCTCCTCACTCTCTGTATGTTCATCTGGTCTCCCACCAGAACAAGCCCAATGACACATAAACACACTGAGTTTGTACTTACTAAAGGCTCAGCTTGAGGGCGCCCCACAAATGCTTTGGATTACATTCTCATTAAAGTGAGAGAGGCTAAGGTGGCAAGCTGCCGAAGTGTTCCAGATATAGGCCAATCAGAGTCCCCAAGGGCAGGACTCACCTCTGGACAGCAGGAAGTCAGAGGATTAGGAAAAGCAGAAACCCTCTTTGGGGACTGGGGAGGGCTATGAGTTGCAGAGCTGAGATGTCATCACGGGGAAGAGGGCCAACACTAAGGAACCGCTGTTCTAGAGAGGACTGGGGTCTGGGCAGGCAGCTGTCACTCCCCTTCTGTGGACCACTCCATGCAGTACAGGAAGGTGATGGTTCTTATTAACTCCCATTGGCTAACTGTAGGCAATTTAAGGCTCTCTCCACCAGGGAAGCAAGGGTGTGACAAAGCTGCTTGGGGAGGGGTGTTTGCTGAAGGCTGGTGTCAGCCAGGCTTCATTTAAATCATCCCAGATTCCTTGCAAAGGCTATAAACAGTGGAGTGATGAAATAGCCTCTGGAGCCAAAACAGGGAGGAGGCCCTGTCACGAGGGAGGGCCAAGAAGCTCCACGAAGCAGCGGGAAGAAATGAGGAGCATGGACAGGAAGGAATTTGATATCTCTCTAAGGGGCTCAATGGGAGGATCTGAGCAGCCCCCCATAATGCAGTGTTCTGCAGAGCTGCTGGCAACTAGCAGCCCTAGCTAGCTGCTGAGCTTTTGGTTAGGCAAGCACAGAACGGCCCAAAGAATTCTAGTCCACCTAGCCCGAAGCTTTGGGGAAAGAGGTCACCCTGTAAGCTGCCTGGGCGAAGCATCCTTGTAAACTGCTGGCAGACTGGTGGGAGGGATCACAGCCCGAGCTGCAAAGCAGGGCAGAAAAGGTCCATTTCCCAGGATGCATGTAAAAATGATGTGTTGCATCCCCACACACCACGCTGCTTGTCCCTATTTCCCAGTCCCACTCTGCTCTTCTTCTTCACAGTGCCTACCACCCCCCCCAACTCCCCCCTACACCATTTCCTCATCCATCTATCAAATCCAGAGACAAATTTCTCTAATTTCTTTCACCGTATCCTTTTCAGGCTACTTGTCCGGATGAATTAGGACAATGGAGGTGGGAATGCTTCTATCTTCCATCTTCAAACTCCCTCACCTCAGAATTCCTCTGGAGGTGGGACTCTGCGTACTGGGGTCCTAAGATCTTCAGCAGTCTTCAGGGTTAGTCTTAGATCCACTACCAGCAAGCACAACAGAAACTCAATTCAGATGCTTCAAAGCACCCTTCTCTAACAACACCGCCTCTAGAACTTTCGCCCTGGAAAGCTGGCTGAGGTCCACAGAGAGCCGGCTTCTGAGATCCACAGAGGTGAATCCATGACCCTGGAGTACACGCAGCAAGGGGCGTACTTCAGTGTCAGTTGAAGTGTGACAGACCTGGGGGCTAAAGCGAGGGGGTTTATGGCAGCGGATGGGATCTTCCCCAGTTCCTTTGTTAGGGAATTCGCTGAAGGAAAGACCCAAACTCAAGTAGTATGTAAAAGCAAAGAGGGTTTATTCTGCAGAGAATTCCAGCATGCTGTGGTCACCACCTTCACAAAATGGCCACGACCCCAAGGTGGAGCTCGAAGGCCCCTTTTAAAGCTAGACGAATCCCTACTGTGGCTATGTGACCTCTTTTGGGATTGGCTGGTGCCCATGGAGGCTATGTGACTCTGGTTGGGATTGGCTGGCTCTCACCTTCCCCATGAGTCCGCTCAAGGTTGCCTCTGCTTCTCAAGTGTTCTCGCCCCACTGTCTTGGTTTCTTTTCCCATTGCTGTGACAAAATACTATGACAACAGCAACTTAAAGGGAGAAAGTATTACTTCTGGCTCACAGTTAGAGGCACAGCTCATCATGAGGAGGAAGTCAAGCCAGTATGAGCTTGAATTAGCTGGCCTCGCCCACCCACGGTCAGGAAGCAAAGTAGAGAATGCTCAGCTCCCTTTCTCCACATACACATTCCAGGATCCCAGCCCGGGAATGGAGCCGCTCACCAGAGACAGGTCTTCCCACCTTCCAAAATTCTAATCAAGATAATCGCTCCCTGCATTTGCCCAGCTGCTCATCCCCAGGTGATTGTAGATTCTGCTACGCTGACAATGAACATTAAACATCACATCTAATTTTCCCAGCTGATCACAGAGGTTGTGGGGCAGCATTTGGGACGTGAGGTCAAAGGGACCAAAGGTTTACAAAACCCTAGAGGGCTGTTGATCACTGTCATAGCCCTATGTCTCAACGTTTTGCCTGCTCAGTCTCTTGTTCCTTCTCCTTTCTACCCTCTGATCTTGTAATTGCAGGAGAAATACCCCTCAGAACTCTGGAACCACTGTTCCTTATTCCCAGTGGTAGTATGTGGGCCAGCGAGGGAAGATGTTTGAGTCCAGATCTTGGCTTCTCCATTCGTATTGTGTGTGCTGTTAGTAACATTCTTAAATGCCTTTGGCCCTAAGTCTTTTTGACCATAAAAATGATACTTTAGGCTGTAAAATTTATAGGATTGTCATAACGATTGCCTTGAGGCCAGATCCCACACTTCACCACATTTCAAAAAATGAAGCAGAGGAAAACAAACCAGGAGTGGCTGCTTCCAGCACATTTTTAGGCTTTAAACTTTAAGTAAAAGGTAAATGACAAACACATTACCAAACGCATAGCTGAAGTTGAAAGAAAACAGAAATTTCCAAGGACCAAGGAAAACAAGCTTCAAAGAAGAGGAATTCTTGGAGGAGGAACAAGAGGAGGAGAATAGGGGAGACGGAAATGGGGGTGACATTTAAACTAGGAGCTCAAGCCAAGGAGGAAACAAATATAGAGTTGGTTGAGTAATAGTACCACAGGCATGGAATCTGCAATGTGTTAAGAGTCCTACAGCAAAGCCTGGACCCCAGAAGCTCTCTCTCCTCAGTGCTGCTGTCACTGTGTTTCACCTTGGGATGGTCCAAGACCTTTCTGAGTGGTCATGGCCCTCAATCTCATTGGTCGGTGCCAGGCATACCTGTCAGTAAAGATTATAACTTATACCTCAGCTGGTTCCTCTAAAAATGGGGAGGGAGAGTAACAGGAGTATAAGGAAAGAGGGTCATTTGGCAGAGAGCTGATCAGAAAACCTGGAATCTCCAGACTCCAGGTAGAGGTTACAGGGTGTGTGTGTGTGTGTGTGTGTGTGTGTGTTGTTAAGACATATAAGCAGAACTTTCTCTTGAGAAGCCCACAGTCACACATGGGCTTCCGTGTGAAGAACGTTCTTTTCTTCCTGAGTGTCTCTCTATTGATGACCAGGCCTAAATCTTTTGTTAAAATCTTGGTGAACTCTAAATTTTCATTAAAAAAAAATAACTATGCTAGTTATGACATGTGTGTGCATGCACACACACATAGACCAAATTAATAAAATCATTTAAATTTAAATAGTCAAGTAAATAAAGCTGTTTTTTAAAGGGGAAAGTCAAAGATGCCTCTTCTTAGGGTCCACCCTTGGCTTTCATCCCCATTTCCCAGATCGAAGTCCCAGTTGGCCCCACGGCTCACTCTGTCTCTTTATTAAAGGACCTTCCTCATTTTTTTTCCCCAGGAAGGAGAGATGGGAGGCGTGGGGAAGGAGAACAGTTTCCTCAATAATGAGACACATCATTTTGGGTCTTACTTAGGAATCACCTGACCCTGGACCCCTTCTCCTCCATGCTCCCTTTGACGCCTTGGTAGGTCTCCAGTGAGGTCCAGGAGGTAGAATGCACTCATCTCCTATCTGCTCACCTCTTGATTCCTGCTTCCTCCTTCCCAGCTAGGCTGGACACAGTCTTGGAGCCCATGCAGTGCCAGTTTCATATTTGTGCCTGAAGCAGGGAAATTCTGCTTCTGCCCCACATGCCAGATCAATCAACACATTCTTACATCTCTTTGTTCTACTCCCAGTGGTCTGGGAGAGGTAAAGACTGGCCTGTGTGTCTTCCTAGCTTGTGGGAGATGGGCACATCTCTTTACCATATGGGTGGGATACCTCAGCAACTTGACCTTCTAAAGCTTACCTCTATACCCCACCCCACCCCCATTTCTCATCTTCATCAAGTCACCTGGGGCTCAGGTGTACTGGACTGGACCTAGGAAAGGGGTGAGCATGGGGTATGAACCTTGATACCAAACAGAAAGCTGGAAAGGGAAGGGCATGGCTTGGGGTCAAGGTGTGGGGTCCTACCTCACTGGTTTCATTGCAGTGAGATCAGCTGGCAGTGACAGGGATGTACTATGTGTCACTGAAGAGGAACTGGCTGGTGAAGAAGAGGACATGCCATCCTTCCCATGCAGCCAACAGGGTAAGTAAGTGCTCAGGGAACCCCTATCTCCTCTGTGAGCCGATAGCTCCCTGCCTTCCTGCCTTCATCTCTAGACTGGTCAACGATGTGTTCAAACGTGTGGCTTCAGAATTCCTGCTCTCATTTTCCTACTGTCCCTTGGAGGGTGAGGGCAGAGCTGGGTAGCCTGGGGCTGTGTAGTATGGATGAAATCAGCATTGCTCATAAGTGTCATGTGCTTCCTGGGCTCCACCTAAGCCCTGGCAGGAACCCCTGCCATCTCCCTTAGCCACACACTGTACCCAACGTCTGTATTCTGCCTTGTTGATCATGCTATTTGAGTTGCTGGTTGGACCAGGGCTCTCAGTGACATTTGGTATAGATATAGCTTGTGTTCTTTATCTTGACTGGACACTGTGCTCTCCAGGCATGCCCCAGGCCTGCTTTTGGTATTGTGGATTTATTCCAGTGTGCCATGTGGAGCAGGCACTAGGTTTTTAATTGCTGCTGGTACTCATCATATGCAGCTAAGCTGAGCTCCCCTTGGGGGCCATCCTTCATTTTCAGCGGGCACTGGTCACCTCCCAGAGTTCCCAGGAACTCCTCCCTCTTCTTTCCACACAGCAACCTGACCGGTGAATTTTAACGCCTTGTTTGGTTTCTAGGAGAACCACAGTTTATTTGCCCAGAAGGTCATGGGCAAACTGGGTTGTTTGAACACATGCTAGAGCATTGCACTGGGCAGCAGAGTGAGCAGGCTGTTGGGATTGTGAATCATGGTAAGGCCAGCATAGAGAGAAAAGTTGTCTTCGTGCTCTGTGGGCTGAATGAAGATACTGCTGAGAAAGAATGACTGGTAAGGAGGAGGAGGAAGGGTGGCCTCTGTCTCCTATATTCCAGAATGTTCTATAAGTTCAGCCTAAGCAGCAGAACAAGCCCAGAATAAAAGCAGAAAGTTCCACCTGTCCTGCTTTGAAAAGCATTGAGGCAGGCCAGACAAGGAACATGAAATTGAGCATTGCACTCCCGCCTCCATCACTGGCCCAAGCCATGGCCATCTTCTTGTTCTCCACAGGTCGGCCAGGACCCCGCTGCACCCGCTGCCAGAAGAACCTGTCTTTGCACACATCAGTGCGGATTCTGTACCTCTTCCTGGCTTTGCTCCTGGTGGCTGTGGCTGTGCTGGCCTCTCTGGGTGAGTTCAGTGTGCCCTGGTGCTGGCTCCAGGGGAATGGCTGATTAGGTTTCTACATGAACAACACCCCAGGGAGAAAAATACTCCACATCTGTCACCCAGACTAGCATCTTCCTGGCTTGAAGATGGTGGTGGTGGTGCATGTCTTTAACCCCAGAGGCAGAGGCAGAAGATGGTGGATCTCTGAGTTAGAGGCCAACCTGTTCTACAGAGCAAGCTCCAGAACAGCCAGGGCTACACAAAGAAACCCTATCTCAAAAAAACCAAACCAAACAAACAAAAGAGTTAGCTGTAGGGCGTTGAGTAGAAGAAAATAACCAGATGAGTTTGACAGGTCAGTAATAGAATCATGTGGGAGTTTTCAGAACTGCTGATGTTTGCCCCCTCTACCCCTATTCCCAGGGTAATAGAGTGAATCCTGTAACTTTCAGCTCTCCAGGTGAATCTGTTGTGTAGCCCTCGGTTGTGTCCACTGGATCAGATGGCGTCTAAGACCCGCCATCATCTCCCTGTGTGTTGTTCAAGATAAGACTGGGTACCAAATGCATCGAGATTGCCTTCAGCATTCATTAAAATCTAAATCCCCGGGGCCTTACTAAGACCTGCAAAATCAGATTCCTGCAGGTGAGGCCAGAAGGCCTGAGTTTTGGTGCCTCTCATCCACATTGCAGCCGGTATGATCGTGGTGCTGGTGCATGGTAGATCATACCTTCTAGAGTCTAAGAGTTTCACGTAAATTGTCTAAATTGTTTTGGTCACATTCATAGTAAAATCCATTTGATCCAGCCTGCTTGATGCTAGAGACAAGGCTGGGAGCAGAGAGAAGCAATGGAGGCCCGAGTGACCTTCACCCAGGGTACTGACCCTAAGAGTGAACCCCTTCCTGGAAAGGCACGTGGTCCTGCCGCTATATGAGGATATTTGGGTACCAACACCCCTGGCTGTATTAGTTATGGTTCTTTTTTCTGTGACAAGAAGCAAGTTAAGGGCAGGAGGATTCATTTTTGGCTTATCACTTGAGAACAGTCCGTCATGGTGGGTGAGGCATGGCAGCAGGAGGAGATGGCAAGCTACATTGCCTCTTCAGTCAGGGCCCATCAATAAATCTCAAGGCTCATTCCCGGTGACCCACTGCCTCCACCTCTGAAAGGTGTGCCTTCCAAAACAGCACCACAGCTGCAGACCAAGTGCTCAAAGACATGAGCCAATAGGGCTATAACAAGACGAGAAGGCAGAGTAAATGAAGGAAATGTCCAAAGAAACAAATGACTATGTAATTACAGAATGTGACATGTGCAGTGAATAGGGAGAATTGCATGCAATGAGCCTTTGGCTGGTGGCCCAGGAGTAGACTTTATGAATCCTTAAAGTCAAAATGGCAATCATCAAGCCTCCCCATTTCTTTTCCTTTATCTATATATGGGCTCTTAAGTGAGAAAAGGCTCAAACAAAATAACTATCACCAACTGGAAAGTGCTACCCCAACTCAACAGGCTGTCCCAAACATGTGAATGTTACTAATTAATCCAATCTCCTGACAGAGCTGAGATATTCAGTGTTCAGTAGAGCCTGGATATCCTAAATTGCTTGAAAGCAAAATGGTTTTGAGGGGCTAAGAACTTTAGAAGTCGCTGCCGTCATGTTTTTATTTTGTTGATGACTGTTCCTTCTGGAAAGGTTCATTGACCTGTCAAAGTCACCCAACAGACTTTATATCAATCAGAGTCTAGAAGCTGAGTCGCTTTGGGCGATTACAACTGCATTCTGCCAGATATGTCCTTCAGAGGCTCATCAGGCCAACCGGTGCCCTCTTACCACTGCCAGGGCCATCTTGCTACTGATGGATAAGCCCAGCTACCCTGCTTTTGCTGCATGCATGCTCTAAATCCTGTTGACACAACAGCTTTTGTAGGACCCTGGGCTGAACTGACCTAAAAGGGAGCAAGAGCTTTTCTAGAGAATACCTTGTACAAACCGAAGGGTTGTACTCCAAGCATTCATCCTAAGGAAAAATATCATGTCCTTACAACCAGCACAGATAAGGGTTATGCCTAAGATGGAGCACTGGTCATAATCTGCCTGTCAGACTTTGTGTATTTTTAGTGAAAACACACACTGAAATATTTTAAAAAGAAAAAAAAAACTTTATAAAACTTTTTTTTTTAAGTTTGAAAAAAACTCTCTCGAAGAAAGAATGAGAAGATGGTAAGAAGAAGAAACACGCCCGTGATGCCATACTTATAAAAGTTGAATAAGAGAAAATAGATGGGATGGTCAAAGTAACACAGTTTTGCCTTTTATTTTCTAAAGCATATATCTATGGGAGTGTTGAGTGGGCATCCGTGGGCACATGACTAGAAGAAATACATAGTTGAAGGTGGTGATGGTGGTGAGTGCTCTCTGGGTGATGGAATAATTTTATCTGTATGTTTGTGAATTTTTACTATCCTAACTTACGAGGAGCTCTTGATTCCAAATCCCAGATTGGGAGGTGAATTATCCTGTGAAGGAACATGTGCAGTAAGACACATCCTTGTTTGGTCATTGGGAAGCCTTTCTCCTGGGAGAAGCAAGAACGGTTTTGGTTTCAGACTCATGAAAATGATCTCACCAATGATCTGAACTACTTCTGAACCGTGACCCCAGCCTGGTGTCTCTTCTGTTTCCTCAGTGTTTAGAAAGGTGGACTCTCTCTCAGAAGACATCTCCTTGGCCCAGTCCATCTATAATAAGAAGCTTGTGTCAATGCAAGAAAACCTTCAAGGATTGGGTAAGATTCTAGTGTCCAGAAGCACAAAGGACCCTCTATCCCTGTTATCTAGGGATGAACAGGTACTCCCTGCTTCCTAAGATAAGACCAGCTGATGATCCCTGCTTCCCTCTATGGAGGGCTGGGATGCTGGGACACTGCACAGACTAAGGCAGACTTTTCTATATGGGCTGTTGATCTATCCAGAGACCATATGCAGAGAAGGGAAGCAAGCATAGTCCATTCTTAAAATAGCCTCGTGCATCCCAAATGGCTTGTAAGGCCCTGCAAAGCCTCCTGGTGTATAAGCCCATTTTCAGTTACTGCCTTAAGCAACATCACAAATCACCATGGTCTAGCTTCTGCTCCAATCAGAAACATCCCAAGACAGAGTGAGTCAGAAGGAGCCATGGCAGATGTGGATTAAAAGGCCATTTTCTCTGTTGCAAATAGAAAGTGCTGGCCTGACACCTAATAACAGAGTTCTACTTGGCAAGCCTTATTCCTCAGGAGTCACAAAGAAAAAAAAAAAAAAGAAAAAAAAAAACTTCCCAAGGTCACCTTCCCCACAAGTATATTATATCAACCAAAACAACAGATATTAAAATGTGTGGAGAATTTTTTTTTAGTGACGTGTACAATGAAATGAGGCTCTTGGCCACCTCAGAACAGTTAGTTACTAAAATCTGTTCTTTAGAATGCAGCAATACTGTGGGATAAATATCTGAAATCTTGCACTTCAGATTGCAGAGTAAAGGTGGAATTCCGCAGAGATGATGAGGCTTTTCTGTGAGGGATTTCTCATAGGAAGAAAGGAAACAGAGTCCAGTTCCCTGTGTCTGCATTTCCAGAAGCACCTCTGGGGCTAGGGAGATAATATAGCCATTCAAGCACTGTGACCTGAGTTTAATCCCAAGCACCCTAGTGGGAAAGGTGTGGGGGGGGGGAGCACAAACTTGTAATCCCAGTGCCAGGGTGGCAGGAATGGGTGAATTCTTGGAGTTCAGTTGTCAGAAAGCCTAGACTGATTGACAAGCTCCAGACCAGAGAGAGGATCTATCTCAAAAATCAAGATAGACAGCCCCCAAGGAACAACACCTAAGTTGTCTCAGACCTCCACACAAGAGGGCGCATGCCTGCATACAAATAAACACACACACACACACACACACACACACACACACACACAAAAGACACCTGTGTCCCATTTAACTGAAAAATGTCCCCTTTTCTCCTGAAGACCCAAAAGCCCTGAGCAATTGCTCTTTTTGCCGTGAGGCTGGGCAGCTGGGGCAAGAGATCAGGAAGCTCCAGGAGGAGCTGGAGGGGCTTCAGAAGATGCTGCTGGCCCAGGAGGTCCAGCTGGACCAAACCTCCCAGGCCCAAGAGCTGCTCTCCAACACAAGCAGTCAAATCTCCCAGGAGATGGGCAGTTGTTCCTTCTCCATCCACCAGGTCAATCAGTCGTTGGGATTCTTCCTGGCCCAGGTGAGGGGCTGGCAGGCCACCACAGCAGGCATGGACATCACTCTGAAGGACCTCACCCAAGAGTGCTACGATGTCAAGGCTGCCGTGAACCAGATAAACTTCACAGTGGGCCAGACAGCTGAGTGGATCCATGGGATCCAGAGAAAAACGGACGAGGAGACCCTGACCCTGCAGAAGATAGTCACTGACTGGCAGAACTACACCAGGCTCTTTGGGGGTCTGCGAAGCACCTCTGCCAAGACTGGAGAACTGGTCAAGACCATCCAGGCCACCCTGGGGGCCTCCTCGCAGCGCATTAGCCAGAACTCCGAGAGCATGCATGACCTGGTGCTGCAGGTCATGGGCCTGCAGCTACAGCTGGATAATATCTCCTCCTTCTTGGATGACCATGAGGAGAACATGCATGACCTCCAATACCACACCCGATATGCCCAGAACCGCACAGTGGAGAGGTTCGAGTCCCTGGAAGGACGCATGACTTCTCACGAGATTGAAATCGGTACCATCTTCACCAACATCAACGCCACCGACAACCACGTGCACAGCATGCTCAAGTACCTGGATGACGTGCGGCTGTCCTGCACACTGGGCTTCCACACCCACGCTGAGGAACTCTACTACCTGAATAAGTCCGTCTCCCTCATGCTGGGCACCACGGATCTGCTCAGGGAGCGCTTCAGTCTGCTCAGTGCTCAGCTGGACTTCAATGTCCGGAACCTCTCCATGATCATGGAGGAGATGAAGGCTGTGGACACACAGCATGGAGAAATCCTTCGCAATGTCACCATCATCCGAGGTAAGAGGAGGGTGGACGGGCCTCTCCAGGGACTCGGGGTTGTTGCTGTCTACAGGAGCGCATGATTTTAGGGAAACTCTCCAACAGTATGTACATAGAGCATGCTAGATGGAAGACACTAGGTGTCAAAATAGATTGCCAAAATCATCCAGTAATCAGTTCCCAGGGCAGCAGGCAACTTTAAGAAGTGTCTTTGAGGGGCTAGAGAGTGGTTAGGCATGCATGCTACTCTTCCATCGGTTCCCATCACCCACATAAGGAGGCTGACAAACACGTGTCACTCCAACTTCAGGGGATCCAAAGCCCTCTTCTGGACTTCACAGGTACATGTACACATGTACATGTAATGTAATTTTAGTAACTAACTGTTCTGAGGTGGCCACGAGCCTCATTTCATTGTACACTTCACTAAAAAAAATTCTCCACACATTTTAATAATGTACCTCAGAGACCAATCACCCTAATGTATTCTTCTTCTCCTATATTTCCCTAAGGTCCTTTATTGACTAGAATTCTATGGGAAAAGAAACCAGAACTGGAAGAGTAAAGGCAGATAAATAAGCCAAGGGATGGATGGATAGATAGATAGATAGATAGATAGATAGATAGATAGATAGATAATCATAAGAAATTGGTTTATGTGACTATGTAGACTGGCAAGTCTGAGATCTGTAGAGATAATGCCCCTGATGGGAAGAATATCAGGCATGAAGAATTCTCTTATTCAGGGGAAGGTGAGCTTTATGCTTTGTCCTGGCTTTCAAACGTACACATGCATGCAAGTAGGTACACACATGAATAAAAAAATTTAATGTTTGAACATTTTTGCCTTTGAGAGTTAGGCTTAGTGGTTCACACCTGTAATCCCAAAACTCAGGAGGCTGAGGCAGGAGCATTAACATGGACTCCAGGCCAGCTTGGGCTACACCCTGAGTCTCAGAGACACTGAGTGAAACCTCATCTCAACAAAAGGAGCAAATGAGAAAAGGAGGGAAGGAGGGAGAGAGGGAGATTCTTGAAAGCCTCTTGGTGAAAGTAATATGGTTTCTAGCTTTGCTTTTCAAAGAAAATTCTAGCTTATCCCTGGCTTTCTTTTAGTCCCTCATAGCAAGTTTATAGACCTTGTCCTTTTGAAACCACCTATGCTCACTTTCTCCCTTTCTGCCTCCTCATTAATGATTTTGCCTGTCAGACTATCTGTCCCTCAGAGACCGATCACCCTAATGTATTCTTCTTCTCCTATATTTCCCTAAGGTCCTTTATTGACTAGAATTCTATGGGAAAAGAAACCAGAACTAGAAGAGTAAAGGCAGATAAATAAACCAAGGGATGGATGGATAGATAGATAGATAGATAGATAGATAGATAGATAGATAGATAGATAGATAGATAGATAATCATAAGGAATTGGTTTGGTTTATGTGACTATGTAGACTGGCAAGTCTGAGATCTGTAGAGATAATGCCCCTGATGGGAAGAATATCAGGCATGAAGAATTCTCTTATTCAGGGGAAGGTGAGCTTTATGCTTTGTCCTGGCTTTCAAACGTTTAGATGAGGCTAGCACCACATTAGAGAGGGTAATCCTTTTTGTTCAGTCTAACAATACACATGTCGGCCTCAACAACAATCACCCTCCCAGAAACTCTCAGAGTGAAGCTTGATCAAGTATCTAGGCACTTCGTGGTCCCTTAAAATTGCTACGTAAAATTAACCATCATAAATCTACCCCTTGTCAACTTGACACCTACACACACGTCCTTAGTCCGCTACTCTTAATCTCCAAATGAAGTTGATAATGAGGCCTTGTTCAGAGCTATCATGATACAATTAATTATCCCGTGTAAAATTAAAAGCACACCAACACGTTCCACATAAGGAGGGCTATAGAACAATTTTCACTCTCCTCATATCTCAGAACTCAAACCCTGTGAGGTCAATGCAGTCAACATGTCCCGTGTTTTAACAGATAGATGACAAAGGACTGAGAGAGGAGAGGAAACGGAAACGAAACTTTTGTTACACACACACACACAGATCAGGTCGGGTAAAAGTCAAGGAAGACATTTTCTTGTGACGATGCAGTCCTTATTTTTGTAATCAATCTGATGGTCGTAGTTAGGATTTACAACACTTTCTTCCACTTCCTGTTCTAAATTCCCCAAGTTCTCAGCCGGCATTCCTGTGGATCATGGCTGCTTGGGGTAGGATGATCAGAAAGTTTCATTTCTGAAGGTTCCAGACCATTGACATTCGTGCCTAGATTGGGTGCAGAAGTTTCCTAAGGACCTTAGTAACATGAGAAGGGTCAGCATCTCTCTTCCTTCTTCCCTTGCTCTTGACCTAGAGTCAGAGGAAGCCTTGAGTAGCCATGTGATGGTCTTAATTTCTTGCTTAACTGAGTCACCACTGTGTCTTTACTGAAAGCATTTGTCCTTTTGGGTCTTCTAAACTAGCTAAACACAAAGCAGGAACAGTATGCACACATTTTGCTGGTGGGTCACTAGGCAAAACTATGAACTGTGCCTTCCTATGATCTTCATTTGATTCCCAAACCTTGATGAAGATTATGTCTTCCAGGCCCTCATGGCATGAAAGCCCACTCTGTCTCTTTCAGCCTTTGTATCCTCTATAGTATTCAAGGCAGGAAGCCTTTCCAGCTCATTTACCAGGGCCACCTTTGGTCTTGGAAACTACCTCAGTGATGCTCTGCCTCCTCTTTGGCCAACTAGTCCTGGGCCTATGCTGGCTTCACTTGATGTCACAGTGTGTTCTTGGTACCACTAGAGACCAATTTTTTTCCCCTTTAGACTGATCAGGTCTGGGAGGAGGGTCCTATTTGCTTGTTGCTATGCTTTATTTTTGCAAGGAAGCTAGACAATGATAATTTCTATGGAAATCAACCCCTCCCCAGCCTATTTCACCAAAAATACACATCTGTGTGGCTTCTAGGGTGCTGTGCTCCAGTGAAGAACATTAGGAGATGGTTCTTATGGTCCATACTCTGCCAGTTGTGTGGTGGTGTTGAATTCACTCTAGGAACAGAAGAAATTCTGAGCTTCCCAGGTGACAGCCCATTTATACGCACTGATTTGTGGAGCCTCATAAAAAGCCTTGGAAAGAAGCCCCCCACTTATCAGCAGTTTCACCTTCCATGCTTTTGACTACTCATGGTCAACCACGGTCTGAAAACACTAAGCAGGAAACTGCATACTTTAAGAGCGATGTGCCTTCCTCGAAGGTGTATATAAGGAGACAGGGTGTGCGTGTGTGTGTCTGGGGTCTGCAACTGCTCGTGATTTCACACATCCACTGGAACCCTGGGGCATATTCTCTGCAGAAATGGGGGGGGGGCTTTGGAGGTAGAAAAGATAGATAGTTGGTTGACTCTGCCTTATAAAAAGGTATCCTAAGACAAGAATATAGTTAAGCCATGTGTGCTCATCACAAGAGACTGAAAATCCTGGGAGCTAGAGAAATGTCTTAGTGGGTAGAGGGCTTGCTGCACAGATGTGAGGGCCTGGATTCCATTTCTAGTATTCACATAAAAGCCAGGAGCATTAGGGTACACCTGTCATCCCAGCACTGGGGAGGTGGAAAGGAGAGGGCGCCCTGGCCCACTGGGCAGCCAGTCTACCTAATAGGATGAGCTCCAGGTCCAGAAAAAGACCCTATTTCCAAAACATATGCTGGAGATCAGTCAAGAAAGACAGCTGACATTGGCCTCTGGACGATGATGTGTACCTATGTGCACACATGCATAAACGCACACACACACACCTGGTACCCTACTTCAGTTGTTCAAAGATGTGTCCCCTGTTCACTCAGCAAAGGAGATGCCCAGAGCATGAGCTTGCAGGCACCTTAGACATTTCTACCTGGGCCCTGCTACAGGGCAAGGGATGGAGAATGGAGGAGACAGGGAAATGGTATCCAGAAGAATTCTTGGAGATTGGCATTTGCTGCCGCCTTGCTCGTGGCAGAGGTCTCACCACAAAACTTCACCTTCAGCATGGTGTGACTTCCGTTCAAGTACAGGGGACCCTCGGTTCAACATCTTCATGTTTCTGCTGCCCCCCCCCCGCTCATTTTCCCTTCGATACAGATTGGTGAGGTGGGGTAGGGGAGAACATGTTTAATTGCTGCTTTATTGCGTGTTTACGCACCAAAGCCAGGTACTGAGTATTTCCACGGGAGCCGAAAGCCTCCCACATCATTTCACTGAGAAGGTGCGTGCATGTGTGTGGCCTCTAAGGTGCAATTTTACATCCTGTCTGCTGGCCAGCTTTCCTCCTTATCTTTAAGTCATCCCATGCTCCCCTTCTCCTATCTGAAAGAAGCTTTCCAGGTAGATTGAACGCCCCCTCCCCCCCAGAGAAATAATCACTCACCCTCAGACATGCTCTGAGGCTCTGACCCTGGAGATGTCGGTGAAGGATTGCTCTGCTGATGTAGAATTGATAGATAGAAGAACCCAAGTAGGGAGATGCCAGTAACACAGGCAGTGAGGGGATGCTGAGCACCTACTGAAGGGAAGGAGGCTGGGTTATAATTACTCTGGGACTTTAAGCAAAATTGCTTCGTCTCTCCCATCTGTGCTCTGTCATCTGTAAATGAAGGGGTAGGACCAGCCCCTTCCAGCTCTAATTCCAAGCCTCCACTTACTACACAGAAACCCTGCAATGCCTCCATGCTGGCTACACCTCTCCTAGAATCTTGATCTTTTCCTAGTCTCTAGGATAATTTTTATGTCTGTGCTAGACAGTGTCTCTGCTAGGACTATGCTTTATGAGCTAGAGACAAAAAAAAAATCCACCACTTATTAGCTGAGTGATGGGTAGGTCTCTTCATCACTTTCAACTCTATCTCCTCACCTACTGTGTCCTACTTTAATTTCTGTTGCAACTTCGGAGGGAAAAGATTTATTCAGCTTTCAACTCCAGATTACAGCCCATCACTGAGGGGAAGTCAAGGCAGGACTCGGGCAGTTAGTCACATGCCCATCAACAGTAAGAGCAAAGAGGAGTGAATCTTTGCAGGCCCACTTGCTTGATGGCTTGCCCACCCTCAGCTAGGTTTCTCTGTTCAGGGTACTCTTGCTTAGGGAATGGTGCTGCCCACAAGAGACTGTACCTTCCTACATCAATTAACAATCAAAACATGCTCCCAGAACAACCTGATCTGGGTAATTCTTGATTAAAAACCTCTCTTCACGGGCAGTTCAAAGTTGTGTCAAGTTTAAAATTAAAACTAACCAGCACGAACAAGATCATTAATACTTTCCCTGTCTATACCACATAGAGTAGTTGTAAGGATCAGTGGCAACAATAATATGAACCTAAAAACTGTATGTTAATATAAAGCAGAAGGCTTTTTTTTTTTAATGGTTTTCTAAGACAGGGTTTCTCTATGTAACTGCCCTGGCTGTCCTGGAACTTTCTTTGTAGGCTGGGCTGGCCTCGAACTCACAGAGATCCGACTGCCACTGCCTCCCAAGTGCTGGGATTAAAGGTGTGTGCCACCACACCCTGCTTATCATAAGGCATGTTTTAAAAAGTGAAATTATTGATGACATAGACTCCTTCTCCTATTCACAAATGTCTAACAGTCCATGGGTTCTGGAGGGCACTCTGGAAGTGTTTGCTCAGTGAATGAATAAATGGAAGTATGAGCACAAGGTAGATGCCAAATGTTCAGAGGACTTGAACTTGCAAACTTGTTCCATAAGTACCACATGCTATGTCATGCTGTAACCCATAAGGATCCAGGAGCTGACGTGCTAAGAAGGGAACAAGGCTGACAAGGTGGCTCAGCTGGCTGAGGTTCCTGCTGCCAACTCCAATAACTTGAGTTCAATTGCTGGGACCTGAAAAAGTGGAAAGAGAAACAGACTCCAGCAGTTGTCCTCTGACCTCCAAACACGTGCTCACACACATTTAAGCAAATTTCACTACACACACACACACACACACACACACACACACACACACACACGGGTAAAAAAAATGCATTAATAGATGATAGATGATAGATGATAGATTGATAGATAGGTAGATAGATAGAGATGGTTGGATGACAGATAATTTTTTTTAAAGGAAGAAAAAACAGGCTGTCTTGTTCTGTTTGGGCACAGGAGTTTTGTATGCAGGTAGCAGAAGTCAGTCTCTGTGAGCCCCATCTTTGTCTGCCCAGGCTTGTAAAGCTGCTGAGAGTTTCTTTGCTGCCCTAGCCGCACTCTTCCATTTGATGTCTCACCTTGAGAGGAGAAGCAGCAGCAGTTAGCAGGCTAGCATCAGGGAGCTCCTTCTGCCGGGATCTCAGAACCTACCAATGGCTCACTATACCATCGATGGGCAGGATTGTGTCTTAAGATGCTAGAATCTTCTGGCCACTCCTATTTCTTTCGTCTTCCCTAATCCTGAATATGGACCACAGAAACCCACTCTATTTCCCTCAGACATGCAGTCAGTTGTGGCTGGTTCCTAATGAGCCCAAGAGCCTAATTATGGCCTGTAGCTTCCTGAATAATGATGGACCTCCCTCGAACTCCTTACCTCAGCCACCATGCCGGTGTTTGCTTCTTGGCTGCTCAGAGCGGCTTTGAGCCCTCCTCTTCACTGCCCTGTACTCTGCCCACACCAGAGTCTTATTGTTGACAGCTCATTGGAAGCCAATCCTGGTGGAGCCTTGGTTTTATCCTTGCACCATCTTCCTTCCCATTGTGCTAACTTCTGGTTGCTGACTTTGTCCCTGGATGGACTGGGCTCCTCTGGCTCACAATTCTTAAGATCATCTGAGAATCTAAGAAAAGAGCCTTTCCAAGCCCCAGCTCACTATTTTTTTGTAATATACATACCAAAGATAGAATCCAGAACTTTGCAAATGATAGGCAAGCACTATCCAGACTCTATGTAGCACAGGATATCCCAGAACTCCCAATCCTCCTGCTCTGCTTCTCAAGTGCTCCGATTACAGCTGTACAACACCGTGCCTGGTCCTTTCTATTTGTTAGGGACCCCTAAATGCTCTTCAGACAAGGCTTCTGGAGCCCTCCCCTTCCTCCAGACAGCTCCAAACTGGAAGGAAGAGAACCAGGAATCAATCCCTTCGAAGGTTACTGAGAGGTAGAGGTGGTGTCTGTGAAAGGAAGCCTGGTAGAGAGACCCATCACTTGTTCTCCTCCTGCTGCTGTCTAGCACTAACCCAGATTCTCGGGATAGCAGTGGTGGCCACAAGAGTGTGCAGAGAGAAAGAGGCGGCCCTTCTCTTCTGGGTCATCCTCACAATCATGCTTGGGACAGGGAAATGGGTTGTATAATGAAGGCTGAGGCTTCTACCTGAATGAATACCCCAAGCATGATGGGCACACACTCCTTCCCCAGAGAAGAAAGGCCTGGATCTACCCTGGAAAGACATCCAGGCAATGAGTGGTGGGGCAGCGGGCAGAGCAGACTTTTGGCTCTGTCCTTTCTCCTTTGCTGCTGCCTTAAATGCCCTCACAGTGGCTGCTGTGTTCCTCTGCCTCAAGGAGAAGAGGCTCTTTTCAGAAGACAGGGGCCCTGGAGAAAATGGGCCCCAAGGAGAAAGCAAGGTATAGCAGAAAGCCTAGGGGACAGGGCAGAGTGTCCTTGTCATGGTGAGATTTCCCAGACTGAACATGGAGTGTAGTCCCTTCCACCCGAAGTCAAAATGAGTGGAGAACAAGGGGACTTGGAGAAGTCTCTGGAGCAACCTCTGTGTTCATGGCAGGTGGAGGACGAATCCAAAGAAATGTCCAAGAAGGAGCAGGAAAAGAGGCATGAAGCAAGGGCCCACCTAGTCAGGAAGCGGTGGGGGGATCGGAGGAAGGGGATGTAGAGCCACAGGGCACTCTGACATTCAGTTGTTCAATGATGTATTGAGAACAGATTGAGCTCGTTATGTGAAACCAACTCGACTGGGATGGGAAAGGACAGCCCGGCCCTGCTTCATCAGCTACACAGCCTCCCAGGGCCGAATGGCCCTCTGCTTCTCCAAATCTCAGCTGGTCCAGATGCCAGGAGCAGAATAAGGGCAGGCACTGTGATTTTGCCAGTTCCCAGGGAGACCTGCCAGGCTGGGGGAAGTAGGCCCTGTGTGGGCATCAGCTTGGGCCTGTGCTGTGCTGGTAACTGCAACGAGGGACTCTCTGGGAATAAAAGGGCAGGTCCTGTCTCCTGTTTCTCTAGTACCAGGCTGCTACCATCACCCACCAGCTGTCCTCAGCTTGCAACCACCTCTGCTGGCATGCCACGTGAGCTGAGGTGGAGCCGTGTTCCAAGGCAGGCAGTGGCAGGAGCAGACTGGAAGGTTTTTATTGGCTTTAATGGGGCTGACTGTCCAGGCTCTGGTTTCCAGTTTAGGTCATATTCACAGACCTGGTTCCACTTCCACACAGAAACACTTTTGAGAAGGAGATGCAGGGCACAGCAGAGCGTAAGGAGCTCGGAGCAGTTCACATTGGCCAGGGTGAAGGTGACCCAGGGCCATAGACCCAGATTTTGGTAACTTAGAGAGCTCTCAGATTTCAACATTCCATTAACCCTGCCATCAGAGATCCTACTGAGTTCTAGTCTACACTTACAAATCCTTAGAGGGCTAGAGAGATGGCTCAGAGGTTAAGAGCACTGGCTGTTCTTCCAAAGGTCCTGAGTTCAGTTCCCAGCAACTACATGATGGCTCACAACCATCTATAATGGTATCTGGTGCCCTCTTCTGATAATAGACAAATAAATAAATCTTTTTTTTTAAAGAAGCCCTTAGAATTGTACACACACACACACACACACACACACACACACACACAGAGGTAGGACACAGAGACTTGTCCTTGTTGGTCTATTTGTATATGCAGATTTGAGTAGACCTCAGGTTTTGTTCCTTAGTTTTTTGTTCCTTGGTTTTTGAACAATCACGTTAGCCTGGAGATTGACAATTAGGCTAGGCTGGCTAGCCCCCAAACCCAAGAGATCCACATCCCCCCACCCAGAACTAGGCACATGCCACCATACCCAGCATTTTTACACAAGTTTTGGGAATTGAACTCAGATCCTCAAAACAGCAAGCATTTTGTCAGCCAGACCACTCCCCAGCCCACCAGTGGGATTTTAGTTAAAGGAATCGGACTAGATCCCACCTAGCTCAAGAATCTTTGACACTGCATTGCGGAGGGTCTGAGATGCCAGCAGAGCTCTCATGGAGATGTGAGTCAGGCTCTGGGACTCACAGTTCCCACCAGCCCTGCAGCTCACCCACACAGAGACCAGGTCTGCACGGGGCCTTGCCTGCACAGTGGTTGGAGATCTTTTCTCCACACCCGTTGTCCTCGTCTTAGACGATGCTCTGTCTCTTGTGGTCTTAAGGCATTCTGTGCACCCTAGCAGAGGGGTGGATACTCTGTGCCCTGTGTCCTCAGGGTTGGTTCATATCTGAGAACTTGTGTCCGTCACACTGACACAGACAGACAGGAAGCGGGAGGTCTGTTGGTGCTAGTTTTTAAACTCTACTTTATTTTAGGTTCCTTATGCCTCTACCTCCCTTCCACCACCACCACCACCTCCAACCAACACTAGGTATGAAAGAAAGAAGGTTAGAAGGAAGAAAGAGGTTATTTAGATCTCTTTAGACTTAGTTCCAGTTGGTTAGGGTCATAGGGTTCTTTGGGGGTAATGCCAATCTCAGTAGTCAGGATACCTAAGAGTCCAGTAATAGCAAGAGTAAATGGCAGCAGGGCAGTTAAGCAGCCTTCCTCCTCCTCTGCCCATCTCTCAAAGCCCATCAGTCCTCTCTGAGCCTGCACGAGGCTGTTACCAGCTGGCAAAGACCATGCCCCTCACTAGGCAGTTATCAGCTGTGGACAAACTAAAAGCAACTCCATAGTCCACACTTGGGATTAAAACAGAAACATATTTACATAGCGTAACTAAACTAAATTTTTAATGAAATCAAAACTTCCACTACAGAGGCCATTTGGCTCCTAGCATGGCCTCCATCCTGAAAGTCATGTCTCTTTCCACCCCAGGCCTATAATAGAGGCCCTTAGCTTGAGAAGTGGCCCTTCTAACACACCCTGATCTCTCCTGACTGCATACCAGGCTCTGCGCTCAGAGTTAAGATGTGAGAAATGGTTCTTGTTGTCCTTCTGAGAGTCTCTGGAGATACAGAGTTCATGAGACACACATCTAGCGCTGGCTTTCGCTGTCCTGATTTCTCTACGTGTCAGTTACAGGCTCAGAAAGCAGCAGCCTCTGGGGCTCTTAGATGAGGCTGGAATGGGCAGAGTGGACTTCCTGGAGAGGTGGCTCTTTCTTTGGGATGCTTCAGTGAGTTAGGTCTCACCTTACTTTCTTCGCTTTTTTCTCTGTGTTCCTAATTCTACATCTATGATCCTAGAGGCCCAGGAGGTCACATGACATACGGCATGGAGTGAAAACAGTAGTCAAAAGCCATAGGAGGTCTAGATGACCCTAGGGCAGGGTGGGAACATCCTGGCTTCCTGTGACATTTTCCTGACACAGCCCTGCTCCCAGTCCTGCCAAGCTTCTGTCTGAAACTAAGCTGTCTCTCTGCCCACTCTGTCTACAGAAAGCCTCACGAGTGACCTGTCTCTTTTTCTACCCGATCCTAGGTGCCCCCGGCCCTCCAGGACCAAGAGGACTGAAAGGAGATGCAGGCAATAAAGGACCTGTTGGTAACAGAGGACCTAAAGGGGATCCTGGCAGTCTGGGACCCCCAGGACCTCAGGGTCCTCAGGGGCAACCTGGGGAGCAAGGACCTGTGGGAGAGAGAGGGCCAACTGGTCTCCGAGGCTTCCCAGGCCTCAAAGGCTCAAAGGGTAGCTTTGGCACTGGAGGGCCAAGGGGGCAGCCAGGCCCCAAAGGGGATGTGGGACCCCCAGGGCCAGATGGGCCCCCAGGGTCTCCAGGACCTTCAGGGCCTCAGGGAAAGCCAGGGATTTCAGGAAAGACAGGATCACCCGGCCAGCGGGGGGCCACAGGGCCAAAGGGTGAACCAGGAATCCAGGGTCCCCCTGGACTACCTGGGCCTCCAGGTCCACCAGGGAATTAGAGCCCCTTCTGAAAAAGGTCTTTGGCTTAATGCTGCCATGCAGGTTGGAGAGGTGGGTCAGAGAAAGCAGCCAGAAGGATCTACTATCTACAGCCAATCCTTGTTCTTTGATCCTGACGTGAGGTATCTCTTAGAGCTGACTGTGTAGCCTTAAGCTTCCCAATAATGACTGTACCATAAGGAAAACAGCTCACCACACCCCCCCCCACTTTTCTCTGCTGACCAGGGGGGCCTACTGGGTTTTAGGGCTGGTTAGGAGGAAAAGGAAGAAGACCCTCACCCCAACTCTGTCCTGTGACACCGTGCTGAGGAGGTGGCTACCTGGGGAAGAATGTCTTTTAAATCTCTTGCATGGTAACTAGCTCTGGTCTCTGCAATGGCTTAACACCCATGGGAGCCAGTCTAGGAAAAAAAAAATTCAAGGAAACCTTCAGGGCATTATAGATAACTCTCCAGCAAGTCTCTCCCCACAGTCATGGAAACAGAGTCACAGGGAGCTGCCATGCCCCACACAGGGTAGGAGAACTCTGCCTGGCTGGCATCCTCAGGCCCCATGCATGTGTGTGGTGCCCCTGACAAGTTCAGAGGGTTTTTATTCACACGTCTAGAAAATTATTCTCTTCGGTCTTACCTCTGCATCTCAAGAGTGGCATGGAATGAACCCAAGAGGAGTTTCATCAGCAGGCAGAGAGCCTACAGGTCCCAAAACATTCCACTTCTCTGCTATCCATCTCCCAGGAAGACCGCAGGGCTGGAGGTGAAAGGACAAGGCAGGGATGAAGCTTCTCTCTGCAAAGCTACTGCTTGTTCAACATGGACTGCCAGCCCTGTTCCCAGGGGGTTCTCTGTAGTGGCCAAGGAGAAAGAAGCTGATAACAGGGAGGCTCTTGCCTCCTCCTCGTGGCTGACCTATCACAAATGCACACTGACTTCACCCCACTATGACCTAAGATGGCTACAGTTCTTCCCCACATGAGCAGCAAGCTGGACCAGGTGTGGGGAGAGCCTGAACATTACTTCGACGTTACTTCTCGTCTTTCATGAACTTCTTGCATGCACTGGCAGAAAGGGATGCTGGGAAAGGCCTGCATTGTCTTGACTCACTTTCCGCAAAGCTGCCCTGCTCCTTCATACTCCAGAAGATGCAAACACTCCAGCGTAGAGGTTAGAGCTGCCTCTTCCCTTGCCCTGCCTTAGAGACCTATCTTCTTCCTGCTCAAAGCCTCTGTGTCACCTTCCTCCTCAACATCAGTGTGCAACTGGCTTGCACGACCACCCTACCCCTGCTATATAATTGTCCTGTCTACATATATAATACCATGCAACACTGTATCATGACTCAGTAAAGAGCTGTTTCCAGGAGAGATGTTGTCTTGTAGTTTTTGTAACTAACCTGAGAATATGATTCCTTCAGGGATCCATTTCATATTGACCTTCAGAGGGGAATGCCTGTCTAGGATTCTGTTGCAGAATTTGAGAAAGGAAGGCTTTTGGGGGTTCCTAGTGGTTGGCAGTGAAACCCAAATAAAAGTCTAAGGAATTGGGGCTGGAGAGATGGCTCAGTGGTTAAGAGCCGTTGCTGGTCTTCCAAAGGTCCTGGGTTCAATCCCCAGCACCCACATGGCAGCTTACAACTGTCTATAACTCCAGCTCCATGGATTCTGACACCTTCATACCAATGTGCAGAGATAGGAACTCTGGTGGGAGAGGCAAGTCTCTGTGATAAGGCGGGGCATGTTCAGAAGGGTGACACCCAGGCAGTAGCACAAGAACAACAGGAAGGACATGCCAGTCGAGTCACCTCACACTCTTGGACTACAAGCATACCCTCTGAAAGCTTGAACTGCTGATAGGGGAAGAATTAGGCCAGTCCCTGGGATAAAGGAAAGCCCAAGTGAGAGTATCAGCCAGTATCTCTGAGTTAAATTCCAGCGAAGTTAGATCTGGGATCAATTCCAAGGAATGAGCTTGGGGGACAAAATGAGAGGCAAGACACAGAAATGTACATATAATAATTACATAACATAATAATTATATATATTATATATATAATTGATTTTAAAACATAAGAGCAAAGCTACAAAAAGGCCTCATATGAGGCCTGGGCTATCATAAGCCAGCCCTTGACTATATGACTTGAGGAAGAACCACTTGATTTAAGGGCACAGACAGAAGGTGGAAACCACTGAACCCACACATGCACCCACGGGGTCTTCTCATGTGAGGGTGCCGCAGGTAAGCCAGAAGCTGTGGAACCAGAAGGCCGGCTAATCCTGTGGTTACTGGGAGAAGACATAAAACACTGCCTTCTTTCCACCAGATATCTGGCTGCTCTCTCATCTTCCCATCACTCAGTGGCTACCTGTTTCTCCTCTCTGCATCTGCCTCCTTTCCCCAACAGCCACCAACGGGCCTAGCCCTTCGGCTATAAATCCTAGATTCTAAGCGAAAATCCCATTGCCAACCCCTTGAGTCAAGAGCTGCCTGACCCCAGGAGTTGTAACAGCAGACAGAAAGAGGGGAGGAGTATGGTAACATGATTCACAGTGAGGTGAACTATCGGCAAGCTAGCAGTGAAATCCAGTGGTCACTGTAGCCACAGGACAGTGTTGCGTGGCTTGATCTGAGAAGACCATTTCTGTTCCTCAGATAACGAGGACAATCGCAGAACAAAGAAACAGCTCCACCCGAGTCCAGCTTGGAGGCTCAATGAGTTCAATTGAAATTACTTACAGGAGCATGAGAAACTTACAGGCAGTTACACCACCAAAGAAACATGCTCTCTCCAGCAATTGTTATCCACTTCCATATCCTCCAGGAAGGACTGAGCCCCTCATGAACCCTGTGAGTCCTCCTTCCGTTTCTTTCTGTAAGAGAATGTTAGGTGGGCCCAACCTTGCAAATGTCACTTATGAGCAATCACAGCTGCTCTGCTCTGATTACAAGGTGGCAATGACCATGTCATGCCCAGAGGCCGGAGGTCCACACCAGACAACACTGACAATGAGAGCAAACAGCAATGGTAGAGTCAGACAGAGGCCACATACCATCTCAGGCACTTCAAGAATAGTAACTCACCATTACTAACAGTAGACGTTGTTACCATTCATAACGTATAATGTTCAATCTCAGCCTCGTAATTGGGGAAACTGGGTTTTGGAGCAATGCATTGACTTCCCTGGGCCACAGACATAACTAGTTTTTCAGACATCTCCATGCGGAGACAGCCCTGGGTAAGCTGTTTAATTGCTCTCTAGTTTCCTCCCATGAGACTGCCGGGAAGATCTTCCAGCCAGTTACTCGGGGTATTTGGTTAGCATCTCTGCCACTAGAAAACCCCAGACTGCAAAACAGAAATTTATTGTCTCACAATTCAAGAGGCTGGGAAGGTCACAATTCAAGAGGCCGGGAAGGTTACAATCAAGGTGCCAGCTCTTCCTGGTTCGCAGGTGAGGATGTGGCACAAAGGCTACATCCTCACCTGACAGATAAGGACTTGGGCTCATCCAGACACAGCCTGAAGCCCAACCCTGTCGTTTCACTTAAGCTTAATGATCCCCTGAAGAGCATGGCTCCAGATAGATAGTCACACTGACTGGATCGTTGCATAAGTCAGTTGAGTACCCAGCAACAGTCTTCCATAGACATCAGCCACCACCCGGGTGGCGACCATTGCCTGGAATCTAAGCTTCGTAAGCTTCATTGGACGCTCACCACCCTCTGCCAATGAACAGTTGGAGTAGGAGGCAGGCCCACTCCCTGCACTGTGAGAGGCCAGCGCCTCTGCCCTTTCTCTCTGTCAACCCTCATCCCTCTCTCCCATGTCATCACACAGTCCTTTAGAGTGCCTGACCTTTTTTTCAATTCTATTGAAATTCCAAAGAGCTGAAGGGGGCTTAGGAACGGGCAGTCCTACCCATGAAGCCTGAACTAAGTGGCATGACTCAGCGTACTATCTTGTGAGATGGAGGCCACCTGTGTAAGAGTGGGATGGGCCACCTGACAGGGTCCATCAGTGGACCTAGAGCTGGGACAGGCTGTACTCCAGCCCTGCTGGATCCTTCTTCCTTGAGGGACCACAGGCCCAGCACTGACACCCTTGAACCTTCAGGTTCTTCTTCAGAAAACAGAGAGTGGGCAGTCTTGACTGCCCTGAGCCTGGAGCTTCACATTTATCTGTCCTAATAAAGCTGTCTTCCTCCCCACCCCAATTCCCCACCCCTTATGCCCCACCCCCCAACCCCACTCTGCTCAATTGCTTCACTGAATCTTACTAGAGCCCAAGATAATAAAGCTTGAATCTTTGTCGACAGGTGATATAGCCCGTGAGATTTCAGCTACACGATTCAAAACATGAACTTTGCTGTTGGTGTGCCTTTAACTCCAAAGTTTACAAAGCCCTGAAATTATTCCTGAGCTTCCCAAGGAGAACACGGGACTTCCTAGAAGCCACATGCCTGAGCCACGGTCTCTCAGGACCTCTGAAAACTCCAGGCTTCTCATACCTCCCTGGCAAACCCTCCCTCCTTTCTGCAGAACAGGACAGGGCTGGGCAGACCTCTTGCCCTTCCCCCAGCTGTTCTCCTCAGGCTAGGGCTGAGCTGGCAACCCCTTGCTGCACCAACCCTGGATACACCTGTCAAAACAGAACCACTGGAGAGTCGAGCAAGAGCTGAAAAACATGATCTGACCACACCGAACTTTCCATCAGGGCCAGGCTGCCAAGGGCTGGCTTTTCCCGAAAGCCTTTCCCCCACGGGTGACTGGGCAGCCGCTTGGGGGCTACTCAACTATGCAAGCACAGGCTATTTGGTTTCCTAGCCTTCACCTGTCCACTCCTTTCGTTTTCTTTTAAACTTCCAAGTGCAAGAGCTGTGCTTGATGGGTCAGGAGACATTCAGAGGTGTATGCAATGCCTCCCACTGATTCGGAACCGTGGAGATGGTCGGAGAAGTCGGAGTGGGAGAGAATGAGCACTACAGACCAAGACCTGGGGGAATTTGATGCCTCATAAATTTAAGGTCCGCAGGTGTAGGAGATAAAGGAAGGAACACACTGTCTTTATCTTGTTTCATCTTCATGAGCATGGGTCACTGGCGTGTTCTAGGTCAGAAAACAGAGGCTGGGAAATGGGGGGTAGTTTAAGTGGGGGCTAGAGAGATGGCTCAGTGGTTAAGAGTGCATACTGTTCTCACAGAAGGCATCCAGTTCCCGGCACCCATGTTGGGGGCGGACAACTGCCTGTAACTCCAGCTCCACGTGATCTGATGCCCTCTTCTGACCTCCTTGGGCACCTACCCTTATGATTACATATTTCCACATAGACACATATGCATACACATAATTTTAAAATAAGTAAGTAAATAAATTAGGTGGTTTTGAAAAGATGTCCAGTCAGGCGGATGGAAGTTTTACTTGATATCTTGGTTTTACTGAGATATCACTTCCAGAATGGTGGGTTCGGGAGGTCAGTGAGCTCTGTGTTTTGGAGGAATAAATCCACAGAAAGGAACTTCCTCTAGATCTCAGAGTATGCTAGTGACAAAGCTGTGATGAGGCCACAAATAAAGGACTGCCAGTATCCCCAATTTCAACTGCTTTGTACTAAATCCCAGGAGCAAGGGGCTTGCAGGAGCTGAACTCAGGAAGGGGCTTCCTACCATGAGAGCTGGAAGGCTTCTCAAAGGGAGTCATGCGCTCTCCTCCAGGAAAGCCACCACCCAACCTTGTCAAAGTGCAGACTCAACTCCACCACTGAGAGAGTTGCACTAAACACTGGAACTTATTCTTATAGCGTTTCCTCAATCCCATGCCATCCTTTTAAAAGATCCGTTTGAACACCGCAGACTGAAGCCATCTCCATTGCTTCTGATGGGAAACGGCAGAAGAATCTCCATGGGATGGTTTTACTCAACACTTGTGACCTATGGCTCCTTCTCCAAAAGAAATTCCAGATCCTCGCCATCCCCCAGGACAAGCCTGTCCTAGCCCCAAGTGGTAAACTGGAAGTCACTTGCTCCCCGTTATCCATCACCGTCCTTACTCAAAGAACTCCTTTCTTCTAGACATAGAAACATTCCAGAGTTTAATAGGGAGGTGAGGACTCCAGGGAACATGTTCACACATGGTCAGCTGCCAGCAGCTGCTGCTCCATACGCAGGAGGTACGTGAGAGACAAGCACCAGCTCCTCTTCAGCCTCTCACTCGAGGCTTCTTCCCAAACCTCTGTACAGAGAACAAGAGTCACTAGGGACGGGGGGACATTCTTAATCTTCCTAACACTGAGACTTAAATACAGTTCCTTATGCTGTGGTGACCCCCAACCAGAGAATTATTTTATTGTTACGTCATAACTGTATGAATATAATGTAAATATCTGATATGCATGACATCTGAGGTGCAACCCCCAAAGGCTTGAGGCCCACAGGTTAAGAGCCACTGCTCTACAAAAAGCAATGGTCTCACAGGAGGAAGAATCAGAAGTCAGGGATTGGGGCTGGGCACAGGCTGGAACTGGTCAAGGCACTGGGCAGGAAGATTCTGGGTAGAGAAGGAGCTCATGAATCTGTGGAGATCTCTCCTTGAGCAGTTGATCCTGCAAGGTATGAACCGAGAGAGCTCCGAGCTGATAGACACACTGAGCAAGCACAGTAGTGAGGCACTTTTGGAAATCTGACCAACTCAGCCTTGTGAGCCTCACCAAGCATTCAGCTGAGACAGTAAAAAGGCTGTAACAAAACAAATCCATCTCAGGCGGCTCACAACCCAGAAACTCCAGTTCCAGGGAATCTAACACCTTCTTCTGGTCTCCTTAGGTACCTGCATGAATGTGCCCCCATATGTATGTATGTATGTATGCATGTATGTATGCGTGTGTGTGTGTGTGTGTGTGTTATAGACTCAGTCACACACACATGTACACATAAAATATGTAACTAGCTCTCAAAAATCAGCAACAAGGAAATAACAGGTAGCGGTGATGTGAAATGTTCAGCTACATTTCACTAAGAATACTGCAGTACAAGAAAAGATGGTCGATATCATTAGCAATCAGGGAAATACAAACACTACACATAGACTAGAAAAGTTAAAATTGGCATCACAGCAACCATTGTCAGATATACAGCAATGAGATGCTCAAACAGCACTAGTAGGCTTGTGAAATTATACAAGCACTTCCAAAACAGGTTAATAGCTTTTTGCAAGCTAAACATACAGGCTGAAGAGATGGCTCACATGTTAAGAAGGCTTGCTGTCCTTGTAGAGGACCTGTGTTCAGGTGGCTCTCATCCACCTGAACTCCAGTTCCACAGGATCCAGTGCCCCTTCTGACCTCCACTGGCCCCAGTAATTCACATGGTCCCTGTGCATGTATACAGGCAAACTCTTACACACATAAAAACACATTTTAAAATCTATTTCCGAAGTGAAATATACACCTCCCGTATGCTTTACTCATTCCCTTCTTAGAAACGTATCCAAGAAATAAAATCCTGTACCCCAAAATACTTGCATAAATATTTTAAGTAGAAGGCTAACGCATAAAAGCCAAACCTAAAAAGGAACCAAATGCCCATCATCAGATGAATGGATAAACAAGTTGTGACATATCTGTACAATGAGACAACAGTCAGAAGAGAAAGAAACAAATGCCACTAAACACAAACTCGTAGGTGAATCTAAAAGAAAATGGTGCTGAGTCAAACCATTTGGAAAAAAGAGTACTCGGTGTGTGGCATGGGGGTGTAACCCCATGAGTGTGAAATTCTACACCAAGATAGAAATGAGGTTAGTGGGGTTTACTTGGCCTTGCAGGGTTACATGGTCATTGGAATCTCCCAAACCCTGATTGGGGTAGTGGGTTTATATTCGTCCTGACACACCAGTCATGCATGTAAATGTGTGCATTTTATTGTAGGTAAAGTATATGCCATAGAATTGATTTTTTTTAAACAACTAGGATATTCTCTAGCGTTATAAAAATTGAAAGGATTTTAAAGGTGATGTGCAGGGGAGGATTTTTCTTGTGGGAGCAAAAGTTAGGAGATCCTTTGGGGGAAAAAGTTTGGCTTCTTAGGCAGGTAAACAGGGGCCTACCTATGACTCAGCATTTCCACTCCTAAGTATTTGCCCAAAAGAAACAGGAACAAGCTCCACCAAAAAAAAAAAAAAAAAAAAAAAAAAAAAAAAATCACATTCACAGCGGTTGTCATCATAACTGAAAAAGTAAAACACAAATCTGGAGGGAGTCCACATATGCATCCATTGGAGAAAGAGTAAGTCATGCTATTTGTGTGACAAGGAGCACTATGAAGAAGGGTAAAGAAGAAGAGAAGGAGGAGGGAAGAAATGGAGAAGTGATGGAAAACAAAAAGAGGAAGTATAACAATGAAATAAAAGCAACAACATGAGCAAAACAGCCAAACAAAACATCCCACTACAAAGAAGTCAAACAAAACAAAAATCCAAGACAAAGACAACATGTAACATGGTTCCGCTTGTGTTAGATTTTAGAAAAGGCAAAGATGCTACAAGATGTGGAAATCAGAATCGTCACTACATGTGACGATGGAAACATCAAGGATGCGAACCATCCCTGTGCCAACGGAGCTCTAATTGACACAGCTGTGAGTCCGGTAGAACCTGTCTAATTAGATCCATCATCTATGCCTTCCACTGAGTACAAGCTAAAACTCGCTGTTTAGAAGCAATCATAAGACAGCAACTCACTTCCAAAAAAAAATCATAACAGGAGTTAGTTTAAATAAATATAGAATATATTTTTTGTCAAACTATTTGATAAGGAGACTAGGTTGGAAGCTTAGGAATGTAGCTGAAGCAAGACTTAAAGATAAAATTAGTACCCATAAAATATTGTTTCAGACAAAGAAGAAACGCTAGGATGCCAGCTTAAGAAGTGTGGAAATGTAAACCAGAACACAGTAAATTAGAAAGAAAGAACTCGTAAAGATGTAAAGACTGAAGTTTGGGATTTAATTTGGAGACAGTTTCCTGTATTCTAGGTTGGCCTTGAGCTCACTTCATAGTGGAGGATGGTCTCTAACTGTGATCCTCCTGCCTCCACATCCTGAGTGCTGAGTTTACAAGCATGTGCCACCATGCCCAGTCCGTAAGAAGAAAGTCTGGAATAGACAGGGTCAACAAAGAGTATGGAAATTAAGATGCCCTAGAACAGTGGTTCTCAGCCTTCCTAATGATGTGACCCTTTATACAGTTCCTCATGTCGTGGGGGCTCCCAACCACAAAATCATTTCTTTGCTACGTCTTAACTGTAATTTTGCTACTGTTATGAATTATAATGTAAATATCTGTGCTTTCTGATCATTTTAGGCAATCCCTGTGAAAGGGTCGTTTGACCCCAAAGGGGTCATGACCCATAGGTTGAAAACAGCTGTCCTAGACAATGTTGGCCAGGAAAGGTGTGAAGGCATAAATGGAGAGGGTTAGCATGGAAAAGGTGAAATTAGGAGGAATTGTGAAAATCCAATGCCAATAATTTTGAAAACTCAGATGGAATAAATAAATTTGTAGGAAAATATAACCCACCAAGTAAACTCAAGAAGTAAAAAAAAATCCTAAAAGGTCTGAAAGTGGTAAGTGGTTTAAAATGCTCCCACAAGAGAAAAACAGCAGGTCCGTGGAGAAAGACTCACAGGCAAACCCTCCTAAAACACTCAAAGACAATGTTCCCATCCAACACAAACTCTTCCAAAGAACAGGAAAAGTAGGGCGCAGTTTCCTGGCTTGGTCTATGAGGATAGAAAGAAAATATTTTCCAAAATCAGAAAATAAAATAGATAGATACAAAAACAAGGCTTAGTAAATTGAGGACCTAGAAACAACTTTTACAAAATTGTATCAAATTAAGAATAAATATGTTCGGCCTAATACTTAGTATCTACCAGAAAACAATTATCCCACAACAAATATCTTTCCTAAAGATGAAAAGTTGAAAGCATCCCCTTTAAAAGAGCCAGACATCAGATGTTTCCTGGTAGGACACCATAGCAAACTTGTCACCAAGAAGGCGATTTGCCAAAACAGAAAACAGACCCAACTTATAATTGAGCATCTACAGCATCCTCCAGTTTATAGCCAACACCCAAAGATAGAAATATGTTAAGCCACATCTTCATGCTGTTGAGGTGATAGCCAACCAAACCCAGAGAGATCCAGTTTATTTCTTCAACAAATAAACGGCATGGGAGCTAAGAGGAAAATCTTATACATTAAATAGACTTGAAATTAATCTTCAAATAAAAGTCTATTGAAAAGAAAGAAGTTAAAAAAAGAACAAACACACACACACACCAACAGATGCAAGCTGTTGCCAGAACTTAGACCTTACTTGGAACAAAATAACTTATAAAGGTATTTTTGAGAAAAGTGGAATAAATCTTAACCCAAATTTAATAGGAGACCACATTAAAAGTAGTGTTAGATGTGGTGTTGTATTGTGACTACAGGTTTTAAGTGTCTCTGTGTTTTAGAGATCCATTAGTACTGGTCAACGAAGGAGTTGGATGCAGACATGGAGCTTTAGAAAAGTGATTGGATGGTGATTGGGGCCTCTGCCTTTGTTGATGGATTAATCCGGAGATGGATTTAATTTATTAATTGAAATGTTTTCTACAACATATTTTGATCATATTCTTCCCCTTCCCAACTTCTCTCAGACCCTCCTCACTTCTCTATCCACCCAACTTTAGGTTCTTTCTCTCTTTTTAAAAAACAAAACAAAACAAAAAAAGAAAATCAAAGCTAACAGACTAAAATACAGAAAACTAATAAGACCAACAACAACAACAACAACAAAAAAAAAAACAAAACAAACAAAAACCATACACACATACACAAAAACATGGAGTCTGTTTTGTGTTGGCCAACGAAGGGGCCATGAAGACTGCCCTTGAGTATGGTTGACGTAACCGGTGAGACTCCATTTGAGAAAAATGAGGTTTTTCCTTTCTCAGCAGGAATCAATTTGCAAACAACTTCTTCTTGGTTAGGGGAGGGGCTTTGTGTCCACTTCCCCTTCTCAGTGCTGGCACTTTTTCTGGTTTGAACCTGTGCAGGTCTTGTGTGAGCTGTCACAGTCACTGTGGGTTCATACGTGTGTCAGTCCTGTTGTGCCTAGGAGGGTATGTTTCTGTGGGAGTCCTCCACCACTTGTAGTATTTACAATCTTTTTCCCTGATCTTCCACATAGATCCCTGAACTGAATGGAGGGATTTGAAGTTAACATCCCATTTAGGGCTGAGTTCATGCAAAGGCTCTTGCTCTCTGCACACTATCCGGTTGTGGATCTGTGCTAATTACCTCTACTTCTAGAAGCTTCTCCGATGAGAGTTGATGGTGTACTTACCTATGCAAAATAATAATATGTCATTAGGAGCCATTTTGTTTGGTTGGTTGATTTTGAAACAGGGTTTCTCTGTGTATCAAGCCTTGGCTGTCCTGGACTTGATTTGTAGACCAGGTTGACTTCAAACTCACAGAGATCCACCTGCTTCTGCCTCCCAAGTGCTGGAATTAAAGGCATGTGCCACCATGCCTGGCTAGTCATTTTATTGCTATGTTTCTTTATCAGAACAATGAAAGTAGGTTTCCGCTAGGCTCATGACTGATCTAGTCTCAGGTTCTTGGCCAATTTAGCAGTGTCGTGGATGAGTACTCTCATGGAGTAGGCCTCAAATTCTATTTAAAAAAAAAAGGTGGTTGCTTACTCTTATAACATTTGTGCCACTATTGATTGCACTAGTATATTTTGCAGGTAGCTCTCTGTTGTAGGTCACAGAGTTTGTAGCTGGAAGATGTTGACACTTATTTTTCTCCTCCAGCAATGTAAAACATAACTTCCAGCACTGTGAATGTTAGTAAGCATGGGTGAAGTTTCTAATTGGGCACCAGCTCGATTTCTCCGTGTTCAAAGACATAAGTAAGTTGTGTCTTCAGCAATAAGGGGTTTACCAAGAGGCTATGAAGTGTAACCAATATCCTATGATATTTGATGGAGTATATCATATTGTACCATGTTAGCCAATGACTCAACAAGATGTAACTTCATGTATTTTTTTTTTTTTTTTTTGAGCTAGGCTCTCACTATGTCATTCTGGCTATGTCCTAGAACTCACTATGTAGAACAGGCTGGCCTCAATCTCACAGAGATTCATTTGCTTTTGTCCTCGATGCTAGGGTTAAAGATATGAGTCACCATGGCTGGCTTTCTTGCTGTGTTTTAAATTTAAATCAACTATGATATGTAGGGGTAATAGAATTATGACAAGTAGTGTCTCAAGAGGAAGCATGTCACTGGGGTCATTCTGCGTAATAGCTTCGCTTTCAATCTGACTAGATTTGGAATCTTAGTGTGTCTCCGAGGGTGTTCCCAGGGAGGGTGGAAAACTCGCCTGAATAAGGACTGCGCCATTAGAAAGACTGAGGTCCAAATAACAAATAACAGAGAGGAAAAGAAAGAAAACAACTGAATACCAGTATCTGTCTCCCTCTGCTTCCTGACTGTAGATACGTGTCCACTGCCTCCTGCTCCCTCCACCATGCCCTTCCAACTTGCCAATGGAGACTGTACTCCCAAACAGTGATCCAGAATAAACTCTCTCTTCGTGCTGACGTTGTCAGGTATCTTTGCCACAGCAAAACGAGAAAAGTAACAGATAAACCCTGGGAAGACGTGTTTGTCCCTTGCTCCTTCGTGCAGCACTCCCTACTTCCTGGCAGCCACGAGGAAAGAAGCCTTCCTCCACCATGCCCCTCTCCCAGCCCAGGAATACACTGCAGGGTGACTGTGGACAGAAACCTCCTGATCCCTAAGCCAGGGGGAGGTTTTCTTTCTTTAAATGCTTTGTCTTAGGTATTATGTCACAGCAATGAAAAACCGACCGACATAATGCCTGACAGGTTAAGAGGGAGCATGACGCGATGGCTGGGGTTCATCTTAAAGCACTCCATGAGGAAAGACAAGCAAGTTAAAATTGGCAGAACATTCATAATTGCAAAGCTGGGTGGCAAGCCCATGGGGATTGGTTAACTGACCTGCTCTGTCTTTGAGTTTGTTTAAACTCTTCCATAATGAAACTCAAAAGATGAGAGAGGAATGGCGTGAAAGCGAGAGCTACAACATAGGCTATTCTGAAAAGAATAGCTGCCCTCCTCCTTTGCCATCCTGAAGCCCCAGAGGACCAGGCTGCTTGCTAATTAACTGTCTCCAGTCCTCGCCCTGTGCTTTTCTCATGTCCTCCCGGGATGCTTTTCCTTTCTATTACCGGAGTTCACCTCCAATGATTCCTGTAGCAGATAGTTGTTGTACTGGTTTGCCAAGCATCCTTTCCCTCCACTTCAGGGATTAGCACCCCTGTTCTGCGGATAAACACTTTTAATAACACCATGTGGTTCACATAGGACTGACCTCACCACCCACATCTCCTCTGGGGCATAACAAGTGACTCAGGTCTGGCTGGTGATAATGCCACAATGACTGCAGCAACGGGCAGGTTGCCAAGGCTACCCATGAGCAGCAGATTATCTCCGAGACTTACTGGCAGTCTCGGATAAAAGGCACTTTTCCCTAATGGTTTATTAATTAATTCAGAAGGTGAGAGCCTGGATTCCTTGAGGCTATTTGCCTCAGTGCGTGAACACATGCTGCCCAAGTCAGAAGCCACCACCATAGAGCAGTGGCCCGGATATTGGTGCTTAACATAATCATACAGACACCCAAACTGGCCTCCACCTCAGTCCTCCAGTATATTCATTCATAAAGGACCCCTTTGCCTGAAAGAGGATGGACGGGTAGAACAACAAAGATGGGGTAGAACAGAGGGGAAAAGATGATGGTGGTGATGGTGATGATGATGATGATGATGACCGTAACAACAGAAAGAGGAAGAAATGACAGAATAGAAAGACGGACAGAAGAAGAGATGGAGGAAGAGGGAGAATTTACCTTTGGAGACCAAGAACAGGACAACCAGAGTACCAACCACCAGGACTGTATTTGTCAATGGAAGGGATGCCCTGCAAATTTCAGAGACGGAGAAGAAAGGAATGGTAAAGGATTCCAAGGGTCCAACTGCTGTTCGGAGATGCTTCTCCGCCTCTTACTTTCCACAGAGCTGTGTTAATCCAGGCAGTATCTTCCCGTGGCAAGTTCTCATGGACAGAAACTGAATGCACCTGGTTTCTGTGTGGTTACCATGCACAGTCAGGAGATCTTACCCCATTATGTCTTAGTTACTTTTGCTTCACGGTGACAAAATACCTGACAGAAACCATTCCCAGGAAGACAGGCTCATTCTAGAACACAGTTTCAGGGGGTTTCGTCCACCATTGCACGGCAGAGCAGCCGGGCTCGTGGTGTCAAGAGCGGGTGGGAGACATCCCAGAAGATGGGGAAGGAGAGCTGAGACACTAGTTAGGACCCTCCAGTCCTGCCTTTAGAGGCCTACTTCTACCAGGCTGGCCCAGCCTCATGAAACTTTCACAGCCTTCAGAATAATGCTACCAGCTGCTCAACAAGTGTTCAAAACAGGGACCTGCGGGGGCCTTTTAGATTTAAACCATTGTTTTGGTCTTCCCACAGTCCATCTGGCTCCTCATTAGCTCACTGGAGGGCTGACAAAATGGCTGGCTTATCAGGTACAGGTGCTTGCCACCATGCCTGATGACGTGAGTTTGATTCTCAGGACCCACACGGTGGAAAGAGAGAACTCCTACAAGTTGTCTGCTGACCTCCACACACGCACCATGGTAATCACTTGAGCACCCATACTGATGAATGAATGAACGAACGAATGAATTACTGATTTTTAAAAAGAATTTAAATAACTCTGGGAAGAGGCAACCCCTCTTCCCTTCTAGAACCTAGAAGCAGAATGAGACTTCAGCCTAGGATGGGGGCACAGAGAAACTGTATCCTTGGGTTCTAGGTTCGAATCTCAGCTCTGACCATGTGGTCATTGAGGGATATGACTGAGATGATAAATGTGCACACACTTCCGAGTCTTACTCTTTCTATCCTCCTACTGCAGGTTTCATGGACCAGACCGAGACCACCAGCCTTGTGTGTAAAGTGTTTTTCCCACTGAGCCATCTTGCCAGCTTGAATCCACACATTTTGCAGGGCTCCCAGGCTGTGCTTGCTGAGGACCTGCTGCTCTGCGGACTTCTCCATCCTCTCTGTCTTCCAGTGTCGTCTCTTCTTTTCTGAAACATGTCACCTGCCTGGTCTTTCTCATGTGGGTCCAGCAGGTACCATCCTCAGAGAACAAACATAAACGAATGTCCTAGACTACTCTTCTTCCCTATGACCTTCGCATGGCTGCCTCCTTCCCAGCCTTCAGAACTATTCAAAAGCCAGCTTCTCCTTCGAAGGGGTCTCCCTGATCACCCTTCCTAAAATGGAGAAATTATTTAGTATGGGGGTGCTGGCTTTAGATGAAGCGTGTTTCACATGAATGAGGAGTACTTTTCACGTGTAGCTGGCACCATAGTGATGTGAGCACACAAGCACTCTGCTGACAAGCTGTAAGATATCTGGGGGGCGTCTCTCCCTCTGCAGACTCGGGAGAGATGTTTGGTCTGTGTGAGCTGAAGCGGAGAAGATATGATCCCAGCTAGCAGTCTCAGGGAATTCTTGTGTTACCCTGCTGCCTGATTGCCCCTCAGCCCCTCAGCCCCAGATTCAGTCCTCCACTCTGTACCCTCTTTACTGTGCTGGCCAAGAACTCTTCCTGAGCCCAACTGCATCCCTCCTGCCTAGTTGGCTCTGCCGTTTAAATGCAGAGCACAGTCCTGGAGTTCAGAAAGAGCTTCACCTCTTCCCCCATCTGCTTGCTGCTTGCTGCTGGCCACAGGACAGGGTTCCCACCTGTGAGCCCTTCCCAGCCTCCCACTTCATTCCATAAGCACAGTAGCAGTTCCTTCCCTTGGCAGTCAAGGAACCCAGCTTAGTTTCCCCAAGACAATCATGTGTGCACCCTGCCCCCGTTGAAAACCCTAACACCAGCCTCTTTTTAGATGCCCAGAACTCCTTCTCCAAGATCAGAGGCACCAGAACTGAGACCCCTCTTCAGACAGCTCTCCTTCTGCTCAGGGGGGCCCTCCTCAATGTTTCTTAATTTTGACAATGCAGACTTTTCCCCTTATTCCTCCAGCCTAGAGGAGTGACAGCTTCCTAGGGCTGCAGCTTCTGTGACATTGTAGGGTTTTCCCTTTGCCTTTTCTCTAGGGGATAAGTCCCTGTCACTAAGTCTTTGTATCAGACTCTCTCGCTACCTACTATGGCCTCTGCTCCCGAGTGGACTATGGATTGTACAGCCACTGAGAGGCCAAGAGGGACAGAGGATGTGAGGGTAAGACAACAAGGAGAAACGAGGAATGGCTAGAGATCTGATGGGCTTTTTAGGGTCCATGGGAAGAGAATTCTAGAGCAGAGTAACAGAGATGAACCCAAGAAGCCCATTCATCCGAAGAGATGTATTAAATGCCTCTTGTATTTCATGGATTCTGGCATTTGGTAACTGGTCTTTGTGTCTATAATTAATGACGCATTTGGGGTTTGTTCTCTGTAATTGCTCCCATCTACAGGAGAAAATGCGTTATACTCGTGACTGGTGGTAAGTGGTGACTAATGATGAGGAAGAAAGGGATAAAGGGGACAAAAGGGACCCAGAAGGGAGGGAATGGTTTTATAGAGCCAGAGAGAAGACAGGACGATCCATGTCCACATGCAGTGTGGACGTCTATGGATGTGTCAGGAAAGGACACACTTGAACGAACATTTTCCAGACTTGCTTAGAAAGGGAAATCTAACCTGCAGCTTCCACATGGAGGACCAGAGAGGGCGGTGCAGGGAGCTATTAGGGGGTTGCCAGATCCTACTTCTTGACCTGGGTGAAAGGGGTACAAGTATTAATTTATAATTATTTTTAAATATGTGTTTTTCTACTCTTCTGAATAAGTATCTCATAATCTAAAAGGAAGGGAGGAAATGAGGGAGGGAGAGACAGAGAGAGAGAGAATGGGTGTGCACATGCGCTCACGTGTACACACACACACACACACACACACACACACACACACACACACACGCGCGCGCGCGCACGCGCATGCACAGAACAAGTGTGGAGTTCTATGTTTGATGATGCTTTTTGTAACGGCCTCCAGATAAGAGCCTTAGAAGCTAGAAACTATCAGAAACACTCCGAACCCAAGTCCAGAGCCAGTCATTAAGAAGAGGCCCTACAAGCAAGGCCAGAGTCTTTTTTGCAGAAACGCCCGCAAAAATAAAGCCACCCTCTGGGGCCAGGAGTCTCTAGACCCTGCTCCCAACCAAATGATGGGCCTGGGAGGGATAGTAGAGATTGTTCTTGCTTGCACCCAGCATATTAAGCAGAACAGGACTTTGTGCCTGGCTGGGGATGGAAACCTCCGAGGGACAAGGAAGTGAAACAGGAGCTGCTGCTACTCAGGGTTACTCTGTGACCCTTCCAAGCTGAGCCAGTGACCCAGGGCGGCACTGATGCCACGCACCGAGCTGTGGCATATTTGTCCCTCATTATCTTCCCACGACACAGACGAGGGACTCAAGTGGGAGAGCAGGATTCCCAAAACCCTGCGCTTGGGAACAAAAGTCCTATTGTACTTGGATGTAAAAGTTCAGAAGACATCTAATCGATCTGGAATCTCGGGGGGGGGGGTGTTCCTGTGTCTGCAAGGGTGGCCTAGCCAGGTCATCTTATCCCCCAGGCCTCACAGAAGTTGGTGGCATAGAAGCCAGCACAGGTGCGCTGGCTTGGCTCTACTCAAGCTGAGGACCTTGGGTCCACATTCAAGACCAATTCTGTAAGAGATGGCTGGCCCCAGGATGAATATTTTCAGAAACCAAATAGATGGCACTTATTGTCTGGAGACTTGCCAACTCTCCTAGCACGCATGAGCCCAAGGAACTCAGCAGAAGCTGACCACTTACTCTGGGATTTCTAGAACCTTCTAAGCTTGACCATCTGGAATGAAATAAATGGATTATATATGTATAAACATAGGGCATACCTTCGTGCTAAAAGAGCTGAGGCTAACAGCAAAAATAACACTCTTTGTGGCCAGTTTCCATGGTGACCAGCATAGTTTACATGCTGCTTCCACCTGTTCACACACATGCATTAAGAGGGAAAGCAGTTTCCATATTTTAGAACACCCATGATTTTTGACCCTGCAATCCCATGCCTGCTCCTTCACTCTCTTACTCTCTTATTCTCTCTCTTTCTCTCTCTCATGGGAAATGATGCATTCACAAAGCTGTCTGTAGCATCATATATAATAGTAAACATTGGCAATTAATAGTAGACTAGGTCAACTGTGATACAGCTGTGAGATGGGAAATTACGGGATGTTAAAAAAAAAGAAAGAAACTAACAAAGCCAGATATGGCAGTGCATGTCTGCAATCCCAGCACTCAGGAGGTGGAGTCAGGAGAACTGTACATTTCAGGTCAGACTGAGCTGTAAAGTGAAACCCTGTCTCAAAAACAAAACAAACAACCACAAAGCGGTTTAAGGTGAAACTCAGCGGTGCTGGCATGCTTTTTAAAAACTCTTTAATTTACATTTTTTATGTCTGTTTCTCCCTGTTCCACTCCAATCCCTTTTAACACCCCAACACCAGATAGGAGAGAGAAAGGTTTAGTGGGGAGAGGGGACACAGTTCTCTTAGCTACTTTCTGCTGGTTAGGGTCATAGGGTTCCTTGGAGCCAGTTCAATCCTCATTACAGAAGATCTCCAACTTCTTGCCTTACTGCAACAACAGCAATTAGGAGCCTTAGGAGGGAAGCAGTGGGAGCCTTGTTCTTTCTCAGAGCCCTTTCGCACTCTCTGGGCTCTGGCATTTATTCTTTCCCCAGAGTCCTCAGATTAAACCACCTGGCAAAGGGTGCCTCTCAGAGCCCACATGATGCAAAAGTTTGCTGCTGTGGACTATCTGAATCAGTCCCACATCACACGCTTGGGATTGAAACAGAAACATGTTTATTTCCACTACACAGCAGTTCAGCAGTAGAGTACTTGCTCAGCATGCATGAGGTCCTCAATTCAAACTTTTCAAAACCCATCATTTTAAAAAGAAGTAATCCAGCGGGTAAAGACACTCACCACTGAGGCTAATGACCTGAGTTCTGTCTCTGGAACCCATGTGTTAGAGAATCAGCTCCTGCAAATTGTCCTCTGGCCTCCGCATGAGTATCACAGCTCACATTCCCATCCTACACACAAACAAGCAAGAACTTAATAGCTTCTATGAGCAATCAGACGGTTTTCTTCTGAGCCAGTAAGGAATCAAAAAGTATTAGTTAAAAGCTAATTCTTTTTTAAAGTATACATAGAATGTCCAAAAGAACATAGGCTTCTACATGAAAGCTTCTAAATTCTGAGAGCACCATGAAAGCCTCCATCAAGCCAGGTGACAGAAACTCCCACTGACAAAGGATTTAGGAGCAGAGGCACCAGGGAGGACAATTTTGTCCTGTGTTTTGTGTCTCTGTGTGACCCAAGCTGGACCGTGATGGTGCTGATCTCAGGAGGCAGAGGCAGGCAGATCTCTGAGTGTGAGGGCAGCCTGTTCTACAGAGCGAGTTCCAAGACAGTTGAACAACTGTGTGAAGCAACTGTTTTAATTTTTAAATATTTATTTAAGTCAAGATGGAGCTGGGGATATAGCTCAGTTGGCAGAATATTGACTAAAGATGCACAAGACCCTGGGTTTGATCCCAGAACAGCACAGACCAGACATGTTGATATATCCCTGTAATCCCCAAACGTGGGAGGTGGGGACAGGAAGTACAAGGGCATCCTTGGCTACACTTGAGAGTGAGACACTTTGCCTCCCCCGCAACCTGCCTCTGCCAAAAACAAACAAACAAAAAGTTAAGCAGGTAGGCTGCCTTTCCAAAACAGGAAGTATTTACTTTTAACCAGCTTGGGGACAGTTTGGAAATTCAGCAGCTCAAATTTTTTATTCAGTGTGACACTTGTCATGACATCATAATTCATTTCAACACACTTTCACGGCCTCGGACACTTAGTCATTTCACGGATGGCAGTGACTCACACTGGCAGCCCCTGCCAGCAAGGGGGAGGCTGGCTTCCCACTGGGTTGCTCTCACTCTACCCGTAGGCTGCTTGTAGAAAGGCACTTATCTGCTACATCTGTTACCTTAAGCCTGTCTCCCGCTGGGATTCCAGTAAGTTAAGTTTCAGTACACATGACCCCTGTCCTTCCTCTGACCTCATTCGGCATTGCAACACCCGTTTCTTTGTGGGTCCTACAATGATCTTCCTGCCTTTTGCAGGTACCTGAATCTCTGCTCCCCTCAGGCGAGTTTCCTACCCTCTGCTTGTACCATGTCTGATCACAGATCCCCCAGGTCACTCAGGTGTCAGGTAGAAACTTACAGTGAAGGACTCCTAAAGTAACCCCCATTGGAAGAAATCAAAGCCAGACCATGAGTCTGCTTCCCTGCTTCATGCCGAAATCGCTCTCTCTCTCTCTCTCTCTCTCTCTCTCTCTCTCTCTCTCTCTGGAAACTATTCCCAGATGCCATGTGAAAACACTGAGTATCGTGATGCACACTTGTACTTCCAGCTCTGGGGGACAGGAAGATTCCAGGGGCTTCTGGCCAGCCAGTCTAATCCAATTGCTGGACTCCAAGCCAGTGAGAGTTCCTGTCTTAAAGGAGATAGACAATGTTTCTGAAGATAACATTCTCTGACCTCCACATGTACAGTCAGGAATGTGCTTGTGCACACACACACACACACACACACACGAACACACACAAACACACACACATACACACACATTTATTTTTAAAAGTTGTTTTTTGTTTGCTCTTTTAGAGTCTAATTAAGATACAATAGTAGTCTGACTGAGACTGGTGGTACACTTCCTTTATCCAGCAGGTAGAAGCAGGTAGATCTCTGTGAGTTTGAGGCCACTTTGGATTACATAGTAAGTTCCAGCACAGCCCGGACTATGCAGAGAGACCCTGTCTCAAAAATATGATACAATAGTAGTCTTGCATAGTTTAGGAGTCAGAGTTGAGTGTGAGGCAGCTCAAGCAATTGTGATCTGCAGGTAGGGCACTGGGAAAGAGAGAGGTATGCAGAGTAGAGATCAGACATTGTGTTTGGGCCATCAATGGGGCCGTAGGAAAAGCAGAGCTACACACACACACACACACACACACACACACGCAGAAAAACACTGCACAGGGTCAACAGAGAGGCTGAAGATGAGTTAAGAATGGCATTGGAGCCAGCATGGTGTCACACACCTATAATCCCAGCACTCTGGGAGGGAGAGGCAGGCAAATACCTGTGAGTTCCAGGCTAGCCTGGTCTACAGAGTGAGTCCAGGAGAGCCAAGGCCACACAGAGAAACCTTGCCTCAAAACAAAACAACAACAACAACAACAAAGAATAGCATTGGATAGAAGTCTTGGTGATACTGGAGATCTGGACCAGAGAGGAGGGACAGAATTTCATCAATGAATCATTAGAGCCTTTAACATTAGGCTGAGGTGCACAGAGGCTGAAGACCACAAACTACAATAAGGTCTGTCATCCATCCAAAAGAAAGACTCCCTCCTGTAATCCCAGCACTCTGGAAAGCAGAGACAGGCAGATGGCTGTGAGTTGGAGGCCAGCCTAGTCTACAAAGCGAGTCTAGTACAGCCAAGGCTACAAAGAGAAACCCTGTCTCAAAAAAACAAACAAAAAAGAACCCTAAAGACAACCCCCCAATAAAAGAAAAGAACCTAAGAATTGAAGCATGAATTTAGAGGTTGGGAAAATGTGTGGGTTTTCTCACTGATTTGCCTAAAATAATTCAAAGCAAATGGGAGAGGCTAAGCTGGTGATTGAACTGTGCAATGGAACAAAAAAAAGTAATGCTCTTCAGGGAAAAATAAGAGATCTTGTGGTTTCTAAAAGTACGACATTAGCAATGTCCAGTAAAAATTAGAAGCTTTCTAAACTTGGGGAAAAAAGTGACCATGTTATCAAAAAAATAGAATAAAAATTATAGATACCAATTGTTAGCAGACAAAAACAAAAACAAACTTTGATAATAAAAATGTTCAAAGAACTAAAGTAAAATATAGCCATAATGACTGACTAAATAAGTAATCTTAAAAAGAACCAAAAGATTGTTTTAAAAAATGGGAATTCTAAAACTGAAAATTAAAAAACATTAATTAGAAAAACAAAAATTAGAAAAACAAAAAAAATTAAAAAAAGCAATGCATACTGGATATCTTCAATGACTCAGTAAAACTTACTCAAACTATAGAACAAAAACAGTCAAAACAACAACAACAAAAACAAAAAGCAGAACTTCAGGGGCAGGTGGAAATTTTTCAAATTCTAACACACACACACACACACACACGAAGCTGGACACTCAGTGAAAAAACTTAAATACAAAGGAAAAAAAATCACGCCTGTGTGTTATATTTTCTGAGAATATCTCACCTTCAAAGAGACTGAAGTTTTCCTGGACCTTGCAGCCAACTCAATAATATGCCTTTATATTGCTTAAGACTGTGTACTTAACCTGATGTCTGACTATGTGCGCGGCCTTTAAGAGGGCGATGGAGCCAACCTTAGAATGCCTTGGATACCTTCTACCTCACTTGAGGCAGATTCTCTTATCGGTTACCCTAATGAGTGACTGTGGGAAGTGGGAGTAGATAATGAAATGGGAAAGGGAACAACGTGGACTCTGAGTAGACATTTTAGACTAGAGGTAACGGTTAGCCAGTCAGCTTGATCAAACGTGAAATAACCTGGGAGCAGGGCCCCTGAGGATGCCTGTGACATGATGATGCCTCGATTAAGGTAACTAAGATAGAAAGAGCCACCTGGGGTGGGAGGCACCATTCTCCAGGCAGGGGATCCTGAACTGTGTCGCAGTGGAAAAGGTGAGCTGAGCACTAGCATACATTTACTGCTCTCTCTCTCTCTTTTATTAAATTTTTATTTTTTATATTAATTACAGTTTATTTACTTTGTATCCCAGCTGTAGCCCCCTCTCTCATTCCCTCCCAACCCCACCCTCTCTCTCATCTCCTCCCTGCCCCTCTCTAAGTGCACTGATAGGGGAGGTCCTCCTCCCCTTCCGTCTGACCCTACCTTATCAGGTCTCACCAGGACTGGCTGCAATGTCCTCCTCTGTGTCCTAGCTAGGCTGTTCCTCTCACTGGGGGTGGGGAGGTCAAAGAGCTAGCCTCAGAGTTCATGCCAGAGATAGTCCCTGTTCCCTTTATTAGAGAAGCCACTTGGATACTGAGCTGCCATGGGCTACGTCCGAGCAGGGGTTCTAGGTTATAACCATGCATGGTCCCTGGTTGGAGAATAAGTCTCAGACAAGCCCCTGTGCCCAGATATATTTGGTCCTTGTGGAGCTTCTGTTCTCTCCAGGTCTTACCAACTCCCCCTCCTTTCATATGATTCCCTGCATTCTGCCCAAAGTTTGGCCATGAGTCTCAGCATCTGCTTTGATACACTGCTAGGTAGAGTCTTTCAGAGGCCCTCTACAGCAGGCTCCTATCCTGCTTCTCGTTTTCTCCTACTTCCACTGTCCATCCCATTTGTCTTTCTAAGTAAAGATGGATCTTCTTACCCCGGGTCCTCCTACTGCTCTCTTTTGACTGTAGGAATAATGTGACCAGCTGCTCAAGCTCCTTCTGCCTGGACCTTCCTTCCACCTTGATGGACTGTACCATGAACTGTGAGCTAAAATAAACTCTTGCTCCCTATAGTTGTCTTGTTAGAGTAGTCCACAACAGCTACAGGAAATGCAAGCAAGACACTAAGGGTGCACATTATTTAGTGCTTGAAAAAGCACTAAAATAAAATGTGTTGCTACTAAGCCAAAACAAAATAGAGGGGAATATTTAAAACTATTCTGTTAACTCATGAGGAGCAAAACAGAGCAACAGATGAGCATGAAGCAGAACAAACAAACGGGGAAGAGGTGGTAGATGGGATCTCTACTGTATCCATAGGCATGCTAAATGCTGAAGGACTAAGTACCTAAAGTTCAGAGATTGCTACTTATGTATGTATTAAATAACCAGGGGCTGGGGAGATGGCTGAGCAGTTAAGAGTCCTTGCTGTTGCAGAGGACCTAGGTCTGATTCCCAGCACCCACACGGCAGCTCACAACCACCCATAATCCCAGTTCCAGGACACCCAGTGTCTTCTTCTGACCTCTGTGGGCAGCAGGCACACACATGGTGCACAGATGTAAATGCAAGGAAAACACTCATAAAACAAAAGAAATAAATCTTAAAATAATTTTAAAAAAATACCCAACTTGATGCTATCTATGTAAGGTACACTTTAACTACAAGGGTACATTTGAAGTAATGCTTGGCAAAAGATACATCATGAAAAGTAGTATATGCAAGAAAGCCAGCATGTGAGTTGGGGCTGGGGCTCAGTTGGTAGCATGTTTGCCTAGCATGTGCAAAGCCCTGGGTTCAATCACGAGCACCTTACTCTGGTGCATGCCTGTAATCCCGGCACAGAGGAGATGGGTGCAGGAAGGTCCAGAAGAGTTCAAGGCTAGTCTAAACTACTCAGAATGTTCGAGCCCACCTTAGGCTATATGAGAGCAGGTCTCAAGTAAAATAAATAAATATATGGAAAAGAGAAAATTATACCTAAGGTAAACAGAAGTAAAAAGAGCAGTAACTGTGAGAACAGAAATAAAAAACAACAAAAAATATCTCCACAGGCAATAGTTATCAAAGCCAAGAGTTATTTGAATAAACTAATAAAAATTGATGAGCCCCCCAAAAAAATGAATATAAGAGAAAAACATAAACTTCAATGCCATAAAGAAATGATGCTATTACATAGACCATATAGTGAAAATACAGACATAAGATGTATAAATATGTGCTAATATCTTTGATAACACATGAAAGAGAGATATTTGAATAATACAACTTATGAAAACTACCTCGGGACAATAAAAATCTGAACAGCTGTATCTTTTAAAGATATTGACTTTTTTCAAGCTAAAATAAAAAGTTCTTGCAAAGAAAATATGGCTTTATGAGCTGGAGATAGGGCTCAGAGGTTAAGAGGACTGGTTGTTCTTCCAAAGGTCCTGAGTTCAATTCCCAGCAACCAAATGACAGCTCACAACCATCTATAATGAGATCTGGTGCCCTCTCCTGGCATGCAGGTAGGATGTTGTATAAATAATACATAAATCTTTTTAAAAATTTGAAAAGAAAAAAAATGGCTTTAATATTTTCACAGCTGTATTCTTAAAAGATTAAAGCATGATATAATACAATTCTTATGAATGCTGAGAAAATAAAAGGTAACTTAAGCTTGTGTCATAAGGCCAGCATACATCTGATAATAAAAGCAGACGAAGGCAATAAAGAAAATTGCAGACAATCGCCATGAAGAACTTAGGAACAGAATTTATTAAGTAGTACAGTTAACAATTATTAAGAAATCAAAGGGTGAGGAGAAGGCATAGTTAGTACCTCACAAGCTTGAGGACTTTGTAAAAGTAACTTTTATTTGCCTGGTGTCATTATTGTCTTAGAGGCTTACTACCTTTGTCTGCTAACCTAGGCCTAGTCCTAGAAGCTTCTACCCTCCATACACCCTAAATCTAGGCCTAGAATGCTTTCAGCCTCTGAGATCTACTGCTGAATAAGCTCACCCTTTTTAGCTCTTTCTGCATTTTTTTGCTGGCTGGTTCAGCTTAGCTGTTTGGGCTCAAACTATTCTCCAAGCTGACTGATTCAAACTGGCTTCTCTCATCCCTGACTAAATTGCTCTGATTGGCCTCAGACTAACTCTGGCAGACTGTTCTAATCTTCTGGCTTCATTCTCTGGTTTGTTCTGTCTTTGCCTGCATCTAGCTTGTTTTCTCTTCAACCTCTCTCTGTAACTGTCTCAGTAAAACTGCTTCTGATTACCATGAACTGAACTGCCATGAACTCCACCCTACTGTACTGGGTCTCAACTCACTGACTCACCCAAACTGACTGAACAGGACTGGAACTCAGAGATCTGATGCCTCTGTCTCCTGAGTGATAGAATTAAAGGTGTGAACCACCTTTAATCCAGGTGTGTACACCTGGACACAAGCTTTTCTTTACCTGAATCTTGCTCTATACCAGGCTGGCCTTGAGCGCAGAGATCTGCTTGCCCTCTTTCTCCTTTGGTTAAAGGTGTGTCTGTAATCCAGCCAAATCACATAGGTCTCTTGCCAGAGCAGCTATGTCCTGAATTAAAATTCCTCTACACGACTTGAGTTTGATCCCCAGAACCTGTGTGTAAAGCCAGGTGTGGCAATGTCCACCTGGAATCTCAGCACCAAGGATACAAAGGCAGGTGGCGCCTGGTGGTTCACAGGTCAGGCAGTCTAGTCGGCCAGTAAGAGACCATGTCTCAAAGAACAAGGTGGAGCACTCGTGAGGAACCACACCTGAGGTTTGCCTCTAGCCTCTACACACATATGCACATGTGGATGCATGAGCACACACACACACACACACACACACACACACACACACACCAAACTGAATATGGTAAGTGGAAAGAAAAATATAGTGTATTATGACCAAATAGGCTTCATTCCAGGAATGTAATACTACTATGACATTTGAAAACCAATTAGTGCCATTCGCCACTCATGTGAATGACAGTGTAGGACAAATGAGAGGAGGAAAACTACTTAGCCATTAAAAAAAAAAAATCATACGACAGGGCTCAAAAGCCCCTTTGAATGTCAAAAGCAAATCAAAAATAGAGGGAAACTTTTTAACTTAATAATGAACATTGATTTATATTTTTAAATCTATAGCTAATCATACACTCTGTGGTAAGAGGGGAAACTTTTTTTTCCCCTAAAATCAAGAATGAGGTTTCTGTTTCTATAGCAGGATCCCACTCTGAAATCTGAGATTTCAGCGTTTACTGGAAAAACCTGTTTCTAGTTGTGGTGTGGCTCAGCCCTAGCACACACCTTAACCAAGACAGGATTAAATAAAATCAACCATAGGTCAAGAGGCAAAGCAAGCAACCAGTTGACAAGGAGTGAACACAGGGGAGAAAAAAAACAGAGAGTAAGAGGAAGTCAGATGCACATAGAAGGGAGGGACATTTTAAACATAATGGTTTCCTTTTTCTTTTGGGGATGTTGACTGAGGAGGAAGGTCAGCTGGGTGCTTTCTCTGCCTCTCTGAGCTAGCAGGCTTTCACAGCAGCATCTGGCTTCCCAGTATTTTTTGGTAACACCAAACGATTAAGATTTTGTTCAAAACAATGCTTTACTGGAAATCATTTCTGAAAGCAGAGACAAAATTGCCTTTATTCATAGACCTCATAGACAAATATAGAAAATCCTAAGGGATATACTAGAAAAAATAGTAGTAAATGAATTTACCACTGTTACAATGTAGGATAAAATACAAACATTCTTCACACTGCTATATCCTAAGAGCAGAAATTAGGGATATTAAACAGTCATGCAGTGATTACATAAAGCACACAGAGAAATGAAATTATTAGGGATGTATATGACCTTCATTACAAAAAAAAACTACAAAACTGCTAAGAGAAAAATGTTAAAGGTTTACTGTTGTTATTATTTGTTGTTGTTTGGGGTTTTTTGTTTGTTTGTTTGTTTGGTTGGTTGGTTGGTTGGTTGGTTTTGTTTTGCTTTTTTTGCGACAGAGTCTCTTGTAGCCCAAGCTAGTCTCTAACTCACTTTGTAGCTGAAGATGACCTTGAACTTCTGATCCTCTTGGGGGAGTGCTGGGATTACTGGTGAGTAGATTAATGAATGAACTTTAAAAACAGGTTGAGCATAGGCAGTCAGTCGAAAGACAACAGAGTGTGATTTCAGAGTAATAAAATAGACGCAGTGTTTCAGAAGCCAGGTGAGATGGGCAGGGCTGACTGTAAAGATTCAGGACAGTTTCTTGGATAATTTGGAGGTTCTGATTAGTAGAGCAACTGTGTATAATATATGCAATATATTATATATTAGAATATATATATATATTAGAATCCATTGACTTGTGCATGTGTTGGATGTAAATAATGCCTCAAAACAGCCCTTGTCTTATTTTGTTTTGTTTGAGATAGTGTTTCCCTGTGTAGCCCTAGCTATCCTGGAACTCACTGTCCATCAGGCTGATCTTGAACTCAATGATCCATCTGCCTCTGCCTCCTGAGTGCTGGTATTAAAGGCATACACCACCACTTCCTGGCCTTTTTTTTTTTTAAACAAAGTATCTTTTTTCTTAGAAATGCCTTTATTTATGTATTTTATGTACATGGCTACTTTCTCTGCTTGCAGATGGCATCAGACACTTGTGAGCTGGCGAATGGGTGCTGGAACTTGAACTCGGGACCTTCAGAAGAGCAGTGAGTGCTCTTAACCACGGAGCGGTCTCTCCAGACCCCCAACAGTTCATTTCTTAAACTCCAGAAGGGTCCCCAGTGTCTACCTGTAAGGTGACATTGTTTTCCTTCCAAAAGCACATCTACCCTCTCCCAAGCCCCATGCCTGCATATACTCCTTGGCATATGGCTTCCAGACCGGAAGCTGTTTGGTTCTGGGGCTCCACGAACAACTCTCCAAGCCTGCCCAGAGCTAAGAGATTGCCTGAACCTCCAGAAATAGTACAGGTACTGGATCAAAACTGGGAAAGTCCCAGGCAAATTGGAGGGCTGGTTATCATCGGCAGAAGCGTGAACCCCTGTGTCTCCACCCCTGGGCTTGGCAGCAGGCATGTGATGTATGCTGGGTAATGTTTGCCCAAAGCCTAGAATAGACTTCAAAGTTTAACCTCTGTGGCCACTGCTGAGCAGAGACAGGAAGCCGAAGGCAGTGACTGGCTGACCTCCCTGCAGACCCAGGCTCACCCAGGACCTCCCGGGGGCTTGAGCTCTTACCCCTTTGTGGGGTGTGGAAAGCAGATAACCTGCCGACCTCAGCCCTATGGAAATAGCATAGGATAGCCAGAGTATTCCAGAAACAGCCTCCCTCCGCTTGCCTACTCATTTCCCGCTCCAGTGAAGTCATCTGAGCCTGGGGGTGGGAGGTAGGGGCTATAGTTTCCTTTCTCTCCACACCTCCCGAATAGGCTGTCCAGTCCCAAGCCGCCTGGGACCAGGACTGACCTTTCGGAGCAGTTTGCTCAAGTGCCCGTAAGCAAACAAAAACAGCCTTCCGATTGCCAGGGCTGGCAGCCTGGGCTAAAAAAAAATAACCAGCTGGAGAGAGAAAGGCTGGTGAGTGCCCTCGCCTTCCTGAGACCCTGGACCTCTGTCCTCCCAGCTCTGTCCCTCAGGTCCTCCTTTGTCCGAACTCTGGTCTCTGCTGGGGTTGGGGACAGGAGGGGCTTTGAACAATGCAACTGTGTCTGGCCACACCGAGCCTGTTTGACCTGATTAGGGTTCTGAGCCTGGCGGGGACCAAGGCAGCCTTCAGAAACTGTTTTCCACCCAGGTGGGCAGACCGTCCCTCCTGCCTCTAGAAGCAGCTCTTGTTTGGTGAAATAGGCCGGTTGATTCCTTTGCACAGCGGTACGATGGCCTTTTCGATCTCTGCCTACCCAGGCGCTGGGACCCGCCGGTCTACTTACTCTTATTGCCCTTCCCACTAGGCCGCTCTCCAACAGTGTTTTTCTCACTGCAGCTCTTGCTCTGGCTCTGCCAGGCTTAAGGCACCAGCACCGGAGTCCAGCTGGCACCCACTTGAAAGCCTTCCTGCTGAGAGCCTCAAGGTCGCCCACACCCATAGCCCTGGCCCTGGGGCCTGAGCACAGGGCCACGGAAACTTGGCCAAGAAACTCCAGAAGAAAAAAAATCATCCTCCCATCCCCTTACCCAGGTGGGCACCACAGTCCTCAGCATGCACCATTCCCATTTTTGCAGCGCCTGTGCCTAGGGACACCCAAGGGATGCAGAGAGTGCTGGGCCAGCACTTTTGAGTTTGTTGGTACAGATGGGTGGGAAGCCAGAGTGCAGAGATTTCCAAAGACTTTGCAGAAACGGTGAAAGTGGAGAAGGCTAGGGTGAGGCCCTGGCATGGGAGGGGTGGCTGGGTGCACCCAGCAACCTGGTCTAGCCTTTGTATGTTGGCAAACGGCTTCCATCGGAAAGCTTCCTTGACAGAAACATCTGGTCTCTCAGCTTGCGACGGGTGTCGTTACCAGCTGACACTGCCAGGACTGTTTCCAGGTGAAGCCTGGAGAAACTGAGTCAATCAAGATCACCCAATTCTTTCAAACCCAGGCCTCCACTTAGGAAGACTCTTTTTCCTTGTTTTCTGGGTTTGGTTGGTTGGGGGCTTTGTCGTTTGGTTTTGTGTTTTTCTTTAATTAAATGATTATAGTGTTTTGCCTTGCATGTATGTTATGTGGAACACATGCATGTAGTACCTGAAGAGGCCAGAAGAGGGTCTAGGGTGCCCTGAAACAAAGAGTTATGGATCATTGTTATCCACTGTTTGGGCACCTGATTTTAATTGCTGAGCCATCTCTCCAGTCCTGATTTTTTTGAAACAGGGTTGCTCTTGGGTGACCTTGAACCCCTGATCCTACTGCTTCCACCTTCCACATGCTAGGATTACAGGCCTCTAGTATCATGCTTGGCCTCCTAGAATATCCTGAAGTGCTCATTGGTAGACAGAAATTTGAGAGACTATACAACAGGATGTCAGTGTCAACATTGAGTTGCTTCATTTTCTAAGTTGTGTTTTGTTTTTTGTTTTGTCTTTTGCTTAGCTATGCATCCTGTTGAAGAAAGAATGATTCAGGCAAAATATGGAGGGAAAAGGGAGTTTTGATCCACGAGACATCGGGAACTCAGCAGAATGAGGGAGCTGGCCCTAAATAACAGATAAACAGACTTAGACAGTACTACCTGAGGTGAGAAAGCAGAGGGAAAAGGAAGCAGAGAGGAAGGAAAAGGGAAGAAGAGGACCTTAGCTAGGGATGAGGCTTAATTGTAGAACATTTGCTTGGCTTGCACAAAGTCCTGGGTCCCATTCCCAGCACTCCAGAAACTGGGAGTAGATGCCAGCTTGGGCTAGAGACCTTGTCTCAAGCCCCAGAGGAAGAAGAAAGAAAGATTGAAAAAGAGGAAAGAAATCAATGCCAAAGGAGAAGGGATAAGAGAAGAAGGGAAGACTATATAGACAGCAACCGTAGAGAACCTTGTGGGTTCTCAGGGCTCAGCGTTGGCCTTTTAAGACAGAATCAATGTTAGTCAGTGCCCACCCTGTCACTTTCCTTTGGGTCAGTGTTAGAGAACCTGGGTTGGGCTGGAGGGAGCTTCTTGAACTAGTCCTTCCAGCTGTAAATCACTGTATACACAGCCCCTGCCCATGGTGTGCTTTCTATGTCTGGTTTCTGGGTCTTCTCCCACCTTTTATTCCTCTTCTTTCCTGTGCTTGGAGTTTCTCTTGCTCTCTCTCTCTCCTCTTTCCTCCCCTCGCCCCTCCTATCCAGAAGCATCTTTTCTCCTATTTCAAAGTGTTTTTCTTGTCCAGCTCCTAAAATAATACACATGGAAGCGGGAGGGGCCTCTCCTGCCAGCGCCCCGCAGGGTAATCAAACCATCCTCACTGACATCATGTTTTCTAAGTCGATGTTTGCTTTTAAAGCTGCAGAATAATCTAAACTTCCAGCCCAGCATCTCCCCAGAGATGCAACGTTATTCGGATTTGGCCAGATAGGAACTCACACCCCTGCTCACGAAGGGGGCATTAGTCCGCCAATTAGTGAGGACTTTTCTCATACTTTCCACCCCTTGTCCCTATAAAACTCTGCACAGTCTCATATGTCCCTGGGTGCCAGGGACAGAGAAAATGAGGGCTGTAAGGGAGAGGCAGTGGGGAGACCAAAGAAGCCTGGCACTGTAAGCAGAGTGACCTCCACCTGCCTCCCTCCAGGGCTGGTATCTTTGATTATGGGACACTAGTTGACAGGAACTTTCTGCTAAACTTTGGCACACTCAAGCGAGACCAGTTAGAGATCAAGGCTGATGGTAAAGCTACCCCAAGGGACCAGGGAATTTAATCCTCACTGGGTGGAGAGAGCCAAAGTCAACAGCTCAGTGCCAGAGGCTGGGGCCTGGGAAGACATGAGCAGCTCTGAAGATACCCCATCACCAAACAAAGCCCCCAGGCTTGAGAGCTATGGGGCTTCAGGGTCACCCCAGTGACCTTAAATTATTTGCTTGACTTCTTCAAAACTGTTTGTTGTTGTTGTTTGTTTGTTTGTTTTGTTTTTAGAGAGGGTTTCTCTGAGTAGCCCTGGGTATCCTGGAACTCTGTTGACCAGGCTGACCTCGAACTCAGAGATTGGCCTTTCTCTGCCTCCTGAGTGCTGGGATTAAGGGCGTGTGCCACCACCTAGCTCAAAGACGTTGTCCTAGTTACTTTTCTATTGCTGTAATAAGATACCACACCTTATAGAAGAAAGGGTTTCATTTGAGACTTACACTCTTGGAGGGTGAGAGTCTGTGAGCATCATAGCAGGGAGCATGCCTTGTGCTGCAGCGGTGTCTGAAAGCTCACATCTTGAAACGTAACCACTAGGCACAGAGACACTGGGAACAGGGAGGTTCTCTTGAAACCTCAAAGCCTACCCCAAGGTCACACCTCCTTCCACAAGGCTTCGTTTCCTAATCCTTCCCAAGGGGTTCCAACAGCGGAGAACCAAGTATTCAAACATATAATCTGCTGGGGGCCTTTTGCATTAAAACTACCATATGTGTTTTTTAACCTGACCATCAGAATCTGTTTATTTATTCATATATTCATTTGCTGGACAAGTGTTTTATGTGTGTCCTTTACATGTCAGATGCTACGCTAGGCACTTGGAGACAAGGCAGTCATCAAATTTCTATCCCTGAAGTGAGAGAACATAGATATTACGGACTTGGTTACTTTCCTACTGATTTTTCTACTTTTCTACTTACAGAAGAAAGGATTTAATTGGGCTTATTGTTCCGGAAGGTTACAGTCCATGATGGTGGGACGAAAGCATGGCTAAAACAGGAGAGAGAAATGGAGAGTACAACAGGCAGGGCCCATGCACGGCTTTTGAGCTCTGAAAGCTCACCACCGCTGACACATTTCCTCCAGCAAGGCCACACCTCCTCATGCTTCCCAAACAGCTCCAGGAACTGGGAACCAAATATTCAAACATTCTGAGTCTATGGGGACCTTTCTCATTGAAATGATCGGGGGTGGGGGAGGGAGAACAACAGAAGAATGTTTGCAGAAGTGACTTCTTTTTTTTTTAATATTTTTTATTTATTATTTATACAACATTCTGCCTGCACACCAGGCAGATCTTACTATAGATGGTTATGAGCCACCAGGTGTTTGCTAGGAATTGAACTCAGGACCTTTGGAAGAACAGCAAGTGTTCTTGACCCCTGAGCCATCTCTCCAGCCCCACCAGAAGTGACTTCTAAGTTGGGATTTTTTTTTTTTTATACAAGCAAGGAAGAGGCCTGGGAAAGGAAATGGAAAAGAAATGGAGGTGAGTGAAGAGAGCTGGTGCAGAGGGCACAGCGTGGCTGTGCGGAGGATCAGAGCAAGCTCAGCAGATGGAGTAGAGAATGTACTCTGAGGGGAAGTCCAGAAGGAAAGTAGGAGTGTAGGCATGGCGGCCCTGTGGGCCATGCAAGAGGAGCCTAGATTCCCACCCTGAGTTCGCACTTGAATGGACAGTTCTACCGAATGCAGTCTTAGTTGAGGAGAGCCATGAGAAGAGGGTGAAGAGGTGGTTGGAAGGGGGCTTTGGGTGAAAACAAATCAAGAGACAACACATTTGAACAGAGAGAACGTTGAGGGCACCGAGGAAGAAGGTGGGAAATGTGAGCAGTCATGGGGAAGAGGCAGCGATGTGCTTTCTGGAGGAGAGACTCGGAGGCCTGGCGGTGGGAGGATGGTAACTCTCCCAGCAGGAGGAAGCAGGGGCCAGTTTGGAAGGGTGCTTCTGGGAGAAGCTAGCCCACCTCACAGAGCTGGAAAGAAAGACTCAGAAGAACGTGAATGTGCTGAGTAGGGAGGAGGGTGGACAAGAAATGGAGGTCACAGAGTAGAAACCTCTCTGCCTTCTAAGTGCTAGTGCTCAGATACCCGCCCCTTGGACTGGGGACTGGGGCTTCATCTCAGGAGGCAAGGGGCTAGGACTCCAGGCAACCCATCATGCAGATAAGATTTAAAAAAAATGATTGACAGAAGTCTAGCCATGGAAGCTCCCTTGACCTTCCTCTTGTTATCTTTGCCAATGGCCGTTTTTTCCCTGGAAGGTGAGATTCTTTGAGGAGGTGACAAGGACTGGCACCTCCAAATGGAGGTCGAGTGTTATTTAAAGACAGGGTTCCTTCTGAGAGACGGGTCACCAGATAAAATCATCATTACGTGAACAACACGGCAACTGCGTCAGGGATGTGGCTTAGTGGCATAGCGTGTGCTCGTCATACTCAACGAGCATTGATTGGGTATGGTTGAGTATTGAATGCCCTAAAGCCCATTCCCTGGTGAGGGCACCAGCCAACTGAGAGAACACGTATAGCAGGAACAAGAGGGACCCTGCTTCAACAAGGTGGAAAGAGAGGACCAACCCCCTGAAAGCCGTACTCTGATCTCCACATGCGCTCTGTGGCAAGCATGCCATCCCATGCACGCACACACACACGCACACACACACACACACACACACACAAATAAATTTAATTGAATTTTAAAAATTAGAAAGTTACTGGTCCAAACATAAGACCTACGTAATGGGCTCAGGAAGAAGGGAGTTGAAGATCAAGTCAGGAGAAGGCCCTGCTCTCCTGCCCACACTGCTGCAGACACTCTCTTCCCTACTGCATGGTTTTCTCTTCAGTGAACCCCAGTGAACCCTAGAGCCTGCAGTCACACACACCCATGGGTAATTGAAATTCAATACTGAGGTATTGAAGAAATGGGGAGGGCAGGGGTCACAACCTTTGGAATCCAGTTCAGACTGACCTGCTCACTCTCCGATTCCTCTCAGGCCTGAGAAGCAGTGGGCATCCCTGGCCAGTGGTCAGCTGCTGGGCCCTCCTGTGTCCAGAGGAATGGGGTGCTGGCTTAGTCTGGAGCTGGAAAATCCAGCTGTGCTATCTGCCTGACCCAGATGCCTGAGATGCCTAGCCACAGCCAGCTCTGATTCACACATTTCAACCCTTTGCCACATCCCATCCCAGACACTCTCCCTGCTCCTCTCCCTGTCCCCTAAACACCCTCTCTGCTGGTGACTGACTTGCTGCTCCCGTCTCTTCTACCCTTGGAAGCAGGTGTTACCAGACCACTGGGTCAGTGAATTTGACAGCCATTGATTGCAAAAAGTCAAAGAGAAACTTCTCTTATGCTTAAGCAAGTCTCCCTTACTCCCATCGCTTATGTTCTTATAGCTTGGGGGCCAAGAACAACCCTCTCTTGAGAAGGAACTGAAAATGAAAACAGTCTCGCCTTTGCATACCATTTTCTCCCTGCAAACTCTTTTGCACACAGCCTGTTGTCTGTATTTGTTAGAGGCTCCGCTGTCCCTATCAACTTCTCTTGCAGGTAGGAACTCGGGACGGAGGTCTACAAAGGAAAACACTACGGACACAGGAAAGGAGCTCAGAAGCAGTGGGAGCTAAGCTCCAGGCCTAGAGCTATGGAGGCAGAAGTCTGCGGCACACGCTGGCTTTAGTGACTCATAGAAATATCTGCTGTAGAAAACAGCCACACCTGGGCCAGAAGACATAAGGCTGATCTCGGCCTTAAAGGGACTTTGATTTGTAGTAAATGCAAAGACATTCATGGCTGCTCCAGGTGCTTAGACCAAGTGGTTGAGGTGCTCAGAATAAGCACTACTTATTCTGCTTCTCGGCCCTCAACGGGACATTTATAGCACGCCCTCTAAGGTTCAGACAACCTCAGAGGAGTGGAAGGAATGTAAGAGCTGGAAGTCAGGGAGAAGGACTTTGGGCATGACACCACCTTGGCAAATGAGCTCACAGCAGGTACAGTTGCCTGCGCTGGGCCTGCACAAAGACTGCCGTGTCAACAGTCAGTAACGGATGAAGGAGGGGCTATAGGAACCTGCCCCTCCATGCTGAGCTATTGCTTGGCCTCTGGGGGAGGGACAGTCATTGTCACAATACTTAGGAAAAGTGAAAAGCTCCATGAGCCAGGGGCTTGAGAGATGGCTCAGTAGTTAAAAGCACTGTCTTCCCTTCCAAAGGATCCAGGTTTAATTCCCAGCATCCACATGGCAGCTTACAACTGTCTGTAACTCCAGAGATCTGACATCTTCACACTAATGCACATAAAATAAAAGTAAATAAATTATTTTGTTTAAATGGTGTGGGGGGGAGGGAGAGATGGCTCAGTTAAGAGCACTGACTGCTCCAGAGGTCCTGAGTTCAATCCCCAGCAACCACATGTTGACTCAACCATCTATAATGTGTCCTGATGCCCTCTTCCGGCATGCAGGTGTACATGAGACAGAGTACTCATATATTCATATACAGTAAATAAATAAGTCTAGAAAAAATACACGAGACACAAATCCCAGTCATAGAATGGACAAAAGTAAATAAAAAACGGCAGCCATCTTCAGCTGGGCCATTGCTTGCACCCATCATTGGCTGTGCTCTCACTACCACTACTCCTGTTGCCACAAAGGGATTCTTTAGAGGCAAAGGCAGAACACCACCCAATACGAGGTCAGAACTCCCACATCCATTTGAAGTCTCTGGGTTTATAGGTCGTGTTTCCCTTTCCCCTTATAAAGGCCATTTGTTGAAGAAACCGGGATATTTTCCCTACAGAGTTTCCACCTTCTGGATTAGGCTGTGTGAACTGAACGAGAAACTACACCTGTTACACTATTCTCCGAGGGTGGCTGGGTGGAGATAATCAATAAAGTCTGTGGTTCTAGAGAGCCGGAATGTTAAAGGCTCGGAATCAAGTTATCTTGGGCTGTCCTTGGTTTCCTGATAGCGTTTATTGTGATCTGACATCCTTGAGCTGATTAGGTAAATCCTTTGGAATGTATAAACAGACTCCCACCGCCTACCAACCCGAAGGCTAAGAATGTCACCACAAGTTCCCACGCAGCTGTAACTCACCACCAACCCAACATTCCCACCAATGTATTTTTAAAAATGCCTTGGTTAGTGGCTTTGGAAAGATGGCTCTGCAGTTAAGAGCACTTGTTGCTCTTGCAGAGAAACTGAGCTCCATCCATTTCCAGCACCCACATGGCAGCTGACAACCATCCATAAGTCGAGTCCCATGGGATCCATCGTCCCTTTATGGCTTCCAAGGGCACTGCCAATGTAATCTACTGATATAAAAACAGGCCAAACACCCACAGTCATGAAATAAAAATAAATATTTTAAATGCCTTGATTCGGGAACAACAATATGGCTTTCGTGAATAAAGATACCTCCTGCCAAGCCTAAAATCCAGGTTCCATCCCTGAGCTCCACATGCCGGAGGGCCCCTGCAAGTTCTATTCTGACATGTACACAAATGCACACCCACATGCATGTAAGTAAGCAAGCAAACAAATAAGAAATATTCAAAATAGAGACCTTATCATGACTTCCCTTTTCTGTTACTATAAGAACTTCACAGAACTTAAAGGTTGGAACATGATATTTGAGGTAACTTGAGTCTGTGTCCCTGAGCCATGGTTGGTCACTCACATTTGGATCCAGAACAAATTCTGTTCCCCTTAAGGTGAAAGCTATGTTTTTGTGTCAACATGTTTTAAATACTATAGTGTCTTAGATGTATCCTGAAACGTGATAGAGCCATATAGCCAGAGCAGGAGACGAAATTCTGAGCAAAAGTCCTTCGGAGAGTTTTAGGAGGGAGACACATAATGTTTACTCTGATTCTGTAATATCTGTGGACACGGACAGCCATAATTAGGTTCATTGGCTCATCAAGAGTTTATGAGATGGTTGAGCTAGTATTAACGCCTGCATTTAGTAGCTGGGATTCCTCCAAAGAGAAGCCTTACCTCATCACTCCAGGAAACAATTGTCTTCCGGTATACTTCCTCTCTGTTGACCCTGTACAGTGTTTGTTGAGACTGTTGTTTTCCAGTTTTCAGAATGAGTTTGCCTAACCTTTACCATACTACCCAAAAATGACTTATAAACTACTTTTTGTGTTTACAGTAAACTTACGGTTTTTAACAGGTTGGTGCATTTCTGTCCATCCTACTGATTACTTTTATTTGTATCAGTCCTCTCCTCTTGGCTTCTTGGAATTTGCTTCTTTTGCTAAACCTTTGTTGTCTTTGATAGCTCCAATAAATTAACCTTCCTTCTTGAAAGGTTAATTTATTATTTTAAAGTTATATTTTTGGTTATGTGTATATGTGTGTGTATGAATATGTGCACATGAGTAATACCAGAAGAATGGATTGCCCTGAAGATGGAGTTCAGGTGGTTGTCAGCTACAAGGTATGGATGCTGAGAATCAAACTCTGGCCCTCTGGAAGTACATACTCTTAACTGCTGAGCCATATCTACAGCCCAAGAATGATGTTTTTAAGTTCTTGCATTTTCTTTACTATCTCCTGTCTTAGTGTTTGAGGGACCCTGACTCCTTTCAGTGGTGCCTGGGGACTAGTATCAGGGCACTAGCTGGGCATGTTGTTTAGAAAGTGTCTATTCTATCTCTCAGACCTAGGATTAGCCCAAACCATCAGAAACAAAGGGAACATTTTAAAGTCTAGCAGAAGCCTCAGTTTTCCTCATTCCATCTTTCACCTCTACCTGCATACAGATTTGTCACTTTGTAGGGAACAAATATCCTTCTCTCCATCTTGCCTGCTGCCCCTGTCCTAGTCTATTCTCAATAAAAGGGATGCCTTCCAACAGCCATTCAAAACCTAGATGCCATAAAAAAATCATTGCATATAAAATATACTCTATGTAAATCCAAAGACAACATAACAGAGAAAATGCATTCAACTTGTATCACAGCAAAAATCTTATCTTCCTATAATTCAAAAGGTCAAAAGGGAAATTAATGAGGAGATCATGAGCAGGCCAGGCATGGTGGCACACACCTATAATCCCAACACTCAGGGAAGCAGAAGCAAGTGGATCTCTGTGAGTTCAAGGCCAGCCTGGTCTACAAAGTGAGTCCAGGACAGCCAAGGCTACATAGGAAAACCCTGTCTCAAAAAAAAAAAAAAAGGAAAGAAAAGAAAGAGAAAAAAGAAACACTGTGGCAGGTGAGATGAATCGATAAGAAGGCTTGCAGCCAAATCTGATCACCTGAGCTTGATCCCTGGACTCCACATGGTAGAAGGAGAAAACTGACTCATGCAACAAAACTGACTCCTCTGATCTCTAACATACGAAACTTGGCATCTGCAGGCTCACACATGCATGCACAGAGAACAAGTAAACGTACAGGGAAGAAGAGGGCATAATCAAGATTTTTTTTTTTTAAAGGAATGAGGATGTTCTTTGTATATTGATAAGAAAGATCTCCAGGGCACGAAATGACTAACCACCGTCTGGAAACAGAGTCTATGTGCGTATAGCAGGCACTGGCCAGCTATTGTCCAAAATGTTTCCTGTTTTCACGTGGGCACAGTGCAAACATGACTCTCAGCCTCCTTTGTAATAAGATGGGTTATTGACTGAGTTCTGACCGACAGGATGTAAATAAAAGTGACTGAATGCCACAGGTGGCCAGTACTGGAAAGCCTCATAAAAATGAATCAGGGCTTATGGCAGGGGAAGTCCAGCAGCTGGCTGCATCCCCAGGTTGAATAAAAACAAATGGGACAATGGGGACAGCTCCCATGCTGTCAGAGAAAATAGGTGTGAACAGCAGAGGAGAGAAAGCAAGGCCCAGTCGTGGAATGGGCTGGAATTGGGAATGATGCAGTGCCCTAGTTTAGTAAAGGAAGAGGGCCAAGAGGGAGAAAGAAAGGGTAGGAGCACAAAAATGAGGCAGAGGGGCCCGAAGGCAGCGAGGCTCCCAGGGAAATCAGTGCTCTGGAGCCTGACATTGTGCACTATTAAAAGACCCAAGAGTTCACGGGAAATGACCGAGTCTATAAAAATATATATATAAGATGAACTTGGATTGTTTTTAAATACGAAAAAATAGGAAAATGTTCACAGAATAATGAGGACATATGAAAAGACTGAAACAGTAGCTTGAATGGCTCCTGCTGGTCCAATATTTCAGCCCTAAACACATGTGCATATTAGCGACAATAAATGGATCCAGTAGGTTCATACATGTATGACCACACCATGTGGAAACCTGGGAATCGAACCGAGGTCCTCTTGCAAGAGTAACAAGCTGTCTAAACTGCTGTTCCAGCTCTCCAGCCTCTGATACGTATATATGTTTAAACCCAGCCTGACAGAACAGGTATGTGTAGGAGAGCGAGTAGAGTCATAGCAGGGCCAGATTTCTCAATAGAAAATATGGCTTTTATTTTGAACTATAGAGTTATAGCAATTCTCTGAGATATAAACCAGTTAGAAGACTGATTGGATTACACTTAGCACCTGAATGGTGACCAGATGAGAGCACAGAAGAGGATGGGCAATTCCTAGGCTGGGGCCAGCAAGTTTTCTACAGAGAAGGTATGTCTTCTTCATTATTATTACCCTCTGTCTGTCTATCCATGCCCCTCACACTTTCCCTGCTGTCCTAATCTCTGGTTATATGTGCTTAAGCTCGCCCCCAGATCCCTGAGCACTCCACACACTGTGGTGCTGTCTGAGTCACCTGTCGTCACCCTGTGGCATTCTGAGCAGCCCTTGAATGGCATCAAACACCACTGTGGAGAATTTAGTTGGTTCTGGTCTGGGAATCTCCCCTCCTCAGTGCTCCCAGGGCCCTTTGTCATCTGTTCACCATTCAGCTACTAAGACATCAGACTGCGGTGACCTCACCAGGAAGACTCATCTCCTTCACCAAGCACTCAGGCCAGTCTGGAAGGGCACAAACACCTCGTGAACTTTTACTTAATTGACCTGAATGGGGAAAGTTTGTCTGAAAATACCAGACCAGAACAGGCAAGAAAAGGATGGATCCGAAGGAGGGTGGGAGGCTTGGGACTCTTCAGACTCCCCAGAACCCTGGTGCTCAGCCCGTGGGGCCTCTTCCTCTAGTACTCCTCTGCCCCCCGCCCTTTCAAATACAGGGAGGTAGAGGTTCTGATTTTGGGTTCCTTGGGAATGAGAAGGCTTTCTTGGGAACAGGTTGGAAAAGAATAGTTGACACTGGCTCAGAAGCAGCTGCTGCTGTGTGAAAGAAGCTTTTCTGCTTCAAAGATAGGGCAAGGGCGATAAAAATCCTAGACAATAAAAATCCCAGAGAACTGTATAAAGGCAAAAAGCACAACCCTTTGCCTCCCCCTTCTCTGAGGTCAGATATCTGTGCTCTCATAACCACAGAAACTCAGAGGACAATCCTCATGTGCTTCTTTTGAAAGGGGAAGAGCCATTACCTCCCTCCCTCTGAATCCTCCAAGTTCAGTGTCACCCGAAGCCTGGGCAAAAGTGGCAGTGGTTCTGTCTGGAATGTAACAAGCATGTAGAAGGCACATCGGCCCCTTATCAGCAGTTTTTTTTTTTCCATGATCTGTTGCCAGCCGTGAACTTCAGTCTGAAAATATTAAATGGAAAACGTAGAAATAAGCAATCTGTAAGTTGTAAAGAACTTTCATCAGAGTATATCGCTATCATTGTGCCTAGTTTGTGAATTAAACATAACTGTGAGGGTGGGCATATAGGAAGACACATACTGTACCATGCATGGACGGGGTCTGACCTGCTTGTCCGGGGCTCTAGAAGTCTCCCTTAGCCTAGAGTGAATTTTGCTGTTCGGTATCAAATAACCCGATTACAATGAAATGCTTGTGAGTCTGGAGATATAGTGACTGATGGGCTTTACATTATATCTGGCTTTTATAACTTTAAAAAAGGATGTATTCGTGTATCTTATGTATGTGGGTATTTTGTCTGCATGTATGCACACCACAAAAGGACATCAGATCCCATGAGACTACAGATATAGGCAGTTGTAAGCCACCATGTGGGTTCTGAGAATTGAACTCAGGACCTTGTGGAAGAAAAGCCAGTGTTCCTAACCACTGAGCCATCTCTCCCGGCCTGTGGCTGGCATTTAAATGATTATTATCCTGTGGCTGCTGTTTCAGTGTGGTTGGCAGGGCATGTCACATGTCTGTTCCATGCCACTGAAAAGGTGCACATTGTGGCAATGGATAAATTCCCATTCATAGACTCCTCCTGCACCCTCACTGTAGTGGGGGGGCAGTTTTGCCTGGAGTGAAGCTGAATAAAGACCCCGGATGTGCCTGCCCCCAGTGCACTCCTGGCTTATGGTCAGAGCACCTGCCTTTGGGTTGGGTTTCTGTTCTTCGTGAGGTCATATTTTTCCCAGAGGGAGGCTGTGAGTCAGCATCAGAGATCTCTAGGCCTCACACCCATCTGCCAGCCCCTTGCGCCTCCATGCACATCATGGATGCCACGTCCTGTCATCATCCTGAATGCTTAGTCCCAGGAGTTGGCTGTTGCAAAGGCTGCTGCCCCTCATTTTCCCCTTGCAATTTCATTCATCCTAACCCCCTTTCACCCTTACCTTTCACCCTTCTCCGTATCTAAATTGGCTGTCTCCTGCTCAACTCCTCTGCCTGTTCTTTCCATGACCATGTAGGAAACCAGACCCTTAACTCATCATGGCTACCTACCAAAAGTCTGACAGTCAGGCCACCCAGATCTGTGAAGTTCTCCCACAACCCTCTTCTCTGTCCTCTAGTGACTCTGTGTGCCTCTGCTGCCCAGCACCTTGCTGACCTACCTGCTCCTTCTTGCCCTGTACCCCATTGCAGCAGACCGCCTCACATTCCCAGACCACACTGTCACCCTCTTCAGTGTATCTATTTGCTCAGCCTTATACTCAGTGACTTCCCTTTCCTACCGTGACCCACTCGCCTCTCATCAGACCACCCCCCCAATCAGGTTCTCTGACCCACTTTTCCATGACATCCCCTTTCACATCTGATTTCCTTGCTATGAGGCTGAGCCCCATACACTGACATCGACCCTTTAAGCTCATTTCAGGGTGTTGCCCAGCTGTTCAATCCACTGTTCGACTATCATAGTCCAGATGGAGAAAGTGGGCCAGTTACAGCCTTTCTGGCTGCTGCTTCCTTTGGTACCTCATGATTTATTTCTCCTGCAAGGGTGCTTTCCCTTCTATCCTCAGGCCCTTAATTCCACCCCTATTGCTCAAAGTCCTGTGTGATGTCATCTACCAGTCTCTTGAAGATGACCATTAAGGACTTTGTCCCTGTCCCTTCTCTGCAGCAGCACTGGCCCCTGGCATTGGTGAGTCCTGGCTTTCTGACCCACACACATGAAGGATACCTAGGTACGGAGAACCTGTGAAGAAACCCCCTCAAGTGCTTCTGCCAAGCATGGAAAGCAAGATGTGGATTTGCTGTTCTGAATTTCTGAAGGCCAATGATGGATTCCCAGAACTCTAGAGGTGGAGGGTTTGCTGTCAGTTGCAGGTGAAATCATGGAATCCAAGGGCCCACTTTATGTACACAGCCCCTAAGCCTTGCTTCCTTTCCTTCAGAGCTCCAGAACTGGTGTAGCAGGAAGATGCCAAAAAATGCTTACCTGTGCTGCAAACAAGGTGTGTTTTAATAGCCATGTGAACAAGGAGGAAAATATTGCCCAGATTAAGGCGAAGTCAGGAGGGTTCACAATCAGTGGAGTGTGCTAAACGATGCTGAATGTTGGACTGACCTGTCAGAATAGATGTTTGGTAAAGGAACTATCCAAGACCTGCTGCATCTGATGCATTTCCAAGTTCCTAATGACGATACAGACAGGGCACTTCCAGACACGTAGATAATGTAGACAGAACGTACAGACACGTAGATGATACAGACAGAATGTTTAGAGACACGCAGATGATACAGACAGGACATTTACAGACTGTAGATAATATAGACAGGGAGAGTGCAGACGTATAGATGATGGTTATGAGCGTGATTACGGGGCTGGGGAGGTAGGACAGCTGATAAAGTGCTTGTCCTGAAAGCATGATGAGTGCAGTCTGATCTCCGGGGCCCAGGTACAGTGGTTCATGTTTTAACCCCAGTGCCAGGCCAGCAGAGCCTAGGCACAGTGGTTCATGCTGTAACCGCAGTGCTGGGGCAGTGGAGACAGGAAGATCCCTGGACCTGGCTGACCAGCTGGTCCACCTGAATCAGCAAGCTCTAAGCCATCAAGAGACTGTGCTCATCCCCCTCCATCCCCAACACACAAACCCTCAAACAAACAAACAAAAAACAAGCAAGCAAAAAATAAATAAAAACCAAGATGCTTCTCAGGATGGCACTCAAGGAGCAACTCCTAAGGTTGACCTCTGGCCTCCCTATTGTTGTACATACATATCCTGCACACACAATAGCACACAGGCGTGCACCACACTGCACAAAGTTATCTTCGAATAACTAATTAGGGTTCAAATCAGTTCATTGATGGAGTCCTAGATGATGTCTCTAATAGGAAAATTCATCAAAAACAATATTGAAAGGTAGCAGTGGTGACACAGGCCAATAAGGTCAGCATGCAGAGGTGGATGCAGGAGGACCGAGGGAGTGCTCAAGACCAGTGTGGGGTGCAGAATGGGAAGACCTCGCAAGCGAACCAACAAAGGCCCAATATTCAGCACAAGTTACAGAGACAAACGACAGAAGGTTCCATGTGAAGTTCGAAGTGAGAGGAAACGAATTGTGGGTTGTTTCGAGGAATGCCCATCAGGCTGAATGATGGAGAAAAGCAAGGAAAAAAAATATGACAAAAATCAAGAGTAGTAGGGATGGAGGGACAGGTCCAAAGCAGGCTCTGAAGGGCAGGTGCTGTTCTGCTCTTGATCAGGGACCTCCGTTGTTATGGTAGCACTTTAAATGACCGTACCTGTTCATATACCCTTTTGTGTATTTGTTGCTATTTGTTGAAGGGACGCTTTTAAAGTCTTATACCACCTTGCAGGAAATATCAAATCCCAGAGTAATCCAATCAAGCAGAGCATTTGATTGATAGCGGGAGTCAGAGTGAAAGTGTCGTCTCTACCACGCTCTGCCTGTCTGAGGTCCAGGCTGGAGACCCCTGCAGAGCTCAAGGGCTGTTCTCTCTGAGGAGTCAGGCAAATGGGAGTCGTTGGGGGTCCACCCCCACGTGACGTCAGGATGCTACTGGATCATAACAAACAAAAAAAGTGCTCAGGAGCAGCCACAGGTGGCAGGTGACAGCTGTCTTCAAACCTTCCAAGCTGTTACATGGCAGAGAAATCTAGCCTGGTCTCCGAGGTACCGGATGCCAGGATGGCCAGGAGCTGAAGGCACTGTGAGGCTTACCTTGGCCAAACAACATAACTTCTTAGCAAGAGAATGCCTGCATGAAGTCCTGAGCTCCTTTCCCAGGCAGGGCTCAGGCCTCCTGTTTAGGCCGTTGCAAAGGGTACCACAGAAGAGAAAGGTAGTTCCAATAACTGTGGACGTCCCTTTACCTCCCGTCCATGAGATGAGACTGTGAAACTTGCACATTGTGTGCACAAAGAGAGACAGAAGCCGACTCCAGAACCAGCGCCTTTGCAAGCATCGTGTCTTCTTGATAGCAAATTATTTTTTTAAGTCAACGGGTAGTGTTGTATTTCTATTATTCCAATGCTAAAGCGCCCTGAGACACCACTGCTGCCCAAGAGCATAGGTCTGTCTTCCAGATCACTGCAGGATGCTGTGTTCAACTTCCAGACTATTTGCAGGGGCCTGGTAAGGATTCCTCAGGATTACCTGGAACAGAAGCTGACCGGCTTACTCTCTGCCGCCCTCTGCTGGCCCTTCCCTCCATCTCTTATTTATGCAGGACACTGATGGTGCCTGGTTTGGAAAGTACAAACCAAAAGCTTCGGTCCCCCAGAGACCGATATTCATGACGACTCAACACAGAGAGCAAGAAGTGGTGTGTGGAGCTGTAGTCCAGTTACAATACATGGCAGCGTGGGTCTTGCCAAGTGACAGCAAAGCCAGTCACCTCCACAGCCTTTTGAGGCACAACTCAAAAGGGACACACAGAAGTAAATCCACCCAACTCCAGGGACAGCTGCGGTTCTTCAAAATCCAGGGCCCTTCAAGGACCTATGGGTGGCCTGGGGTCGGAGAGGTTCCAAGTCCTAGGAGACTTGTCACCTCCTGATAAGGTTTTACTGTGCTTGCAGGCCCATCTTTGGTATGGTCTCCGTGGAGAATGACCCTGCCTGGAGAATTCCACAGACAGGACACAGGTTGGAACTCTCCACAGTGGCTAGGTAAAGACAGTGGTGCAACTGGCCTCATCTGGTGAGTGGAGTTTCCTTTTGGTTAAACAAAAGCAAAGGGAGAAAGATGGGTTAACAGGTGAGGTTGAATTGTGGCTTCACCGGGGAGAGCAGCCTGCCAAGGCCAGTGGGCTCCAATCTAAGACAGGGGGTAAAGGAGCTGCTAGAAATCACCCTGAATCAGGAGTACCTGCTCTTTGTTTTTAGGGAGCCCCAAGAATCTTCAGAAAAGCTTTGAAGAACTAGCATCAGGTCACCTGTTCTTGGAGGCCACCAATACCCAGACAGCCTTTCCCCTTTTTGTCCAATCCCTGCCCTGGGCCCCATCCTAGACTATTCAGTAGCTGACCCTCTTAGAGCTGGCTTCTGGAGAAAAGCCAGAGTGAAGGTTCAGACCTGAGGAAGAAAGTGGGGGGGTGGAGGGCTTGAAGACTTATTATGCAGAAGAATGTTCTATCTGGAGGTTTGGGTTAAAACTAGACGAAGAGAAATATTTTTAAACGAAGCCATTCTCAGATGCAGTGTGACTGGAACATTGAGGAATTTGGGCTGTTCCTAAGATGTCATGAAAGCGTGGAGAGAAACCCTGTTGAAGAAAGTGATTGGGAGAAAAAGCCACTGCCTTTGTCCTGTCTTATAAAGTTAAGCTCCTTCAATGCAGCTCACTGGCTTATTCCATAAGCTTGGCTTCTCCGCGGCAGCATGTGTCTGAGCTGACATGCTGCCTGCTCAGGATGGCCTTATGAGTGTGTGGTCGCCTCGCCAGCCTCCCTTGCATGCCACCCGCCCTATACAGCACTGGAATTTTCAGTCTCTGCTTTGGCCTCATACCTCACTCTACAGTGGACAAACGGTGGCCCAGAGGAGAGACAGGTCACTCATGTTACACAGAATAAAAGGGCTGTATCTGAAAGTCCAGGCATGAAAATACTGCTTGGCTCCCTTCCCTAGCTCCGTCCCCACACTGCTAGCTTCCTCTGGTGCCGTGGGATGAGAGGTCTCCATCTGGCTAAGGGAGCAAGCTGAGCGTGGGGAAAGAATCGAGGGCAATTGGGTACTGGTCGGGAATTGCCCAGAGCCAGTCCTGTTCCTACCTACACATGCTCCCTCTACACCCTACACCCCAGAGAATGCAAATGGCTCGTTCTCTATGGGTCATTTCCTGAGGAGCTCAGGTGTGTGTGCAGCTGAGCAAGGTTGCACGCACACGGCACAGCATGTATGTGGAGGCCAGAAGACAACTGTTGGGGGTTGAGTCCTGTCTTCCACCTTGCTTTGAAGCAGCATCTTTGTTGTTGATGCTGCTGCCTGGTCCCGCAGGCTAGTTGACCATGAGTTTCTGTCTCCATCTCTCATCTCACTTAGGGACACTGGAATTACAGAGTCCTGTTAGTTATCTGGTTTTCTTTCCCTTCCTATTGTTTCACATGGGTATAAATAAACTCATGTCATCATGCTTGTGTGGCAAAGTGGTTTGGTTCTGTTTTCTACTCCAGGGGCTGTAGGATGGGGTAGATGTAAGAAGGGACCACAGTACTGACATTGGAGAATCTTTTTTTTTTTTTCCTAACCTTAAATACTAAAACGGACTCACCAGGTCTGAGAACAAGAGAAAGCTTCATGGCTTTCCAGAATGAATAGTTGTTTCCCATGGCTGCCATCCCATGGCTGGTCACAAATGTAGAAAATGCTGAGTCAGTCAGGGCATGCCTATGGCAAGGTCCCATTTTGTGTGGTCTGAGTGTAATGCAGTCGTAACCTTTGTGGCAAAAAGCCCGGAGTTCCTCTAGTAGCTGATAGAGCTGTGAAACCAAAAAGGCAAAAAGTAACCCCGTGCAAGATGGAGGGACATTCAATTCAACGTACAAACATTTCAGTGTCAAGCTGAAAAGTTGCTGGCAGTTGATGGCTGCTAGGAGGGGGCACGCCGCTTTAGGAGTATGGTTCTGAAGACCATGTTCCTGCAGAGAAGCCCATATTCCTGCCGATATGGGTAATACTAGTTGGATTCAGTGAACTATTAAAAACAAACAAACAAACAAACAAACAAACAAACAAAAAGGACGTGGGTTTGGAAAGTGGACGTGGCAGGGGATCTGGGAGAAGTTAGAGGGTGACTATGACCAAAATAAATTGTATACATGTATGAAGTTCTCAAATAATAAAGTGTATTTTTAAAAAGAATACAACTACCATTACAGCTGGGAGGGAAAAAACAAACCCATCTCTCAACAAACAGTAACATTAGTGTGCTGATGAAGGGGTAAAGCATAGAACCAACAGACCAGCCACCCAGAGCCCTCTGGTCACCAGGGAAAGTATTCCAGGAATACTTAGTTCACATAGGGAACTACTGTGGTTTGTCCCCTGCAGGTTCATGTGTTGGAATCTTGGTCCGTGAGGTACTGAAGTGCTGATGGGGCTCCACCATCATGAATAATGGATGGTGGATGGATCTCACAGGAACCTGTTCTCACAAGCGTAGGTAGTCATAAAGCCCACCCCCACCCCATGCCTGGTCCCATCTGCATGCAGCCATTTCTTCCCTCCTCTCCGTGTTGTGATGGAGGGAAGAGGGCCTTTGCTAGGATGCTGGCACCATGGCACCCAGCCCCCGGAGTCACAAACCAAGTAAACCTCTTGCATATGAATTATCCAGCTCCAAGTTATAGTACAGCAACACAGAACAGACTAATATTACCAGCTCAAAGTCCAGGCCGGCCAGCAAGAATCTGGGGTAGACAGGGAATCAAATTGCAGATAGGGCTTACATCATGGCCTTTTTAGCTTCCTGTTCTGGGACTCTTGAGTGATGCTCTCTGATTTACTCCTCTCCCGCTAAGGCCCATTAGTGACTGAAAGGTATCACTTGTCACATGCTGTACAAGACTCCTCCTGGCCCTCCTAAAATCACTATGCACATCCCACTATAGAAGCTGAGCCCTAGAAGACATCCCGCAAGCACATTCGGCAAGCACATTCGGCTTTATTCCAATGGTAAGGTTTTGTTATGTTTTACAGAACACTCCTCCACGGCTGGCTGGCTCACGACTGGAATGACAGGCTGCACAGGAGCCTTGCCCAGGCTGGGCTTCCTGGTGCCTCACCCAGAAGAGCGCTCACTGAGCACAGCTTTGGAGAACTTCCTTGGGCAAAAGCTGGAGTAAGGTGGCTGGAGACTGATGCTTGCTCTGGAATCTAAGCTTTTAAATTTGTAGCTTGTTTTATGTTTAAAACTGAAAGGTCACTCATCCAGTCTAATACGACCATTTTCAATTTGGGGATGTTACCCATATGCTATGCTTCAAGGAAAAAGCAGACTTCAGTACGGCAACCAAGGTCAAGCTGGAAGATGATGGCATTATTTCTCCATTTTGCCACCCTGCTCAGTTTTCCTTTATACTGTTCCAGCTCAGAAAAAAAGAGCGTCCCCCCTCTTACACACAAGGGCGGTATGGGCTGAAGGCTGACAAGTGTCTTGCTGTGTGGCTTACAGTATTTTTTCCTGGGAGGTGGGGAAATAGAATCAGTGACAAAGAACAATTAAAAGGCTTTTTTTGTTTGTTTTGTTTTTGAGACATAATTTCTCTGTGTAGCCTTGGCAGTCCTGGACTCACTTTGTAGACCAGGTTGGTCTCAAACTCACAGCCTCTACCTCCCAGAGTGCTGGGATTATAGGTGTGTGCCTAGCTTGGAGTTTAAACAAAACACAAAAAGATCCTGGGTGTGCCAGGTATGATGGTACACACCTGTACTCAGGGAAGTAGAGGCAGGAGGATCTCTGTATGTTCAAAACCAGCCTGGTCTACAAAAGTGAATCCAGGACAGCCAAGGCTACAGAGAAACTCTGTTTCAGAAATAGAGAGCAACAGAGACAGAGAAAGAGACAGAGACAGACAGTGATCCTGGATGGGTTCAACTAAAGCCTACATCTACTCTGCTGATGTCAAAACTTTGCCAGTTTGGTAAACTTCCCCAGCCCTATTCTAACACAAGCATCGTGCCAAAATTGCTTTGCCCAGGCATTGACCTCACAGCAAAAGGTAAGAAATGGGAGAGTTAAAACTACCCGTATGTAACAACAGCAGTTTGTGAAGTTAATTAAGTGATAAGGCGGGCCTCCTCTGCACAGAGGACAGAGCCAGGAGACTGGAAAGAGATGGCAAGGAACTCTCTCACACACAGATCTGATCAAAAGTGCAGCTCAGAAGCATAGAACAATCTGGAACTTCTCTATCAAACACTTGGGACACATGCCAGCAGCAAGAAAAGACGGCTTTGATGCTGGCAGTCTGACTGGTGAACTATGTCCTTAAAAGAAAAGGTCTCTGCCTTTCCCTGAGACCAAGTGAACTGGAAAAACATAAAACGGGCAGAGAGGCGGGGGAAATTCAGCCAAGAACAGCTAAAGGAGTGGGAGCCAGGTATTCAACTCAGAAGGAGCCTAGATATGGTAAGCCCCCAAAAGTGGAGTTTTGAACTTCGGACCCTCCCACGTAAGCTGAGCACCTCGCACTAAGGAGATATTCTTCAAAAGCTCCCCCTGTGCATGTTCACTGTCCTGCAGATGCAGAGGCTGAAGCTCAAGGGCAATGCCGGGAGCAAAGCCTCCCACTGAGGTGTCTATAGCCAAGAACTAAAGAACTAAGGGAATGTCCACAGGGATTGGGCAGGAGGGCTGCAGGACTGGGCAGCCCTGCCACCAGCTCACACTTATCCATGCTTAGATCTGAGCGAGCGATCACTCTTGGAGGCCCCACAGCAGAGCCTGAAAGGCATGGGGCTGTAGCCCAGTGATTACCTCAAATGCATAAGACCTGATGTCCACAGAAGGAACCAATGATAAATGAGTTTTTACAGCACAATTACCCGCAAACCAGCTTGGAGATGGGGGCTGCTTTTTTTTTTTTTTTTTTGGTAGAAAACAAGTTCTAAGAATTCATATATCAATGTCTTTTCTGATAAAAAAAATGATACTTTTATTATAATTTTTTAAAGTACAGAGCTCCGATCTAGATATCACACACACACGCGCGCGCACATACACACACACACACACACACACACACACACACACACACACCCCACACACACACTCACTTATCTCTGATGCTGACTTCTCTACCCCCTCAAATTTGGCTAATGAGTTATGCTCCAGGGAGTTTTCCAGTTCAACTTGTACTGAGCTTGGAATACCAGGGATCATGGGTTTTCTGGCTCTGCCCAAACGTCCATGATGGCAGCTGGCACATTTGCTGAAGAAATCCTTTCTGCAGCTCAGCACTCTGGTGCTGTGGGCACTGGGTGATGTGTGGTGTGCTGCTACAGTATGGGCCTGCATGCCATCACTACCCTGCAGGCTTTGCTCTCCTCACTGTGCCTCTACAGGGGCTTAAACACTGTGATGAAAAAAGGTTTCTATTGGAGAGCAGGTAGCTCAGCCCAATACCAATGCTGCCTGTGAAGTCACAGAGCCTCAACTCTGGGATTACAATTCAACATGAATATTATTTCAAAGTAAGGAAACAGATGACTTAGCTGGCTAGGAAAATGCTTGATTCTTTCTAAAACTTGCAATCCACTGTGGACTTTGTTTCATGATACAGTCAAGACAAAAATGAGGCAATCTGTGTCACTCACACTACTGCTGGAGCACCCCTTCCTGTCTCCCTCCCCACGAAGGAATGACTTCAGAGCCTACTTGTCACATCTGTGACTTGGGTCATGTGACCAGCTCCAAACTTGGTTAAGATCTACTGTGTAGCTATGATGTTAAGGTGAGACCCTCACTTTGAGGAGAACATAACCCTTAGAATAAGCTAAGAACTGGGCCAGCTACTCTGACACCAACAATATTGAAATCCAAGTTAAGCAAGTACTGCAACTGTCTTCAAAACCCATATGCCTTTCTTCTATCAGGAAAGCATCACTGAGAGCCTGGCCTGAGTAAACCCCCGACAGTCTACTTAACAGAAGCAGAGAGATTTTAGAAGTAGGAAATGCATTTCATGACATCTGCTTCCAGGACAAACCGCAGCCAAAGAAACACTTTCCGGAGTTGGTCTGATCAAATGTCTATCTCAAGAACAAAGGCAGCCAGCCTTCACGAGGTACTGACGTATGTTCTGCCAAAAATATTTTCCTCTTCCTAAAGTTATACGTTGTCTTCAAGTTCAACTATATTATACATCTGTTCTTTCCATCAGAAAAAAAAAAAAAGACTTTTTTTTTTTTTAAACTCCAAAAATGAATGATGTCTATGTACACTGAAGGTAGAGTTCTGATTGATTGGTTGGTTTCTTCTGTAATTCAGAACACAGATGAAATCAAAAGATCTGTAATGGTCTGCACATTCATGTCTTCCCAGGGCTCCTTTGCTCGGCTCACATGAACTCATCAGAATCGTTACCATCCTGTAGGAGACCAAGAGTGAAAGTATGAAGGCACTGAGAACAGTCAATCGGTACTTTCCGTTTATAATTACCATGCCAACCCACCAGCCCCTTCTTATTCCTAATCTCAGGGTTCAGAAAGACAGCAGGAAGACAACCAAAGGCACCACTACCCAGTTGTCAGTAGCTCTTGGAATGACCAGGAGGAGTAGCCACAGCCTCCAAGGTGCCAGATACCTCAGCTTCCAAATTACAATGTAAAGCCCACCCCACCTTGTAGCCGGTATGAAGAGAGTGACTACAAGAAAATGTGACCCTGCAGAAGGGGAGTGAATAGCTCATCATTTAGCATAAACCCTGAACGCTAAAACATGAATAGCTGAGATGAGGGCTGTGGAAACTTTTTTCCTGCAGTGATTGAACACAGCTCATGTCACGGAGGATGTGTTAAATACACCAACAATTTTAGAAACTTTTGGACTGATCCTCAACAAGGTATACTACATGAACAGTATCTTGCTTCCTTAGGCCAATAACACTGTCATATGCAAAACATGTATGCCCTAAATCCCAGCATGCTGAACCCCCTGGTTTTCATGGATTTGTGATTTCACATGAGAGATGCTGTGGATGGTTTAGTTTTGGTCCCAGGTGTGGGATGTGGGACTGGTTCAGATGGTCCACAGCAGCAGACTATTTGCCTCATTTGAGTTCTGAGAGGTGGCTCTCTACCAGCTGCACACAGTTTAAATCTGAGGACTCTGGAGAAAGAATGCCAGAGCCCAGAGTGAGGAGGTCTGAGAAAGAACAAGGCTATTCCTGCTTCCCCTTTGATGCTCCTAGTTGCTGTTGTGAGACAAGATGGAGATCTCCTGAAATGAGGATTGGACTGGCTCCAAGGAGCCCAACGACCCTAACCAGCAGGAAGCAGCTAAGAGAACTGTGTCCTCTCCTCTCACTAACCCTTTCTCTCTAATACCTGGTGTTGGGGTGTAAAAAGGGATTGGGATGGGGTAGGGAGAAAAAGATAAATGCAAATATAAGTTTTAAAAAGTATGACAAGATGAGGGAGGGAGGGAGGGACTGGGAGGGAATGAGGGATCAGGACATGGCTGGGATACAGAGTTAATAAAATGTAACTGATAATAAATAAATAAACCATTTTCGATGAGAAAAAAAAAGTATGACAAGAGATAGCTGATTTTATTCACTTCTTTTTAACAGGTAAAGTCCTTAAGAAGCCAAACATGGGCTAGTAATCAAGCTAGCTGGCTTGGTCTCCTACACAAGACAGCACACGGGTCAAGGGCCAATCTTACTGCATGGCCGCATGGCAGCTCCTCGCATTGGCGCACACTGGCAGGGTTCTTTTCCGGCACAATGGCTGGCTTGTGAAGCACTGGCCACTGCCCTGGTTCAACTTCTGTCTCTTATTGCTTAACGCCAGTACTGCCAGAGACAGGACCCGACTTAGGTTTCTTTTTCTTTTAAGGACCCTTGTTAGAAATGGTAGAAAAACATTGAGGTGAGAGTAGAAAACGGGTTTCATAAACACTGTTTTTCTCTGGCTTCATTCGGTGGCTCTATATTGCTCCTCCCCCCTCTTCTTAAAAAATGTTCATTTTAGGGTCTGGAAAGATGGTGCAGTGGTTGAGAGACTTGCTATTCATGCAGCAGAACCAGGTTTGACTCCCAGAACCCATTTGGTGGCTCATAACCATCCATAACTCCAGTTCCAGGGGATCCAACATTTTCTAGCCTCCAGGACACTGCATGTGTGTGGTGCACAGCCATACACACACAAAACACACACACATAAAATAATAAAGTACCATTTAAAAATTTATTTGTGTGTGTGTGCGCGTGTGTGTGCACCGTATGCATGTAGAAACCATGGGGAGGTTAGAAGAGGGCACTGGATCCCCTGGAAGAGGAGTTCTAAGAGATTGCGAGCCACCATGTGGGTGCCAGGAACAGAACCCAGGTCCACTGCAAGAACCCATGTGTCTAGCCCATGCGCTTCTCTTTTTCTAGCACAGGAATAAGAACAACAGGAAACTTGGCTCAACTGTTTGTGTTCTGTCCCAGTACCAGGAGGGCTGCCTCCAGAGTCCTCGATTCAGGAGCAGCTTCAGAGACATCAGAAAGTTGGTGTGCACCTTCTCTGTCAGCTTCTTTTCTCCACCAGTGAGGAAAAACAACTCAGTATGGCCACCTGACTGGTAGCAAGAAAAGAGCACTCACCCCACAGGGGCTACGCAATGGATGTCAGTGCAGAGATCCCACTGCCCAAGGGCACGTGTTCTGGGACCATCGGCATGTTTAATGACATACCTGCTGTCCAGAACTTTCCTTGGACAACTATTACATTTTGGATTTCCCAGTCCCTGTACTATCTGGCTTACCAGACAGACCTAAGTGGTAAACTGACAAATAAGAGGGACATAACAGTAATAATCTATGCCTCCAAGCACAAATAAAAAAAGGACTAAAAATTACAGATCAAAGAGGTCATGCATGCTAAGGGCTGGAGAGATGGCTCAGAGGTTGGGAGCACTGGCTATTCCTTCAAAGGTCCTGAGTTCAATTCCCAGCAACCATATGGTGGTTCATAACCATCTATAATGAGAACTGGTGCCCTTTTCTGGCCTGCAGGCAGACTACTGTATAAATAATAAATCTTTAAAAAAAAAAAAAAAAGAGATATTTATTTAAAAAAAAAAGAGGTTAGGCTAAAGGGAAGACTACAATTCAGATGAAAATCTAGCTCAGACGGAGACTAGTGCTCTTCCTGATGAGCTTGTACAGTCCTATCTAACATGAGCATCAGCCTTTGAATGAAGATCAAGAGATCACACGGCAAATTAGGTTGTAAAAGACAAGATAGTAACAGGAGACTGAAGCCTTTCCACTGGAGCCCCTCATGCATGGCAGCAAGTAACAGAGCAGGAGGGGGAGGGAGCATCAGCCTCACACTGAACACTGCAGTCCTGGGACTTTTAACAGTGGCATCCACATGCATTTTCGTGCACCACTGGTCCTCTGCCCCTGCGGGGGTCTATGTCTGCAGATCCAAACGCACAGAAAGCACTTAGGAATCCCACAACACAGGCACTGGCCTTTTTCTTGTCATTACTTCCTAAGCAACAGTGTGAAACTATTTGCACTGCATTTACACTGTATTTGGTATAAGTGATAATACACAGAGTAAAGCACATGGGGAGATAAAATATAAGTTACATGAAAATACTTTTCCACTTCACAAGGCTTTTGAGCACCCACAGATATTAGATTTTAGTATTTCTATGGACTTGTAACCAATGCTGAAAAAATTTCAGGAGGCGGTGTGTGCAAATGTATGTGTGCGCGCGCACACACGTATACATGAGTGTGTGTTTGAAGGCATGTATGTGTTTCCAAGTCTAGAACAACATGTAAGCTCTTAAAGATCCACTGTGACAGGAACAATATGTACAAGATTGAAACACCAGCTAGATTACTGGTGGAAAGCCACTTCTAAATAGAAAGTTTCAAAAGTATCAGTAGGCAGAGAGGAGACAAGAGCATTAGTTTTAACTGAATTTGACTTGGACTCTATCACAGGCCCCTGCAATGTTCTGAGTTCAGGAAAGCCAAGACTAATGTGCAAAGGATTAAACAAACTCAGGACTTTAAGGAAGTCAATGATGATTACCTATGCCATGACTGAGTCTAGCAAAGTCTTCAGGGCACACCCTTGTTTACAGGTTACAACCGCCTCATGAGGTAATGTCTCTGTGCTGAGCAATACTCAGAAAGGCTAAAAATGAAGTAGGCTCACCCTACTGACAGCTTAAATGACTTGACTTCACATTCAGTCCTGATGGACTGCACAGCGCTATTCTGAAGATTTTCAGAAATAATTTATAAACACAGCTCAATTTATAAAGGAGCCTCAAAAATTTAGTTCACAGAGGTGGGAGCAAAGGTATGTTCTTACCCATTTTTGTACAATTACTGGATATAAACAATGTCTAAAATCCTACTGATTGCAATTCAAGCACTTAACCTGGAGTTTGAGTAAATAACCTTAAGCAGAAAACTGAGCCACTTCTAGAACTTTCTGTAGTAATGGCAGGTACCAGGCCACACAAAGCTAGTATGGCTGAAAAACACAGGTTTTTCATTATTCTTTTCATTTAAGCAGCATTTGCAATTCATGTCTAGCACATCTGACAATACCGCCCTAAAGCAGGCATTTTAAAAGCATATTGTAAAAGAACTTGAGCCAAATGTGATGGTGCGCACTTGGAAGTAACCTCAGCACCTGGGGAGCAGAGGCAGGAAGACTGGGGGTTAAGGCGAGCTTTATGGCAGCCTGAGCAACAAAGCAAAACCCTACCTCAAAGAAAAAAGCAAAACAAAACAAAACAAAAAACCTGAAACATGTCAACACTTATTCCAGGTCATGACAAGTATGAAAAAAAAAATCAGTGTTGGTATTTAGGCTATAGCATATGATCTCTGTATTTGGTACATTTATTTTTTTAATTGAAAGATAATTCTGGTTCTAACTATACTGTGAAATCTATAAGCACATTAGTAGAGGATACTAATAAATGGAAATAGGAAAGGAGAAAAGAAATGGACTACAGTGCTGTGCCACAGTTGTGTCTGGAAATGTCCCCACGTGCAAAAGGCTTGTTCCCTAGCCCATGGTATGTCTGGGAGGTAGGACATTTAAGAGGTGGTGCCTGGTGTGAAGTCAGGTACCCGAAGCTTGCCCTTCACTGGGAACTGGGACTCTCCACTTCCTCTTTCCCTCTTTGTTTCCAGGCTGCCATAGATGAGCGGCTTGCCTTGTCAGGCAGGTATTCCTGCCATGATGTTGTCTTAATATTGGGCCCAAAGCAGCAGGACCATTGACCGAAAACTACAAACTCCTGAGTCAAAAGAAAGTTTCTTTCCTCATAAGTTGGTTATCTCGGACATTGTGTTATGAGTAAGAGAAAGCTGACTGACACATCTTGCAATATTAATAGGGGTGAGGTTCCAGACCCTCCTCTACAAAGTGACCCGTACAAAAGCAAACATAAGATCACAGGGAAGGAAGGCAATGCCTGCCATCCTCCTCCTCTGGCCAATCCTCCGACACCCCCCATACTAGCTGCCAATCATGGTAAACAACTTGCAATGCTATAAGGGTCAGTGATGCAATTACTAAAGACTCTCTGTGAAGTATTTCAAGGCACAACATTAAAGCAAGAAACAGGAACATACTTGATTTGAGGACATATTCTCAGCTTTCATTAGTGATGAGTAGCTCCTAGAAGGAAAGAAAATATTCAAAGTGAGGTTATTTCTCAGTAAGCATTTCATTTCAGCCTAAAGCCCGAATGAAACTACTGTGTCAACCCGCATCTCACAGATGGTTACCACACTGGCAGAAGGCTCAGCAGGCTAGTTGTCCCCACTCTGATGAAAGTAGCACACACAAATGTACGTCTCTGATGGCCACGTTTCCTCTGGGCATCCCCCATTAACCCAACTGCCCCAACACCTTTTTAGATTACTAAGAGATAGTTCCACACTTTTGGTCTGTATCCAATGTAAAAATCTATTCTCCTATGGAAACAAACATTTCTTTCTCCTATTACCTAGAATGGCATCCCTGTCCATTCCACTTCAAGACAGAAACCCAGGAACCGTTTTCGACTTTTCTCTTCAACCCAAGTTACCATCTAACCGGGTCCTACCACTTTACCAGTGATTTGCCTCTCAGAGTCCATGCTGCATCCTCTGTGATGTGGACCATGGTGAATCACTTCTTAACTTCTGTCTACACTGCCTCTGGCTCCCTCTATATTCCAACAAGCAAAGAGCTCTTACCAAAACACAAGCTGCCAGCTGGACCCATGCCTGCAAAACCAACACTCGGGAGGCTGTGGCAGAAGACTGCCACAAGTGTGAGGTCAGCTTAGGGACACAGTGAATTCCTGGTCAGGCTGGGACACAGGGAATGCTGTCTCACAAAAAACTGACTTACTCACTTACTCAAAAGCCCCATCACCTTTGCTAGAGACTTGATGTACATATGATGTGGAAGTACAGCATGTGCCTGGAGGTCACAGGGCAGCTCTTCTTCCACCATGAACTTTAGGGACCAAACTCAGCTCATCAAGCCAGTGGGGCACTTTTACCCGCAAAGCCATCACTCCCACCCTGCTTGAAATGCTCAGACGGAAGACAAAACAGGCCAAGGGAACTTCATAGCCTGGTTCTACGCTCCTTGAATCTTCTCGACCCAGTATTCCAAACATCTAAAACTTTGGTCCCATTTTATCTTGCTGCTTCCCATATAAGGACCCTGAACTTACAGAATGGCTGCGTAGCGCACTCCTTAGTTCTGATGTTAGCTTCTAGAAGTATTCCATCAGAGAATTCAGTTCCATATATTCCCTCATGATACAATGCAAAATGCTGTCTGCTACAGCAGTCACAAGGCTTTGCAGGAACTTACAATCAACAGGAAGAGTCCCAGGCACACAGAGCTTCAGTTTACGGTAGACAGCAGTAGGAATTTGACTGTGGTGGCACCTGCCTGTCATCCCAACTATATGGAGTCTAAGGCAGGGGGATCATGAGTATGAGGCGAGCCTAGACAACCTGGTGAGACTGTGGTAGACTGCTTGCAAGCACAGGGCCCTGGGTTCAACTCCCAGCACTCTTTTTAAAATGCAAAGAGCAATAAAAAGGAGGAAGAGCAGTTACCTCTTAGAGACTGGCCATCCTCTCACCAAGGCTTTATCTTCTACTTGTTGCTTCTGCTTACAAGCCTACTTCCCCACAATTACCCCCATGACACTTACAAACTGTGCCGCATCTAAGTCACTAAATGCACTATTTTTCATTTTTACTGGCTTGATAACTCTGGCCTTGTATCAGGGGCAATGAATTCAGAATTACAGGTTGGTCTCGGTTTCTTCTTTACTACTTAGAGCAGACTTATGTGAATCTCCTTGCTGAAGAGATCTCTGCCTAGAAACCAAGTTTACATCTTAAAAGTGGTGACATACTGGCCCTGACTTTCCACTGTACTGCCCTCCGGGACTTCTGCCTCACAGAGCCTTAGGTTCCAACTTTTCCAACTTAGATCCCCGATGTAAGAGAACGTGTATCAGGTGGCTACAGTGCTCATCCTTTGTCATAACAGCACAACTTCCACACGCTACCTACCCAACTCCATCTTCATGACCGTGGCCACTGCTTTTGTCTTTTGTTCATGGTCTATATGGTGGGATCATGTTTTGTGTACATAAGTGTTTTGTATGATAATTCAAAAAGTCAAATAAAAACCAAGACCAAAACAAAGCAGGTAAGAAGCACAGGATCTGATGTGTTGGTTAGAAGATTCAAAGACAGAGTTTAAAGAGATGCTAGGATGAAAAGTGTATTCAAATAAATATTAATTACTTAACTAATGAATTAAAATAGTGTATTTAATAAGTGTATTAATATTACAAGGAAAAATAAAAAGCTCAGACTTCACTTGAGGCCAGCCAGGGCTAGTAAGACTGTCTCGAAAACAAATAGCCAAAATGTCAGAAGCATAAAGCCCACTGCTGAAGTTTTTCACAAACTGCAGTACTGGGCTTGTGGAACAAACTGAAGGTCATCACCCCCGGGCACAGCGGCCCTGCCTCGTGGTTTGCCTTCCGCAGCTTGTAATGAAATGCTGCTTGGACAGGGCGTGAACAACAGAGACTCCACCACTGAAGCTCACAAGGAAGACCAGCCTGGGTGAAACCAACGGACAGATGAACTTCCCAAGCAGAGTTTATTCTGCAAGATGGAGACTTTATCCTCAGGCCCATGAACACTTTTAATATAGATACTTTGAAAACAAACCGAGAAGAGCGTAAAACTGTTTTTTGTTAATGGGTTCTTTTGTTTAAATGCTTACTGTTTTGAAACTAATAAAGCCAAATTAAGACCCCCCCAAAGTAGCTTAATTCAAAACCAAAAATGTTATTTCCAGGTAAATGATAGCATCTATATAGTGTTCAATTTATTCTGAATGAATGCTGTGTAAAACTGAATTAGCTGGAGGGCAGCAGAGGGTAGCAATGTGTTGACTGGAGAATCAGACAGACACTTAGCTGTAACTCTCAGCGAGATGCTCAGCTGCTGTTCAGACTCTGCTCTTTTGCAATTGCAGGTAGCAGAAATAGCTCCCTGCTGAGTGAGGACACACAGGAAGCACTCTCAAGTACAGAGTGAGACAGATGGCAAACGTTGAAAGTGTGAGCTATTTATTCCTCCTTAGGAAAAGTGTAAATGAAGTGATACTGTGTTTCTAGCATAAAACACAAATTTCTAAACAAAACTGTTAAAGATGCAAAGGAAACAAAAAAAAAAAATGATTTCTTCAATTTTCCCTACTACAAACTAAAAACAAGAATTAGATGCTATGGTTTGAATGAAAATGTTCTCTCCCTCCCCACCTGTAGACTGAGAGAGAGTGGCACTATTAGAAGGTGTGGTCTTGAGGGAGGAAGTGTGTCTCTGGGGTGGGCTGTAAGGTTTCAGATGCTCAAGCAGGCCCAATGTTAGTCCCCCTTCCTGCTACCAGAGGATCTGGATATAGAATTCTAAGCTACTTCTCCAGAACCATGTCTGCCTGCATGCTTCCCACCATGACGATAAACCTGTGAACTCTAAGCCAGACCCAATTAAATGCATTCCTTTGTTAGAAAAGCCGTGGTCATGGTGTCTCTTCACAGCAATGAAAAACCTAACTCAGACAGGTGTAAATCTTGTGGGCCAGACTCATAAATGTTACCAGAGTGAGCCATTTTTAACAACTCATAGCAGGCTCTCATTGGCGGGCCATAGCAGCTATCCAAATCTTTGTGTCCCCTGGCTTCAGTCAGCAGGCCAGAGCAGGACAACATTCCCAGAGCCCTCCATCTCTAAATGTTCAACCTTAAAAGAAGCCAGTCTCTCCGATTCAGCAGAACCTGGATAGGAACACAAGCAGGTGCCTCACACCTGGCACAGACAACCACAGCAGCTATGCCCTTGCCCAGCAAGCTTCCTAAGAGCCCAGGATGTTCAGCGGAAGCTGAGTCAGGACAAATCCAGAGAGGTGGCTTTTAATCTGATGTCTCCCCACACTGTTCTTGTGCCCTTTCTGGTGCACATATCACAAATGGCACCCGTGGAAACCATGACTACAAGTCACAAGGGGAGCTTCCTGTTAAGGGAGACGAGAGGGGTCTCAGAGACAGAGCTCTACGCTAAAGCCTTTGCCTGCTGTGCGTGAGGACCTAGCTCAATGCACAGCACTACATAAAGAGAAAAATGAAAAGAAAAACAAGGGGTATGTGGGTGCACTGGTACATGCCTGTAACCCCAGCACGTAGGAGGCAGATGCAGGAGCTTCACTAGTTTGAGGCTAGCTATCTCAAAAAGCCAACAGCATACTCAAACAGAAACAAGGCAAGGGGCAAGGGACTGTTCAAGTACAGTAATGCATGTTCAGTGTGGCAGGCGGAATGACGGTTCAGAAGCTCTCCCTTCCCCAGAATGTTCATATCCAAATCCCCAGAAGCAACACACATGATGTCTTATGTGGACACACACTCTGTAGGTGTAACAGTTCTTTATGACAGGGAGATTCCTGGGGATGATGTGATCATGTCTGATCTAGTCACATGGTTCCTGAAAGGCAGAGAAGGAGGAGGAAGGGGCAACAAGCCACAGAATGTGGGCAGCCTCTGGAAACTGAAGAGTCTCCTCTACAGCCTCCAGGAAGGAACTGTCCTGTCCACTTCTTGGCTGGTTTGATAAATCAGAACTTCTTGTATGTTGCTTTGAGGAGTTATATTTGGGGCAATCTATTATAGAAGCAAGAGAAAACTGATAGAGTCAGCATTCTCATGGTCACCTTCACTAAGATTTCAAGAGCCAAACTGTGTTCTAACTGCTGTTTAAAACTGTGGGATGGGCTGAAGAGATGGCTCAGCCATTAAAGGCTAGGCTCATAACCAAAATTATAAAACTGTAGGATACTGAAGCAGCTCTCATCATACTAACTACATTCAACTTACAAAAGGCAGAAAAGACACTTGAAAGCATCTCTGCGTTACTCGCTTTACATCACCGCTCCAATGGCACAGCTGCTCAACATTATACAATCCGATACCCTTTCCTTTCCTAAGAACAAACCGGATTCTGAGGAAAGCTCATGATAGCTGACGGTGAAGTGAAACCAGAACTTTAATATTACTCGCTCACACCCAGCACCTCTGTAAGAGGGCAATTCGACCCATCAACACAGCCACCTTTTAACAACTCACTCAACACTCCAAGCTTCTCTGTGGTTTCCAGCCACCAGGGCATTATCCTTAGAGGGAAATCTGAGCAGAACCCATGGGGAAAACCCGTGTCAACAGCAAGGCCACAGCCCCAGCATACCTAAGCTCATCCATTTCTCTTTTCTTCTTCATTTCTTCTTTCTCTCTCCTTTTCATTTCCTGAATCTGGGCTTTTTTCTCATTCCTCTCTTCACGATCTCTGCCTTCTTTCTCTGCTGCTAGGTCTGGAAATTTCTCCAATTTGGTCTTTTCTAATCGGTTCAAGATTTCATTCACTTTCTTCTCCACTGTCACGATTTTTACCTGTGAGGGAGGTAAGGGGGAAAGAACTTAGCCTAAATTATTCTTCTCAAAACTCAGAGGTGCAAGGCTTTGGCTTTCTAGGGCTTAGGCTGTCCACGTTACTGCCCTTAGGAAGCACAGCACACGCAGCTTGGAGCCAGGCTCCGCCTCCTGCAGTGGTGGGAACACTTACATCCTTCTGCCTGTGAAAGCCTATCTGCCCCACATCCATATCAGCTGTTTTCTTCAGGTTAGACCACGGCGTGTACACCACATTAACGTTGTTCATCTTGCAGCCTGCCAAGAGAGACTGTCTTCAACAGGCAGGAAACATGAGACTGAGCAGCACAGCCCTCACCCGCAGCAAAACATCATCCACCCTAGATGAGGCTTGAAAAGAGCTCACTTCCGATGTCACAGAGCACCATAGGAATTGGGAAACTGAACATTAAGCCAAAGTATCAAAGAAGAAAAAGCAAGGGTCCATCCATGACTAACATCATAGACTTCCAAGAACTCCTGAAAATTGAATGCAAACTTATCATGTGCAAGAGAAAAGGACCAACTGAGTTTCCTTAGATTCTTATGGCTAGCCAGCCACAGCCTGGGATTTCCAGAGGCCCAGCCCAGCAATACCCAACCAGCAGGGTAAGCTGAGAGGTGGCAATCACCTCTCTTCTCAACAGAAATGTATAACTACAGAACTGCTAGTGGGGTGTCCTCTGCAACTTCATAGTTCTCTTCAGTCCTCAGCAGCATCCTTGGTACTGATTAAGGGGCTTAGCTCCTTTTCTGCTATGTGAGCGATCACTGTGGAAGGCTGAGGAAGAAAGGGGAGTAGTCTGTGTCAAGACTCTTCCCCCCGTTTTCTCTAGAGCGCATCAACTAAGGACATTTAGAATAAGGAGTCTACAGCTCTCTGAACCCAGGCTCCCCTGCAAGCCAGGGGCAGGGGAGAACAAGACTGCATGGAAGAGGATGGCACGCAGAATAAACAGCTCGCTACTTTCAATTTTTACTTCAGCAACTGAAGGTCTAAGACATTCTAACTCTTCCCATAAAAGAAAGCGTCCTCACTCATAACAGCCTGTTGATTATGGAGTTGAAACCTGGTGGCTCCAAAAGGCAAGTCTGAATCTTCTTTGTCTACACACCTGGTTTGTTATTAGGGCTGCCTGGGTTGAGCCTGAAGACACCAGTCTACAGGAATGCTGCCACGTTCCCATCGTGTAATCTCAGACTCCAGTGCCTGTTATCAGCTGTGTCTGCTCTGGGTCACCTTCCAATTTCATTTATAACAGTTATCTCTCTCTACCCAGGTCTACATCCCACCCCTAAAATCTCATCTAGTAGCTCAATCATTTAGACCTACACCTCTCAACCCTCTCCATAACTGCCAATCCCCTTCCTAGTAACCATACTTCTAGACCTTTCGATTAAATTTAATCTTATCTAGTAGAATTATGCAGGCCCCAGGCCCAGTATTTTAACCACAGCCTAAAACACATAAGGTGATTGTTCCCAACTCACACTGCACATGGGACTCACCCAGAGAGCTTTTGGGAGATAATGACACTCAGGGACCACCCAGACCGGCTAAGTAAGAGTAAGTTAGTAAGGAGAACAACAGAGTCAAAAGACTCAAAATTAAATGAAGGAAAAAGTAAGGAAGAGAAAGAAAAAAAATAAAAATTAAAAAAAAAAAAAGAAAAGCATGATTTAAAGACTCTGGCTCTAAGCCTGGTGTAGTTAAACACACCTATACTTCCAGTATCCAGGAAGCTGAAATAGAATTGTGAGTTTGAAGCCAGCCTGAGCCACAGAGTGAGCTCTACACTAGCTTGTGCTACATAGAACGCTCCTGGTTCAAAAAACCCAAACAAGGGGCTGGAGAAATGGCTTAGCAGTTAAAACACCTTAGATATTCTTGGTTCTTAGAATAACAAATCCCAGCCTAATAACAAATCAGATGTGTAGACAAAGAAGATTCAGACTTGCTTTTAGGAGCCACCAGGTTTCAACTCTATAATCAACAGGTTGTTATGAGTGAGGACGTTTTCTTTTATGGGAAGAGTTAGAATGTCTTAGATCTTCAGTTGCTGACGTAAAAACTGAAACCTTAGAAGATCTGGTCTCAATTCCTAACACCCACATGGTGGCTCACATTTGTCTGTAACTTCAGTTTCAGGGAATCTGACAAATTCTTCTGGGCTCCAAGGGTACCAGACATACACGCAAACAGAAAACCATAAACATAAAATTATATTTAAAAAATTTTTTAAAAAGGAAACTGCAACAAAGCCCTCTAGTTTTAAAATCTATTGACAAATGATGGTAACAGACACCACTGTTAACGACAAAGCCATGAGACACATCTCCCAGCTATCAATACTGCCATACTACCAAAAGTCATAGGCAAAGCTAGATGACTTCCTGTTCAAGGAAATGAAAAGAGTCAAAAGAGCCAAGATTCAGAACAGACAGTCACACTCAGAGGAGTGGGAGATGAGTTTTTAGTTTTCTGAGAAGCCACAAAATGGCCACCTCCTCAAACCGGTCTTCTGCTGTCCCCAGGCTCATGCCGAAGTCAACAGCACGCTTGCTCAGCTGGCTTCATTCCAGACAGAAAAGGAGCATGCTGATTCAGAAAGCGCCTCTAGGAAATCTGACCTTGAATGCTGTTGGCCTTCACAAGTTGGGCACAGTCCATCAGAACCTCCTTTGGAATGTCTTCTATCTTCTCTCCCTACAACAGAAAACAAGCCAAATAACCCTCTTTTGTTACTGATGGTCCCTGGAGCACTCCCAGGACATCTGCTGCCTTACCTGCTGGACACCGGCTCATGACGAGCTGGGGCTCTTCGGGGGAATTACAGAATACTGAAAGATGAAGTAAATTTACCGTGCCCACCAGAGAATGCTACCTGAACTAAGAGAAGGCACTAACGCAGAAAACTGTACTTAACACATTTTAAAAGCCATGTTGGATACATGAACTACAGTTATGTCTCGGCAGTTTTTGTCATCCTTGTACATTTCTGGAAAGCTTGGGGGGAAATGGTACCCATTCTGACATACAGAGGTCTTCCTGGCTGAGGTCCCAAAAACCTTCCTTTGAAAGACACCCTAGAATTCGAGATCTCAAACATCTCACCAGCCACAATCAGGGTGAGGTTTTGTTTTGTTTTGTTTTTTAAAGATTTATGTATTTATTTATTTTATGTAGATGAGTGTTTTATCTGCATGTACACCTGCATGCCAGAAAAGAGCATCAGAACCCAGAAGAGTTCCTTGTGAGCTGCCATCTGGGTGCTGGGAATTGCACTCAGGACATCTGGAAGAGCAGACAGTCCTCTTAACCACTGAGCCATCCCTCCAGGGCCCCACGGTGAGGTTCTTATGTTCTTCTCCTACTGTGCTGCTCACTGTAAGATAAGCAGCCAGTAGAGGTAGCAACAGCAGCAGCAATGCAAGAGCTCACATGTCAAAACATGTAAAGGTCACAATCTTGCTTTGAGCCACCCACGTTAGTGAGCTACAAAAAAGGCTCCGTGACTTTTCTATGGGTTTCAAAATGGACGAAGTCTAGTAGCGAACATTGCTGAGAGTCTGCATCTTCACAGTTTGGGTTGGATTCAAAACTCAAGATCCATAGTGCCCAGTACCCATCAGAGGCCACTCTGCAAAGCTTCAAGGCATGCTAGCTCTTAACCCACATAATGACCAATAAGGGAAGAGCTGGTCCCTTCTATGCAGGAGGAAGTAGGTAGTTATGTACTGTAGAGCCAAGAGTGCAGGCTGTTCTACACGGCAAGTTCCAGTGTGCGGTGGTGCATGCCTGCCTCCAGTCCCACCTACTCAGAGAGCTGAGGTAGGGAGGTCTTTTGAACCCCAGGGTTCAAGATTGGCATGGCCAACACAGAAACATTTCTTAATTAGGATTTATAATGCTGAAAAGTTGCACACAATCTAAATTCCGACAAGGAAGCTTTCCTATGAATTGTGCCATAGTCAAAATAACAAACAAGAAAACAACAAAGTAACAAGCTTACAAACCATGACTCTAAAAAGTAATGCAGGCAACCAGGAACACCTCCGCTGCGGGCTGAGATTAAAGTCTAAATATGTCACAGATGTTCAGAAAGAATGGGAAACGACGGCTTAAATCGATCTTTCCATATTTTTTGAGTGGAAACCACAGGCAGAAGATCAAAATCATTACACCACTGTCCTTGAGTTCCCAGCTTCTTGAAGCATGAGCTGCAGTCTCACAGCCTGGCAACTGAGAAGGCTTCTGAAACACGCGATGGTCCCAAATTAATTCATAAATAAACACTTCTCTTTCCCTTCCCATCGTGCGCAGTGACTCTACTGCAGCCTTCGCTCTGAATACATACCACGCGCATGCTGTCATACAACTTGAGGGCAAGGAATGCCGCCGGATCCTGCAGCTCATACTTTAAGTCTCATAGTTTCAGAGACTATGGAATGCTATAAATTACTTGCTATAAATTACTCTCATATATCCTTGTAATCCCAGTATTCGGAAGGATCACAAGTTCAAAGGCAGCCTGCTCTACCTAGCAGGTTCCTGACCAGCTAGGACCACACAGCAAGACTTTGTTAAAAATAATTTTTGGCCAGGTATAATGGCACACACCTTTGAATCCAGCACTAAGACGGCAGAGACAGGAAGACCTCTTTGATTTTGAGGCCAGCCTGGACTACATAATAAGTCTCTGTCTCAAAACAAAACCAAAACCAAAATTAAAATAATAATAATCGGGCTGAAGAGATGGCTCAGTGGTTAAGAGCACTGTCTGCTCTTCCAAAGGACCCAGGTTCGATTCCCAGCTCACAACTGTCTGTTACGCCAGTTCTAAGGAATCTTCACACTAATGCATATAAAATAAAATTAAATAATAATAATTATTATTATTAATAATAATAAAATTTAAATGAAAATAAATAAGAGGTTGAGTACCTGTCAGCAGAGCACAGGAGGCAAGCTGAAAGGGATCTCACCAGAGCTAGATAAAAAACAACAGAACACAGCACTAGGGTATACACAAGGGCCCAAGGAATACAATAAACCCACTGATGCAAAAAAGGGGAAAGAAACAAGTCCCATTCTGTACGAATCCTAAATAATGCAGTTACCCTACTCCAAAATGTGGAACTACATTTTACCCCTGCCTGAGTAGAAGCTGGACCCCAACTTCATTTGTAATAACCAAGTCTGGGAGTGCAGTGCCATGGTGGAAAAAGGTGGCTGTCATAGACCTGGCCAGGCAGCCCAGGTTCATGCCACCAGTGTAAGTCACATGAAGGCACGCACTGTCTGAAATGATGAAGGAGAGGGTACTCCCCCTCTGTGCTTTACTTCCCCTCAAGCCTGTAACTTCTATGTAGAAAAACTAAGACACATATAACTTGATGACATTCGCTAAGATCACTGGGTAAACTATCAAGGTCATAAAACACAAGGAACATTTTCATGGAAATCAGGGCAGGGAGAACAAGTGAATGCACCGTGAACGCACAATGGTTTCTGGAAAAGGGACATTAATGGAAAAACTGCTTAAATAAAGTCTAGAATTTAGTTAACAGTAGTGTGTTTGGCCTGCTGGTTTTGAAATATCTACTATGTAACATGAGATACTAGCAACAGGAAAAGCCATATAACCTTTGTAACTTTCTAAAATCTTTTAAGTCCAAAATACATTTTTTAAAATGTAATACATACAACATACATTCTATGTACTTTAACTATCAAAAATACTGATAAAGAGCTATACACTTGTAATCCCAGCACTCAGAGGCAGGCGGATCTCTGTAAATTCGGGGTTAGCCTGGTCTACAAAGTCAGTCCAGGACAGCCAAGGCTACACAGAGAAACCCTGCCTCAAACAAACAAGCAAACAAAACTACCAAAATACTGATAAAGGTGGATTAGGAAAAACAAACAAACAAACAAACAAACAAAAAAACAGTAGTGCTGTATAATCAGGGCACATGGGATCTTTGTTCCTATATTACCACCATGTTGTTTTGGACTATCCAAAGACACTCTGATAACCAGGAATGAGTCCGAGAAAAAGAAGCCACTAAAAATTGTATGCTAGCATCAACTGAACTGAGGAGGAGAGCAAGCAGAGAGGACAGGCGATACACTGAACTGGAAGACAAGGCAGGGGGCCTTCTACCTAGGAAATCATTCAGAATTTTCCAGAACAATTTTCTAGGTAGGAGGAAGACATTTACAATCTTTACAGTTTTGAACACATTTATTATTTAAGCAACTTAACCACACACAAAAAAAGAATATATGATGTTCAAGGCTAAAGAAAAAGTCATGAATACATGTTCACGTCCAGTTACCTTTTGTAATCGAAGGTATACATGAGCCGAGGAGAGTTTGTCCACGTGAAACCTACAAAGAAGGAAACCACTTTTAGCAAGAACAAGACAACCATGTCCTCAGCCACTTGCATTGAAAGCACCTCCTTCCAAGAAAGTATTACTGGAAATTATCACATGTAAGGCACCACAGAGAGCATAAAACAGCCACCATCTCCAAACAGCTGGCCAGCAACCTGGAGAGACAAGATAACTCGAAAGTTATGCAGCTGTGCATGGCTACGAGCCAAGATGAGTCAGATAATAAAGATGAAACATCCTGGGTGACTTCAAGTGACAAAAAGCTATCAGTGACTAAAGGCTTTGTGGCAGAACTGGGATTTCCTGGCCCCTGACTAACACAGGTCAAGAAGAAAACAGGAAAAAAAAATAATTCCAAATGAGAATGGATGGAAGAAGTCAGTGAAACTGCACAATGGCCGACCTGGGAGCTTTGCAGGCCTGCAGCCTGAAGAAGAGGTGTCTCCCCCACTCCAAGTTTCCAGTGATGGTGAAACTATCAATGCCAAGGATCAAGTTCAGATTTGGAAGTCGGCTCACTAAGCAGGCTACATCATTAAATGAATCAGACTAAGAATTCTCCCAACGCCACCCCCACCACACACACACTGACAACGACATCAACACACATCCCTGGGTGAACATGGCCTATCTGGCACTAGTACTGTCCAAAAATCATTCAGAATGCCCCACAGACCCCACCCCACCCCACACACACACACCACACCACCCCACACACACACCTTTTTTTCTTGAAGTAGGGCCTCACTACATAGCCCTGGCTGACCTGGAACTTACTATGTAGACTAGACTAGCCTTGAATTCAGAAAGCCTCCTGCCCCTGGCTCCCAAATGCTGGGAATAAGGTGAGACACAGCCTTAAGTTCACGTAAATTCTCAAATTCACTTTTCTTTAGGGTTTGTACTGGATAGTTTTATGTTAGCTTGACTCAGCTAGAGTCATGAGAGGTGAGAACCTAAATTAAGAAAGTGTCTCGGTAAGATGTGGCTGCAGGCAAGCCTTGGTGCATTTTCTTGGTGACTGACTGGTGTGGGGGGCCCAGCCCACTGTGGGTGGAGCCACCCTGCGCTGCTTGTCTTGGGTTCTGTAAGAAAGCAGTCAGCAAGCAGCACCCCTCTATGGCCTCCGCATCAGCTCTTGCCTCCAGGTTCTTGCCCTGCTTGGGTTCCTGTCCTCACTGCTTTTGATGATGAATGTCACACGGAACTGTAAGTGGAAGAAATTCTTTCTTCCCCAAGTCGTTTTTGGTCATATTGTTTTACTGCAGCAATAATAACCCTAACTAAGACAGGCTTCTCATTACCCATTACTTTAATGCGATCTTTTAAAACTGATGTGACACTTTTCATTTATATAATTCACCAAATAAAGTTGATTCACTTTGCAACACACAGTGATGGGCTTGGAATGTAAGCATCCAACAATGAACAAGGTTACACACAACTGACACTGTGGCTCTGGTAACTTTAGCTGGCACTGCTTCTAACAAGGTTTGGGGAAGCCAAATCTTTTTCCATAATCTTTTAAATATTTGCTTTTATTCTTTATCTGGGCCTTTTCATGCCATTGGAGTCCTTCCTCCCAGCCCCACATGGCCCATCTAACCCATCGTGGCGTTCTTTTTCTTCCCCTCTTCCTGTCGATTATAGATGGATAGGATGGTTAAGGAGGGTGGCACTGGATGGGAGCTGGGAGATGGATGTTGAGGTGATTGAGACAACATAGGGAGGAATATCTGCCCTGCCCAAGGTAAATGAGGCAGTTATAAAATCTAACGGGTGTCTATGCCTTTTATTTGTGATAGCAGGTTAGATAATACAGCTATGATAATCATAGGGCTAGTAATAAAACCTTTTTTTTTTTTTTTTTTTTTACTACAACGCTGTGCATAGTGGCAAAAGTCTATGATCCCAGCAGGCAGGTGTATCATGAGTTCAGGGATGGCCTGGACTATTTAGTAAAACCCTATGTCAGAAACCTAAGGAAGTATCATCGCTGACTTCCCCAGGCAGTCTTGTTATTGACATCTACTTTAGGTATTAAAAGGGCCATACACTCACACCCAGTACAGAATATAACAAGTACGATTCAGTTCAAAGGGTAAGATCATGCTGTTTCTAATGCCCTCAAAGACACCAAATATCTTGGTATTTGTTCTGGACACAGAACAATATTCATACTTTGGGCAAAAGATCTATGTTGCCTCTTATTCTTAGTCATTACTGATAGCTAAAAATAAACATTACATCATTTTTGATTCATGTTTTTCCAAGCTATTCATTTACTCATTTGCATTGCCATGCAAAATTCATACTAATTATCATCTTTAGTTGGGCATTTTTCTATCCAGAAAAATCTTTATCTTTTACAAATCTAGAAATTTTATACATCTCATTCTCCCTTCAGAATCTTAAGAAAAATATTATGCTACGAACTGATCTCAACTTAAAAGGCACACCTGCCATTCTGACTTCTACTTGTTTAGTGACAGCTCTTTATTAATAACAGCCCTTTCCTACATAGCAATAGTAGCGCTATTAAATTCTGCTTTTTCTTCAGGGCCTTCTATATGAAATGCTGCCAATAAAAATATCAAAATAATTCAATATACACTAATGAATTCATACCTAAGTAATCAAAGCACACATAGGAGTACCATGGCTAGAGTGGTGGTTTGAATAAGAAGGGCCCCCATAGGCTCATATACTCACCAGGGAGTGAAACTCTCTGAAAGGACTAGGAGGTGTGGCCTTGTTGGAGTAATATGCCACTAGGGGTGGGCTTTGAGGTTTCAAAAACCCATGCCAGGCAGTCTCTCTCTTTCTCTTTCTCTCTCTGCCCGCTATCTACAGATCAAGATGTAGCTCTCAGCTACTGATCTAGTGTCATGTGTATCACCATGCTCCCTGCCATGATGACAACGGACTAAGCCTCTGAAACTGTAAGCAAGGCCCCAATTCAATGCATTCTTTTTAAGTGTTGCTGTGGTCGTGATGTCTCTTCACAGCTTGTATATACCATCTTCAGGCTTATATTTAATGGTACATATCTAAAAAGGCAGAGAGACAGACAGAAGTATAGGGTTTGAAATACCCACCCCTGAAAACAATTTAGAGCAAACTACTTCCTGTAAAAGGTGTTTCCAGTTTTCCTAAAATATGCTCATTCAAAATTTAAATTATGTCCTCTCTTAGACTCTTATGTCCCCATTCCTGCTCATCCTGAGAGCCTTCCCCAATTCAAAGTCTGCAATTTTCAATAAAAAAAAGCAACAATGACTTGAGGTGCAGAGGCACCGGGAGTGGTTCAATTCCTTAAGTGGGGTCTGTGGAAATACTACTCATTAGGCTGCCTGGAGGCAGCAAAGAAACACCATCTCTCTTCTCCTCACTTAGAAACTAATTTCCTCCTAATATCATTTAACCTTTAGGAATTCCTTGCTTAAAGGAACCTCAGAAGATTTACCAGGATAGACTCACATGCTGAAACAGAAAAATTCTCCAAACCAGAATCAGAGAACACCAGGTTAAGACCCTGGGATGCAGATGAGCTCAGAGTTGCTCTTGGTATTCCCTGGAAGATTGTCAGGATTGACAGCACATGAACTAGAACAGGCCCCAAGGTTTGTTTGGGTCTACTCCAGCTCCCTGGAGTTCTCAAGTAACTTCTGGAAACAGAAGTCAACTGTGCTGAACTTTAGTCATTAATCTCTAGGCTACTAAAGGTGCCAGATAGGATCTCTAGGTACCTGTAGATATCAGTCTTAAAAAAAAAAAAAAAAAAAAAAAACAAAAAACCCAAGCTACAATTTACTAGTGTGGGCTTTAGAAATCTGTTTTCTAACTGTTTAATTTTAAAAACAAATAAAGACATTTAAAAGTTATAGTAAGCTGACTTTCAAGGTGTATCTTACCATATATATATATATATGATATATATAAGATATACTATAAGATATAGATAGATATATATATATCTTACTATCTTACTGTATAGGCAGCTATGCCTCATCTGTGTAGGCTAATGCATAGCACAGGTGAACATGACAACTTGTAAGGCTGGGACAAGAAATTCTGTGCTTTCAAAGGCAGCCTGGGTTCTACACTGAGCTCTGGGAAAGCCTGTAACAGAGTACAACTACCTTGAAAAAAATAAAAGGGGAAAGTAATTACCTTCCAGGTGCAGACACTGGCATCAGAGAGCCTGGCGTTGGCAGGAACTACTTCAGCTGGGGGTGACAGATACTCAAAGGGGAGAAGGAACTAGTGGTGAGGAAGCGTTCAGGAGGTGTGTTTCTAGGAAGGCAGCAGGTGAGTCAAGTATTGAACTCTGTGTGCCAGCACCGATGACCTCCTGTTCACAAAGCAGGTGACTCCCTGAAGGACATAGGCGAACTTCCCAGCAGTACAATCTGCCCACCTGAGCGAAGGGGCCCTAAACAGTGTCTAACTTGATGGCACATTTGAGCTCAGAGACTAGGACACTGTGCTGGAATAGCTTTTGGTTTTTGAAACCTTTCAAATTCCTCACATTTCTGCCACCTCCTGTTTCTCAGTGTAGACTTTGGAATGATAGAACATGCCCAATGGAGTCATGAATTAGCGTCCTTCATAACCAGGTAGGTAGAAAGCCAAGAGACCGTTTGGGGGCCCCCTGCAAATATGTGGGAGCCTCCGTGCAGAGCCTCTTGAAAGTTGGAGCTTGAGTTACTCTCTGTACAATGCATCCCTGTTAAATACTCAAGGCCGTACACCATACTGAAAACTGAACCAGCTCTTGTGAAGAGGCCATCTAACCTCACAGCACTCTAGGGAAAGGAGGGGAGTGGAGAACCCACAGCCCGAAAAAAGAGATCTGTAGAGAGTTGAAACAATGGCTTGGAGTGGGGGGCAGCAGGGAGCAGTGATCTGAAGGCAGAAGAATGGTGCACTAAGGTAAGGGAGAATCGAAGATTTAGAAGCTGACTGGGCCTGTGAGATCCTGGGCTGACCCAGCAAAAAACAGCGCAGACCTGGCAGTTAGGTGCTTGGAAAATGTGCACTATTGCCATCACACCCAAGCACACAGGTCTGAGAACTTACCTCCGGTAGAATGGTACCCCACTCACACGGTAAGACTAGGTTCCGGCAGAGAGAATATGGCGGTCAGAATAAGCAGTAGAAATGAACATGGAACAAGAGAGTGGCTCAGGTGTGTTAGGAGACCACCCACTTCTCTTGGGTTCTAGGGATGGAATAATGAGGAGACCTGCAGCTATTTACTCTTGAGCACCACAGACAAAAACACTATACAGACGTGTGGTTTTAATCAGGGGAGGCAGATGAATGGGTGAGCCTAAAATCTAAATGACTATCTAAATGAAGCAGAAGAGAAATTGCTACTTACCAAATATCTTCAGGCCATCCATATTTTATCAGATCTTCATCTACAGAAAGATACAAAGAAGGGGAAAAGAAGTTAAGAAAACTGTTAAATGGAAATCTATCAAGATTCTTATGTTGCGAAGGGGAAAAAAAAATACCTCAATCATCCCCTTCATATTTTTTCTTCCTTAACGAAGACCTAGAAACTCGAAAAGAAAGAATTGCCTCTGGGAGGCAGAGCAGGTGGATCTCTGTGCGTTTGAGGCCAGCCTGGTCTACAAAACAAGTCCAGGACAGCCAGGGCTATTATAAATGGACAGACAGAGAGAAACCTCAAAAACTCAGCAGGGTATGGTTGCACTCACTTGAGAAACTAAGACAGGAGGACAGTGAGTTTGAGAGTAGCCTTTACTAAAAAGCTAGATCAAGGTCAGCTTAGTGAAACCTTGTAAGATGCCACCTTAGAACATGGCAATGAAAGAAAACAAACAACCTTCAATTGTTACTTCAGGATATTATGGGCAAAATAGATACAAAAGGAAAATAAAAACCATACCTGGAGACTAAGTAGTAGAAGAAGGATGTGAAAGAGTGAAAAGGAACTGTTCTGGAAGGTAGGGAGTGGACCTTGAGTCTTGGAAGGAAAAGAGAAATGAGCTACTAGGGATGGGGAACTGATTGGTTTTTTTGTTTGTTTGTTTTTTGTTGTTGTTTTTTATATGAAATGCATTATCTGATATTTTAAATTGTACATGTGACAGATAAGTGCCAATCAAAACTTCAAGGAAAACATGTGACTCCTTCAAGGAAAACGTGATGATTTTAAATGTACCTAGTACTGGCTAAGATATATCCAGCGCTTGAAATAGCGCCTGGCAATAGCAGACACCAGGAGTTTTCTGGAAGACACCAGGAATTTATTATATAAGTGGGAAGCTGAGCAAACAACAGAAAAGTAAAAGAAAACATTAACAGCAAGACATTTCTAAGTGCTCTATGGATGGCTGGCGCCACCTGCTGGCTATGAAGAGAACAGACCTATCAGCCCTTGGTAAACGCACAGCTCAAAATTTCTATTAATGTTCTATCGAGTGCTTCCTTGGAAACAGCAAGGCTATTAGAAATAAGTGGGAGGTACTATGAATAGCCCCACAAGAAGGCTTTAAAATGCATCCCCCTTTCTTATGAGGCTAACTTGGAGGACTGACACCTCCACGCAAATCAAAAGTTTCCCAAAGACCAAATGTTCTATACACACACAAGGACACAAGATACCAGAGGGCTCTAGACATCTCAGAGTCACTGCTGTGAAAACACAACTAGGTGTGTGTCTCTAGGCATAAATTCTACCACAAATATGAAGATTTCTCAGGTCAGTGCCTCAAACCACATTCGCTATCGTGTCTACAGCATGTGCTAGAAATGACTGCATTTTGTCCACATTATAAAACATTTCATATTATACAGCAGTTTTAGGTTCACAACAAAATCAACACATGCCTTTTTTGTGTGTGTGCATGCCTGAATACAGCAAAAGTCTTCCTTACACTGGAATGAGACCCCTACCTCCACCCCACCACAAAAGCCCTCAACAAAGCGTAGACAACCACAGAAGGAAAAGAGAGACAGGCAGGAATGCCAGAACCACCACAAGACCGCCCATGTGAACCAGAACAGGGCAGGCCTTCATTTAAGAAATATGTAAAGCCCTGCCCTCCACCCCCACCCTCTATCCCCAGTATACAGTACAAAACCCGCATCACTTGTGAACAGCCTGGCTCTAAGTGCTTCCTAGTGGCTGCAGTCTCAGGCTCCACTTCTTACGCAGGAGAAAGAAAACAGTTTTGGCAGCAGATCTGCTTTCATACACACTCTAAGTAACTATGGATCTTGTGGTGGTGGCTTACTGTTCAGTGTAGAACAGGGACATAGCATCCTTTCCTCCATGATAGCAGGAGGACACTGGGGAATAAATGAAAATGATCAGTGATACTATAGGCTACAAGAAGAAACCTAAAACTCACATTTTTAAAAAAGATTTATTTATTATGTATACCACGTTCTGCCTGCATGTATGCCTACACACCAAAAGAGGGCAGCAGATCTCATTATAGATGGTTGTTAGTCACTCAGGACCTTTGGAAGAACAGCCAGTGCTTTTAACCTCTGTGCCATCTCTCCAGCCCCCTCAAGTAGTTTTGTTGTTAATTTTTTTCTTTTACGATTTATTTATTTATTTGGCAGCATTCTCCCTACATACCAGAAAAGGGCACCAGATCTCACTATAGATAGTTGTAAGCCACCGTGTGGTTGCTGGGAATTGAACTCAGGACCTTTGGAAAAACAGCCAGTGATCTTAACCTCTGAGCCATCCCTCCAGCCTAGAACTCAAGTATTAACATAGTACGGATGACTTACCATTAGGTCACATCTCAGTCAATGCCATAAATTCATTACATTGAAAACTGTTTTTATTTTGCTGTTATTTGTTGTTTCTCTCTTCATAATGACACAGCCATGATCGTCCCAGCTCTGCTTTATAGCAACTATTTTTGGTCTTGTTTATTTCATTATTGTCAAAGGTCTCTTACTGAAGAATGGAACAATGCCTCTTCTAATGCAATATAATCTATCAAATTCTAACTGCTGTCAATATCAAACTGCACCTAGACTAGACACTGATACTTCTAGAAAGAAACAGGGGAGAAAACACACAAGGAGTACCAAAAGCTTACACACTGAATGTGACCAGCCAGCTCCCGAGAATATGGAGGCAAAGGTACCTCATCCCAGTGACAGTGTTCCCGGAGGAGCAAGGTGGGGAGTGGTATCTGGGAGCTTAAGAAGCTCCCAGGGGGTAGCTGGGTAGTGGTGGCACAGGTCTTTAATTCCCAGGCAGGGGCAGGCAGATCTCTGAGAGTTCGAGGCCAGCCTTATAGAGCAAGTCCAGGATAGCTGAGGCTATACAGAGAAACCCTGTCTTGAAAAAAATAACAAAACAAAAACAAAAAAACAAACAAACAAAAAGAGAAGCTCCAGAAATTCTATCTACTGGCTAACAAGTGTTCCTATGGGGCAGGCACTGCACACAGGTCCTTTCCCCTAACCCTGACAACCTTGTACGGTAGCTACAGCCCACGAGGCTCCTGTATCTAAAGAAAGCAGAGGTCCAAAGAGGTTGCATAACTACAGCTTGTTTGCTAAAGAGCTAATTCTGGTGTGACTTCACAGCTGTCTCTGCTAAGCCCTCACACTACCCCAGGAAAAGGGTAGCTGTATATTCCGATCTCAAGGAATCATGCTCCTTCTCTCCAGCTCCTTCTAAGGTTCCGCCTCTCATCTTCACACTGTGAGGACCAGTGCTGCAAACCCCGTGCTCGCCTGACCACCAAGAAGATCAATTTGTGCTAGTCACAGTAGTTCACATGGGTAAGGTCAGCACTCCAGAGGCTGAGGCAGAAGGATTCCTATAGTTCTAAGCCAGCCCGACTTATAGAGTACACTTGTCTCAAAGGCGGAAAATGTGTCCAACTGGGTAGGGCATGTAGCTTAGCTGTAGTTTTTGAGTTCAACTTTCATGAAGCCCTCAATTCCACCATCCCCTATAATGCTGGGGGGGTTGCAGGCATACAAGGCATAGATACTACAACTAAGCTACATGGCAGACTCAGTTGAACAAGACAGCAGAGGAGAAGCAGAAGGTCAGATGTCACAGAAGCAGAGCCTCCCGGCAGCTGGGGCACTATGGGAGAGGCTGGTCCACCAGTAAAACAGTAATTAGCCAAAAGCACTTCCGGTATTCTGTCACAGAGTACAGCTACCAGCCAAAGTGGCTAAAAGACACTTTTGAATGCTCTTAACTGCAAAGAAATGGTGTTTGAGGTGGCAGATATGCTACAGATTCCAATTTGATCACAGCACAATGTGTGTATGTATCAAAACACTATATTCAAAAATATGGATAATTGTTGGTCAAGTCTAATTTTCAAAAGAATTAAAGAAATTAATAACAAAAAACCGTAAACCCAACAAACAGGCCACAGGAATAACACTTACCTGCTTGAAACTTCAAAATCAAATGCTTTTGTATACTTACTTTCATATTTATCCTTTCCCATGTAAATAGTGTAAGTAGATGAGTTAACTACAATAAAACAAAAACAAAAGACAATTAGTGGGGATGCAAACCTGGCTTACCCACCTGCTCTTGCACATGAAGAATAAGTTTTATGCCAGGTGGTCGTGGCACAGATCTTTAATCCCAGCATTTGGGAGGCAGAGGCAGGCAGATCTCTCTGAGTTGAGGCCAGCCTGATCTAGAGAATGAGTTCCAGGACAGCCAGGCTACACAGAGAAATCCTGTGCTTTCCTCCTTTTCAGGAAAACAGCTCTTTTTATTTTTTATTTCCCTTCAGGGATAAAGTTTAATGGCAATTTCCAGCTCAGTCCCACACTTTTGTCTTCTTTAATGATAGTGATAATAGCAACAACTATCCCCTTCATAAACAGAAAAAATCTCTACTGCAAACATTTAAAAACCAATTTCTGCACTCAGGAGGCAGAGGCAGGTGGATCTCTGAGTTTGGGGCCAACCCGGTCTACAGAGCAAGTTCCAGGACAGCCAGAGCTACACAGAAAAACCCTATCTAAGTGTATTTATGTTGTTGTATTAGGAATATGTATATTTTGTGCCTAAACTCAGCCACCTTTTAATTTGTGTAGCCTCATCCAGCTGGCATTACCTCTGACAAACTAAATCCAAATGTTAAGGTGAAGTAATGGGCACTTTTGTTGTTTAGAAATCTTTCCTTAATCATTCTAAAGTTCAAGATCTGCTTGCCACTGTCTCCTGGATTAAAGGTGTGTTTGTATTCCAGCCTGATCATACAGAGACCTAGAAGGTCTTTGGATGTACTCTTTTGCCAGAGCAGCCATATTCTGAATTAAAATTCCTCTATAGAGAAAGGTCAAGAGTTCACTCCATACTTGGCTACATAGGCCAGCTCAAAGCCAGCCTGGTCTACCTGAGACTCTGACTCAAAAAACCAAAACCAGACAAAAATTAAGAGGCCATACATTTTAAATGATGGTCAGAAGGCCAGGGAGGTTCTGCCCCCGCCTCCTGAATCATGGCATTCCAGGGGTGTACGACACACTCAGCTGATGTGGTACTAGAAATCAAACACGCTAACTCAAACAACTGTTTGTCACTCCAGTCCCAGGGGATCCATCACCCACTTCTAGCCTCGACACTAGGCACACAAGCAGTGTATAGATGTGCATGTAGGTAAAACGCCTACAACAAAAAAATTTTTTAGAAATAGCTTGACTACAAACACCTTCACACTGAGGGACACCACAAAAATAATGCTTCAATTAAAGCATCATGAAAGGTTAGGTAGTGCATGCACTGAATCCCAGCATTGGGGAGGCAGAGGAAAGGATGGCAGATCTCTGTGAATTCAAACCCAGCCTGATCTGCTTGATGAGTTCTAGGCTCCAAGGGCTGCATAATGAGATCCTGTCTTGAAAATAAACAAATTAAAAGGTTCCATGAAAGCTGGGCTCAGAGACACACTCCGTAATCCAGCACTCCAGCAGACACCATGAGTTTGAGGCCAGCGTGGTCTACAAAGTTCGTCCTGAGACACTGAGAAACCCTGTCTCAAAACAAACAAACAAACAAACAAAGGACCATGAAACGCAAACACTGAACAATCACTCCAGATTGGGGGACCTAGAAAGTAATGGCAACATTAAAGAGGCTTCAGGCAGGAGGGTCCATGTTTGAAGCCATCCTGAGCTCCTCACTATCTCAAGAAGGGGGGAAAAATCAACACAGAGCAGCCAACTATATGAGTAAGTTACTATGCTAAGGAAACAATACAATCTGCCTCTCAAGAAATCTCCCCTGTAGCGCTAGCAGGCAGCTTTTAACGCCACATAAGAGCAGTGCTAAAGGAATGTTAAGCCGGTCCGGAAAAAAAGTATAATCTTGGTGTGGAAACTAGGTCTCCAAAGGTGTCTTGCAAAAGTTAGAGCCATTTTAACAGGGTGAGAGTTTAAAATTAGAGCTTGATTCTGGACAAAATGGGGACAGTATGGGCAGAGAAAATAAACCAACACAACATTTCCTGAAAACCACTTTCTGACCTTCCAAAACCAACTCGGTAGTATTACCATGTCAACTGGAAAGTCAACTCTGCCCAGTGAAGGGCTGTACTGGCATTCTATTGCTTTCCATGGCATTCCAACCCCTCCCTCCCTAGAAGGGCAAGGTACTCTGCCCGTAGGAGACATAGGAGACGGCTGTTGGCACCTGTTTCATTGGCCAACGAATCACTCCAGGGTGCTGCCAGAATGCTAAGGCAAAGGCTTGCGACGGGGAGGGTGTGTAGGAACCCACACGCTGCCTGAATCCAGGAAGCGTTGGCGGCTCTGCCAGGTTGCGGACAGGAATAATTACCCGGCGTGAGGAAAGCGGGGGTGCACTGCCACCGCGCCCACCAGGCCCTGACCTGGGGCCGACCAGGCAGCCCAGCGGACGGCCACGCGGGGACCCCGAAGGCGTCGCTGGGAGAGGCGCCCGCGGGAGGATGCGCTTCGGGGCTAGGTCCAAGCGCGGCGGCAGCGGCGGCAGGGGAATCGCGGCTTCGGAGGCAGCTGCGGGCAGGGCCCCAGAGGGCCCGGCGTCACTCACCACTGCAGCTGGTGAAGTAGAACACCATGATCCTGGCAGAAGAGTGGCGACCCTTGCTCAAATCGCGAAGCTCAGGAAACCACGGACGCGAGGGTGAGCCGGCTTCCAGGCTCTCCTCCGGACACTTCCGGCGGACGTGGGGTCGCGTCACAACGCCGGCCTGTCGGCGCCATCTTTAGTCCTGGCGAAGGGAAGGGTCTTGGCGGGAGAGCCGGTGACCCGGTGACTTTGAGGATTCCGCCCAAGCGACTGGTTGAAGGAAGTTAGCGGGAAACTACATCTTGTTTGAAGCCATAAAGGAGAAATGCTGTAGGCAGACCTTATATTCAGAGCCTTTACTAAGCGGGCATGAGAGTTGTTTCTTGCTTTTTATCTGTCTTCCCCCTCCACCGAATAACAGACTCCTTGAATACAGAAGCTGCCGTTATCATAGATGAAAGTCCCTCTCCCACTACTTGAGGCTTTTGTTGTTGCTTTTTGTTTTGTTTTGTACCTTTGTTGGTTTGACCAAACTGGTCAGAATAAGAGCTGGGTGATTTTCCATTAAACTCTGTTCAAACCTGAGATGGCCTCAGCAAGAATACAAGATGGAGGAACCCCTGCACCGTCTTGCCCTGCCACAATTAAATTGTTATTGTTACTTCCCAGAGGCAGAATGCTTATTTGGGGTTTGGACTCAGACTAGTGTTCCTCCAAATCTAATGTCTGCCTTTTATTACCTACAAGAGTGACCAAATCCCAAATCTTTGAACTTCAAAACCTCTTGCTATGAATTTGTAAAATGCTCCCATGCCGCCTAGGTTTGACTTGATAATATTTTCTTATTGCTAGTAAACATTCCTTTTCTGACTGAATCCCTCCAACAAGTTAGACCACACAAAAAGCTACAAAAACTGAAATTTTAAAATCCTTACAGAGCCTTATTTTTCCCCCAAACAGGAAATTCCAGTCAAGTAGAACCTTCATGATAATGAAGTCTCCTGGCTTTAACTCATTCAAAAAAGAAACTAGTCATAGTCTCTTATTAACCAGTTTTCCCTGTTGTTCTGGTTGTTTTACTTTACAAAACCACTATTGTTCTGGGTCTCTTGGTGTTGGTCAGTGTTGTGGAGTATTCACCAGAGAAGACTGCTCAGACTCAGGGTTAAACTAATAGAAAGTCTTTATTTGCTGGCTTGCTACAACACTAGGTGTTTGAGATCCCAGTGTGAGCTTTTAAGCAGAAAAGCCGTGTTCTGGGTTGACATACTTCAGTTAGCAAAAACAGTTAACCAGAAGTGGAACTACAGAAGCCAAAAAGCAAGATTAGTACATTTAGAGACTTTCCCAGAACTATGGACTTGGATGGATTAGGTCTTTGTTTTCCTTTGGCTGGTGGTGCTGTCTACATGCTGAGTTTTACAGCCTGAATGGTACTTCTATCATGGAGTCAGTTGTACTATGGTCTGGGCCCTATTACAGTCAGGATTCTAGAACTCAGGAAACAGAGGCTGATTTTAAGTTGTAGCCAAGTTTGGGGTAGTGAGGCCTCAGTTTCAAAGACATCTCCCTCAAGAAAACATACTGTTCTACCATTGCCCAATGGAAACTTTCACTCTATCTTCTAAGAAAGAAGCTGACCCATCCACAAATCATGAAAAAAAAGCCAATACTATTAATAACTAAACTGTTACTCATTTGTTCTTTCATTCCAGTCAGCTTTGAAGAAGGGCACCACTTAATTAAACTCATTTAGAACTAAACGTGTCAGACTGCTAGGTGCTGATAATTCCTTAGAAGCCTGTGGGTGCTTTTAGAGCATTTCTGCTTGTCACAGGACACATGATAAAAGCAGTGCTGGGTTGAGGTGTCCCAGGCCTTGCCCATAAATAGCAATTGCATCCATGCCTTCATTTTATTTTTCTGTAAAGTAGGAATGGTAACACAAAGTTCATGGGTTGTGATGAGGAACAAGTGAAATAAAATATGGAAAGCACCAAGCTGGAGAGATTGAACTCAGCTATTAAGAACATACATCTCTTGCTGAGGACCTGAGTTCAATTCCCAGCACCCACATTCAGTGGCCTACAAATGTCTAAAACTTAATCGAGTAAATCCAACTCTTCGGGCCTCTGCTGGTCCCTGCATTCACGTGCACATACCCACTCGCAGACATGCACATAATCAAAAACAATAAAATCTTTTAAAAATAGAAATTAAAAGTAAGGTATCTAACACCTGAAATTTATAATGAAATGGAAACCTAAAATGTCGTTGACTTTTAAAAAAAAATCAGGCTTCCAATATGAAAAATAAGAGCCTTCCGTATCTTGGAGCTAATCACTTTCCGTCAGCTGCTTACACCAAACAGACTACCTCAGACTTGGACTTCCGAGTCCTCTAATCCACAAACTACAATTCCCAGAAGGCACTTACACAGGCCCGCAGCCCGGAGCTAGAAGCTGCGGCAGGATTTCAGGAGGCGCGGCTTCCCTGTACCGCTTCGCCGCTCAAGGGCGGGAGAATCTTGGCGACCACCTCCCCCTGAGGGCGGGGCCGGGACTGGAGAGGAGCCAATCACGGCGCAGGCCCTGGGCGGCGCCGCGCAGCGGCGAATCGGAGCGCAGCGGCGCTGGTCTCCAGGAGCGCGCGTGAATTTGAACGCCCTGGCCGAGCGCCGGGCTCCCGTGAGGAGAGTCGTGGGCTTCCTGAGGTGCGGGGCGCTCTCTGCGGGGGTCCCCGGCCCGGGCGGACGCCGAGCCAGGGGGAGACTGAGGAACGCGGGTAACGTCACGGGGCAGGGGGCCTCGGGTGTGGGCACGCTCTGCCTGCTCCCCCACGCGAGGCTCGGGCTCCGGGTGGCAGCTTCCCCGATCCCCGCGGCGTGTGGGTAGTTTGGAGGCTGTGGAGTTCCGTGGGAGTGACACACCGAGCCGAGGGGAGGGGAAGGGAAGGAGAGAATATTCGAGAGCTCATCTCCCTCCGGGCAGAGGCTTATCTCCTCCGCTGCAGCCCGACGAGGGTCGGGTCGTTTAGGAATAAGGAAGCTCCCGCGAGGGACCTGGGGAGAGGCCGTTCCTTCTCACTTTACCTCGCTCAGATTCCTAGGAAGGGGCCTCCCCGGCTGTGCTTCGCCGAGCGCGCAGCTAGTCAGAGAGCGCTAAGGGTGTGGAGGAGGCATGAGGTGTGAGGGAAGCCGGGGAGGCGAGCATCCCTCGCTGGGCAGGGTGGAAGGAGGGCCGGTGCCAAGGAGGGCCTACCGGGAGTGCTGAAACTTGACGTGGTTAGCTCAATTAGAGGGAAGTGCAGCCCTAATTAGGGACCATCTGCTCTCGTTAGGAGGCTCACCTTTCCGCGGGAAATGCGCAGGTGAGGCGTATGTTTTCCCGCTCCCATCCACTGTACTGCAGGGTTTGCCCAGCCCACCCTCCTTCCCTTCCTTCCTCTAGCACTAGCACTGTTTAAGTCTCTGTTAAAATTATTTACTGCTTTACTTCTCTTTTTGAAACCTCTGTGGCCCAGGCTGGCCTCAAACTCAGGAGACCTTTGCCTGAGCCCCCCATTGGCACCCTCACACCGGCCTGGTTTGGTTTCGGTTGCTGTTTGTTTTTTTTTAATCTGTTTCTTGGCTTAGCCTGTGATCCCAGCCTTGGAAAGTTCAAAAGTTCAAGTTCATCCTTGGTCCCAGGGTGAGTGAGTTTGGATTTGAGACTAACCTCAGCTATGTGAGGCTCTATCTCAAAACAGTTTTCCCCTTGGGTATTTTTTTCAATTTAGAATTCAGATTTTTAAAATACCATTTTGACATAGTGCATTTTCTATCCACTTGATGACTTTGACTAGAATGCTGACCTTTTGGTTGCTTTTAGGATTTTAGTTAAAATGATGGCAGCTTTTACTCCAAGGAAGAGGAAACAACATACTCTGAATGCTGATGATGGTGATAGGTAGGTCTTAACCTATACATATGAACTCTGTAAGAAAAAAAAAATCCAGTCTTGTCAGCGATACAAAAGGCCTCAAGAAGACAGTTTATTGAAGAAAATTTATTATCATAGGGTATTTTAATGGCTAACTGGAAAAAATACATGGAGAATCATTTGTATGTTTTTTTAAAGTTATTTGGTACATGTGGTTATTTTATATGCATGTATGTCTGTGTACCACATGTATGCAGTGCCCGTAGATGGACTGAAGTTATAGACTGTGGGCCATCACGTGCAGGGACTCAGACCTGGGTACTCTGGAAGAGCAGCTAGTGCTTTGTTTTTTTCGAGACAGGGTTTCTCTGTGTAACCTTGGCTATCCTGGACTTGATTTGTAGACCAGACTGGCCTCAGAACTCAGAGATCTGAGTGCCTCTGCCTCCCAGAATGCTGGGATTACAGGCATTTGCCATCGTGCCCTGGCTGCAGCCAGTGCTTTTTAACAGCTGGGCCATATCTCCAAAACACCATCCCTTTGGCTTTTTGGTTTTGTTTTGTTTTGTTTTTAATAGTTTTTCTAGACAGAGTTTCTCTGTAGCCTTGGCTGTCCTGGGATCAGGACAAACTTCCCGCCTCTGCCTCCCAACTGTGGAGATTAAAGGCATGCACCATCACCCTCAGCCATTTGAAACAATCTTAACTGAATACCAGGTTGGCCTCAAAGTAATTGAGATCTTCCTGCCTTTGCCACCTGTGTTTTGGGATTAAAGGTCAGTGCTACCATGCTCAGATCTAATGGAGAATAATTTTTATATAGCCCAGATAAAGAAATAGATTGTGAAATACACATACATGTATATCAAAGCTTCATTGTAAAGACTGTTTGCTTTTATGAATATTATCTTTTTTTTTTTTCTTCGAGACGGGCTTTCTATGTAGTCTTGGCTGTCCTGAAACTCCATATGTAGATCAGGCTAGCCTTCAAGTCACAGAGATCTGCCTGCCTCTGCCTCATGAGTACAGAGGGGAGGGGGGTCATTAAAGGTATGTGCCACCATGCCCAGCTTAGGAATGTTGTCTTTGGAAATGTATTTAAGGGCTGGAGAGATGGCTCAGAGGTTAACACTGCTTGTTCTTCCTAACGGTCCTGGGTTCAATTCCCAGCAACCACATGGTGGCTTATAACCATCTTTACTGAGATCTGGTGCCTCTTCTGGCATGCAGGCAGAACACTGTAAATAATAAATAAATCTTTTAAAATAAAGATAGAATTTGAGGATTCTGTTAAACAGATAATGTGAATATGTCAAACAATGGAGAAGACTTTTTTTTTTATGACTAGTACAGAGAAGTTTACTAGTGGATCTAAATAAATTATGAAGAAAAACATGAACTTACCAATGAACTTTGTTTCATTTCTTTTTGTAGCCTATTAACAGATATTTCATCCAGCAAATTAAGTTTAAGAATTACTGAGAATCTCTTTCCATCACCTAATAAACGTACTTGTCAAAGCAGTGATCAGAAGGAAGAAAAGTCTTGCTCCCAACAATGCCATTTCACTTTAAGTCCATGCAAAACAACTGAAAATAGGTTGACATTTACAAACCACGACTCACTATTTAAATCTTTATCTGCTGTATCTTTCTACAATAAAGATAAGCACTACCTCAATCCACTCCAGAGGAAGTTGGTAAGAGAGTATAGATCTATTTGTGTAGCAACTAAAAATGGAGATAAACCTTTTCCCAGTGTGACAGAAAAAATTCAGAAAAAAACGCTTCGTACCAAGAAGAACAAAAAACCACAGAAGAGTTTAACTGCTAAATATCAACCAAATTATAAGCACATCAATACTATGTCAAGAAATGCCAAAAATTCCAAGCCAAATCAAGTGAGCTATAAGCCAGTTGTGGATAAAGAGAACAGTTGTTTTCCAAATACTCCTCGAGTCCTAAGCCAGAAAATAAAACCACAAGTTACACTCCAGGGTGGAGCAGCATTTTTTGTTAGAAAAAGAAACACTCTTAAAAAATCAACTCTGGAAGAAAAGCCGTTACCAGAGGTGACTGAAGATGCTGCTCCAGAGGCAGAGCAAGTACCAAAGGCCTTGTTAGTGGAAGAGAAATCGAATGTTGAGCTATTGGATGCAAGAAGTAAAAATGAAAAACTAAAAAAGGTAAGTTAAATGTATCATCTAAAAACAGTTGGTGGTTTAATAAAGCTTAGATATAAATGATGTGTGCCTAATTATGTAGATCATATTAAGTAAATAAAATTTTATTTTTTTTATAGTTTGAAGGACTGCCTTTATAAAACCAGACAGTAAAGACAGGTAGAAAGAAGTGAGACCTCTTTTAACCTTAGTATTTTCTGGAATGTGTGGAATTTCCTACTTTGGTAGCTCTCTGCTACTGTTAAAAAGTAGGAACTGAGTCAAGTGCTGGTTCACACCTTTAATCCCAGTGGAGGCTGAGGCAGGCAGATCTCTTGAGTTAAGGCCAGCCTGGTCTACCGAGTGAGTTCCAGGACAGCCGGAGCTACACAGAGAAACCCTGTCTCGAAACCCTCCCCCCAAAAAAGGAACTGTTAATAGACAAGACTCCCTCCAATGACCCTGGGATGTGGTTTCTGTTACAGTGTGTATGTTTGCATGCGTCCCCGTGCATACACATGGAGGTAAGAAGTCAGTGGCAAGTGTTTCTCGGGTGCTATCTACCTTGAGACTTTTTTTGAGACAGGGGCTCTTCATCGGCCCAGGATCCACCTATGCTGCCTGTGTATACTCCGTAGCCCAGAGATTATAAGCACCATCAGATGCTGGGATCCAACTCAGATTCTCATACCACACAGCAAGAACTTTACCAACCTACCTACCTATCTCTCAAGCCCTGGTTATTGTTTTTTATAGTCCATGATGGGAATTATCCCTTTTTAGTTTAAGAGAAAGTTTATCTTTTTCTTTTTCTATTTTTCACTAACTTAAAGTTAATTTCATAATAATGAAAAGAAAGGTCTAGAATTTTCATTATGCCATCTTCATCTGGAAGTATACTTAAGATTTTATTATGTTAGTGTGTATGACAGCTTCAGCTCTGGAGAGGTATGTATGTGTGAATGTGGTGCTCTCAGGACAGAAGGGAATTCTAGTCCCTGAAACTGGAGCTACAGGCAATTGAACCACTCTGTGGGTGCTGGTTGGAAGAGCAGCCAGAGCTCTAAGCCACTGTGCCATCTCTCCAACCCTTGAAGCACCCATTTTTATAAGTATTGCAGTCTCTCTGTGTCTGTTCTCTGACATTTAAAAGACGATCCATATTCAATGAATGCAGAGGAAGTTTCCAAAAAAAAAAAAAAGATTGAAAATTGAATTGTCTATAAAGTATTACACATGATAAATCTGCTGAGAAAACAACTAAGAATTGGACTTTTTCTTTTTTAACCTGTTCATTATTTTCAGAATTCCTCAGGTGCAGTAATTTCTTCAAAGGAATCTAAACTTGATAATCATAATTTTCCTTCAGAGAATTCACTCGGTGAGAGCAAAACAAGTAAGAAAATTTGCATTACTTAACCTCGCAACTTGTAGCAATACTTCATTGTTAATACCAATATGAAACCTTTTATATATATACTAATATTTTCTGGGCCTTTTTGAAAATTACTGTGCTTACCATTAACATCTCTTGTTGTTTTGTTTTTGTTTTTCAAGAGAGGGCTTTATGTAGCCCTGCCTGGCTATCCTGGACTCACTTTGTAGACCAGGCTGGCCTTCAGTGCACAGAGATCTGCCTGCCTCTGCTTCCCTGAGTGTTGGCATTATAGGCATGCACCATGGTGCCTAGCTAATATCTCTAGGGAACTGTTATCTATGGTAAAGCAATACCATATTTTGAAAAGCAGGAAAGGAGCTTTTAGATTAACACATCAGATGAAGAAAAAAAATTATCTTTAAGCTCTGGTTATTTCTAAATTTCCTAACTTCTTTATTATTATTATTATTATTATTATTATTATTATTATTGTATGTGGGAGTGTTGGTGCACTTATGGCATGGTGCATGTGTGGAGGTCAGAGGACACTTCTCTGGAGTGACTTATCTGTTTTCCGCCTTGTTTAGTCAGGGTCTCTTGTTTCTGTTTTTCGTATTCCCACTAACTGACCTTTGGGCTTCTTTGATTTTCCTCTCTTTACTCCGTTTTACCTTAGGAGTATTGGGATTACAGGCACCAAACCCAGCATCTGGGTTTTTGTTTTGTTTTTGATTACATGGGTTGAACTTGAGATCAGGCCTCCACCACAGATAATTTATCTGAGCATTTTACCAGTCCTACTTACATTATCTGTATTTCCTTTGCTCCAGCCCAGAATCAGCAATTTCTCCTCCGAACCTTGATTCCTTCTATTGGAGAATGGTATTTAGAAATCAGGATCTGGGCTCTGAGTATGATTGCTACTAGAGTGCTGTTGCTTCCAGGTCCTCTCTCCAGACAGGACCGAGGAGTACAGACATTTGTTTCTGTGTGTCTTCCTCTTCTTGTTTTAGCATGAGTTCCTATTGATGTCTCTAATCCAGTGTTACGAGATCTATTCTATACTTTTTTTTTTTTTTTTTTCTCTTATGAGTCAGTGTTTCTTTTGTGTAGACCAGGCTGGCCTGAACTCAGAGATCTACCTGCCTTTCCCCCACCCTCCAGTGCTGGGATTAAAGGCATGCACCACTACTGCATAATTTGCATTTTGATTAGTGATCCATTTTGAATGGTGCCCAATTGCTCTAGCACCATTTGTCAAAGACTACCATTGCTTTATTTGTGAGGTTCAATTTCTGATCTCCTTTGTTCCATACATCTACCTGTCTCTTTTTGCATTGGTTTAATTATGGTTGACTCTTGAAGTCAAGTAATGTAAATGTTTTGTTCTTTTTAACCTTCAGTCTTAGGAGGCAAAGCTTAGATTTTATTTGGTAATGCAACCTATTGCTGCTTTTCCCCCTAACAGTTTCTCCCGAGTCTGTCTATCCCATCTTCAGTGTTTCTTCAGTGAATACAAAAAGGTAGGAATTATTTTTGTTTTAATGTCCTGATTTTGGTAATTATATAGGTTTCTTTTATTCTCTTATAAGGCTTTTTTTTTTCTTTATCACTAAGGTGAAAGAAGAATAATATTGAGAGTAGGAGACAAGATTTTTTTCGTTGAGATAGAATAGATCTTCCATGGACTTGAGTAATAATTGTTACATTATTATATAGTAGCTGGCCTGTAGTGATTAGTTTATTGTTTTACTTAAGGATCCTCAGGACAATCTAGAAGGTAAATACTATTATATTAGTATTGAATCCTCTCAGCTGAGGAAACAGTAATTTAGCCATTATTGCTTGGCTAGTAAGGTGCTCAGTTCCACAGCTGGGAATACAATTCACATTTGAATCAAAAGCCCATTGGGTTATAGTGCCTTCCTTAGATGACAATATATTAACAGTAACATTTATAATTGACTAGATGTTAGTTTTACAAATGGAAAAAATTATAGTCAGAAAAGTAAAGAATGGTTTAATGTAGTTATGAGTCATAGCTGAAGCTAAATTGCGTGACGGGGAGGTAAGGGTGGGTAGAGAACATGAGTAGAAGGTATAAGTTTTGTATTGTCAGAACATCTTTCTAAAAACATTCATTTTTTTCTCACCCATTCAGTGTTGAATGATTAGCTATTTAGCAAAGAAGTTTTGGCCTACTCTTATCTTTCTCCTCCCCTCCCTTTTCCTTTCCTCTCTCCCTTTCTCTCCCTCTCCCCCTCTGTGCCTGTGTGCATACTTGTGTGTGCACACGTGTGCACATATATACACATTCCCGTGGAAGCCAGAGGTCAGCCTTGGTGGTACTCCTAAGTTGCTGCTCAACTTATTTTCTGAGACCAGGTTTCTAACTGTCATGTCTAGTCCTACAGATTTGGCTACAAGTCAAATCTGGATTTGAGTATTGACACTGAATTTACTCATTATGTTCTTCTGAGTGATTATTTCCGGGTGAACCTTTCTTTCTAGATTGCCACCTGAAGAACAGTCTTCTGTGGAATCTACTGCATGTGCTAACTTATTGAAACAGACAAATGTACAGAAAAATATTAATTCCAGAGATACAAATAAAGGAGGAAAAGACCAATTCGTCATTGTGAGTAAATTTAAAATATAGGTCTCTCTGCAGGTAGAACAGGCAGCCTTTCAGCATAGTTATCTTTGGTTGTGGATTTCCAAATTTGTAATTGCCATTTTTGTTGTAGTAACCTTCAAAGTTAGCCAGTACTTTAGGGCTCATAGTTTTGGGAAGTGCTAGTATGTGAGTAGAATGCTATGAATGGCTTATTCCAGGTAAGAAAAGTATTGATCAACAAAAGATGCAATGGAAATTGCAATGTTGAATTAGAATTAAGTTTAGCAAAGTCTGGCCATGGGCTGGATCCAGATTCTATAATAATCTCTAAGCTGAAAAATGTAGTTAACATTTTTAAGTGTTTTTGTTTGTTTTTGATTCTAGGAATTGAGCCTAATAGTCTCATTCATAGAAAAACAAGACTCTGCCACTAAGCTACACAGCACCTCCAAGGCTTTTTATTTTTAAATTGCCTAAGCTGGCCTTGAACTTGTAATCCTCAGCTTCTGGGGTAGCTGTGATTGTAAGCCTGTGCCTCCAGGACAGGCTTTCAGAAAATTTTAAAGCAAAGCAAAGAATATATGACTATATTAGCTACTTTTCTGTTGCTTTGATAAAATACAATGATTTAAAGAAGAAAGAGTTGATTTGGGTTTCTGGTTCCAGAGGGGGGAAGTCATAATGATAAGGAGAATATAATAGGCAGCCAGAGTAGGAAGCTGGCTAGTCCCAGTTCAGCCTCAGACAGGAAGTAGAGACAACATCAAGAAGTCTTATTAGTTTCAAAGGCTGTCCTGCATCGATAGACTTCCTAGGGAAACTGTACCTCCTAAAGGTTCCAAAACCTCCCCAAACAGCATGACCATACATGGCCTGAAAGCCTAAAGAATTTACTTCTATTTTTTCACAGAAAAACTGCCAATCCCTGTCTTAAATAATCCAGAATCTAGTATTTTCTTTCTTCTTTTTGGTTGGTTGGTTTGGGTTGGGTTTGGTTTTTCTAGACAGGGTTTTTCTGTGTAGCCTTAGCTATCCTGGAATTGCTTTGTAAACCAGGCTGTCCTTGAACTCACAGTGATCCACCTGCCTCTACCTCTTTGAGTGCTGGGATTAAAGGGGTGCACAACCAGCAGACTTTTTTTCAATGAAATTAAAACCATGTTTTATGAGAATGGAGTTGGTAGAGCCTTATCAACTCTTGAGGCAAAGAATTTTAGTATTGAAGGATAAAGAATTTAACACTCCAAACAACTTAAAGACAAAAAAACCCACTGATTAATACAGAAGTTCCAAAATGTTTTCCCTTCTCTTTGAAATGAGGCAATGTTTATGATTTTGTTTGGCTGTCTGCTTGTTCTTCAATTTAGGATGCAGGTCAGAAACATTTTGGGACAACTCTATGTAAGTCTTGTGGCATGATCTATACTGCTTCGAACCCTGAAGACGAAGTGCATCATCTCCAGCATCACCATAGATTTCTGGAGGGAATTAAGTATGTGGTGAGTTGAGAAGTCTGTTTGTCCGAAAGGTAAAACTGTATGAAAGGATGCATTTTGTGCATTATTTGTTGGTATATTCATAATTATTTCATTGCTTCCAGTAGAGGCTAGCTGGGCACGTTAGCTCCTACCTGTGGTCCCATCATTTGGGAAAAGGTTGAGGTATGAGGATCATTGTGAGTTGATATTTGGTCTTGGGTACATAGTAAGTTTCAGGTCAGTCTGTCAGTTTGAGCTACAAGAGTGAACCATGCCTTAAAAATACAAACATATCAGGCTATTGAAATGACTAAAGAGTCAGGGTGCTTCCTGCACCAGATGTGGCTACAGAGGAGCCACAGGCCAACGCGAAGGATTTCTGGGCTCTGTTAAGTGTCTGCATATTCAGTGAGAACCCTGTTTCAAGGAATAAGGCCGAGAATGTCCTCTTCTGGCTGGCACATACACAAAGGTTGTGTGTTATACAACACACACAATCCTGGGAAATATAAGTACTTGAGGTTGATGCTATTAAAAAGTTAGCTGTTTTGTTTTGTTGTTGTTGTTGTCCTTCAGTGCTGGGCATCAAACCCAGGCCCTTACATATAGGCAAACATGACTGGAGTTATACCTAAGCCTAAAGTTTAGGTTGTTACATAATGCTGTTTCAGACTTAGCAATCCAGTGTACAACATTAAGTAAATCCCTGCACTCTGCAGAAGATTGGGATTAGGGTGGCAAAACGATGACCATGTACTCTTTTAAGGTACAGGGATGAAAATAACAGGATATTGCCAGTGCACACCTGTCACATATGTACATACATAGAGACGGTTCACTGACAGAAGCCCATGAAAGTAGAGAACTTAGCACAATTAGTAGGCTCTTCAGGACTACATCCTGTGAGGTTATACACATTTAGAGGGATATGGACAGAAATGCTAAATGAATATATGAATGAGAGTTTCTGCGTTTCTTTGTGTAGAGCTAACTAATTGCCTTTCTCCCTACTGTGACAAAGAGGGAAGGGTTTATTCTGGAGTATAGTTGAAGGGAATCATCCCACTATGGTGAAGACACAACTTAAGGCATGGTTGTCAGGAATAGGAGGCCAGCTGGTCACACTGTGATCAGGAAGCAGTGAGTGGACAGAAAATGGAACCCAGCTATAAAACCTCAATGCCTAGTATCCCGTCTCCCCTCCCCCCAGTAGTCCACTTCTTCCAGTGGCGGTCCATTTTCTGAAGATTGCACAACCTTCTCAAACAGCACTATCAGCAGGGGAACAAGTATTCAAACACAGTTACCTGTGAGAGACATTTCACATTCAAACATAATAGGGTCAGACCTATGCTGAGTTACTGAAAGGAGAAAGCATTTGTGCCTCAGGATTACCTGGGTTTATCTTCTCTCTCTCTCTGTCTCTGGGTTTATCTTCCCTCCTTCTCCCTCTGTCTGTCTATCTTTAGTTTATTTGTATCTTTCACATCTTGTAACTCGGCTTACTGCCCAGTCTCAGATAATTTAGCAGTTCTTATTCAGATCCAGTGCAGGCTACAGCTGCTATGAGTTCAGAATCGGAGTTGCTGTGTCATAAGCAGAAGATGGCATTTTCTGGCTCTTTCTCTTTTCTCTTCTGCAATGTTCTCTGGGCTTTTGAGGGAATGGTATACATGTCCTGTTAGGACCGAACACCAGTACCTTGTTTGCAGCCCCTTAAATAGCCATGGGTATTCTGCACAGTCACTGCAGAGAGAAGAATTGCTGCAACTCTTTAATGCAGTTCCTCATGTTGTGGTGACATCCCCCCCAGGCATAAGATTATTTTTGTTGCTGCTTCAAAACTGGTTTTGCTACTGCTATGAATTTAAATGTAAATATCTGATATTTCTGATGGTCTTGGGTGACCCCTATGAAAAGGATCTTGACCAACAGATTGAGAACTGCTGGTCTATACAAGGAAGGAGTGGTCAAGCCTGAACCTCCATTTTGCCTTTCTTGACATCTTCAAACCAAAGTATTTTGTGTACTTTGTTTATAAATGAATGATTTTTCCTCTTTCCTGGCTTTGGCAGGGCTGGAAAAGAGAGCGGGTAGTAGCAGAGTTTTGGGATGGGAAGATCGTGTTGGTCCTGCCACAAGATCCAAGTTATGCCATCAAAAAGGTATGGGGTTGTTTTTCTCCTCTCCTCACTCAAGAAAACCACCATACTGAACTGCTTTCCTGGTGTGCCAACAGCCTTCTTGTTGTATAGGCTAAGCATTTATAGTGGCTTTTACAGAATCCCAGTAAGATGTGTTCTCTGTTGGTGTTGCTTCTGTTTCCTGAGTTGAATGTCGCCAACAGGAATAATAAATAAGGCTAAAATAAATCTGCTTCATACTCTCATTCTTCCTCTCCACTAGGATTCTGAATGTCTGTTAAAGGCATTCTTCAAAATATGTTGTTAGGCCCTTTTCCCTAAGTACCAGGTGTGTGTATGAATTTTGATATATAAGTCTGATAATATATAAATTTAGAAAATAGACATAAAAGAAGCTAAATGCTGGTTATCATGTTTTATCAGGATATACACATACTTAATTTTTATTGTGATTTTTTTTTTTTAAACAAGTTTACGTTATGGTTTTATCACTTTAGGTAGAAGATGTCCAAGAACTTGTGGATCTGGAATTGGGCTTCCAGCAGGTTGTTCCCATGTATCCAAACAAAACCAAAACTTTCCTCTTTATTGATGAAAAGAGAGTAGTTGGATGTTTAATTGCGGAACCCATCAAACAGGTATGCTGTCTTTTACATTATTAAAATATCTTTGACTAATTAAATTCATTCATTTATATTGTATTTGTTATTTTGTCTTTTATAAGCAGAATAAGTCTGTTTTCATGTAGCCATTTCCCTTCCTGGGATTATTAAAATGTAGTGATTTTATGTAAGAATCTAGTCCTAAGTTATTACGTAGTAGCATAGTGGATGTATGAAAGGCAGAGTCTCCAGCTCTTTTTGGCCTGGAACTCAGAGATCCTCCTGCCTTCGCCTTGCAAGTCTGGAATTAAAGGTGTGTGCCACTATGCCCAACTAAAATCTACTTCAGACACTAATTAGTGGTGTTCTAGAAAACAGTTTTCCTGTTATTAAAAGTTAGAAGAGAGTAGCTTTTGTGTTTTATCAATTAAGAGCAGATATGCATTATCTTTTGTTGGTTATACCTTAATAAAGTTGGTGCTGGGAGAGAATGCCAACAGACAACTTGTACTGACAGCAAAAGTACCAAAGGAGCAGTAGAGCATTTGGATAGCATGCACAGGGTTCTAGATTTTATCCCAGTACTGTGCATGCATGTATACATACTTGAAAATTGTCGAATTACATCTTTGTTTTCCTCATGGGAAATAAGTATGGTGATAAAAATGTTAACTGCCTTGATTTAAAATGTCACCATAGATTAAAACAGCAGGTTAAACAGTTTGAGAGAAATTCTCTGCAAATTGATCAGGTTGATCTTGAAGTTGTGGTCTTCCTCCTCAGTCTTCTGTACTGGGTCTGGCTTAACTATACTGGACATACCTTATACATACATGCATATACACATTCAAGCATATAAACATGTAGAGGCCTCCAGAACTTAACTCTGTCTAAATGAATGTTGACAAACTACTACCTTCCCTCACAGTTTTCTAGTTCCTGCCAACTTTTTAGATTCTGCATTTGTTAGATTATGTAAGATCTGCCATTTTGTGATGACTGATTGTACTTGTCATGTCCTTTGGATCTATCCATTTGCCCCAGGTGTCAAGATTTCATGTTATAGTTGAATAGAATTTCACCAGCAGCTATTTTATTTTTTTTATTTTCTTTATTCATTGAGGAACACTCAAGTTGACTCTGCCCTGAGTTTTGTGTGTGATGCTGCAATGAATCTCCCACTTTTTATTATGGATACATACCCTGAAGTAGAAGCACTGAGTCATGGTTTTGTTGTTAGTTTTAATTTTGGTGTGTTTGTTTTGAGAGACTTCCACGGTTTCCACTACTTACTGTTAGATTCCCACAGGCTGCATACATGGGTTCTTTGTTTCCTGTCTTTGCCCAGACTTTTTACTTTTACATATAACCAACCATTCTAACAGATGTGCTGTGATACCTTCTTATTCTCACCTGCATTTCCTTGATTATAGTAGTATTGAGCATTCCTTCAAACCTCTGTGGGCCATATGTAAGTCTTTTTCAAAAGGGGAAGTCAAGTCCTCATCTCACTTTATAAATTTGTACATTATTATTACTGTGTACATGATGTATGAAATTGGCATGTGTGGGGTTGCTTCTCTCCACTGAGATCTTGGGAGTAAACTCAGGTTGTCATTGTTGTACAACAAGTGCTTTTCCTATTGAACCATCTTGTTGAACACCCTTGTTTGATTTTAAAATTTGTGTTACTTTCTTGTTATTGAATTGAGTTCCTTCTATATTTTTGACTTTGATTCCTTATGGTGTATACAGTTTGTAGATATTTTCTCCTAAATTGTCTTTGTCCATGTTGTGTCCTTTGATGTGCAGAAGCTTTCTACTTTAATGTCAACCCACGTTTCATGACCATTGATTATTCCAGTTCCAGGGGATCCAGTACCCTTTTCTGACCTCTGCAGACATCGGGCACACAAGTGCACATACATACACACAGAAAGAACGCTCGTACATATAAATATAAGGAATAGCAGAATATTACTTTTTTGGAGATTAACTATAAACAGGTTTCGTTTAAAGTTTGGATTTTTGTTTGCTTTTTAAAAGTAAACTTGTCTGTGTTTTTAACTGTAGACACTGCTGTGTGTCATTGCAGGCATTTCGTGTCCTGTCAGAACCAAGTTCCACTAAAGAATGTTCTAGAGCTTGGCGGTGTTCAGATGTACCGGAACCTGCAATCTGTGGGATAAGTAGAATCTGGGTCTTCAGACTGAAAAGAAGAAAGCGCATTGCAAGGCGACTGGTCGACACTGTCAGGTAAGGAGACAGAACAGCTCTAGACCTTGCACCATGACTTGTTAGCATTCCCAGAACCTCCCTTGGCTGGCCTTGAACTAGTGATTCTGTTTCATGTGCTAGAATTGCAAACATACACCACCATGCCTACTTTATTTTGGATTTAAGATATATTGTTTGTCTGTTTGTATGTATGTCTGTGTGATTATAACCATGTGAGTGCAGCATCTTTGTAGTCCAGAAAAGGATATTAGATTTAGAGCTGGAGTTATAGGTAGCTGTGAGCCACCTGATATAGGTACTGGGAACCAAACTCTGGTCCTCTGCAAGAGCAGTACTGTTTTTGTTACTTGTCTACTACTGTGGCAAAACAGTATTATCAAGGCAACTTCTTAAAGAAAGCATTTAATTTGGGGATCACAGTTCCAGGGGGTTGGAATCCATGACCATCAGTAGGCAGGCAGGCAGGCAGGAAGGCATGGTCCTAGAGCAGTCAGTGGCTGAGAGCTCACATCTTATCCATAGGCATGAGGCAGAGAAAACTAACTGGGAATAGCATGGGCTTTGAAATAGCAAAGCCAGTTCCTAATGACACACCTCCTTCATCCTTCCCAAATATTTCTACCAACTAGGGACCTAGTATTCAAATATGTGAGCCTAAAAGGCCATTCTCTTAAAACTACCACAAGTACATATGTACTTCTAACCATGGAACCATCTCTTCAGTCCCCTGCTTTATTTGTTTTTCTGTTTTGTTATGTTTTCTTTCAAGACAGGGTTTCTCTGTGTAGCCTTGGTTGTCCTGGACTCACTTTGTGGACTAGGCTGGCCTTGAACTCACAGAGATTTGCCTGCTTGCCTCTGCCTCCCCAAGTGCTGGGATTATAGGTAGGTGTCACTGTGCCCAGCTTATTCATTTTCACAACTTATTTCAAATGCCTTTCCAGCAGTGTTTTGATTTTGTTTTGTTTTGTTTTGTTTTTTCTTATGATGGTCACTTCATATAGTGGTTATGTCTTTTAGATCAGCAGTTCTCAACCTGTAGGTGGTGACCATTGGAAAGAACCTATTTCCAGTGGTCTTAGGAACTGAGACACCACTTCTCTAAAATTACAGTTATGAAGTAGCAATGAAAATAATTTTATGGCTAGGGTACACCACAACATGAGAAACTATATTAAAGGGTCACAGCATTAGGAAGGTTGAGACCCACCACATTAGGTGTTCATTTTTTTCATGCTGTGTGACATCTATGTACCTCAGACTATCCTTGAGCTAATTATGTTTCTGCCACAGACTGCCAGGTGCTGGATCTAACAGTGTTTGGCACCATGTCCAGGCTTGTTAGACTCTCCATTTACCTGGGATGATTTCTTAGCCCTTCATTGTCTTCTATAGCATTGAAGAATTTGAAGTGTTTTACCTTTTTATGGTTGTAACAGGGTGCTTGACATGGTTTAAAGCAGGAATGGTTTATTTTGACTCATGATTTCAGAAGTGTCAGTAGTTCACTATACAGGGATTGATTGTAATGATTGAATGATTGTTCTGCATTGAAGAGCAGAACAACTTCCCTCATGGTGTCCAGGACCAAAAGAAAGGGAAATACAGGATGAAGCTGGGACAACATAAAGCATCTTCAGAACATGCCCAAGCAACCTATTCCCTCTTATGGGGCACCACCTCCCATGAACCCATCAAGGATAATTTGTTAATGTTTAGAGCTTCCTGATCTAATTGCGTATGCAGATGCATTTAGACACAGCTGGAGATGTACTTTACTGGATCATCTGTTAATCAAGTTGACAAAACTAGCTATCATTGAGAATAGAGCAAGTTATTTCACAGAATCCCCTAGAAGGTTTTTTGTTTTATTTTTAACATTTATTAACTGATTGGGGGGGTGTGATTTGTGTGCCTTGGCATATAGAGAGAGCTAGAGGACAACTTGCAGGAATGGGTTCTCGCCGACCACCTTGTCCATACATGGTCCTGGAGTTTGAGTTCAGATCATCAGGCGTGGCAGTGCCGTTTCACCAGCCTTGAACCCCTTCTAACTATTTTATTTTCATTACTTTTAATTATAGTTGAGCAAGATTGAGGAAATTATAGATTGTTTTTAGCCATCTCAAACCTCTGTATTTGGTTTGGGAAAAAATATTTGGTTTGGGAAAAAAATAATTTCTTGCTAATGATGAGACTAATTGTGGTGGCACTTGGGAGGAAGAAGAGGATCATAATTCCTGGGCTATCTAGAGACCCTGTTTTAAAAGCAGAACAACAAAAATATTGCTGTTGGGGTTTTTGGTTTGGTTTGATTTTAGTGAGTATGGTGGTATCATTTTTGTGTTTTCCCGGTAAACACATGCAATGGCATGCATGTGGAAATCAGAAGACAACTTGAGGAAATTGGTTTTCTTTCTCCTTCCAGCCTGAGAACCTTTGAGTTTCTCATCTGAGATGATGCCAAGAGTCATCATCTCTAAATCCAAGCATTCTGGTACCATAAATAGTAGTTTTAATCAGTTACTTATATTGTTTAATATATGTTTAATTGAAATCCAAGATTTTAGTGATAAATGAGTTTTTCTTTTTTTTTGTAGGAATTGCTTCATGTTTGGCTGTTTTCTCAGCACTAATGAAATTGCATTTTCTGACCCAACACCAGATGGCAAATTATTTGCAACCAAGTACTGCAACACCCCTAATTTCCTTGTATATAATTTTCATAGCTTAAGCCAATTGCAATCATAAAACTAGTACTGTGTGGAAAACTTCAGCTAGATAGAAACTAATATCAGAGTGAAAATTATAAGGTTTGTATACATGTACATTACCAGTTTTGTTTTTAATATATTTGAGAGATAAAATTTTTGAGAATTATTTGGGATTCAAAGAAAAAAAGATCTTTGGATATACTCTGAATTCTTAATTCTGAAAACTTCACAGCAAGATGGCTTCTGCAGAACCTGGGCCATGTAAGGAACACACAAATACAGTTTTAGACTATGATTGTCTTATGCTCCATCAGTAGAGGCAAATCTAAACATGGGCAGTGAGAGATCAGTAGAGGCAAATCTAAACATGGGCAGTGAGAGATAATTCCTGAATTCTTCCATAGCGTTCTCACTTTGCAATCATGTTGTAAATGAGTACTGTATTAGCAGATTCCCTGCCAACAGTAGCAACAGCTAGTGAGCAATCAGTCAACAGTTAGTGTTACCATATTGATATTTGATGGTTTACTACGTACAAAATACCTAACCACCACACCCTAAAACTTAGGACAACTCCAAATTTCGCTTTTGGAGGGGATCTTAAGAGCAGAAAGTGACTGAACAGTAAATCAGTACAGTGGACTTGAATTACATGCTAGTACTTGTTTATTGTGACAAGTACATTGATAAGTGATATATGGGAACTAGGGTTTCTATAGGAACTTGGAATAAATCTCACTGAAAGTGCCAATTTATATATTTAAGTCAGTTCATGCTTTATGGCCAGTACGCAAGACCTGTCATTTGAGCAAACCTACTAAAAATGACATATCAGAGAGAGTGGGTAGGACTACTGAATCCCAATGTATACACTTAATTTTTCCATAAATAAACTTTCAATTTGATGTCATTTTCCTGCTGTTTTGATGGACAATATGCTAATTAATGATCTGTTGCTTGGTATACTCATAAAAAGAACCTCCAAGAAAATTCTAGAAGATAATGCTTCCTAATTACTTTTAAAATTCTATCTGTTGCCAAGTCTGAGTACACCACCTAGTTTCACCAGTGCAGTTAATTATGGCTCTGCTAGATAAGGTTGAATGAAGTTGGTCTATGGTGATAGATTGCCTTTTCTCAAAAAATCTCCCCTCATCTGGGTGACCCCCAGATGGGTCACATAGCTCTTAGGGCACAGGCTGGACCCTTCCCTAATAAGGAAACTCCTAGCAAGCTTGTAGGAACTACTGGAAATGCCCCACCCTGCTAAGGATCTTCTTCCAGCACTGACCTTCAATTGTACTTGGAGATCCCTCCCACCCCCATTGGATAATTAAGTGTGGTATTTCCCTTGTGATAGGCCCATTAAGGATCTCTGACACCTGAGCCCAGTGAATCAAACACATTTACCCTGGAAATCCCTCCCTCTGCCCAGGGTTTATATTGCCCTTGATTTCACATGAATAAAGGTACATGCTTCTCACTTCAAGACCACCTGAGACTCATCATTTATCCTCCACCAGGCAGGCCTTGTCTCACCTGGCCTGTGCCTTGGCTGCAAGCTGGCCAGGCATGGGCTAAAGCCTGCATCTGCAGTGCTTAGCACAGCAGCTTAACCAAGAACTGTAACACTTTGGTATTGCCTTGTGCTTTGGAACACCACCTGTGATCTCATGCTAAAAGAGCTAAACTAACACTCTGGAAAACCTTTTCCACACCCCAGCTTAGCATACTCTGAAGTGCTCTAGCTGCCCCTGAGAGAAATGGGACCCCTGTTCTCCATCTCAGAAGCTAAGTTCTAGGACCCTAGTGGGAACAGAGAATGATATCTGGTAATTGCAGGGAACTGTGACAAATAACTAATCCAATTTAACCTCACTTTATACATAAGAAAACAAGGTTGAGAGAAAACAGATTTACTCCACAAGTCCATTGGCAACACAGCAACAAGAAAAGATAATGCTGACATGCCTAGTACTGAAACTGCTCTTTATTGTTTGGTTAGTCTTACAACTTTAGAAGACTTAGGATACAGTCAGTAAAAACTAAATATTAGCACAAAAATATATTCCATAAATTAGACACTAAAATGTGGAGATGCAAGATAGCTGTAACCAGGGTCTGAGACACCGTAGGAACTACTCTTCTGAACCACACATGTGCTTTTCAAGTTCTGGAGCAGATGGGCCAATAGGACACTGTGAGCAGCTGTACATTAACTTTGTACTGTTTATAGTGAAACTTAGTAAACCATTAAAGAAATGAATGCCTAAAAAGATCTAAGTCACCTCAGACAGGGCTCACTAGTGTTTTAGGTCAGTAGGGGCAGTATCTAGGTACTTGGAGAGTTACCACAGACTATCCAGTATAATAAATGCTTACAATCTAAAAATGCAACATGTCAGAAAATTATGCAAATGTTAACTATATACAGTGGTCCTAAGATAAACCATTTCCAGAATCTAGCCACTATAGGTCATAGTAACTAAATAAGTGCATCTGAGCTAACAGTACCCATACACGCTATGCCACAAAATAGCATCATTGGCCATCCAGTTCCAAAGCGTCAACAATGTGTGCAGCAGACGGGCGATCTTTAGGATCCTCATTAGTACACACAGAGAAGAGTTCAATGACCTTCTGGTAGGATTCATCCAGTTCCTCCATGTTGATGGACGGCCTGGTCCCCAGAGCTGCATAGTACGCTTCGTCATCAAAGTCACTCTCATCAAAGGTTGTATCTATACATGTAGGAGTTAGAGATGAAAACAAGCAAAATCATGTAGGTCACAAAATAGCTCAACAGCTTACCCTCAAGATAGGGTTATACATATGCATTCCCTATACCACAAGCCAACTCTCCTCCACAGAGATTAGCTATTTTCTCTCCAGCAAAAAAATTAAGGAAACTTTGTTCAACTAGATCACCCACCCAATGTAGATTTATTAAAGAAAATTGAGAGAACCCATGAGTGGAGGGGTTACAGAGAGGAATACCCCTATCTTCCTATTCTCAGTCTATCATTTGTATGAGATTAAGTCTAACCAATTAACCACAGTATTACTATAGTCTTAAACAACTTGCTATTTAAATTTTAACTTAGTGGAGAGACAAGTATATGCACTAATCTGGAAAGAAACTCAGGTTTATCTTAAACCTATTTATATTTATACCTTCATCATCATCTTCTTCATCTGGAAGATTGATGTGTGGAATACATAAAGTCATCATTTCCCACAGAGTAAGGCCAAAAGCAAATATATCTGACTTGTCAGTAATAATGCCATTTTCCTCCAACGCTTCCTTGGGTTTCCATGGCTCAGTACCAATATAACAGGCCTCAGGATCAGTCACTGAAACACACACACACAAAAAAAAAAATACAAGTAGAATAGTAATAGTAGAGTAAGTATTAAAGATCATGAAGAAAGGCAAGCAACTAACAAAACAGCGCAAGCAAAACCCATTTGTATGGGGAGTTCAACTTCACTATAAAGGATCTGTCCTTATCAGACTGGCAAATATTAAAATCGCATCAGTTAATGGAAATGTAAGAAAACAATAGTTCAGCTGGGTAGTGGTGGCCCATTCCTTTAATCCCAGCACTGAGGAGGCAGAGGCAGGCAGATCTCTTGAGTTTAAGGCCAGCCTAGTCTGCAGAGCAAGTTCCAGGACAACCAGGAATACACAGAGGAACGTGTCAAAAAACAAAAACAGTTCTCTTAGGTGACAGAAATACAATGAATATAGATAGATGTCAAAATTCCAGACTCAAGCCAGACCGCCTTGCTAGGCTTCTAAGACATACATAATAAGCTGTGTGACACTGCCAACCACTTCATGTCTGGGTCTTGGGTTTTCTGCAAGCAATGAAGTCACAATGGCTGAGAGCCAAATGACATTTCAGTACTTTTATGATTGCTAAGTCAGGAGAACCAGAAGGGATAATCACACCGGCCTGTTCTTCCTTTCCTGGCTGGCAAGGAAGTATGGCTAATGGTGGTGAGTTTGGTCTTTTTTAACATACTCACTAAACACTATTTGTTTTCCTGGGAAACTAGTGATTGTACATGTACCATTTAGTGAATCAACTCAAAACAGTCTCCAAATTTCCTTGGCTGTGACCCAATGACCCCAAATATTTATAAATTTACTTTGCTAAATTTTAAAATACTCAAGGCTCTCCTAGATATTTTGTTGTCTCTAATTCCTCTTTCCGGTAAAGTGTAACCATGTTGGGGCCTATTGTAACGACATCTTCCTTAAAGGCAAAATTTCCTTTACATGTTTAAAAACTCTATTTCTGTAACTAAGATAAATCAAATTCACTGGACAGGGTTAAAGTATATTACACTACAAATGTAATTTTTCTGCATTTCCTTACTTTAATATCCATTCTTATACAAGGGTAGAATTGAAAACAAAATGCATACAACTCACTTCCAAACAATATGGGAGAAAAACAAGCACTTTGTTTAATCAAAAACGTTTATCTTCAGAATTCTACTTTAAGGCTCTCAACAAACTTACAAGGAGAGAAAGAAACATTTGAAGAGAAAGGGGAAGAAGTAATAGCCAATTCTTATTAGCATGACTGCATTAGAATATCCAGAAGCTGGGGAAGCACTGGTCTAGCAGGTTTCTTTCCCAAATCTCTTCAGTTACAATCCATACTAGCCAGGGCCAATGTGGGCACAGACTGAAGGTTGTGGGAGACCTGTGAGCCTGAGGCCCTCCTAAACTGACCTACTTCAAACAAATCAAAGTAAAACAAAAAAAAAATATATACAGACACACCAAGATGTCATAATTGTCCACGTGGGAAGGAAAGGAGCTGGGCTCAGAGGAGGCAAAACACTAAAGATGCTTTGTATTATATGCTTATCAAAACAGCTCATTTAAAACCATGTAGCTTTAGTATGTTTTAGAACACAAAAATTTTATGAATTTAACAGAGCTATTTACCAGTCATATTCTCATCCAATGGCAGAGAGACTCCTACATCACAGATTTTAATTGTTTCAAAATCACCTTTAATTACAACATTCGAAGATTTTATATCTCCATGAAGCAGCTTCTTTTCTTGATGCAGATACTAAAATTGTAAAAGCAAATAAATGAGCAGAAAATACTAATAAAAACTTTCAATAAAACAATGACTTGAATTCCCTTTGTAAACTAGACTTACTTATCTATTTCAAGGTATTTGAAGCCAAGATGGAAACATGCCATGTCATCTAAAAAATTTTTTAAAGAGTATGGATTCTCAAAGGCCATTTAGTTTTCTACTCAGAAGATTTCAAAACACTCCAATTTCATTTAAGGCCAATAGTTTTAGATTTAATTTTGGAATCTTCACAATAAAGCAAACTTGTGAAGTAATCAAATTGTGATGTAATACAAGAAAGGCAGGTGACATGAGGCCACTATAATTCATGAGCAGAAGCAGAAATATAATCCAAAGCTATATTATGTTTTGAACATTAACTTCTTTTTGGGTAGCAAGCAATTATAGTCCCATTTGAACAGTGCTGCAGAATGGCTGTCTGTTCCTTTGTGAGCATCTGAGCGGTTGAAAATGAGAGGCCATTCTTGCTGTGATCTGCTCTTACAAAAGAGTTTACTATACTTACTTCAAATGCACCCATGTGGTGAATAGGCCCCAACATGGTTACACTACAATTTATTAATTTCACCAAACATAAATACTTACAGCCATTAGTAAGTAATTCAGGTGTTTCTACCCTTTTTGTTTTTCAATACAGTTTTCTCTGTGTAGCCTTGGCTGTCCTGAAACTAAGTCTGAGACCAGGCTGGCCTCAAACTCAGATCTGCCTGCCTCTGACTCTAAAGTGCTCGGATTAAAGGTGTCTGCCACCACTGCCTGACAATATATACATTTCTTTATGTTCTGTCTATCCAAAAACATGGCAACATAGGTATAACATATTTAATTTCTTCATAGTTCACCAAAACTATCTAAATATAATGGCATAGTTACCTTTAGCCCTCTCGCCATGTGCAGAGCAACTCTGAGAATTACAGCTGCTGGAAAAGGACTTCCACTGTCTTTGTTCCGCTCTTCTATTAGGTCATTTAGAGACTTCTCACCTCCATACTCCATAGCAAGGCAGAGACTACCATCACTGGCTTCAGTAAAAGCACGATACCCTTAAGAAAACATGACATTTTTCTATCAGACTCTGGAAACCAGTGCTTCTTCAGTAATGTAACTTGGACCTGGATTAACACAATAAGATAGCTATTATTTACAAAACTAAACCAGAGGTATAATTTAAATGCCTTCAAGTATGTGTCTAGCACCACAGATCAAAATAGTTTTACTCTGCTTTTATAAACAGAATGGTTCTACCAGCACCATTAATACCAAAAATGCAAAGTTAAAACAATGCACGAACCTACCTAAATGAACATAAATGATCTAAATGAAGACCATTCTACATTCCTGAAATCTTTACCATAACCAAAATGATTACTTCCAATTCAACTCCATGAAGATATACAAACACTTAAAACATCTAAAATATGTGAATTTTAAATACTTTTTTAAGATTTATTTATGTGCATGAGTTTTTTGCCTGCATGTATACATGTGTATCACATGTGTACCTACTGCCAGTGGCAGTTTAGATACTGGCCCCCAGTGGATGGTTGTAAGGCACCATGTGATGCCTAGAACTGAACCTGAGTCCTGCAAAGGTGACAAGTGCCCTTACCTGCTGATCCATCTCTCCAGCCCCTTATGTGAGTTTTTACTCTAGACAACTCACATTAACTTGATTCTTTACAGCATGTAGGTCCAACTTTATTTCTATTAGCAAAATCAGTTCAGAGTATATCTATACTACTCCTAGATACACAGAACATTGTTCTACCACATACTGCCCCCACATCAATTTAAACTTACCTATAATGTTTGGATGATTAAGATTTTTTAAAATCTTAGCTTCATCAGTTAGTCTCTTCTGATACACAGTTCGATAATGATCGGTACATAACGGATTTATCTTTTTCACAGCCCAAGGAGAGTGAGACAACCCTCTTGGAGATCTAAAATATACATATGTAAATTTGTAGGTAGAAAATGAATAACACCACCAACACACTCAAACTTTGACTCCATAGAAGTATGTTTTAAAAAAAATATATAAGAATTCTTTAGCTCATCAACACCTGTTACATTTCTGCTTTGACTAAATCAGTGTCTTGATGCCCTAAACAGTACCTGATATCTAAGCTCTGAGAAGGGAATAAAGGGCAAAGATCAGGACGGGATGTTTACAAATTTACAAAAGTAAAATTAAACTTTAAAGTTGCTACCCTATTGTCTAACATTTCTATCTTGGCATGTCAGTGTACTATTTTATTAACATTTACCTATACATATTATGGCATGCTATAATTAATATTAAAGAAACTTAAGAGAAATGCTCAAAACAGGCTCAAAATAGTATGCTATTCTTTTATTATTTGAAATTTCATACTGATATGTGTTTTTATCAAATCTACTTTCTATGCTTTCCCCTCCAATTTCTCTTCTATTCCACCACCATTTTTCCCTCCTAACTTCATGTGCTCTTTACTTTTATGCCTATTGAGTCCACTCAGTTTATGGGTATAGGACCTCCCACTACCATGGGTAGCCTCTTAGAGGCTGCATCCCTAAAAAGAACTACTGTCTCTCTCTCTCTCTCTCTCTCTCTCTCTCTCTCTCTCTCCCCTTTATAGGCATTAACTGACAACAGTTCCCCATCCCTAAGCATGCTCTTTCTCACCATTAGCTATTTCAGCTCCACATAGAACAATTCTCCTACCCTGTTCACCATTCTCAAAGCCATGTTCTAGTATCTTTCTACCATTTCACCTTCTTATAGAAACCAGAAGGAGAAAAGGTTAAGCTACTTCTCTTTTAATAAGACACTAGGAGGAGTTTAGGAGTTAAGTATCTGGGGCAGAGCTCTGGCAGTTATCAAGATTCTAAGAACTGGAATGTAGCCTTCAGGAACTTATGCAATCCAAGCACAATGGACCTACAGTCCCACAAGCAGGAAATCTTTTTTTATTAATATTTTTTATTTTTAAATAATTTTATACATTCACTTGTATCCCAGCTATAGCCCACTCCCTCTTTCCCTCCCAATCTTCCCCTCCCTCCCTCATCTCCTCCCTGTCCCCTTCCTAGTCCACTGAGACAGGGTGTCCTCCTCTCCTTCCGTCTGCTCCTAGCTTATCAGGTATCTTCAGGATGGTTGCAATGTCCTTATCTGTGGCCTAGCAAGGCTGCTCCTCCCTCAGGGGGGAGGGGAAGCTCATGAGTTCCTGTCAGAAACAATTTCTGTCCCCCTTACTAGGGAACTCACTTGGATACTGAGCTACCATGGGCTATGTCTGAGCAGGGGTTGTAGGTTATATCCATGCATGGTCCTTGGTTGGATAAACAGTCTCATAGAAGACCCCTGTACTCAGATATATTTGGGCCTTGTGGGGCTCCCTGTCCCCTCTAGGATATACTAATTCCTCCTTCCTTCATATGATTCCCTACTATGCCGAAGGCTTGGTTATGGGTCTCAGTATCTGCTTTGATACATAAGCAGGAAATCTTGCACTCACCTTTTCATTAGGTACACGTTGACCCCTGTCCCAAAGCCAAGTTTTTTCATAAATGGAGAGGCAGGGATATTTATACATGGAGTTGAACATAATACTAAAAATAAAACAAAAGCAAAAACAGCATTTGAAAAGCGCAGTACAAAAGCACCTTGACAGTCTTGGAGCCCTATTGTAATTTTTACAGAGTGTGTAGGTACCCTTTGACAAGACCGCTGTAACTCTCACAGTAACAATAATGAAAATGGCTTGTTTTTTTATGGCATACAAAGCTAAGAATTTTAAATATCTATTCAATTATTGCATGTATGTATACATGGTGTATATGTGTGTCTCTGTGTATGTGCAGATGTGAATGCCATGTCACACAGGTGGAGGTCAAAGGACAGCTTTGTGAACTTGGTTTTATTTGGGTGGGTCACATTCGGGTCAACCTGTTCAGCCATCTCCCTGGCCCTTTATACATTTTAAAAAGGCTATTTAAAAATAAAGAGGCACAGGCAGGTGGATATCTGAGTTGAGGCCAGCCTTGTCTATAGAGCAAGTTTCTGGACAGCCAGTACTACACAGAGAAACTCTCTTTGAAAAAAAAAATTTTTTCTTTTAAATAAAGAATATAGAGGTTGGTGGCTCAGTGGTCAAGAGTACTTGCTGCTACTACAAAGGACTAGTGCTTGATTCCCAGCACACACATCAGACAGCTTATAACCATCTGTAACTCCAACTTCCAGAGAATCCAATGCCCTCTTCTGACCTCCGAGGGCACCCACATGCATGTGACACACACACACACAAATAAATAAATAAAAATATATTTTAAAAAAATAGAAGAAAATCAAATAAGCAAGTATTGGAAAGTCCTACTGTGGTCCTCAAAGTCTACCAGGAACATGAACTTTGTGACCCTGTGACACACTGATATCTACAAAGTTCATGCTCAAAAATGCGCACTAGTTACAAAAAACAGAAAATTGGAAGAAAACCTTGTAATGTTTTAAGTACTTTTAAGATTCTGTGCTGAGTCACATTCACACATTCATAGATATCCTGGGGTACATATGACCTGTGTACTACAAGCTGGACATGCCCGGAACTATATACAGCCTGGCCTTTTACATAATTTCTTGATCCCATGGTACATGTTCAAGGAGACCTCACTCACACACACACACACACACACACACACACACACACACCTTGTACACATGTCTGAATACTAGAATTTGCTTTTCGCAGCTGCACAAACAAAAACAAAATAAATTTAAATATAATTCAGAACATTCTATAATTTTTAAAAGATGAGACAGTTTTGTTTCAGATCAGGAATAACTAACTGTTCTTGGAGCTGCTCTCTCTGTGAAGTACAAACCCCGGCAGAATACAGTAGGTTTCAGGTATGTGAAGAGGTAGAGCAGAGCTGTGACCTCTGAGCAAAGAGGAACAGAGTAAGCCCTGCCATCTCCCCGTACCACCTAAAGACAGTCCCAGGCTTGAACATGGAGGAAAGAGCCCAACAGAGCTGTCAAAGCAGGAAACAGAGCAGAGGTCAAGGACAACCTGGAGGCTATGAGCAGAACACAGGAGAGAGCTAAAAGAAAGCAAGCTGAAAAGATCCCATTGAGTGCATGGCCAAGTACTTAACTGCATACATAACAGGTAACATCTCCCAAGCTAGGAACTGCAGTAGGCTAAATAACTGAAAATGACAGAGTCTAGGCATAAGATAACATTACCATCCGCCAGTCCTGTAGCAGACTATGGAGTAAAGCCCTCTAAAAGGTAACAACTCAGTACTACAGCTAACTTGTAGCTCAAGCAAAGTCTGTGAGAAAGTTTAAAAGCCAGTCTCAAAAGAAGTACTAGGCTTGCCCCCGTTCACCTCTATTAGCTTTGGAACGTCATGAAACCACTCTGTAGACATAAAATCTCGACCACCTAATCTAAAATTTCCAGCTATGAAAAAAGCAAAAAACATTGCTCATGCCGGAAGAAAAGCAAACCAATTGAAACATACCATCAAATGGCGGGAGTGGCAGAAGAACAAATCGTAAAAACAGATACACACCTCAGAAAGATATTCACTGATGTGAAAGACAGTCTGGGCACACTGAGGAATACAGATGTTCTGAAAGGTCCTGGTGGGCAGGGTGTGGGACCACAAACTGTAATCTCAGGAGGCAATAGATTGGGGACAATACTAACATGTCCACTAGCCCCTCAACAAAAATAGGCTGAGCCGGTGTAATATGGTAGTTTGTTAAAGTAATAGAGAATGAAGTGGGAAAAATATTAATGTTTCTTAATCTGCATATGACCAACTGAAGATACCCTAAACAATCTTCGAGTCACTCCAGAGGTAAAGTGCTTGCTGTACAAGCCTGATGCGTGATTCCTGAATCCCACCTAGAAGGAAAGAACCAACTCCTCTATTATCCTCCAGTTCAAGCCAGAAGACTGTCAGTAGGCAGAACCTAAAATTCAGAAGGCCCTGTCTGGCCTGTGCTATTAGAAACTTTGTTATGATCAGCAGTTATAATAACCAATGCTATGACTATTTACAAACAATGACAAAGGAGCAAACACTAAAACATTCCTAGTAGAAACAGCAACAAGAAAAGGAAGGTCTTCTGTAATCTTACCAGATTTTCTTTTTTCAGATAATTTGTTTGGTGTCTTGAAATTATTGATTCCTTCCATTGTAGCCATCAGTTTTGGTTCTATGATAAAAACAAGCTAAGTTATACTGCAGCTTTAAAGAATAACACTGTCATTTGTAAGAATTCTATAGCACCATTTTATCACAGAAATATACAACCTGGGAACTAAAAATTGTTTAAATGAAGGAAAATCCCAACTGTTCTATTTTACCAATAAAGACTCAAGAGCCAGATGCTGGAGTGAAAACCTGCTAGCTCAGAGAAGCAGAGAAAATAACCAACTAACCTTCCTTCTCAGCTAGGTCTGGATGGAAAAAAGCCAAATGGCTCACCAGCTCCCCTGGTGAGCAAAAGAAAACAGCTCACCGGGAACAAAAGGAAAAACAAAACAAACAAAAAAACCAACCAAAAAAAAAAAAAAAAAAACAAGGCCAAAGGCTTGCTAGCTCAACGCCCAAAAAGGCCAGGGAATTGAGCCTAAGCTAAAGCCAGAGTTTGAGCTAAAAGCTCTTTCTTCTTCTCCACGCCATCTTAAAGAACACTCAACTCAAAGTCCCTCCTACTCTTTAACCTCTGTCAGCTGGTTTCTAGCTCCGCTCTTGACCTAGGGTTAACTTTTTTAGATTCAGGATACTGAGATCTCTAGGTGTGTGCCAGGGCTGGATACACCACACCATAATCACCTGCTTACAATAAACAGAAAGCTCTTGGATTAAAGCCAAACAAAGAAAAGGGTTTTACAATTCACAATTTTGGAGCTTACAATGGGATCAAATATCCTGTAACAAAAAATGACCTCAGCAAATACTAAGTCCAATTTTATTTACAAAGGTAAAATTAAAACCCAGAGATACAATTACTTACTCATGGTCATACCATCAGTGACTGGAGGTCATAGTTTTAACTATAAGATATATACGTAGAGGCCAGAAACATAGTTCAGACGGTAACAGCACTTGCTGCCAAGCCTGTCAACCTGAGTTCAGCTCCCAGGTCCCATATAGTAGAGAGAACCAACTCTCACCAATTGTCTTCTCACACATACTGTGGCACACGCCTGCCCACACACATACACAACACATATACAAACAAGTAGATGTAATTTTTAAAACTTAAAAAAATATAAATTGTATTAAAAGCAAAACAAACAAAAAAACCTATCTAGTTCAAAAAGGTATGCAAGAGCTGGGAGTGTAGCTCAGGGTAGAGTGTCAGCCTACTATACGTGGCCATGAGTTCGATCCCCAGTGCCCAACCCAAAAGGTAAATACTATGTCTCCCTCCTATACTTCCCAGGAAAAGTTAAAAACATGTCTCATTTTCCCTTTTTTTTTTTTTTAAGGTTTACTTAATTTTTTATGTATACGAGTACTCTAACTGCATACACTGCATGCCAGAAGAGGGCATCAGATCCCAGTATAGATGGCTGTGAGCCACCAGATGGTTGCTGGGAATTGAACTCAGGACCTCAGGAAGAGTAGACAGTGCTCTTAACCACTGAGCCATCTCTCCAACCCCCATCTCATTATTCTTTAAGGCAAACCTAGATGTACATCTGTAATACCAGTCCTTGGGAGGCTAAGACCAAACTGGGCAACAGTGAGACCCCTGCAACAAACAAAACAAAAACAGAAAGCTATATACAAGCAGCATTATTCCTAACAGTCCCAGCAGACAATAAAAGTACTCATTAGATGCTGAACGCAGAACACAATGTGGTGTCTTCATACAAAGTAACAAAGTAGTGCTATGTACAATACAAGTTAGCCAGGAAAGGATGCTAAGTGAAAGAAACCAGATATAGAAAGCCACACATGAGATTCCATTGATCCAGCATGTCTAGGACTGTCCAGAAATGTCCAGAAAATGGCATGATTTCCTGATGGCTTAACTGTGGCAAGGAAGGAAAAAGGGGGGAGGGGGAGAGAGCTTTCTAGATTTGAACAAAAATTTTTAAATGAGGGTATTGGAGATTGGGAGCTCATTTTTGGATGCTTTCTTAGACATCTTGGTGGAAAGGTCAAACAGGCAGCCAAACACAGATCTAGAACAAAGTTGATTTGTGGGCTTATCAACAGAGATGGAATTAAAGCTGAGATGCTAGATGAGAAAGGGGGCAACCCTTTCAGACCCCAATTCCGGAAATGGAAGTGGGAAACAGCCTGTAGAAATGCCAGCCATGTGCAAGATGCTTGGCAAAAAGTGGCCCGGGGAATGTCAGTGTCTTGCCCCACAGCTTGAGGACTGGACACACAGACGCGGTGCGTTTTTAAAAGATGAAAATACCTAGGTTTAAAGGTTTCAACATCCCCTTATATGCTGGACACTCAAAACTGCCTTCCCTTCCACTTATGCTGTCTGTACCAAAATATGCCATGTCCCAGCCATTTCAGTCATCTAATATTTTTCTTTCCTGGCTGAGTGTGAGCCTTGGTCTAGATACTGTCTTTGGTCTATGTGTACATTCTATAGGCACTGATTGTTAAATAACTATACTAAACCACGTCACCTTTAGGCTTAGGGTTCAAAGGGCATATTTGATGGAGCTGGCAGATCTACTGATGGGCTAACGCTTCGTGATTATGATTTTCACTATGGATTTTCATGTATGTATGTAAACATGCTTTTCAAAAATACCAATATTCTCGCATATAAAATTCTACCCACTGCCTCTCCTTTCTTCTTCGGGCCCCACTGCCCAGTGCTGGGACCACAGGCACTCACTACTGTTCCTAGGCTTTTGGGTCCTAAGGATGGCACCGAGGGCTGCCTGCACGAGCCACTGCCCTAATCACATCCCTACCTTTCTACTGTAACCCCACCTTAAAAGCAGAAGCATTAACTGAGAAGTGCTTTCCCCGCCACCTGAGAAAGGGGTGTCTTTCCTCCCTGAACCCCGAAACTTCCCGCGATCCAGGAGCTCGGGGACAGTGTCTCGGAGATGCGCGATGGTTCTGAGGGGTTCCCTATTCTGCTCCATCGGCTGTCTACCCAGATGCTCCCTCCGTCCTCCCCTGGAAACTGTGTACACTCCAACCGCTGTCCTTCTCCGTAGATGTCCTCCGCCGGGCCCTAGGTCCTCCCCTAGCGGCTGTCTGTCTGTCTCGTCCGCGACCCTCCCTCCATCAGGTCCTCGATGCCCCAACCCCTTACCCCCGTCCGCTGTCCTCCCTCGAGTCCGCCACGCTTTCCCTTACCACGGGCGCACCCTGGCTCAAAGCTGTCTGGACACCTAGTCCGGAAGGTGCAGGGACGGCGGGAGACAACACTCGCTGTAACCGCCGCAGCGTTTAGGGGGCGCCGGGCGGCACGGGGGTCTGAATCCCGCGCTGGCTCAGAGCTGTCGGGACACCCACTCGGCAAACCCGAGAGCAGCTCCCGCCTACAAGGCAGTAACTGCCACAGCGCTTAGGGCGCGCGCGTTTTCAAAGGCTCCGCCACGGACTACAGGGCGGCACGAGGGTCAAAATTCCCGTGTTCGCGCAGTCTGCCGGGGCTTGCTAGGATTCCCAGGTTTGACTGCGACCTAAGGGAAACTTTCCAGAGGAACGGCTGGAAAGCTATATCAAGTGTCAGGCAGAAAAACTAGGCATGTTCCTGTTTTGAAGGCAAATCTACCCAAATTACAAACACTGCCCAGAATATGCAACAGGTAGGATGTTTTATTGCAGATTCGTGAGATCTTAAAACATTAACTAGAAATGTTCACCACAGGAGACATGAACTACGTTTAGGAGAACAGAAAAAGACATTCTATGCGGCTCAAAGACAGTGTGAAACCTTCAAAAAGAAAACACACAGCACAAGGCAAGAAAGACTGAATTGCCTCAGCGATGGGTGCAGTCTGTGCTGCGCTGTGAACTCTCCGATCTTGGGAGGAATTCAGCCGCAGCCTGATAGATGGAGACAGCAGTTTCTTTACTAAGGTAGTTGTAATTACTTAGAAATAATTGTGCACAACTGATATTACATGAAAGACGTTTATTGGATGGAGATAGAGAGAGAGGGAAGGAGAGCGACATGGTGAGGGGAGGGAGGCGCCCGGACAGAGAAAGGAGAGAGGGAGAGAGCAAGAAAGAGAGAGAGAGGGGTAAGAGGCAGGGGGTCCGTTTATAGCTCCTGCGCAGCTGCAGCAGCTGAGCCTCCCCTGCCAGGTGCATCTACCTCGCCAGCGACACATGATGACATCATAGGTTACTAGGCAACCGAGAAGCAGGCTAGCTAAATGCTAACATTAGTATCACACAGTGACACAACCCATATATGCAGTCACATGCTTATATATATATATATATACTAGAATTAATAATAATTAATATAATTAACATAATATATATTAGCACACACTTGTGTAGTGACACCAGCGTCACTGGCATTGCTATTTATTTTACTTCCAAGATTCCGTTTTTCACTTACATATCTTTTTATTTTTTTTAAGATAGATTCTTAGTATGTGGCCCTGGCTGACCTGGAACTCGATATGCAGACCAGGCTGGTCTTAGACTCACAGAGATGCACCTGTCTCTGCCTCCTGGGTGCTGGGATTAAAGGCATGAAACACCATTACCCAGGTAATATTTTAAATGATATTTTATGCATTTAGGTGTTTTGCCTGTGTGTATGTCTATGTGTCATAAACATGCAGTGCCCACAGAAGCCAGAGAAGGAGTCTGGGTCCCATGGCACTGGAGGTACAGTCATTAGCCACCTTGTGGATATTGGGAATCAAACTCAGGTCCTCTGGAAGAGCAGCCAGTGCTCTTAGCTGCCGAGCCATCTCTCCAACGCCATGATTTCTTTATTAAGTGGGTTTAGAACTATCTGACATCATCTAAGTAAAGTAAAGGTATTGTTTATTCTTTGCCCTGTCATATGTTAAGCAACTGTTGAAAATCGGTGCTGAGAAGAAGGCTTCATGGAGACTGATCAGGAGCTCTATCCTACACAGCCCTGCTCCCCAACAATTCCGGCTGTTCAGATAAAATGGAGATCAGTCACAACCTGCCGTGTCTTCATTTGTAACTTTCCTTAGCCTGTTCCATTGGCCTCAGGAGAAAAGTTCCCTCCTCCTACCTAGGGGACCCAGTCAACCCATAAGCTCTAGAGCCCTCTCCTTCTCTCACACATCACTGCCAAATCACCCGCCTCTCTGGCATTTTTACCTTCCCCTCCTTTAAAGGTCCTAAGAAAACAAAACGGTAACAGTAATAGCAAGCACTTATCCAGTACTATGGTGGGTCTCACAGGGGTTCTCTTGCTTTTCCTGTATTAATGTATTTCATCCCCACATAGCGATCATATGGATCGCTATGATCAAACCTCATGTTTCCCTTTATAATATACATATATATGTAATTTTAAGTGTAGACTTCCCATATGAAGAAAACATGCATTATTTGCCTTGCTAAGTCTGGTCTATATCTTTAACATATGATTTCCAGATTAATCTATTTACCTGAAAATATCATGATGAACTTTTTTTTTTCAAATGAGGAAAACAAGAAAGAAAAGAGTTAAGTAATGTGTCTGAGGTCAGAGCTAATAATTTATGTGGACAGGATTCAAACATATGTTGAACTTAGTGTTCCTTTTAAACAAATGTTTTCAAAATCTCTTCACACACACACACACACACACACACACCCTTACCTCCACTCCCAGGACCTTTCCACTTTGTATCACTCTCTTCCAAGTATAGTATCTTCTCTCACCTCCTCACCCATTACTTATTTAGATAATTTTTTGTTGCTGTTTTTTTTTTTTTTTTTTTGAGACAGGGTTTTTCTGTGTAGCCCCAGGAGTCCTGAACTCACTCTGGAGACCAGGCTGACCTTGAACTCAGAGATCTGCCTGCCTCTGCCTCCCCAGTGTTGGGATTAAAGGCCTGTGCCAGCATGCCCAGCAGAATAGATTCTTACTATATAGTCCTGGCTGGTCTGGAGCACACAATGTAGGCTAGCCCCAAATTCAAAGAAATCCACCTGTTTCTGCTTCCCAAGTGCTGAGATTAAAAGTATGTATCCTCATACACATATATGTACCACACACGTGTGCCCTTCAAGGCCTGAAGAGGCTGTCAGATTTCCTGGAGCTAGAGTTATAAGCAGTTATGAGCTGTTATAAGCAGTTATAAGCAGTTATCCCAGGCTGTTTGCTAGGTCTCAGGTCCTCTGCAAGAGCAGCAAACACTCTTAACTCTCCGGCCATATCATAATTGTGTGTGTGTGTGTGTGTGTAAACATGGTATTATATGCCTTGTCATCATTAAATATCTATAATGTTCTATGTTTTTATTGAGTCTTAAGTTTTTATGAGCCCTCCGTGTTTTGTTTTTAGTGGATAATAAAATCCTGCCTAAAACCAGACCCCAAAAGCGTCTTAACCGACCACTGCTTGTGAAAAGAAGCTCTAGGGAGAAGAAATTACTGACACAGGTTTAAGTTGAAGCTGAAGTATCTGTGAAAATAAAAGTCCTTGCCTAACATTTACAACTATCCTGCTCCGTTCCCAGTCTTGGACCTGTGAAAGTATCCCCAATACTACACACAGAAACACGTGATCATCACAAGTTTATTGCTATGGCCTGTGAAATACATCCATTTATCTCAAAACCTTGCCTGCTAGTCTTTTGTCATAGAGAGCAGCTCCAACCAGGACTAGATTTTGTCTTCTCTTTGAGGTCATGCCTTTGCTGCTTATTGGCTAGAAGGATGATAAGACTATTTAGGAAAGAAGAAAAATATATTTTATCTTGTTGCTTCTGTATTTCCAACCAGTCAGTTCATCGTGGTCTTGAACATTACACATATTCTGGTGTCCTGAGAGCTTTAGGTCCCACAGAGAAGGCACCGGAACTTCCTGCTTATGCTCCTGTGTGCTGACCTTTGACTTTCTATATCCAAGGCCTGCACTAGAGATTCCCTTTTGTCCTGGCTAGTTTTATGTCAACTTGACACAAGCTAAAGTCATTTGAATAGAAGGAACCTCCACTGAGAAAAATGCCTATTTTCCAGCTCATTGTGGGTGGTGCCATCCCTGGGCTGGTGGTCCTAGTTCTATAAGAAAGCAGGCTGAGCAAATTAGGATGAGCAAGCCAGTAAGCAACACTCCCCTGCAGCCCTGCATCAGCTCCTGCCTTGTTTGAGTTCCTGCCCGCACTGCTTTTGAAGGTGAGCTGCTATATGGAACTGTGAACAAAATAAGTCCTTTCCTACCCTAGTCGTTTCGGGTCATGCTGTATCATCGCAGCAACAGACACCCTAACAAAGACACCTTCATCACCCCGTCTATGTTCTGAAATCTCTTCCTCCTGCATCTCTGATGTCTTTTCCCTGCCTGGACTAGCTGCCCTCCAAGCACTCCCGCTCAGAACACTGCTAATCTTCTAGTTTACCATACTTCTGCAGGCCTCTCCTCCCTTCTTGTAGCTTTCCATTTCAAAGTCTGGTTAATCTTTTTGTCTGTAAATTTCATCCTGTCATTCCCTTGCTCAAAATCCTCCAGGGACCTGATAAACTTCAAGGTAAAATTCACCCTCTTTGTCATCTGACCCTAGAGTTTGCCTTGCTGGGTCTCTGGGCTCCCGTTAAAACTAAGCCTGAAGCTGTGCCTGGAGGGTTCATGGTTTTTTTCCCTCATATCTCCAGCACACATACACTCTCTTCTCAGCCAGGTATGTCCTTCCTGTCAGTGTTAGCATCACCTCACATTGCATTTTTCAGTCCAGGTACCACCCACTTCTGGGCACCCTCTTTTTTCCTCACATGGGCCACAGTCATGGCTGTTTTTCCTCTAGGCTCCCAGAGTGTCTTCTAGTTCTCCTAGTCCAGGACATTCTAACACAGTGGAATTCTCTTTACTTCTGTCTACCTCTACCTCCTACAGCATCAGTCTTAGATCATTCTCCTGGGTGTGTGCTCAGAAATGAGTAGGTGAAAAGATGGACAAACTGATCTATCTGTCCTTTGGTGACATGCCAGCTGGTCTGGGAGCAGTCACTGAGGTGAAGCTTTAATGACTTAGCAGCCGTCCTTGAGCCCACGTTTGCCATCTGCTGCAGCTGAGCTGTGTGCCTACATTCGCCCACCACACCCCAGAAAAAAGTCACATTTGAATTCCCCAGAGCCTCCTAGGATGATGTTGGAGATGAGGCCTGCCTTTGGAAACTAATGAGATTTGAATGAAGTCATGAGGGTGGTGACTAGTTTGACAGGACTCACTCTCCTAGAAGAAGAGAAGCCAGCCAAATCCCTGATACCATTTGAGCATCCGGTTTAACTCAATGATGACATTAATCAAAGTTAGCAAAGATCCCCCAGCAAAGGGTACAGTCCCATAACACCTTCATGTTAGCTGACAATTGCAGGCACTAGGTCTCCACCTTGGCTACAAGTCTGTGACATACCCCACAGTGCACCCCACCCCACCCCTGCCATGGGTTTAGTCATTATCAATATCTGTTCATAGAACTAAGGAAATAGTTGACATACTATTGCCAGCTATTACAAAGGATATTTTGTCCCTGTGAAAAAGTACAGAGAAGGGTACAGAAGGATACCCAAAGCAGGAACATTTGCCCCTGTGAACTTAGGATATACCACCCTCTTGACACATGGACACATTTAACAATCCAGAAGCCTCTTGAACCCCGTCTTTTAGGGATGTCTCTGGAGGCTTCATTATATATTATTAACTCAGTCTTTGCTTCTCTGGATCTCTAAGGATTGGGGGTAGACTGGAAGTTCTATGTTTCTAATCATGTCTTGGGTTTTTCTGTTGAATAGCTTCCATGAAGAACCTGTGAGAACAACCAACGTGTCCATCACCCAGGAAGCTCCAAGGCATTAAAAGCACTGGGCCAGCAGCTGTTACGCCCAAGTCTCATGGACACCAAAGACCACCCAGGAGCCAATTCCTATGCAAACACAGTAGGGTCTTTATCACAAGCTCAAGCTCGGGCCCTCACACTTACTGATGCAGCAGTCCTCAAGTGTAGAGCCCCTAAGCTGGGTGACATTCAGCAAGGGAAAACTTGTTACTAAGTGATTGGCTAACTAACATAACTAACATTGAGAGAGCTATCACCAGACCTCAGGAATGTTAGGTATTTCTGTGCCATGAATGTTCTACTACAAGGTCTGTGGGCTGCCCAGCACAGATGCCCCACTCTGAGATAAGATTCCTTCCCGTTCTTGTAGCTACCTCCAAGCTATTCCTTGGGTAAGGGATTTTATGGTCTTGTTCCTGGAATTGGTGACCTTCGACCTGATTCCTGGGACTGGTGACCTTTTTGGCGGGGTGGGGGGGTGGGGGGTGGGGGGGAAGGGTGATGGGGAAGTCAGGCCTGGTCTTCTCACAGCCAGACATCTGGGAGAGAAAGCACAGCTACGGCCCTGTGGAAAGACATTGGAAGGCCTCTACAGCCACCTGCTTGGAAGGTGTAGACCCTGCTCAGCCTAAAGGTGTCCACGCACGTTTTTTCTTTTTCTCACCTTTCAGTAAGGAGTGAAACTTGCTGGTTCTGGGAACATAGGGCCCACTTGAAAAACAAGAAGTGCTTTGGAAAATGTGCTATGATCTCAGATGCCTATAATTGATGAGTTCCCGATTCCATTGTGGTCCAGTGGACTGGGGAGATATGACAGGGAATTCAAACTCTCCCTGAGGAAAGATGCCCACTGCATGCCTAACAAAGCCGAGTGTTCCATCTCCTGTGATTGTGTAAGACTCCAGGCTGGCCCCTGCAGCTGGCCACAGTCTCAGGTCCTGACGTCATTTCTGCTCCACAGCACTCTTCACTCAAACTCAGCCAGGAAAAAAAAAAAAAAAAAAGTATCAGTTCTCAATTTCTAAGGGCGAATGAATACAATGAATAAACGGGAAATAAGCTCTGGCGGTTTGCATTTTTAACCACTCAGTGTCTGCTTAGTATAGGGTGTTGAGGGGTGGGAGTAGTCGAAGTCCTTCTGTCTGCTGCCCTCTGTTTGACGCTGTCCTGCCACAGAGGCAATATATCCACTGACTATACATGTGGTGGCTTATCATGAGCATCAACCTGATAGTATCTGGAACCAACTAGGAGACTTGCCTCCGGGCAGGTCTGGGAGACCTTAAAAGGATTAAATGAGGAGGGGAAGATCTTCCCAGAGTCCCAGAGTAAGTAGCACCCCCCCAGCAGTGACCCAGATAAAGAGGTCCAACGTACAAGACTCGGAGGACTGAGAGAACTGACCTGAAAGCCTCCTCCCTGGGGACTAGCTGTGACACCAATAAATTACAAGCATGACCCATGCGGTAAGATATCCCTAAGGGTGCAACAGTAGGACTCATGTCTTGGATGCAGCCAACAACTGTCTAGTTGGACTTATGACCCACTCAACAGGAAAAAAAATATGCCTGGTACTGGAAACCTGCTCAACTTCCTGGGACTAGTGAAGTCATGGAGCTTAGAAGAAAACCGTATACCACCACTTTACTAAACCAATGGAATTCCTAAACCATATTCAAAAGCTATCCTTATATACCCATAGTTAAGTGTAGCTCTTGTGCCTCAACAAAGAAGCTTCTCTTTACAACACACAGAAACCATCACAGAAAACCACAACTGCTCTAAATAAGACTGGTCATGGGGATCCCAGGCACAGGGGATGTCTTCCATCCACCTCCTGAACCTAAGGCCTGAGCAACATCACAGGAGAGAGGTCAGAAGGATTGTTAGAGTCATGATATCTCAATAATCTGCCTAAAAAAAAAGACCTGAACCATGCTAATGCCAATAGCTATGCCAAAGCAGAAAGGAAATAATCTCTTGGGGCCCAACCCCTAGACAGCGCATTACAGGGACCAAAGAATGGTGAGGACAGGAGAAAAAGTCTTCCCTAATTGGCTCTACCAAGTTATCAGTCTTGGCTCTACCAAGTACCAAGTCAGTACCAAGTTATCAGTCATATATGTAAAAGTAACACTGAGCACAAATAGGTTGTATTTACACACACACACACACACACACACACACACACATACACACACACAAACACAGTACTGGGAGAGTCTATGTAGCTTCCAAGGGACAGAAGTAACCAATAGTCCTGCCTAGCTATTACACCTATGAACCACAACAATGGCTGGTATAGCAGGATGTCCCTAAGGGTGAAATGATGGCACTCATATCTTGATAGCAGCTGGATATGTGACAATAACAAAAACAGGCTGCCAATTTGGAAAGGAGGCAAGGGGACCATGGGAGGAATTAGAGGGAAGAAAGGGATGGAGAAACTAAGCAATTACTTTAATTTTTTAAAAAAATTTTAAAGCAATCCAAGGAAAACCAGTGCTTCCTGCCTGCCTGCCTTGCTTCTTTCTGATGAGTATGTCTGTCTCTGATAGTGCTGCTGTTCTGTGTTGACTCTGGACTCCAGTTACTTTGGGTACTTGGGACTGAAGACCAGCAATCCTTTAGAAGTTTTCCATTCTTTCAGCACCAGATTGGGACCACCAAGACATCCAGATTCATGGACTGAGCAGTTACCAGTTCTCAGCCTTTCAAGCATGCATTGTTGGGCTCCTCAGCCCCCATTTCAAGGGACCTTCCCAGAACTATAGAATTTGATGGGTTAAGTCTTTGTTCTTGTTTTGGCAGATGGTTGCTACCTGCATGTTGGATTCCAAGGCCTGAATGTTACTTCCATCTTGGTGCCAGTTGTGCAAAGATTACCCAGTGTACTGAGGTCTGGAGGCCTGTTACAGTTCTGTTTTTAAAGTACTAGAAGGAAAGAGACCTGAACACATATATGAACTTCCCAGTCTCTCTGTGTTGTGCTTTTCAGTGCCCCCAGCTCTCTCTGCAAGAAGATTATCTTAGCTACTTTTCTCATGACTATAGCCAAATGCTTGACAGAGAGCAGCTTAAGGGGGGAAGAGTATATGTTGGCTTAGCTTAAGAAGGGTACAGTTGGATAGAGAGGTGGCTCAATGGTTATGACCACTGTCTGCCCTTCCAGAGGTCCTGAGTTCAATTCCCAGCAACTACATGGTGGCTAACAATGGTCTTCACTGGGATCTGCTGCCCTCTTCTGGCAAGCAAGCATACATGCAGATAGAGTACTCATATACATAAAATAAATAAATCTTTTTTTAAAAGCCACTTATTATAAAAAGAAAAGCGGGGTACAGTCCGTCATGGAAAGGAAAGGTTTGTGGCAGGAGTGTAAGGCAGTGGTCACACTGCATCAGCAGTGGGAAGCAGACAGGAAGTAGGGCTAGGCTATCAAGACTCAAGACCAGGCCCTAGTGGGTCACACTCTGCCTCCTAAAGGTTCTACAACCTTCTCAAACAGTACAATCCAAACTCACATTCATACCACTGCAAAGGTCATTGCCAAATACATCTCCTTGTCCTTGAACCAGGTCCCTGGATTGGAAAAAACTTTCCTGCATAACTTTTTATGGTACTGTATTATTAGCAATAAGAAGTGGGCTAGGATGTACTAGGGGCATATGAGAAAGAAGACTTCTCAAAGCCTACTAACACACCTATTAATAGTCTCAGAATGAATTCAGTAAGCCTGAGTCAGAAAATAGTCCTAACTGCACATATAGCTTATTAAGTGATGTTATAATGAATAGGAGTTTTCACCTAGTTTAAATGGCAAATGCAAAATTAGGTAGACTTAGTTGATGCTCCTCCTGTGCATATAGGAAGGGTATCCATTCTTTTAAAGTGTGTGTGTATGTGTGTGTGTGTGTCTGTCTGTCTGTCTGTAAACATGTGCACATGAGTACAGGTTCCTCCAGAGGCTAGAAGTGTCGGATCCTCCTGGAGCTGGAGTTACAGGCAGTTGTGAGCCACCTGATGTGGTGCTCATAGGTGAACTTCTAACCGCTGAGCCTCTCTCTCCACCTAACGAAGGAATGCATTTTAAGAACTGCTCACAAACTGTCCAGTAGGGGGCCCTTGTGGGTAGGCCAACTTCATTTTCTTAGGTGTAGAGCTCAGTCTCCTTGGAGAAGGAATAAGAGGCTCTGACAAACGTTGGGGAAATGGAAAGAAGCTGGTTCTGTTGGTATAATATGTTGTGCACAGAGCACTGTCAAGCAGGACTCCTCCACTACAAAGACTAGCTCTGTGGATTGCCCACTTCTCCACCAATGCTGTTGTTCAGAAGAACAGATCTCTTAGTGAGATCGGAAATGTCTTGGGTGAAATATGCATCTCCAGAATTCAGATGAGGATGACACCCATCCTCAAGTCCAGATAGAAGAGTTAATCCTTAAAGGATGTGATAACAAAATTACTTCAAATTCGGCTGCTTGATTCAACAAGCCACAACAGCTGGAAAGCAAGGATAAGACACCTTGTGGATCATTGCCTACATTTTTGTAAAGGGAAACCCTGTAGCAGGCTGATGAGCAGGACCAGTGTTGTTTTAAAGAAATAAAGTCCTAAACATTCGACTTCCCAGGGGAGACTCAGGAGCCAGATGCTGGGATGAAAGCTTATTAGCTAAAAGAAGCAGAGAGAGTACCCAGCTGACCTTCCTGCTCAGCTCACATCCCAGGAAGAAAAAGTCCTTCCTCCTTCTCCACGCTGTCTTAAATGCTCTCAAGTCAATACACCTCCTTTCTGCTTAATCCCTGTCAGCTGGTTACTTGCTCCGCCTCTTGACAAAGGTTTAACTTTATTTAATTCTGTTTACAGAAAGCTCTTGGATTAAAGGAGTGTGCTAGGGCTGAGCCACACCACAACCAGTACACATTCTCAGGGTTCACAGAATGATCAAATATCCTGCAACAGACTGGTGCTGCCAGCTGCAGATATTGGATTATAAGACCAACTGATAATGTTATCACTATGCAAGATGGATCAATAGATAAAATCACTTGCCACCAAAGCGCAATCAATGGCCTGAGTTTGGTCACTGGAACCCACGGAAGAGGCTGGATACAGAAACGGGAGGTAGAGAGAAGAGACTCTCCTACAAAATTTCAGCTAAACCAGAGAATACGTCGCAGGAGAAAACAACAGGAGAGACCCTGCCTCAAAAACAAGGTGGAGAGGCTGCTCTTTCACAGGAACCAAATTAGATTCCCAGAACCCACATAAATAAATCTCAGAGAAAAGGGAAGATGGAAGAAAAAGAACAACACCTGAGGTTGTTCTCTAATCCACATGTTCAAACTCTTGCACAAACATGTACATACACTTCATACACAAAATAAGTAAATTTAAAGAGATTATCATGTGCTTATTTCTATCTTGCATATGAATGTTTTGCCTGCATTTGTGCATATGTGCGTGTATAGTACCCAGCAAGGCCAGAAGACAGTGTTAGATTCCCCTGGAACTGAAGTGATAGTCAGCTATGAGTCACCACGTGGGTGTTGGGAACAAAACCTAAGTCCTTTGCAAGAGCCCCAGCCCCAGCATGTACTTAAAAAAAATAATTTCATGGAGGGGGGAAGAAGTATAGAATGATTATTAATATTTAATATTGATTCATATAATTATTAAGATGGTAGTTATTCCTCAACCTACTATTATATAAATACATGAACACAGGAACCTGTCAGATTTTTAATAAACCCTAATGCACTGTGGCTGAGCAGATCCTAACCCTCTAGCTATCTTGTCTGTTTCCCAGCAATCCTCCCCCATTAATACTTGCACATGTTTTCCATTTGGGCTGCTTCTACTCCATCACAGCAGTCTTCAGAGTAAGCTCCTTGTGGCCACATGCTTCCAGATCACTGCGAACCCATGGCAGCCTGCTGGTTTCCCTTCTCCTCTCCTCCCTCAGTGATGGTTCTGTGACTCTTAATGCTCCGCCTACTCTTTTCTGCCCAATCCAGGCTGTAGGCAACTTTATTAGCCAAATGGGGATAATTACACAATGTTATTTTGGATATGAGAATTTGCTTGTAGGACACCAGGGATCTTGAGGGAGGCAAGCAATTAACATTTGGATACATAGCAACTTCAGATCAACCCCAACAAAGGAGGAACAACCATTACCTTCACGCAGTTTTAAGTTCACAAAGAGATTTTTGCAGCAAATACAGCTTCCATGCACTTCCTACCCGCAATACACATAGTTCCGGACATTACCAGTATCTTCCACCAGAGGGATACAGCTGTCACAACCCATACTGTCACATCAGTGTCCACTCTTGACCTCACACAGTCCAGGGGTCTGAACGAATGTATAATGACGGTGTCATGACATTCTCATGTGGAAATTTTCTACTGCCCCAAGTTTTAACTTGCCACCCCTCTCTTATCCTGAATTCTCACTCACCAAAGCCATGTAGCCTTTTCAGATGCCTTTGCACACTGGGTGATATGCATTTAAGGTTCCTCAGTGTCTCGTCATGACTTGAGAGCTCATGCATTTCCAGTGCTGAATAGCGGCCATTGTGTGAGGTTTGTGTTTTCATCCAGTCATCCAAGGGCCTTTTGGCTGCTTGTGTGTTGTAGCATTGTGAATAAGGCTGCTATAAATATCCACGTGCGGATATCTGAGTGGATGTTTTCAACTCCTTTGAATAACTATCAGGATCTGAAAGTCACTGTCACCCTAAGGGTACTCACTTTTCAAATGCCTCATCTTCTAGGAGTTTTATAATTTTCCAGTTTTCAATGGAGTTTGTGATCAAGGTAGAGTTAATATTTATAAGGGGTGTAAGTCCAGGGTGTCTATGTTAATTTTTCTTTCAGCACATGGCTCTCCACTTGCTCCAGCACCCTTTGTGGGAAAGGCAGTACTGCTTTTGTTCCTTTGATGTGGATGTCTGTTCTGACCCATTGATGCACTTGTCTATTTTCTGCCAAAAAGCCACGTGATGGAGAATGGGAGAGCAGGACGCGGCCATCTACGTCTGGCCTCGTGGCACCTGCTGGCAGACATGGGCACTTGAGCACACACGTTTTCATCTAATCCCTTAGTGTTAGCCTTGGCTTCACTCCCGCTTCCCCCAGCACCATATCTGAATCGCAAGCTTCGGGAACCTTTTAACTCCAGACTTAGGTTTCACTCTTAGATTTGACTCTGCTGCGTCATGTGACACTTAAACATCACTTCCATTCTTGAAAATGTTGTGGTTTTGTCCTACCCGTGAGGAGCCCAGAGCATCCCTGTGTTGCCCCCTTCTGCTGGGAGCCCCCTACCCTAGATTCTTTCCAGCTACAGGAAAAGCCTGCTCTGACCCATAAAGTTAAGACAAAAGCTACAGCCTTGAGCTGGTACACATCCTTTCCCAGGCGCTCTGCTATCAAAAGCCCCAGCGCACTCCTCTCCCTGTTCCTGCACTCCCCGCTCTGTTATCACAGCCGTGGGAGTGATGCACAGCATCTGTTCCCATACTCTTCTATCGGGCACACATCCTGAACGGGCCAGTACTCAAGTACTCAAGAATTTGATTCATGGTTTTGTTTGTTTGTTTTGCTTTGTTTTGTTTGCCTGCTCCGTCCCCTCAGAAGCCACAGTTCCAGCTCCAAAGTCTGGGCTGTGACTGCTGAAAAAAAGTTGCTTTCTGGCTTACTTACACTTTGTTGGTCTTTTCCTCATTGTATACGAGACCCTCAGACCCGACACCCATATTACCTCATTCTTGTAACTGTATGCCTATGAATAAGGTGTATTATTTTTCTTTCACTAGTGTTTGTAAAGTCAATGAAAGCAGGTATGTATGTCTAGTCTTCTACTTATAGCTTTGAGTCTCTTCATTATCCTGGCTTTATTAATTTTTTGTATGTATTTATGTGTGTGTCTGTGTATGCATGTTCTCATGTGTGAATACACGTTTGGGGAGAGGGCATGCATGTGCCTGTGTGTGTGTTGTCAAATTTTAAGTTAGGAGTCTTCTTCAATGGCTCTTAACTGTGTTTATGGAGGCAGGGTCTCTTGCTGAACCCAGAGGTCACCAATTCTGGCTAATGTAGCTAGTCAGCTTTCCCTGGAGCCCCTGTCTCTGTCTTCCCAGTGCTGGGATGACAAGCAGCTGCCGTGTCTGCCCAGAGCATCTGAACCCAGGTGCCTACGCTTGCATTTCGAGAGCACTCAATGTACTGAGTCATCTCTCTCTAGGCCTCATCTTGATAATCCTTTTTTTTTTTTCTTTTTTTAAAGATTTATTTATTTATTTTATGTAGGTGAGTGTTTTATCTGCATCTACACCTGCACGTCAGAAGAGGGCACCAGGGCCCCATATAGATGGATGTGAACCACCACGTGGTTGCTGGGAACTGAACTCAGAACCTCTGGAAGAGCAGCCAGTGCTCTTAACCACGGAGTCATCTCTCCAGGCCTCATCTTGATGCTCTCGATCCAACTGCTTTATTACTCCTCAGTAAACATCAATGGGAAAGAACTAAAGCTCTCCTGAGAGTAGGTGGCCCAGCTAGATTCTGGTGTGCTCCTTTTCGCCCCACTTGCCTTTGCCTTGTGTGTTTCCTTTATAATCTCGTTACCTGGGATTTAGACCCCCCGCCTGTGTTTTCCTGAACACCTCCAGATTCATCGTATGTGCTGTTGATGCAGACTTTCTGATTCACTCAGGGTCAGACTCTCGCTGTAGTTTGATATGGTTTAGTTGTGTCTGCCGGAGGTGTGTGTGCTAGGAATATTGCACCCCCGTGCTCCAAGCTTTGCAGGGCTGTGGTGATGAAACCCCATCATGGAGGCTGTGGTGACTTGAATGAGTTGTCTTGCATGTTTTCAGACATTTGCATACTAGGTCCCCAGTTGGTGATACCCAAGTTTGGGTAGATTTAGGAGGTGTGGCCTTCGTGAAGGAAGCATGTCCCCTGGCGGCCCCTCCTGTCGGAGCTGCCACCATTGTGGTGGGATTTTTCCGTGATCTCACACCAGAGCTAAGCAGAATTCATTCCATGCTCTGAAAGCCTCCTGAACTGTGAGCCTAACAAAGCAAACTATCCAGGCTCAGAGGCTTAGTGAGAACAAGAAAAAAATAGATTAACACACGTCTTGTTGTTGTGATGCTGCTGTTGTTAACCTTGATGTTGACTGACTGGTTACCAAAACTATACCAATAGTCCCGATTCCTAGGTGCTGCTAGGTTTGGCCAGCTGTAAAGCACAACCATTGCCCTCTCATCTGTAAAATCGCTGGGACATCCTGACTCTAAGGCAGGTCCACCTTCTCAAACAGGAAGAGGATTTCGGAAAAGGGCCATTCTACCCCGTGAAGCATAGAATAATGTAACATGGATTCTGGCTTGATCAGGATCTAATCTTACCTACCCATTCTAAACACTAGAGGAGATCTTTGCAGAATTATGGCCTATTTCTAAGCAAGTTATGGTCTATGGAAAGTTTTTTTTTAGAGAAGACTTGACACTATTTGTTTCAGGAGATAGTTTGTTTTGCCCCATTGATCCTCCTGCTCCAGATAATTTATGGTAAGGTTGGATGATTTGATTCCCCCTTGCAAAGAGGAAAGAAGGAAGAGCAAATTAAAAGACCCTTAGAATTCTTTGGGAAAGGGACATGGAATTAAAGATGAGGCACCAGTGGCATGCTGTGTGTCTCCAGCGAGCACCACGTGGGGCATGCCTTGACCGCGGGAGTGGCCACACCAGAAAGAATGCCATTTTCTGATGCCATGTATTTTCCACAGAACTTGATTCTGCTCTTTGCTCTGGCTGCCTGTGGCCGCTCAGTTACGGGAAACCTGCTGTGCCAGTTCTCTGCTAAGTGGCTTTGGCAAGGCCTCTGCTAACATTTAATCATGTAAGAAGGCTCCAGAGACTTTATTAGATGTAGGAAGAATTATAGAGATGTTAGCCTGAGCTGGATGAAGACCAGGGTAGCTGTAGTGTTCTTTAAATGGTGAACTTCTCAGAGAGACTTAGCTAAGTGAGTTGAAAGGCATCCTGGGATTTATCTCAGATCATATTACTAAAGATCCCGAGTATCCCATAATTCATAGCATTCTTGGAAATTGTTATGTAAATCTTACTTTTCCATTTAATATATTATGATCTTAGATGTGATTAATCTGCATTCATGGCTAAATGTCAATGTATAGACTCTTCTCTCTCTTACTGGAGAAATTCCTCATTTCACAAAGTTTCTTTGGCAACTATTTAAATATGACAATGTAAATACACTAGGGTGTCTCTCGAGTTAAAGGATTATTTATTGAATATTTTTGTAACATGAATATCCATTTCGTGTTTTGATATTGTATGCATTACAAGAATTAAGTCTTGGCTTCTTCCAAAATGTATGCTTTGGCTCACTGAATCTGGTTTACTTTACTTTCTAAAATGTATTCCATGGTTTAAATCTGAAGTGTCTTCTATAGGGTCATGTTGGATGGCTTAGTCCCCAGCCTTACGGCACTGTTTTGAATTCTGTGGGTTAGAGAGGAGGTAGAGTCTAGCTAACAGAGGTACGTTACCATGGGTATGCTTTTGAAGTCATGCTTGCTTTTGATTCTGGCCTGTTTTCTCTGCCTTTTTATCTACAGCCATGCTAATGAGCTGCTGACTCACTGCCATGGACCAAATACCCTGCTTTGCCTTTCCTTCTTTGAAGGACTGTGTCTCTCTGAAACACATGAGCCAAAACAAGCCTTTCTTTTCTTGAGTTGTTTCTGTCTGGCATTTTATCACAGTGACGGGAAAAGAAATGAATGCAGAAAGTAATACCAAGGAGTGGTGTTGTTGCTCTGTAAACTCAACTATTTGGTCCACAGGCCTTGGAACTTGACCGTAGGAGGAATGTGAAAGAACTCCTAGAGTATTGTAAGCAGAACTTAATGGATCATTCTGGTGGAAGCTCAGAAGGCCAGATTACCCCAGGAAATAAGGGTAGTAAAACCATTCATGAGTTTCAGATAGGAATAAGGAATTTATAAGGAACTGAGTTAGAGAGCATTTGTGTTACATTCTGACAAAAAAAAAAAAAGAAAGAAAAAGAAAAAAAGAAAAAAAAACTGGCTACATTTTTTTCCATGTCCATACGTTTTGAGTGAGGTGAATTAAAAAGTAATGAATTTATTAATCTGGAAAAGCATAACAAGACAGCATACATTTTTGGCTGTGGCATGGTTACTGTTGTCTGCATTTAGCCAGGTTTATAGTGAGCAAAATGATGTAAAGGCACGCAGTTTGGTAAAGAAAGAAGCATAGGCATAGTTAAAGCTGCAGGTATAAGGTGACTGTCATTAGGATTAGTACTGTTAAAGAGAACCTGCACATTGCACCAGCACATAGGAAAATGTTCTGAGAGACCCAAGGTGTCAAAATGCATTTGAAAAATCTTTTCTGGAGAAGAGAGTATCTGGATTAGTTGGGTGGTAGAGCACTTGCCTAAGACATTCCAGACCCTGGGTTTAATCCTCAGCAATGCAAAGATGAAAAAAAGAAAGAAGAAAAGGAAAGGAAATAGAAAAGAAAAGAAAAGAAAAGAAAAGAAAAGAAAGAAAAGAAAAGGGAGTGTATCTGAAAAGAGGAAGCCCAGGAAATTGAGATGGAAAGGACCTAAAAAAGTGTCTTTCCTCTTTCTGTCACCCAGGCACTTGGAGGCCACTAACTGAAGCTGTTATAAAAGGGACCCTGTGCCAGGCGTGGCGGCATATGCTTTTAATCCTAGCGCCTGAAAGGAAGAAGCAGGCAGATCTCTGTGAGTTTGAGGCCTGCCTGGTTTACATCGGGAGCTGCAGGCCTGCCAAGAAAACACTCTAAATCAATAAATAAATAAAGCAGAGGCTGTTGACCAAGGTGGCAGCGTAACTTAGACTTATCCAGGTGGTACTGCTTTGCTAGCAAGCAGAATGTAAGACTCCTCTGGCCATGGAGGCTTGCACCAAGATTTAAGAAGCAAAGCCTGGGTGACCAGATGATAAAGAATGAGACTCGATTGCTTGCATTGAACCCGTGGGTAGGCTCAAGAAGGGAGCAAAGTGTGATTAGACTAGCAGGGTGGCTCTAGCCTGTTGGAACCGATGATGCCACCACATGCCCAGATCCTGGGCTGCAGCTGCAGAATCTAATGTTTTATGTGCTGGGTTTAAATCTTGCCTTGGTCCAAAGTTTCCTTGCTATTCTCCTTCCCCTTTGGAGTCGGGATGTTTATTGTGGGCCATTGCATCCTGGAATTATGTAGCTTCCTTTTTTAATTTACAGGGGCTCACAGCTGAGTATTTGCCTTGAGACAAAGTAAACTCTTGGAAATTTCAACTTTCAAACAGTGTTGGGACTGTTAAAACTGTGGGGATTGAGAAAGATTTATTGTATTTTAATTGAGTGTGTGTGTGTGTGTGTGTACCAGAGAAGGTATCAGATCCCCCGGAGCTAGATTCACAAGCAGTTGTGATATACCTGACATGGTGCTGGAACTGAACTCCCATCCTCTGTAAGAGGCTGTTCTAAACTCCTGAGCCATCATCTCTTCAGCCCCACTATGGAGACTTCTGAAGTTGGACTAAATGCATCATGGGATAGACAAAGACTGTTTGGAGCCAGAAGTCCAGTGTGTTAAGAATTTGCTTCCTAGCTCAGGAAGCTATTGTAGGGGTTGTAACCTTCATACCAGTGGTTCTCAACCTGTGGGCCACAAACCCCCACAGAGGTTGCAAGTCCGATAGCCTGCACACAGATATTTACACTAGGATTCATTACAGCAGCAAACTTATAGTTATGAAGTATCAAGAAAAATAATTTTATGGTTGTGGGGGGGGGAATTCCCCATGACATTAGGAAGGTTGAGAACCACTGCTTTCTACGACAGTGTCTAGCTGGCTGGTGGGTCACTTGTGGCATGCCTGTGAAGGTTACATCTGCTTTAGGTTCCAGCCTATTTCCTCTGCCCACTGGCCAGCAGCCACAAGAACAAGCTGCTACCACACCTTCCGCCACCAAGGACTGATACGTTTTGCTTCGCCTTATCCTGCAGTGATGGACTATGACCCTCTGAAGGCAGGAGCTGATATAAGCCTTTCCTTCTCTGAGTTGTTTCTGTCAGGCGTTTTATCATTGCATAAGTAATTAAGGCAACAAAAGCAGTGCGTCTGCCTGCCTGTAATTAATGTCTTCTCCCAAGAGGTGGCAGTGTTTTCAATGCTGACTGTTCTTGCTAAAATCATTTTTTTTTTTTTTGATATTTCGCTTTCAAAACAAGACAAGCCGTGGGTTTTGTTTTGCTTTGTTTTCCTTTTTTGAGATAAGGATCTCATGCAGCAGCCCAAACGCACTATGTAGCAGATGACCTTGAACTCCAGGTCCTCTTGCTTTCACCTCTGAGCACGGATTACAAGTGTACGTCACCACACTCAGTGTGTACGGTGCTGGAGATGGCACCCCGAGTTCTGGGTTCTCTGGACAAGCATTGAGTGACACCCACAGCCCCTCTGATTGTAGCCATTGTCATTTCCAGCTTACCTCTTCTCAGTGTATTCACTGCTTGCTTGTATCAATGTTTCTTCAGTTCTGTGCGGCCTCTGGTCCTCTGCACAGTACTTTTCTGTGCCGCAAAACAAATGGCCACGCTCTTATTACCTTAAAGCAGCAAACACTGTGGTTCCCACTTTACTGAGTGACAGGCGAGGAGTGCTCCCGTCTCCAACCAAGCAAACAGATTAGTGAAACTCCTGGGTGAAACCCAGAACAGACGCTCTGGAAATTATCCTAAGGGCATACAGCAAATGAAGAAGAATTTATTCCAGAAAGCCCAGTAAAACTTGGTTAGAACAGTGGGAGTCTGAGGCTTCGAGCCATTCCCAGGTCACTGTGTCAGAAGCTCCACACTCAACAGTGATGAGCAGGCCGCCACAAGTTTGTGTGTCCTACCTTCTCAGCTACACGCTGAAGTCCAGGTGAGTACAGCGGAAAGGCCCATGCTCTCCCGGTTAGCCAGCATCCACCTAAAGGGTTATAGGAGAATCACACTGAATGCAAAGGCTCCAATCATCTGGGCCCCAGCTTGTTTGTAGGGAGGAGGTTTCACTGTGGGAGGCCAGCCAAGGAGGCCAGAGGCTAACATTTCCGCCACCTTATTTACCTAAAACTAGGCGCTACTCACAAGAGAAACAGGTCACTGCAGCTCAGGGCTGGGACTTAGAGATTTCGTTAAGACGGGGGTGGGGGTGGAAGGGGGGAGAGACAGAAAGTTCCAGGCTTCTCCTCAGAGGACCCAGCTTCACTCGAAACAGAGAATGAGGGGGTTAAAGCCTTAGCAGCAACTGAGGTCTGGGTTGTGAGGAACTGACATGAGTGTGTTACCAGAAAGAATGAGGGAAGGAGGGAGCTAAGAACATTGTCATTGTCAAGTATAAACCACTGGCTTCAAAAGTTACCCTTGCAAATGGCCGCACGTTATTGGATCAGACTGTGATGAGGTTTCTACCCCAGAGCGTTTACAGAGAACCACAGAGTGATATCCAGAATTGGTAGAGCCTAACAGATGGGCGTGGTCGGGGAAAGAGAGTGCTAAAGAGAACCCTGCAAAAATAGCTCTCCTTCCAGGAAGAATATGAGCAAGCCCAAGGCTGTGTACCTTAGGAGAAGCCTATGTCTCTCGCAGACACATGGGCCTGTCAAAATCCCAGCATGGATGGAGAAGGGGCTCAGGAAGCAGGGAAGCTTCTGGCTTGGCCGGATGCTGTGGGAAGAAGAGGTAGCAATCTTCTGGGTTTGTCTTCTGGTAGGTTGTTCACACTCTATGCATGGCCCTACACCCACACATGTACTGGAAGCACTGACCGGACTCCGTAGGTTCGGAGAAGAGAGCACCCCAACGTCCTATCTATGAACTGCTGGATCGTGGGAAGGGACTGGTTCTGCAGATCCAAAGCCGAAGGCTCTCCACAACATGAGAGGAGTCCCCTTATTGAAGCTGGGAGACTGCTGTTTCCTCCCAAGCAAAAGGCGTAAGAAGGCAAGCTTAGCCTCTCTCTTCTACTGAGTGAACATCACATCTTCCCTTCTCAGGTCTCACCCCCATGAGGATTCAGTACCATCCCTCCAGGGGGTACAGCAACAAGGTGCCACGTGCTGTTTGAGCTCCTCCAGGAGCTGGCTCTGCAAGCAGGGTTGCCTCTGCTCCATTTCAGACCTAGTGCCCGTCAAGACCCTTTCTCTGGAGAAGAAATGGCTCCCTTAACTCTGTGACAGGAAGGGAGGAGAAGAGCGAAACATCCCAAGAATAAAAGTATTGTGTCCTTAAAAGCAGGAATAAGGGCAACCATGGATCATAGTTGTTTCTCTCATGAGGTGAAAGTGGCTATGTGAGAAACAGAAGCTGCATTTCAGCTATGGGGCAAAGCTCAGGCAGGAACTCAAGCAAACTACCTCAGCTTCCCCAGTAGGTTTCTGCTGGATGCCTTGAGCACCTGATTGATGGCATCTCTGATTCTGTTTCTTCTTTTACTTTGGAACCTCATCAAGCAGACAGCCTTCATCAGGAACTCCAGCCTTAACAGGACATCCCTGCTCCATTTCCGATGGATGTTTTAAGTATCGGAAATGATGATGTTCTCCCCCCCGCCCCGATTTTATTTTAGCTTGCAGTATGCTTACTAAACTCACTCATTCAAAATGCTAAGTATGGCTGTTGCTCATTCTCTGTCCATACAGAACACATGTTCATTGTCATTAGTGATAAAAACGGTGTTGGGCTGAATATTTTTTTTATTAGCCCTATAATTATTATAGTGGTATTGTTTAGCCTGCTATCATAATTAGTAAGACACAGAAAGCTGTTAGATTTTATAATTGCCTTATTTACCTTAGGCTGGGCAGACAATTCCATCTATGCTATCTCAATAACCTCCACACAAATCTCTCAGTCCCTATCCAATGCCATTCACCTTAACCATTACTATCTAGGCTACTTTCCATCCATAATCTTATAAATACGTGCTTATATTTTTTATCTTGGTGTTTTCTCCATCCATACCATCCTCGGCATCCTTCCTCCTGGCCCCTATGGTTCCTTCTCCCCACTAACTCAACGTGGTCTTCTCCTTCCTCCTCTCTCCCCGTCTTCCTGTCTAGTCTCCTTCCTGTGATTCCCCTGCCACCCCTACCTCCTTCCTCTCTGCCCAGGTACAGGCCTTCTTTATTAACAATCATGAATAATGTCTTAGGCAGGTTTCTACATCAAGGATAGGTATATCCGTGCAGTAACCAGATCTTGGGGTCCGGTAATTAGCATAAAAATAAAAAACCCAGACAATTCATGGAGCTGGACTTTGAGGTGTTTCAAAAGTACATGGTTGGGAGTAGGGGCCACCAAAGATGCTAGGGATTAGATGCTGTGGGAAGGAAAACAGACACTAACAAAGGCCCCAGGAGCAAGCCACACGCAGGGGAAGGCGGACAACAGAGGTAAATGGTGGCTGTGCTACCAGTGATCTGACCAGGGCCCTTTGTTCTACTTGAATGGTATCATTATAAAGCAACGAGTAGCTTTTGTAGCACCCGACCCTTGAGTGCCAAAGGCTTATGGGTGGAACTGAAAAGCCTAAATGCTTATAGCCTTGGGAACTAGAGAGTTATGTCTACGTATTCAGACAGGCAGTTTATTGATCTAGGCTTTGGTTACCAATGCCTGGCACTTGGCAATGGCAGCAGCAGTCAATAGGAGTTCAAGGCTTGGCAGCTCCCTGGTATTCTTCCAGAATGTGGGGCTCGTAATCTGTGCTGACTTTGGATTTCTATAGCTCTTGATTTCTGCCATCTTGTGCCAGCTTTCTCATTGTGTACTTCCACAGCCTCTGTCATCTCCACCAGCCAAACACTTGGCCTCCTCTGCTCCCCACCAAGTCTACCCCCAGCCTTCTTGTACTGCTGCTGCTGCCATCACTGTTTCTGTGGCTACTGTTACTTACGGTAAAGAATGGAGTCTACCTCTGGTGAAGACATGCCAGTCATTGTCTCCTCTAAGTTCAGTTAGCCATTCACCTGGCCAGTCCTCAGGAGAGCAGATCTACCTTAAACCAGGCTGAAGAGAAAGAGGGAATAATTTTCCCTTTAATGAGATAATCTGTCACACACACCTCTCCCCCTTCCCCTCCCTTAATTCCTGCTCTCTGTGCAGTTGTTATAGGGCTGCCATGAGCTTCCATTGGGTCTGCCTCAGAAAGGGTAACTTCCCCTTTTTCTGTCTTCTCATCTGTGTTTTGGATGCTAGCCAGCGCCTAAGCAGCCTTCCCTAACACTCTGGGCTTTGCTCTTTCTCCAAAACTGCTTGTCCGTCCTGTGGCTGACCTCCATGCTGGCTTAATGCAAACAGCATGAGTGTTTTCTTCTTCCTCCCCCAAGCATCTGCCAGGATAGACAGGTTTTTTTTTTTTTTCTTTTAAACTCTGATTAAATTACTCTCAAGCTTTCTTCCGAGTTTGTTCTTCAATTCCTATATTAATGAGACTAAGAATCTCATTAAGGGGCACTGGTTTCTATGGTAACAGAGGCAACTCCACCAGGTGTCCCCCAAATTTTAAGTAATGCTACCACAGAGGCAAGGCCTGCTGTCTCTTCTGGGGCTCAACCGTCGACTGTCTCCCCTTCATGATACTGGCTCAGCCTGTCCTAGTCATGACGAGATCACAAGCGGGTAAAGAAAGGTTGCCAAGACAGAGGGCAGCCTCTAGGCTGACTCGAAAAGTGAGCTTAGCAACCCAATTAAACAGCCGGGAGCATGGTATGGCGTGAGCATGGTATCCAAATGTGTGACAGCTTCCAAGCTCTCCCATCTGTCACTCACAAGGTTTTAGGCTAAGTTGTAAGGAGAATGGCCTCCTCTAGCCCCTGTAAGATGCAGAGCCATCACTGGGCAGACTCGTGTAAGCTTATTCCAAGCTTGTCTTACTGGGGCTAAAGGTTTCCTGTTGCTAGTTCAGGCTCTGACTGGCACAAGGCCTTCTGAAGAAGTCATCTTCAACAGCCCTGGTGACAATGTCCCTTATAGCTGGAGGCCAATTCTTCCGGGGAACAGTTCTCTGCTCAAGGCTTTCAGGTGTAAATGATAGTCATCCTTTTGACAGTTTCATTCAAAGAAAAGCATCAAAGAGGCTTCTAGAAAATTACTTATGAAATGTTCAACAAGCCTTAATACAATGAACAGCATTTAATACTGTTTGACGAAGCTTAATCCCAGCCCCAGTCCCTACGGAAAGTGCCTCAGTTTACCAACACAAAAGTCTCTGGAGAGCTTTGGTTTGTCTCAGTGGTTCTGAGCAGGAAGGTGAATTAGAATCTGCTGGTCAGGGAATGGGAAGAAGGAAATGGAGTGGGCAGGTCACCTCATTTTTGGGATTTGGCTTTGAAGAAGAAAACAGCACAGGGGCTGGAAGTGCAGGCAAGAAAACCATGTTCTTAAGCCGTGGCCAACAGTGAGGGCTCCATTCGCTCATGCCGTCCAGCATTTACAGGGGCTCAACCACATGTGCCAGGACCCGTGCTATATGCTGAAGAGGTGAGTGGGACTGAGGCCCCAGGTGACAGGCAGCTGGCTGTGTATACAATTCTCTCACATACACTGGACAAGAGAGACGGCCTTGAGTGTGGCAGAGAGAGACCAAAAGATATCTTTCTTGTAGTAGCAGATTTTTTTTCTACTATACTAGCTTTGGCTGAGCAGGGTGTGTGGCTTTTGCTGTTGCTGTTATGTGTGTGTGTATGTGTGTGTGTGTGCGTGTGCGCGTGCACGCACGCATACCACAGAGTGCATGTGTTGCTCAGAGGACAACATTTTTGGAGTCCGTTCTCTCCATCCACCACGTGGGTTATGGGGATTAAAGTCGGGCCTGTGTCAAGTGCTTTTAGCTGCCGAGCCATCTTGCCGGCAGGTGAAGAGGTTTTGGGGTAATAAAACACTGGACCTGGCAGAGAGCAGAGATACCATCTAATTCCAGCCCTTCGTCTTAGAAACACAGTAATGTGAGTTCCTCAGAGGCTGAGCGGCTTGCCCAAGGCCACATCCGGCCAGTGGCTGACTCCAGCAGAAAGCTCTTATCTTCTGCTCCCCCACTGCAGAGAATTTTCCATTGCCCTGTGCCAGATTACACACACAAGCGTTGCTCCTGCGCTCTGAGCTCCCATACCTTAGCCACTTCTTTAAACGGTAATGTTAGTGGATTCCAAGAGGCGGTGCTAATTTTCCGTATTCTGCCAGTTAATCGTGGTTTGGGGATAATCCACTCCAAGTCCCTGGGTTATAAAGTGTGGCGTCAGCTAATCTTTTTTCAAGGTGACGCATTCCGAACCTTGCATCAGTTATACCTATTATAGTTCAGTCTTCGCGTTAAAAATCAATAGTGCTATTCCTGTCCCTCACAGCATGATCACTGGGAGGAGCCGGTTGTCTCCTATTTGAAGACAACAGGATCTTACCTGGTAGGCCTGCGTGGTCCCGAGTTGGCCTCCAGCTCACAATGATCTGCCTGTCTCTTTCTCCTGAGTGCTGGGATCAAAGGCTTGCACCACCACACTGGGCTCTGGGAAAAACCATACCACTGTGGGGTGCAGGCTGGCCACAGGACCAAAATAGATAGCCTGGAGAGTGGAAAGGGCCAGGCTTAAAGGAGCCCCATCTTCATTTGGTGGGTAACAGGCAGGAGAATTGGGGATCTGCCTTTCATTATTATCGCAGGCAGCCAGAGGCAATGGTAAGAAGGAGACACGTTATTTAGAAGCCCCGCACCCTCCACCCCTGCCCCCTTCCCGGCAGTCCACACTGGGCCACTGCCATCTGGAAAGTATGAAGTCTGTTTGGAAGCCAGAAGCACCTTCTGTATGTAAAATGAATTACTTCCTTAGCCAACAGCACATCCAAAAATAAGAAAACAATTAGCCACTGTACAAACAGCCATTTTCATAGCCAAGACTTTCTGGCTATCAGATTAACCTTTGATGGTCTCGGTCTCACAGACCGCTGCTCCATTAAAGAGGCAAAGACATGGTGGCGTACAGCAAAGGGAATAGGAGACCGTATGGGCCAGCTTGTGTTTAAGACAACATGGCACGGATATGGCGTTCTGGCTTGGGTAATGGCTGACAGTGAATGCGTGAGGGTCCCCAAGGTGAACAGTAATATGACCTCTTATACACCTGTTCACGGCAGACACCTCATTTTGGGATTCTCTGATAATGTAGCCTTGATGTCGGAGGCCAGTACCTTCACTTTTTGCATTTGTCAGCCAACCTGTTCAGCTGCGTGTGCCTACCTCATGGCCTGTGTGTCTACCCAAGTGTCTGCTTGCCTAGAGGCTGGTGTGCCAGTAAATACAGTTTTTCTTCCTGCTGATGATTCCTGGATTTAACCTCTGGCTAGTCATAACCCTCTTCTGTTCCAGGCTTTGGAGCTTGGACCTAGCAGTGGAGATCTGGGCCAACTATTAAGCATATGAGCCAGAAAGTACAGGGGAAGAGAAAAAGTTTCTTCTATCCTTTGTCCCTGTTGTTTAGGTTGACGGATTTGTAAGAGGAAGACAAGCAGAAGTGTACTAAGATGTATGACCCCCATATTTGTGAGAAGAAAATGGACCCTCAAAGACGTAGCTTATAACTCGGTCTTAACGGGATTATTAGCAGACAGCAGAGGACGCTAGGGTCAGTGACAGGTGCAAATGCAAATATGTGGGAAACTAATTACCATATAGACTTCTTCATTACATAGCATGCCCTAGTGTGGGGTCCAGGTTGTTAAGGGTCTTAAGTCATCTTGAATGATCAATTTAGTCCCTATTTAGAGAGGGAAGCAAGGAAGACCTTACAAAGTTCTACCACACTCTAGGGGAAAGGTAGAAAGATGTCTCCTGTTTGTTTCTCCTTAATTGCTTTCAGCTCCAAATAGTCCTTATGTCAAAGCGGCATATTTGGAGGATGCATATTCTGATGTTCTTTGAAAGTCTTTCTGGGCACTTGTGGTTCTGTATTACAGACAAGGACGTAAGGCTTAGGAAATGAAACACCTCATGTGCTTGCTCTCTCTGTTTGCAGCTTTCCCACCTGATTAAGATAACCTCCGACATCCTTTCCACCCTGACAGCCGCGCTCTGAAAGCCTTTGCTGAGCCTTACTGCTCCTCGGTGGCTGTGGGCAAGCAGCTGAGGCAGCAGCCAGGAGCTTCTCAGACATGCAGAATGCTGAGCCCGGCCCCGGTTCAGCTGATGGAACAGTGTGGTGATCCGCACGTGTTTAAGACCTGCCTTTAACATTGAGGTTGGCCCTAGACTCCTCGTGGTGTTTCTCTGAAGGTTCCAGTCTGTTTCTCTAGTTAGCCCGTAGGTGTCACCAGAGAGCCGACAGCCGACTTGTTGAAGCAGAGGTAAGACTTCCTCAAGTGAAGTTTGATTTGCCCCCAGCTTTTTGGGTAATTCTCTTTAGACTTCTGACCTGATACCCTTTGAAACTGTAAAGAAAAAAACCCCGACAGATATTTTGAAGCTACCCACACCTCAGACATTGAAGGTCCTGCCAATTTAGAAAAGAGAGGAGCCCAAGGGCCTCTGAACAAACCACATGGAATAATTTTAATAAGCAAAAATTCTGGTGTTCTCTGTTTGTCCTTGTGTTTTAAGACAGGATCTCACCAAGTCTGGGCTAGCTGAAAACGAAGCTGAAGTTAACCTTGAACTTCTGATCTTCCTGACTCCTTCTTCCAGCGGGCTAGTGTTCTGGGTGTATGCCACCACCCTCGGCTGCATCCACACAGCGCTCTGCTTGCTGGCAAGCACTCTAGCAACTGAGCGACATGCCCAACCCCTCCTTTTATTTATTTTTGCAAGTTTAGGTAGAGTTATTTTTTTGCACTCTAGTAATGCCATCTAATTAAACACAACCTGTTTTGCTCCTAAAATATTCATGAAGGTGTCTATGCCGTACTTTAGGGTTTTATTTTGTTTTGTTTTTAGGAGTTGTTTCCTTTTATGTGTATGGGTGTTTGGGTGACATTTCTGTGCATTGTGTGTGCGCCTGGCGCTCAAGCCCAGAAAAGGGTGCTGGCTGCCTTGGGCGTGGAGTTCTAGCTGGTTGTCGGCCACCATGTGGGTGGTAGGAGCTGAACCTGGGTCCTCTACAAGGACAGCCCGTGCACTTGGCAGCTGAGCCATGCTCCAGTGTCTATGTTATACTTTGTTGTCCACCAGTTCCCAGTTTTAAATGGTAATGATCACCTTTCTCATAAACTACAATCTTTCATGTTATCCAAACTATTATTTATATACTGCTTCAGAGTCTGCAAACCACCTCCAAATGAACTTCTTTTTTTTTTAACCCTCATAAATAAAGCTGTGTGGGATATATCCTTTTACAACAATGGCCCTGAAGCCGTTGTTCCTTCACAAATTGATGGAACCAAGCTCAGAATCAAGGTCCTTCAATCCCATATTCCCGTCAAATAAAATTTTATAGGAGGCATCGATTTAGACTAAGCCCAGCAGTTAAACTGATACGAAATTTAATCACAGTAGCCGGCCTTTATTTAGCTCATTGCAGGAGGCTCTGTAACCAATTCTCTCATTAAGTTCTAGCCAATTAAACTGTTTCTCGCAGTTCCATTTTCTATAAATGTCAGATTATGTTGTTGGTTGGAGCTCTCAGGGTCTGCTCCAGCTTTGGAAGCAGTCTGATTCTTGAGACATTTTTTGGCTTTGGCTTTTTCTTTTGCTTACTTTTGTTTGGTTTTCCTTGCTTAAGTTAATTTTGCTCAATGTAATTGGTCACAGGAATTTTCCTTTCAACATTCCATAATCTTGCTATTGTACCAACGACCTCCACTAATTACAATAAAATTTCTACTCTCTAATCATGCCAAGGCATCATCAGCCACCATTGAGAAATTTCACGTGGAGATTTAGCATCTTTATTTTTCTTTCATTATTATTATTATTGTGTTGTGTTATTATTATTGTATGTGTAGACACGTGCGTGCCACAGTGTGCATTTGGAAGTCAGAGGACAACTTGAGAGACTTGAGAGACTCTCCTTCCACCATGGGACCTGGGTTTGAACTCAAGTCAAGTTTGGAAGGCAAGCATTTTTGCAGGCTGAGCTACACTGCCAGCCCTCCACCTTTATCTGATAACATTTTCTTCAGCAGCTCTGTTCTTCAGCAGTGATGAAGAAGGTAGGTGCTACCATTCCCAACGATGACCCAGATGTGCCTAAAATTGGAAAGCAGCTTCCGGTTTTTGCCAGTGATGTTCCAACAACAACAACAAAAATGGTGACATTTACCTGGAAAGCAAACCGCATTCCTAGTTTCAACGCACAACTATACTACTCCTTTCCAGAGCAGAGAGGATATTTTTCCTGTTCTCCATCTTCATTCTTTTCTCAGATATTAAATACCTAGTGTCCCACTTGAGAGAGTGTCACCTTGATGAGCTAGTCACTGCCCTAGGGCTCCGAGTGCTACCATCCCCCTGGGTGTTAGGATTTTAAGGTGGGAATTCAGAGGGGCGTAGACATTCAGACCATTGCTCTAGCATTTTTCCAGCCTTGCTTGTATCCAGGCCTGCTGATACCATGACAACTGCCCCACTCCTTTCTTAGTGAAATTGATTGTTTATTGCAGTAGGACACTAGGCAATCAGGAGTGGTATTGTGGAGGGAAAGGGCGGTGTTCCATGACAGCTGATAGTGAGGGGACCCCAGCATGGGAATCAGGCAGGCACCCCGTCCCTGAGCCTTGAACGGGGTGAACCGGATGTCTCATTTACTGCTGAGCCCTCGACAATTGTTTCTTTGTTTTTCTAAACATCCAGTTAAGAGTCTATGTGGAATGAGGAGACTTTCAAGTTTGAAGTTTACATCTTACTTAGACTCCCGCACAATGAGGATGTCTTCATTCTGGCAAATTCCCATTGACTGTTCTGTTTTTTAAATTGGTCTGTGTGTGGAGGTGGGGGTAGGTGTTGTTTGGGCACATGCAGTAGGCAGCTCCAGAAAAGAGAGAGATGTCAATCACTTCCTGTCTTTTCCCTCTGAGACAGGGTCTTTCCTGAACCTGGCGCTAGGCTGGCAGCCAGTATATCCTAGTAATATTTCTGTCTCTACCTGCCACAGTGCTGGGGTGACAAGCGTACAAGGCCACTCCCAGATGTTTACATGGGTGCTGGAGATTTGAACTCAGATCTTCCTGCTTTTGCAGCACGTGCTTTTACCTGCTGAGCTGTCTGCTGAGCCCGAGCCCGGTATTCAGGAATTTTATAAATGTGAGCCCCCTCATCTATAAATGATTAACTGTTTCCTTTCCAGTCCTGGTAGCTTTCCTCTCCTTGCTCTGCATGCTGGGGTGTCTGCGCATGGCGGAAAAGCATCAGAGACAGCTTGATGCTTCACTTTATTTTTAATTTTTTATTGCCAAGTTCACGCTTACAGTGTTTATGTTCATATCTGCTTATTGCATGCTGTTGACAGAGGTCTTAGTGGGAAGTCCCTGCCTTTCCTTAGCCCATTGCAAGTTTTTATTGTACGTAAATACCGAATTTTCTGTGTTTACTGAAATTGTTGTATATTTTTCTCCTTGAGTTTGTTAACATGGAGAACTGTAATTATGGACTTTTATTACATTAAACCAAGTTTGCATTTCTAGGAAAACTCCAACTCAGCCTAATGTATAATTCTTGTTGCTTTGTGGGTTCTGTCTGCTAAAATGTTGTTTGTGGCTTTTGTATTTATGTTGGTGCATGAGACTGGCCTGGAATCTTTCTGCTCTCCTATGCTTTTGTCTCATTTTGTTATGCAAGGGATTCAGGTTTCACAAAATGACTCGGGTGGGTGTTTCCCCATTGTCATGTTCTGACGCTGCTGGAGGACACCCATGCCGTGTTCTGAGTGCTAAGGGTTCACCCTAAAGTCACCGAGCGCTGCTTCCTTTGCGGGAAGCGTTTCAATGACAGGTTCTATTCTCTTGGGCTCACTGCAGTAGCTAGGTCTTTGTCTTGGTTCTACTTCCACATTGCTTTGAACTGTAGTCTCTTAATTTTTCCAAATTGCATTGGCACAAAACTGCTTATAATAGTCATTTGCTATGTTCTCCTATGTCGCTGCTTCTCTTCTTTGCCCTCTTTCACATTCCTTATCCTTTTATTTAATTTAAAAATACTCTTTTGGATTAGCTGTTTTTATTATTAATTTTTCGTAGTAAGGACCGAACTCAGGTCTTCCTTATGCTCCGTAAGCATTCTGCCACTGAGCGACATTCTGGTCTTTTGATGTTTTTTATTTTGAAAAGGCCTTGCCAAGTTACCTAGGCAGGCCTTGAACTTGCAACCTTCCTGCCTCAGCTTCCTGACTAGCTGAGGTTACCTTTGTCGTTTTAAAGCTCTATGACCAAAAGCAATTTTGGCGTACACGCACACATCACTGTCTACCACTGAGGAGTTGGGGCAGGAAGCTGGAGGCAGGAACTGAACCAGAAGCCATGGAGGAACAGTTTCCATTGTGTTTCTACACAGTGAGCTGTTGTGTTTCGCAAACAAGTTCAGCAAGCGAGCACCACTCCTTCACCTGTGCATTTCCTGTCATTGGGTAGTAGGCTCCCTGGGTGGTCAGGGTTAGACTGAAAGCGACAAGAAGATTTCTGGGATCATGAGCGCCAAATGTATAAACATGTGCACCTTTCTCTCTTGTACTTTAGGAAGAGAACGCAGGGTAGGTCCCATTAGCACCTGCTAATCAGGGTAAATGGGCCTCACACGTGGTAGATACTCAATCAGCACATGATAAGTGTGATGGTTTGAATGAAAATGGCCCTTATAGGCTTTTAGGGAGGGGCATTATTGGAGGTGTGGCCTTGTTGGAGTAGGAGTGGTCTTGCTGTAGGAAGTATGTCACGGGGTTGTGGGCTTTGAGGTTTCAGAAGCTCAAGTAAGGGCCAGTGTCACTATCTCTTCCTGCTGCCTCCTGATCTTGGCCTCCTGTCAGATGCAGAACTCTCAGCTACCTCTCCAGCACCCTGTCTGCTTTCATGCCGCCGTGCTTCCCACCATGATGATAATGGACTAAACCTCTGAACTGTGAGCCAGCCCCCAAAAAATGCTGTCCTTTATGAGATGTGCTGTGACCAAGGCAATAGAAACCCCAACGGAGACGATGAGTGAATACATAACTGAGCAGGGTATAAGAACTATGTCCATGCCCTTCAAGGGGTAGCACAGGAGCTTCTGCAAGGAGCGAATGCTGACTCACAGTGCCCATTAAGATGAGTCTGCCTTTGTCCGCTGCAGAAGTATGAGGTCCGTCCCCAGAACCACACCCATGTCACCAGGAGTGGACCCCAGGGGAATGATGGGGAGTGTGCACTGCCCTCTCTGTTCATAGAGAACACGGCTTAGGGAATAAGAATTTTCCTCCATTGACCTGAGAGGTAAGTGAGCCAGGCAAGGGGCCACTGAAGCATTACCAGCTCTTTGGGGCCACAACACACGCAGCTATTGATCAGCCTACTGCAACATCTGTCTGGTTTAAACCTGTTTTGCATTCTTACTGAGATGATTTCCTCATTGCTCACCCAGAGCTTAGTTATGCAAATGCTAAAGGGGAACCCATGGAGAGCCTTGAGACTGAGTTTTAAAGGGTATCTGGAGGGGAAAGGCTGGGACCCGGCTATAAGAGAATGCTATGGGAAGGGACAGTCTTGGGACAGGGACTATTTGAGTGTCCTCTACAAAGGGAAGGGGCTGGGACAGGGGCTACAAGAGAATGCTATCAGAAGCTTTTTGCTTACTCAGTCACCTCTCCCAACCAGATCATCTTTCCAGAGCTCATCTTTGCCAAATGGCGCTGTGTTTGAACAAAGATGTTCCCTTATGATTCTCCTGGACCAGTAAATAGCTATAGGGGAGATTTCTGCTTCTAGCCTTGGAGAACACTTACCAGAATTACCTACCTTCTGACATAATTGGAAACTGGCAAATTGCACAGCGTTTTTGAAACCTATCATTTTAGACGTTGAACAATATGTAACTGGAAGACTGTGGGATTCCTGAGCAAAGGGGAGCGGGTGGGGAGCTCAACCTTGGCCTGGATTCTTTCTCTGTAGTATCAGGAGTAGGCCACATCTAACAACTTTGCAGAGGTGAAAAATGATGCCTGGAGACGAGAGGCCGAGCCTTGCAAAATTTCTCAATACTTGAGAGAACGGAACGTCATAGAGAAAGCTCCAGAAAGGCGTACAGGCATTCCTTTGAGGCCTTGGCAGCTCAGCTTTGATCAGCACATGTATGAAGCTCATATGGGTGGTACAGCTTCTGAAAGTGTTACACCCAGTTTGAGAGCCCCCCAAAGATTCACAGGAATTTATTACAAGCTCGAGCCCGGGTGGCTGCCCTTTACAAAGACATTTGGGCAAGTGACCCCTGGCTCCTGGAGATCAAGGTTTTTAAAGGAACAAAAATGCCAATGGGGTAGTACAAGCCTTGGCATTACAGGATTGGGTAAGAGGAACAGAACGCAAGCAGGGTGGTCTCTAGGGAAGCTGACCATTAAAATGATTGGTCTATTTTTAAGCGCCAAGACTGCTAACGGTCGGGCCTAGCTACCTGGGAGACATCTGACCTCTAGTTCTTAGGAGCCATGTGACTCCAGTCATACCCTGAGGTTTATCTGGGTGGGGACTGCTGCTGGCCCATTATCTGAAAGGAATGTGGGACTTTGCCCTAGCCTCTGGGCTAGCCCTCTGCTCTGAAAGGAATGTGGTTTTGTGATTCTGCCCCAGCCCCAGGAATTAACTCTAACCTTTCAAAAGAAAACCTATGAAGAGACCCCACACTATTGTCTCCCCTATGACTTCCTCAAGGTCTCCCCCCAGGAGATTAAATGTTCTTCTAGAAAGTCCCTTTACTTTTTCTAGTTGGTGGAGAGGGATGAACAATAGGGATCCAATAGGCAGAACCCACCAACACTAAGTAGAGGGAGGAGAGGCATTCAAATTTGGTTGAGGAATGTGTGTTCTACAGAAGGTCTCAGGTGGGGAGTTTGGTTCTGTTCTTTTACACCCTGGATCTGTTAGAGAATGTTAACCTGATTTTTTTTTTATTATTTTTGTCATCAAAATCACTGAAGAAAATTGGGGCCAAAGTTTGAGACAATTGTCCAAAAATATATGCACGTTTGTTACTAGAAGTGGCTGCATTTGACTTCTGAACAGTGGGAAAGACAACAAAAGGTGTGTTATGTCCAGATCTCGGGGTCCCCAAAGACCACCAGGAGCTGGACAACATATACAAGAGCAAAGGGCTTTGTTTGGGCTTAAGCTTGGGATCTCCACTGTCACCAGCTCAGTGGATCAGAGAGCAGAGCCCCAAGCTGCATGGCAGGGTTTTTTATTGGGGTTTGAGCAAGGGCAGTGAATTTCCAGCTTAGCAGTTACATGATTGGGTGCTGTTCAGCAAGGGCAAGCTTGTCATTAACTAACATAACTAACATTAGGAAAGTTAGGTCTTTTCTTTCCATGAATGTTCTACCCAGATGCCCCACCCTGTGAAAAGATACTTTCCCATTCTTGTGGTTACCTCAAGCCTATTCCTTGGGTAGGGAACTTTATGGTCTTGTTCCTGGAATTGGTGACCTATGGCCTAATTCCTGGGACTGATGACTTTTTTTTTGGGGGGGGGGGGTGGCGGTTAGGCCTGATCCTCTCAGGTGGAGGGTGCTACCTTCTTCCAGGGCCTTGATCACACAGACAGGCTCACTATGGTATGTATAGGCAAGGAGGGCAGGCTACCATCCAGGCCTTTGGAAAAAGAAGGGAAAGCACACTGCCTTGATGGATTTCCAGAAACATCTGTTGATTGTTAGCACACTGCAGTGGCCCCCAGCAAACTCAGGGCATGAGGAACTTCCCTTTGCTGCCGTGTAGGAGCATCTAGGACTGTGGAGGCCAGACCTCTCCTCACAGGCTGCTATGGTTCTGTGCCTGGGATACTGCTGCCCAGGAACCTCACACTTAGTACTTAATTGTTGTTGGTTTGAATGAAAATGCTCCCATAGACCCATAGGGAGTAGCACTGTTGGGAGGCAAGGCCTTGGAGTAAGTGTAGCTTTGCTGGAGGAAGTGTGTCACTGTGGGCTTTGTGTTTCATTTGCTCAAGCCAGGCCTACTGTTTCTCCCTGCTCCTGCTGCCTGTGGATCCAGACGTAGAACTCTCAGTTCCTCTCCAGCACCATGTCTGCCTGTGTGCTGCCATGCTTCCAACCATGATGACAATGGACTAAATCTCTGAAACTGTAGGCTAGCCTTCATAAGAGTTGCTGTGGTCAGGAATTTTAATTCAGAACATGGTTGTTCTGGCAAAAGATCACATCTTCTAGGTCTGTGTGATCCCTCTGTAATATAAACACGCCTTTAGTCCAGGAGACAGAGGCAAGCAGATCTGAGTTCAAAGCCAGCCTGGAATAGAGCAAGTTTCAGGTAAAGAAAAGCTTAGGTCCAGGCATGGTGGCACATGCCTTTAATCCCAAACAATGAAGGTAAAGTTAGTTTGTAGAAGGAAGCACCCATGTTTGAAAGTGATTGAGTGGTGGAAGTCTAATTGAGTGGTGGAAAAGGTGACAAATCAGAGAAAAAGTTGACAGATTAGCATATGCCCAACTCTCACAAGGAGAGGAAGCTACAAGGGAGCTACTTAAGGGGCAATTCAGAGAAAGAGAGAGAGAGCAAGAGAGAGAGAGCAATTTTACTGGGACAGTGATAGAAAGACAGGTTGCAGAGAGAGAGAACACAGGTGAAGACTGAATGAGCTAGAGAATGAGGAGTCAGAAGATTAGAAAAGATTGTTGGAGTTAGTTTGAGGCCAAGCAGAGAAACTCAGAGGCCTAGAGTAAAGGTAGATTAAATAAGTTAGCTGGGAGAGGAGTTTGACCCAGAACAGCTGAGTTGAATCAGCCAGCCCAGACAAGAAAGGGTGAGCTTATTAAACAGTAAGTCTCAGAAGCTGAAAACATAGGCCTAGGTTAGATAGTACAGAGGCTAGAAGCTTCTTGGACTAGGCCTATGTTAGCAGAAGGAGTCAGTACGCCTCTGAGACAACAATTACAACAAGAGAATAAAAGTTCATTTTACAATCATGCCGTCTCTTCACAGCAATAGAAACCTTAACTAAGATAGACGTTGGTACCAGAGACTGGGGTATTGCTGTGATAAGCCTGACTATGTTTTTGTTTGGATGAATGTGGTCTTTGAGGCTTGGGGGCTTAAGTGTGCCTTAACTGGCCACACAAGTAGGAGCATGCATGGAAGACAGTGCTGCCGAGAGTGATTTGTCGGACTGGCTCAGAGGTTTCAGAGGAGAAGAATTTTAATATATGGCCTAGAGACTGTTTTTGTGATATTTTGATGAAGAGTGTGGATGCTTTCTGCCCGAGGCTAAATTGAAGAGTTATTGATTAACAGATTTGGCAGAGGGCATTTCCAAACATCCTAGCATTTACTGTGTTGTATTGTGCCCGATTCTTGAGACCTCAAAAAACCACCAGGAGTTGAGTCCATTGCAAAACACATGAGGATCTTTTTATTACAAGCTATAACTTGGGCTCACACTCTCACCTCCACAGCAGTTGAGAGCAGAGAGTGTTGTGCTCAGGGTAAGTGGTTGATTTAAATATTCCAGTCCCTCCCAGGGCACCCAAAGCAGGGGAATTCCTGCCCGGCAAGTGTCTATTGGTTGAAGCACAAAAGGGGATGTTGCATTTTGAACTGATTTGCTATAGGAAGGCCCCCAAACCATTAATGGTCTGGCTTCCTTTGCTTGGCTGTCCTAGGGGAGAGGGGCTCTCTGAGCCCTTTTCCTAGCAACTGTATCTCTAGTGGGCAGAAAAGAATGCAGTAAGGCTGGTTCCTCCCTGCAGGTGGCTGGACATGTCTCCACCTGTCCAGCCTTTTTTCAAGGTTTGTGCTTTAAACTTTAATTCAATAACCCAAAAAACTAAATTTTTAATTCTTTGGTCTCTCAGCTGCATGGCTATTAGTGGCCAGTTTCATGTATATCTATAATGAAAAGAAGCAAGGTGAGCAAGGAAAAATACAAAATGCACAGTTGGAGGAGAAAAGGAGTAAGTATGAACAGATTAAAGAAAAGCTGAGGCTAAGTGGAGTGAAAGGAGCGGTGACCTCAGAACACTATTACACCTGGCTAAGCCTCTAAAACGTGAAAAGGAATTTTAAAAAAATCTCAGGGCCAGGTGTATTCGTGCACACTTTAATCCCAGCACTTGGAAAGTGGAGGCTGGCGATCTCTGAGTTCAAGGCCAGCCTGGTCTACAGACTGAGTTCCAGGACAGCCAAGTTTGGGCACTGAAGGAAACCATTAAAAGCAGAGTTGGTGAAAATGTATTTGAAGAAAGGGGCTTATTCCAGTCCCAGCAGGCAGCAGAACTTGGCAGCTTCATCCATGTGGTTCTGGATTTAGAGTCAAGGATACCAGAGTTTATGGAATCTCCCTCCAACACTAAGGAAAGCCCCTGAGGCCAGGCTTGTGGCAGGGATGTCCCTGCATGAAGACCTAGAGAGCCTATTTTCTAAATCTGTGAAGGTGAAGCCTGGATTGCCTTGGAGGCCCCCACTGGTTAGAGATGCCATAGCTGTGGGATGCCTGCCAAGGAGAGCTGCTAGCAGGGAGTGGAACCAGACCAAAAGAAAGAAGTGTATTGCCGTCAGCAAAGCTGCAAGAGTTGGAAATCTGTAGAGCACTTTGACATCAGACATGGAGACGCAGAGTTTGGACTTTGCCCAGCTGGTTTTCAATCTTCCTTTTTGGTCCAGTATTTCCTCACTATGGTCCCCTTTGGAATGGTAATGTATATATCCTTTTGAAATGGTAATGTAAATTCTGTGCCATTATATGTTAGAAATATGTGATCTGCTTTTTCATTTTGATTTTACAGGGGATTACAGTTAAGAGATTGCACGAGTTTCAGGAGAGCCTTTGGCCATTGGACTTTTAAACAATGTTGAGACTGTGGGAGACTATGGGGACTTGTGAAGTTGGACGGGATACAGTTTGCATTATGATAAGGCTACAAGCCTTTGGGGGCCAGGGAATGAAATATACTGGTCTGGATGAAAATGCTCCCATAGGTTCATAGGCAGTGGCACTATTAGGAGGTGTGGCCTTGTTAGAGTAGGTGTGGCCTTAATGGAGGAAATACTGCCATTATGATAACAGACTAAACCTCTGACCTATAAGTCAGCTTCAGTGAAATGTTTTTCTCTGTAAGAGTTTCCTTGGTCCTGGTGTCTCTTCACAGCAATAGAACCCTAAGACTCCTTTCTTTTGCTGGGTACAAACACGAGCACTTCCTTTTGGCTGAGAGCAGGTGCAGCTTAAGACCATTCTCTCATGAATGGACCCCAAGGGCTGCTTGGAAACTGTTTTCTTTGGTGACCACCAAAACTGGCTTAAATGCCACAGTTCTGCTGTGGATGTCCCCTACACGTGCATGTGTTGGAACCTTGATTCATCAGTGCAGCAGTTCGGGAAGGTGTCTGGATGACATGGGCGGAGTCCTCATAGAGGGGTGCGTTTCCCCCAGAAGTCCCCTTCTCACTGAACTAGTTTAATGATGGTGGTTCTAGTTTGTTCTAAAGCAAGCCTGTCTGGCCTCTGTTGAACAGACCCATTTGTCCTCTTCCTTCTGCCATGAATTGAAACAGCGTGAGTCCCTTGCCAGATATGGCTGCCCAGTTTTGGACTTTGAGTGCCATAGCTCAACCCTTTTTCTTTATAAATCTACCTCATCTCAGGTGTTCTGTTACAGCAGCAGAACACAGACTAAGATGTACTCTGCAGGTATGATCAGTCTAGACATGTGTGTTGGATGTCTTCTGAAAGCACTAAGATGGCTTTGCAGCCATCTGTAAATTCTGACAGCCCTCACGGGAAAGTCATCAGATTGCCTTACCAGCCCTCTCCACAGTTTCTGGGTTTTCATGATAAAGAATATGAAGAACTACGTATCAGTGGCATCTTTCAAATGTTTGCTTTATTGAAATTCTTTCTTACAAAAAGTCTGAAGTATTTTAGGCCTGGTTTCCATTAGTCCCTGAAATACAGTCCACGGTCATTTCCATGTCCTCATAGGTCGGTCTGTAAACTAGTCAGCTTCTATTTTTGCGGTTAATATACTTTTCAACATTGCTTTTGTAAACATAAAACCAGACTTCTGTTTCCCCCATGTAAAGACCAAGTGAGAAAGTTACCCGAGTCTTCATCATTGGGGTAACTGGATTCTTTCCCAGAATTCTCAAAGTGTTGTTTAGGCACTTTTAAAATACCCATTTTTTAAAAAATATGCCCTTTAGTATGTCTTTTCAAACATAACCGTGTGACGTGCTGAGCTATGTGATAAGGAGCGCTGATACGGGTGTACATACACTGGCTCTGGGAGAAGATGCATGAGTACATGCATGTGATGTAAACATAACAGTTGGTCAGATCAGGAGCACAGTAGTGAGTAATGCGTATTGCAAGCAAGAGTGACCAAGATCACATGTTGGCTTAGTGGCCAGCCAGGATCTTTGCGGGAGGGGGACTACATCAGAAGGTACCTAGGTCTTCCTGACCCCAAGGAGGATAATGCCCGCCCCATCGGGCATGTGATTGTGTCTGTGACAGGTCCGCCCTCAGTCGCTACCCTTTAGCTCCCCCGGTTCTAGAATACATGTACCATCTGGTTCAACATCCTCCTCCTCATCATCATGTCAACAGCAGAACGTGTTCCCTTTGTAAGCAGGAGATGAGTGCAGCGCACAAGATTGAAGAGGCCCAAGGTGTCTCATTTCCCACGGGGAAGGTTATAGGGCAGTCACACATCTTTCTGCCCTTTAGAGGTTTATCAGGATTGTGTTCCTCGGATCACAGGATTATATTTCAAGAGGCCTGGAAGGTATGATGTCACCAACAGCCCTGAGACACAGTCTCTAATAACTGATGGGCTCAGGTTAATGGGAATAGCTCCCATGACACCCTTCAAATCAGCACTTCTGTGTGGGTGTTTGACTTAGAACCCCATCATGTCTGATCTTACACGTTTGCTGTAGGATTTGGGGTATACATCTTTCTAATAAGCAATGTCTACAGCTCAAGCTTATTGCTCAGGCCTAACAAGGGCCTGACCATAACACCAACGTCCATGAGGGAGCCTGGTCTCAGTCTCGGTCATTCTTGGTCTTCTAACTTGGAAGCCGGATGGATGGGCCAGGTGAGCACTACCTGGAGACAGGGTCCTGCCCCGAGTGACCTTGCCTTGTATTAACACAGCAAAGTGGATAAGTGATTTCAGCACCCAAGATACGGTACTTGTCCTCCTCCCTCCCCAGCTCCAGCCGGGTTTCTTCCGGTGACTGGCATTTTCTTTTGTCTCCCATAGCTGACTTCTCCTCTGCCCTTTCGTCAAACTAACATATAGTGTGAAGAGGCAGAGGAGAAGAGGGGAAACAGAGTCATGAAGGGTTTCTACTTGCTGGGGAGGTGGTTGGTTAAAACTCTGGGATTTGAGAATTATCTGCAAAGTAAATGACCCACAACAGTCCCCGCCTCTGTCGATACTCTTGCCTATGACATCATATTAGCATCAATCTGTAACCAAGAGAGCAAAGGGAACATGGATTCCCAGGCCCTGCGGATGGTCTTCAAATTGCTGAGCACACTGTTGGTTCAACTGACCAGGCCTCCCATGTAGAAACTTTGGTGGAAGGGAAAGACAGAATGTAGGTCCCGCTGAGCACTTTGGAGCAGTTTTCCTGGAAGGAGGGTAACACCAAGTCACCGTGGAACCAGAGGAAGGCCAACCGGAAGCAGGGGTCGGGTGGTGTTGGAACAGGCGTGAGCCATGATTAGGTAGCTCCAAGCAATCCCCTACCCCAGAGACACAGGGGTGCGGCTCGACAGCAGTGCCCTGGCCTTGGGCTGTGGCCACTTTCAGAGTGTGGTACAGGTCACCCCAGCATCCTCAGCGTGCCCGCAGTTTGTCACTCCCCATTTGGAGAACTGGCAGTGGAAGATGGAGCTCTCGGTGCCCTTGCAGTTCACATCATCCATCCAAATCCTCCCTGTGCCTGTGAAGAGATGCAGACACAGCTTCTTAGCAGTGATCTGGGAAGCAGGAAGGAGGAGAAAAGGGAGTGTGCCTGTAAATGACACCACCACGGCCTTGGCTGTCCCTTAGGTACACGGTCATGTTCACTCTCTGCTCCACCGAGAATGCCTCCTTATTTATAGGCTTAGCCTCCTATAGGTAGAATGACAATAACAGATGGTATGGGTGTTTGTGTCTTGTATGAAGCAGGCCTTACAGTTATGAACCTCTGTGATCCTCACCATTATGCTTTGGGATGGATAGTAAGATACACATTCTGTAAGTGAGAAAGCTGAGGCTCAGAGAGCAATTGGTTCGTGATCACACATCTTATAGCTAGTGGAGACTAATTTGAAACTTAAATCTTGCTACCCATCCAACTATCCCCAGGCTCACACTGGATACCCTACTCACCCTACCTCTGAGATATAGTCTCTTGAAGCCTTTATGAATGAACAGTTTGGCAAAGTCCAGTCAGAAGTGTAATGTTGTACAGACCCTGAATTACCCAGTGGCCGAGAACTGAGTTTTGTAGTGCCAAATTGCTACATGGTCCCATTCTGTGAGCCCAAGATCCCATGGTACCAGAAAGATAAAGGATTCCCAAATTTACATTACAGTCAGACACCCTCAAACGGTAAGTCATTAGGTTAGCAACTCAGACAAAGAGTCCCTAAGCCTTGCAACCAGCCTTGTCCACCCAACTGTAATGGGTCATTCTGCTGGTCTGAAGGTGGCTCTACATTGGAGAGCCTGGTGCTTTAACAGGTTGTCACAGAAGAGCATCAGAACCTTGAATGGTATGAACTTGGCTTCCTTCTGTGAATATCAGGGTTAGGGAAGCCGGGCTAGCTTTCCAGGGCGAATACAAGGCTTGCCTAGCAGTATGTGGGAAGACGGGAGCAGGCTGTGCCAACCACCCCACGCTCCTACTGATGAGCAGGGCAGCGGGAAGGTGGGGGGTGCTGTGGGTTCCTTATGTTGATGGCTGTGCACTGGATTCTGATGCCGGGGCCTTCTAGAAAGATGACTGACTTCATGACTCCCATGGAAGCAGAAGCTTTACTATCCAAAGTGAGGCCTCGACCATGGGTGTTTGTATCACCAGAACTTGTAAGCTGCCCTGTCCTGCTAAGGCAGAATCTGCATTTTTCACAGAGGTTGAACTCTGCAATTTCATAAGCCCTGGTAACAGAAGCAAAAGCCAGGCTATGCCCGCGGGTCTGGCTTCAAACCAGGGCTCAGCACCTTTGGGGGGTGGGGTGGGGGTGGGAGTCAGTTTTCAAAGAGAGAGCAATGTCCCAGGATATGGGACTTTTCCTGTGAACCTTGGTAAGCTCTGGTCAGACCTGGACTGCTGGCCGCCTCAGCATTCTTCCTTACTTGTTAGGTATATGATGTGTACTATAGTTTGAATCTGAAGTGCCTCCCTCCCAGGGTCCTGTTCTAAGCATTCGCTTCCTTGTGTTGGCTCTGTTTGGGGAGGCTGTGGCTCCGTTAAGAGGAGGGACCTATTTATCAAAAGGAAGTAGCTCACTACAGTGAAGACTTAGAAAGTTACACCCACCCTAGCCTGCTTCTGAGTCTACTAGAATACCTCCCACTGCTGCTAGTAGCGTCTGTCACCATGGTTTCTCTCCCAGGATGGGCTGCTGAAACCATGTGCTAAAACAGTTATTTCCTTCCCTGAGTTGTTTGTGTATGGTATTTTGGTCACGGTAATAAGAAAAAGAGTGAATACAACAAAGGGGCATAAAGTACAAGGTTGAAGGTCTCCCACCAGGCTCCAGCGTGACTGGCCGTGTCACGCCACCGTTGTCTGTGAGATGTTTCTATATTGGGAAGGGCTTTGGTGTCCATGAAAGCCTACAGGAGAAGTAGCTCGGGAATTTGACCCACAACCGACCTCCATATTGTAATCTCCCCCGAAGCCAGATGGTCCCTCTCTTTTCTTAGTGGAATCATTGAGACTATGAACATCTTCAGTTCTGTTAGATCTGTCCTATGACATCCTTTTACAAAGAAGCTCGAGGGAAAGTCTGAGCCACGGTGCTATTGACTAAACCAGCTACAAGAATTAAGCCGCTTAGACCTGTTCCATGGAGATTCTCAGTGCCCTCTATCACAGGATTGCCGTGCAGTAACGCAAGGACAGAACAAGGAGGAGAGGGCTCCTTCTGCTGTCTGCTGGGACCCTGTCTTCACCAGAGCATCCCTCTGGCTCTGACACAATAAGGCCTTTGAGGCACAGCTATAACTCGCAGATTAAACGGTCTCCTGGAAAACACATCACTTCACAAATTACCCAGGAAAAGGCGGCAGGCTCAAGAGCGCCCGCTGCATTAGTCACACCCAAAGCAAATAAAGGGGACGAACAAATAAAGAACAGGCCCAAGGCCGCCCATCCCAAATGCTTTTGCAGGATGTGGACACTGTAAGCACAGCCTGGGGCTCTGCCAGGATGGGCCGGTGTCCAGCCTCGGGAAGGCCAATACGCTTGGAGTGGGGTCATCTCATGAGGAGCCCCAAACTGCTGCTCTCACAAGTGTGTGGGGCTGTGCTAGGGAAGGAGCAGATGTACATCCTTCACCCTGTGCCACAGAAGCCAGTGCTCTGAGGAGCCAGGGACTCATTGCACCCTGTCATTAGAATAGTCCTCTGGCTGCACAAGGCGAGTTCCCCAGGACCCGCCTGGGAACTCATTAGGACTTTAATCTCGCCCCAAGGTGATCCAGGGATCTGATCTATGAAGGTTGAAGGTGCCCAGTCATTCATTCAACAGGTAATCTGAGGGCCTGCTCGACACTCAGCACTGTTCTGTGCATTTGGAATCACCCAGGGAACAGCACGGGTGACAGAGACTTCCAGAGTGTACGCAGGAGCTAAAGTGTGTGTCCATGATGAGCCGACGTATCAGAGGGCCTGGGACGCTCCTTCCAGGAGACAAAACTGAGCTGCCTCTTACAGCTGCTGGGGAATAATAAGGTTTGGAGATGGGGGGGGAGGGACAGGAAGCAGCATCCGGTGGCCTCAGAAGCGCAGTAGACACCTGTGATAGAAACACCCTGTGACAAGTGGGGAGTCATAGGAAGTGGCCTAAGAAGGGCTGTGGAGTAGTGGTGCGTACTTGAAACCCCTTCACTTGGGGGAGCTGAAGCAGGAGGATTGCAAATTAGAGAGTAGCCTGAGATACAGAGTGAGGCCAAGGCCACCTCTGTCTCAAAGAACAATTGGTGGAGGGAATTAATAAGAAGGGCTTTGTTGCTAATTTGATCCCAAGAGCAATAAAGGCCCACTGAAGTTTCAGGAAGGTGCTAACAATAGCAACTGTTCATTTTAGGCCGATTGCTGGCAGCTAGGGAAGGCAGGCCCAGGCACCAGTCTGCAGGCTGTAGTAAGAAATGGCAGCAGCTCATAAAAGCTCAGAGTTGGACTCAGGGGGCCTTGGACTGACAGCCATCTTCATGCAACAGATAACAGGCAGAGATGGGCAATGGTGCCTGCAAGATTCGAACTACTCGACACGTACAACCTCATCTCACACCCGCTGAGTTGAAGCTCAGCAAGGTTAAGAGATTTGCTCAAGGGTGTAGCCGGGTCAGTGAGGAAGAAGGGGAGGAGAAAGACTCAAAAGACCCTGGAGGGGTGGACGTTGCTAGAATCTGTAAGACTTGGTGATGGGGCAGATAAGGAGTTGGTGATAGGGTGGAAAAGTCCAGGGCCTGGTTTGGATGGAGTCTACCACAAAATGGTGCTGTGGGCCTGACCGAGAGAGGTAAAGGATTCGATGGGAAGAAAGTGACCCCTTTGACAGGTGTATGAAGTGTCTGAGTGGCGTTCTCTGGGAGGTAACTGGATACTGAAGGGTCTGAGGCTCAAGGGAACATTTCAGGGCAGAGAGAATGATCTGGGTCAAGATTGAAACCCCACATGTAGAGATGGATTCTAGAGACAGTCTGCAGGTTGTTAGGAGGAGGAGGAACAAGAGGAGCAAGTAAAGGATCAAGAACATTTCAAAATAAAGAGGTGTGCCAAGAAGGGCTTGGAGTGGCACAAGAGGATTTTGGCGAGGCTGGAAGGAGGAATGGGTGTGTGCCCCGGACAGCAAGGTAAGACACACCCCAGAGGGGACAGATAGAGACAGACAGTGCAGCCTCTGGGAGACTGAAGAGAAGGAGAATCTGGAGAGACAGGCAGGATCCTAGTGTGAATAGTCCTATGGGGAACCTTGTCGTAAGTCTACCCATTGCCAAAAGAGTTGATTCCCCTCTCCCAGCTCCCAGGGGCCTCAGAGTTCTCACCATGCTGGCTAGAATACTCTCAACTGTGTACGTGTGCTGAGAACTAGGGTTTATTTGGCTCTGTGCCCTGGACCTTGTGCTTAGCATCTGGCTCATGGAATGTGTCCTGACATTTCTTGTAGAAAGACAGAAGAGACAGAGGGAAATGCAGACTGGATTGGAGGCAATAGGCTCAGCTAGACCTCAGCTGTGTCAAGCTCCTCCTTTACCCAAACCTCTGTTTTCCAGTGTGTGCCCATCAGTGACTCTTGGCCAGCCTATCTGCACAAGGTTTGACTAACATGTTAGATAGCTCAGTGGATTATGATGGGAGGTAGCAATGCAAATTTGATACATCCATGAAGGAAGTCCATTGACTGGCTAGAGGAATCAAGTGACTAGTTGGAGACACATGATGTAAAAGTCAGGGCCAATGAATGGCCAGCTACAAACCCATTGGATGAATGGCCCAGCCCCAGGAGCCATGTGGCTCAGGTTAGGCTACCCGACAGTAACTTAGGGCTTTAATTTAAGACTATGAAGAACTTCAAAGTAGCTAACTACTAAAGCTTCCTCAAAAGAGTTTATGGTTTTCTTTTTCATTAGGAAGGAGTCTCAAATACAAAGGTAATGATGGGGGTTGGGAAGATGGCTCAGAGGTTAACAGCACTGGCTGCTCTTTCAGGGGTCCTGAGTTCAACTCCCAGCAACCATATGGTGGCTCACAACCACCTATAATGAGATCTGGTGCCCTCTTTTGGTGTGCAAGCGTACATGCAGGCAGAACACTGCATACATACAGGAAGGAAGGAAGGAAGGAAGGAAGGAAGGAAGGAAGGAAGGAAGGAAGGAAGGAAGGAAGGAAGGAAGGACAGAAGGAAGGAAGGAAGGAAGGAAGGGAGAGAAAGAAGGAAGGAAGAGACAGAGAGAGAAAGAAAGAAAGAAAGAAAGAAAGAAAGAAAGAAAGAAAGAAAGAAAGAAAGAAAGAAAAGTAACAGTGGTTCCTCATCTTTCAAAGGATAGCAGATAGTATGGAAGCTTTCCTTGGACAACAAGGTTAAAACCAGCACACAGCTTTAACAGGGACAGTGGTTCTCGCTCCTGGTGGTTGCCTCTGCATTTCTAAACTCTTGGATTTCCCTGTCTGCTCTGGCCCTTCAGTAGAGAGGCCAGGATGTAGGAGTTTTGATCAGGTGGCCACTCATCAGGTGGTGCCATGAACCAACATGTGACCGGAGTCTTCAGATGACCTCCAGAGCAAGAACTGCAGCAGCTTATCATGGCAGTTGTGAGGAGCAGAGGCCCTCAGGGACAATCCATTTAGCCGCATAGAAGAGGACAGGCCACCCAGCCTCTTTCTTCATGCCGCGCTAGGAATCCCTGTAACTATTTTAGCTCAGAAGAATGGAAAGCCGACGTCTTGGGCAAGATAGTAGGCGGGTCTGGCACCGCCCCACACCCCCAAAGCCACAGCTGCCACTCACAGGTCACCAGACACACCTGATAGCTGAGTGTGACGTGATCAGCTCAAACCCTAGTCCTCCCCGCACCAGAATACAGGTTTTCACAACAGTCGATTGGATCCCAGGGGCCTGGGCTGGAAAGCAGCCCACAGTCTGTAAGCCCCTTTCCCAGACAAGCACACCAAGATGCAGAGTGGAGAGGGGGCAGGCCCAAGTGCACGCAGCTGAGGAACAGGGCACACGGAATTAAATGGAGGAGCGATCCTCTGATCCATGCACTGGGCACTGTTGTTTCAGGTTCAAGTTGGCCCAAGTTTCTTCATGTTAAAATTCTAGAGAGAAAGTGTTTATAAGTATGAGGGGTGTCCTGAGAACAGGAGTGAAGGACGGGTGCCCCCAGAGCACAGCTGGCTATGTCACATGAAGGTGATGCAGGCTTTGGGGAAGGAGAGCAGACCTAAAATCCACAGCTCTCTTCCGTGTTGTCCAATCTGTACCTTTCCTCCCCTTCCTTACCTTGCCCAAAACGAGCTGTCCGGTACACCTCCTCAACACCGTGGAAACCCAGCATTCGGCACACCACGTCCCCATCCTTCTTGTCCCAGCCATCATCACACACCGTGCCCCAGCGACGCTCGTGGTACACCTCCACTCGGCCCTCGTGTGGGCCAGAGCCGTTCACCAGGCGAATCATTGTGAAGTCCATATCACCTGCCAGGAGAGTCACCGTTAACACTGTCGCTGGACACCCAGGGCCAGACCCCGCATCCGGAGTGACCATCCCTCCACACAGGGAGGAGAGAGCGAGGGCTCAGGACCGAGAGGTCACAGTGTGTCGTTCCCACCCTTTTGTCTGTCTTGCTTTGCTTTGTTTTGAGACAAGGTCTTGTGTAGCCCAGCTTGCCCTGGGAAATGCTTGAATTATGGGTGTCTGCCACCACACCCAGCTTTCTTCTTGCTCTTTGTCAGCTTCCTTCTTGCCAACTGATTTCTAAAAAGAGTTTCGAGTTCACAGCAAAACTGGCTAGAAAGATCTCTTCTTGGGATTCAGTGAGTTTCATTCCTGACCAGGCAACCAGCCACCCCTGACAGTTACTGAAAACCCATCTCCTGCCAGCACCCAAGGGAGGCTGAGGGGCAGTGGGAGAGCATGGGGACCTGGAAGAGGAAGCTGTTGTGGAAAGGTAGAACCCAGAGGCCATATATAACCAGGGTAACTCCCTGGCAACAGTAAGGAGGAACTGGTGACACCAAAATAGGCCAGAGGCTTGACCTCAGCTTGGCTACAGGTTTTCCCAGACCTGCTTAGCTCAGATCACTTGAGAGTGTTGTTCAGTGAGGCTGAGAACAGAAGCCTCCATGTGGGCTCGGAGGAGGCAGGAGGAAGAGGCTATGGGTTCCGGAGCTGACCAGGCAGCAGTGAGGGGCAGGTCGGCAAGAGAAAGAGCTGGAATGTGATGGATAGTGAGGCTATTTTCAGTCACTGACTTAGCTTCTGTGCTTTGCCCAACCTGGCTTCATTCTGGTCCTTTGCTCATGAAACAAACTACCAAGCATCTGTTAGAGAACAGTGGATACACACATGAGCAAAGGATGTGCCTTCATGAAGTTGACACTGGAGGGGCAGAAAACAAACAAACAAAAAAAGAGCCTGGAAAACAAGCTGTAGAGCCAGATGTCATGGCACACATCTGTAGTCCCAGCTCCTGGGAGGGTGAAGTAGGTGTATCATTAGCTCTTAGGCTAGCCTGGGCTACACTGTTCTCAATATATGTATTTATAATAGCATTAAGTGTAGAGATAGGGACGGAAGAAGGGAGTAGAGGGTGAGAAAGGCACCATCTTAGAAGTGTAGACAAGGAAGTAGGTGGAGCAAGGTGAGGTGACACCTTGAAGGATGAACATGAGAGAATGAAGAGAGGGGCCATCTTGGAAGCTAGGCAAGGAAGGGACTGAAGAGTGAAGGAAGGAACCACATTTTAAGTTAGACCAGGAAAGAGAAAGGAAAGCCTGGAGAGGTGGTAGCTCATAAGTGTGGTCCAAGCAGGGTGTGAAGAATGAAGGGAGACACCTCACTGGAAACAAGACAGGCAAGGAGTAGGAAGTGGGAAGAGGCGCCATCTTGGAAACATGGCCAAGGAAGGGAATGAGCAGTGAACAAGCAGATGGGAGGGAGGATGTGGAGATGGAAAAGCCCTCTTGCATAAAATGCCGCCCTAATTCGCTCCAGGCCTCGGCTGTAGGTGTCTCCATCTCTCAGACAGCCTCCCCTAGTCCCACATCTGGCCTTTCTCCAGACATATTTATTCCTTTGTATGATGATAATTGCCTTACTTTCTCAGGTGATCCTGTTATATGGTGCAGTGTCAGCGACACTGAGGTATCCACTGTGTTTAAAATGAAGGCATCCAGATATGAACAAACTCCCTTGATAACACAGAACCTGGTGAATGCACTGGTCGGAGTCCAGGGTTTCAGTTGCAGACTGAGTGGAGAGTCCACCACCAGGGAATCTCAAGGCCCTGATACTCAAATTACATCACTGCCCCACAATTACCCAAGGCAGTTCTAGGTTCCAGACCCTAAACTCGGATTACTGTACCATGAGTTCACATTCCTCTTGAGAGAACAGGGATGCAGCCTGTCTTGGATTTTAGTGGGTGCTAAGAAAATCTGGAAAATGTCATTGAGATGGTGACGTGCTTGAATTCCCAGCAGCTCTCAGTGCACACGGAAGTGACAAAAGCAAACGTGGAAGAAAGGAAATTTTTACTAAATTGGAAACATGGTAACCAAAATAATGGGATTCATAACATCACCTTCAAAGATGTCACTGGCCCGTGGCCTATACACCATGCAGAGTCATGGGTCCCTAGTAGGACAGACCTCCCAGATAGCACCACATTGGCCTCGGAGGCTTAAAGGAGAATTAGTATCCATAGAAAGTGATACACTAGGCAGTGTCACCCCACCCAGGCCTGCATCAGTTCAAGTACTAAAGAGCCTGTTCTTTGTCACTTGTCTCCTCAGGGATGCTTGCCAAGGTGAACCACCATCTGCCCATAGGGTCAATAGATGCTGCATGTCCCCAAAGGGTGACAGTGAGTCTGAAAACTGTCCCCTCCCCTGGGACTCATTCAGAATGATGGCCCATCTCATTCTTGCCACGTCTCAAAGATGACAGCAAGCTGTGTTTCTTCACAAGCCCTTTCCCCCCCCAACAGATCTCGATTCCGTTTTTAACCTTCTTGCAAAATATATACAGAGGGTTTCCTGGCTAAAGTATAGACGGACCCAATTCAGAGACCTCAGTTCAAGAGGCAGTTCCTTGAGCGGTCCTTAGCCCCCTTGGCCTGCAGAGGAGCATGGAGGCTACAGAAGAGGCAGCGCCTTTCCCAGGCTTGAGGGGTAAGGCTACTCCCATCCACGTATTTGGGGAGTCACCAAGCCTTCCACTGAGTATCTGTCTCTAGCCCAGCCAGGTAGAATGGAGTATCTTGCTTAGCAGTTTGTATTTTCTGTGGGTAGAGGGTTTCAACTGGGCTTCCTCCCAGAAGTTTCTGCCCCAAGGTAGAGTTTTCCTACCAAACGGTCACCCAGAAATCATCCAGAAATGCTCCCACTTCATATTTAGTATGTCAGCCCCCACTTAACTGGACTGGGTGCCTGAGAGGCAGCCTCAGCTGGTGCTATGGTTTGGACTGGAAATATCCCTGCAATGTATTTGAATACTCCTGAGCTGGAGGTGCTCTTTGGAAAGTTTTGAACTCTTAGGAGGCAGAGCTTCTGGAGGTAGCAGGAAACAAGTCTGGAGGATGTCTTGCTCTCCGTTTCCTGGTTACAGGGACAATGTGACCCCCTTGCTTTGCTCTCCTGCCACCGTGCATTCTCTACCATGGCTTCCCTGCCATGCCTTTCCATGGCTGGAAAACCCCGGGGGCTTAAGCAGTTGTTCCTCACCTGGAACATGGAGGACAAGGGATGGTTATCCCAACTCGACACTTGGTCCCTGACTCTCGGCTCACAGCTCCTGGGCAGAGCTTTCTGTCTGTACCCTCCACCTTCCCAAACTAAGCTGACATTCCCAGATGTCCACAGGGCTGGGTCTCAGTTCTTTTCCCTGGGGTTGGGGATTGGGGACCCCTATGACACCTGGGGTTAGAGGATTTTCCCTTTTATGCTGAGAAGCCTGCAGTCATCTGGGGCTTAGCATCACTGCTTGGAAGAAATCCATAAAACACCCAGGACAGGGCATGGGTCCCTGGCAGCCATGTGGCCTCCTGCACTTCCAAGGGCTTATTGTTTCACCTACAAGTTTCCTGGGGTATCAGTGGTTCTGATCTCTGCTCATGCTACCTTGCTACCCCAGCTCCTAGAAACTGCCTCCTGTTCCCTAACCTGCTGAACTGTTCTTTCCCAGCATTACTATGGTCCTCATCCATGCTCTGAAGGAAGCTCCAGGGTTCCCACACCCAGACCTGCCTCCTCAGTTAGGAGGGAAAGGGACAAACTCGGGATCAGGCTGTGAGAAAAAACAGGGGATTTGGGCTAGGAAGCTCTGCATTTCCTGAGGCTGTGGATGGCTGCAGCATGCTACAGCCTAGCTGTGGGCTTCAGACATTCTATCACGTAGCGCATGGAGCTATTTCAGTTAATGGTGACACAATCACTGGGCTTTTCCAATCATCACAAATGACAGCGAAGCATGGGATTTGCCAGCTGGCCAAGATTTCGAGATGATGCGGTGCTCACAGGAAGTACCACCGGAGACCCAGAGAAGTGATGTGACTTATCCAAGCCGTGTCCTGTGAGTAGGAGAGCTGAGGTCCTCACTGGGTGCCTAACCTGAGGCCAGTGCCGAGCTTGCCCTTTCTCAGAATCCTACAGTCTTCCTGAGATCTGGGCTGGTTCTACTGACCTGCCTCACGACTGTGATGGAGCAGAAGCATGAAAAAAGGTACTTTAATTACCCTGGGGCTATCATGCGTTTTCTAGAAATTCACAGAAATGCAACAGCGTCCCCAGAGTCTTATGGGTGAACCATGATGGCTGCAACACCCTTGCAGGGCACAGATTGGCTGAGTGATGTCGGAAGTGAATGCACTACTCTGCTAGGCAGGGCAAGGACAAGCCTTGGAGGAAAGCCCAGTGAGTCCGTCCATCTCCTGTGCATTAACTATTCATTTCTTATAATATGTTGGTGTGTGCCTTTCTGTTTCCAACCGTTCATTTAGTTCTCCATCGAGATTCACCTCTGGAACTCCCAACCACATTCCAGGGTTAGAATGGTTGCCAAAGGGGAGTGGAAACAGAAGTATTGTCTTTCACCTCGAGTCACCAATAGATGAAAAAAAGAAGACCATGAGGTGCCAGAGGTGGCAGGGGACTCAGGGACTCCCCTCACACCCCATGCAGAGATGAGGAAACTGAGATTGAGGAAGCAGTTGTTCCTGGGAGGCCAAGCCCTTTTCCTGGAGCTCTGTTTCTTTCTTCACTCCTGACACCGGATCATCATACCATGGGAAGCTGGTGGATGGTTAATATTGGTACCCAGGCTCAGGAGCTGCCACGCCTCAGACCCAAGAGCTCTGCCTGCGATTGCTCTAGGACTCTCTCAGCCTCAGGCTACACTCTGAGCAGAATTCTTTTTCCCCGTGGCAATAGCTACTGCTGTTTGAATCTGTTCAGTACCCTGTCGTTACTGCCAATTTGACTTTGCCGATGAATGTGGCAAGGCTGTGGTATTTGATAAACCGATCAAGGAGTGTGTTGTGCCCACAGCCCATGGTACTTCCTTAAATGTGAGAAAGGCCCAGAAGGTCTGTTTAAGCGCAGAACTTCTGTCCAAGCCACTGTAGTGAAAAATTCCAGAATCACTGAAGAAAATGAGCTGGGGAATGTGAAGAGGGGGGAGTGGAGGCAGGAGCCAAAAAAAAAAAAAAAAAAGGCTGAGAATCGGGAATTGGAGTCACTAGGCCATGTCTGAGATGAGACACGAGCTGACCCCTTACTTACAGCAGTGGGCCCAGAGCAGCTTTGGGTCCCAACAACCCCTCAGATAACTCCCAGAAACATCTGAAGAGAACAGAAAGGGTCCGGGGATGGGAGGGGGTAAGATATGCCACACCCATCTAATGACCAACTGGTAACCTGCCTCTGAGGGTGTCATTGTGAGAAGAGGTTTGCATAAAGCCTACCAGGATTCCTCCTGTGGCCCTGTGGAGTAGAATGGGCTGGCTTGGAGTGTTGGCGCCAGTGGCCAGCACCATCTCTGGACACATAGGTAGAATGGGTGGCAGTGAGGAAAACGCCTAGAACATCAGACATCGTGAATTTTGGCAGGCCAATCAGCACACACCCGAGTTATCTCTGGGCATCTCCTTGCGCTGCTGAGGACCGCTTGCACAGCAGGGCCTCCAGCAAGCCAATCTGTGAGGATCTCCTCGCTTCCCCTTCTTTCCCCAGTTTCTGGCTCCTTGGCAGGCTAGGGGAGGGAGTTGGGGGCGGCGTTGGTGTGCGGAAGCCTGGCTCCTGCTGTCAGCAACTCTCTGCACGCTAATACAAACTGGATGTGATTTGCTAAGCGAGGCAGTTCTGGAATGATGTAGGAATTCTGCACCGTGGTCCAGGCCATTTTTGGGCGCCTAACAGCCCTTATAAATGTAACGTGTGGGGATTCTTCTCTCAAAGCGAACATCGCTTTGCTCTCACTATCCTGTAAACACTCACGTAGGAGAAGCAAGATCTTGGGAAAAGAATCTGGATCTGGGTCATGATTCCCTGAGCACTGGGTGGGAAGTGGCCTTGGCCTCGGCCCCTCCCCTTGTCCCCACCAGACTCAGATCCCTAATCTTTCCACGAGCCTGACAGCTGCTCACCCTGCCTCTGGGCATAGGAGGGAAGGCACCGTATCTCTTGGGAATCCATCCTAGGACTTTCAAACCAGCATCTGGTTTCATGTCTAGGGTGTTGACATCCCTGGCTGTCCCTGGCATTTCCTCAGACACAGGCTCCTTTACCTCGTTTGTATGTCCCGTTTGGGGTTTTGTGACTTTTACTGGGGGGGGGGGGGTAAACTGTGAAATATCTTTCTGCTCTCAGCATAACTGAGCAAGTTGCTCCATCCTTCTGCCCTGGGGGCAGATCTGAGAGGGTCATGTAAATAGCCAGTAGTGGCCATCTCTCAAAACTGGTTTCCTGGCCGAAGTAGCCTTGGAACTCCCAGCATGCCTTGGTCTTGGATGGCTCAGAGCTGTCCTCAGACCCAACCACATCAAAGTCCAGTCCTGGGCATATCACTGTGGGAGTTTTCAAGTGAAGCAGGAGCAGCGCAGGGGCGGGAAGTCTGTCCCCTGACCACCCTGAATGCCAGGTGCCATTCGAAGTACTCCATGCGTATATCTTACTGCCACGTCACATCTTACATATATCTTACTGCCACGTTAGTTGTTACAGCTTTCCTCATTCAACAGAAGAAATGGGCCCAGAAGAATCAAATGATTTCCCCATGGTCACACAGCTGCTACAGGGTGCTCAGAGCACTAGCCTGTCTTTATGCAAACAGTGTGAGTCTTGGGCTGAACACTGATGGTCACCGTCTAACAGCAGCCTTCTCCAAATGTAAGGTGCTTTCTCTCTGTGTAGGACGGTCCAGCAGGGTCTTCAGCACTTGCTGTCCTGAACTACGGGGTCTGAATCTTAGACTTGAAGCCTGCCTGACCTCACCCAGGAATCAGCGGGGGAGATTTGAAAGCCTCCAACACAGGGGCAATTTTGAACAGTCTGGGGTAAGCTTCCCTGATGGGTGCTTTTCTACCCCCTCCGTCATTGGAACTATGGAATTATCACACAGCGATTTCCTCCCCGGCTCCCTATGCGCCCCTCCCCTCCACTGTGTTATGAAAAGACCACAGCCATTCAGTATCCAGTTGTGTCCCCGTTTACACACAAAGACCTTGATGTGACAGGAAAGTAGGTGTGGAGAAAGAGTCATCAGGATTAACCTATGGGATTAACAATGGCACAGCAAGGTATTCAACCCACTGTATTGAGTGAAAGAGTAGAGCAGTGAGTGGTGAGTAGGACCCACACGGCACTTTAAGGCTGTAAGAACCGGATAGAGCACTGACTCAGGAGCTCCCTTGGCGATGTATGGGAGGGTCCCAGAGCCCAGGAATTCTGCTTCTAAAGCAAGCTGGGGAGCCCAAGCCATGGTCAGAATGGGTCCAGTCCCTTGATGTTTGTTTTTCCTGCCTTTCAGTCCTCCTCTGCCAAAGCAAAATCAAGAAGGGAGAAAGGAGGTTGTGGAGAATAGAAATAAACACACGGGGCTGGGAAAAGGGCTCTGCAGTTTCTGCAGCTGCGAAAGGGGCGGGGGTGTGGGTTGCGGGGCGGGGGGCAGGGATAATTTGGACCATCTGCCCATTAAGAAAGTTGAACTTTCATTCTCTTATAAAAGAAGAACTCCTCATGCCCTACGCTGGCCTGGAGTCCCCACCCCCTAGGATGGGGTGACACTTCTCAACAGGAAATGTGATCCATATGGGAACACCAGAGCCATCCCTGAAGCAAAGAAAAGCATTTCTGGAGAGGCTCTCCTGGAGGGTATTGCCTGTGGGTAGAAAACTCCGTTTCTTAGGGGAACGTCTCCTCTATCCCTAATGGGGGAACTTGGTGCCTCTTTAGGGTATTTGATTAGATGTTCTCAGTGGATGGTTAAGGCTCTCTTTCAAGGACAGTGAAGAAGGGAAAGAACTCTCTAGGTCACCTGAAGATGTGAATTCTTTTGGCTCTTTCCCTTACTGTGTGTATCTCCCTTGTACTGGGTTGAAGGTGCCACAGATACATCTACCTAGGTGTCACTGCCCTAACTGCATTGCTTTTGTTCATTTGCTTGTGTGTGGTGCTGCCTGTGGAAGCTAGAGGGCAGAGTCACGTGTCTTCTCTCTCTGCTTTTCTCCATCTTATGCTTTGAGTCAGGGTCTCTCCTGGACTGGACTTCATCATTCACCAGGACTAGCTGGTCAGGGATCCCCTTGTTGTTACTTGTCCAGCACTAGGATTACACATATGCACCAACACACTGTTTTTGTTTTGTTTTGTTTTGTTTAATGTGAGTTCTGGGGATCTGAACTCAGGTCATCCTGCCCATGTGACAAGCACAACAGAGCCACCCCTACCCCAGTCCCTAGTGTTAGTCCTTTAAACTGCTGACTCACATCTTCCTTTCTCCAGCTCGGTCACATAGTCTTTGGAAACCACGTGTGTGGCTCTCTGATGCTGCTATTCCTGGATGCCTGGTTCCTAGTACTTGTCAATAAAGATGTGTCTAGGGGCTAGCACCACGGCTCTGCGGGTTAAGGTGCCGCCAAGCTTGATCACCTGAGTTTGATTCCTTGGGGCCTACGTGGTAGAAGAAGAGAACAGACTCTTGCAAGTTGTCTTCTGACCTCCACACATCCACACAATAAATAGATAAATAAATATAATAAATCTTATTTTAGAAAGATTCATCTTGGGGCCACAGAGATGGTTCACTGGTTAAGAGTGCATCCCGCTCCTGCAGAGGAGATGAGTTTGGTTCCCAGCACCCACATGAGTTGGCTCACAACCACCTGTAACTCCAGCTTTGGTGGCTGATGCCTCCATCTCCATCATGTGCACATACCAACAGGCACACATACACATAATTAAAAATAGTAAAACTACATCTTAAAGAAGATGTGTCTGTCAAATAATAGATGAAGAAAGCTTGGAGCTAGGAGCTCACACGCTGGCAGCGGGAAAGGGTCAAAGCCCAAAGCTTCTCACAACTATACTTGTAGGCATCTACTGGGCATATGGATAGCTGAGGCTCTTCTCTCTCACATTGTTTTCTGTCTTTCAAAAGATGCCAAGAGGTGAGAGCCAATAAACCTCTTTAAACCTCTTCTTTCTTTCTTTCTTTCTTTCTTTCTTTCTTTCTTTCTTTCTTTCTTTCTTTCTTTCTTTCTTTCTTTCTTTCTTTCTTTCTTGGGCTAGAAAGGAAGCTGGGAGAGCCAGGAGACAATCAGGAGTGCTGATTGATCATGTCAGCAGGCCTTGAGCCTTCCCTACCGAAGCCCTCCAGGGAGAGATGCTGACATTTGAAAGACCTCTCTGGCAAAGGCTTTACAGATCTATTGCTTAATCTCCACAGTTCCCCCTATTTCCCCATCCCTTCAGCCCCAGTGGCCACTCCTGGGGAGGTTCTTTCTCCTTCCACATCCTGATTCCTAGGATGAGCCCTTCCAAGTCCAGGACTAAGCATCCCACAGCTGCACTGTAAATCCTCACCTGGAGACCCAAGCTTGGTGCTAAGACTGTGGCCCTGGGTGAGGACACGTCCTCTCAGGGGTGTCTGCCTCTGTTCCAGGGAGCGACGGCACACTGAGAATTCAGTGGGAGGATCATGGTGGGGCTGAGGTGTGGTAGCAAGTGACCCTCCCAGGCTGGGTCAGCAAAGGAGCAAATGTGAAGCCTTGCCTTCACTGCACCCACAAGACTTCCCTCAAGCTCTTCTCTCTTTTCTAGGTAAATCTCATTAGCATCTCTTGAAGAAAAGACCCATGGCGGCCAGGCAAGGCCTTCTGAAGCTGATCCCAAGTACCTTCCAAGGCGTCTTCCACATCCAAGGATGGGAGGGGTCGTGGAGTGAGAACATCAAGCCATGGCAGCTCTCAGTCTTCTAAGTGTCATCTCCAAGGCTCTCATCTTCCTCTGCCACCCAGCCTCACAAGGAGAGAGGGCCCAGGGTCCTGGGGACTGGGAATCCCTCTGGAGTTTGTTTGAAATGCTTCCCTAAACAACTAGTCAGGTCACTCCTAAGTTTTCATGTCCAACTCAACTTTGCTTCAGCCTAAACCTTATTTGCACAAAACCCACATCAATGATCCCATCTTCAGTCCTTTGGTGGGTTCATGACTCTTTTCTTTATTTTAAAGTTTTAGTTTATCTATATTTATTTTTAATGTGTGTGTGGGCCAGAAGAGGATATTGGATCTGCTGGAGCTGCAGTTATGGGCACTGTGAGCTGCCCCTGGTGGAGGCTGGGAGTCGAACTTGGGACCTCTGGGAGAGCAGCAAGCTTGCTTAAGTGATGAGCTACCTCTCCAGCACTGTCAAGGTATTGTTTGCTCACCTTCTGTCTGAGGTTTGTGTTACTAAGTGTCTTCTTGCAGGGCAAATCCCAGAGAGTAGGCCTCTGAGTCCTGAGAAAGCTGCCTCCAGGCCCTGAGCCGAAAGACTGAGTAGCTCGGAGCCATGGGGGAGAGCTAACAGAGTGTTGGACCCAGATCAGTAAGCTGGCTGGCTTGACCACCAGGCATGAATAACCCACGAGAACAGCAGTTCAAAGCAGCCAGCCCTCCCAAATTCCAAATGTGCCCCTGGCTGCTAACCCTTGCTCAGTACACATGCCAAGCCTTCATTTGTTTATTGTTTGCTAATAGCTGCCCTTCTCAGGCCCTGGCCCTTGACTCCTGCATCTACTTAGATGTGTTTAGAATACAGATATTAGCACTCTGTTAATGGTCTCATCACCGCTGTGTTCCCAAGAGGGACCTCACTTCTTTAAGCGTTGGCAGTAGCAGTTTTTTTTCCTTGCTTGGGCTCAGGAGCCCTTTCTTGTCTCTCTTCAGCTGGCCAGGGACGGTGAGAATATCCTCTTTAAGGGAGGAAACAGGAGGAGGTGCTGGAACTCAGGGAGGCCACTGGAAGTACGAGTTACAGCTACTGGATCTAAAGTGGGGTCCCTGTGACACTGAGCAGATAAAGTAGGACACCTGGCTAGTGCCAGGAAACTGTGGTATGGGCAAAGCCAGCTTGAGGTTACAGCATGTGAACGAGCTCTGAAGAAACAAGTGTTTTTCTCCAAGCCACCCTATGGTTCAGACTGTTTATACAGTTTTGTAGAGTTTGGATCTTGTCTTTGTTTTGGTTGATGTTGCTGAAAAAGGCCTTGCTAAAGACAGGGACCCCACAGACCCAAGCAGGAGCTAGAGCAGAGGAGCAACCTGTACCCACAGAGGGGACTGTCCCCAGGGGAGGAAGGGCATGCCTCAGGGCTGGCGAAGGAGAAGGGCCTTCAGGGATGACAGCTTCTGGTTGGTTCCCCCAGCCACCACACAGTGCCCACTTCTGCTGGCGGCTTCCCAAGGTCAGAGAGAAGAGGATCGAGGCCAACCTCCCTACCACTGCAAGGTTCTTGGGGGGGGGGTGTTCTCACCTGTCCCCTGAGCTTGGATTTTGTTTCTAATGCCTTAGACTTACTTAACCCACCTACAGGAGTATCGGATCCATGCCCAGCTCCCTGCATCTGGATGCCATCACTCTCCACAAGTGCCTACTGGACCCCAACTCTTTCTTCAGAGTTTGGGTCATAACTCCTCTCTGACCTTGACCCCACTTCTACCACAGCTCTTCCCAAGGGCACCTGTCACTGTTAACAAGTCTTTCTCCCCCTGCAAGATGGAAATTTCTCTCCAGCACTTTGCATTTGCTTCAGTTTTTGATTCAAGCCGATTTTTCTAGGCAAAATGTGTAGCCCTTTATGTTTGCAGTTACCAGATGTGAGCTTTGGGTGTGTGTGTGTGTGTATCCTTTTTCATTCCCACACTGCTTTTATCAAGCCATTACTAGACACCAGAAGGAGAAGGAGAATGAATGAATGAATGAATGAATCGGTGAATAACTAGCCTGAATGAATGAATGAGTAAATAACACACACACACACACACACACACACACACACACACATATTTATCTTGCAAACAGACCATTTACCAAGCTAAAACAAATCCCTGACTTCCTTGAGTTGTACATATGGATCTTGTTTTCCGCCCCCGGGCCAAATCTCCAGGTATTTAAGGGGATGATTGATGTCACGAAGGCCTGAAGGGAAAATAAAAGTCTTCACTTATCAAGAAAAACACCAAGAGGTCTGGATTCTAGACCCAATCATCTAAGCGGGTAACCTTGGAGTCCCTCCACCATGGGGTTCAATGACCTGCAGGGGTGGGGCTGGGAATGCAACAGGAAGTGATCTGAAACCTATCCAAACCCCCAGAATCCCAGAACTCCAGATTCAAGATGGGTAAACACTGGCAAGATTTTTGTTCTGAAAAACATCTTCACACCGACTGCAAACTTGGTCCCCAAGAGTTTTCTCTAATAGTGCACATTGTCCACTAGCCAGTGAGAGGCATCTGTCTTGATGTTGTCATGAATATTGTTACCATAGTAACACTCCCTGTTGGAAAGAACCTCACGCATTTGCAATGCAGCCTGACCTGAGGAATCTGGTAAAGTTCTCAAGCCTCTGGCAAAGGCACCGGCTGCCAGAACTCAGCCTGGTGAGCTGGGCCCTGCACCACACAGCTCAGGGGTTTGAGGCTCTCTGACGCTGAGAAGTCACATTTCCTACCTCGTAGATCTCACGGTGGAGCTGCCAAGGGCCCAGGGAATGACTAAGAAAGCCTCAGTAGTAGCAGGCATTGTGTCCATCAGACTTTCCACACTTTTCTGAAAGATGAGCCACTGGCCTCTCCTCAGAGCCCGGGTCTCAGGGATATAAGTAACACAGGAGGGCTGTGTCTGCATATGACTTGGTGTGGCTAGAAGCCACCCAGGAAGCTGAGGCCGTGGGAAGCCAAGGCAGACTCAGACCTCAGTTCTGAACTGAGGCGAAGGTCCCCTCAGCCTAGGCCTTCCCACGGACTGAGGGAGGAGGAACTCACTAGGAAGTTTGGGGAGCCCAGCCCTAGCATCCAAGACTCCAATGCCCTGACTTCTCATTTCAGACTCAAGAAGCCAAGGCCCCCGTGTTCAGTTCTTGGCCTCTGACAGTGGAGAAGGTGAATGGTAGCCTTCCAGTTCATTGGTTCTAGAATTTCTGTGTGCCTCCTAGGCCCTTCCTCTTGCTGTGAGTAGCTTCCTGTCTGCCAAGCTCCCTCACCTTCAGTTCTGGGGCACAAGGAAACCATTTCTGGGGTCTTTGAAGGGAAGCAAAGAGTTTTGTATGAGCTGTGGGCTTGGGCCTTGTGTATGAATCCTGGGTTCCAATCTGGATACAGCGTCCTCAAGACAGTAAAGAAACCTTCCTTCCCCTGAGAGACACATCCAGAACAGATGTCCCTGGTTAGGCCATCCTTAGTTCACCTGGATGGGTGCTCTACCCCAGCTTTGACTTCTGCCTCCTCAGTCTCAGAACCCAACCAGCTCTGTCCAGGTAGATGGTGGCCACACTCGCTCTACTGTCTGTGACCCTGTTTGGGCTCTCAAACCAGCTAAGAGAACAGTTGGCAGACACTTCCCTGCGAGACCCCTCTAGTATGTGGGCAGCGATTCTGATCTCCCTCTCAAAGGTCATCTTTCCACACAGTTCCTCCCTTCCTGCCCAACCCCACACAAGATGTTTATTTCTCAGAACTAAACGCCACAATCCGTTCCCTCTCAGTCACCTTGACAGCATTCTTTCAGAAACGCGGGAGGAGGCGGTACCCCAAAGACCACGTTTGCCACCCTGTCCTTTCCCGTTCCCGGGCCACATCCTCCCACCCCGGAGTAAGGCACAGAGCGCAGGCGCCCACAGACATGCTAATCCCCCCAGGCCCTCCTGAGTATAGACTCAGAGGCAATGGCGCCCAGTGCTGGGCTCTCTATTCTTGTGTGGAACTTGGTTCTTCCCCAGCAACATCTTTGGGAGTCTACACGGAGCCCTTCGGGGGGAAGGTACGTGATACGGAAATGTGGCTCAGCTGGATCAGCCAGCTTCCTTGCAACTGCCCCAAGGAAGGGTTTCAGCAAGGAAGATGTGCCCCTTCCCACGTGAAACTGTGCGGCTTGCCAGGGAATGAGGTGTTTTCCTCCTCACAAGCAGCAGAGGGGAAGACGGAAGAGGTTCCGCTCACCCTCTGCATGCTTTGCACGCAGGAGCTGCTTCCACAGACCCTAGAGCTGAGTTTTCTCAAACATCCCCAATGACTTCAGGAAGTATGTCTGAGCTGACATAGAATATTAATGGCTCATACCCACGAGCCAGGCCTGAATCAGGTGTGCAGACTCTGTCACACATGAATCAACTTGGTCAGCTCTCAGCACAGCCTTAAGAGGTCAGGATTCTCATTGTCTCAGTTTTACAGATGAATAAATGGAAGCCCAAAGGCAGCTAGTGATGCCACCGGGGAGAAACCTCTAGAGCCGTCCATACAACCCCAGGCTTACAACCCTAGGGTTTGTTGGCAACTATTGCTGGGCCAGTGAGGGCCATGGAAAAAAAAAAAAAAAAGGCGGAGGGCATGTTCAAGTTCCAGGGTGTGGTTCCAGCACCTGACCCCTGACCTTAGAGGGCTCCACCTACGCCCCACAGTACTCTGTAACCCAGCAGAACTTCCTTACCAGATCTCTCTCCTCTCTCTCCTTTCTCTCCTTTTGGGCCTCTCTCACCTGCAACAGAAGGAAAACAGGCATTAGGAATGGAAACAAACACGGTTAGTTAATTAGATTTAATCTTCCGGAAGTGCTAATTAACTGAGGAGAAAACCCTCAGGCAGGGGCCAGCAGCCACCAGGGGGCACTGTGGGGAAGATAATGGTAACACCTGTTCCGGTCCTATGGGAAAGAGAAGAGCCCAAGAAGGTAAGCTTCCTCCTTTCCTTTAGTGAAAGTACAGAGAGCCCCATCTACCACATAGCATCAGCGAATGCCTGGAATGGAGCAGAGTTTGTCAAAGTTGGAGAGATTTGCACCTTAGTTCATTGGCGAGAAAGGGGCTGAGCTCCAGTTGTCTATGGAGACAGGTTGCCAATCAGGATGGCTTTTTTCTGGTAGAGGAGACATTGGGGTCAGAGTTTCCAAGGACTCCTGGGTTTAAAGATCAGAGCGTTTCCTAGCTTCCACCTCTCTCTATAAAGAAGGAAGACGTCCTGGCGCTGCTCAGTGGGCAATGGAAAGGCAGGGGTGATTCTATGTTAAGGTTTATCCAGACATACATCTGCAAATCAAAAGCCCGCTGCATGTTGTGGGTGAAGAAAGGAAGTCGGAAACTTCCAGGAAAGAGTATTCACTGTGATTCCAGGTTTGAAAACAATGAAACAACCACAGACATGGTTGGGCACTGCTAAAAACTGTCCAGTGGCACGGGCTCCGAAGAGCTCACAGAGGTTGTCTGAAGAGTAAGAGCCAAAGGAGCTGAAGAAGAAAGGACTTCCTGTCTACTTTATCCTTTGTGTAGGTCCGTACTGTCTAGTCGTTTTTCAGCAAGCACCAACTGTCTTTACATGGTCTTTTTAAAATTACATGTTTTCAAACTAGCATCATAAAAGCAAAAACCTCAGGCAGTTTCATCACCAGAGAGTGGAATATGATTTCCCAATGATCCAAGAACAGAAGACTTCCCAGTCACAGGGTGGGAAGGAGGAGCAGTGCTTTCTCTGAGTTGTCATGGTAACGAGTGAACCATAGACAGCCTGTGCAAAGAGCATCAGGCATCCTTGTCTTCTATCTATCTATCTATCTATCTATCTATCTATCTGTAATGTATCTACCTAACTCTCATTTATCTATCTAACTCTCATCTATCATTTAGCTATATATTATCTATCATCTAGCTATCATCCATATATCCATCCATCCATCTATATCTACCTATATTTTTCTATCTATCTATCTATCTATCTATCTATCTATCTACCTATCTATCTATCTATCTATCTATTCATCTGGGACATGGTCCCTCTCTGTAGTTCTGGCTGTCCTGGAGTTCACTATGTAGACCAGAGTGGCCTTGGAATCACAGAGCCCTGCCTGCCTCTGTTTCCCGAGTGCTGGGATTAATAGCATGCACCACCACCCCTGGCCAGTCTGACAACCTTGAACGGAAGGGGAGCTACAGAAAGAAGGAGACTGAATCTGAAGAATTAGGTTCCCCTAAAGGTGAGCAAGGGGACTAGCCACAGAAAGATGAAAAAAAAAAATATCAAGAGAAATGCTGAGAAATGAAATAAAGTTGTAAGCACTGGGGGAAACATGAGGAGTCTTGCAGAAGGAGAGGAGTCCAGAAGGGCCAGTGAGGAGGAGTGATAGGGGCTTGCAGCCTGGTTTTGTTCTGAGAGAGCCCTCGCTAGCTTCCCCTGTTTATATCTCTGGACTGCAACCTGTACACACACACACACACACACACACACACACACACACACACAGAGAGAGAGAGAGAGAGAGAGAGAGAGAGAAAGCACTCTGCTGATGGCAGAGGGTGAAGGTGGCCCCCTAGCCCACCCGCTCCAGAGGACTGAAGGTACATGAGGCTCCAGGGTGCACCAAGCTTCGTTGTTACCTTTGAATCCACGCATGCCCATGGGACCCGTGGCCCCTAGCTTCCCATCATCACCCTTGAGACCAGGCAGTCCTGGGGCACCTCTTTCTCCTGGCAGACCTGAGGCGAGAAGAGACAAGGGCGGAGCTGCAGGCTCAGAATGGAAAGGTCCATTGGATGCCGTTGTCTGGTTTAATGATTACTAAGAACCTGGTCTTTCATAGCCTCTGCTTCCTCTTGCTTAGCCTCCTTCCTCTTGCTTAGGTCAATTCACAACATTCCCATATACACCTATACAACTCTTCCCTGACCCCTCACCCTTGAAAAGCCTAATACTGTTGTGAGTTGATGGTAGTAGTGCCAGTTGAATTCAGAGACCTGCAGGCATGCTGGACTTCTGAACCCCGCAAGCATGTTTCGGATTACCCCTGTGTGCCAGGCATAAAGAATCTCATCTAATCCTCATAACATACATGGAGGTGTTACTACACATAAGAAAACTAAGGGTTATGAATGCTTGCCCCAGGGCATACAGCAAAGGGCTTTGGAACCAGGATCTGGATCTTGTCAACAAGATGTTATGCTTTAGGCTAAGGGGCTCACTGGTCCTGAGGGAGGGGATGCCATGGGGGATGGCATTAATGAGTGAGAGGAGGGTGAGGTAATGCCTCAACCTATTTAAAGAAAGGGGAAAACAGCAAACAGAAAAACAAAACACTCCCTTTCTTTCCACAAACAAAGTGCCAAAAGTATGAGGATGTCCACAAAACCAATCAATGGGTGTGTAGCCTGCCACCCCATTAGGCCCCATACTCCAGGCTCTTGGCCATTAGGCCCTGTGGCTACAACCTGCACTGCATGTACCATGGAGAGCCAGAATCAACAAACACTTTTATGGAGTGAGAGCCCAAGGGCCCCAAGAGTCCTGACCCAAGTCTAGTCATCGCTGCAGAACACAGCTCTCTTGATCAACTTCCTAATTGTTCTTTCCTGCTTGGAGAGCAAGCTGGTTTTCATTGGTTGTTTTTTTTTGTTTTGTTTTGTTTTGTTTTCCCACAGCACAAGAAACCTGTCTCCCAGTTATTACCCCAGGGCTAACGGCAAATGAATGGGAGAGGACAGTGGCCTCCCAAGGGTGTGAGGACGTCAAAGAAATTGGTGGAATGCCTTTCTTTCCCTTCTTGACATGATGCATCTGTTCCCAGAGTCTGAGAGTCCTGCGGCAACTCTCATGCAAGATGTGCCCAAGGCTCCCCGCCCTATGAGTCATTAAGCAGGAAAAGTGCTTCCACTGTCCTGAGAGCCTCAGGGTATCCTCAGCTGTGGATCTGAGGACAGAATGGAGGTCAGGCTGGAGAGCTCCCAAGCCCCACCTTCTCCCCCTTGTCTGTAATGTACCTAGAGATTTGGCAGGAATAATTCCTAAAACAAATAACCAGACCTTTCCTGATACGCTTTCTCTCCTAGCACCATCCCGAAGCCTATTCACTCAGAGGAACGGTGCGTGCAACACGGGCTCAGGAACGGGCAGATGCAGATGTCTGCCAAAGGCCCTGACATGAAACTTCTAAGACTATGAGCCTAAGAGGAATACAGTCTTTCTAGACGGTCCTAAATTCTCCCGCACGAGACATGCGGCTGCAGGGCATTTGGAATCGAGATGGCACAAGAGAGCGTCAGGCTCCTGGTATCATAGAACACCTTTACTGAAGGCCCTGGCCCTGGGAACCCTGATTCCTACGTGGGCAGTGACTTAGGGAAGCTGGGGGCTCTTGTGAGCCCCTTCCTTCAGATCCGGGTGCTTCTTAGGCAAAAGCATTTGGCCCATTGTGTGGTTAGATTGACAACCTGGTGGAAGTGGAGGAAGTCTATCATCCCTAGGATGAGAGGGTCATAGGTGGACTTGAAGCACTCCCCCCACCTCCAGGTTCCTCCCAGTGTACCCCGTTACCTCGAAGCCCAGGGAGCCCAGGAGTGCCCGGCTTTCCCTCTTTTCCTTCATTCCCTTGGTCACCTTTGGGTCCCGGTGGCCCTGAAAGAAGTCAACAACAACAACAAGATTAGAAGGTAAGAAAGCCGGGGCTTTGGTGGAAAATGGAAACTTCTCTCTCTGGGGTGAAAGGAAGGACCAGAAATGTACGTTGGAAACACATAAATGTCAGGTACTCAGCTTTGCGGAGGTCCCATGGAATCCTGCTCTCGGTAAGTAGAGAAGGGTGGAGTGTGTTCAGGGCTATTTGGTTCCCTCTAGAAACCATACGTTGAAAGTTTTAACCTCTCCTCTTCCACCCCCCGGGGGGGTTATGGTTTGGAAAGATGAGGCTGTAGGAAGGGACTGTGTTTAGATGAGGTCAAGGATGGGGCCCTCCTCCATGGAATCAGTGGCTTTATCAAACGAGAAAGGTCAGTTGTGATGGAGTATGCCTGTAGCCCTAGCATTCACTCAGGAGGCAGAGGTAAGAGGATGGTGAGTTCAGGGTCAGCCTCAGCTATAGCATGAGACCTAGTCTCCTGTCGGGGGGGTGGGAGACACCATTGAGCGTGGCACTAACACGCTATGCCTGTCCTCTCCCTTCATTCCTGTCCTTTATCCTGCCTTTCTGCCAGACCAGACTATAAGAAACAAGTAGCCATGTACACACCAGGAAAGAAAGGCCTAACCTGAACCCAGCCATGCTAGTACTCTGACCTCAGACTTTCCAGTTTCCAGAACTGGAAGGAAAGAAATGTCTGTGGTCTGGGCCCTTCAGCCCACTTCAGTGGTCAGGGGTGACCAAGATGGCACTCCAAGATGGTCAAAGGGAGAGTTTTGTGCAGAGGAAGCAATCCCCACATGGGTGTAAAGCAAAGGTATAGCTGTGTGAGCTACTGTGAACCAAGCAGCAGGGGCTCAGTGGGCTGGGAAAGTGGGGGTATTGGAGGCCTAGGTGCTGGACTTGATCTTGCCTGGGGGTACTAGGGGACTTGGAAGGGACCTGGTAGAGGAGCCACATTAGGTCTGCACACAAGGAAGGAAGATGTCTGGAAGGTGGTATGAAAGAGAGATGGAATAGAAGAAAGTGAGAGGCAGGGGCTGGGGTCCATTCAGGTAGAAAGTGGAGGAGCCCTGGGTTAGGAAAGAAGGTACCAAAGACATAGGGGAATGGCCGGATGGTTTAGAATGTGGGACAGCTTTCGGCTCCCCCCTGAGGAAGGAGGAGGAGGCCAGCCTAAACTCAGGTTTCAGCTGGGCACCTGGGTGGAGGATAAGTTTCTGACTGTTTGTGAGTGGGGCGACCTTCCAAGGGCGGCTCCAGCGGGGCAGAGATTCAAGTATACGTGACTGAATTCAGTCTCCATCCCTCCCCATGTGTTGGAGTTACTTGTCTGAGGCCACACAGGCAGCCACGGTGAAGGAGCCATGGTTTCACTCCAGGTCTGTCTGGCACTTTTCCTTCTTGCCACACCCACAGGACCAGACAGCTCACTCTTCCCATCTTCTGGCCGGCCGTTCGTTCTGGTACCTGCTGTTCCCAGGCTGGTGAGCCTGGCAGTCCTCCCTGTCAGCTTCCCATGACTATGATCTGGGGATGCTCCTTGTCATTTTGCTGTCCATCTTTCCTGGTCCCATGGTTCCTGCCGACATGGGCACAAGCTGGACAAGCATCCCGGGGGCACTTTGATACACCCTGTATACCTGCCCCTGCTGTGAGAACCCGGGTTACAAGCACTTACCTCCTGCTATACTGCCTGAAGACTGCTCCTAACTTATCTGTCCCCAGAACCTCCTCACCTTTCCTAGGACACTGGGTTTCTACAGATGTCATTAGTTAAGGTCCTACTGGGGTGGGATGGACCCTAATCTTGTGACAGGTGTCCTGTCAACAGACAGAGACATAGGACAACAGAAGCAGACAGGGGAAAGAAGCCTCTGCAGACCAAGATTGCCTCACCCACCAGAAGTTCAGAAGGCAGAGGGAGGACCCTCCCTCTGAGCTTAAGAGTGATGTGACCTCACAGATGCCTTGGTTGAAGGCTTGCAACCTCTGGACAATAAACTGTTATTTTTAGCCCCAGCGTGTGGGGCTGTCGCAGGAAGCCAAAACATGGAGGCTGGCAGCAGGCAGTGTCTCGCACCGTCCATACTTGACAAATGAATGAGAATATGAGATCACAGGGTGTTAATACACACAAAACAAGCCCGGCCGCCAAGATCGAGATGTACTGATACATTCCAAAAGTTGGCACTGTCCTCAGACCCTAACCGAAGCTGACAGCTGTTTAACAATTCAATGGCTCAAGAGCAAGGGAAAAGTAGTCAACTTTAAAAAAAAACAAAAAAACCTCATGAGTTACATAAAACATTTAAGGATAGCTGGAGTTTTTAAGCATCATATATATATATATATCATATATATATATATATCCCAGTTCTCAGATAACAGGATCAAGACTCAAAACCTATTTTGCCAAGAATTATGCAGCCAGTGAAGGGCAGAGCTAAGATGCAAATGAGCTCAGCCCCACCTCCTACCCCACCCCCATCCTGCTCCCAGCTCCCTCCCCTCCAGGCAAACTCAGTGGCAAAGGAAACCTAGCCCAGATCTCCGTTGCTCAAGCCCACAGAGTTCACACTCTTCCCGCCATTTCAGTCTTCATTTCTCTGTGGGCCCCGGCCTCCAGGAGTTGAGCCCTCTACAGCTGTGCCAACCCACAGCCGGCATTCTGAGGTGACTTCTGGGCAGTATATGCGGGTACAGTGGCTGTCGCTCCCAGCCTCGCCCACACGACACTTTTTTTACCTCTCAGATGTTTCTAGTCACACGTCTTGTTTCTCCTTTTCTGAGGTGGACCACAGTGTGGAGGGGGTTGGGACGAGGTCTGTCAACCATCCGAGCCCACACGGACCCTGCCACTGACTGCTCTGTCTAGTGTCCCAACTCTACAACGTAAGAGCAAGGTGTCTCCTTATTCGAAACATCTTTACCTAAGAAAAGAACAGGGCAGGCACTGCAGCTCCATTCCACAGCCAGGAGAGGAGCATCCCCAAGAAGTTTAGGGCAGCCCTGCTGGTAGGAGTGCAAAGGAGGGCAAAGGGCAAAGGAGTGGAGGCAGGATGCATTCACAGAGTACCCTGCGTCTACTCTGAGGAGGGTGAGAGTTCAGAGGGTCACGCACCGCACTCACGACCTGTACGTGAACCCCAATCCTTGTAGAGCAGATAACACTTGTTTTACAGGCAGCTCCATTCACAGCGGCTGGCTGTCCATTTCTACTAACTGGAAGCTAGAATCCCCTTGTCAGACCTAGAATTCGGTCCCCACTCCTTTACTCCACACACCTGACAGAAGGCGCGAAGGACTCCCTTCTCCATCCACTAGATGGTGTTTTCTCTCGGAAATAAAGCAGTTGCCAGATAAAGCCGCTTTGAAAACCTGTTTTCGTTAATCGAGAGGTTTGACATTTGACTTGGATAAGTCATTTCCCCTCTCGGGGGCCTTGTGGTTCTCTACTATGGTACAGGAGGATTAGACCACATGGTTTCAGAGGCCTATTTCCATTCCAAAGAATTCTAGAAAGCTTGCATTTCAGCCATCTGAACATGGCCGGGTGGGCTGCCTCAGGGCTTGCTGCACCAAAGTCTTCTGGCCTGTCTTCCCTCTCTGATTTTCCTTTCCCCCTCCGGGAATTCCTCCCTCTCTGATAATCTAAGCTCTCTGTGCCTTTAAATCGCACCGGATTTTGACAGACCTCATTGATGCTGAAAAATCCAAAGCAGAAGCAAGCAATGCTTTGCTGTGAATGCCCACCAAAGATGAGCTGGAGTCAAAGCCCATAGAAAACTGCACAGCAAAGTGAGAGAATGAAAGCCATTTGAGGCAAGCTCAAGTATGATGTAAATGCTCTCATCTTTGAAAAAAAAAAAAACCACATGCGCTTGAGTAGTTAGGGATTCTGAGCCAGAGAAAGCAAAGAGGAGGAATGTGGTATCTGTATTTGTTCATATGTGCATACGTGTGAGCTATGCATGTAGATGTCTGTGTTTGCGTATATGTGCACATGTGTGTACCTATGAGTTATGCATTCACATATATCTGTTTGCTCATATGTGTATACATACGTGTGAATTATGTACATGAAGGTGTTTATTTCAGGTGTTCGTGCTGGTGAGTTACACATGGAGGAATCTGTGTGTGTTTTTGTACATACATATGTACAAGTGAGTTATGTATGCAGTTATCTGTGTATGTATGTATGAAAACATTTGAGTTATGCATTCGGGTGTCTTTGTGAATGTATGTGCATGTGCGTGTGCATGTGAATTATTACATGCCAGTGTGCGTGTTTATATAGGTATGTATAGGCATGTATGCATATATATGTATGAATGTGTACACGTGTGTTTAAAGAGGTACAAGTTAGAGACAAATTAGATAGAATGATGGCAGAAAGTCCGCTCCCACAAGTGTAGAAAATAGTGGATGCATTCAGGAGGACTCTGGACATGCAGAACTGAAGGCACCGGGGTGACTATAGCTCTCTGCGGTCACTGTGGAAGTTCAGAGGAGGGATGGCAGCATAAGGAGGAGAGGACACAGGGCTGGAAAACATTAGCTGGAGAGGTTCAGATGGTTCTGTCTACCTCCCTCTGTGTGGGAGTGGAAGGCAGACAGGACCAAAGGGAACATTCCAGAATCCATGCCTGACTCTCCTCACCCTGCAACCTGAGCAGGCTCTTTAGGCTTCCTGGTTCTTAGGGCCCATGTAGCACACAAGGGCAGGGTGACACTCACCCAGAGAGGCGCTGCTCTTAACAGATGCTGTGTGGCATGGCCTCGGTTTCCCCACATGCAGCAGGTGTACTAATGAGGACAATCTCAGTAGCGCTGACTTCCAGACTAGTCAGTTTCAGGAGCTCCACAGCCCAGCAGGGGAGAGGCTGGCTTATCAGAAGCGCAGAGCTGCGTCTCTAGGTCAGCAGTTGTTGAGTGTGTTGGCTAGTGTCATGGCAGTTTGACACAAGGTAGAGTTGTAGGAGAGGAGGAAGCCTCCACTGAGAAAATGCCTCTGTAAGACCCTGTAGGGCTTGTGGGTGGTACAACCCCAGCTCTGGTGGTTTGGGGTTCTGTAAGAGAGCAGGTTGAGCAAGCCATGCAGAGCAAGCGAACAAGCAGCACCCCTCCATGGCCTCTGCATCAGCTCCTGCCTACAGGTTCCTGCTGTGTTTAAGTTTCCATCCTGACTTCCTTCAATAATGGACTATGATGTGGAATGGTAAACCAAATAAACCCCTTCTTCTCCTGTTTGCTTTTGGCCATAGTGTTTTGTCACAGCAACAGTGACCCATTTATTGGTGACTTCATTCATTCATATACTGGGTCTTCTTACACAGACCAGTCTGGTTTCCATCTGTTGAGCTTCACAGGCCAGTATACACAGTCAATTTAATGAATTTAAATTACTCTACCTGGACAAACAAATATATATATATATATATATAAACAAATATATATATTTGTTTGTTTGTTTGTTTGTTTGTTTTGGTGTTTTAAGACAGGGTTTTCCTGTGTAGCTCTGGCTGTCCTGGAACACTCACTGTAGACCTGGCTGGCCTCAAACTCGGAGATCCACCTGCCCCTGCCTCCTGAGTGCTGGAATTAAAGGCACGTGCCACCGCTGCCTGGCCAAACATATTTTTTCTAACAGTCTCGTAGGTCAGGTTCAAGTTTGGAATTCCCAGTAATTGGATCTCCACTCATTAGAACCTTCCCAACCGGAGGAGCCCTCTGCCCTCTTGCCAGGCCTATACAGGACTGTCTTTTGTCTCTTGAAGGCTGCAGAAGGCACACCCAATCTCTGACCACCCTATCCCTCATCATCTACCCTTGGTTGTTTTCCTGCCTAGGGGTATGGATGCTGAGTCCATTCTCTGCCCTAAGGAACTTTTATCAGCAGAAAGACCTAGGTGGGCCCTGGAAATGAGGATGAGTCATTCAGACAGAACATTCTAGAGTCATACAGTGCAAGGCTTAAAGGTGAAGGAGTGAGTTTTAACTGCCACTCCAGGATGGGTCCTTGGGACGAGCTTTGCAGGGGGAGGCCTGAGCAGGAAGGGCAGACAGAAGGCGCTTACAGATAGGGTTGGGTCACTCAAGTACCTTTGGCGAGGGTGATGTTCCTCAAGGCGATGGAGTGTTCCCAGTCCTTGAGACGCAGGTCCTCGGTCACCACGCTGAGCGTGGCCAGCTCCTGCTTGAGCTGCATCTCCATGTCCATGTGCACCAGCCTCATGAGGCGTGTGTCGGCGCTGGCATTGCTCACGAGCACCTGCAGGTCCTGCAGCCGAGTGCTGTGCAGGGCCACGTCGTAGGACAGGCTGTGGTTGAGGCCACGCAGTGCTCCACCCACGTCAGCCAGCTCCTCACCCAGGATGCCCACCCTGCGCGCCAGCCCGTCCAGCAGGCCCGCGTGGCGCTGCAGCAGCAGCTGGCTCCGGTTGCTTTCCACCTGCAGCTGGTAGAGTTCCAGCTGCGCGGAGTCACTTTGCTGTCCCGTTCGGTCACGGAGCAGGGCCACGGCCTGCTCGGTCTGCGCCGCCTGCGCGTGCAGCCCCCACAGTGCGCCCTCCAGCCTCTGCACCAAGCCTGCCAGGGCCAACAGTGAGTCCGTCTGGTTCTGCAGCGCATCCTGAACCTTCCACACCTGTTCTGTCAAGTCCGCCTGCAGCGGAGCCTGCAGCAGGCGCAGCTGCATGTCCCGGAAGCTCTCATTCAGCCGGTTGACATTCCGAGTCAGCGCCTTCAAGTCATCTGGGGAGCTCCGAGGCCGGGACACTGTAGAAGAGGTGAAGGGTGAGAAAGGGTTGGGCAGGGAGGTCCGAATAACAACAGGCAAGTCTAAGGCATGCAGCAGGTGCTCAATAAAATGTGAATGAAAGGGAAGAGGGATGGCTGAGACTGAGTGCTTCCTACAGTGGTTCCCAAAACTATCTGCCACTGTAATTCCTGCAGATGCTGCTGATACCGGGCAGGAGGTTGGCTTTGGAACTTTAAAAGATTCCCAGTAACCCTAAGTTAGAGCTCAATTTGTGTTCTGCTGCACAAATGTACACAGTATGTCCTAGACTGAGCCACAGGAAATGGCCATTCTTTTCCATTGGAGATGGATCGTTTTATGGAATTCCACTTAAGATATTGGTTGTTCCAAGGAGGACAGTGGTGGCACACGCCTTTAATCCCAGCACTCAGGAGGCAGAGGCAGGTGGATGGCTGTGAGTTCAAGGCCAGCTTGGTCTACTGAGTGAGTTCCAGGACAGCCAAGGCTACACAAAGAAACCCTAGATCAAAAAAAAAAAAAAAAAAAAAAAAAAAAAAAAAAAAAAAGAACATCCAGGAAGAGGGGGTAGAAAGAATGTAAGTGCCGTAGGAAGGGGTGGAGAGGAGGGTTGTGCAAGAAAGTCTTCCATGTATGGCAAAGTCTTTGTGCTCATGAACTTACAGACCCTACACAAGCTTGGTCAGTCAACATTCTGTTAGAGGGGAGAGGGGTTCACAAGGCCCCATCCTCCTTGAAGATCTATTGGCAATTAATGATTGCTGGAGAAGGGAGATGTTTTCTTCAAGGATGTGGACTCTGGCTAGCTGTTCATGTTCCTCTAAATACTGCTCATCCATGTTCCTATAAGAAACTGTCATTAAACTTGGTCATTTGTGCATGTACACACACACACATCTTGAGAGAAAAAGTGTGTGTGTGCTATGACCCCTTCCACCTCAGGAAGTAGGTGCCAACAATGGTCTAAAGTTGTTCCCATTCATCTACAGAATGAAAGCCCTAATTGCCAGTGATAACGTTAAAAGGCGGGACATTCTGGAGGTGACTAGGTCATGTGGGCAGAACCCTCACAAATATAATTATGACTTGTACATTAAGTCCAAGAAAGCTGTCCACCCCTGTCCCCACAGGAGGACACACCGAGGTGCCATCAGGCATTGACTCATCTAGGGCCTTGATCAAGGATATCCAGCCTCCAGAAAACAAGCAAGAAATGTCTGTTGTTCATAAACTATCCAGCTTAAAGGGTTTCATTATGGTGGCCCAAACAGAATAAGCCAATCCCGTTATACTCCCTCTTTCAGCTAGACCTGTTAATGTGGCCCAGGGTCACACAGCAAATCCTACCCCAGTGGGCTATCCCAGAACTGGGCTTTCTTCTATGCCAGTGTTTCTCAACCTGTGGGTTATAACTCGTTTGGCAAACTTCTGTCTCCAAAAATATTTACAATACATTATAAAGCAGTCAATGAAAATGATGTTATGGTTGGGGGTCACCACAACATGAGAAACTGTATTAAAGGGTCACAGCATTAGGACGGTTGAGAACCACTGCTTGGCGCCTTCCCTAGGGCTGCTTAGGGCAACCCCATCTAGCAATAGGCAGAACCAGGCTGACAGCCACAGTGCTGGTTTGGTGGTTTCCTCCACTGGGGTCCTATCTCTTTCTGCTGCAGGAAGAGTACCTCTAGGCAGTGGAGAGTGTTTCAGATCTGTTCCTATCCCTCCTCTGTCCCCTTCCACCCTTCTGGGTTCCCTGTGTTCCTGCCCAGCGAAATAAGCCACCCTGCCCCTCCCAACATTTCCTGATGGAGAGGGGTCCTTTCCCTGGTTATGAAAAATCCTAAGAGGAGAAATCTTCACCACTAGAGTCTGTCACAGCACCCTGGTCTGTCGCCTGGGAGCTCGTGCAAACTGGCTGCTGAGGTAGCTATGGACAGGTGCTCTGGTCTGGAGAGTCTGAGATGGAAACCAGTGGCTGCAGTGGGACTGGGGCAGGAAGAATAAAATAATGCTGCTTTGGACATCTTGAATCCAGAAGACCAGGAACTTAGTGCAAATCTTGGTCCACCAAGAAAACTGACAGCACACCTCCTCTCTGAGGACACTGCATTGGGAAGGGACAGGAGACAGGAGGGGTGCTGAGAGGCACGCACATATTCTGAGTTACAGAGACACGCTGCACACCACACGGCACCCATGTACCGTTGTTTGTTCTGAGGTCCCTCCCCACCTCAACCCAGACGCCCTTAGAGGAACACCAAGTTGAAACCAGCAGAAACTGACTTGACCCAGCACCTCTAAAGTTCTTGAATCCACACAGCCACAGAATGAGGAAGAGCACAGGAAGTGATAAGGAGTGAGGAACGGACCTCGCGCATCTCAGAAACACGGCTGACACCTGAGCAGAGAGGCAAGCCTGAGCCCTGGGACTGACGCTCGGTTTTCTCCCTGTGAGATCTGCTGGCTGAAAAAAGAGATGAAATAAGGATATTCAGGGTAGCCACCCACTGTCTGCTCAGATTGCCAGCTCTGTGAAAAAAGAGCAACGTGAAGATTCAAGTCCTGTCTCTGATTCTGACGTCCCAAGTATCATGAACCGAGGCCTGCCTATGGAAGAAAATGCAGGAAAATAATAGGTCATGAGGGTTCTTAGACCACATGATCGTCTGCTGCGGTGCTCCTCCCCTCATGTGCCTGGAATCACTCAGGGTTTGTGGTGATCCGTTTTGGAGAATGTAAGTCACCATAGATAAGGTTCTGGGGTGTGGAGCTGTTAAGCCTTGGCGCCTGCTTCAACTTTCTCTCATTGCTTTGATCCACGGAAGTCATTGCCAAGTGCTCTCCCAGTCCCTCCACCTTCAGTTACTTCTGACTATTGGAACATTTCGCCGTTCATATTTGAATTGGCCTCGCTGGAGTTTCTATCCACGGATCTTTCCCTTTGGTAGCATATAGACCACGCACACTGTTGACAAGGCGGCCCTTGAGAGTTTTAAAGAAACGCATTTTCTGTTTAAAACCTACACTTCCCTTGTTCAAGAGACTAGGCTTAGCCTGAAGACACCTTGGTCGCTTTCTGTACTTGTTCTGTTTTGTCAACCACCTCTTACAGGTTGAGCAAACATATGGACTGGTAAAACCTGGCAGAAGGATAAGTTCTTTTATCCTGGTCATTGGGCTTCCGGTGAGTTGGCCCAAGCCAGGACTGCTCAGCCCCATCTGCGCTCTGCAGAGCTCAGCCACTGACTGGATCTCTGCAGTCTCTGGTGAACCGAGCGTCTTCCCCATTCTCCTGATGAAGAGACTGAGGCCAGGAGGTGGAATGACCATTAACGACAGCCTCCTGACGCATGTTCCCATGGTCCACACCATCGCTGCCCTCAGGAGGGTGAACTGAAGAGTTGTCGCTGTAGAGACAGCTCCCAGGGAATGAAGCCGTGAGCGGCCCAGGCAGGTGTCCACAGGACTGGGAGCTGAAGAGTCCACAAGATGGGGCTTGACTGTGCAACCACTGTGTCTGCGCATGCTCCGCCCACAGGTGGCGGGGCGAGGCACTGAGACAGGGCAGGTGGAGAGCAGAGAGCCCAACACTTGCCCATAGCTCTCTGCTCTAGATACCCCAGAGCTCAGGCTCACCTCAGTTCATCTGAGGTAGAAAGGACCCCTTGAGGTATGGATGTGCTGGTTCTACTGTGCATGTGAGATCCTGGGCTGAAGTGACACGAGTGGTTTAAGGCAATACATTTGCCCAGCGTCCAGGTAGTTAGCCAACCATTTTATTTTTTCTCCTTCCCAGCGCCGAAGGCTCTAGGCCCTGCCCAGCTGACCCTTCCTTGGTACCTGCAGCCTCCAGGCCTTTCTCTTTGTCCAGGGAATGGAGCTAAGACTGCATCCGTATGGGGACAGCTGACAGTGACCTTCTCCCTCCCAGGAGTCCCTCTGGGTCCTTGATCATTGCACAACCAATTTGAACACAAATCCAAATTAAAGGAAGAAACTCCTCCCCAAGCCCACACCCTCCATCAAAGCACTGTTTGCTTTTCTTTCTCAGCTCCATCCCCTTGCACACACAGGATTTACAATAGCATTTCTGCAGAGTTTTCCATTTAATATTGTAATTATTTCACAAGAATTTCACCATCTTTCTCTTAGCCTCTTATAATTTTGTTGACGGCAGGAAGTTTCTGGAAGGGATATGTTATTTATTGCAGCAAATAAATGTAGGCATTTTTTTCTTCTTTTTTTTCTCTCCCCACCCCCACCATTTGTATGTGTGTATGTGTGTGTCTCTCGCTTAAGATTTTCAGAACAATAAAATCCCAGAAGTTGCATTAGCAGGTCGAAAGATACATAGACATTTTTATGACTTAAAAAAAATCTCATAACCAGGTGTGGTGGCTCACAACAAACACTAGGGGGGGAGGCTGAGACAGAAGGATTGCCATGAGTTTGAAGCCAGCTAGGTTACATAGTATAAATTATAGGCCAGCCTGGGCTACAGAATGAGACCACCCTCCCCTCTTCCTCAAAAGCCAAAACCAACCAAACAGAAAAATCATAATCAAATGACTCACCTTAAATAATGTTAATCCGTACTCAGGGCACAGATGTTTAAGGGAGTCAGTTGCAACCCTACTCACTAGGCATCACAGCTTTCTTATTGCCCATTCCACAGACAGAAAGCAGCACCTTGGTCGTGTAGTTCTGTTAGGGAGGCAGCCTTCTCAAGGTGATGTGGGTGTCCATTGCAATGGCCTAGATAGTTTAGGTACCTAGCCCAATCAGACCACTGTTTGTGAGGTCAAAGTTTTGGGGGCCCCAACTCATGCTGGCCAAGCCTAGAGCCATGTCCTTCCTCTGGGACCGTTTACTCACAGCAGAGTGAATTATCTCCTTCCAACAGTCACCAAGTGTTCTCTGCTCGTGACCCACCTCCTCCCCCTTTAATTCCTTCCAGATGGTTGCTGTCCTCAACAGGGAACAATTCTTACTTGAGTGTGACTCTCTTAATTCGTGTTTACGCAAGCCACTCATTTATCTCCTTTCCTGGCATATCTACTTTTAATGTGTTTTAATTACTTTTCAACTTTTATACTTTCACAAGTGGGAAAATAAATACAGACTTGCAATAACAACTGGCATCTCCCGAGTCCTCATTGCGTGCCAAACCCTCTGCTTCTTCCATACTAATGCAAAGAGTCCCAAAACTATGCCACATAAGCCTAGAGTATCGTTAGCATCCTCATGTTCCAGAGGAAGAAACTGAGGCAAACCGAGGGCAGGCCACTCCCAAGGGCAGGAGGCAGGGGAGGCTGACTTTGGGCTCTGGAAGTGTGGCTCCAGCTTCCCCATTACGAATGCCTCTGCTTTCTGATGACAGGAATAAATGTGGAGACCAAACTCCGTGACAGGCGCACTCAGTGCAGAGTGAGTTAGGAAGACAGTGATCTCCCCAGCACAAACCCAGGGTGGAGCCGGGACGCTTGGTAGAAATCACACAGATATTTAATTTCAGATCCTGCCTTGGTATTGATTTCTGGGTCCTACTTGATGAATTGATGCTTCTTTTGGAGACAAGACACAGTCGGTGTGTGAGCGAGCGCCTGCCTCAGGCAGCAGTAAGATCAGCGTCTCAAATAAGCCTGTTTCTCATAGCTTTCATGGCTCCACCTGGCCTTCCATCCACACTCAGTTCTGAGTCAGCTCCCTGGCCACAGTCGTCCTGTTCATGAATAAACTATCATCTGCAGGCCCCGGCAGGGTGCTCCAGATGTGACCTGAGCAGTGAGTTATTTTCCCAGCCTAGCAGGAGTGCACAAGGAACAGTGAGGCCTGTGTGTGGCAGGCAGGGGGACTCTTCATTCCACTGGATGTTCAGTGACATGAACGCTGGACGTTGGAGTTAATCCCTGCCCTCTTCTGTGTGGATGTGTGTGTGTGTGTGTGTGTGTGTGTGTGTGTCAGTAGGTAGGGTAGGTAGGTAAGTAGGTAGGTCAGAGCTCAGCTCCAGGCATTGTTCCTCAAGCACCATCCAACTTGTTTTTTTGAAACAGGGTCTCTCACTGAAACCTACGTCTTGCTAATTTGCTTAGGTTGGCTGACCAGTGAGCTCCAGGAATCCTCCTTCCTACACTTCCCAAACACTGGGATTACAAGTACGTGCCAGCATGCCCTAATTTCTATGTGGGTGTTGGACATTGAACTCAAGTCCTCATGCTTGTAAGCCAGGCAATTTACCCACAGAGCCAATCCTCCAGGCCTGTATCCTACATTTTTCTATAGGAGCAGGCACCTATTACGCCCCTTCATTTTCAGCCCACCTTTCCTTGGGAGGTGGGGAGGATAAAATTCATACTCTTATTTATCTGTGGTGGGATGTCAAGAGATTGTCTGAAACACAAAGCAAGGGCGAGGGTGCTTGAGCATCTGCCCCTTCCTTATGCTCTCCTCTGTAGCTGCTGCTGGGGTAGTCAGTCATGCGCCAAATCCAGGCAGGAGGAAAGGAACTGGTAGTTATCACCATCTACTCTCTATCAAACAGTCTGGGTTTTTAGACGTTGCTCTCTTGCCATCTCCCAGCAAGCTTGGGAAGTAGGAATGGCCACACCCATTTTTAGTGAAGCAGATCCAAGAGGTGGCAAGGTGTGTGGGCAGGCTTGGCTGCTGGCAGGGAAGGCTCCAGAGCTCCAGTCGACCGTCCTCCACTGCACAAAGCCGCAAGGTGCATCTGCCCTCTTCTTATCCAGAAGAGCCCTGGAGGGATGCACTTGCCAAGTGTCCTTCAGTCCCACTGGGGTTCTTCTGCTCCTGGGAGCAGACAGTGTCACTGCCCACTGCTGGGAAAATCTAAAAACAGGCCTCCTAGTCGCTAGCTCAAGGCTACCCTGCTAGTAGGAGTGTGCTGTGAGCCTGCACTCCCTCCAAAGTCCCAGCGCACATCCTGCCTTATCTTCAGACCAGTGACGCAGAATGTAGGCAGGCGGGCATTGGAACCCCCGGAACATTATATTCAGGGTGGAGTGTGGGAGAGGACAGCGCTGACTGATAATGGCAAAGCCTGTACATCCATAGAAGCCTCAGGAATGAGGGGTACGTTTTCCAGATGAGCTGTGGAACCGGACTGTTTATTACCTGAGCTCATGGTGAGGGATTTGAGTGAAAAAAATCATTTAAGGGTAGAGATCAGAGCTCAAACACCTCATCAGGTCAGGTACTTGCTGCGCATGCGAGGACCCGAGTTCATGGCCTATGGAAAAAATCTGAGCATGGCGGCATGAATTTGGAATCCCAGTATGGGTGACAGGGAGGCAGGTGGACCCTGGGGCTCACTGGCAGTGCAGCCTCAGCAGCCACTCTGGGCCAGTGAGAGACCTTGCTTCCAAGAACAAGATGGGGAGCACCTGAGGAATGCTACCTCCCCCGGGTGACCTCTGGTCTCCCCGTGCATTCTCACACATGTGCAAGCACACCCATACATGCACACACAAAAGCAGAACCCGACACCCCTTCAGCACTTTCAATGAGGAGTCTGTCACAGAGCTGTGACATGGATTGCGGTGCCCACCACGCTAGTGTCTCCCGACCCCAGGAAATGGGACAAAACCAACAGCAGCCTTCCTTTGCGTGTCACCATGCCAACACATAAGGCCAGAGCTTTGCCTCTGGTTCTGTCAAGACTTCTCTCTGTAAGCAGACATTAGTTCGTCTTTCAGCTTGTACTTTCCCAGTGAAAGACCACAGGAGAAAAGGTCCTGGGCTTTTGCATTGTCACTGTGTTACATCACCCCCTCAGCATCAGCCCTATCCTCTCACCTCTGCCTCTCACCTCCTCTTTGTCCATGATGGGAGCAGTCAGAGTGGGCTCGGCACTTGTGATGGCTCCAGAAAGGAGCCCAGGCAATTATGAAGGCTCCGATGGCCCAGCATGTCCCCGGGCCCAAGGAAACACAGCAATGAACAGCAAATTAAAAAAAAAAAAAAAAAAAAAAAAAAAAAAATTCCCCTGGCAGCTTTTCCCCATTTGTGGGAAGAGGGCCTTCATTTTCGCTGTGTGTTTGCTCCTCAAATGATGCAGGCGGGCCCGACCCAAACTCACCACCGTCACTCTGGACAGACAGCAGATCTGAGATTAAGCTAGTCCTGGGGGTGACGGGGTGTGATAGAGGTCATTTTCGCTGCCATGAGGAAGACCACAGCATGGGAAGCATAGCCTGAAGGTTGGAGATCTGAGGTCACGGTACTCCCAAAGTGACTTCCAGAGTTCCGGAGGAATTCTGGCTTTTGTCCAACCACAAGAATTTGTGGAAATGGGGCTTCCTTTGGACTTGACAGTTGTGAGCTGCCCAGTGTGGGTGCTAGGAACCAAACTAGGATCCTCTAAGAGCAGTGTGTGTTTTTATCTGCTGAGCTATCTCTCCAGCATCTTGGCTGTGGTTTTTTTTGTTTTGTTTTGTTTTTAAGAGTAAAAAAAAAAAAAAATGCCTATGCCATTTGACCTACTAATCCAACTTCTGGGAACTTACTGTGAGGAAAAAAAAAAATTCAAAAGACAGGGAAAGGTTTCTATGTTTATTTACCAAGCTTGAGCGGGAGAGTCACCAGGAAGGGACTGGGTCAGTTACAACGTGTCCCTGGGTTATTGCAAAATATGCCTTTGTTCTTCATCCCTCTTTCCTGGCACAGGACTGCTAAACACCTCAGAATCTGCAAAATAATATCAGAAAGTGTCTCCTGGTAGGCTAATGAAGGGCATGATGGCTGCCAGTCCCCAAGAACTTTAGGAATGGAGTCTGGTCACTAGAAAAACCAAGGGACAATTTGGGACAGTTGGGATTTTTCAGTCCCAGCACCATGGCCACCCTTCCCCTGCTGCCAACTGTCAGGAAAGGAGGAGGAGCTAAATATCAAGTGACTCCTGGTGGCCAATGATGTGATCCATCATGTCTACCCAAGGAACCTTCCGAAGCCCAGAAGACTGAGTTTGTTCTATTTGATTAGCTAGATGACCAGAGGAAGGATGGTAAAATTCTCACAAAATCATTACACCAACGTTGTTAGGTGGAACAGCTCTGCAGAAAGTGACATTGTAATGCCTAGATATGCAAATGGGTGGATCTGAAACCAAACAAAACACTGATTTGATGGAGGGTGTGGGCTTAGGGAAGAACTTTTTTTTTTTTAATTTGGATTTATAGTCAGATTAGTTGTGCAGTGATCGAGGGCACACACAGACCCTCAGGGAAGCTGATTGTCAATTGTTCCTTAATGAATACAGTCTCAGTCCCGTTTCCTGTTTAGAGAGAAGGAGTTGGTAGGTTCTGAAGAGGGATGGCCAGGCAGGACCTGAGGCTTCCAGCAGCTTGGGACAGGTGGGCTGTGGGTGAAAGAGACAGGAGGGAGTGGTCCTAAACTACCCTGTGGCTTCAACCCTTTCTCCTAGTCGCTCCCAATCACATCAGAAGAATGCCCTTACTTCAGGGTGTCTTTCCCACCTCTGATGAGCTCAGGTTTGCCTGAGTTCTGGGGTGTCCAGGCCAGAGACTTTGGGCCCTCCGTTCTCCACCTGCCGTGTCTCAGTGCTTCGCCCCATGTGAGTGGAGCATGAGCAGACACACTGGTTTCACAGTCAAGCCCCGTCTTGTGGACTCTTCAGCTCCCAGTCCTGTGGACACCGGCCTGGGCCGCTCACGGCTTCATTCCCTGGGAGCTGTCTCTACAGCAACAACTCTTCAGTTCACCCTCCTGAGGGCAGCGTTGGTGTGGACCATGGGAACATGCGTCAGGAGGCTGTTGTTAATGGTCATTCCACCTCCTGGCCTCAGTCTCTTCATCAGGAGAATGGGGAAGACGCTCGGTTCATCAGAGACTGCAGAGACCCATTCAGTGGCTGAGCTCTGCAGAGCGCAGATGGGGCTGAGCAGGCCTGGCTTGGGCCAACTCACCCAAAGCCTAATGACCAGGATAAAGGAGGTAATCCTTCCTCCACACTCTACCTCACTTTTCTGCACCTTGGAAAGTCACCTTTGATCTGCCTGTTGTCTACAGATAGGTCCCATTTCTGGCACACTGCTGGCACACAGGCTGCATACACACAGGCAGGCACACAAGCCAGTCACAACCCACCCATATTGGGAGGTCCTGTGAGAACTTCAAAGGAGGCCAATCCTCCCAATGTGTTTGTTATTGTCCCAGGGGCCCAGGCTGGATACATTGTGTATACTGTGTCCTGGCAGAAAGGTTGCCTGATCCTGATCCAAGCACACAGTGTCTCTAATAGTTTCTGCCGATTACTGTGAAAATGAGATCCAAGATGAATTATAAACCAAAGGCCTCCTAACAAGGAGATTAGCCCTGGCTTCCCATTTTGGAGGCTGGAGTGTCTGGAATCATGGCCAGCCACTCAAAAAAAGAAAAAAAAGAGAGAGAGAGAGAGAGAGAGAGAGAGAGAGAGAGAGAGAGAGAGAGAGAGTTTTCACTAAGTGCATGTCCGTGATAGGAAAGGGACTGAGTCCTTCTAAGTTCAAGTCAAGACTGCTTAGATCAGCACGACGCTTGAGCCTTGAACTTCCTGGGCGATGAGTAAACAGCTGTCAAAAGTGTTACTGAATGATTGAAAATAAAGAACGTCATCAAACACAAGGTCCTCTGCTCTTCCTGGAAGAAAGACTTGGAGTCCTGGCAGGTCTTGGGTTGTCCCTCCTGCCCTCCAATGGCCTTTTCCTTCAGCCGTGTCTGCAGCTCCCAAGTCCCAAGTTCCACAACCCAGCTCTCCTCCCCCTCTCCAGCCTCTGCAGCCAGTGCATCTGGCCTCTCAGAGACAAGCGGAATGACTTGAGAATTATAATTTCATGCCCTTGACCCCTGGGAGATCCTGATTGGATGCAGGCAGAGACGATGCTAGTGCTTTCTTGGAAGGGACTGCTTGAGGCTCTTGTGACGGGATCCTCAGTTAGCAGAAAGGGATGGAGTCCCAGTGGAGACCAGCTCAAAGCCGCATGCTTACCTTGGCTTTCTCTGTTTCCTGGTTTTATTCCCTCCATCTCCCAACACTGCCTGTGAGGACCGCATCTCACCACCAGCTGCTAGGCCTCCACCTTGCACTCTGGGTCCACAGGAATCCCAGGCCCAAATAAGAAGCCCGTTACTAATAGGGCAGCTGAAATCCCATCTTCCTTTGTGCCTTTGGTTTGTTCATTTCCTGACTCTTCACTGTCTGTCTTGAGAAACCACAGGTAAGCTTGGATTCAGGCTGGAGGTTCACACACATTTTAAGTCATCTGATCTGTGAATGTGAGGTAGCTACTCAATGCATGAGTCTTTCAGTTAGTGAATAGACAAGACTAGAACCTGATCGCTCCCACCAGTATGGCTTTGGGGGAAAAACTACATGTTAAGAGAGGACCCGTTGGGGCCAGAGAGACTGCTCAGTGGTTAGCAGCACTGTCTGTTTCAAAGAAGAGCCAGCACTCACATGGCTGCTCACAACTGCCTGCAGTTCCAGTTCCAGGGGCTCTAAGACCATCTTCTGGCTTCTGAGGGCACTGCATACATGCGAGTAAAATACCCCGTACACATATGATTAAATTAAAACTTGAACACACTTTAAAAAGTAAGTGCTTATTCATAAACTTTGTCTGGAAAGATGAAGTCCGGCATGGAGATGAACTGAAGAAGCTGAACCCTGAGTGCACACTCTTCATATATGTGGGGACAGAAGGGTGCTTCTAAAATGCCTCTGTTGGCAGTGAGGAGAACGCGCTGGATGGGGACGGGATCCTGGGGGAGGCTTGGGATGCTGTGGTCCTGATGAGAGACAGAGAAGTCCCTGAACCACAGGGCTGCGGTTTGAAGCGTTCACCCCAAAGCTCTCGTACGGCGAAGACCGGGTTCCCAGGCTCTGGCACTAACTGGGAGGCGGTAGAACTGTCATAAAGTAGGGTCTAGTGGAAGGGAGTTAGGCCATTGAGGATACCTCCTTAGGGGCAGTGCTGGGACCCTGAACACTGGCTTCCTGGTTACCGAGGAAGTCAGCATACTTGTTCCTGTTCTGGCTTCCCCACAGTGATAGACTGCGACCCGGGATTGTAAGCCAAATAAACCCTTCGTCCTCTCAGTTGCCTTTTGTCGGGATATTTTTGTCACAGTGGCAGAATTGAAACCAGGACACACCCCAATCACCTCTCTAAAGACCCTGTCTTCGTGTATATCATCGTTTCAGGTAACTGGAAGTTAGGATTACACCACATGACTTTTAGAGGACAAGATTCAACCCCCCACCCCAGATCCCTTACTGAAGATTAACTGGGAAAATATGAGGTACACTCAAAACACAGGTGCCGGGTCCAGTGTCCATGCCATTAGGCAGATTGACCCAGGATACCCAGAAGGCTCTACAGCAGTGGTTCTCAACCCGTGTGTTGTGACCCCCTCGGGGGATCAAACAATCTTTTCACAGGGCCCACCTAAGACCAGAGGAAAACATAGAGATTTACACTACAATCCATAACAGTAGCAAAATTACAGTTATGAAGTAGCAACGAAAATAACTTTATGGTTGAGAACCACTGCTCTATAGGATAGCCGTTCTGAGGCTTTTGGAGCCTGGTGGCCTGGCACTTCCAGAACTAAGCCAATCATTTGCCACCCTTGGGCTTGTGCGATCTGAGGATGGCAGTGTAGAAACTTAGCAAATCTCCCAGTGTGCATGGCAATTTCAATGTACTTAACGTTGCTGACCTTACTTGAGCGTGATGAAGAAGCTCAATGTAGTGGCATGAGAGCATACCACAGCTTTAAAACACAAAACAGAAGAAACCTCTTGTGGGGAGCCTTCTCCACAAGGCTGTGCATGTTAGTGGTGTTTTCTGTAGCTGTTTCAAGAAAGTCACCCTCAGTGCCTGGCCAACTGAGTACCCACGATGGATATAAAGAAATGAGAATGTCTCCGGGCAAATTTAGAGCCTGTCTTCAAACACACACAGGATGCAGAGTCCCACATAGAGAACAGTGGTGTGATCACTGCCTTTCCCAGGTATCACAGAGCTGCATTTATAAAAAAAAAAAAAAAACCAACAACAACAATTCCCACTTGGCTTGTGAAAAAAATAAAGGTCCCACCTGTAGTGATGTAATGCATGAAGACAGACATGAGTGTGGATTACTCTTGTAGAACCCAGCACTGACCTTATCTCCAGGGTTTTCGTTCCTATGTGGGAAGTTCTGGATGGAAATAAACGCTGGCAAGGTGGAGTTCATGTACTGCTCAGGCCCTTTCCATAAACGTAGCCCCCACCCATCGTAAAACAGTTCCTCCCTTCCGGGATCTCATTTCATCACTGTGTTAGCAGAGTGATCATCTACACGTTTTAAAAACAAGCACATGGTTTGAACGGTAAGACATCGCGACGTCATTTCATGTATTTCCTTTATGTGATGCTCACCTCCCCGCTGCTAAATTTATCCTTTGAGAATTTCGGGGAATTCTATTCTTTCCCACCTCACCGCTCTTCCCATATCTCCCACACTCCCCATCCAACTTCATATTCTTTTTCTCTCTTAAGGAAAAAAGACAGAAAGCTTGTCCACTAGAAAACATGGAGTCCACTTTGTGCCGGCCCTCTATTCCTGACCTGGGGTGTGATGGGGCTTTGTGCCTACCTCCCCTCCTTCACGCTGGGATTCCTGTCTGGTTTGACCGTGTGCAGGCTGTGAGCCTGCTTTCAGGCTCTTTGAGTTTATCTGAGTCTCTGAAAGACCCTTTTTCCTTCAGATGAGGGTTAAACCATGCCCTGATCTCCGAATGTTATTTTTCTTAACAGCTGAATAGCACTCTGTTGTCTGCATGTATCATATTGTCATTATCTGTTTTGGTTGATGGACAGCTTGACTGTTTTTAATGTCTGGCTACTAAAAAGAGAGCAGCAAAGAACATGGGCAAGCAAGTATCTCTGTAATAGACTGTAGAGTCCTTGGGGTATATGCCAAGAATGGTAGAGCTGGAGTTTGTAGATTATTCCCAACTTCCCAAGAGCCACCACACTGATTTCTATAATGGCTGTACCCGTTGTCACTCCCCCAGCAATGACTAAGCGTCCTCCTTTCCCCGAATCCTCGCCGGCATGTGCTGTCATTTGTTTTATTACTATAAGCTATTTTGACTAGTGTGAGATGCAATTCATAAGCAGTTTTGAATTGCATTTACCTGCTGCCTAAGGATGTTGTCCATTATTTCAGTGTTTCTCAGACATTGGTGTTTCATCTTTTGAGCACTCTGTTTCTATCCCCCATTTTAAAATTAGGTTGTTTGTTTCTTGATGTTCAGCTTTTTGAGCTCTTCATGTTCAGTATTTTTAGTGTATCTAGAGACTAACCCTATATCAGATGTATAATTGGTAAATATTTTTCCCCCATTCTGTAGGTTTCCCCCTTGTTCAAATGATAGTATCCTTTCCTGCACAGTTTTTAGCGCAGGCATTAAGACCAACAATTAATAAATGCGACCATCTTGTTAATTGTGCCTGTGAATTCAACCATGTTCCCATTTTCTGTTCTATGAGATTTAAGGTGTCTTACATTGAGACCCTTGATCTCTTCGGGGTTGTTTTGTGCAGGTGGTGGACATGGATCTATTTGGGTTCTTCTATATGCAAACTACCCAGTTTCGCAACACCATTTGCCGAAGGTGCCGTCCTTACCCGTGTGTGCACTGCTGGCTTGACGCCATTTTAAAATTTACTGTAGAGATACACCTGGGCCATGAGTATTCATCAGAAGGAAAGCTTTTTGTTTATCCCCCATTTAAACTGACAGCCGGGTACCATGCTGGATAGCTGCCCACATACGGAATCTCTGATATTTGACCAGATCCTTTCTTTTCACTTTTTGAAAAAGATTTGTTTGTAAATTCCATCTGCGTCATGTGTTTGCGTGTGGGTATGTGGCTGTGAGTGCAGGTGAGGTAGAGGCCGGAAGAGGGTGTTGAATTTCCATGAGTGAGGTTACAGGGAGGTGTGAGGCACCTGTTGTGGCTGTTGGAAACCAAACTGGAGGCCCCGTCTTACCTGCTGGGCCATTTCTCCAGCTTGATTTTTTTATAGCAGTCCTCAGAGATGGGTGATGTGTGAAACCTAGGGTCTGGCACGATACTTCAATCACTGGAAAATGAACTTAAATGAGGGAGAACAGAGACCTTTTGTGCTCTGTTTTCTCACTGTTGTAGCCTTTCTTTTTGCCCCATAAAAAGCTGGGTCTGTGGTCAGGTGCTGAGGAAATGTGAGCCCTAAAGAGCTTCAGTGCAGGTCCAGGCTCACACAGCAGACAGTTTGTCTCTTGATCCAGCATCATGCTGCCTTTTCACATCCTCCAGTAGAGCCTCCTGACTCTGCCCCTTTATTATTACTATTTACCTACCCCTCTCTCTCTCTCTCTCTCTCTCTCTCTCTCTCTCTATATATATATATATATATATATATATATATATATATATATGTGTGTGTGTGTGTGTGTGTGTGTGTGTGTGTGTATTGTATGCATATATTATATATTACTGTGTATGTATGTATGTGTACACTTGTGTGTGTATATAATTTTAGAGAACAGGGGTAATGTTGGGTGTCTCCCTCAATTGTTCTCCACCTTAAGATCTAAGATAGAGTCATCCACTGATTTTGTTCAATTGACTGACCAGTGAGTTACAGTACTAATCCTGTGTCCACCTCCCCAGTGTTGGGATTACAGGCCCATGCCGCCACAATAGAAATCAAGATGGAATGAGGAACCTAGAGGTCTATCTACTTGACTAGAGTGGACAAGAAAGGAAGATAACACCAATCAGTGTCTACTCAAATCCAGGCAGAGAGCTTCTGAGGTCATGTGCCCTTGTCTAAATTTACATACAAAGCTTAGGAAGACTGGCTGGCTTGCTCAGGATAAGTTCAGTCAAGAGCAACAAATTTAAGATTTAAACCGCTCTGCCTGCCTCACTCTGTTTCACTTCCTTGCAAGATCCATTCTCTTACTCTAGCAGGAACCCACTGAGTCCGATCAAGACTGCTCCTGTGTTTCTCTAGGCTGTTTCCTTGCCTTGGTCCCCCAAGGCTGGGATCTAAAATCATCAAGAGCAGGCAGCATGTTTCTCCATTCTATCCTTGTGGACAATTTGTTCCATGAGTGCTTGTTTTCAAACAACTCAACATCTCTTCCCCCATGGGGGGCACACTGCCTTTGGCTGGAGCAGTGTTGGCCAATTTTCACAGATCCATGTTTCTTCACTTGTTGAGCCTGTCATAAAGTATTTTAAGGAGGCTAAAAATTATCTTCACTAATAAGCATGTAAGGAATCTGGGACAGACTTGCCAGGACTCTTGACATTTATTGGGATTTCTCTCTCTCAGAACTTGAGGTCTCGAGCCTTTGAATTTCTTACATCTCTGTTTTCTAAACTGTGGACTGAGAAGACAGTAAAGCCCCAGACACTCTGAGCTGAGAGTGACCTTCACTTACTTCTTACTTTAAATGAAGAAATTGAGACCGGAAAAGGTGGTGTGACATGTTTTGGGTCACCTATATCACTGGTGACACAGTCGAGACACTTGCACATAATTCTGTAGAAGTAGTTTGTGCCTCATTCTCCTGTGCCACACTGCTGTCAAGAAAACCAGAATCAGTGACCTACACCTGCCCATTTATTATTCAACTTCTCATCCGGTATGTATTATTTACCTACCCATCCACCCATCCATCCATCCATCTCTCCATCCATCCATCCATCCATCCATCAATCCATCCACTCATCCATCCATCCATCCACCCATCCATCCATCCATCTATCCATCCATCCATCCACCCACCCATCCATCCATCCATCCATCCACCCACCCATCCATCCATCCATCCATCCATCCATCAATCCATCCACTCATCCATCCATCCATCCACCCATCCATCCATCCATCCATCTATCCATCCATCCATCCATCCATCCACCCATCCATCCATCCATCCATCCATCCACCAATCCATCCATCCATCCATCCACTCATCCATCCATCCATCCATCCACCCATCCATCCATCCATCTATCCACCCATCCATCCATCCATCTACCAATCCATCCATCCATCCATCCACCTATCAATCCATCCATCTATCCATCCATCCAGCCAGCCATCCACCTATTCATCCATCCATCCATCCACCAATCCATCCATCCATCCATCCATCCATTCATCCACCCATCCATCCATCCATCCACCCATCCATCTACCCATCCATCCATCCATCCATCCATCCATCCATCCATAATAGTCTATCCACTTACCCATTAATCTATCCATCTACTCATCCATTCATCGACCACCTACCTACCTATTCATCCACTCATACATTCGTGCATCCATCCATCCATCCATCCATCCATCCATCCACTCATCTACCATTTATCCACCCACCATTCATCTACCCACCATCCACCATCCATCATTTATCTCTGCATTTATGCATCCATTTATCAACTACTTATCCATCTACCCTTTAAGTATACAAGCATACATCTACCCACCCTTATTCATTCGCCTGAACCTCTACCAACAGTAATGAGACAGACAGAATCATTCTGGTTAAAGCCATTAACACAAATAATTATTTGGGAGGACTGATTGGTCACCAGAGTGTTTGGCATTGTAAAGTTGGTGGAGGATTTCCAGTGTTGCAAAAAAAAAAAAGAAAAAAAATTTAGTGTTGCAAAAGGCTTGTATGAAATCATGCCAGCAACAGTTATCAGTCACAGCATGGTGTTAGATGGATTCAGAGACTTTTTGAACCAGAAAGAACAATTCTGATGACAACATTTACCATGTTGTAATTTTTTAAAAGCCCACTACATTCATGTTATGCTTAAAGTTTTTCAAAATCTGGCAGCTTTGTGTGCTACGCAGAAAGTTGCATAAAGAAAGTGGGTCTGGAAGTTTAGAGTTGGGTAGGCTGTTAGACACAGCTAAGTTAGAAAGGAAGGCCATCACTTACTTGTTATCTAAATGACCGGGTTCAAATCCTGTCTGCCAGGACTCTGCTACCTACTCCGCGGTGAAGGACTTTGTCTTTCTGAGTATCTCATTTTTCATATAAAAAGTGGAATTACCAACATCTATCCGAGGGACTTGTGTGAGGACTCATGATAATAATGAACACTAGGTGAACACCTACAATAAGCCAGGCTGTGTTTTTATATAATGCAGATTTCCTTCCACTGGAGGAAATCAAATAGGAGGGAAGGAAATCTGGCATATAGTACAATGCCCCATTTGAGTCCAAGCTATGACCATGGTCACCATTAACATCCTTTGATAGATTCCTGCTGCATTTTGATGCTTCCCCATTCTTCACTGGTTAACAAATTTGTTGGTATTAATATTCCAACACAGAGCAAACGACACTTGGTGAGTGTTCAATATCCATTTATATCACATAAAGAACTGAGGTAAATAAGAATTAATATTTCCACTAGTGGTCTGTGACAACCAAATGGAATCCAGGGACTGTAAGTCAAGACGAGTGTTTCCCTGGCCCTGTTCAGGATCTGTGACTTTAAAAACCTGAGTGCACAATTCTTCATCCTGTTCACCCAGGTAGCCACAAGGCTAGCTCTCTCGGGGACTTGGTGACCACTGAACGCTTTCCACACAGGTCCAGAACCCTGTCTTCTCCTTTCAGCCCACTTCTGCTAAAGCCATCCTCTCCCTTACCACATCCCAAACTGCCCTTGTCTTCATGCATGCATCCACCACCAAGCCATCCACCCATCTACCAATCTATCCATCCATCCACACATCTACCCATCTACCAATCTATCTATCCATCCACACATCCATACATCCATCTAGCCACAGATTTACCCATCTATACATCTAACCATCCACTACTCATTCATCTACCTATCTACCCATCATCCATGTATTCATCCATCACTACACATTCATTCATGCATGCGTGTATCCATCCATCTCTCTACCTATCCATCCATCTCTCTACCCATCCATCTGTCCATCGTCCATCCATCCATCCATCCATTGGCTAACTACCTAACTACCTACCTAACCATCCAACACCTATCCATCTAACCACAAGTGGTTAACACTCTATACCTGACATGATAAGCCACAGTTGAACAAACTGGAATAATCTCTTCCTGGGCAGGATGTAGAGCAAATGCCAAGAATGTCTAACCTACATCCACGATGGGGAAACTCAGCAAACCCGAGTTGTTGCAGAAGAGCATGACCAGCACTGGCCTGTCTTTTCAAAACAAGCAAACAAGCAAACAAACAAGTTCAGTGTCATGAAATACAGTGAGGGGCCAGGATACATTTTAGATGGCAGAGCAACACATGACACCCACAGGTATGACCCTAGACTGGATGGTGCTCAGAATCAAAACAATGCTGTAACTGACATTACTGAAGCAACTGAAAAAAGTTAACATGGATGATGTATTTACGGTCAAATTGTATCAGTGTTTAAATTCCTGAATGTAACAGTTATATAGTGATGATGGAAGAGAATGCCTTTGTTTTTATGAATGCCGACTAATTTAGGGGGGATGTTTGTGTCCCACTCTTAAATGATTTTACAAAAACACAAAGGAGGGAGAGAGAGAAAGAGTAAAGAAGCAAGAAAGAACCAAAATGTAGCAAAAGTATTTCTAGTTGGTGGCTCAAATGAAGGACATGTGAGTGCTGGTTACAGTGTCTCCTTTCTCTGTAGGTTTAAAACAAAGGCAGTCACAAACAGGCTAGTCTGATCACGCTGGCTGAACAGGGCGGTCACACTCTGATTCTATGCACTGAATCTCTATTAATGTAACTTTGGTAACAATAGCATTGGATGCCATCCGTGTCACCTTTACTTATATGAGTGTAACACCAGCCCCAAACCCAAACCTTGCTTTAAAAACTGTTGTCAAATGTGAGTTAAAGCTGTACATGGTAGCTAATTCACACCCAAAGGCCTAGCACTTGTCAGGCCCAGGTAGGGGATTTACCTCAAGTCTGAGGTCAGCCTGAGCTACAAAGTAAGTTTATGGGTCAACCTGAACCTCAAAAAACAAACAAAAAAACCAGAAAGAAAAACGAGCAAATCCCTGTGAGATGAAATTTCACACTGTACCCCATAAGTATGTTAAATTATCATTTGTCAGCTAAGATTATTTATCATTTATTGCACCACAGCCTCCCCATTTCTGTGCTATTATTACAGCCATTGTCAATATTAAATGGCTGAGTCTGAGAGCTCTCTCTCTGTTTCTCTGTCAGTCTCCCACTCTGGGATTCAGGCCTTTCCTGGAGTTAAAGTCCCCATTCCTTACAGTTTAGTGTTAGTACAGAACTCAAAAAAACAAAACAAAACAAAACAAAAAAACCAAAACCAAAAACAAAAACAAAAAAACCCCATAAAGAACATAAATGCGTTATTTGGGACTGAACTACACAGAACAAAATAGCACGGCACACATGTGACATATGACGCAACACCAAATGAAGAAGACGTGATAGTCGGTCATAACCTTTAGGGGATAAGAAGCAAGGCTTCCTTGGTCACCTCACGGTTGCCTATGGTCATAAGCATATTACACTTAAACAACCGACTTCACATTTCCCAGTACACAGGCAAGAGGCTTAAAGATTCAGTTCCCTAAAGCTGCAATACAGTTGATAAACATACGGATCGGAAAGCATTCTGAGATCGCTATCTAGCGAAAGGAAAGCAAAACAAGGCAGGAACTCTCCTGAAATATGACAGACGGCGCTACGTCACGCTGGCGAGACCGCAGCGGAAGGCAGAGTGTTTATGTGTGGCTGATGACTGTGCAAAATTCTTTTGGAGAACAGTTTGGCAAATTGCATTGTGAGCCGTAAAAAGTGTTCGCCTCGTTCATAAGCTATTCTCCCTCCTGGGGGTTCCCCCACCAAAAAAAAAAAAAATTCTAAATAACAGAGTTGTCTAGTGCGGAAAATGTCATCAGGCGTTCACCTGTAGTTTGAAAAGACCTGGATGGTGGTGAATGGGCAGTTAAGAATGATTAAATGGTCAGCTAGAGGGACCCTGCTAAAGCCCTCAACAGGACAACCCTGAAGCGCGTACCTAGCACCACTGAAACACACGAGCCACAGTCGTGAGCACATGTGTCTATGCGTGGGATCCCAGGGCTAAAAGGGAGCTGTCGAGGTTGAGGGTAGCTAACTCTAGAGCACAGGAATGAGGAATGGGTTCTCACGGACCCAGATGGTGCTGCTACGGGCCGTATAAGGGATTTGACCTGGTCACCTAGCGACTAAAGGAGGAAAGCAGCGTGTCAAGGGGTCGAGCTGGGACTCCCCCTAAGTTCACACGTCGAGGTCCCAGAGCCTAGCACTGTACACCACACATGCGGAGAGGGCCTTGAGGAAAGCGTTTGGGACAGTTAAAGGAGAGGGCGAGAGGGTTTCCTAATCCACACTCATGTGCCCACACACATGCAAAAATTCATATGCACAGCACACATGCCACAAACTATACATGCGACACACATATACGCACCACATCTATCCTCTGTGTTATCTTACATACACACACACCCCATATCTCATATCCCCATCATATATACCACACATACCACACCATACATGAATACCACATTACATATACATACCATACACTGCACACACACACACACACACACACACACACACACATGTGCGAGCACACACACACACACACACACACCGCACAGATGGCCCACCACACACACACTACGTGGATGGCAGAGACGTGAGCAGACTATTGTACACTCTCATTCACAGCAGTCAGAAGGCAGAAGCAAGCCCACATGCCCAGCCAGCCACCAGTGAGCCCTGAAGACTCCCAGTGAAATCCACCCATCACAAAAGGGACAGATCCCACCTGCAGGCGGTACCTGTGTAGTCACAGAAAGTAGATGGGTCATGGTCAGGGATTACCAGAGCTGAGATGGTGTGAGTGCTTACTGAGCACAGCTCCCCTGGAGGAGCTGAAGAGGGCTCCGGAGCTGGAGCCGGTGGTTATAGCCACATATCAACTCCTCCGATACACACAACATTGGCAAACTATGCATTTGAAGGCTGGGTGTGAGGACACCAGCCTTTAATCCCAGAACTCAGCAGGCAGAGGCAGGCAGATCTGTGAGTTCAAGACCAGCCTCATTTACATAATGAGTTCCAGGCCAACCAGGCCTACTTAGTGAGACCCTGTTTCAGGAAAAAAAAAAAAAAATCTACACTGAAAATGGTTATGAGGGCAGCTTTTCTACCACGAGTTTTCCCACGATGAAATGATTCCAAAGGGTAATTTAAGAGGGGCGTTGGACAGGGCGGAGGGTGGGAAGATAGACCGAATTTCAGTCTGGGTCTCGAGATTCAACCCCAGGGATGATGGAGGCGACTTAAGGGAGAGTCTGGCTAGATTGAGGCAAGCTCTCCAGGCAAGTAATTACTCAGCGTCTACCCGTCCCACCCAAGTCCACATGATGGATGGGCCAGCTGGGAGGGACCCCGTGAAGCCCCAGATCAGCTTTCACAATTGAAATTTGGGGACCTGGCTCCGAGCCCATCGGGTGGAGTCTTCAGTCTCCATTGTCTCTCATCCTTTCTTCCATCAGAAAAAAAAAAAAAAGGTAGTGGGCCTGGGTCGGGCTTGTTCTACGAGCTTGTCCAAGATGTCAGGCTAGCTCCTCTGCCCAGTAAGAGAGTTAAGGACGCTGTTTGAGTACCACGTGCTTGGGCTTTGTGTGGCTGGGGACTTTTGAGTTCCTCAAACTAGCCCTTCCCATGGGCTTTGGTGGGTAACATTTCCAAGCCCCTCTCCTAGGAAGAAAAACAAACAGCTGAGAGCCGGCATCTCCAGCTGCTGCACATGATCCAAAGCCGAGAGGGGAGAAAAAGTTATCCCAGCCCCAGATGGCTAGTTAAACGGGAAGCAACAGGCGATGGGAGGGAATGGGAACATTTCCATAAAGCCGTTTTATCAAGGAAATTTGAAAAGCCATCCCTGAGAGCTCGTGCGTTGTGCTTCGTAATTTCAATGTGGTGCTGTGGTCCCCGTGCGCATCTGTGTGTGAGCATGTGCCATAAAACAGACCTCGTAAAAACCCACACACGCCCAGGCTGTGTGCGCAGGGCCCAGATGAGGAGAACAGAGAATTGGCTTGGTCCTTGCTTCTTTGTGTAAAAACCACCTCCCGTGTCCATCACTTCTGGCTGCCCCGTTTCCCCCACTGTACTTTTTAAGAATCCATTGGACACTGGAAGAGCCAAGGAAGAGCCGAGGTCCAGCTTGATGTGAGCACGTGGGAGCAGAGCTCTGCGTGGGCCCAGGTTCCAGTTTCAGCTGGTCTCCACCGCCTTTGTGGAAGCCAGGTAGAAATCATGAGTGGACAACAGGAGCTTGTGGGATAGGCTTTGATAGGGCGAACAGCCCCTACCACAACCACCAGCACCATTTAAATTGGCTGAACTTTGTGCAGCAAATTCTGTTATTGTTGATGGCGGTGTGTGTGTATGTGTGTAGGAAGCGTGTGTGTACAGGTGCACATGCCTGTAGAGGCCAGAAGTCAATGTCGAGTGTCCTCCTCTATTATTTTCCACCTCGTTTTTTGAGACAGGGTCTCTGGCTGAACCTGGAGCTCACTGAACGGCTAGGTGTCTGTAGGTGAGACTTCCATGTCCTCCTGTCCCTCCCATCCCACCACAGGGGTTCCAGGTGCACACGGTCACATCCGGGCTTTGATGTGGGTGCTGGCGAGTTGAACTCGGCTCCTCACGTTTGTGTGGCAGGCACATGACCCCGAACCACCTCCTCCACCCATCCCTCCTGATGTATTCTCTTCTGTGGGAACTATGACCCTCCCTGGACGTCAGTCTTCTCACCTGTAGATGGCAACGACACTGTCTCACACTAGAAGGAACAACTGACCTCTCTAATGATATGATCACTGCTGTAAGGCAGTGGTGGAACTGGTGGAGAGCGCGCATAAACAGAGAGGTCAGGGTGCTTGGGGTACTGGGCAGGTTGGAAAGCAGCCATTATTGCTGCTGGGCGATGTCTCAGGGGAAGGCTGGATGAGTACAGATCAGCAGAGAGTCTTCGTTCACCTGCACCTGACCCCTCTCTCCTGGCTGCATCCCATTCCTGGTATTATGCTGTGGAAATACCAACTATGGAGACCAGAGCTAGGCAGGAACATCCTGACAAGGTTTCAGATCTGTGGCCCCTGGAAAACCGGTGTGTGTGGAAGGGTCATGAGTGTGAACTTGGCTCCTGAAAAGACCCCAGTGACTTCAGTGGGTGAGGTTGGAAACAGCACCAGCTGGTGGGTGGATAGCGGTTCACATGGACGGAACCCTTGAGAAGGTAGAGGGCTGTGGCCCTGCTTTCTGCCTTTGCCGCCACCACCCAAGGGAATGGTTCCTCACCTTCTTAATGTTGAGACAATTTAATACAGTTCCTCATGTTGTGGTGATCCCCCAAGTGTAAAATTATTCCATCGCTACTTCACAACTGTAATTTTGCTGCTGTTATGAATCATAATGTAAATGTTTTGGGCTATAAAGGTTTGCCAAAGGTGTTGCAACCGGCAGGTTGAGAACCGCTGACCTAAGGAGAATGGTCACTATAGACACGGCAAAGCAGTTTTCTCACATCCTTGACCTCTCTGCTGGTTGCTCAAAGTGTAACTAAGCCATCTGCTGGATTCTCCTGGTGACATGGATGACCTCTCTTGTGGACCCAATAATAACAAATCATTTACACATACTCACAGAGACCAGCTAATGAAAAAGTTGGGCCACTCCAAAATGGCATAACCTTTATCTAAAGACAAAATTATGTCTTTGCCCTCTTTAGAGCACCATCAAGGGTCTAGCCCCAGGAAAACATTGACCATGTGGGTGATGAGTTCCATGGAAGCATGATCTATGCAGCAGGAGGCACACCCCCAGTTCCTTTTGATACCAGGCACAGGCCAAGCTGGACTAACAGAAGGTGGCCTTTTGTCCTAAGCCACAAAGAAAAGAAAAGAAAAGAAAAGAAAAGAAAAGAAAAGAAAAGAAAAGAAAAGAAAAGAAAAGAAAAGAAAAGAAGAGGGAAAAGGCTCTTTTCATCATCCCAATATGGAGTAGTTTCCATCAGAGTCGGCCATTTTACAAGAGAAAGTGTGATGTGTGTAGATGCCTGGCCTAAAAGAAGAGCTGAGAAGAGTTCTCTCTCTCTCTCTCTCTCTCTCTCTCTCTCTCTCTCTCTCTCTCTCTCTTTCAATCTGTCTCTCTCTCTCTCTCTCAATCTCTCTCTCTCTCTCTCTCTCTCTCTCTCTCTCTCTCTCTCTCTCTCCACTTCTCTCCACTTGAAACCAGGGGAGACATTGAAGCCTGAAGGCTGACAACCAGGACCAGTGGCTAAGAGGACTTGACATGATGGGAGAGCAGGTATCTAAAGCCAGGTAGGGAGGAGGTATCCTTTCCGGGTTGGGAGTCAGGAAAGGGCTACCTCTCATAGAGCCTGAGAACCCGAAGCCAGGACACACAGGCTAGCATATCACAGAAGCCCACTGCTTCTCCTTCCGCCAGCGCCTGGGCTTGAGGCAAGTCAGCCTTCTTCCTGGCCTTGGCCTGATGGAGAACTATCATTAGTTTTGGCTCTCTGCTGACCCTCAGGTATGGAGTTAGAGACCTTAGCTGCCAGCAAGAGGGCTTTACTCCAAATAGGATGCTATACTTATAAAATTGGGTCCAACCAAAGGTGGACCATATCATTAATGGAGCTAAGCGATAGCGGAGGTGGAGCAGATTGGTGGCACTGGGGTCCTCCTGGGAAAGAAGAGGTCACCAGAGTCTCCACAAGGAGTCCTCTGGAAAGCAAGTGCCTACACAGAAAGAAGTGAGACCTCAGTGGTAGGAACATGCATAAGGTGGCTCAAGCATGACAGACCCTGGTTCCCTGGCCTCTGGTGCCGGGAAAGTGGGCCTCATGGAAGAATGTACCCAGATAAGCTGCTTATGGGGAAATGCAACAATATTTGATTCATGGCTTACTCTAAAAATTGGCAGTAGTGGGTTCTGGTTTTATCTTTGTGATTTAGTTAGTAAACTCACAGGCTTCAAGAACCAAGGGAGGCCCCAAAGGGGTGGGACTCCTCCCCCGCCAAGGAGGAAGATGGAGCCTGCAGGCAAGGCCCTCTGCTCCCTCTCTACACTGGCCTTCCTCCCATTTACAGAGTTGGGGCGGGGCTGATGTGCCCTAGCCCCCACCTTGCCCCCTAGGCTTACCCCTTCCAGCTCTGTCCCTAGCTCTTTACTCCAGGAACCTCTGCCGGCCAGGATGCTGAGCCAGGTAGAGCAGTGTTTCAGCAGAGGCTAGAGGATACCCGTCTGGCACCCTGGGGATGGGGGATTGCATGGATACAATCCCTCAGGGCTCCAGAAACCCCGCTGGGTGCCAAGCTCTCTGGGTTGCAGGGGGATTCCTGTGGCATTTTTAAAGGGCTGTTTGATCACCAGCACCAACAGAGCTAGAGTAAATTGGAAAGAAGAAAAATGTGCCCCAGTAAAGCTCCCACCCAGACTGTGAGTTCCCTTCTCTTTATCCTTTTATATACATATTTACATAATGGTCCTCTAAGTGTATACACACACTGGGGGCTCTCTTTTCCCAAAATATGCTTTGTAAACACTTTCCTTTGCTGCTGACACACACACACACACACACACACACACACACACACACACACATGTATGTATGTAGACACACATATTTTTAAAGCACTACACATTAGGTAACATCTTTTATTAGATACCAGTCTAAGCAGAATCTTACACCTGGAGACACCTGGAGAATGACAGGATGGTCCACCAATCCAGGTTCCTTCAGTAACATTCACATATGTCTCAAAGGCTGATAAGGAGCCTTCCCCCAACATCCTATTTTCCCAGGGAATATCTGTCTGATTATGGATAGAGGGAATTCTAACAGAAGCCCAAACAACCAAACCATTGGCAAGGGTAACTCTGAGTGACTTCCAGAGACGACCCCCTCTCACCCTGGTAGCCAGAGACTGGTCCCAGGTCTCTGGGTAAATGATTAATGATAGTGTTCCCCAGGTCATGCTTGGTCAGGGGCTGGCTCTGGATCTACTGTAGTATCACGTGACCTCAGAACTAATGGCAAGAGTCCTGATTCCCTACTCTAGATCATATCTACCATCCACTGCCTTGTCCTACGTGATCCCACCATAGTGAGTCTGGCCTGAGGCTGTGGATCAGTTGAATAAGGATGCATCTATGCACCTCTATGCAACGAAAGTATTTGTCCTCATGGCCAAATATAGGCTCTTCCCGGTCCTTTTCCAAGTAGAATACCAGTAGGGCATGAACATGTTCAGAGACAGTCCGCTAGGCTTTTTCATCTCCTGTGGTGCTCGCATGTGCTTTAGAACAGAAATTCCAAATCATTGGTTGCACAAGCCACAGACAGAAGTCAAAGGCACAAAATAGTGATGTCGGTCACTAGGAAAAAAAAACTCAATTCAGCTAAAGATGCTGAGAAGATGACCCAGGACCGGGCTCCTTGTTCCCCAGCATGTATAAGCAAAGCAGGTCAGGCTGAGAAGCCAAGAGCACCGTTGATGGTTGCACCTGAACTAACCCAGAACTTCTCAGGGTGTCTCAGAACTGTCTGTTGAGCTCCACAGGGAAGCACTCACTGGGTACTTGCCTGGTACAAGGCATGCAACGTGCAGGGGCACTTTAGAGGTCACGGCCTGGAATGTAAATGATCACCCACATCCCCATCTTGACGCTTTTCAAACATGAAGCTCGGGGAAGCTTAGTTAGTTTCTCCAGATGGCAGATGAAGAACGATCAAGCTGGGGTTGGAGAGATGGCTCAGCTAGAAGGCTCTGCTCTGCGGAGGGGCCAAGTTCAGTGCCCCAGTGTCTACCGAGGGTAGCTTACAACCACCTGTAACTCCAACACCAGGGGGGATCGGATGCCTTTGACCTCAGCAGACACCTGAGCTCACATGCATATACCTTCACACAGAAACACACACACACACACATATATATACACATGATTTTTTTAAAGATGAATTTTTTTAAAAAGGACAATCAAGCTAAGATGTGAACTCTGGTTTGCTGAATCCAAAACATCTTGCTAGTTCTGTCTGTTTCCTGACTGTCTGCTCTACCATCAGGCCTGATCTCTACGGCTAGGGCCTCTCCTTGGTCCTCCTCCTCCTGTGTTTCCCATAGTGTGTGGCATTTGGCTGGCACTTGTTAAGTGATGAGCCAGATTTGATGAGGGCAGGCTCTGAGTCCTTGGGTGTGTCCACCAAGTCATGTTGCCTACAGGATTACCACGGAAATCCCAAGTGTTTATGACTTCTCACCAATAGGCTGGAAACAAAAGCATGCTGGTTGCTTGGCCTCAGTCCCAGTCCAAACTCACAACCTCCTCAGCAGTCCTTGGCATCCCCAGGAGAAAGAGGAAAGGCAGGTAGATTGCAAAGTTGCTACAGCTGAGCCCTGAAGAAATGGGCAGACTGTGGAAGGAAGGCGCTACCCAGTTAGAAAACTCCAACCTCTAGGGAGGTCTGTGTGCTATACACAGCCTCCAGTGTCTTTTGGTGTCCTGGCATAGACTCAACTCACTTGATCATTTCTGTGGAGTGTGGTGAAATATGAGTTGGGTTTTTAGTTATAACCACCTCATGAATGCCAACAGGATTTGTAGGGCCAAGCACCAAGAGAGGCAACTTAGTCATATGGATGAGGTAGTGACACCCTGACCACAACAGTGGGGGAGGGGAGTGCATGGAGGACTCCTATCCTCTTCCTGGATGGGGGAACTAAGGGGCGTGTATGTGTTGGGAAAAAAATCCTTTCCTCTTTTTGGATGGAGACACAGAAAATCACTTGTCCACAGTCAGTAGCAGAGTCAAGATTTGATCCCCCTCAGTCTAACTCCTGCTTCCCCACCAGGAAGTAGAGTCTACCTCACACCAGGAGCCTCAGGGAAGGAAGACAGCATGTTCTCCTACACTCTCCTGTACTCCAGGCCCGAACCCCAGCCCTGTGGGACCATGGTCCGCAGCACCCAATTCCTGCATCTCACTTCCCTGAAAGTAAACTGTTTTCTACATTCCTTTGCTGTTATGAGGACTGAATGATAAAATACACCTGAAAACCTTTGAAAAGTGTGAAGCGGGCAGAGGGTCTGGGAACTAGCTGAAGAGCACAGAGGCTGAAAGCAGAGCTGCCAAACCCTGCCAAACCCTTTCTCTCAAGGGTCAGGAAGTATATGTTTCAGGCTCCGTGGGTCACCCAATGGCTGTTACTGCCATCTTGGCTGTCAGAGAGTGGAAGCAGCCACAGGTATATGTGTGTACAAGTGTGGCAGTGTTCTAATAAAACTTTATTTATAAAAACAGGCAGTCCTTTGCCTAAAAGAAGGACTCCAGTGGGATGTGACCGATAACTCTCCTCTGCTCTTCTTTCCAGGACTTGATTGGTGAGCCAGAGAGAGAAGTTAGCAATACTGCTCTCGTGACGCCTTCTGCTTCTGTCCTTTACCTTTCTCCTCTCAAGGGAAGTCAGAGGCATCGTTCCAGGTGATATAATCAGGGATGGGGGTGTCAGGGTGTCAAAGTTCTCCTGGTCCTTTCTTTTTCTACCACCTCAGACCTAAGACACGATGGGAGGTGTACTGACAGGTGGGAAACCCAGCTGAGTGAGAAGGGACTCGGGGAGCAGATGTCCCTCAGGTGAGTGTTGGTCAGATCCAAGGATCCTAGGTGGACTGTCTCCCCTTGCAGGGCACAGGTAAAAATGTGGGCGGGTGAGGCCCTGGTTATGTTCTCCGGGGAACTGTACACGTGGCAGCACGCGATGGAGCGGACACTGGGTTGGGACACTGGCACAAGGCTGACAGGGAAGCTGAATGACAGATGTCTGCGCTCTTTGTCAAGCTGATGCAACAGACTGCAATGTTTGGCAGAATCCAGCGTGATGACATCTCCCTGACAACATCTGCATTTAAGTTGAAACAGCAACAAAAAACCAATAAAGCTTGTTTTCCTAGCACAGGATTGAAAGCTCTTACCAGGAAGTGTGTCTTTTGAAAGAGATCTAGGGCTGGGGTAGGAAATGGCCATGATTGTTGGGGGCTGCATAGTATTCCATAATTAGAACTACATGGGCCAGACCACGGTTGCCCCAGCCTACTATATGCTACGCTCACACCACACCATGAGTAATGTGTATTTATCTTTATCTCTTAAACCTGGAGCTTGTTGGCAGGATGAGTGTTGAGGGAGAACGGTGTTGTGCTTATTCTATCCATTAATTTAGTATTGGTTATATACAGGGAATGAATAATACAAGAGGTAGCCGGGCAGTGGTGGCACAAGCCTTTGATCTCAGCACTTGAGAGGTAGAAACAGGCAGATCTCTGTGAGTTCAAGGCCAGCCTGGTCTAAAAATTAAAAAAATAAAATAAAATAAAAAAAGAGGTAGTACTTTATCATGAAAGATTCTCTTAGAGTGGAAAGGAACAGAGGCACAAACCAATAACTTCAATATGCAAATATGAAGAGGGAGGTCTCGAGGCACCAGGGTCTCAGAATCTGGTCTGCTGAACTGTTGGAGGGGATGAGCTCGCACACTTCACAGGTAGTACAAACAGCACGAGGGACAGCAAGAGGGATAAAGATGTCTCTCATCTGTGGCTGATCGTCACTTAAAGCTGAAATACTTCATCTGGCCGGGGAGTCAGGAGGGCGGTTCTTTCCTAGGGGGGAGGGAGGCTGTACAAGGTTCCCTGAAGGCCTCTCGAAAGGCTGAGCCTCAGCGGCATGGGTGGGGACGGCACTGTGGATCTGGCATGAAGCTCCTCCTCTGCTCAAGACGCTCGAGTTGGAAATGCTGTTCGGGGTCGGCCTGGAAGCCCTCAGGACCATCACTAGGCACCTCTCTGTGTTGGTTGGGACGGGGTGGGGGTGTGGGCACGTACCGCGTAAGTACAGCTCTATCTGCAGACGGTCACAGTGCTCAGGCTAAACCACAATCCTCTGCCATTCTCAGAGCAAAATACCTCCACGTGGGTTAATAAGAATAATCTAACGGTCACCAAGTTCCCTTCCTGTTCCAAGAACTAAGAGTTTTCACGTATTAATTTGTTTAATCTTTACAGTGATCTTACCGGGGTGTGTACTACTTTATAAATGAGAAAATAGGAAATATTTAAACGTTACTCTTCTTACCCCCCAAGATGACGCTCAATGATGGAGCCTGGAGTTAAACCACAAGTTTGGCCTCAGAGTCTAGTGAGAACGGCACTCTTTTTACAATATGTGAAAGACACAGAGAAAAATAAAGCTGTCATTTGACCCATTATTTTTTAAACTATGGCTGTGTTCCATACAGATTATGAAACAAATGACTGGGTTGGGACTATTTTAAAAAGTTTAAAAAATTGAGGGGATTAGGACAGAAAACCATCAGACATTTCAGTACTAGGTTTGTGTTTGGGTGCTGGCTATGATGTAAACCATACCTAAGGTCATGAGAAAAACAAGAAAAAAAGGGAGAGAAAGAAAAGACAGGAAGGAGGAAAGAAAGAAAGAAAGAAAGAAAGAAAGAAAGAAAGAAAGAAAGAAAGAAAGAGAAAGAAAGAAGGAAGGAAGAAAAAGTAGAAGGGAGAAAAAAAACAAAAGGAAGTAAAGATATGACAGCCTGGTCATATCTATCCGGCTGATTTTCCAATGAATAGTCTAATATCCATGTATTGGAGAGACACTCCGAGAATACAGGATATTGAGAGATGAGCCAAAACTAACTTTCAGTCTCCATCATTCAGCTCAGGTGACTGCAAAGGACATCAAGGACAAGAAAGAACGGCATTATCAATGACAGCAATAGTACCAGCTCCACTCCCGACTCTGTTTGCTGGGTGCCAGCTGCTTTCCTAGGTGCTTTTGATATATTGACCATGTACCCCTCACAGCAACCCAGTTTGGCACGCAGAAATGCCAGTTTCCTCTGTTTTCAACATAAGGACCGTAGCACAGAAAGGTCAGATGACGTGGCCATCGTCCCACGGCAGTGAAGAGGCTAGATTTCAAGCCCAGATGGGCTGGCTCTCAGGTCCAGACTCATGCCAGTGTGAACTACACAGCCCTTTCTGTCTTAATACTCTCTCTGAAGACGATAGAGTCAACATGTGCTAAGATGAATATGTGTTCATATCCTCAGCTGCGTGACTCTAAGTCTCCCCGCCAAATGTTCTTGAAGGGAAATTCCATATTCATATCTTTTAGATACTTGATTAAGATGAAAATAACCATCTTCCCTCCCCACATAAGTGTTTTTCCGAGGTTGTCTCGTTCATTCGCTTACTCATCCACTCACACATTTGAAAATATGCACTTGAAGAATCGAACCAGATAGATGAAAACACTGCAAGGCAAAACTAAGCACAACAGCTGTCTTTGTTCTAAAAGGTGTCAAGGCTGTTGGTGGAAGACACTGAAATACACCGAGATGGAAGCAGGCAAATGTGAAGGCTCCAAATGGAGCCCAAGTGAGGTGCCCAGCCCCAACGAAAAACCTTTCCCTGTGGTCTCTGCACTTGCTCCAGGTGCTCTCTCTGTTCCCATTTTAATCACCTTCAAATCCCCACAGGGTACAACAGCGTGACAGCTCACTCTGCCCGTGTTAATTGCTTCCTCAAAAGTGACTTTAATGACGTAAGATTCACAGCCTCCTCAGGGAGAAAGCCGGCTGACTCCTCACGCCTGCACACCTCCTTCTGCAACCGAGGAAGGAAAACTCTCTCAGGCATCCTCAGAGTCGGGATGCTGTAACACAATCAGCCATGTCCCTGACAGCTGCCACAAACGCAGGGTGGGACGTCACAGGCTTGTCTTAATAAAGACGGGTGCTGTCACACACTGACCTCCAAGATGCTTGATGGGATCCGAATGTACAGCGCAGATGTGTGCTCTGAGCGCAGGTTTCAGGACCAACTCGCTTGAAGCAAAGTGACTGAAAAGCAAGCACTCAGTTCGAATGACACTTGGCCAGATGTCCCCTAGACTGAGAACTCCAAAGATCCCACTTTGGGGAATGGGGCACTCTTTTTTTTTTGCATAATTTGCTAGGTAGCATAAGCTACATTGTGTGAGTGTGTGTGTGTGTGCGTGTGTGTGTGCGTGTGTGTGTGTGTGTGTGTGTGTGTGTGTGTGAGAGAGAGAGAGAGAGAGAGAGAGAGAAAGACTTTAACCTCACCCTCAGCAGCAAACAGCCCCCACACCTTTTTATTCCCATGATTGAAGACGATGATGGCAATGGTCTACTATGGCTGCTAAGAAAGAGTTAAAGCCAAGTGGGGTATCATATGCCTATCACCCCAGTACTCAGGAGGCCGAGACAGAGGACTGCCAAGAATTTGAAGCGAACTTGGGCTACATAGTGAATTCTAGTCCAGCCTGGGCTACAGTAAAGGATGACGTGTTGGGTGTGGATGGCAAGTTCTGCCCAAGATGAAGCATCTACAATGAGAACCCTGGAGGCAGCCAGCCAGGCAGACTGTGGGTCCCCCTGAACCACCGTCTCCATTCCCCACCATCTTGGTATTTGCTAGGAAGAAGCATCCTTGGGAGTATTCAGTCAGGTGATCAAAGAACCCTCTTTCCTAAGACTGGGAAAAGTCTCTTCAAGGAACTGTGCTCAGTGCTGCATTTTCCTTCTGATGAGTGTTGCCTGCACTTCCATGGGCTTCTCTCGTGACACCTCTCCCAGAGGCCAACAAGAACCCAGGGGAGGTGACAGTGGCCACATCCTCAGAAGCCAAAAGACTGAGTTCCAACCCACTCATTTTTCATTGCACACAGGCATTACTCCAAAACATACAGGTTCAAAGGTGACAAGAATAACCCCAAAACCCTGCTCAGTTTGAACAACTTGAGCAGCCTGGCGGCAGTTTCAGGGGATTGGGAAACCACATCCCACCCTCTTCTCTGAAGCTTCCAGGATGTCATCATAAATCCTGTCTGGCCACTAAGCCAAGAGAGCCTCTCTTTGTCACAATGCACAGCTCTGTGTCCCTGTTCTGAATCTGTCTTCATCCACCTTTGGTCTCAGTTCCACCCACAAGTCAAGTAGAACCCATCTACCCTTTTCCTTGTGCAGCCCTTCAGATATCAGAAGAGAACTCTCCTCTCCTGCATGCTTCTCTTGAGATGAGATGAGATGGTATCCTTCCACTCCCACCCTCAGCCTCCAGAGTTCTTTCCTAGGTTTCTTTCCTTCCCTTGTCCCTCTCCTAGAAACCCACTTTGGTCACCTAAAAGTTCCTGTTCTGAGCAGTTGTAACACCATGGTTTCCCTGCTGGAAAGACTTTCCAAACATTCCAGAAATTTGTTATGGTCCTGGAAGCCAAAACCACAAAACCCGGATGCCAAGCTCTCACCGAGCAGCCCAAGAACATGCTCAAATCATCCCCTGGCTGGCTTGGCCCGTGGTAGACCTTGCTGGACACCATCGTTTGGTCCCTGGGATGAATCATGAGTTTCTCTCAGTGTTGCTGTTGGCCACCCCCCAGTGCAGTGCTTGGTGAGACAGGAACCACCCCTGATAGCCTGAGTGTGGAAACCTGAAGGCACAGGCAACACCAACTATCCCATTACAATACCCAAGTGGCTTGTCCCACTTGATGGGGAGTGAGTCAAGATCAGGGAGGTCCTGGGCATCTGTCTCAGGGTTTCCAGCAAAGGGTCATCTGCAAAGGCTGGACCTCCAGAGGCTTGCCCTCTAGTTAACTCGGGGACCCCACCCTGAGCACTCCAAGTCAGCTCTGCCTGGACAGCAGTCTCATCCAAATGACCCCACCCTCCTTCAAGCCACAGCCATTTCCCAGAGTGCACCTCCAGCCCCCATCTGCCCCCTAACCCAGTGCCCACTGCACTTCTCCTTCACTGGGCTTTAGTCGCCTAACCCTGGATCAGCCTCCAGAGTGGAAACTCCTTCAGAAAATCCCCTGGCTCTTATTTAGCTGTGTCTCAGTCCTAGCACAGAGACGGTCACAAGGTAGGTTCTCTTGTGACAGAGAGCACCTTTGGCTTACTTTGCCAAACTGTCTGTGTCTCCATTTAGAAGAGAACAAGAAGAGACTGCCAGAGTCTGGCTCTACTAGGCCCATCATAGAGTGATGAACTGCAAGTGGAAAACTGGGCTACTGGGAGCACAAGGCCAACGGGCTCCCATTGGATCCCTTTCCTGTCTGTCTCTTCTTTCCTCTCCTTTCTTTCTTTCCTTCTTTCTTTCTTTCTTTCTTTCTTTCTTTCTTTCTTTCTTCCTTCCTTCCTTCCTTCCTTCCTTTCTTTCTTTCTTTTTTCTTTCTTTCTCTCCCTCTCTCTCTCCCTCCTTCCCTCTCTCCCTCCCTCCCTCTCTCCCTCCCTCTCTCCCTCCCTCTCTCCCTCCCTCTCTCCCTCCCTCCCTCCCTCCCTCCCTCCCTCCCTCCTTCCCTCCCTCTCTTCCTTCCTACCTTCCTTCCTTTCTGACAATATCTCTTCATATAACCTTGGCTGCTCTGGAACGCTCTCTCTGTAGACCTGGCTGGCTTTGAACTCACAGACATCCACCAGGCCCTGCCTCCTGAGTGCTGAGATCAAAGGTGTACACCACCACTCCCAGATCCTTTTCTAAATTTTCCAGCTCTGCCTTGACCTTGACAGGAAGTGCTCCCTCCTCCCCACACCCCACCCATCAAAGGCCCATCTCATAAACGAACATGGAGGAAGAACCTGGTTGAATTGAGATAGAATCTATTCTAGTTCCTTGTAACTGCAAAAGGAAGCAGGCTTTCCCAACCGTGATTAACCTCGGCAGCAAAGGGCTAGGTGACTATTTTGAAGATGCCCCAGGCTAAGAGCTAAGATAAGCCCCAGCCTGCTCAGATCACACCACATCCCAGAGATTGGAGAGGCCTGGAGTAAGGCATATGCCCCATGATGATGCAGGGAAGCCACCCTGGGAAACTGGATCTGTTCCTATTGGCTTCAGGTGTTCCACACCCTCACACAAACACAGGCAATGCTGCTGAAGAGCCATGGTCCAAGAGCCAAGAGTCAGAAAGACCAGCCAGCACCTCGCTCTGTGGTTTCCATAGCAACAAAAGCAGCACTTGGGCTTATGACTATAGGAATGGGGAGCAGAGGCTCTGAGAGTCTTTCTCTCCCATCCCCCAAAAGCCAGGACAGAAAAAGGCTGCTCTTACCTGCTAAGATGAAGATACCCACAAGAATCAGGAAGACCAGAAGATAGAGCCCCAAAACCGCATGCTTCAGCGCTGACAGGGAACCCAGCTGTGTACAGCAGCCACCTGCCCGCCGTTTGTGACACGGACCTGAGAGGAGAAATGGGACAGAAATGAAAACAACCGTGAGCTGTCTTTCTCTTGAGGTCTCACCTCTGCATCTTGCATACAGATGTTTACGGCCTTCTGCACATCTATAATCCAGCCACCTCAGTCAGGAACTTTCTAGGACCATCACAAGCTGTTCAGCTTTTTGTTCTCCACACACCCTCTGTGAATAACCCAAACAGGCTTGTGCCACAGTCACCATGAACCCATCTCCAAGTCACAGAAACATACTGAAGTAGGCTTTAATATGCATTGTTTACCAAGAGTCATTATCTCGCGTGATCCAGGGAAGATAGAGAAAGGTTAAAATAGAAATTGCTGGGTTCACAAGGTGGCTCAGTGGGTAAAGACGCTTGATGGCTTCAATCCCCACAGCCCCCAGAAAAGTGGAGAGAACTGACTCCGCAGAGTTTTCCTCTGGCCTCCACAGTGCGCTGGGTCGTGTGTAGCCACACATACATCATGTATGCTTGCGTACATGGGTGATAATAACGATTTTAAAGCAATAGGACTTGCAAGCCAGCCACGGTGGTGCATGCCTTTAATCTCAGCATTTGGAAGGCGGAGGCAGGTAGATCTCTGTGAGTTCGAGGTCAGCCTGGTCTACAGAGCCAGTCCAGGACAGCAAAGGCTGTTACACAGTGAAACTCTTTCTCAAAAAAAAAAAAAAAAAAAAAAACCAAAAAACAAACAAAACAAAAACAGAGTAGTGAGGACTATGTAAGACCTAGAATTTTTGAGACATGCTAGGACAGCGGTTCTCAAACCTCCTAATGCTTCAACCCTTTAATGCAGTTCCTCATGTTGTGGTGACCCCAACCATAAAATCATTTCGTTGCTACTTCCTAACTGTAAATGTGCTACCGTTATGAATCATAACATAGATATCAGATATATCAGATATGCAGGATTCCTGTTTGGTAACTCCTGTGGAGGCCAAGACCCACAGGTTGAGAATCACTGTGCTAACAGGCTCTGCCTAAGACTTAATTTTTAATGTTGGCAACTAGTTAAAAACTAAATGCAGTGGAGGGGAGCAGAAATAAAGCAAGTTTGGAAGCCAACTCCGATCACCAGCTTGCAAACCTGGATTTAAATTTACCAAAAAATCATAGTACCCTCATCCTGTGCAAACAGTGATTGTTGTCGTGGGCCTTACGGACTGCGCGTCCGTCTTCTTTGGGCTCACATCCCAAAGTCATCTGACTGAGTGCCTGAAGTATTAGCTGGGTCTCCCGTGGCTATAATAAAATCCCTGAAGAGAGCGGCGAGGAGAGAAGCTGCTGTTTGGTTCAAGCACGTCGTCCCTGTTGCCTGGTGGCAGGAGTGTGACATCACACGGCATCCGCAGTCAGGAAGCAGAGAGAGAGGAATGGCGGTGCTCAGCTCACTCTCTCCTTCCTTATTCAGCGCTGGACTTCTAACCCATAGGATGCTGCCGCCGATTTTCAGGATAGATCTTCCCTCTTCAGCCAAGCTTTCCTGGAAAGACCCTCACAGGTACACCCAGAGGGGCGTTCTTATGGTGATTCTAAAACCTGATGAAGCCGGTAATCAAGATTAACCATTATACATCTAACTTCCTGGAGTTATCTGTCTAGAATATTCCATCTCTTTAGGGCATATGAGGATTCAGCTGGTTTTACCCCTGCGCGTCTAGGCTCTGGGGACACTTCTGGGGAGAGCCACTCGTTGTCTTACTGTCCTGTAATGGAGGAAAGCCTGCCCCCTGGCATAGCCAGAGCAGTAGGCATAGCATGGTATAATGCTATACACATGCTAACTCTCATTATCACACTGGGGGTTCCATGTGTCCCCCTCGGGGCCTCCCTTCCCTGAGTCTCAGAACAGACAGGAGGAGGAAATTCACAGCCATGTAAGTCAAGTCTAACCCCTGCCATTTGTGTGCCTCTGTGCCTCTTGCTAGCTTGCCACAGGAGAGCGTCTGTACACTGCACAGTAGCACTCTCTTTTGGGGGCCTGGAAAAAAAAAAAAAAAAAAGAAGCCACTTTCCTGTTATCTTAGAAGCCTTAATCCCTTCCTAAATGAAGAAAACAATTTCAGATTGAGCAGAATACGGCTTCAGACATGACACTTCCACAAATGTTTGGACACGCAGAACGAGAGCACTGTGGCATGATGCTTAGGGAATAGAACCTCCAGGGAAGGAAAAAGAAATCAAGACGAAGACTAATAAATGGAGGAGCCTTGGCTGTTGTTGGCCTGTTGTTTGTGTGTGTGTGAGTGCCAGAGGTCAACTTTGATTGCCGCAATGCTCCATTTTATTTCTTGAGACAGGTCTCTCCCTGAATCTGGAATTTACCCATTTAGCTAGACTGACAGGCCAGTGAGCTAGAGGTGTCCTCCTGTCTGTGATGGAATTATCGGCGTGCACGCGCTGTCAAGTCTAGTTTCTGACACGGGTTGAAGGGGTCAAACTCAGGTCCCCACGCTCATGCAGCAAGCACTTTACTGACTGAGCCATCTCCTCAAACCATAGAGACGTGTATTTTTATTGTTGCTTGGACTTTTTTGGCTAAGACCAAGTGTAGGAGCATATTTTTGAGCAAAATCTTTATCTTCAAAAAGATGGCAGATTCGGGACCTTCTTCGCGTACCACGGCTTCCTCGGAAAAATGTGTGTAGTAGTGTCTATTTGTTTTATCCTCTCAAGTTTTGGGAACAAATTGTCATACAGTGGTAGCTAATTAGTAGATTTGTGAGCGGTGCAAAGTCATACATGAGGAAGAGACATGTCCTGGTCCTTCCCTGCCTCCTCCCGGATCCTAGACCAGAGCTTGGCACATGCCAATCAACAAGGGGAACTTGTTGATTATGCCCTCCAGTAGCCCCCAGAGGACAAGAAGGAGGCCTGTGAACAGTTAAGAGTGACGTAGTACAGTAAGTGCTCTGGCAGAGGTGGTGACTGGTGTCTGAGGGAGAGTTTACGTAGAGGACTCTCACCCTGGTGAGCCTGAAGGACAGGCCCGGCCAAGGGGCTGAAGTCCCTCCTTTTCCTCCAGCCTCATGGTTCAATGAACAGCTGTTGTAGATTCAAAAGCTGAGGCGGAGAAGAAAATGTTCCTCCCAACGTGAGAACAGTTTCTGAAGAGAGTCCTGGCAAAGCTGCTAGTTGTTAGATTTTGTTGTTGTGTTTTGCAGCTGAGGGGACACTGGCGACCAGATTGATGGAGAACATGGTAAATGACAACAAAAACCTTCGCTCCAGTGATGGTCCTGGTGGTAGGGGTGTCAAACGACCCTTTCACAAAATACAGATATTTACATTCCATTCACAACTGTAGAAGAGTTACAGTTATGAAATAGCAAAGAAAATACTTTTATGGCTGGAGATCACCACAGCATGAGGAGCTGTATTAAGAGTCGTAGCAAGACTGAGGTGAGGAGGGTTGTGAATCTCTTGGAATCCAAGCTCTAAGAGGATCACAGGAAAGGCTTTTCCTCTGGCTACGGCCTCTGAAAGAAACAGCCAGAGACCAGGAAGTGATGAGAAGGGGCCCAAGTAGCCATCAAAGGTTAAGGCCAATAGCTCTGAGGGAGTTGAAGACTAAATCCACATAAAGTGACTCAAAGAAAGAGCTCAGTGTACCAGCATTGGAGCCAGTGATCTTGCCTCAGTGTGCTAGCACAGGAGACAGTGATCTAGACTCAGTGTGCCAACATAGGAGATGGTGATCTAGGCTCAGTGTGCCAGCACAGGAGACGGTGATCTAAGTGAGGAGCTGGTGCTGACTGCTGGAGCTTCCCCGTGTGTAAACGTCTTCACTTGCGCGCTGCCTGCACTATTTCCCCACGGCTGGGTACCTCAGGTGCTTACATTCTTGACATCCATCCCCTGTTGAAGCTGAATTTCTTTAGGGAGAAAACTGTATCATCATCACACACGAAGAGTTACTCTCTTCCTAGGAGGTAGCTAGGTTAATGTCTCACTATTAAAATGACAAACGTGCACTTGTGTGTGACCCAGTCACTGCTGAGCATGACTGCTAGGTTGAACAGTCACATTCTAGGAAATGCTGACTCTGGTGACAGTAAGAAAGTCACAGCTTTCTTTAGGTGTTCAAGATTAAGAATGTTCTGGAAGGGACCAGGGACAATGGCTGTGGGTGAAGTACTTGTCTTTCAAGCATGATGACTTCAGTTTGATTTTCAGATCCAATCCACACACACACACACACACACACACACCCACACACACACACACACACACACACACACACGATGGTACAAGCTTGTAATCCTACAGCTGGAGAAATGGAAACAAGGGATCCTTGGGGTTTGCTGGACAGCAAGTCTAACTTACGTGGTGAGTTCCAAACTACTAAGAGACCCTGACCCACAAGAAAAAAAAAAAAAGAAACGGACAGCAGTTAAGGAAGAACATACATGGTTGTCCTCCCATTACCTTTTGCACATGCACTTGTATACATGCGCGCAGACATGCACAAGCATATAGACACACGTGCACGAGCGTGCATACACACACACACAAATATTCTGGAAGGTAATATACACTGAGGGTTGCTAGGCATCATCAGGAGAGCTATGAGAGGACCTTACGCACATCTCTGTGGCACTATCCTCGTTGTGTGTAACTGTTGGTGTGGGCTTCTGTCCATCCCACAGACAGCAGGCCTCCAAGAACAGAGTCACCTTGTTCTGGGAGCAGCAGGGTTTGGTGAGGTTCTGCGCAGGCGCAACACGTGTGAACACTTTTAGTTTTGCCGGAAAGGTCATCTCTTACATTTGCCTCACACAAATAAATAACTGGCCAGTTTCCGCTTGGAGCAGGATGTCATTCTGAAGAGGCAAATAAAGCTTTGACTTTCCTCACATACCCAGGATTTCTGGATAGCACTCAGTGCCCAGGTACATAAACCATGTAATCAATTCCTTGGAACTAAATTGACTTTCTTTGATGTTCTGTGGACTGAACTCCACCCTGGACACTCATTCTGATCCAATGGTGAAATCATGGATCTGGGGCATAGAAGCCCATGGCTCTAGAATAAGATACGTGTCATATCAAGAGAGAATGTGAAGACACATTCTTGGACAGAAAACGAAATGTCTATTATGAAAATTCAGTTTATTAGGGGGAAAACATTGGATTTCTTTCTTTTTTTTTGAGAGGACATATCCAAAATGAGACTGTTTTAAAGTGTTTTTATTATTCCCAGAGGTTAGAGGTGTGGAGTGCTCTTAAAAATGGGAGCAGGAGCGTGCCCAGAGTATCAGGCAGCCCAGCCCTACTCCAGCCCTGCCATGAGGGCAGGCCTGGGTGTGGGACTCTGGAAGGAGAATTAAAGACTGTCACGTAAGGACTGTGAGACCATGTGAAGGCATTCCAAACTGTCCCTCATCAACAGGCTCTTCCCCTGAAAACCTAACTTTCAATTTCTCTAAAAATAACGTTTCAGTTTTTTTTTTTTAATTTTTAGTTATAATTTTAGAGCCTTTGGGGAGTTATCTGCTTAGACTTATTTTTCTTTCAATCTCCGAGCACACTTGCAAGTTGGGCCTGATAAATCAGGTGTTTATCCTCCAAAGAAACTGGATGGAGACAACAGCAAACAGGGCACGGGATGTTTCTGAATCCAGCAAGTTGAGCTGTAACAATCACAATAGTCATTTGCTTTGGTTCTCATTGGTCCCAGGCCCATAAACAGCAGGTGGGGCCAGCGTTTTATTGCTGGGAGGGACGTCAGTGCTCAGCTCATCCAAGGATCTCCATTAAACCTGCCCAAGTCTGACTTCATTAGGAGAAGCTTCATTCTCACACTGGTTACTCATCCCTCATGTTGTTTTCATTGTACAATATGCGTGATGAGAGGCAGCCCCAAATGACCTCTGTCTCTGATGCTTCTGTAACTTTGTGCCTTTCAGTGGGGACCTCTGTTAAGAAGACACATTGTGTGGCAGGGGCAAAGTCAAGAACAGCCTTCAGCCTGAAGTGACAGTGGGCCAAGCAATAAGTCTTACCAGGGCCCGGGAGGGTCCTAAACATCTTTGATATGGCAATGCATACAATGGTCTTCATTGTATATTCTAGAGAAGTCTTCCTAAACCCTCAAAACCTCAAGAGGGAAGAGCATGTCTTTTGTACATCAATCAGGATGACAGGTGAGGGCACCTATGTAGCTTTAAAATAAGTCTGCCTCCCCCCAAAAGACAGAGGTACACAGAGAGGGGTGGGCGTTCTGGTTGATCATCAGTAGCCAGAGAGTTATTCAATGATGCTAACAAATTAGATTAAAAATCTCCAAATATTAAGTACTGAAGTCTTCCAGATAGCTGAATTTGTGGATGGTGCTGCCTGTGGTATGTCCCAGGAGGTTATGGAGGGGGGAGTTCTGTACCCTTCTCCATACCTCATCCTACACAATGCTTACATGTGACTGTTGGGCAGTGTCCTAATATATGGGGGCATGTGGCTCTGAGCCACTGCGACCAATTAGACCAGAGGTGGGGCTCGTGGGAACTCTGATTTATAGCCAGGGTTAGAAGAGTATGCCACGACCTGGGGTGCATGAATGGGCTCTCTAGTGGGGGCGCTGTGGGGCCGAGATCTCTATCTGTGGGATCTGAAGCTACTTGCGGACGACACTGTCAGAATTGGAGTGAATTATGGCACTCAGTCACCACAGAGCTGATTATTCATGGTGGGAAATCCTCTCCCCCTTCCTGAGCTGAAGTATTCTGTGTTTGATCGTTGAGTGGGAGAGGAAACCCAGCAGCACCACTTGCTTAGTTTTGTCCTATCTCGGCACAGCCAGCTGGGCCATAGTGAAGACCAAAGACAGGGATCTCAACCCCAGGCCTTGTTTAGTCCTCGGGGAAGACAGGCCAGAGTGGAGAAGGTACAGAGGGAGGGGTGGAGGTAGAAGTGATTCCCTCTACTATCAAAGCAGTCCGAGCCTTTCACACCCAGTTCTAAGAAAAGGAGAGAAGATGGGAAAAAAAAAAAAAAGGAAGGGGCGGGGTAGCCTGAGCTAATTCCACTACCACTTCCTGGGGCTCGAGGACAGGTTATCTTACAATTTTGTCACTTCTCCATGAAGTTCCTGTGTCCCAAGCCCCATCTGTTCCCAAGGTTACTCTGAATAAAGATTCTATGGAAACAATCAATGACCTGTGCTTATTTTCCACAGGCAACCAACGTAAGGACAGCCTGCTGGCTGCTGTGTGTCTGCTTTTAGAGCCAGGACCGAGAGGTGGAAACTGAGTCCGGGGTGGAGAAGAGCAGGCAAGGTGAGTCAGCAGCTGCCAAGATCCAAGTGGGATAGGAAGGGCCGTGGAGTATACAAAGAGACTTGTTCTTTGTATAAGAACGTGGTGGAAGGTACCACTATTCTTGCTCCAAATGGAATCATATCATCTCAGGTTTACTTAAAAATATGTATCGAGCATATATATTTATTATTATGAAGTTAAGACATCTGAAGTGATAATGCTCTTCCCATGAGCTATAGACTAACAAAATTCTCAGTGCCAGGCCTGGAAAAGTTCCCTTCAAGTTGTTGGTCAGGGGAGTCAAAGAAACTCCCCACACAGTATAGGCCTTTGCCATGGTCCTTGTTTGTCTCCTAGAACCTTGAAAATAAGACCCTATTGCTAAAGTCACATATATTTGGACACATGATTCAGAGGAACTGACCTGAAAACCACTTTCCTAGTGTATATGAAGATTTCTTTCTTTCTTTCTTTCTTTCTTTCTTTCTTTCTTTCTTTCTTTCTTTCTTTCTTTCTTTCTTTCTTTCTTCCTTTCTCTTCTCAGGACAGGGTTTTTATGTGTAGCCCTAGATGTCCTATAACTCGCTCTGTGGACCAGGCTGGCCTGGGACTCAGAGATCTTCCTGCTTCTGCCTCCTGAGTGCTGGGATTAAAGGTCACCACTGCCAGGCTAGTATCTGAAGATTCTAGCAAGCTGCCAAGGGAGAAAAACCAACCGATAGTCTTACCTGTCTGTAGCCCACACCAACGACCAGCATGCAAGTTAACCCCAACAGTATATAGCAATGACACCTATGTCTTGAGAGCTCCCAGCAGCTGTCTAAATTGGACTTAAAGCCAATTCAACAGGAGAGAATTCATGTCTAGCACATTAAACATAGTCAGCTACCAACTACCAGTGGCTGGGGAGGCCATAGAGCCTAAAGGAGAACCGACTACAGCCACTTACCTAGGCCAGCGTAATCCCTAACTGCACTCTAGATACTTATGCCCACAGTAAGTGTAGTTCATTCTGCAGCAGATGGAGACTATTACAGAAAGCCGTGACTAATCAAAAGGAAAAGAACACTTGGCTGTGGCTTGCCCAACCCCAATTGACACATCTACAACAGAACTCCCATGCACACGGCCAGGGAACATCACAGAAGAGGGGACAAAGGATTTTAAGAGTCGGAACAGGAAAGCTACATCTACAAGATCTCATAAATTTGGTCACCTAAACAGGACTGGTACAATGACACCATCAGGCCATGTGTCAAGGTGCTTGGGATTCAGCCTCACAGGACCCACCCGCCAGAGGAAGAACTCCAGGCAATTAATGGCTGCTGAGAGAAAAAGATCAGCTTCTGCTAAAACAAGTCTCTGTTTGGGTTATGCAGTGCTTGGTGGTCAGCCCTAAACAAACGGGAGGAGTTGGAGGGAGGAGAGTGAAGGGTGAAAATGATGCAAACAAAGCACTCATGTATGAAATTCTAAAAAGTAAATTTTAAGTTAAAAAACAAATCAATGAAAGGCAGTGTCCTTGCCTTTAAAACGATATTGCAAATATGGGGTGAGGGAGGTGCAAATGGACAGGATCCTCAAAAAGCACCAGACCTGGGATTCTGCCTAAACTCAGGCCAAAAGATTCTCTTGTGCTGGAGAGATAGCTCAGTCAGGAGAGTGCTTGCCTTGCAAACACAGGAACCTGAGTTCCTTCCTAGAGCCCATGAACAAAGCTGGACGGAGCAGTACATGCTTGTAATCCCAGCACTAGGGAAAGGAAGTCAAGCAGATCCCAGGGGTTTACTGCCTGGTCATCTGAGCCTGACTGATGAGCTTCGGGTCAGAAAGAAAAACAAGGTGCATGATGAGAAAGGACGCCACAGGCTACCACTGACTAAGACACACATACACACACATTGGCACACATACTAACCCCGAAACAAGCAAGCAAGCAAGAAAAAAAAAAAAAAAACCCAGAAGATCATCAGCTTGAAGAGTAGCCCCAAATTCCAGTAAAGGTTCTAAGTTCCTCTCCTGTCCCCTGTCAAATGCCCAAACTGAAGACGTTTGTAACATGGAGTGGGGGTCTGTGTCCTCCCTCCCAGCTCTGTCCCTGATGTGCCTGGATGAACTGGCTTCTTCTCTAGGCAGGGAAAAAAAAATCAAGTTTAAGGTCCCTGGCTTCTTGTCTTCACTTCTGTAAGCAGCTGCAGGGGACAGCTTTGGAAGGGTCACATGGGGGAGGGGAGAATCTGCTTTTGGAGACAGGACGGTTGAGCCATCTGAATGGAACTGAGCTGGATGTGTCCCTGAAGGCTGCAGCTGGGCCACCTTTACCCCCAAACAGAGCAGGGTGTGCCACAGAAGGAAGCTCAGCATATTTGAGCAAAGATCAACAACACATTTAATGCTGGGTCTGTTTGTGGTGTTATATTTTGGACTTATTTCCTTCCTTCCTTCCTTCCTTCCTTCCTTCCTTCCTTCCTTCCTTCCTTCCTCAGTATCCCCTTTTCCTTCTGTCCCACCACCCCAAGGGTTTCAGGGTCTCTCAAATTACCTATGGCACCGAGTGTCTACTACTTGCTGTACATGGTCCTAGGAGGACAATGACACAATGGCATTATTCTCATTTAAGGATGAGAACTGAGCAAAGCCAGCCCTCCCCCCTTACCCCTCCACCCAAGGCATCAAATGGTCCTCTCCTACACACAGACTTCTAGTCTTAAAAAAGGTGGTCTATGCAAATGGGTGACTAGGATATGGAACACTCACCAGGGACAGAACAGGATCCTGGAGCTGCCATCACCCTTGGGCCTGAGGATGTCTCAGGGATGAGACAGAGTGGTTGCAACTCAGAAAGGAAAAGCTCTCCTAGAGAGGATCCCTAGCCTGAGATGGCTCTGTAGAGCAGGCCTTGGGGAATAGTACACACCCAAGTCCCCATGCCTACCCTCCTCCAATCTTCTGCCAGGGCTCTCCTAGTACCTGAACCCAAGGAGACAGGAAGCAAGGTACAGGACAGTGGCACGTGGTATCAGAGAGGTACACACAGGCTTCTGCACCCAGCCCAAGGGCATGTGCCCATGCTCGACGTGGTTCTGTACGGCCTATGATCTGACAAGCTGCAATTCAGTCCTCCTCCCCCCATCTCTAAGCCTCTTTGTCTTGGAGAGATAACCCACAGGGACACCAGGCCACTAGCAGAACCCCTTAGTGCTCACAGCCTAATCTACCAGTACTTGGCTCTCTGCCCTTGTTTAACGGGGCGTGTCACCTGGTGTCACAGTACTGAACAAGCAAATGCTCCTATTCCGCTCTAACCTTCAAAGGGTGGTGACCCTCAGTGAGGCCGTAGCCAGCCCCCTGTGTAGCCATCTAGCGGCTCTCCGCTACGCCAAATGAAGCAGGGATGTTTGATGGATGGGAGGTAGATGTGGCAGGGCCCCGGGGGGAATAATTTAATTTTATGGGGGAAAGGAACTCAAGAGCAGGGCGTCCAGGCTTCAGGCATCCTGCCACCACCAGGAGCACGTGTAACTCATTACCTCCTCTGCCTTCCCATGGGCAGCCGTGGGTGACGCCACACGTGTGGTGGGGCGGGCTGAGGCCTCCGAGAGAGCAGTTTTTCTGACTCTAACACCTCTCTCCGGGCCTCACAAAACTTCAGCTTCAGAGGAGGCAGTCCCTGCCAGGCACCTTCCATTCCCAGGACTCCTCTGCATTCTAGAGCCAGCCTGGAGAGGTCTCCAGCTGTCTAAACAGGCAGTGGGGGGAAAGGCTGGAAGGGGAAGGTGAGAGTCTAGGGATGGGAAGGAGCCTGGGAGTGAAGAGGAAGAGATAGGAAAGGAGGCCCAGCTGGCCCAGCTCTGAGTTCCGGTTTGGTGGGAAAACTGAGTGAGACCACATGGCAGAAGGGGCCTTTCAGGGCTTTCTGGGATGGTTCTCCTAAACATTTCTGATAGTACTATTCTGATATTATGCTATTGTCCAGCAGGCTCTAGTCCCTGCCCATAGCCTCCGGGCTCCAGTGGGCTCCAGGAAGGCTGCTGAGCATTAAGACACAGAAAGATGATTTAAAAAAAAAAAAAAAGACACAGAAAGAAAGAAGCGGCCTCAGAAGTACAGAGGACCTGAACCACCAAGGCTATTGTGGAGGGTGGGCAGCTTGAAAGATGTGAGGGTGAGAGGACACCAGTGTTCAAAAAGGGGGCCTTTCACGGGGAGACCAATGATATACCACAGGCCATCCTCTTTCCTGAAGGGAGGGAAGAAGAGGAGAGGACGAAAGCTAGGAGCAAGCAGAGAGGGGGGAGGGGAAACAGAAGAGGTGGGAAAGAAAAAGAAACAGTCCTGTAGTAGACAGTAGTAAAAACGGCACCGTTGGAGGAGGGTCCCTTCCTTTGCACTGAGGACAGTCCTTAGGCAATGGACAACCCCCAGCCCCCCCCCCCCCACATTCAGTATGCAGCAAAAAGCTTCGATCCCTAGGCCTCCTCTCACTTTCCCTGTACAGGCTGCTTCAGTGCTCTGCAGCTCCTACTTTAGCCCGCAAAACAGGAACTCTCGACCCTTCAGTGCCCCTGAGGACCCTCTGGTGAGGAGGGACAGCAACAAAGTAAGGGCAGTACCAGGTGTAGCCACCAAGCTTTCTGGCTGGGTGAGCATTTCCTTCCCATGAACTCCTGCCCAGGGCTCTACAGGCGGCCAGTGGCAGGCCTGGGCCACATCCCTGAAGGTAGGCTTGCCGGGCAAAAGGCAGGGTCTATGTTTTCATTCTTACCTCCTATTCAATTTCTCTGTCAGTTCAGAATCCAGAGGTGGGAATCTTTAGGGTCATGAGCCCAACACTTTGTAAGCCTCTCCCTGGAAGGGAACCCTAAGTTTTAGGCAGGGAGGCCCTGAGTTGGGCTTCAGTCCTGTTACTACTTGCGTGGCCTCGAGTAAGTCACGCACTAATGGTCATCAATTTCCTGAGGGACTGCCGCTTACAAGGTACCTGGGGAACCCGGAGAGGAGTCCGTCACCTTCCCTGGCTTCAAGACATTTGGAGTGTAGTAAGAACAAAAAATCACACACACACACACACACACACACACACACACACACACACACACACAGAAGAGCCCAGCCAGCTATAATACACTGTATTTTATGCAGTGATTGGTTATAGTTATGGTCCCACAAAAAGGCTCAGGTGTTGAAGCCTTGGTCCACAGACAGTGGATCTGATCCTTGAGCAGTGAGCGGGCCCGGGGGCTCTCACTTAAGTAAGTGGTGGATGGGCACAATGATGGACTTGTAATCTGATGACATCATTTGCAGGTGACAGAAACTCCCAGAGCCTGGGCCTGCTTGGAGGAAATAGGTCACTGGAGTAGGTCCATGGGGTCTGTAACTTGTCCTGGACTAGTCTCTGCTTCCTGGCCACCAGGAAGCTAAGAGGCAGCCTCCTCTGCCTCACCCCAGGCTCAAAGCAATGGATGCAGCCAACCATGGGCTAAAACCTCTAACGCTGTGGGCCCAAATAAACCCTTTCTCCTGTGAGTTGTTTCTGACGGGTGCTGGAAACCAACCAACACAAGCTCTGAGACCCGGAGCAGGGAGGTGCCTTGGGCAGTGCTCCATGGGGCACAGAGCAGGGGGGTAGGACTTAAGATGACAAATGGAGCTTAGATAAAGAATATGGAGTGGGAAGGTTGTGGCTGCCTCAGGAGGTGGGCAAGAGCAAGAAGGTACAGAGAGATCCCATGGACTTACGTTGGCAGTGCCATCATTTGACAAGGAGGCCAAGATAGAACCTGGAAAGGATATAGCCAGAGAGAGATCTCTGACCAACATAAGCATTTGGACCCACAGTTCTTTTCTTTAAAAAAAAATAAATAAATTTTATTTATTTTATAAATTTTATTTATTAAATTTATTTTAATAAATTGGAGTTACAGACAGTTGTGAGCTGCCATGAGGGTGCTGGGAATTGAACCTGGGTCCTCCGAAAGGAGCAGCCAGTACTCTTAACCACTGAGCCATCTCTCCAGCCCCAACCCAAAGTGCTTAAAGTCCCACCTGCCTTAAAGTCTGAATCACACCTGAGCAGCTGGACTGTTCTATGCCACATCCCAAGGGCCAGCCTCTAATAAGAGGAAGCACGGGGCCACCTGGCTCTTCTCTCCCGCTCTACTTTGGGAGGCAGCTTTAGAAGAGGCCTGGAGCTAATCCAACACTTCTCAGTTTTAATCTGCTGGAGACCTCTGGGATGGACCTGGCTCAGGCTTCCCCCCTCCCTTTGCCATCTCCTTCCAGTTTCTTCTTTCCTCTCTTGGCCTCACTCAGCTTCTTCCTTTGTTTTACTCTCCAGAGAGGAAGATTAAAAAATAAAAATCTTGGTCTTTCCAAAACAGATCCAGATACAGGCTCAAGCCTCCCCACTTCTGTGTCCTGGGATGGTACAAAAAATAAAGGAATGCGGAGAAGTCAGAAGCAGAGGCCGAAAGGGTTTGCTTTGCTACTTTTAGATTTCAAGGTCCTTGTGCTCTCGCTCATCCACTCCCTCCTTAGTTCGCTCTTCGGGGAGTATTCTGAGAGCATTTGTTTGTGCACTGGGCCTGGGAGCACCAGTGGACAAAGCAGCCCACCTACTTTGGAGGAGGTGCCAACTCTCCTCCAGCTTATGGTGGTCAACAGAGAATAAACAGTATAATAAGTGTGCAAACTGCGTAATGTGTTAGGAGAGAAAAGGAAAGTAAGTTGTGGAAGTAAGGAAAATGAGACGTGGGAGGATAGCAGGACAGGAAGCAAAATGAGAGTAAAGACCAGAGTCCTGGAAGCCGGATCCAAGAGACGGTGAGGACAGCCTCTGTCTGTATGCACTCTGGAGAGAGCATCTTCCGCAGGGTGGAGGCCGAGGAGCACGGGGGTGGGGGGCATCCTGAAGGGGAGTATTAGCATGAGAGGGGAGAGCGTGGGTTCTTTGGCCACGCGATCAGGGCCTGGGCATCATTCTCTAAGTCTGAATTTAGAGAACCACACCCCTAAGGCGATGACCTCAGAGATACCCACTGTGTCCTCTTCCGGTGAATGAAGACAAAGGCCCAGAGTCAGTCTGGAATCCACAGCTCCTGCCTTCACTGCACCAGAAACTGGGGCCCAAGGAACCCTTACTCAGGACGCTAGCACAGCTGAGAGCTCATCAATCATCACATCACCAATGCTCTCCTGCACATCCCTCGGGTCGGAGCCAGGAAGCACAGAAGCTGAGCTCACTGCTTAGTTTAATTTCCCTGGTCAAAATGATTGGTTTTGATCCGCGGTACAGAACATAGGAGAGATGGGAGGGTGGAGAAAGAAAAGGTGTCGGTCCAAGTGACACCCCACACTGCGGCTTCACCCCCCACCCCAAGCCTGGTCTTCCAGGTTGACCTTGGGTGACTCCCTCCAACTACCCCCAGCCCCGGTCCTTTCTGACCAAACCTGTCCTCTTTTATAATGTGGCAGAACTGAACTGAATCGAGAGCGTGCTCTGCACACACGCTATGCTTGCACGCATGCGCACACAGCTCGCGCATTACACATGCGCACATTTCTTCTCTTTACACATGCGCACTTTCCTTCTCTTGCCTGGGCATCGGGACCACTGCCCTGGTCTGAGGAACAAGCTGACAGAACCTTTCCCTACCTCTTCTCTTTCAAAGTCTTCGTGTGGTGATTCCTCTTGATTGACAACTTGATGGGGTTTACAATCACCTTGGAGGCACATCTCTAGGTGTGTCCGTGAGAATGTTCAGAATGTTCAGTTTAATTGAAGAGGAGACCCACCAACACTACGCCATGGGCAGGGGTCCCCAAGTAAATGAAATGGAGAAAGGGAGGTTAGCACCCCCTTTCATCTCCTCTGCTTCCCGACTGAGGACGCAGTGTGGCCCCTGCCACCACACCTCGTCTGCCATTATGCTCTGAACCCTCAAACGGTGAGTCAAGCCTTTCCTTCCTTAGACTGCTTTTGTGGACCTTTTGTCACAACACGGGAAAAAATGGTATTGTCATTCTTATGCTCTTTGCCAGAAGCCATTTCCCTGCTTGACCTCAATATTCACACCAAGGGGACTCGCCTTTAATCCCAGAGCTTCCCTGACACCCAACACATAGACTAGAACCTAGGGGAACCCTTCCTCAGAAGCTTAGATTTCCTCGTGTGTCCCCCTGCCGGGCTGTCCCTCCCCTTCTCTCCCAGATGCCTCTTCCTTTCCTACCTCTGCTCTTTGGAGAAAAAGCAGCAGGGCTCGGAGAGAGCCAGTTGGCAGAGTGTTGCAAAACAAAGTTGGGGCTACTCACACCACAGTGTGGACAAGGGGCTATTTCCAGGCAGCTGGCCCGATGTCCTTTCAAAACGACCTGTAGGTGTCCTCCCCAACCTCTCAGAAGGGGGACAGTGTTCTCGTCTTTCACAGGAAAGAGGGAAGCCCAGGGAAGAGGAGTTTATGCACACAGCAAGCCTGTGTTAAGAACCTGCTCAGTGATGGTACAAACGCTTATTAAATGCCTCCTTGCTGTTATGGAGGGATGAGTGCCAGGAAAGTGCCCTGGACTCCAGTCTGAGGAGCAAGGCAATTCTGTGCCGGAGCCTCTCTGAGGAACTGGTGAGTTGTAGAATTTTTAGTGCTGTCCTCCACCTCCACAAGCCTCTCTGTAAAATGGGTTCTCACTTTGCTGGTGAGATGAATTTATTTATTGAGGTGAGTGAGAAAATCCACAAAGAGACCTTCGAGGACAGGATCCTCAGGATCTGAGGAACTTCCCCGAGAGGACAGCAGGCACCGGGGTGACGGGGGGTGGTGGTGGAAAAACAAGGCTCTTCCACACCCCAGGAAGAGCCTCAAAGCCAGCGGCACTCACCGTCCTCACAGAGGTTCAGCTTGGACAGGCTCCTGCCATCGAAGGGCTCCTCAAAGATGGAGCCGTTGTCACGGTCGCTCACGGTGTGCAGGTACATGGCTTTGTTGTCCATCAGGTCCTGGGGCAGCAGAGACACACACAACACAGGGAGGGCGGGGTGGACAGAGGAGACACAGAGTCAGCCACACAGAAAACGAACAAATGGTGGAGCCGGGCGTTCACCCATATGGCCCCAGCCTGGAGAGGGGCCCTCTCCACACCCACAGGAGCTACACATACCACCCAGGTCCTCGGGACCCCTCCATCAACAGCCCTCCCTGCTCAGCGCCAGGAGGCTAAGCCCTGGATAGTTTTCCCCGCATGGGATCTGTCCTTTCCTGACAACAGCTCTCTGTGGGGCTGGAGCCTTAGGCAGTGGACACCATGGCCACACCGGGCAGCACGTGGAGTAGAGAGTAGCTTTTACCAGAGGTTCTCAACCTGTGGGTCTCACCCCCTTAGGGGAGTCAAACAATCCTTTCACAGGGGTGCCTAAGACCATTGGAAAACACAGATGTTTGTGTCACCGCTCATGACGGTAGCAAAATTACAGCCACGAGGTAGCCATAAAATAATTTCATGGTTCAGGGTCACCACAACAGGAGGAGTGGTATTAAAGGGTCAAAGCGTTAGGAAGGTTGAGAACCGCCGTGTAAGCCCTCAGTGGCCTGGGAGGGTCAGAGAATTGCAAGAGGGGAACTAGAGGCACAGGTGCGTTGAGCAGGTTTAGGATCGGCTGAGGAGGTCAAACGGTCCCTGACCCCACTGCAGGCAGTGGCAAGAATTCATGTCCCAAGGCGTCTAAGGGGTGAGAAGCCTCGGTAAGTCTTAATGGGCAGCTGATGGCCAGGGTCTTCTGCCTACATGACTCCTTCCCCCAAGGCTGGGGGAGATTCTTTCCCTCGCAGTGACCCAGCCATGGAGTTTCCACAGCAGTGTGGCCTACGTCATCCCGCTCTGCCACGCATAACTGTGTGACTGGAAGCTATCCTCAGAGCCCGTGAGGATGGCTCAGGGCAGAAAAGCATTATGAGACCCAGGCTGGAAGGGATTTGCTAAGTTTTCTGAGATGTGTTTGCATTCTTTGTGTAATGAGAAAAATCCTTTTTATAAAGCCAATTTGCGAAGTGTTTGTTTACACAAAATCCTTTGACTTTTTCCTCACATATATGCCCTGTAATTTGACACATTGCCTTCGGCACAGTTCTAACTGGCCGTGCGTTTACGTCAACTGTTTTCCTGATGCTCTTTAGCTATCTGGGCTAAATAACCATAAAGAAGGGGGAGGGGGAGAAGAGGGGAAGGAAGGCAAGAGAGGTAAAGGGAGAAAAAAAAAGTCAGATTGGGGTGGGTATTTACTCATCTTTAGAGTAAATTTGGAAAAACAAATCTTCCAGGAAGATTTGTACAAGGTCAGCATAGAGCAGACCCACCGAGGTCTTGAGAAATAAGCAGGGGCCCTTGGCCTGGATGAGATGGTACAATGGCTGGGAGGTACTGCTGAAGAGACTGCAATGGGTCTGGGAGTTGGCCCATCATCCCTATTTAAGGGCGGCATCCCTGGGGATATAAAAGGGGAACAAAGCCCGGAGCAAAAGCACGTGCTTTTTTTTCACGACTTGAACTTGGTCTCCGGAGACTTGGCCTTTGGGACCGGGGAGAGGCTGAAACTGACCAGTGGCCTTTCAACTGTCTGTCCAACCACCCAGGTGAGACAGGCTTTTCTGCTCTATCACTTCAAGTAATGAGATGCCACATTTCCCCACCCTGGTTCACTCACTCCTACATGCATGCATATATACATGCATACATACATACATACATACATACATACATACATGTATGCACTCAGTCTCTTGGCCTTTCTTACAGGCTGTGTGAGGGACAGGAGATGAAGATGGTTCTTGGGTCTCCCAGGACTTCTCACAGCTCCTGCTCAGACAGCTCCTGCTCAGCTTCTCTACGCCTCACCCCATGGTGTCCAGTCTGCTAGTCTCCAAACGCTGGCTCTCCATCCAAGCCCTCCACCCAGCAAAGGGCCTCTAAGTGGGGCGCTGGGTGGCTCCAGCTCTGCTCAGCTCTAGGGGGATCCTCCCTGGTCTCAGGATGTGTGTGGTCCTTCCCCTCTGGCCTCAATCTCCAGGAGCTACAAAGCAGAGCACCACTTGTCTCCGCACCCGCGATAACCCTCCCTCTGCCAAAAGCAGCAGGGTTTCAGCCAGAGGGCCTAAGAACCTACAGGGCAGGCAGCCCTGCTTTCCTGCCACCTTCCTTCTCTCCTTACCAACTCCAGACCACTGTGATCTGGACCGCATTCACTGGTGACCCCTCCTAGCCATCCTCTCCACCTCCTGGCAGGACTGAGCAACAGCCTAGGGGGAGCCTAGAGAAAGGGGCCGGGGCCCCAAGCAGGGCCAGATAGGAGAGGGATGACTTTGACTTTGGAAATGCTCGATTCTTCAATGCTTGTAAACAAAATGTGAGCATGTCCTGCCTGCCCTGCTTTCAAGTATGGCTCTGCTTTCTCCTCTCGGAGTCAAGAGCAGATCCTGGACTCTGAGATCCCATCTTGCCACCTTTAGACCTAGTCTGTGCTTTCAGACATGTCACAAGTGACTATCTAGAGTAGTGGTAAGAGTGCAGGCTGCTGGTGCATTGAGCACAGCCCTTGGGCCTGAGACTGAATGCCCTCGGGGACCTCCTGGGAGCACTTCTGAGCAGGACAGAAAGATCATCATTTTATCATTCCCATTTTGAAGATAGCCTAACCAAGACCAAAGAGGCAAGAATGACAGAGCTGGAAATTAAGAGTAGAAGAGGCAGCCATTAGACTGTCCAGGGTCGCCAGGGTCGCCACACACTGCCCTGGCTCAGCCATGGGCTGCCGTATCAAAGATGTAAGTATGAGTCAGTCACTTTCAGTGGCCACCCTCAGGGTCACCGTAAGGCAGCAGGGGATGGGCACACTTTGGAGAGTCAGCCAGGGTACCTCTGTAAGGACGTGAGCAGAGGAGAGGGACGGAAGGGGAAACCTGGGTAACATGGATGGAACCGCAGGTCCCCTGGTCCGAGAGGAGCCTGGACTCCAGTTTTGCTGAACAGAAGGAGGCTACCCTGTAAACAGCGAGGGGTGGTTTTACTGACCTCTGGGGAGGGGGGTTATGAGTCACTTCCCATAAGGGTGGGGCAGGTGCCAAGCACTGTTTCCAAGGTCTATCTGACTGCTGCCCCGGGACATCCCGCCTCGCAGGTGCAGTAGTAGAGAGCTCACAGCACAAGGGGCTCCTTTTCCTGTCTATCAGCTTGAGACCAGTCTAGGCCTCCTGCACCTCATCCCTATGATGTGAGGTCCACTCTGTGATCCCTGACCCTCTCCCCCCCAGATGAGCATCATGAGCTGATGCAGAAGGGAGGACTTTGCAAAGTCATGCAGAGTAGCTGGGGACAGTCATAAGGGAACCCACGCCCTCAGCAGGTAGGGGCTCTCAGAGTCCTGAAGACTCCCCATTGCTCAAGAGGTCCCAGAAATTAAGTTGTGGGGGATCTCTTTCAAAAAAAAAAAAAAAGCAACCTCAAAAGTGGCATAAGACTGAGATTAGGACCCTGATTCTGGAAGTTTCTCTGGGAGCACCAGAAGACTGAATGAACTTCTCCTGCTTTGGGGGGTGGGGATCAGGAACCTCAGTTGCAACTCTAAATCGATTTCTGTGGGCGCTGGCTTTTAACTCGGCAGGGCTTGCAGTTTTTCTTTGGAGTGCCTAGTTTTTAAAGCTCATTTAAACCAAATAAAGTCACAGCAAATGTGTCCCCCTCCACACACACACACACACACACATGAAAAAGCGGCTATGTAGGTCTTAAACCTTTCCTTCTTCCAGGTACTCAGTTCACTGGATCCTAAGTAACAGCTGGAGAGGTCCAGATTATTGTTGTCATCAATAACCTCCTGCATCATTCGTCCTATCCTGATGTAGACCACATACATACGTATATACATACATACACACACACATATACACACACTCACACTTAAAACACATGCATACATACATTCAGCACACTCATAACTCTCTCTCTCTCACACACACACACACACACACACATACACACCACACACAGGGTGTGTGTGTGTGTGGCTGTTTGCTGATCCATGGATTCCCTGAATAGGCTCTGGAGCAATGACATGAGATGGCCAGAGATGACACTGAGGCCACAGCATCCCTCTGGCATCTGGATGCAGGCTTACCCTACAACCCTAGCAGCTGGGTCCTGGGGCCCCGGGGTCTACAGGCTCAGATCCCTGAGACCCTCCCACCTGGAGGCCATTCAAGGTCCTGTATCTGCCAGACTTCCCAGCACTCTGCTTCAGCATCACATAAGGTTTCCTCCATGGGCCTCTGGAGCACCATCACCCAGTAGCTTCCAGGTCAAAGCGTCAAGACTCACCTGTATGCCGACCCTGAGGCTGCAGCCTGTCCCTTCAGTTCCGGGCGATTGACATCATAGCCAGAGGGCTGACTGCTGCCCACGGAGACCCAGGCAGTCCCTTGAGGCTTGTCCCCACAGCCAGCCAAATTCAGATGGAGTCATAGAAAGAGGCTGCGGGGTCACCAAGTGACTTAGGTCAAGGCCACAGGGTCACTTCTGTGGGAGGACCAGTTCAACCGAGTGGCTGAGTGACGGGTCTGCACGTGGGACAGCCTGTCTTGATAGAGCGTCGGTCAGCCTCAGAAAGCGATCCGGAGATGTTCTGTGAAGGCACCCGCAGCTCTGCTAGGTACTGACTGGGTGGGAGCTGCTCCAACCTCCAGTCTTTATTAAAAAAAAAAAAAAAAAAAAAAAAGTTCTTAACTGCTAGAGGGAGTCTGGACTACGCCTGCCCTCTTGAGGTCACTCCCAGAATTACAGCTCCGCAAGGGGCTTCCATCCCAATCCAGCGGGGCGAATCAGCCTTGGCTTCAGGACCCAGCGCTTGCTGTAAAGGCGCTGCTGGAAATACTTTTTGGACAGCTTCTGGGAAAATGGCAGCTAGGCCTGGCTTACGACCCACCCAAGGAAACCAGTCTTGTAAAATTTCTTGTGGGACAGAACGGGCATTTCTCAATTCATTCAGCGAATTTGGCACTTCCTGAAGTCACATCCACTCCCAAAGGGCTTGGACAGTTCACACTGGGGCTATTTAGAAGAACGTCTGAGAGCGTTAGGGGTGGGGGAGCGGGGTAGGGGCTCCGGAGGGACTGCCCAAAGCCAAGCTCAGCACGACTCCATAACAATGCCAGTGTCTGTGGAGCACGAAAACTGCACCCCAAAGACCTGGAAACCTCGGCACAAACAATTACATTGTAAAAAGGAGGTGCGCCGGGGTCCGGGAGATAGCTGAGTCCACGGGGGGCCCTGACCTCTCAAGCAGAAGGACCTGAGCTGAACCCCCAGCACCCACATAAAAAAGACAGTGTGCTGGCACCCCGGTGCTGGGAACGTGGGCACAGGACGATTGCTGGGCCCACTGGCCAGCCAGCCTCGCGTCCTTGGTGAGTTCCAGGCTCGTAAGGGACCGTGTATAAAAGCCCTCAAGGTAGATGATGTTCCTTAGAAAATGACATCCAAATTTGGCCTCCTTCCCACACATACATTTGTACACATGTACACTCATAGACACCAGACACATACACACGCGTGCGCGCGCGCGCGCGCGCGCGCACACACACACACAAGATACACACTGCAATAAAAATACAAATAAAAGAGATTAAAAGGAACTCCAACCAGGTGTTAGAGAGGCAACGGATTCAGATGAGAATAGTGGGAAGAGTGAGACAAGATCAGAGAAACATGCCCCCCCCCCAAAAAAAAAAGTGTGATCCAGGAACAGATTAGATGAGGTGATAGATCTGGACCACCACGTCAGAAGGTGGCACTCACGAATAAGTTTCTGTTTGTTTGTTAACCGTGAGACCCCCTCAGGGCTTCAAGGTCGGGCTTCCTAACATCAGGAGAGTTCGCCAAACTCAATCCCGCCACAGAGCAGCTGCCAACCCCCAGCTGATGCAGAAGAGTCTTAGCCACTTTCAGCGACCAGCCTCCTAACTGTCCCCAGGGCCGGCTCCTGCAGGACGTTGTCTTACAGGAAGAGAAAAGTAGTTGCTTGTGTAAGTGGGAGGAAGTGCAGGAAGAGGAGGAGAAAGGGGGCACTTTATGGTATATGTTGTATGCTGTGTATACAGATATGCGAATGCGCTGTTCCTAGTGCTTTTCATACCTATATCAATGATATCCCCCTGAGGTTGGCTTCAGGACTCTTCCATTGATGCCAAAACCTCGGTGGCCAGTATAACAGCATGGTGTGTGCATAAAGGCTCTACACAGCCTCCCGTCTACTCTGAATCCTCTCCAGGTTGTGTGTACTATCCAACAATATAAATGCCATGAAAACATCTGTCATACATCCCGCATAGGCTCAAGACTTGGGCTAAGAATAAGTTTTCATATTCAGCACAGATAATTGGTTATTTTTTTAAACAATAGTTTCGTTCTGTGGTCAGTGTGGGTCTGCAGATGTGGACGCTGTTAATACAGTGAGAGGCTCTGACCTTGCGGTAGCCCTGTGAGACAGGTGCCGCTCCAGTAACCATTTACACAGAGAGATCAGGTGGCTGGTCCCGGGTCCCTCGGCCTGTAAGTGGCAGAGCTGTAATTCAGCCCTAGGCGCTTGGGCTGTGGAGTCTGGGCTGTAATCAGCCCCTATATTACCCTTTGCAAAAAGAATGCTCTGTCACCCACCAAGTCCTCTACGTCCCCAGGAATGGAATCTTCCAACAAGCCAGATGTGTGCTCGGAATGTGACACTCACGGATCTTCACTGTGGACATGTATGCATCAGCCAGAAACGCAGCGTGTCGATTCTGTGGCTGGATGCCCCAGAAACTGAATTCCTGGTGCAGCAGAGCAGGGAGGCGGGGCCTAGTGGGAATGGCAGGAGCCAGTGGCAGAAGGCTTTATAGAAACATCTTCCTTTTGTCTGTCCCTTGACATGGCAAGACTCAACCTTCATTCTGCCTTGTCTCCTGTCATGTGATTGCACTGTAAGAACATGCCAGAGGCTGGCTTTTTTTTTTTTTTTTTTTTTTTTCATCTTGGACTTTCAGGTCTCACATGAGGAAAGAAACAAATTCCTGTCTTCTGTAGATTTCTATTCACAGACATTCAGTCTTATAACATGAATGGATTAAGGCAATCACTAAGACCTGGGGTCCTGTTGTTGAAAGTTCGATGGAATGGGGTTTGATATGTTTATTATTATTAGCCCTAAATTATTACAGCAGTATTATTTAGCCCACTGTCACAATCAATAAGACACAGATACCTGTTAGATTTTATAATTGCCTCATTTACCTTGGACTGGGCAGATATTCCACCCACACTGTCTCAATAACCTCCCCAACCATCTCCCAGGCCCCATCCAATGCCATCCACCTAAACCATTTCTATTTGGCCCATCGCCCATCGCCCATCCATAAGTCCATAAATACTTGCTTACACTTCATCTGGATCTCTCTTTTTGATGCCATTCTTGGAGTCCTTCCTCCCAGCCCAGTGGTTCCTTCTCCACCCTAACCCATCATGGCTTCTTCCTTCCTCCCCTCTTCTCATCTGCCTTGTCTCCCTCCGGTGATTCTCCTGTCCCCAAAGCCCAGGAACCTTAGCCACCCCTACCTTCGTCCACCCTGCCCAGGTACAGGACTTTTTTATTAACCAATCAGGAATAATGTCTTAGGCAGATTTACACAACAAGGATAGGGCAGTAACCAACCAGATCTCAAGGGCCAGTAATTAGCATCAAAATACAAGCATCAGACCAACCCCCTACAGAACCTCCTACATATTCTTCACCTCTGATGCTCCTGGTACCGCAATCCTGACAAAAACTAGGGAGAAAAGACTTATTTTGACTCCTGACTTAAGAGCACCCCGGTAGAGAAGGTGTGGACCCAAAAGGGTGTGGTGGAGGCTATTTACAACATGGCAGATATGAAGCACATCCCAAGACAGGAAGCAGAGCCTGGGCATAACCTCCAAAGTCCTGCCCCAGTGAGCTACCTTCTCAAGACTCCACAGCACCCCGAAATAGCACCAGTGACTAGGGACCAAGCATTCAAACCATGAAGCCTGTGATGAAGATTTCAGCTTCAAACTATAACACCAACTGTGCCTAAAAGTAAACACCATCTGTTTTTGTTGTTGTTGTTGTTGTTTTTCATGAACCTACACTGATTTGCTTTCAGTAGTAGGGGAAAGAAGACATATGTGGACCAAGAGGAAGGAGGTGAAATCTAAACACAGCCCAAGTGTTGTGGTTTGGATGAGAAATGTCCCTCGTAGTCTGGCATCGAACACTTGATCCCCAATTGGTGGTGCTTTTGGGTAGCTTTGGATGTGGTCCTACTGCGAGTCTCAATCTCTCTCTCTCTCCCCCCCCTTCCTTCCTTCCTTCCTCTCTCTTCCCTCCCTCCTCCTTTGGGCTCAAGATATGATCCCTCAGCTTCTGCTCCATTCGCCACATGCTGTAACATCCCACCTTTATGGGTTCTAACCCTCTGGAGCCGTAAGCTAAAACGAACCCTTCCTTCCGTAGGTTGCCTTGATCATGATGTTCTACCACAGCAACAGAGAAGTAACAGGATGCTGGCCAAGCCTCTCCTGTATCATCTGTAATTAACGACACTGATTTCAACAGGGTTGAGTTTTCTGCTTGAAGCCCCCAGACAGGCTTAGGACTGTCAAACTGTATGACCGCTGGAGGAATCTGTGTATCATTTTAAATCCAGTGGCCACGGGCCAGGAGACTTCTCTCTTTCCCCTCTTTTGTTTCTGATTCATTTGACTTCTCACAGGATAAGATTCAGCTGTACTTACTAGCTGAGTCTTTGCTTTTTGTTTGTTTCCTTTCTGAATAGTGTAACATCATGTGCCCAGGCTACACAGTTTGTTTATTTCTTCATTTATTTAATTTTTCATGTATACTGGTGTGTGCCCGAGTACACGCATGTGTACCCCATGCTTGCAGGACTCTACAGAAACCAGAGGAGCCATTGGATCCCCTGGAGCTGGGGTTACAGATGGTTGTGGGGTACCACGTGGGTGCTGGGAACTGAGCTCGGTTCTCTTGGAGAGCAGCCAGTGCTCTTAACAACTAAGCCATCTCCCCAGCCCTTGTTTAGCCCCCCTTTAGGGGCATCTCACGTGTTTACTATATTCGTTGTAAAAAGCCCCAGGCTGTGAAGGGGCCTCCTAGAGAAAGGAGAAAAGCAATGGCTGGGAAGGCAGGCTTTCTTTTTAGCAGGCAAGAAGTGCCTTCAGGTAGCTCAAGTCACATCTTCCTGTCATCTAAGATCACAACAGCCCAGGGCTTATAAAGTGGCTCAGCAGGCGGAGGTGCTTGCAGAGCCTCATGACCCCTGGAATCCACATGGTAGAGGAAGAGAACTGACTCTGACAAGTTGTCATTTTACTGTGGTGTACACATAAGTGCATGTGTGTACACAAAACAAATAAACACATGAAAATTAGCTGACATTAAAATGATAATTAGAAAAAAAAAAAAAAACAGTCCAAACCATGAGCTTCTGAAGGCCAGTCATCTGCATCCCGCTCCAACCCCTCCACCTTCCACTACAAGGTAGCAGGAAGAATGACAGAGGGTTAACTAGGCTTTGCCTATAGTTAAATCTGTGAAACTAAAGAAAGTGGATTCTGGGTGTTTAGTTTGAAGAGACTTTTTTTTTTTTTTTTTTTTTTGCATAATTGAGGACTCTCCATGGCAACCCCATCAGTTCTGCGGTCCTGGTGATGAGCCACATCAGACCATAACACGGCACTTCCTGCTATCTTGGGATTACATCTGTCTTGTGTTTGTCCTATCCTAGCATACAGCCCAGATATGGGCTCAGAGGAAGTAGAAAGCCGACACCTGCTGTGGGCGTCATGAGCAGCACCCCTCCCTGTGGAGAAAAGACTGGGTCTCAAGCCAGACAGCTTCCCCAGCATCGTGGTTGTGGGTAAAGCCATGGAACCTTTTTGACCTCAAGTTTTCTAGTCTGTGAAACCAAGCTCCTACCTTTGGCTTTTCTGTCTCGAGTGTATTTAATGAGAAAGAGGCTCTTTAAAAACACGGTCGGCCTTCCCAAAGGCCAGCCATTGCTATTAGTTTTCAAAGTTGACAGCTCTTGACAAATGGGATACTAATTGTCGAGTGGGTCTCCACAGTGTCCAGATGCTGATCCCTGGAGCTGACTCCAAGCAAGGGAAGCAGGAGCCTCTGCCTAATGGAATTCCCTGCTCCTAACCCATGGAATCTGCCCAAGCACCTGCTTTGTCTCCCTGAGCTCATGCTGTCTCATTCCCCAGAAGGTACATAGTTGATGAATTGCAGAAGACAGCCTGGGTTACCCCGACACGGGCTCAGGGTCATAGGTGGTGAGGTAGAAGAGCATCCTCCCTGGCCTACCACTTGGGACTTCCTTACATAATCAAACTCGGACCCAGGATAATTTCTAAGGGGTGTATCTGGAAATAAAGATGGCCTACATTTTGCTCGAGAATTAGATAATGCAATGATCGTAATGTGAGCAATTTGTAGTTGGTAGCCAAACATTCAATCATAATAAACTAGCCCAAACAGAGTGAGACACTGGGCCAAAACCCTTAAGAAAAGAATAATGAGATAAATGCAAAACAGACTCCAGTGTTGGAATGGTGTTCTTTCCCAAGAACAGGATGTGGGACACCAGGTTTCCCAGTGCACATTAAAAAAAAATCTCACTTTACATGATTCTAAATTAATGCAAGTCATTATGAGTTTAAGATGAGCAGAAGCATGGAGGTCACGGAGTCCCTGAACTCTGCCTTGACAAATGCATATGGGATGCCATATGTTTGGTTCCAGATGCATCTCGCAGAAACTGGGACCAGGATGCTGAAGGGTCCAGAGGTGGAGGTTCAACGATCACTCGGAGGAGGTTTGGGGTTGAGGAGGTTTGGAGTTGCAGATACATGCGGGCTGTCGTGAGAAGAAAGCTCTGGCATTCTCTGAATTATCTGAAAGGAAGATGCAGAATTCTCCCCACATGCAAAGGTCTGTGTATTGGTTGCCTTTCTATTGCTAGGATAAAATATCATGACAAAAAGCAATTTAAGGAAGAGTTTATTTTAGCTTAGGGTTCCAGAGGGAGGGACCACAATGGTGAGAAGGACCACACATAGGAAGCAGAGAGAACAGGAAGTAAAGATATAACACCTCAGAGCCCACCCAAAGCAATGGACTTCCTGCAGCAAGGCTCTAATGTCCTAAAGGTTCCATAGCCTCCCACAAGCAGTGTCATCAACCAGTGTTCAAATGCATGAGTCTGTAGGGCACATTCCTCATTCAACCATAACATCCTGTTTTCAGCACTGAGTCATCTAGAACTGACTGTCAGGACCAAAAAGTCCCACCATGGACTTTGTGGGGTCACAGTCTGGGACCCTGTTCCCAACAGGATTGCTACACCAAGGGTCTCCCACATCGTGTGGCTTGTTTGACCCAGGGACCTCTGATGGCTCTCCCACATCTGAAAGGAAAGTGTAAGAAACGCCCTTCCTCAGGATAAGAAGTAGCTCCCGGTTGATGTTGTCACTTAGTTTGCCGTGGTCCAGGAGAGAAAGAACATTCCATGCATGCTTTTAGTAGCCACTGAGAATGGGAAATGTGGTGGCCGGTAGACATGATGAGCCTAATAGTAAGGACATTTCAGCATGTACCATGCCAGGAAGACAGGAAAGAGAAAACATGAAGATTGAGAAAGAATGACAGAAACAAAAGAAGCTGCACTTTGTTTAAAGATACATTTTTAAAATAGAAAGGGTTGGGATGGTGTGTGTATCTTTAATCCCAGCACTCAGGAAACACAGGCAGGTAGATCTCTGAGTCTGAGGCCAGCCAGGACTACTAAGAGAAACTCTGTCTTGAAAAACAAACAAAAAATTTTAAAAGAAGAGAGGGAAAGAGAGTAATGAATTATTGTTTTTCTCTTCTTTTCCAGAGCAAAAATTAAGTTGGTGGAAAGTAGAAATGTTATTTTTTTTAATTTAAATTGTATATTCACCAAAGGAAGTAATGCAAGCATTCCACTAATGTTTTTGTTTTTGTTTTAACAATCAGACAGGTCCTTAAGGCTTGCATGAGCAAGAGCTCCCTCAACTCAATCCTCACACCAAAATCCTGTTTCCTATTGGCTTTCATTCCAACCCTTTAACTGTTACTTTTTATATTTATCTCCTGTATTTCCAAACAAACAAACAAACTCAATTAAACTGGGGTTGTGGCATGAGTCTTTTGTCTTCTCTGCATTCACAGAGATTGCTTTCAAATATATCAGCAGAGAGGCTGGAGAGGTTGCTCAGTAGTTAAGAACATTTGCTGCTCTGGCAGAGGACCAGGGTTCTGTTCCATCTAGTCCCCACATGGTGGCTCACAGCAGTCTACGGCCCGAGATCCGACTCATGAGATCCGACCCCTTTTCCTGGTCTCTACAGGTGTCAGGCACACAAATGGCACGTCTCCACACGTCCTGGCTGTATTAGCTACTCTTCTGTTGATGTGATAAAAAACCATGAACAAGGCCACGTATTAAAAGTAACGAGTTAAACTGAGCTCACATGATGGTTGAGCAAAGGCACAGTGGCAGGAACAACCAAAAGTTGTCCTCAACCTGCAAGCAGAAGGTAGAGCAGAGACAACGAGAGTAACAGCAATATTTTGAAACCTCAAAGCCACTGGCACACTTCCTCCAACAAGGCCACATTTCCTAATCCTTCCCAAAAAGTTCTACCACCTGGAGATCAAATATTAAAATAGATGAGCCTATGGAGACCATCTTTATTCAAACCACCAGAAAGGCAAAACAGTTGTACACGTAAAAATAAATAAATGGAAATACAAAAATCTATCAGTAGAATATCTCAAGAGACAAGAGCTCTTGAAAAGATAGTACATTATTCTTAGCTCTGGAAAGAGAGGGCATGTTTGTGGCCTACAAGGAATTCTTTGCATGGCTCCTTCTCTGAGGAGTCCTCTCCCTGCTACATCTCCTGAAGTTGGGCACAGCTCCACTGCATGACTTTTCTCCAAGCTGATGACCACATCCCAGCAGGAGAGTTGAAACCCAAGCATCTAGGGGTTGACATTCCAAGCCTACACCAATGGCCACTCTGAGCCCTGCAGCTTCCTGGGCCTCATCATGCTAACATTCCAAGTCTCAGCTCAACACAGGCAATCACACAGTCTCATATTACCACGAGAGCCTGGTATTTGCTCAAAGACCACAGAGTGGCTCCCGAGCTCCCCTTTTCAGCCTTCAAGCCTTCTTTATAGCCAACCCTTTATGATGAAGAGGGGCCAGCACTGCCCAGGGACTGGAGTAGAACTGTCTTTAGCAAGATGCTGGAAATCACTGAACCTTCAAGGACCCAGCAGTTTTCTCTCAGTGGGAACTCAGGAGTGAAAGAATAAGGAGGACTGGAAAGGGCTGCCTGGACGCTCTGGGGCTGCTCAGCTACATGAGTCCAAATCCATTTTTTGGGAATTGCTGGTCCTCGAGTGGTGCAGTATCTCTCTCTGTTCTTTCCTCCCTCTGTTTTCATCCAGTCCCACATTCATCCCCAAAGGAAGTTCCTCACCTTCAGCACATTGCAACTGGTCTCTTAGAGTATGAGGCTGTAGCTGAAAGAGGTAATTTGTGCAGGAGACTGGGCAGAGGCAGGAAGCTGGAACTCCTGACTATCCCCTTCCCTTTGCTACCTGGATTAGTTGTTTTTATTGTTGTGATCAAATAACTAACAGAGAGTTTCTTTTGGCTCAAGTTTCTAGGGTACAGTCCACAAAAGTGGGGAGTCAGCTGGAAAGGAGCCAGCTGGTCACATGGTGTCCACAGTCAGGAAACAGAGAGATGAAAGCTGATGCTCAGCTCCCTTCTTATCCTTGCTCAATCCAGAACCTCAGCTCACTGAATGGTGATACCCACATTTATGATGGCTCTTTCTTCTTCAGTTAGCCCACTCTAGGAACTCCTTCAAGGACACAGGTTTTCTCCTGCATGACTCTAGATTCTGTAGAATTGACAGTCAACATTACTAACCATCACATTACCCAGAGACCCTGGGTGGAGACTGCAGACCAGCAGCAAGGCTACATCTCCCTGTCCTGCCCAGACCTGCCCTCAAACAGGACTCCCTGACAATGTAAATGAGTGGTTAAAGATTGTTGAATTGGTTTTTTTTTTTTTTTCTCTTCTCTGTGACCAAGTAACTCACAAGAAGCGATTAAGGGAGAAGAGTTTTATTTTGTCTCATGGTTTCAGAGGGTCCAGTTCATCATATTGAGAGAGTATGGCAGATGACTCTGTGGTGGCCAGACTTGGTGACAGCTGCCTATTCACATCTTGAAAAAACAAGGAGCTGAGAAAACTCAACCAGAAGCAGGGTCAGGTCCCCAAGACCCTGCCCTGCCCCCAATAACCCAAGCCCCCGACCTCTCAAAAGTTCCATAACCTCCCCCAAACCACTTAGCTGGTACCAGGTGTTCAATCACATGAGGGACATTTTACATCTAAACCACAACAGTGGATAACGTCACCATCCCCAAGAGTAATTGCTAAAGAACCCCTGTGTGCTTTTTGTGTCTAAAACAACTCAAGTTGCCCACAGTGTAGAAAGGATTTACAATGCTTTATGGAGAGACAGACAGACAGAAACTGACTTGTGTGTACCACTCTTCAAAGTAAGAACTCACCCTTTCAGGTAGATAGATGTGGTGGGCACCTTCTTGAAATGAATGGATGGTGAGAGGTATGAACGCAAACCATCATTCTCCCTCTCGTACCAATGCAAACGCTTTTTTTGACCCTTGTCTAATCACAGGCACATCTCTAATCCTCCTCCTCTTGACACCAATAACAGGACCTTAGTAGAGACAGGTGACAAGAGGCTTTGGATGTGAACTCCAAAGTGCTGGGGCCAGAGGTTTGCCTCAGCTTTCCAGAGCTATGACTTTTCTCCAGAGCTATGGCTTTGTAGGAAGAGACTATAGCTCAACTGCTCCCCACACTCCCTCATTTCCTGCCATCCATGAATATGATTTGAGTATACACACATCACAGACACCCTGCAAAAGCATTGTTTTCTCTGGCTTACCTCTGCCCATCTCGCTGATTCATCTTCTGATCTCTAGAAATGAGATGATTTTTGGACCCTAGTCTTGTACCCTCCTTTTCCTAGGTGGGTTCCTCTTACCTGAGAAGGTTTTAGGCTAAGAAACATGATATTAACCTTCTAAAACACCCACCCTTATCCTGATTCCCCTGTCCCTATTTCTGAATCTTCTTGATCCATGTTTTTTTTTTTTTAAGTGTTTCTTTTTTTGTCACATCAGTGTGAAATTCTCTCTCAGATTTCTGTCAGTAGCTTCTAGACAGGACTCTTCCTGTTTCCTACTGTTTGTTCCACTCTGCCAGTGGATACTACATCATGACTGATAGCTCCTTGTCATATTTTTCAAGTGTTTAACAAACAGCCCCATGCCAGTGCCACCTGTAATTTGAAAGCTTGGGCTAGAGTTAACCCTTTGGCTTCTGATACTATGAAGTCATTTTAATTAGGTAGAACTAAGGTTTAGAGAAGAGAGAAATAGATCTAAAATTAGTCCATGAGCTTCACTTGGCCTGTGGATTATTGAAAGGTATGTTAATAAATTTCTAAAACATTTGGAGCTTTTTCCAGATTCCTGTTATTGATTTCTATTTTTTTTTTTTTATTGTGGTCAAAGAATCTACTCTGCATGCCTGCCATTCACTTACAGAGATTTGCGTTATGGCTCCAGATATGGTCCTTCTTATCCCTGTTTCATGTCTACTAGAAGTGGTCCATCTTATCACTGTTTCATGTCTACTGGAAGTGGGTGTGTGCTTTAATATGGAACAGGATGTCTTGTAAGTCTTACTTGAGCAAAGCTGGGTGTCAAGTTGTTCAAGCCTTCCATGGTCTTGCTGGGTTTCTCTGCTTGTTCTGCCAGTTATCAAGAGAGGGTGCTGACATTTCCAACTGTAATTGTGGGTTTGGCCATTTCTCCCTTTAATTCTAGTAAGTTTTGCTTTCTGTATTTTGAAGATTTATTAGCTA